>NW_028086146.1:789360-2158100 GCF_014824575.4 Sturnira hondurensis | reverse complement strand
GTGGGCCTCTTCTACCAAAGCCGCACTCCACCGAAAGTGCGTCTTTCTTCTTCACCTGGCCGCAGGGATCTCCATTCTGGCAAAGTTGTGTGGTCTTCCCTTTCACCTGGCCAAGAGGGGGTCTGCACCCTGCTGAGACCCGTGTGGCTCTCTCTCTCCTAATGGCTACAGAGGGTCCTCACTCTGCTGAAACCTCGTGTCTCTCTCCCTAATGGCTGCCGTGTCTGGGTTTAAATCCCCCAGTGCCCATCTTCCTCTGTACCCGTATTTCCGACTCCTCCCACGATCAGTTACACCTGCCAGTATTTCTGTATTATTATAAGTTTACTGGGCTGCCATTGTTAGTCTGGGCAGGTATGGTCCTATGTCCTAGAGCCAATCTCCTCCAAGCCCCCACGCAGGCGCTGTAACTCAGGGGATCTGCCCCCCAGTCACATCTTGGGGGGAAGTGACTTCATTCCCCTAGCTCCAAGCATGGTCATAGCCATTTAACATATCCAAGTGACCCGCCAAAGGCTATAGATATGTTAAATGACCAGGCCATGGATTAGCTGCAGGGCTGTGTCTTTACAAAACAGCAACTGCATGTTCCTGGTCTATGTGTCCCTTCCCCCAACTCACACCTTGGGGGTGGGGTGAGGATATCTTAATATTTCCTCCAATATTCCTGTACACTTTGAGTTCTGGACACCATTCTAAATCTTTTCTGGGCCCCCCCTTGGCTGCACCCTGTATCATGATGACACATAATCTTTTAGTCTTATATTCTTTGGAATTCAGGGTATAAGGCTTTGAGGTCATTTTATCTTCCAAAAATGTGGTCATTCACAGGTCTATTTACCAGACTTTTAAGATTTTTCCTCATCACAGGACTCATGGTAGGTCTGTACTTCTCTAATTCCTTGAAGTTACATGTGACTATGTAATTCTTTGGCCAGTGAAATGTGAACAGAACTGACATGAGCCCCTTTAAGGAAGAAGCTTTCAGAGAAAGAAATGGGAAGAGCTGGTGAGTGACTGATCATGCCGTCTTTCCCCCTGACATGGGGACAGGCAGTGTTGAGATGGACTGTCCATCAGTCTGGGTCCCTGAGTGAGGACCCAGCTGACTCACAATGGTTACCTCACGTGAAGAAGTAAACCTTTGTTGTGTTAATGCCATTTGGGTTCAGAGGTCATCTGAATAAGAACAGAATTGAGTGAAGAAGAACTGTGTGTAATTGCAGCACAACCTACCCTTTCCAGATAGACGGTCAGCTCCTTGAGGGCAGCCCTCGGACACAACTCACCTTTCTGTCCCCCAGAGAACATAGTACAGCGGACCCTCAGGCTGGATAAACCTGGGCTCATGTGCAAGCTCTGTCTGCCATGTATTTGGCTGCAGGACTTTGGGCCAGTTATTTAAGCTTTTTGTGTCTGGAATAACATCACTACCTACTACACGGGATTACTGTTGGGACTAAATGAGGAAATGTATGTAAAGCGCCCGCACATAGTAAATGGTCAGTAAACATCATTCTCTTAGACTTCCCTCCCACCAGTCCTGTGGGTTTGTAGGAACCCTTGCTTAATTCTCTGGGAACTACTTTTCTTCATTTACTTCCTCTGAGCCCTTGGTTACTTGCCTAGTTCCTGGATTTATTTCTATTTTGCTTGGTCTACCTCAGGTTTGTAGGGTTTTGCTTTTCCTGCTACATGCACACTCTGGCCTTCTGATAAAGTCCGCTGGTAAATGGCTGGATTAGTAGTAGCCCTTGGCAAAGCAGGTCTGATTGGGGGAGGGGGGGTGCTTTTGAGACGGCTGTCTGCTGCTAAAATTTTAAACAATGAGGTAGGTGGAGTCAGGAAAGTGATTACTATAGGGAAGAAAAAAATGTAAGAGGTCATGGTTACCAGTTCTGAGGAAGCCCCACCTTGGCGGGGGCCCTGGCTCCTATAGCAGGTGATCCCCCTGAGAATCCTGGGATTGTATCAGTGAGGGTAGCAGAGAAGTTAAGGAGTTGAGACAAGAGCAGTTTAGACAGCAAGATAAACCTTCAAAGACTGACTCTACACAGGCTGAGGCTTGGGTGTTGCCGGAGGGCTCGTGTTTTTTTTTTGGACTCCTGGTCTAGGGAGGCTGTGTTCACAGCCTGTCCCTGAGCCCTTGAGGCCACCCCGCCCCCTCCGTGGAGCCGCAGCAGCCGTGTTGCGGCCTGTCCAGCCACCCCAAAGGCACTTGTGTAACTTGTTTTTCAAAGTCTTGGCAGGAGCTCCAGTCCTGAGGTGAGAAGGGGTGTTTACATTCTGCAAGAGCAGCCCCAGAAAACTCTTGCATCAGGGCTGTTCCTGAACAATCCCTGCTCCCCAGCACCTTCTCGCTCTTGTGGGATGGCTTGTGGCAGCCACAGAGGTGATGTGCCCGTCAAGCCCCAGGCCTCTGCCACTGCCTTCTGCTCACTGCCCTCCCTGGAAAGGTGAGGGAGCTTCTTCAAGACAAAGCTTTTGTTGCCCTAGTGCCCGGTGCTGTGTTTGCACAGAGCGCAGTGCCAAGTGCAGATGCTCAATAGACATTCACTGTCAATAAATTGTAAAAATATGTGGGCAAGAATGCATTTGAGAAGGCACGTTGGAAGACATTCTTAACCGACACCCCAGTTAACAGCTTTCTCTGAATAGTACTTACATTCATAATAACAATGGTTATTATTTATTAAATATATACCTAGTCTATGATAAGCAAAGGCATACATTATTTCCTTAAATCCCACAAGAGTCAATAGTTGTACACAATAGGTATTTCCCCAGTTAATAGCTGAGGGCTTGGAGGTCCAAAGCCTGAGGATCTCACCTGAGGCGACACAGGCAACCGGATTCAAAGCTCTTTGCATAACTGAAGGCCCGGCTCCTCCACTTCCCGTTTCTCCACACAACCCCTCCCCCCCACCGCCCCATCGCCCTCCCCCCCCCNCCCAACCCCCCCCCCCCCCCCCCCCCTCCCCCCCCCCCCCCCCCCCCCATCCTGGAACAGCAGCAGGAAAGGGTGACTTTAAAGGAGACGCTGAGCACCAATTCCACTCCCCTGCTGTAGGTACTTATGCATTCTTTTGGTCATTTCTTCCTCTTGCAAGCAGCTTTGAATTCAGCCTGGAGAGAACACTGGGGAAGCAACCCCCACTCCCCACGATGTGGGCTTGGTCGTACCTAAGAACACCCACCCGTGTCCGAGGCCTTCTTGTACCTCAGTCTCAAACGGCCCCTGCTCGCCCACCTTCCGGTGTGGCCACACGCAGCTTCCCCCTTTCCACTCCCTTCTGCCTGGCTTTAAGGCCAGGTTTTCACTCCACTAGAAAAACCTTGCTACAGATACCACTCTATGGACAGTCCCTGCCACAAAATATGCACCCAGTAAATATTTATTGAATCGTATGCTAAATTCTAGACAAAAGAAGAAAGAGCCAGGGATCCAGAAGAAAACCGAAAAGCTTAGGGGGTGGGGGAGGGGAGTGCAACAATCAACTTGTCTCTCTTCTCCTTCCCTGCCTCCCTCCCTCCTAAGGGAAGCAGAGGCTTATTCAGTGTCAATGCAATTATTTGGTTACAGTTACATCCAAATAGATGGAACAGCGCCAACCAATGCCAGAGTACAGTGCATACGCAGGGGGTTGTTTCCTTGGACATGCTTCAATTGTAATTACTCTCCAAAGAGAAATACCCACACAACTTCCTGGACCCTCTGGGGAGAAATAACAATCGGACAAGTCATTTCTGTGGCCTTTTGCCTGCGTGTGTGCGTGTGTCGCATGCGCACATGGCTGGACCTTCAGTGCCTGTCCTGACTATAGGGCGCCTTTGACCGCCCATCTGTTCAAATGCCCGGGCCGTGGGTTGGCCGCGCAGTGCCTGCCACCACTGCCCGCAGCAGCGGCAGGAGCAGCCGCGGCAGGAGCAGCGGCTGAGATCATGCTGTTGATTTCGTTTTACAGACAGCAGCCCAGTCTGTTGTGCAGAGTACAGAATGTTCTCTTCTGTGAACTGAGCTTGAACTTTCCAACCCACTTTGTTTGAGGAACTATACAGGCACAGAGGAGAAAACACAGGGAAGATAACCCTCAAATCGTTGAAATAGTGTTGTTCGCTCTGATTTTGGCCCAGATCATTGGCTTTTTACTGCTTGAAATTAAAAATCCCAAGCATTACAGTTCTTGGAAGAACAGAGTGGCTGTGATGTCCTCTTTCTAAGTCCGGACTTGGAAATGAACAAGTCATCACCTTACCCCAGATTTTTCATTCCCGTTGGGCATTCAAAGAACAATGACAACAAATCTGTTTTCCTGCAAGGGAAAGGAAAGGCCCCCAGTGCCTGTGACTCCTCTCTCACTTGTTCAGGCTATCACGATATTACAAATAGTGTTCCCCAGTTCGTTCTGTGACCCATGAGAATTAATACTAAGCTATTGGGTCCTTGTGTTACAGAATAGAGGTCCAAGGGGTGGGCAACATTTGGCCCACCCAGGGACGCCAAAAACAGTTACAGAACAACAGGGCCACCCCCCCCACCCCCACCCAAGCACAGTACACGAATACCATCTGGACCACCTACTGGGCTCATCTGTCTGTCGCCAGAGGAAAGACATCTTTCAGTGCCAGAGATTTGTGAAAAGGAAAGGGAAGGTTTATTTAAACCTATACAGACTTAAAGTAGTCACCCAATGTCCCCCGTTAAAAATATCAAAATCCTTTAGGATAACCATAGACGCCCACAGCCCTTCCTTCTCCCCCTGCCTTAATTTGGGGTACCGTATCTCAGGAAAAGAAGCACACGTCCGTGTTTCACGCCACTGGCACCGTCCGGTGGGTTGCTGTCCAGGCAGGATCTCTAATTACTCCAAAGCCATGTGGCACCTTCTCATGATCTACTGGCAAGAGTTCTTTCACCCTTCTTCCAGGCAAAGTCTCTTCTTTCCTCTACCAGAACTGTGGAGAGGGTAGGGTCGCCACTCCGGCAAAGCCCAGTGGTGATTCTCTGCTAAAGCCCCAGGGTGATTCTCTCTACCCCCAGCTGCAGGGGTCCCCACTCTGGCAAAGCCTCGTAGTACTCCTCTTCACCTGGCCAAGAGGGGGCCCTCACTCTGCCAAAACCACATGGTTCCCCCTCAGTGGCTGCTGTGTCTGGGTTTAAATCCCCACGCCCATCTTCCTCTGTACCCCCATTTTCAACTCTTCCTAGAATCAGTAACACCTGCCAGTATCTCTGTGTTATTGCAAGGTTACTGGGCTGCCCTCGTGAGTCTGGGCAGGTATGGCCCCATGTCCTGGAGCCAATCTTCTCCAAGCTCCCACGCAGGCACTGTAACTCAGGAGACCTGTCCCCCAGTTACATCTTGGGGGGAAGTGACTTCCATCTCCCTGGCTCCAAGCCTGACCACAGCCATTTAACATATCCAAGTGACCTGCTAAAGGCTATAGATATGTTAAAATGACCATGCCATGGCTTACCTACAAGGCTGTGGCTGTACAAAACAGCCCTGCATGTTCCTGCTCCATGTGTCCCTCCCCTCAACTAACCCCTGTGGGGGAAAGGGTGAGGACATCGTATATGTCTCTCCAATAATTCCTATACACCTTGAGTTCTGGACACCATTCCAAATCCCTTTTGGGGGGCCCCCCTCTTGGATGCACCCTGTATCACTTGGCTGCCATATAAATCAGAAACTCGAGAACCTGCCAATGCTTAGTAAGGTGGTTTGAAATTTCTCTTCTAAAAGTCTTTACCTAGTTCTATGGTTGAATCTCCAGTTTGGGGGCACACATGAGTGGTTTAGGGGTACGCTTGGAGGATCTAAGGGTGAGACCTCTGTAGGTTAGGCAGTGGGAGTTTTCCAACTTAGTGTTTTTAGTAGCAGTGAAGTCTTTTCTTTACACTAAAAAATTACTAAAAACCCACTGGGGAAGCAGAAGAGCAGAACTTTGCATGAGCCCTGGGTTTTAGACTCTTACTTGGGGGTGCACATATGGTATTGGGCAAGTCCTGTCTTCTAAAGCTCTTCGGTGAAAGGGGCATGGAGCTTGCACGCCTGCAGAGCCATTTGTAAGTGCTGAGTGCTCTACTGCAGTAGCAACGAAAGAGACTCTTCTCTTGAATTCGTAGCTCCAGCAGCTACCTCCTAGTTTTAGGGGGGTGATATCTTGTAGGCCTTGCTCACTACTGGCAAACGGGAGATTCCTACAAGAGTGTCTTTACTTCTGAGATGATTCCAGTTCCTGGACATGCCCTATGACCTTTTCTTTCCAAGTCAACATATCATCAGAATATTGCTTAGTTAGTTCATTTATTCTATAAACTTCCATTGAATACTTACTATAATTACATTACTGGATCTAGGGACTGGGAGAAGAGTAAGATACGTTCACTGCTTTCAAAGAGTTTACATATTGCCCAGTGGGAGGAGCAGAGATACACACACACATATGCACACATGCATGTTCACACATATACACATATAATACACTTATACATATGTAATATTTGTAATACAAAGGAGGGTGGTGCATGTTTAATAAAGGTACAAGTAAAAAACTGTGAAAGCAGAGGATTATAGGGACAAGATGCGGATCTATAAGGTAGAAGTTGAGACAGGGCAGTTTAGACAGCAAGATAGAGAAATCGTGAAAATAGATAATCTTTGTGGTTAATAAAATTGTGTATTGGGTAATGAGTAGTTCCTGTGGCCGAGCAGCAGATGTGAGAGCACGTAAGAAGAAGCAAAAAAGAAATTGAGCCTAGATCGGGGGTGTCTGTGTCCCACCTGGTGCCCACCATTAACCTTTCTTGCTAATTTTGTATGAAGCCTCAAAGTCCTTCTCGACAAAACTCCCAGAGATGTTACCACTTATCAGTTTGGGTTGGCAGCTGAGATAAAACCATTTGTCATTCCTGGCTTGGGCCTTACATCTTATGCTTAGACATTTGTATTTTGGGGGGTTGTTCTTGGGGAATTATTGCATGTTTTTAAGAATCACAAAGATATGAGTGAGTGACATGATTCAACCTGTGTTTTTGTGAGTTAGCTGATGGCCATGGGAAGGATCCATGAGAGAAGTGAGAGACTGACTGACTTCACACAGATTGAAGACATGGAGATCAGTAAGAAGCCTACAGTCTACACAAATCATCTGAACCCTGGGAGTGGGAGGGCAAAGTAGGTTGGGCAGAAGGAACAATGGGGAAGTAGAAATGGTAGGACTTAGTGATGACAGAGGGAGAAAGAAAACTTGATGATAACTGAGATTTCTCATCTGGGCTATAGAGAAGAGAGAGGACTGCTATAGTCTGAGTGTATCCTCTCCAAATTCTATATGGAAATCCTACCCCCCAAAGACAATGGTAGTAGGAGATGGGACCTTTGGGAGGTACTTAAGTCACAAGGGTGGACCCCTCATGGGTGAGGTTAGTGCCTTATAAAAGAGGCTCCAGAGATCCCTAGTCCCTTCTGCCATGGAGGTTGGAAGAGGGCCTTCCCCAAACCATGCTCCTGCCATGATCTTGCACTTTCAGGGTCCAGAATAGTGAAAAATATTTTGTATTGTTTATAAACTACCTAATCTGTGATATTTTCTGATAGCAGCTTGAATGAACTAAGACAGGGGCCAAGAGAGAAAAGGCAGGGAAAAGGACTTTGTGCCTTTCTTTTAATAAAGGGAAGACGATGAGTTGAGTTTTAGACAGATTGACCTTGATAGGTCAATAGGACATTTGTGGAGAGAATTCCAGCCCTCGTATGCAAATACATATGATGTATTGGAGTTAATAGCTAAAGAAATAATCAAGTATTTAGCCACATGATGCAACCAATAAAAGCTTTGGGAGTACGTGTCATCACTGAGAAAGGAAGCTATACATGTCGTTTATAGGCCTTTGGAAAAAAAGAGGGCCAGTTTAGATCTTGAGGGGTGCTCACGTGAATGAACACCAGAGGAAGAGCACCCAGGAAATGATATAAATCCCTAATAATATGGGGCTCCATTAGTTAAACCTAGCTGTCCCCTTCTGAGTCTGACTCTTTAGTACAGAAGAGTGACTTGCCTGAGGGTAACCTGTGTGGTGTCTGTGAGAAGTAAGGAACACAGGTGGTTTCCCCCTGCGTGTCCCTTAAGGCAGTGTTTCTCACCCTTTGCTGATGGCTGACCACGACCCACAGTGAAATACATTTTCCATATACATATACAATTACATCACCCAAACAGAAGATTTTATGAAACAACATCTACCTGTATCTTCCGCAATTAATGCTATTTCCCATTTTGTTTTATTCCATTTAAAAATACTATTGGGTCCCAGTCAGTTGATCTCCCAACCACTAACACGTGGCTCCCTGCAGTGAAAGTCACGAAGGGGCTGTGGTTTCTGGAAGCCCATTCTCCTTCGCGTGGCTGGCACCTTTCACGGGAGAACAGAGTCCCTTAGTGTCTTCCCAGACGGAGGACCAGTGGAGAATTGCTGAACTCCATCTGCAAAGGCTTTTCTTCCATGTCGGAATTTTGAGCTTTGGGAGGAAGCAGAGGCGAGTTCCACCAGCAGGGTTGCTTGTGTTGGTCCTACATGCTAATAATACTTAATACTAACAACAACAAGAACAACAGCAGCATTATTGAATCAGGCACTTTGCACACATTATTAGCATAATTAAATCCTCACAATAAGCCTCTGAGGGAAGTGTGATTATTCCCTCCATTTTACAGATGAGAAATGCTGAAGCCAAGAGCGATAACTTGCCCATCATCATCCAGTCGGTAAATGGTGAAGCTGAGATTCAGTGTCAATGTGCAGAGTCGGGACAATAAGCTGCACCTTCTTTGGTCTACCTGGGCCTCTGTGTTGACCCCATTGGTCCCTTGTGTGTCTCTTAGCAAGGCTTTGTCTTTTCTTATGGTACTCTTTCTTCCTTCTCTCTGGGAGCCTCTGTGCATTTAAAAGTTGCTTAAATATAGTGAAATATCTGACATGCATTCAGGAAGTGGAGGCAGGAAAAGAAGCAGGCGAGAGAAAGAGTAAGGAAGGGGGCAAGACAGGTTGACGGATAGGCTTTTGAGATGAGGTTGAGAAATGCTGTTTGAACGGCCTCACCCCCTTTACCTGGCAACAGCGTCTGGACTAACTCCCCACTTCCATCTTTGTCCTGACAATCCGTCCACCCCCCACGTCTCCACCAGGCTTATCTTTCCAAAGCAGCCCTGTCATCACCACTCTCCGACTTAGGGCTTCCTGCTGATGCCACCAGCTCATCCTGTCCCAAACTGAACTCTTCCTCTCCCCCTTCAGTGCCAACTCACCCTTTCCACTCCACTCCGTGTCTGCTGCTCAGATGGCCAGCCCACACTCAACACTGGCCCCGCCCTACCTTCCCCTCGCCTTCCCCACTTTCCCCACATGGAACTTCAGCAGGCAATTTTTCTCTCTGTCCCTGATCTAAGTGCCTGTGCCCAGGTTGTGTCTCTGCATGCAGTGTATCACTTCTTCTCCCTCTCTATGCCTACCCATCCTTCAGGAGCCTGCTCAGCACTTGCTTCTTTTCTTATGGCTCCCCCTGCCCTCTTTTATCTTTGCATCTTTGCTTTTGTACCATGCATTTAGGAATACCACTAAATACTGTAGAATATCACTAAATACTGTAGAATAACACCCTTAACCAGATTTATTCCCTTTCAAACTATTTATCAAATTGCCTGTTTAGTTTCAGACATAGAAAATTTAACAACACTGAGCATGAGAAGACGTGTCATAATTCCAGGATCCACAAACAGGGCCAGCACAGTCAGTGTAGGAGAAACAAAAACAACAGTCACTGTTATTTTTGACACTCAACTTCCATTCACCTTTGAGAAAAATATCTCACTTTTCTCTTGGGCATTCCCCCAAGGCTTAGCCCATGTTGTATGAGCATGCTGACCGCCCCTCCTTGAGTGAGGAGTGGGCGTGTGACAGAGGCCTAGCCACTGGGAGAACTGCCTTGGTTCACAGATGGTGAGTGCAGTTAGGCCAATGGAAGTCAGCCCCAAGTTCCGATTAGAACTATCTGAGGATGCTAAGTGGTAAAAAGTGAGCCAGGAGCTTCTGGCAATTATGATTGCCACCCCTTGGAGAAGGCCTGTCTGCCAATAGAGCCAACGTGGAGGAAATCAGAGTTGAGGGGTGGAAAGCAACTGATTCTGTAGAACATCTTTTAAGCACTTAGATCCAGCCATGACCGCACCTGGAAGTCAGTAAATTCTCCTTTTGTTTAGGTTGATTTCTGTTGAGATCCTGTAGCTAAAAGAGTTCTGTTGCGGTGCTTCCTTCTAAATCCATGATTCTTGCAAGTGAATAACATGATTCTCTGCCAGTGAATAACAACACCTCCAAGGACAGCTCGCTGGCAGCTGACCTGAAACTGTTTTCCTAACTAGCCCAGGCTGATTCCCAACCCACACCAGGTTGGGGAGAGGGTCAGGTTAGAGTCAGCCAGTTGGTCTAACGTGACTCCGGTCATACACAAACACTGCCTTTTTTCCTGCATTAAATCTTTCCCACAGTGCCCTGCTTGGTGCTGATATCTTCCAACTGTTCATTGTAAATCTGGAGCTTCTAGGGCTGGCTTCTCTTGGCTGCTTCATGCAAATAGTCGATTTGGCCTCTCTGCCAATGACAGAGATGGTCCTCTATCATTCAATACACTCGGCGTATCTCAGAATGAGATAGGACCTTCACATTGAACAAGAGTTATTTAATGTGTTTATAAATCTACAGTGGGCTTATCAGTTGCTGGTGGTAATAAGGTGACTACACAGAAAGGAAAACTTAGAGTAGCTTTCATTGAATAACGGGTATATTTCATAAGCACCAACTAGAAATTAGAGACCAAACCTTTTTAGTCATCTTGCACAGCTCTGAGCCAGTAACTGCTTAAAATAAATACTTCTGGTGATTCACCACAATGCTTTTCACCCTCCACATTATTTAGAGATATAATTGAACAAATAGAGAACAATACAGTACTCATTCCCACCTCTGCATTAAGGAATGACCAGGTATTCCTGAGCTAGTGGTAGGAATGGTTTTCTTGTTCTGTTTTGTTTTTCTTCCAAAATTTAGCTTCTGATTCTTGGAATGTCAGTCCCCCAAATCAGAGGATGGGGGAACATTTGAAAATGATTTTACCAGAACGGCTTATGCCTTGAACTACACCACTGCTTTACCTTAAATGTCCCCAGGCTGCCTGAGCTGACTTCCTGCGCCTACATTTAGTCTCTGGGGAAGGTCACACTTGTGCACACCCTTGGCTCAGCCCCACACGGGAGCTTCTCCAGCAGAAGGTGTCCCTCTTTGCTTAAGTGCTTCTGCCTGCTGAATATCAGGAACGTTTTGGGTGTCCCCTCTGGCCCCTATTAGTTAAATTCCTCTGTAGTAAAATCATAATAAAATAATTTCAGTGACCTTCTGCTAAAGAGCCCTATAAACAGCTCCTGTTAGAGGCACTTTGAGAGGCAAGACTAGCCAGCCACTGGTCTGCCTGTGAGACGGGTGGGTAATGAGAGAGCTTATAAGAGAATAGATTTAATTAGAACCTGTTAGCAATACGTTCAGCTAGTTCCTGTCATTATTCTCTGAGACAGAACAACACCTCCCCCCAAAGCTTTGGTAGCAATTTTACTTTTCTTATAGTCAGGAGTTGGGACGTGTCTAACTCACCTCCTTCCCCTCACCGAGGTTGGGTAGCCAATGGTTCCAGGACAGTGGTTCTCCACAAAAGTGGCTCTCAGTCTCGGGGGCACGTTGGAATCACCTGGGGATTTTAAAACTCTTGGTGCCTGGAGTCCACCCCCAGAGAGTCTAAATTATGGGGGCTAGGGTGCACCTTCGCATCAGGATTTTTAAATCTTCCTGGGTATTAATAATATGCTATTGTTGTATAATCTGACCAGGTCCAGGAAAAAAAAAGGCTAAATCCAGGCTGTTTGAACAGTTTATCATTGCCTGGAATTTACTTTCTGTATGTCGCAGAATATGACTTCATAATGAAGAACTTAGGAAAAATCTTTTGCTTGCTTTTTATTGTAAGTGGGGACTGTTTGTTGCACAGGGTGGCTGTGAAACCTAAGTGAGATCATGTAGCAGTGGTGGCGGGGACCCCGGAGTGCTCTGTAAACCAGGAGCTGCAGCCTCACACAGCTGCTTGGGGGTGGGGGTGGGCTCTGGCAACACCTACGGGAGGGGAAGAGAGGGCAGGGTGGAGGGTAAAAAGGAGTAGCAGGCCTGGGGTGAGCCAGGAGTTCTAGCTCAAGGTGGTAACACTGACCCAGGTCTGGCTGATTGTTGCCAAATGACTCTGCCCCTAATGTTACCAGAACTTTTTTTTTTTTTAAAGAAGACATATGTACAGATTTGTATGCAGAATTTCTCAATTTTAAGAACACCAAGTGCCAAAACATGTATTTGAGGACTAGACCCATGGATCGTGATTTTGTGAACTCTAAAATTGTACAGAACCAGGAACCTATTTAAAATCAGATTTTTAAAAAAAGTAAATGCCTTGCCCTGGCTGGTGTAGCTCAGTGGATTGAGTGCGAGCCTGCAAACCAAAGGATCAAGGTTCGATTCCCAGTCAGGGCACATGCCTGGGATGCAGGCCAGTTCCCAGCAGGGGACACACAAGAGGCAACCATACATTGATATTTCTCTCCCTCTTTCCTTCCCTTCCTCTCTAAAGATAAATAAATAATATATTTTTTTAAAAAGTAAATGCCTCCATTTCCAAACTCATATTGTCATTGTCTTACGGATTGACTCCCTTCTCTACAGGCTGCTTTGCTAGAAGAAGAGGAATTCTTTATCCCTGGAGACACTGGAGAATACATTAGTTAATTTTTTTTTAGAGTTTCTTAAGTTTTAAGGAGTTGTCATGCCTGGTGGGGAAGATGACCTGGGGAGGAGTCCTGAGCTGGAAGGGATCTTACCTGCTGTGTTATGTGGTTTCATTTGCCAGAGTCTAGCAAACCTTTGTACCAAGCTGGCAGGGTCAGGGTCCATGGGGTGGGTCTGGGGGCAGAAGGGAGAAGGGGAATGTCACAAAGGGACACTGGTGCAGTACTGACAGAGCTCCCCGTGCACGACTGTCCTGTTTATGCACACAGGGTGGGATCAAGAGATGCACAAAGTGGGCAGTATTTAAGGTAGGCGGTAGGAGGGAAATGAGAAGAGACTAAATTCTTTCTTAATCTTCACATGACATTTTTCTTTAATTGCTTTTTAGAGAGAGATGAAAGGGGAGAGAGAAACATCAATTGGTTGCCTCCCATACACGCCTGGACCAGGGACCAAACACGTAACCTTTGGTTACAGGACGATGCTCCAACCAGCTGAGCCACACCAGCCAGCGCAGAAGAGACTAAAATTTTGTCATGGGGAAAAGAGGTGCTGAGAGTCAGAACGAAGTAAGATTAATGTAGCCTCATGCTTTTCGAAACTGCTAGATTTTGACACGAAGGTTTGGCCATGGAACCAGCGGATGTACTGCAGTGCTGCTCCCTCATTCTTATGACTTTAGAGCACGTCAAGGAAGAACAAATATAAGAGGGAAAAGAGAAGACTGTTGTTTGGACATAAATGTCCTTCACAGAGTCCAGGAGTGATAGGGAAGCTATTAAAACATACAATGATAAACTGATTTATGCTGAACCGAGCTGCACCAAGTTAAACTTATTTTCCCATATTTTCTTTGAAGGCCTCTTTAGTTCTATATTTATTGTATAAGACAGCTCGCAATGCCCTCTCAAGTGTGGAGAAACAGCAGAATTCCTCAGCCAAAAAAAAAACAAAACCAAAGAAACATCAAAAGGTTGTAAAAGCAATCTCTTCAAGCTAAAGACATCATATCATAGAAAAAAGAGGTGAGAACTGTGATAAATTCCTTTGTAAAGTAAATGTAGTATGTGTAGTCCCACCCAAGTTTATGTGTTTTGTGGATCTGATTTTGGGTTTTCTTAAAGTAGGACGTTCCTGTGCCCTATCAGGACCTCTCCCCAGCAGTTAAGCAACGTTGAAATGAATGAACATGAGCAATTACCACTATCATCAATTCTCCCTTTCATACCATACTATCTGTATGGGTTTCCTATTTTGTATTAAGAGCTGAATAGAGTCATAGTATGTTAAGTAGGAAGGGAGTGTTGATATCCCTCATTCTGTCCTCTTCAATTTGTAGACAGGAACTCTGAGGCCCAAAGAGTTAGAGGGATCTGTCAGGGTCACATGGTCAAGTAGTGATTATAATGATGTTCTTGATTTTATCTAACACCCATGCCCTACTTCTTCTCAACAGAATTCCAGTTTGGGGATTTTTCCTTCCTCACTGTGACTCAGGGATAATCAAAGTGACACAGTTTCCAGCTTCAGTGTAGATCTGGTTAGTCTGAATGAATCAATTCATTCTCTTGGCAACTGCTATTGATCCAGTGGTGAGGACGTGACATGTGATGGCCCCATCAGACTGGGGAGAGGTCTTATATCTCATGCACACAGAAGACTCAGTCTCCTGCATGTGGCCTCCACTACCATTGGGAGCCATTTTTTCCACCATCATGTGCCTATTTAATGCAGGTGTCCAAGCACAATTAGAGCACCAATTGACCTCTATTAAGTGAAGGGCACTTTTCCACGTATCACAAAACTGACTCACAGTTCTCCATAGGCTAGACTATTCCACTGGGTATCTGCGCAAAGGAAACCTTTCCAACTTTATCAAGTTGCTGAGTAGAACTGGTGAGTAGCCATCGAATGGCACTGAGGGAATTTCTCTGGCTCAGTCCTTGGTGATTGAACATTTTACTGGTCCCCCAGTGCTGTGAATGGCATTGCCTGTATTTGCATATGGCTAATGAGACTAAAGAGGAAGAAAGTGCTTTACCTAGCCGAGATACTTTGGTTGTAAATGACAGATAATATGATTCAAACTGCCTTAATAAATAAAATGTCCTTGGAGGTGTGACTTAATCTATAGGCTCAAATGATGTCACTAGGACCCTGCCTCTATCATCTGTCCCATCATCTACCTTGGCTTTATTTATTCCTACATTCCACACAAGGGTGAGATGGGAGCAACAATGCCAGACATTCCTCCTCCCCTGCTCAACACCAATGGAAACGAGGTGAGCCTCTCTCCTTCTGAGGTGATGCAAATGTCCCAAATATTGGGGTGCCCAACATGGGGTACCCCTGTTGAGAATTGCCTGGTTTCAGGAGCTGTAACCGCACCCCCTGAGCCACGCCCCCCCCCCTTGGCTAAGGCTGAGTGATGACCTTCAGACCATAAGCCACTAAGGACACAAAGCTTATCTCCATGGCAGGGGCACCACCTCTGCCCCTTTCCCTTCACCCTGCCTGGCCCCCAATGCTTGATTGTTTAGCCAGTGACGGGTAAAATTCCTCAAGAAAGGGATGACCTAAGACAGGTGTGATCACAGGTGGCCCCAGGGAAGGACTTGGGGGGCTACCGAAATAGGGGGTAATGAACCCTCACCCCTCAGCTTTGACATAGCCTGAGTCCTCATTCTGTCTGCAAGAAGTCTCCTAATCTCTTGGCTGACTTACTTCCCCTACCTGACTTAAGCCTGAAACAATGCTGGAGGTGGGTGTGGCCCTGTGCTGGAAAGGGTGGGTTCCCTAGGGTGACCAGGTTTAAGAAAGAATGTGTAAAATCCCATGAAACTTGCTTTGTTTAGAATGCTCTCAATTAAGTGATAAGGGTAGTGAGGTAGTGAGTTTGTTCCCCAAAGTTTTATGGCCATTTAACAATCTGACCCTGACTCAAAATAAGCCCTCAGAGTTTTTGTACATTATCTATTGTTTGATCCTTACTGCCTGATAATAATTACTGAGGTTTACTTGTATTTCAAATGAACCTAATGAACTTAATGAACCAAATGAACCTAATAAAAGCACATTGACAAAAAGGCTCTTAAAGATCGGCCACCTTTCCTCCCCAAGCAGATCATGTCTTGGTAGACTTATTCTCATCCATGGTGGCAGCGGTGGGGGGGCGGGTGCCCTGCAGGCGGAGCCCACCCCCCACAGTTTCCCAAATAGAAGCTCCAGGTTTTGAGCTCCTTCATGATTTTGTGGGTCACTGCACTGGGGATGGGGTTTATGTCAGATTGCATCTCAGCCTTTCTTACCGGTGTTGATGATGTTTCCCTCATTTATGATGTGAAGGGGTCTACTTCAATGTGGTTTCTCTGCTCGTTGGCCCAATGGCAAGGGTTCCTTCCACCAGTTCTTGTTTTTGTTTTTTTTTTTTAGAAGATATTATTCTATATATAGCTGTAAATTCCTTGCCTCTATGGAAAAGGAGGAGGAAGAGGTGAGTTCAGGCTCTTTCTACATCCCCATCTTGAACAGGAAACAACTGTGCAAATATCTTCTTGCTTCTCATTGGCTCTGGTTGGATCATGTGCCCATTCCTGACCCAATCACTATGGCAGTGCTCTGAATGGCCAGGCCTGAGTTGCATGTCTCTTCCTGAACTGGAGAATGTAGACTGAGAATGGCAGCAGATCCCTAGGGGGAAATGACATTTCTGTTACCCAGGAGACAGGGGAATAGGTGCTGGCTGTCCAACTCAATACCTACAAGCTTTTCTAAATGTGTAGATATTTTTGGCTTATATTGTGCAAGAGCATAGAATTTGAAGTCAGAAAACTGAAATTTCAGTTCCAGCTCTCTGAAATTCAGCTCCACAGTTGCTAAATGGCAAAGGATGCCTTTACCCAGTTTGATCCAGGTGTTATTCTGAGGCTTGAATATGATCCTGCATAGGAAAGCCCTTTCAAACGTCTTGAGGACTACCAGAGGGGTCTATCCCATGGCCCATGGGCTGCCTGCGGCCTAGCATGGCTATGAATGTGGCTCAACACATTCAAGATGCCAAAAGGGTGGACACCCCTGGAATGAGGGAGTGTTGTTTTTGTTGTTATTACTGTTATCTTTTCTGAATTTCTTCCACTCATGCTCTGATTAGGGTGCAATTTTTTTTTTCAGGCAAGACATGAAGAATAAATACATCATGAGCAACTAGAAAGAATTCGGCCAGGGTTGCTATAAGCATCTATAGCATCTTTGTGAGATTCAGAAATAAACTCCTCCCTCTGCCTCTGGGTGGTGCGCTTCACAGGGCTCATGGCTTGGCCAGTGGATAGCAACTTTGTGCAAAGAAAAGACCACCCTTTCCTCGAGCTAGACACACCTGCATGCTAGGTTGCATGGCTTGGTGAGTAGAATGAATGCTGGATGCCTACTGTCGTTGACCCCTCCGCAGGAGGATGGGAAAACGGGTGGGGAGATGTTTTACACTGTGCACAACTTGCACAGCCGTACCCTGTACCCTGCCATTGGCAATGAACCACTGAGCAGGTTGAACTCTGGAAGCCTAACTCCTTGTTTTCCTGGCAGAGTCTATCTAACCCTCTCAGACCATGTACCACTTTCCCTGCTTCCTGAGCATTCTCACTTCATTCTGAATACAGCAGTCATGCTCTCTCTTTTAGTTAACCACCCACTAGCATCCAGATTCTGCTGGCTTTTCAGATGCTCACTGCACACCATCCCAACTGCAAGGAAGAGAATCCTTCCTTTTTAGCAGTCTTGAGGAGTGATGTTGTAGAGGGCAGCTCACCAATGAATGCAGTGCATTGGTTGACCACAGTTGGCTGTTGCTGGAAAGTTAGACACTGATTTCTCTGAAATGTCCAGGAAGAGGTGTGAAAAGCACAGGCAGCTTCACCTAGACTGACCACCACTGCTTGCTATTCTGAATCCTCCTGGCAACAACAACTCCAGTTCAATTATTTGAACTAGATCCAGCCAGCCTCCAGGGAGCCAGGGATGCAATACAGTAGCCTTTGTGTTACTATGACTGAAAGTCTTCCTATTCTTAAAAGATTATCCTTCTCTTGTTTGAGAGATGGATACAGTAGTCCCATCCCCTCTTATTCACAAGGAACACATTCCAACACCCCCACTGGGTGCCTGAAGCTATATACAGTACCATACCATACATACATACACACACACACACACATATATGTATGTATGTAGGTAGGTAGGTAGGTATACATATATATGGTGTATATATATATATATGTGTGTATATATGTATATATGTATATATGTATACATATAAATGTGGGTTTTATCCTATACATGCATACCTATGATAAAATTCAGTTTGTAAATTAGGCGCAGTAAGAGATTAGCAATAACTAATAATAAAATAGAATGATTATAACAATATACTGTAATAAAATTTTTGTGAATGTTGTCTTATTCTCTCAAAATATCTGTTACACTACACTATCTCTTCTTGTGATGAGGGGAGATGATACAATGCCTTAGTAAATCAAGAAGTTTTACCTTTTCACTTAAGGGAAGCCCTTCATTGATTCTCTTCGGTATCTCTGAATTGCCAGCATCACTAGATTTGTACTTTTGGGCAATTATTTAGTGATAAGGGTTACTTGAACACAAGTACTGCAATACTGTGACAGCTGATTTGATGGCCAGGAGGGAGGCTACCAAAAGACTAAAAGGCTGGGAGCACATACAGTGTAGAGACGCCAGACAAAAGGAATGACTCATATCCCAGGCAGGACAGAGTTGGACATCACGAGAGTGCATCACACTATGCAAAATAGCATGCAATTTAAAACCTAGAAACTTTTTTTCTGGAATTTTCCATTTAATATTTTGGGGCCATAGGTGACTAAATGTAACTGAAACCATGAAAAGTGAAATCATGGATAAAGGCAACTCCTATAGCTAGAGCCCACAGAAGCTTGCAATGCTGTTGAGCCGTGACTGTGTTGCCCCTCTCGCTTCACCCTTGGTGTCTTTGGGGGGCACCCACAGTCACAGACACTCTCAAGGTGAGGTAAGCCAGAATTAACTGGCCATCAGTGCTGTGGTGTAGGTGAATTAGGTCTCAGTTGAAAGCATGCTCAGTGCTCTTTTGCCTACAAAACACCTTTGCTCAATACTGCTATTCTTGCCTCGCTCTTCTTTACCCAGAAAATAGCCTGCTGCTTTGGCTGCCATTTCCTCACTGTCTCCTTGCTCTTTTATTTCCTCCTTCCTCCAAGTAGCTGTTTTTTCCATTTGTCCCCTTCTCCCCACAGGTCCATACTCTGCCCCTCCTGGACTCCCCTGCCCTCAGGGCTCTGGTTGGTTCACCCACAGGCAGGCACAGCAGGAGACTGGAGTGTCTGAGGGCCATGAGATGAGGTGTTGGCCACCATTGGCCCTCCACGGCAGCCTCAAGAAGGATCTGGCGAAGGCTGTGATCCTCTGCAGTCCAGGTCCTGGTGGGAGGGGTCCAACTATGTCTCAAATAATCACTTCATCTCTGATTTGATTTCACCTCTTCTCCTCCCCTGAAGGAGAGCGTGGTGTGCTGTCACTTCCTGCTCCCTCTACCAGGGGAAGGAAGGGGAAAGAAGAAAGAGACAAATAGCTCTATTCATAAGTAGCTGCTGAGATCGAGTAATCTTTCATGTCTGCTCATGTCTGCCCAGTGCTAGTGGGCTAACACTGAGGGCCCATTGAGACTGTCTATGGGGCAAGACTCCAAATGCTGATTCTTCCAGAATGGGCTAAAGTATGCCGTGGTAACAAACCACTCCCATATTTGAATAATTTAGATCAGCACAGGCTTCCTTTCCTATTCATGCTATGTGACTAACCGCAGGTCGGCGGCTCTGCTCACCAGACTCAGGGACTTAAGTTGATGGAACAGTCCTGGTCTCCAACATTGTCACACTCAACTAGGAGTACAAGGGCTTGCAGAAGAATGTGTATCACGACTGAAATGTTGCTGCCAAGAGCTCCTTATACTCACATTTCACTGTCTAGGACTCATGGTCCCACTCAAGCTGAAAGGGGATGGAAGTATAATCTTACCATGTGCCCAGAGAGGGTGCTCTGAAATATTTGGGAAGAGTATCTATGATTACCACAGGGCACATGTGTGGGTTCTTCAGAAAATTCAGCGTGGCCTGGTTGTGTGCCAAGGGGGATCAGATTCCAGTCTGAAGACCGCTGTCGCGGCCCCTCGCACGATTGGAAGCGCACCCACGCACGACTGGAAGCGCACCCACGGCCTCTTTCTTCTGGAGCTCCATTCCTAGCAGACACCCCTGGGAGGGTGGTTGACAGCGTGGCTGGAACCCAGCTGCCATTTTTTACAGAAAAACTTGTGTTCAAATGCACTTAACATGACATTTTCCAGTTTAATTAAAGTGTACAATTTGATGGTACGCAGTACATTCACAGTGCTGTGCAACCATCGCCACTGTCTAATTCCAGAGCATTTCCATCACCCCCAAAGGAAACCCTGTACCCATTTTAGCACTCACTCCCCATTTCGCTCCTCCCGCCAGCCCCTGGCAACCGCTGATCTGCTTTCTGTCCACGAATCTGCCTATTCTGGGCATTTCACGTAAGCGGAACCTTCTGTGTGTTTAAGCACAGATACTTCCCGAGGTGTCCTCGTGACTCCTGGGAAGCTCACTCAGTGTTGTCATACCCACTGGGGACAGGGCAGGTGCTTCACAGCTCCCTTCTCCGTCTACCTGCGGCCGCTCCAGTTTCTGTTTTCCCAGCTCAAAGGTGACCTAATGGGAAATGAACGGCCTGCCTCCCGCTGTTTCAAGTTCCTCGGTCTCCTTGGGCGAATCTCCACGGGAAGCCCTCCCACGCAGGGGGTGGTGAGAAAAAGGCAGAGTCCTGCTGCCTACAGGAAGAACCCCCTCCCAGTCTGTCTGATTCCCACCCCCTTCCCAGCAGAAGTGCTGAGGTGGGGGTGATTAACAATTAATATGAACCACAGTTAATAAATCCTGGAGGAGTGCGGCATCTGGCCCAATTTCCCCCCAGTATTCTTTATAATATGTGTTGTTTTGCTGCTGTTGTTTTTGGCTGTGGGCCAGAAGATGAAGTCTGCTACAACTAGAAAGGTTTGATGTCTTCTTCCACATCATTTTGGTCATATTCCTCCCTCAACAACTTTCTATGTCACTCTATGATGAATGCGTAAATTCCAAACTCTTGGCTTGGCATTCAAGGCTCTCTACAAACTAGTTCCAATTTCGCTTTCTGGCTTCCTTCTCACCACATCCCAGCACAAACTCTGTGGTCCTTTCAGGCTGTCCTGCTCACTCACTGTCTCCAGGATGGTCTTGTTTAATTTGGGTTTGTGTCCTTTATTCTAATGTCCCCACCCGGGATGTGCTTTCTCTCTTCCTACCTGTGAGGCTCTTTCCCACTGTGTCCTCTCCTAGTCTTTTCTCCCCTCTGAACTCCAAAGCCCGGTCAGCACCCTCTGGACACGTGTCCTGCTGCCTCATGTGGTTAGTAACTTCCTCACATGTTCATGTCTTCTGTGCTGGGGGCGGGGAGGGTTGCTGAATGACTCCTTGCAGCTGACCCGCCCCCCGCTGATGTGTCCTCAGAAAGGGACGCTAGCAGAGCCAGGCAAAAGTTCTGTTAGCCAAGGCCGCAGAACCTAAATCTTTTCCTGACTGGTGAGTGGGGTGTTAGGAATGCCAATGAGGTGACTCTGGAGAGCTCAGCCATCTTCCAGGGACGCCTGCCCAGGCCATGCTGGGGTGGGGTGTCCAGAGGAGATAGTCATATTCTCCTTGGGGTTTTTTCAGGATGACCCAGAAGTACATTCTGTTGTGACCAGGTTAAGGTGGAGGAATGAGAAGAATGGAGAACATGGAGGGAGCAAGAAAGGCGAACCGGGGAGGGCAGATGAGACAGAAACAGAGAGAAAAAGACAAGTCACTGTCGGGGAGAAGAAAAAGAAGGGAGGGGAATAGATGTAGGGACCCCAAACCTTGGATGAGAATCTCTCACACGTTGCCGGAGGGAGGAAACCCTGCTGAGGAGCTCCCGCTATTTTTATGCTCCCCCCCCAACTCCCACACCAGGATACACGGCCACCCACCCTCCCCCACGCCCGCTGCTGTTATCCTCAAGTTGCCTGCCTTAATAGGTCAAAAGCAGCCCCAGCCCAGAGTGTATTCCTCCTTGGCAACCTCCTCTCTGTGCTGGGCCTGCTTTTGTTTTTGTGTTTTTGGTTTAGTTTGTTTCAGTGGGAGGGGCTGACTTGTGCCTTGGAGGAATTATTCTGAGCCCTGGAGAAATGCCCAGAGGGACAGAGCTGTGGCCACATCCCTAGTGCAGCCTGACCTTTCTCAGAGTGGCCTCGAGCTGTCCCAAGACCAGAAGGTTCGCTTGGCAGGACGAGCACGTGGAAGTGGGCACACCCAGGTCCTGCTGCCTCAGAGTCTGCAGGGGCTGGGTGTACTTTTTCCTTTTAGGGTCCCCAACCAGGCCTTCCTAAATCAGGCCAAGCCGGCAGCATGCTGTTTGGATTTACTGTGACTTTTGCAAGTCCCTTGCTCCCTTAAAAGTAAAGGCAGAGGCTCAGGGACAAGGCATTACTAAGGGAGTTCCTACTACCAGTGCTCCTGTAAGGCCTGTGACTTGGTATTCTCCGTCCTCTCTGCTGTCTCAGTATCATCTCTGCTCCCATTCCCACTCATGAAGACCTCTCACCTCGACTGCGGCAGCGACAGCTCTTGCCTCTAAACTCTCCCCTCCAATCCATTCTATCTGCGGATGCTGGATTCAGTTTGTTACGGCCTTCTCGTACCACCCCTCCATTCACAAACCACCTGTGGCTCCCATTGCCTATGAAATAAATAACTCTTCTGTGTGAAGTTTCTGTGCATATTCCAGAGGGTACAAACCACATAAGCTTTGCTACACTTCCCTGAGGGCAGGCCTGGGAGCCAGGGAGAAGTGAGAGAGGATATGCTGGGGACCCTATTCCCCCCGCCCCCCATCCCATTTTCAGTTGCAGCGGATGCCACTTGAACTGTTGGTTCTGGGATGATCCTGCCTCAGTGTCAAACATCCTTTGTACTTAAGGTTCCTGCTTTTCACAGGCTTTTCTCAAGCCCTCTCACAATATTTACTCATATGACCTGGAGAAGGGAGGTTCTAAGTGAATCTCCAAATTTGCATATAACACTAAGCTGGTGATGGCTAGTTCTTGGCTTGTGTGCTATCTCATCTCTCCTTCCTTGCCGGCGGCAGATATGACCTTACCAAAGCAGATATCACAGCTTTTGTTCGGTAAGCCCAGTGGAGGCCTCAGGACACGCTTTCAACACTGCTCTGGGAAGCACTACCAATCAATTGAATTTGGCAAGTGAGATGAAATTTGTCTCTTACCCCTACACTCAGTTCTCACGGGGAATGAAACTTAAACCTTGTAAAAGTGGATACAAGAAAACGTGAACAGACCACAAGAGTGGGCCCACAAGTGTCGGGGGTGCCTCACTATGGTGGGATCACTGTGTTTGAGATTTAGAAAGGGCGTTTTTCCTCGTCGCCTTGTGTCCCTAGCTCCTCCCCTATATTCAGGTGTAAGATTCTGCTTTTATTCTCTTGGTGAATGAATGACTCAGCGAAAACACAGAGAGAAAGCTAAAGGTCTAAAGAGACTTGGAACTTCTGGCAGAGATGGTAATTCAAGGGAAAACATGCTTCTGAGGTTTAAAAGCTTAGGTTTTGGAGTTTCAGAAGCATGGCTTTTAAGGACATAGGGCACAGAGAATATGTGATGAGTACAAAAAAGAATGGAAACAGGCACACTGGGAAAGCTATTCTAGAGTAGAAGTCGAGGTGGGAGGAGAAATGCTGGGAGAAAGGGGCCTCTGAGAAGGATTCCTGTGTCCTGCATGTCCCTGGGTCAAGGCTGGGTGAGAAACGATGGCACCCCAGGTGAGTTTGGGAAACTGAGGCCACTGTTTCCTGGGGTGAGTCCAAGAAAGTGTCCAGCATGCTGGGGCACGCGAAGGTCCTCAGTCAAACCTTCTGAGTTTCTCAAAGCCCAGGGTAGTGTGAGAACTTCCGGCAGGATGTGGTGCTTCTGGAGTGGCATGGATGAGACACGGAGGGACAGACTCAAGGAGGGGCCAGAACCATATGGCAGAGGACAGCGGGGCTGGGGACCCCTTCGTGACACCAGCACAGTAGGTGATGACACGGAAGATAGGGTAACCCTGTCCCCTGACCTTTTAGGAGCCTCGAGAAAATGAGAATCTACAGAGATTCTGAATTTACCGCGATTAAATTTCTGCCATTGAGCAGAATGGGAGCTGAAAGGGGAATTCAAGTTTAATCACAGAAAAGGGAAGAGAGTTACTTTGTGGACACATTTTAGCTGGTAATTTGTATGCATTCCACATAGGAAGACATTCCCCAAACTATTATTGTGACATGACATTTTCTGGCTCTTGACGGTGGCCTGGGAAGTGTTGCACGCGGTCTCTTTTAGGAAGCATCCAGCCTATTGCAAGGGTCCCCAGGATCCAAAACGCTGCATGTGGATCTGGTCGGTGAACTTCAAGAAGGACCTGCTGTGTCAGAGAAGACTCTGGTGGTCAGTCCTGAGAGAAGCAGGGAGGTTTGCTGACACCCAGCACAGTTATGCAGTTATGACCGGCGCCCAGGATGCACAGTGCTGATGGAAAATGTAATCCGAGTCAGCAGGGCTGAGGGGTGGGGGGGCCCACGGATTGTTCGTCAGGTCCTGGAGCATCCCAGGTGAATAAAGTAGGCCAACTAAATGGGGTTGGAGAGGACAAAAGATTGTGTGGTTCACAGAAGATAATACATCTCTGGTACTGTTAACTCTGTGAGAATATATGGGTTGAAATATAAATATTTTAAAGAAGAAGCTAGTTTAGGGTTTCTTAACCTCAGTAATTCTTTGTCGTGGGGGAGGGAATTGTCCTGGGCAGCATCCCTGGCCTCCATTCCCTAACAGCCAGGAGCACCTGCCCCTGTCCATCACTGAGTGATGACCCAAAGGTGGGGCCCCGGCTGGTGTGGCTCAGTGGATTGAGAACTTGTCTGTGGGCCCAAAGGTTGCCTGTTTGATCCCCAGTCAGGGCACATGCCTGGGCTGCAGACCATTTCCCCGGTCGGGGGCGTGGGAGAGGCAACTGATTGATGTGGCTCTCTCACATGGAGAGAGTTTCTCTCCCTCTTCTTCTCCCTCCCTTACTCTCTCTCTAAATAGAAACAAATAAAATCTTTTAAAAAAAAAGCGGGGTCTGTCATCACGTGAGTCAGGAATTGCTGAGTTAAAACAAGCTAAACAGTTATTTTATTTGTAGGACTTCTCTGGCCTGCAGTATGCTGATGGACACATTAAATCTCCGCAGGAGCAGGTGGGAGGAGCATTGACTAGACCCTGGACATCACTATGTCAGATAGATGTCTGGCCTGTAAAATAGGAGGCTAATAACACCAAACGTGTCATTAGTGCTTTACAGATGGACAGTGTCTGACAGATAGATTCCGTTTTTCCTTATCACAATTCTCCAAGGTTGGTATAATTGTTCCTTCTTATGGGAGGAGAACCAGGACTCAGAACGCTGAAATATTTGTTCATGGCCACACAGTTGACAGGTTGGAAGACCGGGGCTTGAGGGGGTGTTTAATCCTCATTTCTGGGTGGTTAATGGGTTCTTGCTGCCTCCTGGCCACGACCCTAAGCTTCTGAAATTGACGTCGTGCCAGAGTCAAAGCCACCCTTGCTCTCAGTGACACTAACTCTTCTATTTAGAGTTCTCTTGAGAGACTTGGCCTGCTGGGTCCACATTTACACAGGCAAAAGGAGGACTTGATGGAAAAATATAGGCTATCCTCATGAGAAAGTGTCTTTTGATTATAATTCTTAAGTAAAACTTTTTTCTTCTTTCTGAAAATGAGAAAAAAAAATAATTGTGCTGTTTTATTTTTCCCTTTGTTGCCAGGAAGCTCAGATATAAAATTTCCGTCTTGTCTGACAGTTTTGTGCCCTTTCCCCTTGGTTTTATTATTTATTGTTTGTAGCTTTATTCAGTTTGGATGCTGCCTCAAATGTGTGATGGATAAGAATGGATATATACATATATAATGAATAAATGGAAATTTCCCCAAATCATTCACCCCTTAAAAATCCCACAATGCTTAAAAGTGGTTCTGTCCGGCTTTAGTTTCCAATTGTATTAGAATGCCCATGTGTGAGTTGCAGTCATAAGTAGTTACACTTGAGTGAAAGATAAGTAGCTGTCTATATAGGATAATTTATTATTTCTTAAAAATTAAACTGGTATTTGTGTAGTGTTTTGGGTTTACAAAGCCTTTGCATAAACATGACCTGATCTTGCCACCTGGCTTCTCTGGGAGCTGGAGCAGGTATTATTAATTACCATTCTCATTTGACTGCTGATGAATAAACCCAGGCTCAGTTATTTTAGCCTTCCAATGTTACTGGCCCAGACTGGCTAATGGAAGACTTTAGAAGTGGATCTGTGTCTTTTACCTCCAAGTGAGTTTGGGGACTTGACCAGGCGAGGCTGGCTGTGGCACTTGTACAAGACACACCTCTGTTCCTTCCTGCACTCCCCCCTGCACCCCCGCCGCCCATACACACTCCCAGGTCCGAGAGGTGGCAGGGGAGCTGAGCTCAAACATAGCCAGAGTCCTCCACACAGTGCCACAGCCTCACGCCACTCGTGATCACGCACAAGAAATCCCAGGACTGGACATTTTTTAGAATTTTGTTAAATTCAAGATTTCAAATTGTATGGTTGAATACTAGTTTAGAAAACCTGAGCTCATCAAACATGGTAGATTTTGTTTGTAGCATCTGCATGGCAATTTTTAAAGTGGCAATGTATCGTAAGTCCTCACTTAACACTGTCAATAGGTTCTTGGAAACTGTGGCTTTAAGCGAAACGGCATATGGCAAAACCAATGTTCCCACAGGCTAATTGGTATCCCAGTTCTTATGGCATAGTTCTGGTAACAATAATATCATCAAAGTTCTAAATAAAGACCCCAAACAGTTCTAACATTAAACACTGAAATCGATGTGAGCTACACACACATTTGAGAGGGATTAATAAAAAGTAAGATAATTCTTTTCCAGTCAACCAATTCCAGTTCAGGGTCCTGGGTAGGGGGAGCCTCTCCCAGGAGCTTGGGGTGCAAGACGGCCCCCACCCTGACAGGATGCCCTTCCATCACAGGGCCACCCACACCCATAGCCCCACACTCACTCAGACGGGGACAGTTAGACACTCCAGTTCACCTCGTGTGCACCTTTGGGGTGTGGAAGAAAACCAGAATCCCTGGAGACAACCGGGGCAAACATGGGGAGAATGTGCCAACTCTGGCTGGGAACTGATTTTTTTTCCTTATCAACATTGTGATGAAACAGTGTTATTCGAGGATTGGCTGCCATAACAAAATACCATAAACTGGGCAGCTCAAACCACAGAAACATATGGCTCACAGTTCTGGAGGCTGGAAGTGCAAGCTCAAGCTGCTGGCCAATTCGGTTTCTGGTGAGAGGTCTCTTTTTGGCTTACAGAGGGGCCACCTTCTCACTGAGTCTGCACATGGCCTTTGCTCAGTGTATGCATCTGGAAAAAGGCGAGCGGGGGTGGGGGTGGGGTGAGGGGGAGAGAGAGAAAGAGATGGGGAGAGAGAGAACAGGGGCAAGAACATGTTCTTCCTCTTCTTATAACACCACATTCTTTGGGGATTAGAACCCCACCTTTATGACCTTATTTAACCTTAATTACCTCCTCAAACCCTGATCTCCAAATACAGTCATACTGTGGTTTTAGACTTCAATGCCTGAATTCTGTCAGGGGGACACAACTGTGTTTATAGTATGCAGATATGTCTTTTAGGGTAAGTCCCCACCCCTCCCCCTAGGTTCATTCCAGTTTGGATGGGGCTAACTTTTAAATCAACTGTTACTAATAGACTAAAAATAGCATACACAAAACACCTGGCGCAAATTAGTTCCTCTTTAAAAAGATCTGGTTGCGTCTGCTATACTGCACTGAATTCCCTTTTAAGCTGGTATTTGGGATCCTGCACTCACCGTCACTGCAAATCTTTCAATACTGGCCAGCATCACAGAATAGTAGACTTAGATAGCTGGGAAGAGGGAAAATGTTGTAACTTTTGAGGATGGCTGAAGCCGACCCCCGTTCTCTGTCCTCATGGGCACCGTGATCTCATCATTTTTGCTTTAATATAACATTATTTTCTCCAAAGTCTTGTCTTTTATGTGGCTTTCAGTATAAATTAATGAATAATTAATGATTTGCTCATTGCACGGTATTGTTTATCATAAATTTACTTCCTTTGCTATCTGGTCAAAGATGCTGTAAAATCTCTCTGTCACCATTGGTAAGATGGTGATATCACAAATCCTTCTTCGGAAGATTGTTGTATAAGGCTATACTTGTATTCTTTTTGAGCAGGCTTCCTTCATTTTGTGTGAATGTGCTAGAACATTGGGCAAATGATAAAGGAGTTCTGGGACTATTGATTGACAATCATGGATCATCTCTGTCTCCGGTTTCTCTCCCTCCCTCTCGGGCATAGGGATCCCGAGCTTTGCACAATAAAGCCACAAATGGAACTAAATTATGCTGAGCAAAAATAAATTCTTTTACTGAAAATTTCCCAGGAGTTTTGATATTTTTGACTCTTGCTCACTAAATATGGAAAAGATCGAGACACTGTGAGAAGCAGAGGAGCTGTTCCGCTTTTTTTAGTCCTTTCAAGAAATCATTGCATCCTTTTAGTGCTGTGTTCACAGTATAGCAGAAACCCCCTCAGCGTAGGGGACTCAAAGCCCTCTGCATGGTAATGGTTCCTGGAGATGTTCTCTAACCTTCTATTTTTTTAAAGGTTTATTTTATTCTCATTTGAAAGAGAGGAGAAGGGAGTAAGAGAGGCAGCGATATGACAGAGAACTGCTGATCAGCTGCCTTCTGCATGCACCCCAGGCGGGGATGAAGTCCAAACCTGGGCATGTGTCCTGACTGGGAATCGAACCAGTGACCTTATGATTATGGAAAAATGCTCCAATCAACCAAGCCACGCTGGCCAGGGCTAAGCTTCTATTTTTATTTAAAGACTAAAGCTCTGTGAATTATAATTTATATTTTGTAGTGGTCTGAATATTGCCCAACATATGAAAATGATGGAAATGGACATTTCACAGAATCTTTCATCTTTCAGGACTCACGCGCCTTTAAATAATCTCTTGTCTCCCATTTAACATAGGCTCAGAGTAGTATCCAAAGTTAACATGTGTGTCAGTGGAACTATGGTAGAAAGTACTCCTGTGCAAAGGCTAGGGCAGGAATTTTGCACTTCTTTATAAATGTGTAGGACGCCTTTTTATGAAGGAATAGGTATGATCAGGGAGTTCAGTTAATGCAGCTTATTCAAAGGATACAATTGTGGAAATCAAGAAGAGGCAGAACAATCTGAGCCGTTCAATGTCTTGGCTTTACCGAAAATGGATGCATTGCTCACCGGCCTGGAGGACTCATTAAGAGTTTTAGTAGCTTGGCAGTGACCTGTTACCTTGCAATACTCCTGGCTCCTTCACATCGCTCCCTGGTGCCGTTTCATGCATTTCTCTATCCCTTGTGGTACATGCAAATTGGTAGTTAGACCCAGAGGTTTGACTAGATATTTCTTGTTCTCCTTCTTCTCCTTCTTCTTTTCCTCCTCCTCCTCCTCTTTATTCTTCTTGCTATGACTTCAGATTTAGTGGTGTATTTTTTGTCTTGTTATTGTTCCCTCAGGGTTGTGATTGGCCATTGATATTCATTGTCTGGACACACAACTTGCACACACATGTACCAGTCTTAAAATAACAATACCAGCACCCCAACCAACAATATAGTTACTAAAAATAGTTGAAAAAGTTTTTTCAGTTCTACGTCATAAAGTGATTTGAAAGAGTTTATTTTTGTGTGGTTATGCCACCCACTGGACACATAGCTTTATTTTGCTTCTGACTTTAGGGTTGTTTTCATCTTAAATTAATCTTGTTATAATTATGCAACGCATTAAATAGTTCTAAAGTCACATCTACAAAAGGAGGAATATTCAAAGAAATCCAGCTGTTTTCATGTTTTCTCTACCTATTTCTTTATATATCTATAAGCAGCTTTTAAGAATTATAGCTTATTACTCCATTTCAAGAATAAAAACAAACATGCATATATCCACTTATAGCCCCCTTCTTCTTAGATAAATAATATGCCATGCGTACCTTTTCCCCTCTTTGCTTTTTTATACTCAACAATCTATCTTGAAGATCACTTTTCAGTAGAAGATCAATCAACAATCTATCTTGAAGATCACTTTTCTGTGTTGTCCACATTCCCGAAAGAGCGTATTTTTAACTGTGTTCACGCACTATCCACATCTTAACAGTCTTCAGGGCCACACAGAAAAAAAAACCAAAACAAAAAATCAAGACCCTTTTAGAAAAACCTCTCCTACACTGTCGGTAGAAATGTTTATCGTTGCAACCACTCTGAAAGATGATTTGGCAAAATCTCAAAGAGATAGAAATATGTTTCTACAAACCAGCAATTTTCTTTCCAGAGAAATTCTTCATGTTGAAGGATGCACCATCTATACTAGGGGCAATAAAACCCCCTAAATGCCCACGAAAAAAGAATAGTTAACTAAATTGTGATTTATTAAAGTGATAGAATACTATAAAGCAATGAAAAAGAAATGAATTAGATCATGTATGATGACATAGATTTCAAAAACATAATTTTATTTTACTTTATTTATTTTTAAAACATAATTTTAATAAAAACATGTTATCGAATGAATATGTTCACATATAATTCATGTAAAATTAAAATCTACAAAACTGTACTATGTATTATTCGTGGCTACATAAATAGAGAGAGTAACAGTATTAGAACATAAACAAAGGTCCTTTTTCATCAGGCTCCCTGTGGTGGGAACAGAGAATTGTATTTTTGTAAGCTGAAGTATTTTTATAGTGTTTTTCTCTCTATTTCTCTGCTTAATGCTTTGCTTTACCTAGGCTTTCTTCTAGGAAGTAGGACTGAGTGATTGATCAATTGATTAATCTTTCTACTTTGACTCATTTTTGCTAAGAAACACTGAAAGAAATATAACTATGTTGGGTAGCAATGCACCTGGGGGACCAGGGTGGAGGCAGGAAAGGTAGCTGAAGTGAGAGAGAACCTCAAGGTCATAGTCACTCAGGGATCTCTGCAACTTTCTAAAAGGAAGATTTCCCCGTGTAACCATGTTACATCTCTCAAACTACATGAAGCCGGTTCTTGAAATTGCAAAATGTCAGTTCCAGTGCTGCGTGTTCTGTGATGGTTTAAAGTGCAAAGTTCCATCACTGTAGAACACAAAAGCAAAGAAAAACCAAGTCCCGGGCAGTGGCAGTGCGGGAGCCACCGCGTTTCGGATTGGGAAAACCCGGTCCTGCACAGCGAGAAATGAGATCTTGGATGGCAGGACACAAACGGACAGCCCACAGACATTTTTGTTGAAACCATTTTGGAAAAAAATTTTTTTTGCTGAATTTTTACTGAAAACGTTTTATTGAAAAAATACTAACTTAAAAATGTCTAAACATTTAAATATTTAGGTATCTTACATTAAAAAATTCAGATTTCTGGACTCTTCTTGAAACATCAGAGGACCTTGCACCACTGGGTCCACTGTAGAGCTTGGTAGGTGGCATTGACCTGAAGGTGCTGCCCCCTTTAGGTGAAGTGTCCCCAGATGACCTGACAATGACATTGATAGCACCTGCCTGATTATCAAATTGATAATGCCCAGTTTAGGGCAACAGATAATGGCATTTGTATTTCTCTCAACAGCGTTTCCTCCCTCCAAACATTTCAGTTCCATATTTCCAACCGCATTTAAACTGAAACTCAGAGGATTTGCAAGTCAGAGCTTCTAGGGCGCTACCACCCTTCCTTGGATCTTTGTTTTATTTGCAGGTGGAGCAGTGTGATTCAATTAAAATTACAGTTGGCCCCCGGAGCCCTGCTTCTTCAGTGACGCAGAACTGTATCTTTAGTGCTCACTCTTGGTCCTACATAGCCTCAAAAGACGGCTGAGTAGGAGCAGCAGAGTGCGTGCACCAGGCAGCTAAAAATAATTTTTACACTTCTGAATGTAGACCACACTCTATTATTTATAACACCCACAGCAACAAATCCCAAAGAAGTAAGTCTAATTAAGAATTCCTGCTTATTATCTAGTGAGAAAATAGTGTGGGATGATGCGTTCCAGACCCCATCCATGCCTATGGCATGGAGTGAGGGTGGAAGACCGAGGGCTTACCAGTTGGTTTCTGTCAGGATGAGGAGAAAGAGACCCAATGGCAAATTCAAATAGCTCATTTAATCAAACGGACATTTCTTTAGGGAAATCTCTTAGAAGACTTCTTGCTCAATGCTGTGGGTGGAGGTGGGTTCCGATGAGTCAGTGACAATTAAAAGGTTCCAATACAATAGATACTGCTGAAATAAGGAGAACACATGCGGCCATGGCTGGACTTATTCCACAAAGTGGGCACATGCATGATATGAACCAACCCACCAACACCACCAAAAGTATCCAAAATTCTTTTTCTGTCTTTGCTTCTTCATCTGCCCAACACCCCATCAGAGACACAGAGTCATTCCTTTGTATTTAGGCATTATCTCTAGGCATTTTGTTTTGTATAAATATCTTTGGGACAAACTTTTAAAAAGCTTTTAAAAATACATTGGCTGTCTCTGCCAGGTTCTTTCTAATGCATGAATTCATGCCCAAGGTCAAATAGGCAGTAAGTGGTCACCAGGATTGGAGCTTTTCTAACTCCAAGTTCATTTCGTGCAGTGACTGTTAGTGTATATTCTCGTGGGTCCCGGGGGTCCTGGATAACCTTCAGTGGGTTTCGGAAGTCATAACTGTTTTCAAAGTCATACTAAGCATGTGCCTTTAAAACTCATTTCCCTAATGACAGTGTGGTGATGTTTTTGCAGAGGCTAAAGGACACTCAATCACAACAGATCGAAGGCAGAAGATCTGAGAATCCAGCTGCCTTCTATTAAGCCGGACACTAAAAAAGTTTGCAAACATACACAACCATGCCATTCTACTCACTAAATTTTTGTTTGCTTATTTTGGAGCACTTTGAAATTGTCAATAATTTTGAAGAGTGTAAAACATCCGGAGATGAAGATTCTTGAGAAACACTGCTCTGTGGCACGTTAGCACGGTGCCCAGCTTTCCTTGTCTGAGCGTGGGCTGAATTACTTTCCCTCTGAGATAGTTAAGAAAGGCATGGGTTGTGGAAGTGGGGTGGGTAGGAAGGTGGCCTCTGCCCCAGGAGGGTGCAGACTTAGACATGAGAAGATAGCAAGAAGAGAAGGGAGCACAGAGAAGGGAGTCTGGAAGCACCAAGAACAAGGCTTTCTCCTTGCTCAGGACAGACATGGTGTAGTGGTAGGAACCACACCTGGTTCGGAAGACTTGCTTTAGCAAAACCACTTAGAAAAGGTGTGATCTGGGTGAACCACTATTCTTTAGTGTGCAGTTACTCTCCTTGGATTCAATCAGGACTTTCAACCCAATATTGTGAAAAAAATAATAGATAATAATACATGTAGAAGCAGTTAAAGATAAAACAATAGACAAAATAGCAAAGTATGTAAATACTTAATAAAAAATTAAGGCATCATCTCCTGTCATAATGTACTCTGCTCACTTGAATTCTGAGGTGCTTTCCTGAATGGGGACTACTGTCAGCCCAGAATGGCCTAGCCGGGTGGAAGTCGCCACAGCAGAGAAGAGAGGCAAAGAGCCGTTGAAGGTAGATGTCTTAGTAAGGTTCTCTTCCACCTCAACATCTCTAGATGTCTAAAAAGTTCTTGGTGGCTCTCCTGTAGACACATGTCCTCAAAGAGCAGAAAAGAGACTTACTTAGAAGGAAGGTCAAGAGTCATCAAACTTTTGAGCCACATCCACCTGGGATTATTTCTCAACACTCTCACCTGATATTGGTGTGCTCCCAAGCAAGAAACAGAACCATTTTATAAAAAGGGGACAATAATGCTCACTTTATAGTGTGGTTGCAAGCTGTTCAATGAGAGAATATGAATCAAATTGGCTGGGTCAGAGCCAGCAGTCAATAAACATTGGCCTTTTTTTCTGGTCTCAAAGTGCACCAGTAAGAACTGAGAGATGTAACGGGAGAGGCTTGTCTTCTTCCGTGCCTCTTGTTGAGAGGGAGAGCTGCCTTGGAGGAATGAGGTTCAGGGCAGTTAGGTGCTGACTGGGAAAGGAAGCAGTCTGGTGATTGATTCTGCATCCTGCTGAGCAGGTCTGGAGCTGCCTCCTTGGTGACCTCTTCTTTCCCAGCGGCCACATGGAATGTCTCCTCGTTCATTTCTGTTCCCCTGGGTCCCACTTCCTGGGAGACATGATGGGTGAACCACAGCCCACAAAGACCTTGCTCCCCATTTGTCATCCTCTGGCCTGCTTAGTGGAGCCATTTTCTTTCCAACAGGTGGGTTGGATGAGATAGATGACATGTTGTCACAATAGTAAGTAATGGAATGTTGTGGTCATCGCTTTGTGGTATAAAAATGGGAAACAGTTAAGCACTTTAATTTAACTTTACAGAAAGCTCAGGGAATGGGGATGTATGATTCCCAATCCTTTCATCCCTCTTTATCGACTTTAAAATTACCACAAAAAGAGCCTTATTGAGGTTAAAAAAAATTCCCTTGGTACAAAAGTGTGTGGGAAAACAAAGTAAATGCTGACTGGAGTTAAACATGATTTTACACTACTTTGTACAAATACACAAGGTCGGCAGAGATCTGGGAAGATGGCGGGATTCATGGGTAAGTTCCATCAGATGAGCTCTAACTGAAGTGCTATCCTTCGGCAGCCAAGAACACAGAGAGCCATAGAACGCCAAACACGTGGTTTGCACGTGCTCTAGGAGGCAGGGCAGTGGCATAAGCATAGGTCTTAGCATTTCGGAATTCTGGGTGTGAATTGGGGATCTGCCACTTACTGGGTGTGCAACTTTGGAAGTACCTTTGGACTATGTTGAGTCTCAACTTTCTTATCCATAAGTTGGAAGTAAGAAAACGTACTTTGCTGAAGAGTTTTGAAGATTAGACACAGTGTACGTAAAATGTCTTATAATGACAGGTGCCTCTAATTGGTGGCTCTGATGATGATGATGTCTGCAGTCTGCCCTGACAACCGGGGTACCGCTAGTTTAGCTAGAACCATTTGCCCTGCAGAGTTACCTCAAAGTACTCTTTTACATGCCATGTGCTTTTCAGTTCCCTCCTGCAGGGTGGCTGAAAATTCCTAGGGTTTGGGAGAGGTTTAAATTATTAATTGACTCACTTAACATGTATAGTCACAAGATGCATAAATAACCTTATGAAGAAAGTATATTAACAGCTACAAGTGTGTAAGCATATATATATATGCATAAGACCAATTGCAGGTACTTTATGGGTGAAAAGCATATAAGAGGCTCTACCATTGTATTTCCCCATCTAGAGGTGACAGCAATAACTTTGGAATCACTGAAGGTATCACCCCTAGAAGGGGGTTTAAATACTTTAGAATCACTTGGGGGAGACACTCTTAGGAGGACACACTGTCTTTGAGTCACTGAGTGTGCCTTCCCTTAGAAGGATGTATAGGAAAAGGGGGAGCATCATCAGACCCACTCTTTATAGTTATAATGGACCACTCACCTGCTCCATAATGCGGATCTTTGGGAAAGGAACGGAGTTACTTCCATCATGGAGTCCATGAAGTAGAAGATGACAGAATCGATTGGAATCAGCACTTGGAGGTGGCCTGATGTACTGCTATGAGTCTGTGTGCATGAACCAGAACTGAACAGGGGACATATGGAGAAGGAGCCCACAGTTCCACTTAGCACTGGTGGACGGCGATTAGCTTCCTCAGCAGACACAGCAGCCTGTTTGGGGATCTCGACTGAAGTGGTATGATCTTAGAGTCAGCCAGAAGGATTAGGACTGTGCAGAGCCGGACTTCAACAGTACCAATATGTGACAAGAGCAATGGTAGAGTGATTAGACAGAATTCTCATATCACTTGAATGTGAAAGAAGGACTGGCCCTTTAGATTAATTCTAGAAGGAGGGGATGCATTTTGTTATCCTTAGTGTAATAATGATTTAGTCAAGGCCATACCAACCACTACTAAAACCCTTAGGCAAAAGATTGTTGGGGTCCTGGCACACTCACGTGTTACCTAGGTATCACCCCGAGGTTGCTTATGAGTTCTAAAGGAGGAAATGTATCATCACATTGGCGAGATCTAGTGGTCAAACTTAGCACCACTATTACTAGTGAAATACTTGGCACTAAGGGCCTCCAAGTTCGATACAAAAGTAGGTAAGATATTTGTGAAGTATTCTTGCCAAATACGTTTAACTTGGATTTGGTAATGCCTTTAGACCAAACTTCCAGTTTACAGAAAATATGGGGATGGAGGAGTAATAAGAATTGGCCTGGACTCTTTAAAAAGTCAGTGTCATGAAAAATAAGTGTATGCTCTAGACTAAAAGCATGTCAGCCCCCAGTGTGATGATTTGGAAAATAAAATAGCCACAGAAGTAAACTTGGAAACAATTGGAAGAAATTTAAATATTAACCAGAGATCGGGTGACAGTAACGATTTCTGTTAATTTACTCAGCCATGATAATGGTGTTGTAATATAGAGGAGAATATCATTATTCTTAGAAGATAAATTTTGAAGTATGTGGACATAATGTGTTTTAATTATTGAAACTCACTTTTCACATATTCAGAGAGAAAACAAATAGAGCAAAATATCAACAATCATTGGACATATGTGGAGGGCATAAGAGTGTTCATTATCCTATTCTTTCCATGTTTCTGTATGTTTGAAAATATTTATAACTAAGAGTTAGCGGAGCCCTAGCCAGGTGGCTCAGATGGTCAGAGCCTCACCCTGTATACCAAAAGGTCGGTAGTTCAATTCCTGGTCAGGGCATATACCAATGGTGTGGGTTTGATCCCTGGTCAGGGCATGTACGGGAGGCAACTGATCAATGTTTCTCACTCACATTGATGTCTCTCTCTCTCTTTTACTCTCTTTCTTTTTTTAAAAAAATATTTTATTTATTTATTTTTAGAGAGAGGGGATGGGAAGGAGATAGAGAGGGAGAGAAACATCAATGTGTGGTTGCCTCTCATGTGTCCCCCACTGGGGACCTGGCCTGCAACCCAGGCATGTGCCCTGACTGGGAATCGAACTGGCGACCCTTTGCTTCACAGGCCTGCGCTCAATCCACTGAGCTACACCAGCCAGGGCTACTCTCTTTCTTTATCTATTTATTTCCCTTCCTCTCTCTCTAAAATTAATGGACACATCCTTGGGCAAGGATTAAAAAAAAAAGTTAATGGGAAAAAAAAGAGTGAGAGACTCAGAAGTTGATACTAGACTTGTACTAGCAAGACGTGAGGATTCAAAGAGTCACTGGAAAAAGTAAGAGATGCAGTATAGTTGTATCATATGTTTGTGGCACAGCAGCTCATAATGGTTTCAAAAAACAGCAGATAGAGCCTGTTTACTTAGCATATCTATGGTGACAGAGGGGAACTTAGTTATGTGTCAACCCCATACATTGTCAATCCCATACAATCCCACCACCCCATGAGAAAGGCTGGTGCTTAGGTATGGGTGGCTTTCTCATCGGCAGACTGTCCTTTGTGGAAGCAGGGAGCCTGATCTGAAGATAAACTGAGATAATTGAAAAGGCCATTAGTTAATATTCATTTTCAGGCAGAACTTACAGTTGGAGGGCTGTTGAATCTTTGGTTTGCAGGAGTCTGGAAGGTGCACAGACTGTTCACATCGCCTTTGTCAGGAATAGATTGATTTACTTAATTCAGGATCTTACTGTCTCTACTTCAGTGCATTTGCTCAGCAGCTGTGGAGGAGGACGGCTGAGCGCCTGCTGCTTACATCATGGCTCATCCAGCTGTCAGCCTGATTTCTTCTGCGGATAGATGTTTCAAAATGACTGTGTGTGCTTCCTGCTTTGCCAGCCTGCATGGCGTTTTGGAGCTTTAGAGCTGGAAAGACGCTTGAGTCTTAACCTGGGGCTCATAGAATCTTCCCTCGGTGACTGTGGATGAGTTTCTGGATTCCCCGAGCCTTTTTAAAAGGTCTTCAAAAATCTAAGCTTCCCTGCCCCCCCCCCCCAAAAAAAGGTTGCCCAGCTTTCAACAGAGTCCGATAAGTGGTTAGTTATAATTCAAGGAATTTCAGAGCCACTGATTGGATCCAACCTCTAAACCCCTCATAACAGACAGAGAAATTGAAACAACAAGTTAGGATAAAAAGCAGTTTTAGAAATTTTGGAATGTCGGTATGCTTTACAGAACTGACCTGGTTTTCTGCCACTGCAGACTGAGCTAATGTTCAGTAAAATTGGTTGGATGAAAGAGAGCCACTAGGGAGCTTTTGGTGCCGGGACAGAAACCCATATAGTAGAGACAAGTCTGGTTGAAATCCCTAAGAAGGCAAGATAATTTAGGCACAGACTCTGCAGTCCAGAAGCCGGCACATGGCAGAGACCAGGTAGATTCTTTGGTGTGGTTTGTATCTGAGCTCTGACAGAGAAAATATTCAGAAATATCAACAAATTTCATCCTTCTACCCACTTTCCTCCCCTCCTTTTGCCTAAAACCCCACTTACCTCTCTCCTCTACATTTTTCTACATGTCACATTTTTACCCAGAACATATTAGGAGCTTTCTTCTTATCACAGAACAAAGTCCAGACTCTAATCTGGGATTTATATATAAACGAGGAATCACTTTTTTCCGTGTCTGGGACAGCAGAATGATAATAATGCCAATTCCATAGACGTATTGAGAAGATTAAGGAAATGTAAGGGGTTGTTAAACTTTCCCACAAATTTCCAGCGTGAGTCCTCTGCCCCGGTCAGGTTGGTTGCCTGCTGTTCACCAAGCGAGTCTTCCTAATTTTTGTGGCCACACCTTTGTTTCTCCTGGGGCTCCAGCCTTGGAAATGCCTCTCACCTTCTGTCCTCTTTTGTCCCTGCTAGGTTACAAATGTTTGTTCCTTCTTCTTAATCCTAAGAGCATCTTTCATTTGTTCTATGCAGACTCTTGGAGTAGATTACTCGGTCCAATTCCCTGCCCAAGTGTGGGAAGCCATCCCCACACTGCCTTTTGGCGGCTATTTTTCTCCAAGTTGAATACGTTCAGTGTCGATGAGCTAAATTTGGGCTGCTCATCTTCATTTTTTCAACAGCTCTAATTAAGTAACTACAACATGTAATTATATTCTTAGTCATGACAGTCTTGCCTTTTTAATAAAATTTTCCGTTCTTCCAGAGGAACAATATAGCTGCTCAAAAGGCACTGATTGTATTTATGCCTAAAATTACGATTTCACGACATTAGTAGTTAAACCGTGGCTACCACTTCTATTATCTTTCCCTCCATGTTGCCTTCCTTGGAGGAGGCATCTTGCCATTAAGTGCACATGACGATCGTGACGACGCCTAGAACAGCTCTGTGAACAGAAGGAAGGCAAAGAAAACCCTCCTGGTTGATGTCTCTTGATGCTTAAACTGACTCCTTTGAGGCCACTTTAGAGTACTTTTAAACAGTATTTGAATTTTTGGTAAAAAAAGTTCAGTTGTAAAATTTTTACTTTTTCTTTCCCCTTTTTGGTGTCTTTTTTCAGTCTTTTTACTATTCATATACAAATATATCCATATCTGTATACTTGGTTTAGTTTTTGTAAAAATGGGCATTAGAGCATATAGGCTGCTCTTAAAGACTTAGTAACACACCAATGACATCTTCTCATGTTAATAGGCAAAGGTTTAATTATTTCTAATGGCTTCATGGTATGGCATAGTTGATCTAAGTTTTTTTCCTATTGATCAGCACACGTTGTTTTCAGTTGATTCTTGAATCCTGATTTCTCTACCTGAGAATGTATAAGAAAGATGAATTTGACCACGATTCTACTTACAAATTCATCCAGTCTTAAGGGTTGAATTTTCTTTCCCCCACCCCCCACAATTCCTATGTTGAAATCCTAGCCCCTTGTACTTCATAGTGGGACCTTATTTGGGTAATAGGGGGGATTGCAAGTGTAATGAGTTGAGATAAGAGCATCCAGGACTAGGGTGGGCCCCGTATTGGAGTCTTTATAAAAAGGGGAAGTCTGGATACCAACAGCATGCGGGGAGAACATCATGTGACGATGAAGGCAGAGGTCAGAGGGATGCTTCTGTAAGCCGAGGAATGCCAACGATGACCAGAAAATCTGCAGGAGCTGAGAGAGAGGCATGGAACACAGTCTCACAGCCCTCAGAAGGAACTGACCTTGCTAACACCTTGATCTTGGACTTCTGGACTCCAAAACTGTGAGACGATAGATTTCTGTTGTTTAAGTAAACCAGTTTGTGGTATTTTTTAAAAGACAGCCCTAGCAAACTAAACTTTGGCAAGAAACCAAATGTAGCAGCGTTTCCTCCTGGTTGGAACTTGCAGGCAGCCCCGGTTGCAGGGACTGCATCTCTGGCATGGACAGCAGCTCTGAGAATACAGCTTGGTCACTAGCATCTTTGTCTTTCCCTTCCTTTCCCATTAGCTTGGCCTGCTCAGTATCGCAACTATTAACAACAAAACCTAGAAACAAAGCAAGGACAATAACAAACTAAGTAAACAACTAGAACAAGAACAGAATCATGGAAATAGATCACAAGGAAGGTTCTCAGCAAGGAAGGGGAGAGGGAGGAAAGGTACAAGGAATAAGTAGCATAAATGGTAGGTAGAAAATAGGAGGAGGTTAAGAATAGTATAGGAAATGATGAAGCCAAAGAACTTATATGTATGACCATGGACATGAACTAAAGGTGGGGAATGGGGTGGGGGGGCATGCAGGGCAGAGGAGAAAAAAGGGGGGGATGGAACAACTGTAATAGCATAATAAATAAAATATATTAAAAAAAGAAAATGAATGACTGGCATAGTTTTCTGCAAGCACCTTGTCTATGTTAATAATATGCACATTTATGTTACACATACAATATTTAATCACGTGTAGAAATGGGTTTTTAGTGCGTGAGACAAAGAACAGTGGGGACAACAGTTCGTGATTTTGAGTGAAGGAAGGCCTTTCTGGGATGACATAGTGTCTCTCCTGATGATAGGTTGTAAGATAAACCTGTCTGCTCATCTTTCTGTACTGTGGTACAGACCAAGGCTTCTGGAAAATGACTTGCACTATAAGAAGGTAACGTGCTGGATGTTTAGGAAGAGGCTAAGTTAACAACCAGACTTTGGGAATGGTAAAAAGAAAGAATGGCTGAGAACATGTAACTGATAAGGGTGTGCCAGCCCAGGCCTTTAAATGGCAAGCCATGTTCTGGCTTCTCATCAAATAGGGACATAGAAATAAACACATGAGTTCAGAGACCGTTGTCATCTACCTTTATTATAGCTCCTTCAGGGAAGCCCTGCGTTGGTCTAAATCTGAGATTTTGGCAGCAAAGGATGGCTGATCTCATTTTCCAAGAAATCTGAGGGCACACGGTTGAATACGGTGTGGAATACATAAATGTGTGTACTTATCGAAGGAAACAAGTTGCCTGCAGAAAACGATGCCAGTCATTTCATTTGAAAAATACTGACTAGACCAAGCCATTGGGAAAGATCAAGACAAAGGTGCCAGCGGGAGCAGAGCCTCATTCTCAAAACCGGGGTGCGTGCCGGAGATGCAGTCCCTGCAGCCGGGGCTGCCTGCAAGTTCCAACCAGGAGGAAGCGCTGCTACGTGTGGGTGCGCGTCCAATCAATGCTCCTCATGCGCGGAGGGTCCTTCTCCTGCCTGGTTAGTGAAGCCTCCCCTGCCCTCTCGCGTACATGTGGTGCAGCCTCCTCCACAGACACTTCCTTGCCCTGAGACATGCATGGCATAGTTACTCCTCTGAACCTCTGGACTCTCATCTTTCATATTCTATTCCTTAGACAGTTAGGTGATAATTACAAGACAGTATATAATTACATTTCATTACAGCTAGATTTAAAACTCCACATGGCAGGGACTTTGCCACTTTACCTTGACACACCACTGGCACATAGTAGGTATTCAAAAAAAATTTTTTTGAACAAAGAATAGTGTGTATATACCTTCTGCATTTTTCTTTCCATTTTTATTTGAAATTAAAATATTTGTATGTTCCAGGACTATTATACTTTTTTTTTTTGGCATGAGTTACAACCAGAGTTACTTCATGGAGGGGGTGGGAGTGAGCCCCTTTCTCCCATCCCTCAGCTCTTTTAAGGCCAATCCAATGAAAGATCTTAACAACGTGCTTGAAAATGGATTGTGAAAGCGTGCCAGCTATACTTTTAGGGTGCAGACAAGGTCCTCATGTCTCTCTCATTCAGGCAAATTGCTACCCTTAACTTTTTCTTCCTCAGAAATTTGAGAGCTGCCACTGCCTTTTCATATCTTTTGATAAAGGGCTCTAAGAGTCTGATGCACATAGCTTTCCAGGTGATGCTAATGAGTGAAGGGGACAGCATGGGAGAGACAGAGGGAGTGGTGGGGACCATGGTGTATCAGAGAGCACACGCTCTTTATAAAAAGGCAGCCGAGTTACTATGATTGAGGTGGTTTTTGTCATGTGGGACTGTGGTCATGTGTTACAGAGCTTCAGATTTTTCAAGACAAGACAGAAAAATGGAATTAGATGGGAAAGGTATCCATTTTTAAATCTTTCACATTTTTAAAACCCATGCTACCCACCAACTCTTCTTCTCTGCTGGGGCGGTGGGACCCAGAGGCCACCAGTTCGCCACCTGTTTCCCGGGCCCTGAGCGAGTACCCCTGTGCAGGATGGTAGAGACGAAATGGCGGCAAATAAATGCACGAGGAAGTCCAAGTCATATTTCGAACTACTGAAGTTTCTCTTTTTTTTTTTATTGCAAAACGTGTGTTACAGAAATTTCAGAAAGTTTTTCCTGTGGTGTCTGCCAACTTCTGCTTGGAATTATGTATCTAAACAAACAAGCTCAAAGTGCATTGTGAATCCAACAACAGACCTTTAAAAAGAAGAACAATTCCTCTAAGAATTGATATATATTTATAACGTCTGTAGATATGCAAACCACTGCTTACCCATACATGAAGAAGGAAAGATGTATATATATTTAACAAACCCAATGTCAAAATTGTTTTATTTATAGGAATTCATTTAAAAATGATTACTTTAATAATTTCCCCATTACAAACTATGGTTAGAACATTTACAAATGAGAGTCTAAGATCCATGTTAGGAAACAGCAATGAGCCCAGTTACTGCGTGGACTGTTTTGAACAGCAGCAGCCGCGATATCGACTCAGGTCAGATGCTATTGTGACAGGAAGCAGATAAGCCTGACACGATGCTATGGTACTCTTCTTCTGAATCTCCCTCACAAAGATCCTGCGTTTGGGTTCAGAATGATGTGGCATATATCATTCAGGAGAACCATATGCCCCTGAATAGGACCAGTTCTTTACCCCCACCTCAATTCTCAGTGTGTTTTGTATATACATTCACTGAGTTGGAATTGAGACTATGATTCTGGTTGGCTTTAAATCAGAGGTCCCAAGCTATTGCCTTGGGGACTGAATGCTGCTGTCAGGTACATTTGTTTGGCTGACACGGTGTTTACAAATGTGAATGGGAACGTCTTTGTAGTGGGACATGTGTTCTCTCACGCCCTACAAATCCCACTTCTTCCTGTTGTCCCTCACCAGTCCCACACTTGTGTTCTGCATCCAGCCCCTCCACCTATTGGACTCTGCAAGCCCACAGTCTAGATGCAGATGGCTGGTTCTGATGACATGTGGGAAGTTGCAGTGGAGGTGCAAAGGACCCTTTGGGGATTCAGACAGGCAAAGAATCGGTTGCGGCTGATGCAAACACAAGCTGAGTTGGTTTTGTGGGGTAGAACTGGGAGAGGAGGCTAAGTTAGTGGAAAGATTAGGGCTGGAACATAGTCTGAACGCTTGGCTCTTTTTACTAAGTAGCCACTACTTCAGTTTACTGTGCCAGAGTCCATGGGGTACTGAGGTAATGGGGCCCAGGTCTTTTGGTCTGGCCAAAAAGCATCTTGTGCTGGGCTAAGGGAAGGGAAGAAAGTCACGGGGGTGAAGGAGACTGCACTCCAGGCACAAAACTGCACTTCCACTATGTCCCACAGTTCTTGGCAGCCTGCCTCTGCCAGAGCAAGGCCTGGGTCAAGTTTGGTGATGATACCTCAGAAAGCCTATGGATATGTCCCTTTCCAAATATTGCACAAATAGGCAGTGGTCTGAAGGTAGGGCAGGGCAGGGGGAAGTTCACCTCACTCTTATTGCCATAGAGATTACTCGGCCAGTGAAATCCTTAGACAACATGTATGACAGAAACTGTCATGTCTTGATTTCATTTGCAGTGATCAGTGCAAGGGATTCATTGGGTAAAAGTTAACACAACTACCTTCTTGAAAAAAATTTCTACAAAAGAAAAAGAAATTTAAAAAAATCTTGTGTTCTTTATATCAGAACCAATCCCTCCTTCAGTTGACTCTAATCTGAGAGAGAGACTGAGATGTAAAAAGAAGAGAAAACTTGGGCCAGGATAGGTTGAGAGAAAAGTTTTCTCTACTGCTTTGAGGAACGGTCCTTTATAAGACTGCAGATTGGTGCCTCTCTTTTCCAAGTGTTGAATAGCTTGTGATAATGAAATTGTGATTTCTTTAGAGAGCAAGCTCTTCAGAGACACCCAGTGCTGCAGGAGACTCCCAGTCACCCATCTCTCACCTGCCCCCAGGGAAGGCTGGTTCACCACTAGAAAAAAGCTACCAGGTAGGAGGGAAGTCATAAGTTATATCACTGGACCGCTCATTCATAATGATCTGTGGACTTCTGCACTGTCATCAATGGACTTCTCACTCTCATCTCTGGTTTAGCAATTTGTACCCAGTGGCCCTAAAGAATCAGAACTATGTCTTCATATATCACAGATGCACCAACACCTGGACCTGGGGAAACTCAAGTGCTGTTGGCTAGCCATCTCTAGGTCCCATAGCTATATACCTTACTGTTAATACTTTATTTCATACTATTTGTTCAGAGGTTTAAAAAAAGATTTTTAAAAAACCCTTGGTTAATTTTTAGTTTGTTTTTAATTTGTAAAACTTGAACATAATCCCCAAACAGTATAAGAAGCCCAAGAATTTGAGTGCATCCCTAACTGGTTTCAGTAACACAGCAGGCAAGAGTAAAATGTTAAGTGCCTTTAAAAAGTCAAAAGAAATGCATAAAGCAGTGCATGCATTATGTTGCCACAAAAGTAAGACTGGGTTTGGAGTGGGATTACTTCATTTAGGTCACATTGCTATTGTTCATAAAGATTGAGTTATAATGCAATATCTAGAACAAGTATATTACCACTTACACATTAGCATCACTTTATCTAGAAACAGAGTAGTGTTACTGAATGAGCATATTTATAAAATACTGTACACTGCTTCCATACTGGGTCAGCAGATGTAAACAAACAGCTAATTAAACTGGAGTTTGAAATATTATTTTAAGTTCATTTGTCAGATAGTCGTTTGCATAACATGCCAGTTTGTCTTTCACAAAGTCACAGTTGCCTCCCACGACTCGTAGGGCTGGTTAGAGGCTGTACATCAGCTTATACACGTATTTTACAGTGGTCTAGAGGAAAGTGGAAAACCTGAAGCAGGTCCGGGACAAAAGTGCCCATTTCACGAGGATGCTAAATAACATGGAGTTGGGGACATAATTCATCCTTGCAACATGTGCTTCTTTATTGAATGTTACAGATTTGTAAATGATTATAAAGCTGTCCTGTAACGTTCATTAATACAACCACATGCTACAGCTATGCTGGGTTAAACACAGGTTACATATCTGCTTACATGTATTTTATTATACAGCATTGCCCAACACATTGAATGGAACAGCCTACAGATATAGCATGATGGATGACTGGATAATATTTATTGTCATTAAAGAAGTCAAACAGCCCAAACACTCAGGAAGATTAGACCGTACAGCCTCAGAAAGTAGAATAAATGTACTATCCAGTTATCTACCATAATGTTATCTATAGAAACCATCTTTTAGAATACATTTGAAACATTCAGAAGAAAACACATTTTGTGTTTTTACAAGTACATTTTTCCCCATTTGATTAATATATATATATATATATATATATATATATATATATATTCATAGGGAACTCTCAAAGTGCTAAATAATATATTAGACCCAGAAGCCTGGATTTTAAAAAATCCATTTCTGTAAAGTGCTGCATTCTGACTGGTAATACACAGTCTGCCTTGGAGAAACACACAAACTAGCCATAATGATTATCCCCAAGCTTTCCAGCTCCTCATTCAGATCCGTTAAGGAGGGCATTTCTCACAACAAATATAAGGTATGTTGGTTTATCAAGGAATTTCTACAGTCATTTTCATAAAGCATCCTTATTTTTTCAAAAGGACCAAGCAATTTAGAACGAATCATTACATATAGTAGTATATAAAAATTGGCACCTTTAGAAGCAGATGATTAAACCAAAGCTATTACTTCTTTGAGTTCTCTATGACTTTATTTATGTTCCCCAATAGCTTGCTGCTCATGAGCTGCTTAATTCACAGAGACAGGTAATTAACGTCCCCTCGGTCAGGGATGTGGTGGAATAAATGAGCTGCACACAAGCTGACTGTACGAGGCCACAGAATCGATGCCACATCAGTGGGCAGAGGATCCAGAAACAGAAAGAAATGGATTGAAACATAACACATGTGTATGCGCACAGGAAAGAAATGGCTCACGAAAGCTACACAGTTTGTGTTTAAAGTCATTTAAATTTAGTTTATACATTTCACACACATCACAAAAGATGTAAGAACTTTATTTTCATGCACAACAACAACAACAAAACCAGGAAGTCACAAGGTCAGGACTGTTAAGTACTTTGTTTCCTGGGTCCTGTTCTGGTCTCTCCAGAAATCACAATGAATGGAAACACTCAAACTCCTAATTTCTTTCCCCCACTTTCAATCTGGTCCAGAATAAGGCCCAGGAGGTGCTGTGATGTCCTGCTCTGTGGTCAAAGGAGGTTACACCTCCTTCTTGGAGTGCTCAACAGGCCCTCTCAGAGAGCCGTCTGGCTCTGTGAATGTGCTCCACACTTAAAATCATCAATATGTTAGGATGTAGTAAACACATCAGACTAGCAAAATCTAATCTAAGGAACAAAAATGACAAAATCTTGGTTCTGACTCTGGTGTTGAGACTTGGCCTTCCTGAGAATCACAGAGAATTGGTCTCAAAATGTAAAGTGCCTATTATTACAACTGTATTGATTATGAACAAACGTGGTTCCTCTTCCTCATAATCAATCAGTAGGGAACCAGGGGTACAGGAACCTTATAAAGTTATATTGCAACTCTCCATACGTATACATATTTTTTCCATTGTGGGGGGGGGGGCCCAGAGCTTTCATCAGATCCTAGAAGAGATTCAGTACTCTAGGAAGTTTAAGGGTAACTGACTTATTCTCAGACCAAATGCATGCTTGCTTGTTTCTGATTCACTTAGATACTAAGGAACCAAAAAGAAATTCCTTAATTCTTTATATGTGTCTCATCACTATTTCTACATTCTATACCCAAAAAGTTTATTTAGAGTTTTCTCTTTTTACACTTAAAGGCTAGAGGTTTTGTCCATGTATTTACTTGATGCCACAAAATGAGAAAATTTGGAGTTCCCTGTGACAACTAAAGAAAAGAACCAGTTTTTGTTTTGGGCCAGGAACATTAAGTCCTTTTCCTTTAAGATTTTATTTATTTATTTATTTAAAATCAGTGATCCCAATAGAAATCAAAAGAATTGAGCATCAAAATTTCTTTAGCTCATTTCAAACCCAGATTTTGATCTAGAAGCAGGTATACCTGTATTCTAGAATCCATACTACTGTCTGGCTTAGAATTATGTTTATTCTGATTGTACCTGGTGTAAGCACTTTGTGCAGGAGAAATGAGAGGTCATGATATTGGCTGCTTTTGGAAGAAAAAAAGGGGGGCAGGCAGTACATAGGTGGCAATTTATTTTAACAACTCTAGTTTGGTACATGAAAAAGTTGAGGGGATAGGGATTTAAAAAATTGTAAGTTCAATATCTGTTGAAATACAATGAATTCTTTCAATGAAATTCCTTGGATATTAAAAATTGTGATTGTACCTCAAGGTGATAGAAAAGTCCAGGCCTCTTAAGAAAGCTCTATATGCCTGTTTATATACTATATATAACATATCTCTCTGTGTAAATGCATATATATGTATATAAGCAGCACACATTGTAGAACTCCTTACATGGTTTATTTTCTTTCTACTTTAGTCTACTATATCTTTTTAAATAGCTCTGTGTACAGGAAAAAATACTCATGGCGTGCCTGTAACGAGGGCTTTGGGTTGACACCAAACTCCCAGTCAATGCTAAGGTGATTTATGATTTCAAAACTTCCTTAAAAAGTGCTTTGGAACATTTCCATAAAAAAGATACCAGCCCTTGAAAAACTCCAATTAAATTTATGCTGAGCTCAGATTAAATGGCAAAACTCTAGGTAGGAAAATATCCACCAGATATCCACATACAAAATGGCCCTGTGGTGAGGGGTGTGAAAAATCGGTGGTGATGTCTTGGAGATGTTCAGAAGACAAGGTGAGGTCATGCACATGAGGAAGATCACACAGCAGCACCACACACGACATGACTGGTGAGATGTCCCATCTGGCAATTTTAGGGGAGTTCTGCCCACTGTCTTTTTTTGGTTAGTTCACAATTACATGCTCAGTGAGCGAATTCATTGATGACAAGTGAGATACAAAATAAATTAAAAATATAAAATTATTTAGTTACATTCATCCTGAGCTTGCTCAACTATACTTGGATGCCCGCTGTATATCATAGGCCATGTGACATTTGCTTTTAACATCAATTCTTTCATTTCACTTGCAATATACAAAAAGGCATTTCTTTTCCCTTATTTTCGTCAAAAAAGATGAACAGCTGTGGCACCAGAAGTGAATATATGAGACGGGTGAACTATGACTGTTACCTGGTTCTTTCTTTATACTGATCAATTAGAGAAGTGTTGGCATGAGAAGGATGTGGGACGTTAGGTAGAACTGCTTGCTGCCGGCTTATACTGAATAAAAAGGATGCTCTTCATCAGTCACCAGTGATGGAGCCAATGTGAAAAGAAAACAGAATTGAAGTTTAGAATATCTCATTTGTATGCTGGCTACTTTATTTTATTTTATTTTGCAAGTTAGCCCTGCTTCCTAAAACTCGTGATAATGGTAAGACATCGAAAGACTCCTCCTGGCGTGGAGAATGCACGAAGCCCCTTCTTTCCCAGAGCTCAACGCTTTCTGCAGTGACTAGTGATACATTCATCTCAACCCTTCTTCTTCCTCTCTTTCCCCTCCCTACCCATCAAGTGTGAGCATGACTTACATCCCCTGTGTTTGGCACTAAGCCAGATCAAACACTTTCTTGATCTGTGGCCTAGAAGTCAACTTTGAGTGAACACCTCCCAAGGCATTGCTTCTTTGCTCAGCTAAAAACGAAGCAGGTATGCTTCAGGAATGGGAGCAGGTGGGGTTTGGGGAGAATTTTAGGGCTGGATTCTGAGCCTCCTGCAATGCTTATTGGGAGGTTTAGTTGTGCTTGCTTTCAAAGCTGTGGAAAGCCGAGGTTCTGGACAGTCTCCTCATGGACAGGCTGTCCCCTCGGCCCTCTGGCTTGGAGGACTTACTCCTCTGGAAGGGATTTCGCAGGTTTGCTGTGTTCCTCTGCCTGTCGAGTTTGTCACTGATGGAAAAGCTCTTCCTGGTGTGTGCATATGGCGCATTTGGCTCCTCTGCAGAGTAGCTGTTGGCGCGCTCTATCTTGGGGATCGTGATGTTGTTGGAAAGGGTTCTGTCTGAGTTATCGCCCTCCTGGGAGGGTATCTCGAGGGCAGCTCTCCGGCCTTTGGCCTCATTCTCCTCTGTGTCAGAGCTGGGGTGACTCAGTTCTGCTTCTCGCTCGGGATGGCAGCAAGATGCGTCCTCCACTTTGCCTCCGAGGCCTCCAGGGAAGGTGGCTCTGTCAGCAATTGCTTGAGGGGCATTGACACACCTTGTGTCAATACAGTCTGTAATACTTGTGTATTCTGCTGTTTTCATGGGCACCCCAAAGTTGGCGTAGTAGCTCCTCGAAGGAGAAAACATAAAGCTATGCGATTTCACAATGGGGGCCTCTTCTACAAGAAAGGGTGTGGTGGCTAGGTAGCGGCTACTTTTGGAACGCTCGATGGTGTGGTACATTGGAGGGTCAGCGTCCCATGGGTTTTGGCACTCTGGGAGGTGGGTGTAGTCTGAAGAGAAAGATCTGGTGTCCATGGAGGTGATGTCCTCAAAATCAATGCTCCGGCTTGGAGGTCTGTCCGTGGGTGCGAGAGTTGCATAGGCGCTACTCGAAGGAGCCGTGGAAGGTACTTGGGCCAAAAAGCTTGGTTCGCCCAGTCCAAGGATGTTCACGGAATTGTCCAGAGGCTCTATATCACAGTGGAGCTCATCCATGGCAGAGACGTAGATGTCTATACATGATGATGGTCTTCTGGAATCAGGAACAATGGCCAATGTGTTGGCAGGGGCTGCAGGAGCTTTGGATTCCTTTGCTATAGAGTGGGAACTAGTAGCCCGGTGTAGGCTCAGGGACCTTTCTTTAAAAAGACTTTCCAACTTTTCTATACCACCTTTGTCTTTCATATTGACCGAATAGAAAGAATGGCTTCGCATACGGGGCACTAGGGTTGGAGAAGTTGGGGACATGGTCTCCTCACCTGCAGGGTCTATACTCTCTTGGAGCTTGAAGGTGTTCCCCTCCTGGCTGTTGAAGCTGCTCTGGCGGACGATGTAGGCTGCATCTGTGCAGTCCGAGGAGGTCCGAGAACGGATTTTGTTCGACTCGGCCCGCTCCAGACCGGTCAGACGCTCCAGGGCAGTGGCCATGCGCCCAATGAGGTCCTCCAGCTGTGCCAGCCTGATATCCACGGTCTGGAGTGAGGCCTTCATGCAGTGTTCTCTCTCGTTGACTTCCTCCAGTCGCATGGACATGTTCTCCACCCTGCGTGAAGTAGAGAGAATGAGAGTCACCGGGGGCAGGCTGCTCTGCTGGAGGTTTACAGACCTTGGACAGGGAGGTCAAAACTGTGCCTGGACCTTGGTCATCAATGTCCTACCAGAGGCAAACTGAGAGGTTGCTGGTTTTGAGGAGGAGGTAGGGAGGAGAAAAGGGCAGTGATGTTCTCACTGAGAATGATAGAATCCAAATCTTTTTGAGCTGGAAGAGGCTTTGGAGACGATCCAATCCAGCGATTTTTAATGGCTAATCCCCTTTTCCCTCAATGAAGTTTAATGCACAATCTTGATAAATAAACACCAAAGTTGAATAGCTCTTGTTGAAATGGAGTCCCACCCTTTCTCCGCTCCCATGGCCTAGCTGTGGCTTGGGGCAGGGTTCAGTGACCTAAATAAGTATTAGGGTTTTTGGCTTATTAGAGCCATGAACAAAATAAGAATGTTGCATATCGATGACTTTACCCAGATTTTTTCAAAAGAATTTTAGAATGTAGCTATTCTTATTGTATTTTATACGGACAGGGATTATTCTATTTTGTATTTATATAATAAAATTTTTGTTGTTATTCACAATAATCTTTAAAAAAATTTAGTGCCTCTAAAGGAATTAATATGGCCCTGTTACTGAGGCACCTGGCATTGATTTAATCTAATTCAATCCTGTCAGCAATAAAAGAAAAACAACCATCAAGAAATTTGACCAATATTACATAAAGTAACTTTAGGTAACATAAAGTTACCTAAAGTAACTTTACTTATTACATAAAGTAAACTCACAGGGTGTCCAACCCAGAGCCTGCAGGCTACATGTGGCCCAGGATACCTGTGAATGCAGCCCAACACAAAATTGTAAATTTACTTAAAATATTATGAGGGTTTTTTTTGTGATTATGTGTTACAATGTATTTAATGTGTGGCCCATGGCAACTCTTCCTCTTCCAGTGTGGCCCAGAGATGCCAAAAGGTTGGACACCCCTGTGTGTCTATTGATAAGTAAATTATCCTGCTCCTTTGTTTCTCTGGGTAGCTGATTGCAGATGTCTTACGCTACAGTTACTTCGAGGTGTCTTGGCTCTCCCTGTTAGAAATTCTCAAGGGCATGATCTATGATCTGTCTCATATTCCTGTTTCCATTTCCATGTTGCCAGCCCAGCTCAATACCTGCCAGGTGTCAATACAGAGTCAATCACTGTTATGAGCTTGATGTCAATGATCTAATAAATTACCTGGCCATTTATTTACAAAGACAGAAGTCACATGTTTAAAATAAAATTGTGCCCTATTTTTCGCTTGCTTAAATTAACTTGAAACAGACAAAGCAAGGCCAAGTCATGGTTTGAGCTCAAATGTTGACTTTTTAAAAGCCCCAAGGCAAATTTGGGAGAATTTGAATGAGCTTCATTCTCAACTTTTCTAGAGAGGATGAAGACGCTTTCCCAATACTCCCAATACATACTGTAAATCGCTTGACCGCTGACCTAACTTAAGAGGAGCAAGCCTTGTGTTCAGAATATGCTGTGCAGAGAACAGTGGGAATTAGAGCTGGGTCCCCCAGCTGTGGTGCTATCGGTGGTGCTGTATTAATAACGACAACACCTGTCAATGCCAGAAGGAGGCATGAGTCAGTGGTTTCCCTCTCAGAGATCTGCAGGTTCTTTCTTTCTTCCTTCCTCCCTTCCTTCCTTCCTTCCTTCCTTCCTTCCTTCCTTCCTTCCTTCCTTCTTCCTTCTTCCTTTCTTCCTTCCTCCTTCCTTCCTTCCTTCCTCTCTCCCTTCCTTCCTTCCTTCCTTCCTTCCTTCCTTTCTCTCTCTTTCTCTCTTTCAAAACTGCTCTCCTGCTGATCAGGGTGAGGTTGTGTGATTGCTATGCCTTGGGNAGCTTCATTCTCAACTTTTCTAGAGAGGATGAAGACGCTTTCCCAATACTCCCAATACATACTGTAAATCGCTTGACCGCTGACCTAACTTAAGAGGAGCAAGCCTTGTGTTCAGAATATGCTGTGCAGAGAACAGTGGGAATTAGAGCTGGGTCCCCCAGCTGTGGTGCTATCGGTAGTGCTGTATTAATAACGACAACACCTGTCAATGCCAGAAGGAGGCATGAGTCAGTGGTTTCCCTCTCTGAGAGATCTGCAGGTTCTTTCTTCCTTCCTTCCTTCCTTCCTTCTTCCTTCTTCCTTTCTTCCTTCCTCCTTCCTTCCTTCCTCTCTCTCTCCCTTCCTTCCTTCCTTCCTTCCTTCCTTCCTTCCTTCCTTCCTTCCTTCCTTCCTTCCTTCCTTCCTTCCTTCCTTTCTCTCTCTTTCTCTCTTTCAAAACTGCTCTCCTGCTGATCAGGGTGAGGTTGTGTGATTGCTATGCCTTGGGGCACCTTTTTTTTCTCTCTATAAAGCCACCCCCCAATCCTGCCTAAGCCAAACTCACTCCATTGACTATTCTTTTATCCTTCAGCTTCTCTTCATAGGGCCTAAGGCTTGGGAGACATTTTTTCTTTGCTCTTTTCTGCTGCCCCAGAAAGAGCTCAGCAGTGCCTCAGGGTCTAGGCACACTCAGCCACCATAGACAGGTATGTTCTCAAAAGACTTGAGCAACTGTGCATCTGGCGAGCCCAATGTTATTCACCCAGCCAACACAGCTATTTCAGAAGGAAAATACAACTTTTCCCTCTTTCACTTTGCCTTGTGGAATAAACATAGCCTGAGAAACAAACTATTTAAAATAACAAGTTTGTGTGTCTTATAGACTTACAATTTCCCTTTTCATCTTCTGGCTGATGGAGTTTGATTTTTCAAGTCCTGCAGTTTCATTTTTTGTGATGCAATAAGCTTTGGGTAAGTGGGTAAAATACCTCTTCATTAAAGTCAGCAGGAGGGTAGAGCATGCATTTCTGCAGAATGAAACTTTTTGTTTAGGATACTCTAGGTACTGGGTCCCCTTAGCTTTTAGTGTTGGCAGAGTAACAGAAGGCAGAATAGTTTTCTCTCTCCTCCTTTTCTGGAGCTGGTGAATACAAGGTGGTATACAACAGATAGAGATGCTCTTTTAGCATAATTGCCTGTGATCATCTGTTGTGAACAGCCCAGCGCCCCCTTGGCTAAGGCTGAGTAAAGGATCTTGGGACCATAAGCCACTTAGGAGACAAAGCTTATCTTCCTTGTAGGGGCGCCACCTCTGCCCCCTTTCTCTTCACCCTGCTTCATCCCAGGCAGATGACTGGTTAGCCAGTGACAGGTAAGGTTCCTCAAAAGAGGGATGATCACGAAGGGACCCTCAGGGAAAGACTTGGGGGCTTTAGAAAAAGCTGATGATGAACCCTCACCCCTCAGGTTTGATGTAGCCTGAGTCTTCATTCTGTCTGCAAGAAGTCTCCTGATCTCTTGGCTGCCTTACTTCCCCTGCCTGACTTAAGCCTGAAATAATGCCTTAAGCCTGAAACAATGCTGGAGGTGGGTGCCACCCTGTGCTGGAAAGGGCAGGTTCCCTAGGGTGATCAGGCTTAAGAAAGAATATGTAAAATCCAGTGAAACCTGCTTTGTTTAGAATGTTCTCAATTAAATGATAAAGGTCCAAGCAGGAAGTGAGTTTGTTCCCTAAAGTTTTATGGCTCTTTAACCACCTGACCCTGACTCAGAATAAGCCCTCAGAGTTCTTTGAATGTTATATATCCTTTAATCACTTCTGCCTGACAATGACTGATGAGCTTTACCTATACACCCTGTATTCCTGTGGAAATCGAACCCAGTAAAAGCTCATCAAGGCAAGGGTGGAGGTACTCTCCTCTTGAGAGAGTGGCTGAAGCACTCTGAGGCTTGCTCTCCCCTTGAGAGAGAAGCTGTGCTATCCCTTTTCTTCCACAGGACTCGGTACTCTGTGCGAATTTGTCTAGTCCCATCCATAACACCGTGGACCCCAGGAGCCGGGATCCGTGCCAGTCATCTGTCTGAGCACTGTGAGGGGACTCTGCTCCCCACATTTCACCTCCCTTCCGCCCCAGGACCCTGCACTTCGGAGAAACTAGCAAGTGAGAGACAGAGCCAAGGCAGCTACAGGAGACAACAAAGGAGTCAGAATCTGGTTGCAGGCCATAAATGGGAGATAGAGACTAAGGGGCCCAAGTTGATGGGAGGAAGACAGAAGGTTCAAGGAAGAAGAGGCTCCTTTGGGAAAATAGGATGTACCCAATGGGATCCCCAAGAGTGATGGAGTGCGGTCTTGGGGAACAAAGAACTAGGGGAAGGAAGCCTGCTAGAACAGGGGTCAAGAAATTTATATATATTTGTTTCACAACTAAAGTGTGTCCCTTAATAAAAATAAAAAAAAATTCTTGCCCTGGCTGGTGTAGCTCAGTGCATTGAGCAGGGGCCTGCGAACCAAGGGGTCACTGGTTCGCTTCCTGGTCAGGGCACATACCTGGGTTGTGGTCTGGGTTCTCAGGGGAGGTCATGTGGGGGGGCAGCCACACATGTTTCTCTCCCTCTCTTTCTCATTCCCTTCCCCTCTCTCTAGAAATAAATAAGTAGAATTGATAGGGAAAAAGGCCCCTCCCGCTAGCCTAAGAATGCCACAGAGTAATCTAACGTCCACATCTGCTTCTGTAACTTGCTTCTGCCTCGCAGCCACAAGAGAGATCCAGCACCTCAGATATTCCCGAATAAAGAAATAGACATAACGTCCGCATCTGCTTCTGTAACTTGCTTCTGCCAGGCAGCCACAAGAGAGATCCAGCATTTCAGATATCCCCGAATAAGGAAAGAGACATAACGTCCGCATTTGCTTCTGTAACCTGCTTTTGCCACGTAGCTTAGAAAGAAAGACAGGAGTATAAAAGTAAGACCTCTGCCACTGTTCGGGGCTCAGAATTTGGAGGTCACTCTCCTCTGAGCCCGTGCACGTAATAAAGATCGTGCTCCTGAACCCCTCAGTGTCTAGTCGCTTCCTTTTTCTGTAACAGAATCTTTTTAAAAATTCTTGAAAAGTTAAGTATAAATGGGCATGCACCACAGATATAAATAGGTCTGAGGAACAAACCAGGAGTTTTGGGACTTGATTGTTATTAGGAGCTGACCCTGGTCAAACTACTCAGGAGATAAAATGGAGATAAGAATGACACACATTTATGGGTCAATAAAAATCCCCAAGGGGACAGATACGAGAAGTGACCAAGTAACCAAAGAAGAGGGACTATTGAACGAAAGATGTCGAATGGTAGGAACTCTTTATTCTTCTTTTCCTTTTCACATCTCCAGACCTTGTGTGGCTCATTTCAGAGTAACTCAGGAAGCCATCTCAACAGGGGCTTGGGAAGCCCCTGTTGCCGGGGGGCCTGGGAAGAGGGGCCTGGGGAGAGGTGAGGCGGCTCCAGCTCCTGGGAGCCCAGAAGACTGATGGCCAGAAGGAGCCCTTGAGTCGGTCAGTGAAAACCTCAGCTAAGAAGATGACTAGCCTCTTCAGCCAATGCGATGAGGGAAAAGAACATTCCAAAGAAGATTCTGGTGACACAGAAAATTTCAGCTTCGATGGGTAATTTCTTAAGGATTGGTGTCTTCCAGAAATTCATTTTCTTTTCTGATAACCTTAAAATGTGCTTAAAAGACATATGGTTAAAGGAAAAAGGATGGGCGGGCCATGTCTGTTCTAAATTTCACACGCTCCCTGGAGTGCTGGCGGGACTGTGGGTGTAGTATGAAAGGCAGAAGCAATCTTGCAGCATGTGACCCCCGTCACCGGGGCTCTCGTGGGGAGGAAAGGGTTTGAAATAAACACAGCCAGTGATGCAGAACAGCTAACACCAATTCTTGCTTGTCCACAGACGGGTACCTAATTTATGAATTTTTAAAGTCTCTTAAGGTTATCTATCTTTCCCTTTGAGCTACTTACCCTTCTCATTAACTCTGAGAAGAAAAAGGGAGAAAAGCTGAAATTCGACTCAGTCAGTGGAGATACAAAGACCAGCCTTGGGGAAAAATCTGGCAGGATGTGGCTGAAGCTCATCTTTTTTTGGTTTACACTCTTTTTTGTTGTTGTTGTTGTTATTCATGAATTCCATTCACTCTAAGTTATTCCTGTCTCTATTTGTTTTGAAAAAGTTATACATTGAATAGACTACTAATAGTCTATCACTTTTTTGGACCTAGGTAAAGTGAAAAAAGGATATCAAGCCCATTGGCTTGGGAAAGATAATTTTAGATGAAAAGATGACACTAGGAATAATGGACACCTCAGTTTGCTTAAATTGTTAATTGCCAAGAAGAAAAGTCAAACGGTAACTTCTGACGACTGGAGTCTGACAGGTGGAGTGATGGTGAGGATGGTTTTGAAGCTTTAAATGAGGGGTCTCAGAATGAAATGCGTATGGGCAGGGAAGATCAAGTAAGTAGGTGAAGCAGGCAACACAGGAGAGAATAGAAGAGGCAGGGGTTCGGGGGTGGCAGAGCACGCCCAGTCCAAAGGCATTCAGAATGGATTCTAACAATCACTGCAAGTCCAGTACAACAGCCTTCTGTGGGCAGGTGCTGCCTGAAATCCACCCATTTGCAAATGCTGCTTTAAACGAGTGGAAAGGACCAGTAAATAATTTCCAGCTGTGATCAGAAAATGTAGGTAACTTTAATAACTAAAAGGAAATTGAAAGAAATGACAGGAGGCTGCAGATATAAAAGTGTTTTCCTGATAGTCAACGTTTCTGGATTCTAGGAAGTGTAGGAGTTTGACATAAATTCCAGACAGCATTAAAGAATGGCTTAGTTGTAGGTAATTAAGCAGGTAGTATCTTTTGAGTACTTAAAAAAATAGGGTTCATTAATAGGAGATTGCAGGGGATCAATATTAACCTTGTCTTTTTTTTGATAATGTAGGCTAATAGAGTGACACAGATATGCAATATCTGTGGTAAAGTGCATTGTTGTCTTAGTAGGGAGGTCGACACACCGGGCTGACTAGAGCGGCAGAGACACCTGGTTGGCTAATTAACCAAACAAGAAATGATAGAACAATGGACCAATGTCAACATGAAAAGTTTTTTTTTTTTTTGAGTCAAGAAATATCTTGGTTCTGTCTTGGTTTACCTAATCTGTTCTGATGAGCATTTTGGTATGCTAATTGAGCAAAAAATAATATAGAATGAATATAATGAAAAATTAATATACTGGATGATGAAATCAGGATCCAGAGTCCTTGAGGTTCTGGAATAATGAATAAAAATGGAAAGAATTAAAATTCATAGCAATGAGTGTTAAGTCTCAATTTTAGGTTAAAAGCAAACATCTCACAAGAACAGGCTTGAGGATATTTGAATCAGCTCATGTGAAAAGGTCCTCATTTTCATTAATTGTGGGCTCACTCTGAACCAAAGACATGACCTGGCTATAATAATCATAATGCAAAATAAAACATATAGATCAAATAATAATAATAACCACCATTCATTGAAAGCCTATTATCTCATATGTTACTTCAATAACATTTAATATTCTACAGTTAGTTGTTAATACTCCGCTGTACAGATGGGAGCATAGGTTCAAAGGAATTAAGTAACTTGCTCAAAGTCACACAGCCAGTTACTAGAAATTATATTAAAATCTTTCCATTGTGCTGTGTTCTTCCTTTTATAACATGGAAAGAACTACTTGTCCTATTGCACTCTATGAGTATTAGCCCAGCACATAGTAGTAAAGGAAAAAAACAGTAAAGGAATAAGTATAGGAATTAAATCTAGGCTGTAACTACAATCCAGAATTAAGTTCCATTTAGTATCACATTACAGGGTGATGTTGACAATTTAAAGTGGATAGAGATAGGACTTCTGGTCAAGATGGCGGTGTAGGCAGATATGGCTCACCTCTTCGCACAACCACATCAAACTTACAACTAAAATATAGAACAACTATCACTCAGAACTGTCAGAAACCGAGTCGAATGGAAGTCTGACAACTGTAGAATTATAGAGACCACATCCATGCAGACTGTAGGAGGGACACAGATGTGGAATGGGCTGATCCCTCATCCACATGTGGTGGATAAAAATTCAGAAGGGATATCTCAGGAGTGAGGAGTCCCACACCCACACCAGCCCCCCAAGTCCAGGATTCCAGTTCCAGGAAGATGAGTCCCTACAACTTCTGACTACAAAAACTGGCAGGGACTGAGCTGGTGGAAAAAACTGCTAGAGCCCTAAGCAGTTCCTCTTAAAGAATCCACACATGGACTGACCTACTCAGACTTACACTCTCTGGGTTCTGGTGCCAGGGTGGTGGCTTGAGGGGCACCAGTGGCATGCAGGGGGAGGATGAGGTGTGTGGCATCAAGGTAAGCAGAGGCCATTGTCCCTTTTCTGGACCAATGAGCTGGTGCTGTATCTGAGACTCCATCAACCTGGCTAACACTCTTTGACTTCCTTGGGAAGTCCCCAGAGGCTCCATCCCACCCAACTTTTGGGCTCACCCAAGCTGCTTTTCCATGTGAATGGCTGGTCTTCATTAGTGCTTCACAACTTCCTAAATTCTCTCAAACAAGCAACAGCTGGCCTCAGTGAGCCCCAGATCCCAGCAGCCAGCCTAGGTTCACAGCTTCGCTTTGCCTGGGGATCTCCAAGCCCAGAACAAGTAGCAACCATCTCAGATTGCTTTATAGCTCAGGCAGGGTGGCCCCAGGAAAACATAGGTAGGGGCTGACCTTGGCCTGCACTACCCAGGAAACCCTAGAGCCAGTACACTTAGTTGACAGCTACAGACCACACCGGAGTACTACCACCCTGTTCCTGCACAGTTTATCCTCTATGGAGGATGGAGGTTGGTGTTAAGTGGCCACAGCCATTCCTTGAAGCTGACTGGCTTGGGTAAATCCCTCCCATTGACCTGCCAATAGCAACCAAGGCTCAACTCTAAGAGGAGGGCCTACTCAGCTGATGTGAAGGGTAAACCTTGAGTACCTAGCTTGGGTATAGGGGAGGCTGTGCCACTGGACCCTAAGAAAAGTGCAGGGTATTATTAACTCAATCATATTCTGGAACTGTATTTCTTTAGATACATCAAGAGCATTGCTACATAAAAGTGGGAAAAATAGGATGTTTTCAGAACCAATTTCCTTTGAGGTGTTAATAATCTCCCAAATATTGTATTGAGTTCTTTACATACAATTTAGGTGAAAGACTATGATATAATAATGATACATTTAAATGGACAATTATGGAAGTGTCTGTGTTTCTGAAAAGATTCATGCAAACACTTTCAGTATAAATAAATTATGCATTAAAGTCACTGGCAGGGGGAGGAAGGTGGGGCTCACTATATGAAGAAATCCTTTTTCGGAGTCTTTTAGTAGAGCAAAGAGCCAGCTCTTAATTTTTCTGACTTCAAATTTCTGTACTGGGGCTATCTAACATGAAGGGAGAATTATATATATGTACCTACCTAAATACGTGTATGTGTGTATCTATCTATCTATCCATCATCTGTCTATCTAATATAAATAGGACAGGTGACTTCACCTGCCACTCTACTTAGAAAAGATACCATGTTCTAGAAGATGTGTGAGATGGGTGATATGAATCCACTCTTCCCTTCGTTAATCTCTGTTCCCTCATGCACCTCATCATATTTCTGATGGACTATGAACAATTATAGTGTTTAGAAATGTTATTTTTTGCTCCACTTACAAATATAAAACTAACCAAAACCACAACCACCACCAACAAAAACAAAAGCCCAAACATAGACTGAATCACTAGAAGCAGCATAAGGCCTTAGCTTAGGTTCAGTTCCCTGGCCCCTGGGCTTGGCTGTGAGGTTGTCCTGGTCTTCCTGGGCCCTTGTTACTCCAGAAGGTCAGCTAACACTTAGGACACACAGGGAGCGGGCCTACACTCTGTCCTGGGTTTCTGGGAATTGCTCACCTTGGTTACCCTCCTGGAGGGTGAGGACTCTGAATCCACCCAGAAGGAACTAAGTCTTGAGGTCGGAGTCACCTGGAAGTGTTTGCATCTGTGGGGTGAGAGGCTCAGGTGGAGGTGCTCCACCCAAAGGAACTGGTGAGATGGTCACCACAGGCTCACATGCCTTGGTGCCTGCACCTCTCATGTCGTTCCCCAGAGAGGCCAAGGCTTCTTTGTGTCTCCACGCTTCTTCTTCCCGCCTTTCTTCCCTGTCAAGTCTATGGCTTTCCTAATTCAAACATCTTTTCAAAGGCCTTTGGACATAAGCTTTGGAAATATGTCTGTGCAATTGGCAATGTGTCTACAATCTACAATTTTCTGGGAACCACATGGTTATATTTCCATTAATAAATAGCTTTTACAAGGCCTCAGAATAAGATCTTCATATTTGTAGCTCCTTTCTTAGTTTGCCAGAAAATTGCTTTGCATCGTATCATCTTGAAATGTTCTATTTTGCAATGACAGATGTGTATAAAATCTATTCATGCCTTTAAACTTTATTAATATTGGCTGAGTACCTATGGATACAATCACTCAATGGCCTGTGCATATACACCTACATACGTGGGCTGTATTCTTTGAAGAAATAAAGGGCTAGGGACAGAAAAATGCCACCGTGTAATTTTTACAAAACCACTAGAAAATGTATGAAGTGGGTAAGCAGACAAAATGTCATATTTTGAAAACTAGAGATGACTAATTCAAATCTTAGAAGCTTGAATTATATCAACTAAAATCATCAATATATTATGCCTTTCCCATTATTTATGAGCTGCTTCTGACCTCTTTATACTGCAAATGTTTAAAATTTAAAGAAACATCAAAAGCTTTGTAACCCTCTGGGTGTCCTTGAGAACAGTGGTCCCCATAGGCTGGGTTTCCTAATGTGCCAGCCTGGGATGAAGTTTTCATCAGTCTGCAGCAAAATGAGGGAAGAAAGAAAATGAAAGTTCATTTGCCTAAAGCTAGACTTAATTAAATTAAAATGGTTCTCTTCTCTTTACTTGTATATTTTTCTTTTTTTTTAAAGATTTTATTTATTTATCTTTTTAGAGAGGAAGGGAAGGAGAGAAGGAGAGAAATATCAATGTATGGTTGCTTCTTGTGAGTCCCCTGCTGGGAACTGGCCTGTGGTTCCCTTCCCCTGCTGGGAACTGGCCTGCAACCCAGGCATGTGCCCTGACTGGGAATCGAACTGTGATTGTGTGGTTCGCAGGCCCATGCTCAATCCACTGAGCTACACCAGCCAGGGCTACTTGGATATTTTTCTTACAGCCCTACCAGTCCACAAAACCAGTTGGTCAACCATATCTAAAAATATACAATTACTGGGTAGAAAAATCTGGTGTTATTTCTTTGCTTTTATTTCGTTGTGGAAGAAGAAAAGATGAAAATAATTCCAGAAAAAAATACATGGAAAAATTCAACCATTCTTCTTTTTTTAAAAAAGATTTTATTTATTTATTTTTTAGAGAAGAGGAGGGATGGAGAAAGAGACTGAGAGAAATACCAATGTGTGGTTGCCTCTTGCAAGGCATATGCCCGGACTGGGAATCAAACCGGCGACCCTTTGATTAGCAGGCCGGCACTCAACCACTGAGCCACACCAGCCAGGTCTCAACCATTATTCTAACTAATTCACAAGTTTCATGCTGTTGTTTATTCAGAAGATACCCATATAAGCCAGGCACTATACCTTTGGGGAAGACACTCAATGATTTACATAACATACAAACCTGCTGGGGAGGCTTGAATTGGTTTGGGTTTCCCTTGGTTTGTGTCTGAGTCAGAACTTTCCAATTTCTGGTCTGAGCCAGCAACTCTTGCCCTATTATGAGAGCAGCAATCTCTAGCGTCCAGTAAGGTGGAGAAGCCTAGGCTCTGTATGTCTGGGATTTTGATCTGTGAGCCCTTCAGACAATATTCTGTTCTCTCATAAGCTCAAGGATTTCTTGGATAGTAAAAATAAACACAAGAGGTCTCTCTCTCTCTCTCTCTCTCTTGGCTGTGCAAACGAAAGCAACTGGTAAAGCACACCATCGCCTAAAACACTCAAGGAGACGTGACCAGGGAACACACCTTTCTGAAGTCACCCGTATCCTCTCATCATTGGACGAGTTGAAGCGATCATCCTTTTCCCTGAAATATTCCTCTATACACTGCTCTTCAAAATCATGTACTTTCTTGAGCTCATCATCAGTTATGAACAGCTCTGTGGGAAAGAAATGAGATGTGAGGCAGAGAAGTAAACATGATGGCCTCTAGTCTGTGGGCCCAGTGCCATTCCTAATTTCGACCAACGTTAGGAGGAGGAGCCTAGATTCTCTGCTACGTCTCCAAATTGGAATCCAGTCAGGTGACTCGTGCCACTGTCCCTGTTCTGTGCATTAGATTCACTACGGGCCTCTGCAGTTCACCTGGGCACATCTGGTTTACTGCAGGAACTGGTTATAATTATTCAGGTTGTAAAGGCCAAAAATGTAGCTAAATTCAAGGAAAGGGAAGCAAGTGGAGGTCTCTTCTCAAAAGCTAAATTTCTGGGCTCAGGTGTATGGCAGATAGACATTGTTCACTGGCCTTACTAAAAGCCCTTTTGCAACCTCATCCCCCCTCCCTACTTCCTACTAGTGAGGCAGATACACCAAATACATACACCCCCAGCCACCTTGGAAGGTGGTAAGAGTGATGAGACCCAGTTCAGCTCAAAAAACAAAAGAAGTCTGGGCACGAAGGGATGGTGTACTGGGGCAAGATTTTGCTTTCCTGATAAACTGTGGTGAAGTGGCTGCTTCTTTCTACATGTTTTTTACCTTTCCTTTCTCTTTTTGCTTTAAATATAAATGTGATGATGGAAACTGCAGCAGCTGTTTTGCTACCACGAGACAAGACAGTGCATTAAAGGAATAGCTGAGCCTAAAATACGACTCTGGGTCTTTGACTTTAGTGAGCCACTGTTGGCCTGGGTTATCATCAGTCTAGTCACTTTTTTGATTTTGAGAAAAATAAATGCTTATTTATTTGTACTGTTGTTAGTGTGTTTTTCTGTTAATAGCAGAGAAACTAATTCATAACTGATATGGGCGTAGAAAATGGCCCGGTGTAAATCTGAACCTTTCGGCTGCCTGTCCCACCAGCTTTCTATTTGTCTAAATTTATGTTTCAGGTGGAAATAGTGAACTTTGGAATTCCTTGCCCCTTCCACCCCTCCAGTTTTAAAGCTTAGAAAGAAGTCAGCATTGCTGTGTCAGGGAAGGTGTTAAAAGCTTCAGACTTCGAGAAACGGTTGATTAAATAAATGGCTTTGGTTTTAAACTTGAAACCCACTAGTCATCACCTGGAGGCAATTCCTGGGCCCTCATTCTAGAAGCCCCTTCAGTAGCTTTAGTGTAGGAGGCCTACTTGAGAAACCATTGTAGCTTGCTCGTAGGGGACTGGATGTCCCACGGTCCTTAACCATGAGTGGTACCCAAGGGACATTTAGCAATCTGCAGGAGCTATTGGTTTTTAATGTGTGGAGGCTGGATGTGCTAAATCCCCTGCAATGTGTGGGACAATCCCATACAAGGAAGTATTGTTCTGCCCTAATGCTAATAGAACCTTCTTTTAGAAACACTAAACTAGAAGGTAGATGGTGGAGGGCCTTCTGTTTTGCCCTTTGAAAAAACGGAAAGCAGGGCTGGTGTCCTCACAAAGTCAGATAAACACAACCCTTGAGGCTTGGAAAACAGTCAAGACCTAATCAATGATTGGTCCAGAAATGATAATGGAAAATCAGACTTGGTCACGTGCAACTCAACTCAATTCACCTAATGATACTTAAATTATATATACACAAAATTGGGAGCATATAAATATAGATGATATGTTTTGTAGTGGGACCTCTGAAAAGTAAGAAACTTAGAACCCATGGAAATGCTAAAATAGCCCTGCTGGGGCCTGGCTTTAGCTCATTAAGAAAGACGAGAGCCTAAGAATGCTTGATTTCAGCCTCTACTGTCTTCTTTCTGGAACTGTTTCTCTGGCAAGTATGCCCCCTGCTCCTCTCCAAGTTGTCACAGTCATCGGCAGTCTGCAGGAAGCAGGAGGAACCAGGTGGCCACAGGGCCTCCGTGACCGCCTATGGGAAGCAGTAGGGCTATCTGGTTTGTGGCTGCTGGGGACTGTCACTGCAAGCTTACTCAGGCCGTAGTCCCTTTCATCTGGGTCGCTCTCGTGTTTCCTCCATCGGCAACACAGGTGCTGGAATATCATGGTCATGTGGCTGAAGATGATCAGAGGTGGGGGCAGAACTGGCCTTTCATGGAAAGTCATGATGAGCTGATACCTCTGAAACTTCCACACTTGGTTGGAGATTGATTTCACCTCAAAAAATGTATTGCTGAAACAGAGACCAGAGAGAATCGAGTGAGAAACTCTGCTGCTTTCTGAAGCATCTCACCCCTCCAGCACCCTCCCTTCATCCCCAGTGCTCTGAGGAAGGACCCACTCACTTAAAGACAGCGATGAGGAGGTTGACCAGCAGGATGTTCGCTACTAAGAGGTAGCAGGCCATAATGGCTGGCACGATCCAGGCTCCTGTCTTGCAGGGAGGCAGCTGAATTATTTTACCGTCCTCTCGGGTCTCATTCTGTCCACAGGGGGCTGAAGGAAGCAACACAGGCAAAAAATGAGAAATCATGGCTATTCAATTAAAGAAAAGTCTGAATGTTTTTTTTTAGATGGATGAAAAATACAGCCATCTCAAAACAAACTGAAACAAAGAGTTAAAAAAAAAGCCAAAATGGAAAAATGAAAGCTTCATGAATGTCCCAAGGGGCTGCTGCTACCCTAGCAGGGGCCTGGCTCCTCCCGTTCCCAAGCTGTCATCCAACTTGAAAGAGGGGGTGAAGCCCTAGCTTGCTCATGCTGTCCCTTGGCCCCCAGACTTTCACTGAGGGGCCCTTGGTGTCCTTAGGAAGCCTGGGGAGGGCCTTCCTGAGGAGCAGTGGGGGGAGTAATCTCACTGCCCCATCAAATTCCTTTCAAGTGTGCTGTGGGGGCTGGAAGCCACAGCAGTAGGAGCAGCAGCATGAAGGGGCTATTGATTGGGAATTAATACCGGGCAGCTGTTCATTGTGGCAAGAAACATCAGGGCTCTGAGTTAACGTATTTGCTGTCTCAAAGAGGAAGGAACAAAACAGGGCAGCACCTTGGCACGTATTTAGAGGGCTTGTCTCTCGGTGCTCCTGACAATGGCATTTCACGGGGCTGGGATGTGGGGGGAGCATGCAATGAAGGGTGACGGGCCAGGACCCCTGAGCCTTTCTTCCAGCAACACTGCCACTCCAAAAATGTGCTTTTCAGGGCACATGGAACAAAACCCAATTGCACTGGGAAAAAAATGGGCAAATGGAAAATGAAAGGTGGGGGTGAGGAGGAAGGCGATGTGTGGGATTGGGTGAGGGTGAGTAATGTGCTAATGAAGCCTGCTTTGAGTTTCCAGGTAACACCAAGGGGAAAAGGAATCCTTGACAACACTCCTTAGTGCTGCACAGACAGCACAGCTGAGGGAGTGGCATGGTGGCCTGGGATGCCCAGAGACAGGTGAGGTCGCCTTCCTGCTCTGGCTGTTGCTGTCTTTATTTGGCTTTAGAACTGGGTCCTTCTGCAGCTATCTATGAGAAAAGGTGTGGGGCATGAAATAGTCTCAGCAGATGAAGATCTGCCAGGGAAGTTTGCGAAGCTGACCCAGGACCTTCTCGGCCAGAGTACCTGGCGAGAGGAGTCCATTCACTTCTCAAGAGTTAATGTTGCTAAGCTGAGCACTTTTCTGTAGTTGCCATGCGTGGCCACACAGGGGATCACCTTGGGAGTTTTTTTAAAAAATGCCAATGCCTAGCTCCACCCCAGACAATTCAATTGGAATCTCTGAGGGTGGCCTTTGCGTCAGGGTGTCATGGTTTCATTCAAAGCTTCCCAGGTAATTTTCAGCTGCTACTAAGGTAAGTTCACTGAGCTAAAATCAGGCTGGAAAAGTTATGTGATTTCTGACATGCCCTCAAGCCCAGTGTACATCAGTCATCCCAGGCTATGAGAGTTTTCATAATGTCAGGACACCCAGACCCTGCTTTTACGACCAGAGAAAGATGGCCAGAGCTCTGCCTTTGGATCTGCCTGAGAGAGGATTGGGTCTTGGAATCAGATGTTTTCAAAGAGCCGGCATCTTTTTATACCTCGCCGTTGTGGCACTAATCACCCATGACAGCTGTCCCTGGGAAGGGACACCTGGTGATGGAGGCCCCCCACCGGCTCCAGGATGAAGTCCAAACTCTGAGGGTGGCCGGCCCAGTGCCATCTCTTGCGACTTCCCACCTCTCCCTTTGAGCTCAAACTGGACCGAGTTCCTTGTCGTTCCTAGAAATGGCATGCTGTCTCTTCCTGCCTGATTTTTGAGCTTGGCTTCTTTTGCTTCCAAAAGCTCCCTCGGGTGCCTTGCTACCACTCCCATGCTTCATAATGCTGGGCGAATGCTGTTCGATTCGCACTGCTCGCTCAGCTCTCTAAGGCCCACTGCGGCTCATTTTCTGGCCCTAGCTAGGTCTGGGATAGGTGTTGACAAAGATTGTCTGCTGGGCCAAACCCTGCTCAGGCTCTCCTAAGCTCTTTCCTCAATAGGTCTCAGCTTTTGGACTTCTGTGTGTCTCTGCATTGTCCAATTTTAGCAAAAATCCCGCTAAGTCAGTTTAGCCAGAATCTTTGATATCTCATCATCGTTGATGTCAGACCAGGTTTTTTATTCTCCACCATCCCACAGATGACATCTGGTCACCCTCGCTGGCCTTCAGCAAGAATTCTGTTAGGTCAGTTTGGTGAGAATCTCCCTTATCATCCTTGATGTTTCCTCTCTAAGCAATTTTCTATCCACTAACCCCCCACTCTGCCCCTGACTGTAAGTCCCCAGTTTTCCTTGTTCCTTTCAGAGTTCAGTCCAGTCTCTCTCCCTCATTACAAAGCCCCATTGCAGTGGTCCCATCCCCTTGAATAAAGACTTCCTCACCATCTTTAACAAGTGTCATACTTTTTTAAACCAAAAAATGTTTCTTTAGTCATTCTATTTTTTTATAATACGAGAGGCCCCTCTGCTCACCTGTGTGGGAGGCTTCTCACACTGTGTCACTATTACCAATGCACTCATCTGTGCCCCGCCTGCACTTCCCAGTGGGAACACTACTCATCCTGGTTTCCCGTTACCTGGCTCAGTGCACATGCATAACACATCCACACGTATCCACACATGATCACTGTTTGGTGAACGAATAAGGGAGGTCATTGGACACATTTGGTTCTTGAGCACTGATAGACATTTCCCCAGCTCTGCAGGCCAACTCATGATGGACAGACCTAGCTCTGACCTGTTCTTGGCTCCTTCCTTAGGTCCTTTCCAGAAACCCCACCCTCATCTTGGAAAGATGGCATCTCACACTCGACCAGACTTCAGGGTCTCTGTTATACACTTGGCCACAGGCCTCATAGGATCACTTGCTTTCCTTTTCTCTCCTCAGGGTAGCTCACCCCACTCAGCCACCCTGTCCTCTCAGCTGACCTCCTGAGGGGCTGTGACTCCTGTGCTACCCTTGCCTCTGATCTGTGGAAAAACCGATCAAGAGCAGTAGAAAGAACTACTTGGGGTAAGTTACAAAGTGTGCAGTGTAGGCAGACGTGGTCCCCGATCTCCATTTCTCAATGACATTCTGAGATTTCTCTTTACACTCTGCGAGAATGTAAGATAAACCTGTGAGGGGCAGACACATCCATTTTGCTCTTTCGACCCCATATTTAGTGAGGCATGCAGACCCTTCCTCCACTAAGGCCCTCCTTCTGGCCCAGAGAGAAAACCAGCCTTCGTGGCCCACATGTATTTCTATAGGCTTTCAGGTAGTGACATTGAAATATCTCTCTAGATCTCACCTTGGTTCCTCCACTTCATTCCTCAAAGGCCTCTCATGGTTAAAACAGTGGACTAGCTTAATACCTTTATACAAGATTTACTTTGGTGTGGGAGCCCCTTGCTAGTCTTTTGAGAATTAATTTACTTCAACTCTCCCATATGGCCTATTTATCCTGCCTTTAAAGAGATGGTATTACTTTAGTGGTTAGAAATATGCATTATAATCAGGCAGACCTGGGTTCAAACCCTGATTCTACCATTTTCAAAGGATGCAATGGTGGCTTACCCCATGAACTTTAGCTTCCTCATCTGTAAAATGGGGGTAGCAATAGTATGTAACATGGGGGGGGTTGTCAAGATCATTTAATGAGATAATGCATGTAAAGCACTTAACTCAGTATATGGCACCCTAGCACTTGATTAACGTTAGCTGGTGCCATCCTTAGTATTGCTGCTTCTGTAGTTAATAGACTATACGTTGTTCAAGCTTAGGGGCTATGTCTGACTCCTCTGTTTTGCAATCACTATGCATTGCACTTATTCTACAAACATTTAGTGAGTGGTTATGATAGGCTGGGTACAAGGGACAATAGGGATCAAAGAGACAATCCGTGTTGTTTAAGCACTGTGTGGGTTTAGGAGGGAGTGCAGAAAAGGAACAGAACAAAGCATTATTGTGGGATGTGAGCTCTGATTGGCTCTGAGGAAGCACTGCAGAACGGCTGCAGGCCTTGTGGCCGGGGTCATGCCAAACAGTCTGGTAGCCACGACCAGCCTTGGGGACCATCATCTAGATTCTACAGCAACAAGTGCAGAGCAAATGAATTGGATGATCGTTGCGACGGTGATAATGATAATAAAAATGACTCCCTGAGAAATAGCCTTCATTTGGTAATGTCGGCAAAGAGGCAGTGAACATTATACGTGGCAGTTAGTGCAAAACGCTGCTCTATAATGGCTTCTAATGATGTCCTTGCTCTGGGTATTCATCTGCATTAGAAAGTGCTGTCTCAAACTTACAGATGTCTGCCATTGACGAGACGAGCTGCGTGATTTAAAGCCCCGACAAGAAGCAGGTTTCATGATGAGGGATAAGTTACCGGCTTGTCATGAGGCACCAACCAGATGCGGATGCATGTTCCCAGGAAAACGCTCCCTGGCACACCACCCAAGATGACAGACACATGGTGGATGTTTAGGGGCGTGTGGGCTGGTGACTACTTCCTCCTTTCCTGCTTTGGAACGTGCCGCTTGAGTGGCCGTTCTTCCAATGCTTTTGCAAGAAGTAAATAAACAGTCCCTCTCATCTTCATACCTGTAACCTCTCTCCACCTTGGTAACACCGCAGAGTGTTTCTCGTGGATGTTTCCTGGTTCTGACTGCCCAGTGCACGTTTCCCCTTCTCTGGTAAGAGATCTGGTTTCCCTTTACGGAACCGCCCCTGCCCCATTCTCAGAACATGAAATAAACTCCAATTCTATATCTATTAGATTAATCAGTCTGCTTTATCCCCAGTCACAGCAATTGGTTCAGAGATGGACATGTGACCCTCGCCTGAACAATCAGGGCCAATATGCATCAGCCTGGGGAGTTTTGCTGGAACTAGTTAGTATAAAACAGGTGTCTTTTTACAAGGTGATGTAATTCTGCCTAGTGGAGAGGGCCTGCCTGGGAATGGCTGTATTGCAGAGAAGAGAAACTGATTCCTGATCTAGCCATGCCTCAGACTAGCCCTCATCAACAATATGAAACACAAAAACTTTCTTTTCCCCTTAAGTCACTTTTATTTGGGATTCCTTTACTTGCAATTAAGAGCCCTGGCTAATACCATCACACTAGCCTTCAACTGCTGTCCATAGGCCAGTAATAGAAGACATTGATATTTTGGGCACCCCACTCTTGAGAGGCATTTGGAGTCTTGGAGTAGCATGAAAAGATTGGAAAGGGCAAGCAGGAATGGGAAATCTGACCTTGGTGAGGTTGAGTCACAGTGTCAGGGTTGCAGGAGCCAGCAGCACTGCTTCTCCCTGCCCCTGAACATCAAAGAACGGAATGGGTCTGCACAGATCAATGCTTAGTTGTCTGACTGGGGCTTCTGACTCAGCAACTAACAGCACAGAGTCCACCTGCCATCAAATAGCTGGGGTAGATGCAGTTGGAAATTTGGCCAATCACCTGGACACAGCCAAGCTGCTCCTAAAGTGAAGAAAACCTGGTTCTAGAAGCTGATCGTCGATAAGTTAGGTCACAAGGACAGAGTGAGCAAGGCGCAGCTCTGCAGCTGTGGCCAAAGGCGAAGGGATCAGACACTTGGAGATTTGGATTCTCTATGGTTTATCTTTGTGGGTCCCACTGACGTATCGCGTGCCAGGAAACTGGAGGTGCTATTTCTTCTAACTAAGCATTAATAGGTAGGAACACAATGGGTGATGGAACTCTGATAGGTTGTGCAGTCACACTTTGTGAGTTATAGTGAGAAAGCCCTCCCTTTTCTCTACATGTTCTGGAGAGCAGCCCTCCAATAATTGGACCTTTTTTAAAAAATAAATAAACTTTTATCATAACTAATATAAGGGTCAACAGCATCCCTCAGTACAATATAAGCTCCATGGGGTCAGGAGTCTTTGTTTTGTTCAATAAACAAAACAGCAGTTAGAATACTTCCTGGCACATAGTAGGTGCTCAACAAACATTTGTCAAATGGATACACACCATCTATTTGATCTACTTTGTCAGGTATTTCTGTAGGGGTTACACCTGCTCAATTTCACTGGGTCCGTGTCTGTTTTTCTATTTAAGATCGCAAGTGTCACTATGACCTGCCAGTGTGAATTGGTTCCTGTGAGATTGCCAAGTTTTATAGTTAAAGGAACAGGCCTTGTCTTTGGCAGAGGTTATAGCAAACTTCCTTCCTGAATGCTGCTGTGTAAATTTCCAGGCACATCAGCCATAAACACTGCCTCTTGTACTTGTGCAGACATTGGTAATCAATCACGACACACTTTCCTTCCAAGCCAAGTTGTGGCCTTGGAATCCTTTTCAAGACAAAACTACCAAAAGCACAACCAGTCAACTGAAGTTGACACAGAGATGGAACCTTTCTCTCAGTTCTTTCAAAAATGAGAATAAGAGGTTGAGGGTGAAAGATCATTTCTGTGTCTATTTTCGGGACTCCTCATAAGCACCTGGCCTGGCCAATACCCAACCTATACCACTTCACAGTTGCCAGCAACTGGAAAGTTGGGTCAAATTAGACATCCTGCTCTTCTGAGACCGTGACATTTTTGATGGAGGACCACCCGGTGGGACCTCACCTTCATATATCCTGGGCCTCTGGACACTCCCACTGATCATTTAAAAGACAGTTTTTAAAATGGGTACTTCCTCAGGAAATTCTGATCCTAGATTTATCTGGGATCCTCAAATGTGAAGGACAGTAGAGATTTGGGAATAAACACCAAGGAAAAGCATAGTATGTGCCAGCTTCTGTGCTGGGCACTTCACATTGGCCACTGAGTTTAAGCTTTTTAGTAGCTCTCTAAGTAGCTTTGCCTCACAGCTGAGGAAATATATACCAGGGGGTGAAAGGTCGTACCCAAGACCACACAGCTAACAACGGATAATGAGAGAACCGTGTGCTCATTCATCAAAAAAATACTGAGTTCTCGCTGTGTGCCAGTGGGAACTGGCCATGGAGATGCAATTATGAGTGATACAGAAATGAATCCCATCCTTTCTCTGTCCCCAAAGCTTGTATATACTATCTCATGTGGCCTTTCCAATGTAACACAACATAGTAAGAGTGACCACCTACTGCATCTTAAATGGACGGCCCCGGGCTGTGATCTTTACTTCTATCATATATAATCTTTATAATCTTTATTTATAACTATTATATTTATTTATAAAGATTTATATTTATAAAATAAGATTGTTACTTATAATCTTATTTTAATCTTTATAATCATTACCCATTTAAAAATTATTCCATTTTAAAATGGAATAATCCATTTTACAGATGAAGAACTGAGGCTCAGAAAGCTTTAGCACCTCAGGTAGCATCTCAAAGACAATCAGAACAGAGTCAGGAGGTCCGCTGAAACTTGCCCTGCCATGAAGTCTTTTCCCTCTGTGCCTCTGAAGAAAGAGCCAACATGGGTTTGAGAGGAGTCTCTCAATTATGAACAAACATAGAGACACGTCAATAGGCGTATGCTTTTTCTTGTTTCCTTCACCAAGAACAATGGCCTGAACAGGTCAGGTGAGGTAACAAATGCGTGGCACACTACAATTCAGGGTGTGGAGAGAGAAACTTGATTCCTATAATAGGTATCAGGTGCGGGCACTTATGTCCCAAGGATTAAGACAATTGCCCTTTTGATGTCATCCTATAATATAAGGGAGAAAGAAATATTTATTTATTTAAGGCACACCTCACATTGTTCCCCCAAGGCAGGAGAAATTAAGAATAAAATAGCAATGTTTGATATAATAAGCATTATTAAAGAAAATGATGAAGAAGGGTATTTCTTAAAGATTGTCCCTTTTCCAAATCACAGGCAATGGAATAAAGAGCGTAGCTCATTGTATGACAACATTTATCCTTTTTTTTTTAAAGAAAGGATTTTCAACTAAAAATCCATCTTGAGGAGATAAGGAGCCAAAGAGGATTTTTCTACCTCCTCTTGAAAACCCATCCAGTTTGCCAGGAGGACTGAGAACACCATTAGCACAGCCTCTATGGCTTACTCCCAGGGTGAATTAGATTTAGAGAGCTGTGATTTTTTGGCCTTTTTCCTGACATGGTTTTCTTGGTGAGACAACTGGAGATGCCTCCTTCTGTATGGCTACATCTCTCTAGAAGATTCTTGCTCTAACAGTCTAATAGTGGTAGATCCGGGCAGAAGTTTTCTTAATGGGATAAGAAAACATTAAGATAAGTTTTCTTATCTTAATGTTTATTTTAATGGGCCAGCACCAATGTCCTCCAGTAACGAAGGACAGGAAGAGCTGAGGTAGTTGAAAAGGTAAGCTACAACTTGATGGAGTCAAAGGCACCACCCACCAGTTCTGCCTTTTACTTCTTCTTGTAATTCATTTATTTTCCCTACTGCTAATCCGACTGCTGGTGAAGATGCAAATCAGTAGTGACGAGGCACAAAGGCAAACATCGGAAAGGGGTCAGAGGAGGCCTTGGTTCCTTCATTTGTGAATTTAAGGACTGGGACTCTTGATATTCCCCCGCAGTGTGATGCACACACAATTCGGAAGTCCAAGATCTCAGGACACAGGAACAGGGCATTAAATAACATTGAACTGAACAGTGAGAAAGTGGTGACCTTTTCAAGCCTCTTTCCATCTTCCTGACTCCACCAGAGAGAATGTGTCAGTTTCAGGGTAACATTTAGCTTCCTTCACATTTGCTAAATTCCCTTTGTAGTCAAGACTGGGCAGGCTGAAGGCTCAAGCATCTGGACAGAATTTCGTAACAAGGTGGTATTTTCATTCTGTTTATTTTATGGCTATCTTCCATTTACATCAACTCATACTGATTTTTCTACTTATGACTATCATATAAATTAAAAAAATAAATTAGTTTAGATGTTTAAAATGAGCCAACTTCATGGAAAATATTAAAGAGCAGAACAGATGTTACAAAACAATGAGTGGTTTATGTGAGTAATGATTGGGAAATGCGGGGACTAGTTGATTTCTAAGCCTCGTCTAGTCCTGATATTCTGTTACTCTAGGATTCTATGAAGAGAAGCAAAAGACGAGAGCAACCCCGGAATGGATTATCTATCCCTGGAGCTCACTGGAGGTCACGTAGAGAAGAAGCCTTATTCTTGCCCTGCCTGGCAGAAGAGCAATCAAATACCTGGCCCCTACCGTGTGATATGGAACCCGGCCACTTCATGGCGAAAGAGGATGATGGCAGAGCCAGTAGCTCATCGGGGCTCCTGGTTTACTTGCCATTTGCACACATGTTTAGCTTTCAGCTATTTAGAAAACACAATTAAATGGAATAGTCCTCCCTTTATAATCTGGTGAATTAGAAAGCAGGATGTCACAAGCCTAGGTATGTTGTGTGTGAGTTGTGGGGGAAAAGGGGAGAAAATGCAATCCCCCCTGTTATCTTGGTCCTATGTTATGGCTAGTGTATATATCTAGGTTTACCTAGAGGCAAAACTGTCATTTATGTGCTGTCTTTTGAGAGGTCATCAATATTTCAGACTTGGCAGTTCATTATTTGGTACCAGGAATTAGTATCAGAAAGATTCTGTGCAAATTTGATAGGGATGGATGTGTATCTCTATTCGCTTGTTGTACATGTCAGTGAGTTTGTTGCTATGAGGTAGCAGACTGGTTGCATTAATAGCTCCAATGTCTTTTTTCTCCCTGTATCCACAGTCCTTGACATGTGATTTGATAGTTCTCACTAAACAGGTAGGGTTGATTTCCTTGCCCCCTGATTCTGAGTTTGGCCATGTGAGTTTTTTGACCAATAGGATATTAGCAAATGGCAACCCATACGGAACCATGAAAAAACTCTTGAGTGTTTCTGTTTGCATTCTTCCACTGCCGCCATCGCTACAGGGACATGCTCAAGCCAGCCTGCTGGAGTATAAAGTACAGGGACCTCTGTTCCCAGTGCTTTTGTTGTCTGAGCTGAGGCTGTTCTGAATCAGCTGACAACCCGCTGGTTCCCTGGCATGTGATGGAGTGTGACTGAGCCCAGCCAAGTATAAAAGAACCATCCAGCCAACCACAGGCTCCTGAGCTCAGTAAATCTTGGCAGCTTTAAACCACTGCCATCTGGGGTATTTTGTCTTACAGCATTGTATCAATAGGTTATGTCAATAAATACTTATATTTATTGTCTCCACTTCCCTTGTCCTGTTCACAGTTAGGCAGCCCTAGGTCTTTCAGGTTGACAAAGCCCTCTCCTAATTTCTCCACCATCCCCCCTCAGTTCAGGCCAGGTCCCATCATTACCTGAGGAGGAGCCAGTTCATGACTGACCAAAGACTAATCAGACTCTGTCTTTAGAAGCTGAACTGAGGTGTTGGATTTTAGGTAAGGGCAGGTACTTCATTGAAAGATCATGCAGAGTCAGACCATGTTAGGTTATACAAAAGTAAAGCAAGCTGTTTGTGGGGGAGAGGGGGAAGTAAGGAAGAAAGCAGAGAGAGTGAGATAGGTGATTGATTGATTGAGACTGGAGAGAAGTAGAGAGAAAAACAGGGAGTGGTCAGGTCTTGGCATTCTGGCTTCTCATGTCCAGTAGGCTCACATCATGCTTTGTTTCCTGTCTCTGAATGTCTTAGAGGTTTCCTCTTAAATGCTTACAGTTAACCTTTATTTAATCTAGTTTAAGTGGGCTTTGTTTTCTTATGATGAACATTTTTCTCTAATTAACACTTTAGAGAGAATCAGCTCTCAACTGGTAGTTTCCTCAGAAGAGGCAAACATCCAGAGTGCTGGGAAGAGTGTGGCAATTAGGGAGGGCCAGTGAGAGGGGGCCCAGGGGAGATTGGAAGGGTGGAAATAAGAAGCATTTAATTTCACTTTTACTGAGGGCTCACTTAATTCATTTTGATATTTTCCTAAGCTAAATTGAATTAGAGAAGTTATTTATTTCTTCAAACCAGAAAAACAGAAAAAGTCAAATAAATGATTTACTCTCTCAGGTGTTTATGCTGCTGTCCACCTCCATTGTAATTCTTCACTGTGATGTTTCCATCACAACTCATCATGTTGCAACAATACACCTTCCAGAGCTACCAGGACAGAAACAGGTGCCCCTTCCATCATAGGTACGGGAAGCTGAATTCCATTCTCATTGCCTTAACTGTGGAAGGTTTCTCCTTGGGGTCTACACCACCTCGGCTGCCACCATACACATTAAGAAACATGCTTGTTGTTTCTGTTTAGAATGGGATTGCATGATGTTTCAGAAACCCATGTATCTGTCCTTTAGGTCAGAAGAGGGGAGAGCCAGGGCCGCCTTCTGGAAGGAGAAAAACTCAGCAACCACACAATTGGGGTCTCTGTGCTGAGAGGGGTCAGTCCAGTGAGTCAGACTGTGCATGTCTCTGTGTGACGTCTGGCTCCACAGAAATGATCCATGACTACTATCCAGTCATATACTCGTGGTCACGTGATGTCGAAAGAAAGAATCACTGTGGTCTCTAATAATCAGGAACACACATATAAGCAAACGCACAGTCCTATAGATATAATTTACAAATTCCCTGGTAAACTATAGAAAACATAACAAATACATTTGTACTCAAATCCTTGCCTGATATGCCGGAACACTTTTCTCTCTATCCTTCTCGTTCCCTTAACTGCCCTCTCAATCCCAGATTCTATTCCCTTAGTTTTATCTTTTTTTTAAGACCATGCTGCCCACTCATCTCTGTTTACCATTAAAACTTGAGCTTTCACACTCAACTGATGCTCCTGAAAGAGTAAAGAATTCCAATCATGTTCAGTCCAAGTTCAGCTTCAACCTAAATGGCTACAAGGGCTCAGGTTCCAGTGCCCATCACTTGCTGTCATGCTGTGAATATGAGACCAGCTATATGCCCAATATAAACAACATTTTTATTATTATAATCAAATAGTTGGGTGACAGTATACCTTTGCAGAGTAGATTAACAACTTTTTTTTCCCGAAGCAACACTGACATATATCTATTAAGATAATATAAAGACTTTCATCTTGAAGGATTTATCTGTTAAAAACAATAAGCTCAGATGCCAATGAAGTGGATCTGGTCCATTGTTTTGAGATCTCTCCATAACGGATCCACCTTCCTAAGCCATTCTTTGAAGTCACTAGACACGATGCACTAACCTCGGATGGGCAGATCTGACATTTTGCCATCTGCTTAGTACTGAGTAAGTCAATAATGTGTCTGAGAGGAGCTTCCTCATCTTTAAACTTGATACAATAATAATAATAATAGCAATAGAAATAATAATAATAATAATAATGATGATGATGATGATGGTACATATGCAGTTTCCCCCATCATTCATTCAACAAGTATTTTTGGAGCCCCTACCACATGCCAGACACTGTTCTAACTGCTTGGGATACACCAGTGAATGAAACGTCAAAGATGCCTGACTTTCTACAGTCTGAACTGGGAAGGGGGTGGTGGTGGTGAGGGGGAGTGGTAGTAGTGGGTGGACAGAAAATCATCAGTAGCATAATAAATAAGTAAACTAAGTGGTATGTTAGAAGGTAAGGAAAGGTAGAGCAGGGCAAGAAGGACCAGGAGTGTGTGGGCCGCTGGGAGCCACATTGAGAAGGCGAGATGGGAACAGACTCCAGCCTTGAATGAGGGAATTGGCCAAGTAGCTCTCCAGGCAAAGGGGTTTCCCAGCAGCAGACACTCCTAGGGCAAAGGCAGAAACATGTCTGCTGTGTTCTGTGAGCCTTTAGGAAGTTTCTGCATCTGAAGTAATAGAGGAGAGTCGTTGGACAAGAGGAAAGCATGCTAGGGGTGGATAGAGGGAAGGCACCATGTGGGGCCTTTGGGAGAACCTCCCAGGATTCAATCAGATAATAACAATGCATTATTATGTATTGTGATTCTTTACTGGCTTTATTAAAGAAACTGAGGAATTCCCCTTTATCCATTCTAGTTCCTGCCTAATGGTTTCTCATTCTATTTCATTGCGTCTGTGTTTTTGAATAGATCCCTAATGCCCTTAAATGAAATAGGGACTGGCCCGCTGGACCCCTGTGGGAGAATGGAAGTCAGCTGACTTCTGGTTCCCTGCAGTTCGCAGCAATAACTCTGAGACTCCCCTTCACATCTACTTTTCATAAAGAACTGGACGGCTCATGAAAACAGTACCCGGGCTCACTCAGGCTTTCTCTCAATCCTGCCCACATAAGTAGCTATCCTGTCTTTATTGGCCAAACAGCAGCCTACTGAGGAAATGCTGATTTCTAATTTGATATGGGCAAAATCAACTTGCACGGGTAGAAGAAACCCTCACAGTAGGAGGCTTGGAGAGGTTCTAACTGATGTCTTCAGAGCACAGTCCCAGCTTTTCTCATTAGAGCAGAAATCCTCAGTGGTTGCTGCGCGGTGCCGTGTTTGCTGTACCTGCCGTGTCTAAGAACAAGCAGCTTAGGTGCAGACAAAGCCCTTGTTCAGTTGGTACCTTCACCGCTCCTGAGGCAGCATTCGCAACCCAAAGCTGTGGCCAGGGCTTAAACGGAACATCTCTAAACACTTCTACTCACGGTTTGCATATCTATCACAGAGCATATGAAGAGAAAGGATAGATTTACATTCTCACTTCATTTCTTCACGAAGACAGGAAGGCTGCTGATTCTAATTTAAATTAATGCTTTATATAACAACTGTATTTTTCTCTTACATTTGAACCGCACTACCCCACCCCCCCCACACACACACATGGACACCAAAGATGCTGCTGTTTTTGCGAATGATCAGCTGAGTTGACCGTGTTGGTTAGAGTACAGGGGTGGGCAGAAGTGGGTTTACAGTTGTTGGTATGGAAAATAATACCATAATTAATAAATAATAATACAAAATAAATTGTTTTGCATACTCAAAACTGTAAACCTATTTTTGCATCCCTGTATTTGAAAATACTTTGTCATTGCACAAATTATAAACCAGTAAAATGTGGCCCTGGCTGGTGTAGCTCAGTGGATTGAGCACAGGTCTGCGAACCAGAGGATCATGGTTCGACTCCCAGTCAGGGCACATGCCTGGGTTGCAGGCCAGTTCCCAGTAGGGGACACATGAGAAACAACCATACATTGATATTTCTCTCCCTCTCTACTTTCCTTCTCCTCTAAAAATAAATAAATAAAATCTTTAAAAAACCCAGTAAAATGTGAAAGCTTACTTATATTTGTTTTTTTAAAAATATAGCCATTCCAATTTTAATAAGCTTATGCTTTAAATTGGTCTGAATAGACCTGTGGGAAAATCCAAAAGTAAACCACAAGCAGTATAAAATTGGCTAATTTCTTGATCTTATGTAGAAAGGAAACAAGTTGGGCTTTTTCCCACTATATCCGTTGCCTAATTGTTAAACAAAGGCTGTTCTCTGGGCTCTGGTGGACTAGCTTGTGGGATGCAAGCTTGGGGAGTTGGTAACTGACTGTTCTGGCTTCCTTTCTCCATATCTTGTATTACTATTTAATCAAAAGAAGATGTTTAATGTGCAGGCTCTGTGCTGTGTGCTCATCGATCACGTACGCATGCACATACACACTCCTGGGAGGGAAGGAAGAGAGAAGAAAGAGGAAGGGAGGAGAAAGAAGAAATTTTGGGGTCAAGTTCAGCTTGATTGCTAAGTTAGCAACAAGTCATAGAGAAGCAGCTTCCTGCGTGCATTTAAGGTATGACCTGACTACAGTCCCATCCTAATGTAATGTGCAATTCTATGTAAGGTGACATAAAACCAATGTCCAATGGATTGAGAGTGATTATTGTTCCTTGTGGCCACAATTGGACATGCCAACTTGGAGAGACATGAGGGAGATGGTCAAGTTTTTCTCTACAACTTTTCAAAGAGAAGGGCTGCTGTGGGTCTGCTGAAACAAGTTTTAAACCCAAGAACAGCAAGCATTTATAATTACATAGCAAACAATTGTGGTGACAGCCATTCTAGAGATGGGTGTGTCATTCTATGCCAGATGCTTTCACATATATTAGCTAATCTGGCTGGCATAATAACAAACACAATTTTTTAAAAAAGTACTAAAGAGGATGCTTATTAAGACAAATGGCAGAAATTCTTCAAGAAACATTTTAGAATTTTGCCCTGGCTGCTGTAGCTCAGTGGATTGAGCGCGGGCCTGCAAACCAGAGTATCGCGGTTCGATTCCCAGTCAGGGCACATGCCTGGGTTGCGGGCCAGTTCCCAGCGGGGGACTCATGAGAGGCAACCATACATTGATATTTCTCTCCTTCTCTCCTTCCCTTCCCCTCTGAAGATAAATAAATAAAATCTTAAAAAAAAAAAAGAAACATTTTAGAATTTCCCACCCATTTATTTACTTTCTAAAATTCCATCTGACAAACAATAAAGCACTTGCTATATTCCAGGCATTATTTTGCATGCTTTATAAATTTCAGCTCATGGAAAATGTGAGAAAAAACATAAGGTTGTGTCTTTGCTCAAACTGCCGTAACAAAATACCTGGGTGGCTTACACAGCAGACATTTATTTCTCACCATTCTGGAGGCTGGAAGTCCAAGGCCAAGCTGCCCGCTGATGCCATTGCCCTGTGAGAGCCCTGTCCCTGGCTTGCAGATGGCTTCATATGGCAGAGAGAGGAAGAAAGCTCTATGTCGTAGAGACACTAATCCCATCATAAGGGTCCCACACTTGTGATCTCATCTAAATCTATTTACCCTTCAAAGGCCCCATCACAGTCACATCAGGGGTTAGGCAGTCAACACCTGAATTTTGGAGGGACATAGCTTAGTCTGAAACAGATAGGTGCTATTATTATACCTATTTTCCGGATGAGTAAACTGAGGCACCAAGACACAAGTACCTGTCCCAATGACACATAGCTAGTAAGAGGCCTCAGAGTGTGGATTCACATGTATGCTTTCACCCTTTGAACTACACACATTGTGTTATTTTTCATAGTGAGAACAGTGAGAGCTGTTAAAGTCAGGATGCTTTCAGTGCCCAGACACCTGCATTTCGGCTTTCCCTGCGTTTCATTCTTTTGTCTGGGTCAGTGACTCTCAGACGGGGATTCTGTTAGTCATGCTCTTCCTGTGTTACAAAGACTTCTGAGAGTCAGTCTGGCCCCACGTGAGTTTGGGCCCACATGTTTACTTTAAGAAGAAGTAAACCATCTGTGTGGCTAACACATTCAATGTAAATGGAAAATCTATGTTTATCACCACAAATATGATAAACAAAATTTAAAGCCCAACTTTCATTTTATTTATTGTCTGACGGCACCTTTGGAAAGGAGTACACGGATAGTCTTCGAAAGGGATGTGAACACTTTCCAGACCTGGAAAAGTTGTCATTTTCAGTGCCTTGGACAAGGTGCATCCTGCCACAGGCTTGAACACTGATTTAAGTCCTCCGTGGTCTGCTTTCAACCCATAGAACAGGGATGTCTCCTGTTCACTAGCGTGTATAGATAAGCGCAAGGATACGCAGTTTGCTAAGGCGTAGCTATTTGCACTCACCATGACTGAAAGCTTCATTTTGCAGGGTACTGTTGGGTTTGCAGTAGGCACTCTGTCAGGAAGAGGATGAGGACTGGCCTAAAATAATGCATAAGCAATGAACAAAGCCAAATCTTGTTTTGCTCTGTGTTGTGAAGAATAGCCTGTTATTTCATGTTACTAGGTAAGTGAAGGAACTAGTTATATCAACAGTTGCCATGGAGACACACTGATCCAAATGGTACCAGACTACAATAGGAACCAATGATACTGAGTTAAAGTGTATCAAGCAAAGGGCTTTGGCTTACCAACTGGTAGAGGTCTGTGTGACAGCATTTGAAACATGTTTATATGCTTCAAAATCTAAGAAAATCACTGTTGTTATGGCAGGTTTACAGGGCCAAGTGGGCAGAGGGGTCCCAATAATACTTCATTGCAGTGCTCTTTTCCTTTGAGTAATTAGATTTTCATGTGAATTAGTTCACTTTTATTGCACTTATGTCTTACACACATCTGTCTCTAGTTTAAGTTATATTTCTACATAACTGACCCAGGATATTGGTTCATGAAATCCATGGGACTTAACTTGCTCTATTTTGAGATTTAAAGAGATAAAGTTAAGGATGTTTCCATCTTTGTGGATTTGGCAGTCTGAGTTACTTAGTGCTCAAGATTGGAGTTAATTTAGGTTCCGGGACTTAATATTTGTGTAAAATCTTACTAGGTAATCCATAGCTAGTCTAACTTAAGATATTGTACAAATGTAAAAGTAATAGATTTTCATTTTTAAAAATTCTGTAATTTAGGGCTTTTTTTGTAATTTGGGTTCACCTGGTATTTAAAATTGGTAAAGCTTTAGGTCATATTATTAGATGGCATTTTAAAAAGTTAATTTGCTGGAGAGCAACACTTGGCTATTTTTCTTCTCTGCTTAAGAGAATCCTGGTGTAAATTAATAGAATACAGGGCCATTATAACATGACCACTTGACTGTTGGGGGGAGCAGATCCAAGAACCAAATGTTTATTGAATGGAAAGAAAATCATTTAAGAGTAGGGAGAGGCCAGCCAACTGCAAATAAAATACTTGATAGTACTTTATATTCTGTCTTTCAGTCTTCCACAGTCTCTTTCTCTTCTTTTTCTCCATTGTCTTTCATTCTTTCTTTTATTTCTTTGATTATTTTTTAAAGAGATTGTGAGTCAAATTTCTATTCCAGCAGAATACCAATGTCATTCATTCTGAGTGGGCCGGGAAATATAATGTCCCCATCTTGTGTGTCCTATCAAATACAAAATCCTTAACATCTATTCTGAGATTTGACAGGAAAAGCCTCTTCTCTCCAGATTCTCAAATTCTCAGTTAAAGCTTGTTTCTGTTCAAATTCTGCCACACACCATACCTACAAATACACAAGAGTCAGGGAGCACCAAACCCTGGCCGTAGAGCCAGCTAGGCTGGGTTCAAATCCCAGCTCTGCCACTTATTTAGCTGTGTAACCTTTGGCAGGTCATTTAAAGCTCTCTGGGCCTCAGTTTCCTCAACTACAAATTGGATGATTATCCTATCTATCTCAAGACTGTTGTGCAAATAAATGAGTTGTTGTCGATACACACAAGGCTTTAGACAATGCTGAGTGTATGATAAGCACTTGGTAAATTCTGGCCATTTTTGTAAGAAGCCCTCTAGCTTGGGGGCTCCCAACGCGGGTTCCTGAGCCAGCTGCCAGGGTTCAAAGTCCAGCTTCAGCTCTTAAAGAGCTGTAGGACTTAGACAATTTACGTTTTAGGTCGAACTTTATGAACTTTCTGAGAGTAGATAATTCTGTTCTAAAAAATGGCAACTTTGTAAGGTTCAACCTAATATGTAGATAATATTCTCTGTGCCTCTGTTTTCTTACCCATTAAAGATAGGGTCAGTAGTCTCGCCTTACAGGATTGTTATGGAGACTTAATGAGTGAGTGTTCATAAAACATGCAGGACAATGCCTGATATTTAGAGAGTGCTATTTAAGTATTTGCCATTATTATTTTTATTACCCTGACATCTCATTACTGCTCGAACTAAACTTTCCCCAAGAATAGTCTGTTTATTAATCCCTCTTTTTGTTTCTGTCAATCAGCCTTTCTGCTTTACCTGCAATGCCTCTCCGTTCCATCAAAGCTTGGTCCATCTCATCTGATGAACCCACCCACTCCATTCCCTTCATCTCTATAGTGTCTCTTGGCATTTGCATTTGCACTGAGGACACATGATAGCTGGATGTTGCTTCCCATGGTGTCTTTTTCTCCTTCCTACATTGGCCCTGGAGGGTAAGGATCCAGGAGGGGTATGGCATTTCTTTTGCTTCAATTGTGTCTTCTTATGACACGATTACTTTATATCTTTAGGAAAATTCCTTAAGTTATGTTTAAATGTGGGTCTCCTAATGTCTTCCTATGTTTAAAAAATAGACTTAAAAAACACGAATAAATTTAGACGTATAGAAACATTGCAAAGATAGTACAGAGGATTCCTGCACACCCTTTACCCAGCCTCCTTTAATGGCAAAGTCCCAAAGAAGCCTTGCACATTTGCCTAAACAGAAAAAGTGCCACTGGTGCATCACTATAAATGAAACTCCTGAATTGACTCAACATTTCATCAGTTTTCTATGAATGTCCTCTTCCTCTTCCAGGGCCCGTCCAGATGTTCATTGCATGTGGCCATCAGGTCTTCTTAGTTGCCTCCAGTTTGTGACAGTTTCTCAGCCTTCCTTTTTTTTCATTAACTTGATGGATTTGAGGAGGACTGCATAGTCATTTTGTAGACTGTCACTCAATTTGAGTTTGTCTGATTTTTTCCCCTCATGATGAGACTGAGGTTATAGATTGGAGAAGAATACCACACAGGTCAAATGTCCTTCTCATCATACTATAGAGGGAGTAAATGATACCCATGTGATTTCTCACTGGTGACTTCAGCCCTGATACCTCTCTGGATTACTCAACAAACTATAATTTTAACATAAGATTCTCTACATGTCAACATTATCAAGAGACCATCCAAAGGATAGTAAGTAGGTGATTTCCTAAAATCATAGCATTTTTAAAGCACTGAATAAGCTTGTTCAGTTTTCTCAGCTGTTTCAGACTGAATATCTCCATTTTAAAATGACTATTTTCAGCCCTGGCTAGTGTGGCTCAGTGGATTGAGTGCTGGCCTGTGAACTAAAGGGTCACCAGTTTGATTCCCAGTCAGGGCACATGCCTGGGTTGCAAGCCAGGTCCTTGGTGAGGGGTGCTTGAGAGGGAACCGCACATTGATGTTTCCCTCTCTTTCTCTCTCCCTTCCCCACTCTCTAAAAATAAGTGAATCTTTAAAAAAATTAAATAAATATTTTCTACTTCCTCCTTTATGATTTATTGATGGTTCAATTTACTTATACATACAATCAGAGAAAAATCAATACAATATTCTAATTTTAATATAAAAGGAACATAAAAGGAAAGTGATTTATAATAAAAAGTATTTTGATATGTAAATACTGAGGTCTGATTATTCTACAAGCCACAGTGCAGTGGTCAGAGACTTATACCTCTGTGAAGAATCCCTGTGAATGGGACAGACCCAAGTGTAGACTGATAGACGACTCAAGCACCATGAGCAGCATTGTCAGTGGTGATTCAATTTTCTAAAAGGATGAACAAGTCTTGGGAAAATTCCGAATAGAACAAAATACCATGGCCCTCAACGCTCATGGTGGTTTCATTCCAGGAAAGTTTACTGCTTATTAAAAACATGCAAAAATATTGTGTCTTTAAATGTAAAATAGAGTTAGGCTCAGATAATCATAAGCAGGCTTTTCACCTACGTGCATGTCTGCTGGGATGCTGGAAAGCTGTGTGGGACCCAACAGCACGTGACTGAGGGAGTGTCCTGTGCATGGCAGGGTGTGTACCCACCCTACATACTGCATGGCAGTGGTGCCCTCGGATCAGGGAGGACAAGCAAAAGCACTCCTTGAATTTCAACATAAAATTTCTAAAATGTGGTGGCCATGCCACCAGAGTTAGTTCACATCTAGGAGAGGAGCTCAGGAGAGAAAATCTTAGCCTGGAAGTCAGGTTTGTCAGCTCCTGGTCTGCATGACCTGGTGCTTGTCGAGACCTCCATGGTACCCATTGGTAGCCCTTGCATTGAAGCCGACTGATCAAATCACACAAGTCATACCACACACACACACACACACAGCGAAACACAAATACGTATACTCACACAAGCATGTGCGCACTCGCCCTACCATAGCCACCACCATCGTCATTACAACTCAGGTGCTGCACCAAACCCTTCCTAGGTTTTCCATTAAATATAGGAGTAAATGCACACCCTAACACTGGCCTAAAGGCCCAGCACAACTTGATCCTCCTTTGCCCCTTCAGTTTTATTTCATATTGTTTTTTTTCCCTTGCATGTTATGCTTCCGCCGGGCTGGACTTCTCTCAGATACTAGTGAGGGTTACCTCTTTTCTGTCTCAGGGCCTTGGCATGGACTGTATCTCACAGTAGGCTCTTCTCTTACTTATTGCCTGTCAAACTCTTGCTGATTCCGCACAGCTGAGCTTACAAGTCACTTCCTCCGAAAGCCTTTCCCTGTGTCTCCTTATTAGGTGACCTCATAGCACCCTGTATTTCTTGAACATACACTCATCAGAGCTTATGTTAAGTATCTGTGTGATTCTGTGTTTAATATCCGAAAACCCCATTAGGCTATGAGCTTTCCAGCAGGCAGGAGCTTTGCTGGTTTTACTCATCACTGTACACCCAGCGCATAGCATAGTGCCTGGAACAGAGTGGGCTCTAAATATTCTGAACCCATACATAGATGAATGCTGTGTCAGCTGTCCAGAATGACTTTCAGATTGGCTGGAAGGCAGACACAGTAGGACAGACAAAACTGTGATTTTTCATGGTGAGCAGCAGCAATGACCCTTGGTTCCATTCTGTTGCGAGGAGACAGAGCCATGCTATTTGGGACAGCTTGTTTTGGCTTAATTGTTTCGACGGGATTGGTTTTTAAAAGATAACAGTGGAATAGAGGAGGCTAGAAGGCACCTCACTGTTCAGACCACTCAAGGCTCTGGCATCTATCTAGAGTGGCTTCCCTGATGGAAGGGACCGGAGGCTCGAGTAACAGCTTTGACTTCCTAGGACTCAACCCTACAGGAGATCTCACTGCATCCTTCCCCTGTGACTACCAATAACACCTTGTGTCTGAGCAGCCCTTGGTATTGTGCCTTTTAAAGTGCAAATTTTGTTTCATTCTCTCCCAAACTTCAGTCCTTTGGGTATCATGTTCGTTAATTTGGCATGCCTGCACATCACCAGTGCTACTATTTATTAATGTTTTCCTTTGAGTACATCACACCCTGACAGTGATGCGGATTTCAGCTTCATCGTAAACACTAATCTGCATGAACTCCTGTATTTCCTAGGCTTAGTCTATTTATTTGGGAAAGACTGCTTTTTCTTCCCAGTGTTCCTGTGGGGGACGCACACCTGGACAGACTTCCTTCCTGTCCTTAATTTGCTAACATCGAAAAACAGATAGGTTCACAAACTTGCTCAAGGTCACACAGAATTATCGGAGGTAACAGAATAGGGATTCAGAGTGTCTGACTCTGGTTCTGTTCTTAGTTGTCCCTGTCACCCTAACTGAAACCATTCTTAATGGTGTTCTCCACCCACCCCAGCCATTCCATAAATGTGAACTGTTATGGGACTAATAATCACATCCCCAAACAAACTCTTCTGGAGGCTTTTTCCCCCCTGAGTATATTACATCCAGCGTATGCTGCTGGTATCCTGGGGCTAGCACTTTTTAACTGCCTCTTCCCCATAATTTGTAATGTTCTGACCTATCCATAAACTATGTCCCATTTATAAATGCCGCATTCTTGTTTATATTACTAGGTTATCACAGTTTTGATTGTGAATACTATTTTGATATATTCATGGGACAGGTGAATCTCTGCTTCAGAGGTCCAATGCATTTTTTGTGTGGGTGTCTGATTCATCCACGATGGGTGCTTCAGAAAGTATCCAATGTGTCACCATCCCAGGGCCATAGGGACATTTCACTGAGGTCACAGCATGGCTCCTGAAGCAGAGATAGGTCCCTTCCTGATTCTGGAAGCTGCTGGCTTCTGAAAGACTCTCTACCATCCTGACAGTCAGCGTATGCTGGTGTGATGTTTCCTGAATGATTGCAGAGTTGCTGATTCTGTTCTTTAATCCAGTCCCTAGTTTAGAATTAAGTCATGCACTTGAACCCAGGACCCAGCATGACATGGTGTATACCAACTTAAGCTGCTTTAGATCTTCAACTCCAGTCACACTGGCACCCTTTCTCATCCCATTGAACACATCTAGATCATGCCTCTCAAAGGGCTTTCAGATGAGCAATGCCCCCCATCTGGAATGCTCTTTCCTGAGTTCTGGCCATGCCTGTTCTCATCATTCACATCTCGACTCATTCTATGTCTTCAAAGACTTTCCCTGACCATCCTACATAAAATTATACTCCCAACTCCTCACCTCAATGACTTCCTAGTCCACTACTGGATTTATTTCCTCTACAGAACTACTCCAAAGTAGCTTTTTAGGTTTTCATTTTTTATTTACTTATTTATTTATACTTATTATCTATTCCCTCCTTACCCCAGTAGAATGAAACTCCCTTGAAGAAAGAGATGAAGCTCCTCTTGTTTACCACTTTCTCTCCAAGGCTGAGTAGGGCATTCAGTAAGTAGTTGCTAAGTAAGTAATTGCACAACTGTGGTCCAGTCACCACATGAGATGCTAGCAAAGAGACAGGATGCGGAGGCAGGTAGGAGCAGCCTGATGTTATAATGCAGAAATAAGAGTACTGGCTTAGTAGACAGATACGACTAGGTTCCAAATCCGCTTCTGCCTTTTCCTGGCTGTAAGCAAGTTATTTAGTCTCTGCTCCTTATGTACACCAACAGTGAGTGAGGACTAAATGAGTTGCAGTATATTGTGTGCCTGGTCCAGGGGCAGCCATTGTAATAGGGTTTCAACCAACGTTAATGGACTTTTCTTCACCTAGAAATGCCAGAAGAAACACATGAAACCCGTGACACAGCCTTTGTAATACACTTGACAGGTAATAAAGAACTCAGGCACCCTTTTACTCAGTACAATCTGCTTAAGTGCAACTGCCACACAATTTTCAAAAAGCAGTGACATTTTTGACACTTGGCTATTTCACGTAGAGTCCTGATTGGCTGTACAATCTTAAATCCACTGCCAAGGATCTAGTCTTTTGTGCATGACCTAGATGATAGAGGTGTTTCCTGCCTTGTATATTCAATTTCTTGATGTATAATAAAACCACATGCACTGTCTATAGTTCCTTCGGTAGTTGAACATTATGTTCCTCGGGTGGCATAAGTGACTTTGAAGTACTTGTCAGCAACTGGCTTTCCTGGAACAATACTGTAACCATTCAGCTCGCAGTGGCATTTTACTTCTAAAGCCCTTGTTCGGAATATTAAAAAGGGCATACTGCAGACTTCATTCGTTTGCTTCAAGGACTATGATTTTGTAAAGCTGGACCCTGTGGACCACTTAGAAGAGAGTCATGGGCTCCAGCAAATGTTCAAAAATAATTTTGAATTTTGTCCAGTGGTGTTAAGTTGGTCAGGAACTGTAACTATTGAGTGTGATCACAGGGAGTGTGGTTGTCCTTTCTGCTTCATCCCAGAAGATGGGCCTGGATTGATCAAACTGGATCATTCTATAGGACTTCTGAGGTCAGTCCAACCACTTTCTTTGTTAATCCATGATGGTGTTTTCATATTTACAAAAATCACTGTCATCTCTCAGATACAAACTTGGGAAGGGAAGTATTAGTTTGCTAGACTTCACCTGTATGAGCAAAATATTTGGTGAATTCTAAACAAGTTAAGGCCTCTGGGTTCTTCTAATTCTTCAAAGGCAGCTGAATTTTTCTATCCAAAACTGGCGCTTGAGAGCAAGACACAGGACCTACTGGTGTTCGCCAAAAGTGGTTTGCCATGTTGACTGTTCTCATACCATGACTGTATGATGTCTTAACTTGGTCTTTGGTTTGAAGACACAGTGCACAGAGAGGAGGGAGATACTGAGGAGCTGTGAGGGATGGCAGACGGGGGCCTGGAGCGCTCTGTTTCTGGCTTCAGACTGTGACAACCCAGTTGGAATTTTCTCATACCCGCCCTCTGTAGACTTTGCAGGTGTTGACAACAACTACTCAGTGCCACTTTTCTTTGAGAAGCAACAATAAGAATTTGAGTTTTAGATTCTGACAGACCAGCTTTTCCCAACCTCAACGCTACTGACATTTGGGGTTGGTAATTTAGGTGGGGGAGGCTGTCCCATGCATTATAGGATTGGTCATAGAATCCTTGGTCGCTACCACTAGATGCCAGCAACATCCTCCCAAGTTACGACAATCAAACACACTTCTAGGTAGTGCCAGGCATCCTGCAGAGGGAGAGGTGGGACAAAACTTCCCTGGTCAAGAACCAGTGACAGAGACCTAACTGTGAGAAATTATTCTGTGGTCACAAGAAAACTGTGAGAGCATTCCAGCTCCTGAGGTTTCTTGGGAAATAGATTTTTGATGGGAAAAGGATGAACTAAGGGAAAAGGTAATAGAGGGTGGTACCTGAATGCAGTTAACTCCTCTCCTCTGTCTTCCTTCCTCTCCTTTGCACCTCTGTTTGTTCTCCAGCAGGGGACTGGTGGGGTGTAGGTAAGGAGAAACCTGACTGAACTGGAGAAGCTGGAGTTGCAAAGCCCAGTGCCTTAGTGTGACTAAACTGGGGGAGACGGAGGCTCTTAGAATTTCAAGCAATCCTGGTATTTAAATTCAGGCCTCAGCAGTTTACTGTAGACAGCAGAGAAGGTGGTTTTTAGAGGCAAGCGGGCATTTGCCAGGGCCCTTGGCAAAATTGCAATGTAGGCAAAACTTTGTGCCATCACCTCTTTCTGAACACCACCCCTCCCCACCTCCACACCCTGTCTCACTTTCTTTGCCCTCCAGGCACACTGTTGCCTGGTGCTGCCTGCTGGCTGCTCGAAGTTTGCCTCATTCAGCCTGAGCCATCTGCTTCATTACCTGCCCCTAGTTTAACTCTCCTTCCCTGAATGCTTATTTCAGCTCTTTTGGGGGTTAAGATGAAAGGTTCAAATACTTCACACTAAGGGGAGAAGAGTCAGTAGGTTTAACCTATGCAGGGGATGTTCTGACTCTTCCAAGCTTGCTACTCTGCATTAAGAAAAAAAAATTGGAACAACAAGTTTTTCTATGGTTTATTTAGTTTTCCTGAAATGAGTACCGAGGCTGTCTAATTTCCAGCCACGATCTCGCTACTCAGCAACCATAACCTCTGAATTCCATAAACCAGAGCCTTAACTTTGAAGGGGGCCCCACACATGGTGAGCTGTGCCTTTCCCATAAGAAAAGATCCAGACTCCTAAGTCCAGCACCCACAGCCTTTTACAATCTACCTTTCTAACTCCATCGCCATTCATTCACTCCAATATGGGAAAAGGTGCACACAGACCTGGCTCCCACCTTCCAAAAATGCATATATGATGAGGTCTGCCTGGAAAGAGTCCAGCCATTGTTCATATAATGAGAATGGTTTGCTGACATCAATGTAACCTGGCAGCCAAGGAGAGTGGACTGGAATGCACATGTGTGAACAATGATGACTTCACTGTACTAGTCAGTAGGGGTGGTAGATGCCACTGAGTGAGCATATCTGTGTGGCCATCACATTAAAAATGACTGAGCGAGTAGAGCAACAAATCTGTATCAAACTTTGTGTTAAGCTTGAACATTCCTGTGCAGAAACTACTCAGATGATTCAGAAGGCTACAGCTATGGGCGACTGGTGATTGGCAGCTTCATCATGACAACGCACCCACTCATGCATCATGTCTCGTGCAGAGTTTTTTGGCAAAAACATCAAATTACCCAGGTGACTCAGCTCCCATATAGCCCAGATTTGGTGGCCTGTGACTTCTGCCATTTCCCCAAACTAAAATCACCTTTGAAAGGGAAGAGAATTTAGACTGTTGATGAGATTCAGGAAAAATACAGTGGGGGAGCTGATGGCAATTGGGAGAACTGTGTGTGGTCCTAAGGTGCCTCCTTTGAAGGGGACTGAGGTATCATTGTCCTAGGTACAATATTTCTTGTACCTTGTATCTTCTTCCATAAACGTCTCTATTTTTCCAGAGGCTGAATACCTTCTGGATAGATCTCGTAGCCCTATGAGGAATACACATAAGACACCGGACAAAAACAATATGGTGCCACATGTTAACCCAAGGGAGGTATAGGAGGCTTGGGAGCACCTTGTAGAAGGGATTAACCCCTCACTGCTTGATCTAGCAGAAATTCTCATTTCTCTGATGTCTCCCTTTGCCTACACCTGGCACACCTTATCACCCCTCTCATGCTTTTGGACTTCATGGTCTGTCTAGCATGCCCTTTCATGATGTTTCTGAAAAAGGTTTCATCTCTTTTGTGATCCAGCTCAGCTGTTTCCTCTAGGAGCATTTCTCAGACAGCACGTCCCCTCTTGCTTTTATTTGCTTCATTACATTCCCCTCATCGTCCCTCCTGACCCGCCAGACAAAAATCTGTTCTTTCCTTTGAGCTGAATCCTTACACATTACCCCTAAGGAAATATGTATCATGCTGATTTCCAATGATTTATTTACTTGTTAATCTTCCCCATGAGACTTTTCCCAAAGCCAGGGCAATAACACATGTCTCTCTTTAGTCCCCAGCCCCTAGCATAGTACCTGGCACACAGATATGCTCCGTTGATGTCACTGAGTGATCAAACCCATTCAAACTAGAATCTGGAAAATGTGATAATGGAGAGATTGCTTTATTCCTTGTTATATGACAACATGAGATATATCAAATATACAGAAGAGGTCATAAAACACATGTCTGGGGTAAAATGAAAACACCTGTAACCACACACCAGGTCAAGAAATAGCCCCTTCTATTCTCTGCTCATCAGTGCACGTCCTGTCCCGGAATTGAGTATGTCACTAAGATGAAGACTCAAAATTCTGTAGCTGACCTGAAGTTATTGGGGTCTTCTGCCTAGCACATCTTCATCTTGAGCCTCAGGCCTGATATTCAGATACCAAATTGTTGGTAGAAAGCCAAGCAATTCAGTCACACATCACTTGGCAGAAAAGGTCTTTTCAGATCTTGTGCAGAAAGCTATTTGCTCCATTGGACAGTGTTTTGTAAAAGATCTTGGGAACCTTAGTTCCCTCTCCAAACTGAAGCTGTGGTTTGAAGTTTATTCGGACTCTGTCACATTTGAGAAAAGACAATTATTGTGTGAGTCCTGCTGGGATGGTCTGCTAACAGTTAACCTGTTTTGAGATCAGTCTAGTTTTTGGTGGCTGTGAGTACAGATGGGTTAAAGTCTTGCCGTGTTATCAGAAAGGATGTACTCTGCTCTGCTTTGAGTGAAATCAGCCATCTGCTTCATGGCGTTCGGTCAGAACACTGTGCCTTTGGAAAGGCTGCAGTTACAGCACGCACGGCCACCTCCTCCAGTGTGCACGGTGCGGTGTGGGCAGGGCTCCCAGCTTGGGTCTCATCTGGTCTCACTGCTGGGCTCCCACAGTTCTCTCTCTTCCTCAGCTGCCGCAGCAACCAAGGGCTTTCCCTCCCTTCCTCTTCCCTTCTCTCCCTCTTTTCTTTTCTTTCTTTTTTATAGCTGAACAGGTGATGCCTGCACATGAACTAGAAGGATGACTTGTTTAATGAGTATTTCTTGAACCTAATTTGACTACATTGTAGGGAGTTATCGATTCTAGGATTTCCTCTGGATTCACTTCTCTCTCTCTCCCTCTCTCCTTTCTCTCCCTCTCTCTGAAGCGTATCCATGATCATTACATTGAACTTAATCCAAATTTTAAATTCCTTTATAATAAACGTAATTCCTTTTCACCCTTTCTACTGAAAAAAAAATTAATTCCCTTTTATACATAGTCATTGAAACATTCTTTTGATTGTGCAAAGGAGATATCAGCCTCACTCTCTTTTCATTCCTCACATGAAGGGGTTTAATTTAAGCACCAACTATTTTCTGAGCACTGACCATGTGCCAGACACAATTAGAGATGCTGAGGCTACAGCAGGGAACATGGCAGAGACGGCCCTGCTCTCGTGGGGCTGCCATTCCAGAGCATTTTTATATTCTGGAACTGAGCTGTCCAATAGGGTAACCATTAGCAACAGGCAGCTATTTACATTAGTTAAAATGAAACAAAATTAAAAATTCACTTTCTCATTCACACTGGCCACATTTCTAAGGCTCACTAGCCACCTGTGACTAGAAGCTACAAAATCAGACAAAGCAGATCTAGACCGGTCCCATCATCACAGCAGATTCTACCGGACAGGGCTATTCTGGAAGAATCTGCCAGGCCCACTAACACTCTGGGAATTTAAGGAACCCCTTGAGCAATACTATTAGATGATTTATTATGACACCAGACTATGATTCCTTCATATACCAACCCCCCTCTTTGACAACACGAAGATGACATCTAGCACACCTAGAGCCAATAAGCTTATCTTTACTATGCAGACCTTGTTTTTATTGACAAGACGGTTACATCTATGAAGTAGGTGACATTTTGAAATACTCATTTATTCCTGTCTTTCAAGTGGTTATTGGCTTTGTAACACCTATCCCTTAGGAGGACAGGTGTTCAAAATAGAAATAAGTGGAGTTATAATAAAAAAATCAAGTTGATTTTTTGGCAGAATCTGCATTTACGGTCTGGGAGCTATACCCACTCCTAAAGCAGAGTGGTTTCCTTAGACACCAATTCAACAACAGGCATCTTCTCCTTTGATGTTTTTTACATGAAGGGGCAGAATAAAACTTTTTCTAAAAAAAAATAATTACACAAAGCAGTGCCATCTTGTGTACTGGGATAAAATGTCAAACAGGAAATGGATCCCATCCTGAACCTCTGGTTTCGCATAGTCCTCAACTGAAGTAAGGGCTGAGTAGCCAGGGTGACAGCATGCCTGGACGGTGCAGATGAGGGGTTAGCGAACTACAGCTGGTGGGCCAAATCTGGCATGCCTCCTTTTTGGGCGAATAAAGTTTTATCGAAACACAGCCACACTCATTAGTTTACTTATTGTCATTTTGAGGAATTACAGCAGAGACTGTATGGCTGCCAATGCCACCTGACACTTCACAGAAGAACTTGGTTGATCCTCACCAGGGTGAAAAACTCTGAGAACAAGAACAGTGGTGACACGTCTTCCCGTTTCCTCACAGGGCCTGCTGGTGCAGAGGAGGGGTTTGAGAAATACAGTGGAATAAAAGATTCTAAGGGTGGAATAAACTTTGCAGCTTCATGAATGACATCTTTCAGTGACTCCTAGGAACGCAATGTCTTGAGTTAGAGCCATTAGAGAACTACAGCACAAAAGGAAAAAAAAGGACAGTGCAAATAAGTTTCCATCATTTGTAATGAGAGAGAGACTCTCGTTAATACAGATGACTAGATGGACCATCTGCTTTATACAGGCATACTTCATTTTATTGAGCTTCACTTTATTGTGCTTCACAGATGTTGACTTTTTTTACAACTTGAAGGCAAGACATTCCACCAGCAAAAAGATTATGACTCACCTTGTTGTGAGACTCGCGTTTATTGTGGTGGTCTGGCACTGCACCTGCAATATCTCCAAGCTATGCCTCTATATGATCTGGGTGCCCCATGGCCTCCTACCCTGCACTGCAAGGAAGGTCCCTGAGCTTGCAGCACACACAAGGTCAGGTTTTATCTGAGAAGCCTGAGTGACTGTCTTAGGTTGGGTTCTTCTAGGAGTGACCCTTAGCAAAGGATCAAGTGAAAGCGATTTGCCAAGGCAGTGCTCAGAAAAGAAATTGGGTGGAAAGTGGAGGAAATGGACTGGGTGAAATTTCAGGTCTGAGCCTTAGTCTGATCCCACAGGGCTTTCTGGAGTATGGATTGCACCTCACGTCCGGGAAGCTATTCTGCAGTCCTGAAGGTAGTAGTTTTTCCCACTTAAGCAAGAAATAAGGAACCAAGGCTTTTATATGCTGCCCACCATTTTCTTCCCAACAGGCATCTGTACCCATCATCAGAGTACAGATGTCCAAGAGATACCAAAACTCTCAGGCATGTGAGGCTCTCTTGGTGGTAAAGAGGCTCCAGCTGCTCAAAGGCAATTGTATGAAGTTCAAAGCTAACAGCTCTTAGCAACAGAGCACACAGAAGCCGGAGAATGGGTGCACAACTTTGGTAAAGGGTGATGAGAGGGGATCTGAGAGCCACACTAATGGTATCCGCAATGTGCTAGACTGAATGTCTTCTTCACTAATGTCTACATGTGATTGGGGTTATGCGCTCTTTTGAATTATCCATGTCATTTCTGTGATATGGGTCCTCGCGGTACAGTGGAATCTTCTTCTTTCTCTTTTTCCTTCAAAAGAAAGTTATTTTGGTGTAGGAAAAAAGCCATTTTTGTTCAAAGTCTTTCTTTTTATAATTACAAAGATAACATTTAAAAAGTCTCTTTAAGACTGGATTATTTATCCTGTGACATCTCTTGGTGGAAATAAATCCCATAAATTCTCTTCTTGCCTTGTAGGATGGCATTTCCTCTATTTGACTTGAGTCTACCACTTCCATACTGTGGAGGATTCTTGGCGCAAGTTTACTGGGGTTTGGGGATCCATTTCACGTTCACTTTGTCTGCAGAGAATCACTTTGGAAGCCCATGGACTTCAGGCACGGTCACTTTTATCTTGCACCGTGAAGAGCTCTAATCTGCCCGATCTCTCCCCAAATTGCAGCCTTTCATTAATTCCCCTGATTAGTTCAGCTGCTCTGCTCCAGCTCAATGTATTTGTTTTCTTTGAGGGACAGTGATCAGTATGATACTTGGTGTCCCAGGCATGGATTCACACCACAGCTTTGCATTAGCCCCTTCTGTTTTGTTTTTTGAATGCTATTCTAGATGTTTTTTAAAATATTTTGTTTTTTTTTAAGGTTTTATTTATTTATTTTTAGAGGGAAGGGAAGGGAGGGAAAGAAACATAATGTATGGTTGCCTCTCATGCACCCCCTGCTGGGGACCTGGCGAGCATTCCAGGCATGTGCCCTGACTGGGAATCAAACCAGCAACCCTTTGGTTGGCAGGCCAGCACTCAATCCACTGAGCCACCCAGCAAGGGCATGTTTTCTAATATCTTTTTGGGTTGAGTTACACCATGAAGTTGTTTCCAGTATTCAATCTACAGTGATTACCTTTCCTTACCTGTAGTTGATTATATCTATAGTATCTAGGTAGAGTGTGGAGTATTGTTTTTTTTTTTTTAAATCCTCACCTGAGATATGTTTAATGATTTGAGAGAGAGAGAGAGAGAGATGTCAGAGAGAAACATCAATCAGTCACCTCCCATATGCACCCCAACCAGGGATCTAGGTATGTGTCCTGACCAGGAATCAAACCTGCAACCTTTATGGCTCCAATGAACTGAGCCACCCAACAAGTGTTGGAGTACCATTGTTTCTTAATGACTAATTTCATCTTAACATGCTCAGAGTAAACATTATTTCTACTTTTCTGCTGGCACACACAGGAAACATTTCTGAAGTCTCTCACTATTGGCTTAGTACTCGGAATTGCCATAAACTTTACTTTCTTCTCTAAATCTTGCAGACTCCCATTTTTAGATCACTTTTGCATACGCTGAAGAAGACAGTGCCAACATAGTTTTTATGGCGATCCTGCTGATCCTTCTATGGAGGGATGCACATTTGTTAGACCTTTTTTGCCCAGTGATAGGTTAATTCTTCACAGGTGGCAAAATAGTTCCAACAACTAGATGGGAAGTCACCTTTTCTCTGCCAAGTACAACTTTTTGGGAAGTGGTTTGGTGCTCCTTTGAGAAGGTTTTGAGAATTTTAAACATGTCCCTTTTGCTGATGCCTTATTTTCCATAGGGTTATGTGAGATTTACTAGGGGTATTTGTTCTAGAGTAGAGAAAGCATGGGTTTGGGGGTCATGCCAGCCTAGGAGGTACCAAAAGCACTCTGCTAATGGCAGAGTCATAAGGAGGCTGAAAATGGTCAAGATGGACCAGGCACCACATTTAATGATAGGCCAGAAGGTGAAGGGATTAGCCAAAGAGTGTATATGCATAACTCTTGGACACAGACAACAGTGTGGTGATGGCCAGAGGGAAGAGGGAGTCGGGGCTGAGAGAAAGAGAGCAAAGGGGGGAAAACAGGGACATCTGCAATAGTGTCAATAATAAAAACAAAGAAAAAAAGATATGAGCAAGTCTAGAAAAAGTTAGAGAAAAATGGCCTATCCCAAACTGATCATAAGAGCTCATTCTTCCGAAAGGTGATGAGTGATGCTTCTCTGGAACCGCAGGCCACTGCTGATTGCAAAAGGGAAGCCGCCTCTGAGGTAGAGACTTCCCCAGCCATCTGGTTGTTCCGCACCACTACACAAAGTCTAGAGTTCCACCCTTTTAGGGTACAGAACAGTCTGTCCCCGGTACAGTCTTGGAAACCTGAGCAAAGGCTACTCTAGACTGCCTACGAGACCGAGATATCATTAGCCTCATCTAGCCTCTTATGCTGCTAGGGTTCCAGTCTTCATCTACTTCATCTGCCTCGGAACTCTGGAAAACTTATTCCCACCATGCTTCCTTTAGCTATCATCTATTCCTGCAACGGGAGCTGTTCTGGTCAACTGTCCTCCCCTATGCTACTTGCCCACATATGGTGCTGGGCTCTCTGCCCACTGAATTTTCCCCTAATTTCTCCCTTTCCTCCCTTTCTCCAGAGCCTTCTTGCTCTCCCTTATGACTGGACACAAACTCCACTGCTTTCTCCTACTTGCATAAGCCCACTTTCATAGTTTCTTGCCTTAACCAAAACCCATTTTGCAGGAAGACACTACCTCCTTGTAATCTTCTCAGATAAAATTGTACATTCTTGTACATCCACCATTGTGGCTCCCATAAACAATGTTTACATTCTCATTGATACTCTCTGCTCCTTCCAAATCACTGCTTTTTCTTCTAGTGCAAAGAGCACTTTCTCCTCTGAGTTTCAGGTCATCCCGATCAGAGTCTTCTTGCCAATATCTGTATTGACAAACATAGAAACACCTATCTTCGAGAGGCTTGACCTCAATTCCAACATATTCTAGAATCCATTCTCATAGCCACCTCTAGATCTTAGTCATTAACCTAAAATTTTCCACCTTTTAATTCTGAATGGCAATTTACCATTCTCTGACCACACTGTCTTATCATCACTACCTGTAGAATTCTTAGTTCTTTTTTGTTTTAAAGATTTTATTTTATTTATTTTAAGAGGGGAAGGGAAGGAGAGAGGGAGAGAAATATCAATGTATGGTTGCCTCTCGTGCATCCCCTGATGGGAACCGGCCTGCGACCCAGGCATGGGCCCTGACTGGGAATTGAACTGCAATGTTTTGGTTCGCAGGCCCACGCTCAATCCACTGAGCTACACCGGCCAGCGCAGATTCTTAGTTCTCAATGCACTTGGTGCTCAGGTTAGACCTCTAGTCCTTTGACCATTTTTCCCCCTAGGTACTTACCAACAATATACCTTTATTTCCTTCTCCCTTCATCATAGTTCTCATAAGGCATAACTGTAGGAATACTTGCAAACATCTTCAAAAAGCCCAGTCCCCCTTCTTTCTGCCGTACTGACACTGCAATGCTTCCCTCCTCGATTAATACAAATATTTGTTTTTCCTGATATGGACTGCTGCATCTTGACAGAAAACAGACAACCTAACTATGCAAATTGGTGGCCCTAAGCAATTCTTTGACAGTACTGAGTCAGTGACTTCCCTGAGTAGTGATTACAAAACTTTAGAGTAGTTCTCCTTATCTAAGGTTTCACTTTCTGAGGTTTTAGTTATCTGTAGTCAATGGCATCTAAAAAAAATTAAATGAAAAATACCAGAAATAATTCATATGTTTTGAATTGAGCTCTGTACTGAGTAGCATGATGAAATCTTGCACCATTCTACTCTGTCCCACCCAGGATGTGAATTATCCCTTTGTCCACTGTGTCCATGCTACACACCCTCCCACCATTGGTCACTTAGTAGCTCTCTCAGTTATCACAGAGCTTGTGTTCAAGTATCCTCTACAGTAGCCTAATGCTACTATGTCACAATCCCTGCATCATTCATCTCACTTCATCTCATCACGTAGGCACTGTATCACCTCATATCGTCACAAGATGGGTGAGTACGGTACAATGAAATTTAGAGAGAGAAAGAGAAAAGAGAGAGAGGAGAGAGATCATTCACAGAACTTTTATTACAGTTATAATGGTTCTATTTCATTATTAGTCATTGTTGTTAATCTCTTACTGTTACTAATTTATAAATTAAACTTTATCACAAGTATGTATGTCTAGGAAAAAAACATAGTATATATAAGGATTCAATACTATTACCAGTTTCAGGCATTCACTGGGGGATCTTGGGAAAGTATCCTCCACAGATGAGTGACTACTGACTCTTCTTCTCAAAGCCCTACGTCATCAACACCCCCGCCCGCCTGTACAACATTTCTCTCCCTCTTCCCTAGTAAATGCTTTACCTTGATACTCCTCTACTCTTAAATCACTGTGATTGGCTTTGGCAGTCACCACTGAAGTGATTATTCTCTAGCTAAAGTCACCAGTGACACCCCAAAGGTCAAATTGAATGGACTCTTCTAAACATTTACCCAGGTGGACTCATATCTTGCACTTGAAACTACTGACTCCTCCACTTCCAGTGTTGTACTCTGGACTTCTCTTTTCTCTCTACTTGTCTCCCCCAGCAAGCCCACCCTCTTCCATAGCTTTAACTCATAGTTATATTCTTGATCCTCGGACCCATATCTCTAGTCCAGCTCTTCCTACTTAGCTCCAGAGCTTTATACGCAAAAGAGCCTTCTTCATGGTGCTCCTGGCATTTCCAAGTGGACCTCAACATCAACCCAACCACAACCGAATCTCCTACCCAAACCCCTATTCTTCCTCTTTCCTGGTTCTCTATATCAGTAAGTGATATCACCTTTTAGACTAAGCCAGAAAGCTTGTGGTGACCTTTAGCTCCTCCATCTTAAATCCTTATCCACTTCACTCCAACCACCTTCTGCACCATCGGACTTCTGTCCAGGTCCTTCTGATTTTACCTCTCTTATAGCTCACCGCCTCTACCCATACTGCTACTGCATTAGCTAATGTCCTCTCACCTTCCATCTCAACTCATTTTATGGATCCTTACAGTTTTGCTAAAACATATACCACATTATGGAACTACCCAAGCATGGAGTGTAAGTCCTCCAAGATCTAGGCTCTTATCTCTCTCTTCATACCCATCTGTTCTGCTTCCTGCCTCCTGCCTTTCACCCTACAGTCACCCATATTCAATTATCTGCTGTGCCTGGAACTTGCCATGCTAACTCTCAGTTTGAAGTGCCATTGTTCTCCTTCATACCCCTCTTCTCCTTTCTGCCTAGCAAATGTCTGCTCATATTTCAGGGCTCAGCTCAACCTTCTCATTCTTTGCAGGGTTTCATCTATCATGTCCCTAGTCTCACCCCAGAAGTACTGACTACTTTCATTTTGGGGGCTCCATCTACACCTAACACTGTCAACATTGGGTTGACTCTCCTGGACGGCAAACTCCTTGAAGATGGCATCTCTGTCATGTTCATCTCCGTATCTCTGGGTTCAGCTCATAGTAGGAAGAAAATAACTGTCTACTGAATGAAGAATAAACAAATTAAAAATGGAGGCCAACCTGTGAGCAAAGGTTAAAAGAATATTATGATAGTGAAACAAATGTTGATCACAACGGCATACAAAATCGCCACAAAGGCCTGTCAGGCTCTGCCATTTGTGAAGCCACCAAGCCTCATCTGCATCAGTAAACAAGTCAGGTAGGTATTCCTTAGAATATAAACTGACTTTCAGGGACAGAAGATGGGGGTGGTGTCTCATATTGGCTTGCTTCCTTAGCAATTTGTGAAAACAAAACCCAGCAAAACAATTCACCCCTTTTTCAAAAGTTGGCACTGTCTCAAGTGTTTCTCTTCCAAAATACTTTCTCTGGCCAGGCAACACTCCCCACTCGATAGCTGTTAGGCATTAGTATGCTCTGAATCCTTTATAGAAGGTCAGTCCTGAATACCAAACAGATGCAGAGCCCTGGAGTTTCACAACTGAAGTGCATAACAATAGCCATCTTCTTTGTTCGCGCTGTTCTAAGTTTCACCACAAACAGGCATATTTTAGACATTGGCCTTGAGTGATTCCAATTTCCACACCTGGAGTGAGGAACATGATTTGAGGCAGAAAAGTAATGCAGGAGAGGGTTTTAGCTTTATATGCTCATACACGCTCCTTGTTTTCCAACAACAACAACACTTTAAATCCAGTCAACCTCATAGAGACAGCAAGGGTACAACAGAGTGAGGATTTTTTTTTTAATAGCAAAAGTTTTGTACTAATTAATGAAGTAGAGCAGAACCAAACCGAAACAACTAAAAAAACCCTCACTCCAGATTACCTATTTTTTTCAGATGGATAGCCCTAGGCAGCAAAAGAGAAGAAAAAAATTGACCCAGGCATTATGTAGATTGGCTAGTTAATTTAGTGGAAACAGCCAAATAATATGAAGTTGTTATGGTAGAAAGTAGTGCTTTCACATTACTACCCAAACTTGTAAAAATACTCAGAGAGGCAGAAAGAAGGACTAAATTTAGACCCTGATTTAATGCATTCAAGAGCATGATTCATCTTCCCCTTGTCCTGGTATGGCCTAGGGAATCATACCACAGGCAACGCAGGAGCACCCTGTAAATAAAGAGTCGTCTCATTCATTCAGAGGCTCAAGGAGGCCAGGGACACCCCATTTTTTCTGCCAACAATGGTATGCTTCCAGGTACCCCACACACCAAAACAGAACCAGGTTTCTCAGCTGGCGAAAGGCCATCAAATTTCAGCTTTGTCCCGGCCTTGGCCTGAATGTGCTGGAAATTTATTTTGCTGCTCCCTTCTCAGAGTGGCTTTCCACCCCCCTCAGGCTCCAGTTGGATCCCGAGCAGCTCCCACTTTAACGAGATGCCCAAACGAATGTCATCATTTGGTAGCAACGCATTGAGCAACCTGCAGTCCAAGTCGCCTCACAGAGGCCCATGGGGTGGGGTTTGCAGAGTTAGTATTTGATACAACAAACACCTGAGATAATTATGAGCCATTTGAAAACAAAACAAAACAAAATGAAAACCAACCAACCAACCAACGAGCAACGGCCAGTTCAATTCCCAGGAGTCCATCAGGTGCTGGACACAGTGTCCAGGCAGAGCTGACACTGCTGTCCCCACCCCAGTTTCACTACCTGCTGCTTCCAACCAGGTGTCTGCACTCACTTCTGCTCCCACCACCAGAGCAAATATTTCAGCCTGTGCGCCTAACTGAGATTAAAGCCAGACTATCATTCGTGTTAACTCAATGTGGTTTAGAGGTTAAAAACACCTGTCATTTTGCGAGTATACAGTGACTCCATTCTTTTTTTCTCTCTTCCTTTTAGTCTGGAAGCAAATTTGGAAAGTACCCTTATAAGTCTTATTCTAGCTTTTTTGGCCTTATTGATAGTCTCTGGGTTTAGGAGAAATTACAAAAAGAAAGTGTATGTTTAAAAAAAATCTGTTGTTCAGTATCATTATGTCCCAAAGCGAGGGCATTAGAGCTGTCCCCCCTTCTGAGGTGTAAGATAGATGTTAAAAACCCAACCCTAGAACCCCATATATCCACCGACATTCTTCCCGATCAGGAAAGATTATTTTGGCAATTATGAGATGGGTTCAGCAATTTTGCAGTTGAAAACAAAAAGATAGAGAGCGCGTGCATTATGTTAGAAATGAGTTGCTCTGCAGTGTGTGTGAATGAGCAGCACTTGGAGCAGCCCACGGGGCACATCACAGCGTGGGCTTGGTAGACCCTGGGCAGGTGTGGGTCCAGGCGGATATGAGATCCCATCAGCCTGAACACATGCTTCACAAACCAGCCTGGCCACGGCACAGAAAAGAGGCAAGACACTGCAGGCCAGCATAAAGATTTGTACCTTTCTCAAAGAGCTTGGTACTTGGGTCTCCGGGGCAGTTCTGAATGACTGACCAGGTGGGGCCATTACCCAATCCCCCTTGAGCCCCCCCCTCCCGCCAGTGCCATCACATGAAAATCAAAACATTTAGAGGATAAGAATAGTCAATGACCTTGGCCAAATGTGGTGACATATTTGGGGGCATCCTTCTATACCCATTTGAGAAAGGACAAATATTCTTTAGCACTCTAGACAGAAAACTGGCTGATTTAGCTTAGAACAGTGGCTACCACTGTAGCCAATTTCAGAACATCCAAAAGGAAGTGGTTGGGGGAAGGTGTCATGAAGGTCGCATCCAAGGCTGGGTCAGTTACGTACTGGGATCAGGGGTAGAACATTATCCTCACACACACAGAGCACCGCAGGGCTAGTTAACAATGTGGGAAATCTGTTTTCATACTTCACTCATGCAGAACACCTCTCTTCTTTCCCTGGGGGGTTTTCAAGTTCTAAACTACAATCAGCCCTTCTTTTAGAATAACAATGATAGATCCTCTTACTCAGCCAGATGGTGGTGTTTGTTGCACTAGGCTGGGTTCATAGTACAACATCAATAAATGGCCACTTGTAGAGGGACAGACAGAATCCCATTCATAAAACACACCTACACCTTCCTCTTTCTCCCAACCCAAATGTTACATCATTAAAACACCCATGGGTGCTTAAACTCATTTGGGGGAAAAAATTAGAAAAGGCAAAATAATGTAAGTGGCAAAGCAATTTCTTGGGGGAAAATAGTACATTTAGTTTCTGGGAATGATCATTGGTAGGCGTTTTAAGTGTCGTTTTTGTCTCAAGGAACCATTTGAGAGGAGGGTTCCTAAAGAGCTTCCCCCCACCCCTACCCCCCGGTTCCCACAAAGCCGTCTTGGTGAAGGCTGTACATTGTCAACTGAAGACACTTCATCTGGGAGAGGGAGTTAAAATTCTTCCTGAGTGAGCTGGCTAAGTCTTGTGAAATGAGTGTTTGTTCCAATTAGGTGCTCCAAGAAGCCTTCTTGCCTCAGATAACTCATTTGGGATGGAACAGATATTTGTTCAAAATTCACCATGGAAGGGAAAACAACGTAGTGGCATGTGCTGTTTCCAGTGGACACGTGCTCTTCCCGGGCCTGCAGGACTCACAGTCCGGTGCTCTGTTCTTACTTGTCTGCTCTCAGTCCTACCTGGGCCTGGTGGGGATGTTAGAGGAAGCTGACTAGTCTCTGCTCCTGCTCTTAATAAACTCTACTACCTGGTTATGTAACCCTAATTCATGTCCACAGTCCAGGGCTCAGATGGCTGGCCTGTCAGCAAAAAATGTCTGAAAAATGTTAATTCAACAAGGTTGGAGGGATGTTATTTCTAGAGCTGAAGTCCTCAGGGAAAATGAGAAATGGTTGCTCTTGGGATTCAACTCCTCCACACTGAAAGATATTCCTTTCCTGATGCTTTCTTCCCAAACAACTTCCTGGTGCCTGGTATGCCCTGACATTTGGTCCAAATAAAATTCTGGAACCGATTTCTAGGCTACAACTATCTTCACACTCTATACAACAAGAGTGTTTATTATAGAAAGTCAGTATCTATTAGGGCTTGAAACGTTAGGGGCCTGCTGCTGCGGTTGCTCACTCCCCACGCTGAATCACTTCATTATATAGATACTATTTTATTTTTGGCATTTACAGCAAGCAACTCAGTTTATAACCTAGGGCATTTTCCATACTTCCAGGCAATGAATACTAGCTTCTTTTGAGTCCCCAAAGCACATAATTTAAGACAGTGGGAAAGGGAGCCGGAGAATAGCTTCCAGCGCAAGGAAAACACCATGCAGATGTTGGCCCTCACTCTTGAATTCTGATGGTGAAATTGAGAATCGTTTATTTGTTCTGAAGTCAAACCCAAGGAATTTATTTTTTTACAGACTGGGGTAGGGGTGGGGCATAATGATGTAATATATTACTAATATTGAAATAGTCAACACATGGCCCTAAGGGTTTAAATCTCTAGAGAATTTCAATCTTGTTAAAGGGTTTGTTTCTTGATCAGATTTGGCATACCAGATGTTGATTCATGTCACAGGAAAGACGTACCTGGGGAAACACCGGAGGACCGCTTTGCTACTGAAATTGCATATCCACTTTCTGTAATTGTTTTTTGTTCCTTCAAGATAGCAAGCTAGGAATTGGTCCTCTATCTCGAGCCATTTATTGAGAACAAACAAATGAACTTGGAAAAGACATGACCCAATTGAAGTTAAATACCTGACTTTGGTGTATGAGAATCATAAACTTGCTTACGGTCTATCTGGTCCGCAAACACTTCCCCATAAATCATCCAATAGGGCATGTAGAAGATGTTCTTGGCCAATTTCCATGATGGCTCCTCATTGGGAAAGAGAATGGCTTGCCTGGCAACCCCAAAACTCATCAGCACCACCAGCATAATGATGACAAAGTACATCATGTCTATCATCTGGAAGGGTGGGGAAGCAGAGGGAGAAACAAAAGAAAACTCATATGATTGAGTGTCTCAATGACAAGGACATTGATGGAAACCTCTGCAGGAGGTTCATGTTTGATAACGCTCATAATGGATGTTTAGATAGGGAGCTGTGTCCTGATAAGAGGATGCTTGGTCTATTGAAACCAATGTCCAAGCAATCTTATTAGTAATTCAAAAATCATTTTAAAAAACCTCAAACATATGCCCAGTGGAACCCCTTCACTTTCCATTGTTGTCTGTGGGCCCTGGTCAAGACAAGACTTGGGAGTCAAATATTGTAAACACTGGAGTTTGGGTATCTGTACAAATTTAGTACTAACTTTTTCTCTGTTCCTGGGGAGGCAAATTCCCTTCTTGGGTCTCTTTCTTCTTAACAAAATTGGAATTGGGTTAGTTGAACTATTTCAAGAACTATTGCAATGCCATAAATTCTCTAAGTTCTGAATAGCTCATGAGGAGGTGGAAAGCTCAAGAAAACAATCATTTGTAAACACAGCATGGACAACCAACATCCAGCCCATGCCTTGTTACCCGCGTGGCCCTGCTCACTGCGAGGCGTTCTACCACCAGCCAGTCTCACGAAGAGCCACTCTATCTGCCCTTTCGTCTCCTGCAGCACATCCTATCCATGATGAGGGGCGTTTGCGCTCGTAGGCATTAGAATCAGGGAGTCCGCTCCTGTGCCTGCTGCTGAAAGGTTGGATTGTCATCCAGACACGTTTTCAAAATTCTCTTGACTGTAGTCAAGTACAACGTCTTCTCCTGTGCCTCTCTTTTTTTTTGCTTGTTTTCATGACCCATGTTCTTTGGAGTCTGTTTCTTATATGACAGATGACTTTGTTTTTATCACCAAAAATAGATGTGGATGTAATAACTATAATTTTACCTGGTCCGAACCCATTGCCTTCTTCTTTTATAAACCATTCCCATCCATTTTGGACACAGAGGTAGGGGTCTTTTCCTGGCTAGGGTGATCACGGCACCTCACCCTCTGGCAACGGCAGTGATAGGAGGTAAGCATGTTATATAAGAATCCAATGAGGACCTCTCTTTGGATACTTTTCAACTGAAGCCGGGAAAGAGATACTCCCTCTATCTCTCTGTAATGGTGTTAATTCAGAGTGTCTGAGGCTCCGTGGCCCAATACGGATCAGAGTGAATGAAGCAGATATTTGAGAGAGAGAGAGAGAGAGAGAGAGAGAGAGAGAGAGAGCGCAAGCGAGCGCATGTCCTGACAGTGGTTGACAGCCTGACTGCAGTAGCCAGTAAGGTCAGTTGCACCAGGCCCAGCTATAAATCAGTGCATCACTCCTGGGCTTAAGCCAGTTGGAGATTAGTTTCTGTCCTGTGTATCAGACCATCTAATACAGAAGACTATCTCTTGGATTCCAAACTTCCTGAAGGACTGTTCATCCACAAAGAAGGACCATTGATAGTCTTATCAATGATAATAAAGACTTTCAATGAAATACATTACAAGGTGCCTGTTATTGGAATTTAAATATTTCAGTCTTTCTGTCTGCATTAGGATACTGGCTCAGTATATTTTAGGTCCGTTTATTAACTTTTGTGGTAACTTCAAAATCCATCTCTCAAGGACTGTATGACTTTGAAATGAAATAAGAATCTCTCAAAATGTGATATTAAATTCATATTTGTCACTGTCTTTAAAATATATGCACCAGTTAATTAGTTATTCCTTTCACAAGTTAGTGGCCTCAAACTCTCATGATGAGCAAGCCAGCTGTGTTGAAACAGTTTTATGGGAGATACAGGTTGGCTTCTCATCTCTGCTTTCTTTTTTTATTTTGTGAAATCCTTCCATTATTTATTTACCAAAAGTTCTACCAATGAAGGAACACTAATGGACTTTCACGTTATATTTATTTAGATTGACTCAAAGGTGGTTGGGGAGAGGAAGGTGTGTCCTCAGGGGAATCAGGGGCCAGTCTGACCCGAGAAAACTCGGCCAGTAAATACAGCAACTGTTCTAATTTCTCAGGACAGTTTTCATTCGCATTGATTGTGACATTTGTCCAAAGGGTCAAAACAATCAAGGAGAAGAAACATTTTTCCCAAACACTCAATTTCATATATTTCAAAGACATCTGCTTCCATTCGAATACCAAAATCCGATAGAGTGGAGTGCAGAAATAGAACATTATTAGTGAGGACTGGGGCGGGCCACATATGCTTTTAAAGCTAAATTGTCCAGCTGGTTCATTAGTAAGAGACCTGATTCTGTCTCATTCTTACAAAAATTCTTCATGGTGTTTTAGAGAGGAGCACATGCACTGTAGCAGTTAAGCATGTGCTCTCAGGTGTCCCCTACCTGAGATTTTTCACCTTGGCTCTATTAGGAAAAACACCTAGGTGGTCTTAATCTTGTGGGCTTTTTTTTCATTTTTGAAATGGCAGTAATAACAACAATAATAATAATGCATATTGCTTTGTAAGGATTAAATGAGATAAAATATGAAATGCTTGATGTGGGTAGTTTTCAGTAAATATTAATATATTATTACCATGGGGGTTGGAAGTAGGGCAGGCTGTGGAGTCCAATAGACAGGAGTTTGAATCCTGCTTTTCTCCCTTGCCCAGTTTCAGTTTATTCTATTGTTAAATGAAGACACTAAAACCTGTTTCATGGGGTTGTAATGATGATGTCTGACATGCTGTTTGGCACATTATAAATGACAGCTATTCTTATTGTTGCTCTTATTCTGCATTATATAGTGAGCTGTGCATAGGCTTAGAGAATGCCACCGAGAAGCGGTACCCTGGATTTAAAGATCAATCGGAATCATACTTGATCAGTATTGTATTCAGGTATCTTTGCAGCTGTCTGTCCCTAGACTACAGGGCACAGTTTACTTGTCAGTTTTTAGTACTGAACAGGGGCTTTCTAATGTTGAGGGACTTTGAGTGCAATCACATCTGGGCATATTTTGTTGGGCTTCCAGCCTGGCAATCCATCTGGCTTCCTGATAAATTCTATAGACATGTTGTACCTACCTTCTGCATCAGTGACTCAGTTATTGAACTAATTATCTTAACAGCCCCAATGAGAACAAAGCCTCCAAACACACTCATTTTCAACTAATCCTTGGCTGATAAGTGAAGTCATTCATATGTTAGAAGGTAGAGTAAATGCCGTACGTCTCTCTTGCTCGCTGCATAGTAAGGTTTAATTCTAATAAAAACTGGGGATAATTATGCCATCATTAAAATGATAGATGTGGGTTTTAAAATAATCTTGCTGCTTTAGTTTGCCTTTAGTAATTTCAACTATTTAAATGCTACCCAATCTTTTTAAAATAATATATTTGGTTTGTATGGGTCCTCTAAAGTTTTATTTATTGAAATAAAATAAGGTAACAATCAATTAGAATAAAACAGCTAATCAGATTATGTAATCACCTAATGCAGTGGTTCTCAGCACAGGGCAATTTTGTACCCCTTACCCCGACCCTGGCACATATGGCAATATCTGGAGACATTTGTGTGTGTGTGTGTGTGTGTGTGTGCACTACTGGCATCTAGTGGGTGGATGACGCTGCTAAGCATCCTATAATGCACAGGATAGCCACCCAGAGCAATGAATTTTATTGCCCAAAATATCAACAGTGTCAAGATTGAGAAAACTTGACCTAATTTTGCAACTGATACAGTTCTTCACTTTCATTGGGTCCATGTAAGAATCCATTTGAGAATCTCATGGAAGCTTCTCCTCCGTGTTCAGAAAATTGATATACCCACACATTTTTATGTATAACTTGGCTGGAGGGTTCACAGATCCTGTCTTTTATTTTTTATTTTTTTACAGATAGTAAAAGTATTTATCATTATTTTTTAAGTTTACTTTATTTATTTTTTTATTTAATTCTTGTTCAAGTACAGTTTTCTGTCTTATATTCCCAGCCCTGCCCCCCCGCCCACCAGTGCTCCCCATCTCCCTCCCATTTCCACCTCCCACCTTAGTTATTGTCCATGTGTCCTTTATACTTGTTCATGTGAGTCCATCCCCTTTTCCCCTGTGATTCTCTCCCCTCTCCCTTCTGGTCCCTGTCAACCTGTTCCATATTTGAGTGTCTTTTGTCATATTTTGCTTGCTTGTTTGTTTTGTTGTTTAGATTCCTGTTAAAGGTGAGATCATATGGTATTTGTCTTTCACTGCCTGGCTTATTTTGCTCAGCATAATGCTTTCCAGTTCCATCTGCGATGTTGCAAAGGGTAGAAGCTCCTTCTTCCTTTCTGCTGCATAGAATTCCATTGTGTAAATGTACCATAGCTTTTTGATCCAGTCATTTACCGATGGGCATCTAGGTTGCTTCCAACTCTTGGCTATCGTAAATTGTGCTGCTATGAACATAGGGGTGCATAGGTTCTTTTGGATTGGTGCTTCAGGGTTCTTAGGATATACTCCTAACAGTGAAATTGCTGGGTCAAAAGGCACGTTCATTTTTAGTTTTCTTAGAAAATTCCATACTGTTTTCCATAGTGGTTGTACCAGTCTTCCACTATTAGGGGTATATCCTAAGAACCCTGAAACACCAATCCAAAAGAACCTATGCACCCCTATGTTCATAGCAGCACAATTTACGATAGCCAAGAGTTGGAAGCAACCTAGATGCCCATCGGTAAATGACTGGATCAAAAAGCTATGGTACATTTACACAATGGAATTCTATGCAGCAGAAAGGAAGANGTTTCATTTTTTTGCATGTAGCTGTCCAGTTCTCCCAACACCATTTGTTGAAAAGGCTGTCTTTACTCCATTTTATGTTATTGCCCCCTCTGTCAAATATTAATTGATTGTAGAGATTTGGGTTTATTTCTGGGCTCTCTGTTCTATTCCATTGGTCTATGTGCCTGTTTTTATGCCAGTACCAGGCTGTTTTGATTACAGTGGCCTTGTAATACAGTTTGATATCAGGTATTGTGATCCCTCCTACTTTGTTCTTCTTTCTCAAAATTGCAGCTGCTATTTGGGGTCTTTTATGGTTCCATATAAATTTTTGAAGTGTTTGTTCTATGTCTGTGAAATATGCCATTGGTACTTTAATAGGTATTGCATTGAATCTGTAAATTGCTTTGGGTAGTATGGACATTTTGATGATATTAATTCTTCCAATCCATGAACACGGTATATGTTTCCATTTGTTTGTGTCTTCCTTGATTTCTTTCTTCAGTGTTGTGTACTTTTCTGCATATAGGTCTTTTACCTCCTTGATTAGGTTTATTCTCAGATATTTTATTTTTGTTTTTGCTATATCGAACGGGATTTTTTTCTTGATTTCTGCTTCTGCTGTTTCATTGTTGGTATACAAAAATGCCTTTGATTTCTGGATATTGACTTTGTATCCCGCTGTTTTGCCAAATTCATTTATTAGTTGGAGCAGTTTTTTGGTAGAGTCTATAGGATTTTCCATGTACACTATCATGTCATTTGCAAACAATGCCAGTTTTGTTTCCTCCTTTCCCATTTGGATGCCTTTTATTTCCTTTTCTTCTCTGATTGCTGTGGCTAGAACTTCCAATACGATATTGAATAGAAGTGGTGAAAGTGGACAACCTTGTCTTATTCCTGATCTTAGTGGAAAAGATTTTAGTTTTTGCCCATTGAGTATGATGTTGGCTGTAGGTCTTTCATATATGGCCTTTATTATATTGAGGAATGCTCCCTCTATTTTCATTTTTCTGAGTACCTTTATCATAAATGGGTATTATACCTTATCAAAAGCTTTTTCTGTGTCTATTGATATGATCATGTGTTTTTTGTCTTTGCTTTTGTTTGTGTGATGTATTATGTTTACTGATTTACGAATATTGAACCATCCTTGAATCCCTGGGATGAATCCCACTTGGTCGTGGTGTATGATCTTTTTGATGTATTGTTGGATGTGATTTGCCAATATTTTATTGAGGATTTTAGCATCTATGTTCATCAGCAATATTGGCCTAAAGTTTTCTTTCTTGTGTCTCTATCTGGCTTTGGAATTAGGGTGATGCTGGCTTCATAAAAAGAGTTTGGGAGTTTTCCTTCATTTTGGATTTTTTGTAATAGTCTGTGAAGAATAGGGGTTAGCTCTTCCTTAAAAGCTTTTTAGAATTCTCCTGTGAAACCATCTGGTCCAGGGCTTTTGTGTGATGGGAGTTTTTTGATTACTTCTTCAATTTCATCTGCTGTTATTGGCCTGTTCAAGTTTTCTTCTTCTTTTTCATTGAGTTTTGGAAGATTCTATTTTTCTAGAAATTTGTCCATTTCACCTAGGTTTTCAAATTTCTTGGAGATCCTGTCTTTTAAATGTCTTCCATAGACTCTAAGTTGAGACTCTCTACTTTTACACATAGGAATTTTCACCACAATTTCAAATTTATTATTAAAGTCCAAAGAAGACTATATTATAGGCAGTACAAGAGAGTAAGATGATTTTTTCCCTAAACCCATTTGAACTGGGATTTGGTTTTGGAATTCAGTCTAACTCAAGCTTATTTAATTCAAGTTTTTCCTCTCTAGAATAGGTTTGGGATATTTTCCCTAAATAATACTGGCATTATAAATAGCAAGCTTTTGTACAAAAGCATTAGGAATAGAGCAGAATAATTATGCTCACCATTTTCTCCCCTTATCATTGCATTTTAGCAAACATAATATAAACATAATAACAGATATAATTTATTAACTACCTACTATAAGTCAGACACTACTGGCTATTTAACATGTCATTTTTATCATCACAACATCCTTACAAGATATGCATATCTTGCATATCTTGCATTTATCCTACTTAAGAAAGGAATAAGTTGAGTTTCAAAGAGGTTAAATGAATGGCTAAAGGTCCCATAATTCTGTCCTTTTGGATTCAAGTTCTCCCTCTCTTTGCACACACTTGTCAGGGCTTTTGTAGCAGTCTTGGTTCTTCAAGATTCATTTTAGTAGAGTCACACACACTCACACACTAGTAATAAATACTGATTTGTTGACTGAAAGGTGAGCAACAGTAACATACATAGTAAAACTTGAAGGAGAATGATGAAGAACATCTACTGATAAATTATTGGTTTCAAATGGAAGTGGTACAGAAGTTATTAACAAAGCAGTTTTTCAATAAGAGGTGTTTGCCATTGTAGGATGGATCACTTGGTTTTTCCATGAATGTCTGATAAAGGTGAGGTAGAGGATACATTCATAAAAGTGGAAGAACTGATTGAAAAAGAACAGCCGAGCCTCTGACTCTTCATCTTGTGAGTTTGGGGAGGGAGTCAATTTGGTTGGGCACCCCCCAGTCCACACTAGTGCTGTCTCCTAGGGCTCGGTCCTTGTGGAGGAAGTCTGCCAGTATTGACAAGGAGCATTGGAACAAGTCCACAGCTATGTTGGAGAAGCATATTAGTTTGCCACTTGGGATTCCTTTTTTAAAGAATAAGATAAGTAGGGCATCATTCTGGAACCTAGTTTTTAACAGACATCTTTTTCTTGTAGTGTAACAAAGCGAATGATATATTGATAGAAATTAATTCAAGAACAACCTAATAACTGAACTCAAATAAACTATGTTTTTCTTTCCTTTGTGTAGAGAAAGGCATTTTCCTAGCACTTTGTTAAAAAAAAAAAGCCATGTTAAAAATCTGTTAAATATTTGGAGTGGAGACTTCTTCAAGATCCAGCAAAAATACAATCTCCATGTGAAGCCTTCCCTGACTTACTTTCTCTTTGCTGTGTTCCTGTGGTACTTCATATACACGTCAATTACCGCACTCTCATACTGTATGATAATTATTTCTCTTTCTCTCATCTCCAGTCTATGAAATGAGCACCTTTATATTCCCAACTCCTAGTCCGGTGCTTGGCACAAAGTATATGATCTTTATATATATTTTTAGTAAGAAAATGGATGAGTGATGGCTAATTGTCCAGTTATATAGAGAGTGGTAGTCAAACTTCAGAACATTCAAAGGGAATTAAAAAATAAAACAGGGCCCCTTCACTTAGACCTTGATGGCCAGCCCAAGCCAATGATCTCCCTCCTATTGTTTCCATTCCTCCTCTAAGAACTTGTCACGTGACATCAGAGAACCCTGCTTACCATTTTTCCAATCATCATTACGTAAGGGCCCAAGTACTTGTTCACGCCGAAGATGTCTAATAGACGGATGTACCAATAAATGATGTTCACACAATAGATGACCCTGCCATCACTCCTGAAGGGCTGGTCTTGGAGACGGAGGATCATGCCAACAGAGAACAGAAGGATGGCAATGAGGTCTGTGACATTCCAGTACTCCTGCAGCCAGACCTTTACTTTTTGCAGTAACTTCCCTGGCTCTGACATCAGAATCTAAAAGGCAGGAAAGAGAGGGGGGTTAGTTAGGATTTCCGTCTATATTCTTAGCCAAGTTGGAAAGTGCTTGGTCTGTTAGTTGACATGGGCCACTTGTTTGGTCTGTCTGTGTCTACTTGAGTACTTGCATGCTGTAAATGTACAACTGAGCAAAACTCGGGCCACATCCAGATGCAAATATTCCACAGGCAGCTATAAGTAATAAGTTTGATCTTTCGGGTTGCCTTATAATTCTGAGACACAAATTAGGGCTTTCCTATGAAATCATTGATCTCTAATACCCTGTGAATCTCTGCAATCCTCCTCCATCTCGGGAAACAGCACCACATACTGAGTTAACCAGACCACTAACTTGGGAGGACTCCTTTATTCTTCTCTTTCACAACCAGATCCTCTGCAGCAACGTGTCCCATCCCCTCTATTTCTAAATACAACCGAATCCAACCACTTCTCACCACCTCCACTGCTGTCACGCTGTTCTAAGCCCCATCACACCTCCCAGGTGAGGGCAATGGACTCTTCACTGGTCCCCCTGCTGCCATTGTTGCCTGCCCCGGCCCCATCCATTCTCAGAGCAACACGCAGAGTCCTTAAAACTTCAGCCATGCTCTGGGGGTGGACTGCACAGTTGTATGTGTAGGTAAAAACCCATCAAGCTGTATGTACCCTTATGAGTTGTGTATTTCCTTACAAGTAAATTATAACTTAATTTTAAAAAGAGAGTGATTGAGAGGTATATGAACAAGAACAATAAAAACCAAAGCAAGTTATGGTAATTGAATGTGTCAATCAATCTTTTAATAGCTTTCATTACAGAGAAAGATCCAAACTCCTTATCGTGGCTTCATTTGATGTCCCACCATACTCTTTGCATTCCCCTGCCTCTGAAGCCATGGAGGTCTGTCTGCTCATGAGCATGACAAATCCATCCTATGCTCAGGACCTCTGCACTTGTTCCTTCTGTTGGGCATTTTTTTCCTTCCAGGTTTTTACATGTTTGGCTTCTTCTCATACTCAGGGTCTCCATTCACATTTCTCCTTCTTAGGAAGACCTTCCTTGAATACTCTATGTGCAGCAGTTTTCAAGGCCAAGTCACTCTTTAATTTGCTTCCCTGTTTCATCTTTGGAAGATTTTTCTCTCTATATGAAATCAACTTCTGTGTGCTTGCACAGTATATGTGTGTCTGTCTGTCTATCTATCTATCTATACCTATCTATCTATCATCTCCTTCCACTAGACTGTAAACTAGCAGGGCAGGCCCTGTTCCCCAGAGCCTGTCACATAATACTCAGTAACTATTTGTTGACTGACTGATTGTTGTATAGACATCTCACAGCAATTCTCCAGTCCCTTAACTGCTGGGAGGGCTCTGACTCACCTTACTCTATAGGTGCCTTTTTGTTCATACACGCTGTGTGAAATGCTGTTACACAGCGGGAGTTGCCACCCACTGGGTACCACAGCCTCCCCCAGGACATGAGAAGCCAGGGAAGCCGGCCCACTGAGGCTATGCAGCAGGGCTACTTGCATGAATCATTTTCATTTATCCCCAAGACCTCCCTCTCTTGGAGCTGTGACCCACCCCTTTCCCAACTCAGGACTTCTCAAAGGAAAGAGAAAAGACTGGGGACAGTTCTAATGTGTGTCTATGCATTTGTATTGGCATATCACCCTTTAGGCTTACTTTGGACTGAAATAATACGGAAGGGAGGTCTCAGTAAGTCAGGACTGGAGCTTGGCAGGCTAAGCAAGATATCAGGAGATGCCTGGTAGCCTCTCCTCTAAGCCAAGGCTCTTTGGCCCTTAGCATGCCTTAGACTCGTGTAGAGAGCCAGTAAACCACAGAAGGCCGGGCCCCATCCCCGAGTTTCTGCTTTAGCTTGCCTGGCCTAGGTAGGCTTGAGGATTTACATTTCTAGCGAATTCCCAGGTCACCCTGGTAACCACAGAACCACTGCCCCATCCATCAGGGATTTCTGCAGCAGCTGGGGCCCTGATGGCTTCTCCCCACTGCACCCCACTCCATCTGTATCCCAGCTATGCAGAAATCTGTGTGCACACGTCGGGGGTGGCAAGGACTGAGACCCTTAGAAGTTTTCTAACCTCTTGCCCACACTCTCCTAAAACTGTTAAACACAGAGGTTTAAAGTATTATTTTTTCAATAGTGAAAATATGCTTGTGAAATCTCAACATACAAAAAGAGTTAAATGCTAAAGGGCTGGAGTAAGAAATCAAGTGCCCACCCTCCACCCCTCTCACTTCTCCTACCAGCTCGAGCACCTCTTAGGGCCCTGGGCTTGGACGAGCGCCCCTGTGTGGAACCCACCGTGGGAGTGAAAAGAGAGGGACCAGTCAGGTTTAAGACCCAGTTCCCCTTTCTGGCTGTGGGATACCAAAAAAGGGCTCACCCCCTGAGTCTCACTTCCCATATTAGCAAGGCCGGGAGGTCATAGCAGCCACAGCCTTTACCTCCGAGAGTCCTGGGGAGAACGGCCCAAGTGAGAGAACGTCTCCCAGTGCATGCTGTAAACTGTTCCGTGCTATTAAGGGATTACAGCAGCTTGTTTGGGTGACTACGTGCAGAAGTATGTGATTCTGGGAATGGGAGGGCAGCATGTGAAACCACAACATCCCTCCTCAGAAGCCTACAAATTTTCCATGTTTCCAGGATCTTGTGACTGGGATCTTGGGGGCCTGCGTGCTGACTGTGAGAAGGCACGAAGGTGAGGCCTATGGAGTCTCCACTCCCTTGGCAGTGGAGCGTTTCTTTAATGGGTTCTGGGCCACAGGGCAGGGGCGAGGGAGCTGCCTCCCCAGGCTGAAGAGGAAAAGGTCAGATGCTAAAGTGGTCAGCGCCTCCCTCCTCACAGCTTCCTCAGAAGCAAGGACTCTTCCGCTGACTCCCTGCTGACCCCAGCCTCTAGGCTCTCTCTGCTATTACATGCTACCTCAGGAGAAATGGATATCCAGGCCCTGAGGTTCCTGGCAGCCCGCCTGCTTGGCAGCCTCTTCCAGAACAGTCTGTGGAGTACAGACTGCTCCCTGTCTTCTTCCAGTCTAGTCCCTGGAGAGATTCCAATCTCCCTGCTCAAGTCTTTCCTTTTTCTGCTTATCGTGGGGACAAAATATGCATCTGGGTGTTAAATCACCAGAGAGTGAGCTGACACTTCGCAGCAACAGCGTTCTTAGCAGGAGCAGGCCTCAGTTCTCAGAGAGGTGCGTAAAGACCAAAGCAAATTTATGGCTGATTTCAATTTACAAATGGGAAGTCCACAAACTGGTCAGGAAGTAGAAGGCACTGTCGACTGGTTAGAATGAGGCAAGAAGGCAAGGCTTCTTTTTGTTTTTAAATAAATCTAGCCCCTTATAAAATGGGAGCAGGGTACCAGCAACCAAACTCTCAGGATGGGGGTATGTTGTTTAGAATTCAAACATCCCCAAAGCAGTTTAAAAATCCAAGAGAAAGAGCTTGAAATACATAGAGAGAGGTTGGCAAAAGCAGGTTTATAGTTGTTCATATAGAAAATAATATAATGTTAATAAATAATATAAGAATAAAGTCTGTCTTTTGCATACAAAGGCATATAATAGTTACCATGTCTTTCTTAAGGAGAACTTTCTAGAGCTAAAACCTAAGATAGTAAGGGCTTTTTAACCTGTTTTAGTGTGAAGACAAGGCTGAATTTGTGGATTTGTAGGAATCTTTTTCCTGTGGAGTCTCATATCACTCTCCCACTCACTGCAGTAGAGAGAGTAGGGTGGTTCAGGAGCTCTAGAGAGTGCAGCAGACTTGACGGGCAGCAGTTCTTCCAGAAACGGCCTCTGCTGCAGACTGTCGTTTCAGGGGGAAATGCAGAGGAATCGTCAGACCGCACAAGGCTCCGGAAGGCTCCGGAAGGGGCGTCTGTGGAGTGCATTCAACAGGGTGGCAGAGCCCCCTGGCGGACAGTTGCTTGACTGCATTCAGTTTGGTGGCTGACTCTGCTGGCCTCTGAGGCTAGCAATGACTTCAAGTGTCATGCAGGGGTGGTATTATGATGGCTGTTACTCAGTGGGGGTGGGGGAGAAGAGAGAGAGAGACACGCCCTCAACCCGAAGGATGAGCAATATGCTCAGTTCATCCCGGTGATGCCCAGGGCTAGTGGAAAGGCTGGTGCCAAGCCAGTGCATAATAAACATTGAGCAGAGAGTGAATGAAAGCACAGCTCCCCCTTGGAGCTGCTGAGTGCATTGGAGAATCACAGGTATTGCTGGACCCTGTCCAAAGAGACCCAGAGTGAGGGGTTTGCAATGGGAGTTAAAAGTGGAAAAATTTAAAGATGAAAAAAGTGGAAAATGCAGAGTCATATTTCGAGGAATGAGTTAAAAAGTTGTAAACAGTGTTTTATAAACAACTTGAAGGTTTCCTGGGGCAAGAGCTCTGTTAGCAGAAAATAGACTAAACCCTAAGCACTCATGGAGTGACACGACCCTGTAAACACACTGCGAAGCCACCTCGGGTTTGTCAGCAGCCTTCAAGGCCACATTTGCGTGGTTGCATTAGGGAACATTTTCACTAATGGTTCGGATCAAAGTGGATCTCGAGGGTCTCACTCTCCCTCCCCCTCCATGCACAAATTAACTAGCGGCTGTCTTTCTCTCCAGGTCTCTTTTATGAAAGTGGTTACCTCTCTCATCTTTTCTATCCCCAGGGTGAAAATGTAGGAAATGACGATCCATTCCTGGGTGGAAGGCCAGCGCTCCATCTTCACTAACACGATATAGTTGAAGAGCATCAGGTATCCGATGTACGCCAGCTGTAAGGAAACACAATACAGTGCGCTGGCTGCAAAGGCCTGGGAGCCCTGCCCTGGGGCAAGGCCCCCCGGGCCGCAGGGCACAAACAAGGTCAGAAAGCAGAACTCGGAACTCACCACGAAATGAACTCCAAAGCTCTAAACTGGCAAAAGGATAGAATTAGACTGTAATATTTGAAATAATTTGATATACAAGCTCCCTTCTGACTCTTATACTTGTGTCCAGGCCCCAGTACTTTGCTTGCACCCAGGTGTCATGATGCATTGTTTTGTTTTGCATCAATCCAGTCTCTCACGTCTTCCTGGCTAAAGAGGGAACCTCTTCTCGCAGGGGCTGCTCTTGCTCATGCAGGAGCCTCAGGTTCTTGAACTAGGGCAGCACAGAGGATTTTTGCCTGACGGATGCCAGGTGGATTAAATGTCAGTAAGAAAGAAAAGAAGACGCTTGCTATACTTGTAACATTGGTCAAACCAACATAAAAATAGCCCAGACTTTATCTGGAAGCCCCATTTTAATTCTCTTCTGACTTAATGTCTTTTTTCTCTCTTCTGCCTTAATATGCTTGGTCTGACAGTACCCTGGCAGGGCTTCACCTATTACCCACTGCACCACCTTGCTATCTTATTCAACTTGGCACGTTCCTTCCTGGTTTCTGCTTCTTTGAAACAAAACCAGAGAAAACCAAGCAATTTATGGGAAGAAATGGCTGACTGTGTGGCCATTGTGTGTGGCTGGCTGTAGTCTGGAGTGGGGTTTAATCTTCATGAAACTCCAGCCCCAGAGGCTGAACCCCATTGGAACTGGCTGAATCTTTTGCTGAGTGTCTCTGGAAAACGCAGGGCTGGGGTTTGGTGACTGTCACTGGAGAATTCAGTTATGTCTAAGGTGAGTGGAGTGAGGAGGGCTGGTGAGGTTCTCGCATAAGGGCTCAGGAGCCTCTGGAGGAAAAGCTCACCTAGGGAAAATGGCATGTAATTTAAACCTTATCTAGGCAAGTTGAGTAAGGCACTAGCTGGCTTTAGGGGCCTCAGGCACTGTGAGTAGGAACTAAGAGTGAGTTTATTCAAATCTTCTGTGCTCTTTGGAGCCTGCAACACAAACAGGACACAGGGGATTGAGGCCTTGAGGGTTCTGGAGACACACCTTGACTCTGGGGCCCTGGGGACGGCTTAGCAGGTGGAGCAGACACACTGTGGCTGGGAGAGGGAAACCAGCAGCCTAGAGCTAGAGAAATGCTCATCTTCTTTCTCTTCTTTCCTCCCTCTCTTCCTTCCTTCCTTCTTCTGTAAATGCATAGATTCTTAATATGAGTCAAAGTTATTTTCTGAGACCTTAATATGCTGATGCATTTACAGACACAACCATGTAATTTCTCATCTCTTGAAGGGTGAACATTTAAGTGGGAGTTCATGAGATCACAGACAAGCAGGAGAGCAGTTATGTAGATGCTGGAGGGAGGGTGGAAGGGCTGGTTCTCCACCTGAGGGGTTTGCTCTGGTACACGGCCCCCTCAGGGACTCTCATTACAATCCCTGCCTCAGTTCCTACTCCTCCTCTTCAGGGTCATTAGCGCATCACGAAAACCTCACCTGAAGAGTGTACTGTACCTGAAATCATTGTAAGATGCTGTTTAAAAGGAAATTTGGTTCTCATGGTTCCTGTTTACCGTTATATACTAGCATTCACCCTATAGTCCCGGCACATATGGTAGTTTACAAAACACAAAGAGAGATCTTCAGTGGTCAAACTCTAAAATACACGCTCAGCCTCCTTCTGACCTGAAATCCTTCTCCCTTTCTGGGTGCTGCCTTCTCTTTGTTGGATCCTATTCTACTGCTTGTAGGTGAAAGGAATCTTGTCACCTGCCCCGGTTTTTATCATTTCGCCCAATTCATTGCAAAACATTCTAAAGCATTATCCTCTCTTGTCACAGGTAGGCCCAGTGACACACACACATGCACACGCACACGCACATGCACATGCACACACACACCCTTTCGGAATCCCTGAATATTCGTACAGGCCTACGATCTGAGATGTTGCGGGTTCCGTTCCAGACTGCTGCAAGAAAGTGAGGGTCACAATAAAGTGAGTCCTAATCTTTTTTCTGAGGGAGGGGTCTTACCTCCAGTTTGTCAAAGACACAGCTTCTGTGAAGCACAGTAGAGCTAAGCATAAGAAAACAAGGTGCGCCTGTAACTCCTCCGACCTGCTTGTGCCCTTTGAATACAGGTCTGATGTATGTGGTGGAAGGAATGGTGTTTGGTGAAAGGAACTTGGGTTTAAATCCATCTCAAGTATTTGCTGGCTTTTGTGTATTTCACTGCACCTGCTGGGATCTCCATTCTGTGAAATGGAGGTGATTGCTATTTTTTTTAAAGATTTTATTTATTTATATTTAGAGGGGAAGGGAGGGAGAGAAGGAGAGAAATATCAATGTATGTTTGCCTCTCGTGAGTCCCCTGCTGGTAACTGGCCTGCAACCCAGGCATGTGCCCTGACTGGGAATCGAACCGCGATCGTGTGGTTTGCAGCGGAGGTGATTGCTAGTGACCTTAGAGAGCTTTGGGAAGGATGGGGGTGTTGGTGAGGGGATGTGTATTTATCTCCCGACACTGGAGAAGTCCAATGAATGGTGGCTAACAATATTATTTGCCTTTTTTTGTCAAGGGACTTTTATTCATCTTGTCTTCTCTTGCCTCATCTGTGCTTCCTTTTGATCCCCTGATAACTACTCCCACCTCTTTTTTTCTTGTAAAAACTGCCCTCATTATTGTTTCTGCTTCTCCCATGATCATTGTTTAACTCCTGCCTGTTCTTTAAATCACACTTACCCTACATTGCTTTTCTTCCCATATTGAGCCATGATATGATATGATATAATATAATATAATATTTTGTGACAACTCTCAAAATATGGACTTCCACAGATGGGGCTTTAACCACGTTTGGATGGCACAACAGAGGCGGGGCCGCTGTGTTGGGAGCAACCTATCGCAGAACTTGCTGACATTCCTGGGGCTCGGCTGTAGGTTACCTTGGCGTGATGTACTTGCTTGGTGTGTATGCGTATTCACACACATAGATATTCTGTGAGCTTTAACAAGCTGGATGTAGAATGTCAAAGCTTTGAAAAGAAATATAACCTTATGATTCTTATTTAAGTCAGTGGGAATCCTGTAAGAATTTGTACTTCATATGCTTATATATTCCTTTTACAAATTTTGCATTAACCAAGATCCATGACTCCTCAGCTCTGAAATGCAAGCACCAAAGCCTACAGTTGCTTGTGGGTCCCTGGTGGGGCTGTGGTATTCCTTACTGCCTTTTCCTGCTGCCCCTAGAGCGTGGAGGGTGGCACGTGGTGGTAGCAGAAGAAGGAGTCTGTCCCTGCTGACCAGAGCACACACCCTGCCCTCTGACCTGGTGCCACTTCACACCTTGAACTTGCATCCTCTCCAGCTGGGGTACTTGAAATGAGCCCTCATCACAAACACGGCCTGGGAGCCAGTGATATCCCTGCCTCCTTTCCTCTTGCAACAGAAGAGCACCCAACCTGCTCCTCTGGAAACGTGCTACGACATAGAAGTGAGGTTATGTGCAAGTGAGGCGTGTCCTACTTTCATAACCTTGAGAGTGTGGAAGGGGATTCTTTTGGAAATAAGAGTGGGCAACACTTTTCTAGAGAAGAATACAGCCAAAAGCAAATGGCACCTTTGATCTGCAGCTAAATTTTATGGTGCTTCATCTCTGGAGAGCTGAAAGGCTGGCCCTCTCCATCTCTGTTTACTTCCTTGAGGTTGGGCTTTGTCCATACATGAACATGGATTTCTGCAAACCTTGTAAACACCCTCAAACATGACTGGAGCATCCAGTCTGATGGGCTTTCTGAGGCTGATCCAGCCCGCCCTGCAGCAGGGAGCAGGTACACGCTCCCCACTTTTCAGAGACGCAGCTTCACCACCTGCTGCCCAGGATACAAGGAGATCAGTGTCTCCCAAGTTTCCGGGGCCCCCACACTCCTCTGGGAAACTTGTTAAGCAGACAGCTTCACCGGCTCCTCTCCCTTGATTTAGTGGATCGGTGACGAGGCTAGGAATCTGCTTTTCCCTTATCGGTATGGAAGTGTGGGAAACTCTGGGCTAGAAACTCAGCCCTTCGTCTGGGATAGGGGGGTCAGTTCTGGCTGCTCACTACCACTACCTGCGAGCTTGGAAATATCCTCATGCCCATACCAATGACATCAGAATTTTGTCAATGTGGAGCCAGGGCTGAGGACCATTGGCTAGGGCATTTGTGATTGAAAATCTCCTTGGCTAGCAACTTGCCTCAGCTGAAAAAATGGGGACTAGCGTAATCAAGGAAATAAAATGGACCCAACATAGATTTAGAAAAACAGAGACATGCCTTGGGAAGATGAGAGAAGTGAGTGCTTCTCATAAAGAAGACAGACAATTTTTTTCCCTGGCTTGTTTTATGTTCTCTATCAGGCACCTGCACATGTACTTTGTAAAGGGCCAGATGGTTCATGTTGAAGGCTTTGCTGGCCCACCGGGCTCCAATGCAAGCAACGCACTCAACAGTTGTGGCATAGGAGCAGCCAGGGTGTACGTAAGTGAGCGAATGTGGCTGCGTTTTCCTAAAACTTTTATATAATGGGAGTTCCCTATAATTTTTATGTGTCACCAAGTATTCTTCCTTTGGTTTTATTTCCACCCTTTAAAAATGTAAGGTCATTCTTCACTCCCAGGCCATTGTAATAGGCAGTGGCTGGAGTGGGCCCGTCGGTCCTCGTTTGCCAAGTCCTGTTCTAGGTGAGACATTTGGGGCAGCCCTAGTCTAAGAGGAAGAACAGACCGGAGTGTAAAATGCAGTAAAAGTATTGTGTTGATTAAACTGTTAGATTAGGGAAAGTATATACAAACACCTGGAACAGTGCCTCATAGTAAGCGTTCAATAAATGATATTTTATTATTGTTGAGGAGACAGGTGAAACACTAACTATTGCTCTTCAATGGAACTAGAGTTGGAGTGATGAGTTAAATTTACGTTGTGCTTTCAGGCATTGTTCTTGGTGTTTTATACATTTTAACACATTGCATCTTCACTAAACCTTATAAAATAGGTACTGTTGTGGTCCCCATCTTAAGAAAACGGGGGCCAGAGTGCTGAAGTAATTTGCTTGAAGGTACAAGTTACTTTACTAAGAGACATAGACAGGGTTTCCACTCAGACTGTGTGACTCCAGAACCCATGCTTATCACTGCTGAGTTGTTTACTGCAAGGTACAAATAATGCATCGCTGTATATGACATAGGGATAGAGATAACTTTTGCATGCCTTCATTTTTTTTGAGGGGGAATTTTTTTATTGTTGACACTATTACAGATGCCCCCCATTGTCCCACCTCTGCTCCCCTCCATCCAGCTCCTGCTCCCCACAGCTGGTCTTCACTCCATTGTTGTCTGTATCCACGGCCTATTCCTACAGGCAGATATGTTCTTTGGCTAATCTTTTCTAGTCCTCCTCACCCCACTCCCATCTGAGATCTGTCAGTCTGTTCCATGTCCCTGATTTTATTTTGTTCATTCATTAGATTCCACATATGAGTGAAATCATATGGTTATTTGTAGTATTTGTCTTTCTTGGACTGACTTACTTAGCATAATAATCTGCAGGTCCATTCATGCCATTGCAAAGGGGAACACCCCTTCTTTTTAACAGCTGCATAGTATTCCACAGTGCAAATGTACAACTTTTTTTCTTATCCATTCATCTACTGATGGACATTTGGGCTATTTCTAGATCTTGGCTATCGTAAATAATGCTGCTGTGAATATAAGCATTCATATGTTCTTCTGATTGGTGTTTCAGGATTCTTAGGACTTATTCCCAGAAGTAGGATTGCTGGGTCAAACAAGGGAGAATTTTTTTAACATTAATAAATTTAAATTTTACTTCACTAAAAAAATCTAATCTTTGTATTTTGATACTATCTCATTGTCTCTCAAGGCCATACTTTACAGACATGGTTTTTCAACTGGTGGCAATTTCACCCCACAAGGGGACATCTGGCAATGTCTGGAGACCCCTTGGTTGTCATAGTTGGGGCATGAAGAGTGCTACAGGCATCTAGTGGAGAGGGGTCAGGGATGCGGCTAAATGTGCCACAATGCACAGGACAGTCCTCCTCAACACAAACTCACTCTGCCCAAATGTCCTCAGTGCCGAGGGAGCCTCATTCAAAGGTAGCATTCAGCGTTAGATACAGGACCGCATAAGAAGCACCTCATCTGGGCACTTGCGTCACTGCCACCTCAGACTCGGCTAATCCTGTTGCTGATTCAAGTGACTGGTGTGTAGCTGGTTGTGAGAAAGGCCAAAGGGGTAGATGCACCATCCTTCAGCGCAGTTCCACTGTGGCCGGAGAGAAGCAGAGACGGCCTGGGCCACAGCTCACCCTAAACATCAAACGTCATTGAAAAGCAGAAGTAGAAACCCAAGAGTTGAGCCATTTTTACCACACCAGAAGGCTATTTCTGGGACCATCTTTCATCTTGTGGACCAGAAATGTCTGCAGGGTGTGCTTACTGAACAATATTTGCCATGATTGTAGTTTGCTTCAAGTCGTTTTTGCTGCTTTGTTTGCATGTCAACGGTGTCAGGGCAAGAAAGATGGCGTTACCAGATCGGGAGTGATAACACACTCACACTACCCATCTTTAGTAGTGCTACTGCTAACACTCTGCTCAGCCCGTACCTAGCACCGTGCCCCCGAACCCAGCGCCGGCGTCTAAAACAGGCGGCTGTGATCCAGCGCTCGTCCATCCAGAGCAGAGAAGTGTTTTGCAAAATGACATCTATTTTCCTGCATGCTCATCTCACCTCTATTTCTGTTAATTCTCTCTTTGACACTTTCTTTCATTTTCTGCGAGGAGGAGAAATGCAGAAGCTATGGGAGCTACCTCACACACTCCACAACTCTTTTGAAGCTATTGGAAAAAGCAAGGTTGCTGTAGAGCTTTGGTTTCTGCCCGTGCAGTCCTTATGTCACGCCTCGTGGAGGACAGCACCCAGGTGCATGGGAAATTGACATCGGCTCGTCGAGGCCATCCATTAGGAAGACGAAAAGGGAAGATACTCACAGTGTAGAACCAGAACTTCACGATGGGTGCATTGTAGAATTCATAGATTTTTCTGCCCAAGGGGATCAACCGGTGCCTGCTCTGAACTTCTTCTTCATCCTTCTTCCTGGAGGATTCTCCATGGTTTCGTCCCAGCATTGCCTACGGTGAAGGAGAATTAATACCATCACGGCAGGGCTCTGGCCATCATGGGGTTCAAGGTGTTCACTTACAGGGGAGGAAAACGTGTTCATAGAAATGTAATGCTTTGCCCAAGGCCCCTAGAGACTGATTTAGAGATTGGGCCTTCCTGTGCGTCTGCATATACATAGAATCTGTGTACCTTTGCCTGGGATGCAAGCCCTTAGGGATATTTCTTGACGATTCTGGTCTCTTCCATCCTGAGGACCTCTGGAAGATGTGATAGAAGTTACACAGAATTCTGAGAGAGAGAAAGAGCGTTGCCTGGGAAGGCCGTGAATCTGTCTTTTCTCCCAACTCGACTCTCCCCGTGTATATCATGAAACAGGAAGATCTGGGTTCAAGGTATGTCTTCACTCATGCTAGTTAGACTCTTAAGTCAAAGGTAAATTGGACCACTAATATGTAACTTATCCAAAGGTTATGAGTATTCAAGAGGTTAGTTAATGAAGTGCCTGGAGCTTAGTTCGGTTAGAAATGTCTCTCCAACCCTTCGGTGTATGCCTTTGCTCCCCAATTTCAAACACTGTGGAACCCAAGTTACTGCTGGTGTCCGTTTCACAGCAGCTCCTGGGCAGACTGCCTTCCTCTGCATGGCAGAGTCGGCCAGCTGAGACTAGAAGTCAGGCCTGACCCCGAGAGGCCCTCATCTCAAGCTGCTGGAGGTTTCCTTTCGAATGGAATAATTTCCTTCTCACTCACAACAATAGCAGTGGCAACAACAACAATAATGATGAAACATGGCAAAACAGGAAGAATGTGAGAAAAAATAGAGACATTCTGTCTGGATGGCAAGTGACAGGATGCCATAAAGATGGCTAAGGTCCTAATGGTGAAGGGTTCCAGGCAGTGGGGCCCTCAGAAGGAGGATCGAGTCCTGACTTGGACCCTAAGAATCCATGACACCTTGGACAAGTCTTTTAACTCCCCAAAGACTTGGTTTCTTTGTCTGCAGAATGAGGGTAATACTAGCACCTGCTAGAAAGTTGGTCTACACTCAACAAACCTGGCACTTAATAAGTGCTCAGTGAGTATGGCAATAGCTAGCCTTTAAAGTGATCCAAGACTCTGGAACACTGTTGACCGAAATGATCTATTTGGGACTTCTCACCAGAAAAAAATGTATGTCATTAGGCATTGATTACAGTATAATTTCTTGGCTTTAATTCTTTCAATAGCATTCTGAGACAAGGTTAGTTCTACAATGTTGGGGAAATAAAATTTTCATTAAAGGTGAGAAGAGGATCAAACCTTTTAACTGCTTAGAGACTGATAAAGATTTGGGGCAAGAAAAAGCACTGAGAATACAGGTTTGGAGTTGAGAGATCTAATTATAGAAATAACTTAAGGTTATTGGAGTTGAGAATATAGACAACCACTGGTGAGTAGATGATTCTGGTTTCCAACCACCTTACATAAAATACAAATATTAGTTTCAACTGTTTTTGTCATTGCCTCAAATATGCACTTGACTCACAGATAACCATCACAAACGAGTCACCTGTGACCAACAAAACTTCCGGAGAAGGTAACTTCCATTCCTTTATAGACCCTTTAGCTAGAGAAGTACCGTGAGCTGATGAATAGGTAACATTCTGTACTATGGCCTATTGAGGTGTAGATTTTGATCAGTAAAATGAACTAATCTTTGTGATGGATATAGCAAACTAGAAAGCAATGAATTATTGATCATTGACTCCAAGACACTCTGAGGTTATATATTTGTCCCTCTATAATTTATAATTTAGTAACATAAACACAACAATCTTCCTCCTGTTGGCTTTTCATGTGCTCACAATATGCTGCTATTTGAGGACACGATGAGATGAGAGTAAAGGCAGCTTGGAGGGTTTAGGCCTCTGGGAAAGTGGCATCTTCAGGCAACCTCTAGGGACAGCAGCTGGCCCGACAGAGTCAAAACAATACCCTGGGCCTGTGGACAGGTTGGGACTTTATTAAGCAAAATGCAAGGCATTTATATGACAATGCAGGTAACACAATAACAAAAATAGAACAACCTGTTCTGCCTCTGCTATTCAGATGTATTCCAAAGTGAGTGAATTTTTAAACTGCTTGTCTTTCACGGGTTTAAGTAAAGCCTTTTTGATATTTTATTAATTCCAGCTTAAGCAGCTTAAGTTGCTGATTTTGTTGAATTCTCTCCCCAGTAGTCAAGCATTTCCTTTGCTTACATTCCTTAAAGCAGAAAGTAGCAAGGTCAAACACAGGCAAAACTGCACAGTATAAATTGGAAAAATTTTTGCTGCCTGAACACAGATGTTGTCTGAACTAAGCTATTAATTGCTGCTAAAATAAAGCAAACCGAGGCTGATAGTTGGTGTATAATTTTGGAAGAACAAAGAGAAAATGTCTCATTCCAAGAGAGGAAATATCGGTTTTACACAGAAGCTCAAATATTACTCATGAAAAGCTGCATCCTCCAATCCTCTCCATGGTGAGCCAACACCAGGGCTCGAGCAGTGACAATATTTGTCATTAGCATCAAGGGAAGCCCCACCTTAGGGACCACTGCTGTCCCACTGCGGCTCTGCCAGCCCACACATCCCTTCCTTCCTTCCTTTCTCCCTGCGGTTTCCGCCCGTGGGGAAGAAGCTCAGGCAGAAGTGCTATTTTGGTGTCTTCTTGGGTTCTCGGTGAACAACTGCAGAATCTATTCTCTGGGAAGCAGACTTTGCTCTCAGTCCAGAGATGCATCTCTACCGTGGCTTCTTGAAGGATCAGTCCTTAAAGCTGTGTCTATGGAGCTGGAGAAGGGAACTGCCTTCTTTGTTTTCTTTCTTGACATGCAAGCAGAAAGAATACTGCCTTCAGCTTCTGGCTCCCTTCCTGAAATCCTTCCTTGAGCCTCCCTAGGAAGTATATCAATGTCAGGGCCATGTTGGACTTGACATAGGAGTCCCATGCATCACTTGGGGATTCTCTCTGCTACATGGCAGAACACACCAGCCAGTGGCATACATTTGAGATTAGGAAAAAAAAATTTAGCTATTAGCTAAAGACCATGGCCAAGGGAATCTCTATGCCTGGGTTGTAAGGCCAGTTTTACAACTCATTAGCTGGTAACCTTGGGCAATTCAGCCTCTCTGAGGCTCAGCTTCCCCATCTGTAAAATAGGATAAATACTATTAGCTACCTGTGGGACTGTTACAAGGTTCCATGATTAAGTGCATGTGAGGCTTTAGTGCTGTTACAATATGAGCAAACATCAGTCAAGGCTTACCACATGCTAGACGCCAGTCTACATAGTGCCCATGCACACTTTTTATATGGTTTACAGGTACCTGTAAACTTTTATTATTCCCATGTTAGAGGTTAAGAAATGGTGCCTGCGGTTCCACAGTGAGGAGGGGGTGGGGCAGGCTTCTGGTCCAGATCACACACTCTTTACCCCTCTGCTGAAGTAGCCAATAAAGAGCCCGTAATACGAGTACAATGTTTCTGCTAATAAAACATTTTCTGTCCATGAAGGGGTTCGTGGGTCAAATAATGGTACGATCTTTAGGGAAGGCAGTCACCCCATCATAGAGGGAAGTAGAGACTCCACCGATTTCTATAAATTGGAACTGAAAGTCAACGTTGGCTTTAAACTCAGTGAGTCACTAGCTATGAATGATTAATCTATCTAAAGTGTGGCCTGATGCATATACCCTCCTGCCAGGCCTGAAATTGTGCCTGAAAACATATCTTTAGGAAGGGCCTCCTGGAAGGAAATACTGTTTATTTGGAGGAAAAACAATTCACAGAGTAGTCCCGCTAGGATAATAATGCAAAGGCCTTTTGTCACCTGAGACAAACCAATTTTTGTTTTCTCCCCTTACAGCTTCACTGGGTCACCACAAGTCACTGGTCAGAGTGCGGGGGAGGGTGGGGCACATCGGCGAGGTCCTATGGAGTTGATGTCACCAAAGCTGTGAAGCCTTGTTTGTCCCTTTCACAGCATGTGATATTTTTAGATCTTGGATACAGTCCAGTGGCAGTCATGCTGCTCGGGCCGGGGCTGCGGGATGCTGTCCCATGCCCGGCTACCCCATTCCCCCTGCAGAACAAAGCATCCACGATCCATAATTATACCACGAAGAGCTAATAAAAGCCTTCCACACAAACCTCAAAATTCAATGAGTCCTGCATTGTGAGCCTGACCCTGAAGACAGATAAAGGCTTAGCTTCTGATCAGCAGAACAGTTCCAGCTCAGTGCAGCCGGCTGCTCCCCAGGCACAGACTCCCTTTCCTTCTCCCTGTGCTAAGGCTGCTGCATGCCCTGGTGGTTTGGGAAGCACTGCCTGTTTGGAAAATGGAGGGTGTCTTGCTTTGGAATTTCACTGGGTTGTCTGGCACCACTGCCCTTGGCCGAAAACTTTCACATCGAATTAATCCCCGAGGTCATATTATTTGTGTGCATAGAGGAGGCACGAATGAAAGCAGCTGGTGAAGGGCTGACCCCAAGAGGTATTGAATCTGAAGCCATATAGATGGGCCAAGGGGGCCAAGGGTGTTCCCCCTGGACAGTAACTGGGTAGTATTTGCTTACTGTCAGTTCCATATCTTCTTCGTCTTTTTCTTTTGTGGGCTTTTCTGGTTCTTCTAGCTCCTTCTCTTGGAGATGAATTTCCTGGGCCTGAGTCATGTAGGGCATGTCGTCTTTGTTCTTGAACTCCAAGCTGAGAATTGAAGGAGGAAGTAGAATTCCCAGAATTACCTAAAGTAATAATAATGATAATAATAATAATCACATTTAAAGGGTTAAGATCAGAAGGGTTGCTTAGAATCAGAGGGCCTGGGGGTATGGTGTGTGTGTGTGCACGAGTGTGTGTGTGCATGAGTGTGTGTGTGCCGAGTGAGGACGTGCCTATTTGAATAACCACGCACATTAATGCTACAAGGGTCATTTCTGGCCACCTGGGAGCTGCTCTGCACCAACCGCAAGCTTCTTTGCCATTAATATGTTTGCCGGAAGCATTTTCACTGGAAAACTAATTGGCGGCAAGGCAATTTTGCCGTAAAAGATAGAATAACTGGTTGCCTCTTTAGGTCGACAGTGCACTCCTATTTTTACATGACATAAATCTTAGCCTTCATAATGCTCTATAGTACAGTATGAGTAGACATGGGGTCTTAAAACAGTGAAGGGTAACTACGTATATTGACTTGATAGAAAATATGGTGATAAAACTTAATGAAAATGCGAAAAAAGAGAGTATAAAGTCAGATTCCATGCTATACCAGGATACGATAACTGATTAATCAGTTTGCAAGTCTTTTGGTGAATTGAAGGCACAGAGTTGAACCCACATTCTGCACTGAACTTTGGAGCATCTACCAACACACATGTGACAGTGTGCTGAGAATAAAAACAGCAGTTGAGAGGCCCAGCTCAAAGGAGGAGACACGTCAACAAGCAAAAAGACGTGTGAGTGCTTAAGTCCACCCACGAAATAAAATTGGGTATTTGCACAGTATTGACATGAATCTACACACACTTTAATAAATCAAATATTTTGTATGTTGTAATAGTCTTAATTTTGTTATGAAAATGAATTTCACTAGGTCCTTTTTAATGCCCCCTTTTATTTTTAATTGTTTTATCTTTTATGGAAAAATCACCTTATACCCAATTAGTTTTGTGGAGAACATGTTTGTGGCAAAGAAGTTCATCATAAAAATACCTGGAATCATTATGCACAGTAGCTCAATCTGGCTTTGGAGAAACAAAACATCTTAACCAAATATATATTACTCATTTAACACTCACTTTGCATGGAGAAACTGGGGGGAAAGAGAGATGCTACCCAAGGCAAAAGTGGGACAGAATTGAGATTACCATTTAATCATTAGATAGCACTTGACTTGGTGAAATTAATCCATGTGTATGCCCATTGGCATTTATTTGCTAATATGTCAAGTGGAGTTCATTGTATCATCTGGTTATCTCTAAAAAATGCTGTCCTAAGTTGACCTTGAAAAAGTCCATGAAACCAAGTATGTTATTCATTTTAGAGCTTTCTCCTGCCACTTACTACTGTCCAACAGAAACACACACATGCCCACCCCAGGGGGCTCTGCGTCCCCCATGACCAGCCCCTGTTCAAATATCCCAGGTGGGTCCAGCACTGGATTTCTCCCATGTATAAACAACATGCTCGAACATCCATGTGATGATACTAAACGCATGGGCCTTTTTCCCAAGAGGGCAACCTCATTCTCCGTTTACCAGGAAACAAACGCATTTCTGAATAACACTGACATTTGACTGTGTTCCCTAAATCCCTCACCCCTTCCCTCAGTCCCAAAATGGTTCTGCTGCACAAGGCTCCAGAATATGAACCAAGGCGAGGGGCAGAGAGGATCCTGAAGGGTAAGTGAAAATGATTTTCAAATAATGAGTCAGGGACAACCTGTGCTCAAATCCCACAGGGGCTTTGGAGCAGCTGAAGGAAAAGAAAGAGCGGTGACCCTGAACGCAGGGTGTCTGGCAGCCTGGGAAAGCTCAGGTGGCATGCTGGCAGCCTTCAGGGGACACGACACCCTGTCCTTGGGGCTGAGAGCCAGGCTTGGCGGTGAAACACCCAGCTATGGAACACCCGGCACAGCTATGAAACACCCAGGAGCCACTTCATGGAAACCTTCTGTGACTCTGGGCCAAGAGCCCATGGAAGGGTGAGCTGGCGGAGGGGGGAGGCGGTGGTGGTTTAGTCGGGGTGGCTCAGTTATTGCTCTGGTCCCGTGGCCCTTCTGCTTTGGGCTGATCGCAGAGTCACCCAGAGCAGGTAGTTCTGGGTAAACAGGAGCCTGGTTTCACTGTAACAGCCACAAGCTCTAAACAGAGAAACTGTTTTAACACATTCTTTTCATCTTCCCCCTCCCATTTTTACTATCTTTCTTTTCCTTTTTTCGGTTTAACGTTTCCTTTGAAAAACATTAAGAAAACATAAAAGAGCAAATCCACCCATCATCCTTCTTGTACTTCAACCCTAGAGGTAACACTGTGTTTCTTTAAAAAAAATTAATCTAGATAGTAATAACTATACAAGTTCATGCTTAACAATATAAAAATGGACTTAGATAATAAGTTGATATGCAACTTGTTTCTCTTCACTTAAGAATGGGTCAAGATTATCTAGCGCTATCTTTACATGAATCTATCTCATTGTTCTCTGAGTTTTAAAAATTTCTCAAGTGTTGCTGAATTAAGAGCAACATCTCTTTATGACACGGTAAAAAGCAGGCCAGGGTGTTTGGTCTTCCTCGGCAGTGAAGATTGCCCAGGTAAGTGACTTCATACAGCAGAGCTTGTGTCAGAGCAAATGGTACCCCTGTGGTACCTCAGTGTGACTATCACCTTTGGATCTTCTGAAAAATATTAATGTCTAAGTGCCATCCCTATTGATTTAGCAGAATTTAGGGAATGTCTTAGCCTCTATATGAAAAATAAAAAACCTGAACTCCACTCTACAGTAGATCCTGATGCCCAGTTGGGGTTCAGAGTCACCCTCCTGAGACAGGAGGATGCCTAATGCCCACTGCACGTTTAGCTTGGAAAACTCCAACCAAACATATGGTGCTCATAGAGAGTAGGGCCTTCTGGGTGCACTGACCTTGAGGCCTGAGTTTTTACGCATCCGGAGCCGGCCCATCCACATGTCTGTGAGCAACATCTGGCTGCACGTGTGTGCAATGAAGTCGCGGTGCTTGGCAGCCACAGCGAGCTGCAGGCACGTGGCATTGCTCCAGTTCTTTAACTCATACGTCAGCAGTTTCATGGCCAGCTGCTCGTCCTGCTTGTAGGACTGGTCCAGGAGCTCCACGGCCAGCTGGCCAAAGTCCCTGAAAAAGAAAATGTCAAGAGTCATCTTTTGGCCATTGCAGAGACCCACTGGTGAGCCAAAAGAGGTGGGTTCTGAGGGGTCTAGTTGCTTCTTACAGGGTCTAGTCTCTTCATTCATTCATTCGTTCAGCCAATGTGAATTAAGCAGCTCTATGTGCCAGACACTGTGTTTAGAACTAGGCGCGTAAGTCAAATAAGGCATGAACCCCACACTCAAGGCCCTCAGTTCAAGGCATATGGACGGGGGCCGCAGACCAGTAAATTAATGATCATGGCGTGGCGTGTCTGTCTTCTTAAATGTGACAGACCTCCATTCAAACCCGAGCCTTGTCAACCACAAGTGTGTGATTTTGGACAAGTTACTTAAATACTAAGTCTCATTTCCTCCACTTGTAAAATAGCTACAATAAGAGGACCATCTCTTGGGGCAGAGCTCCAGGTATTTTTGCTGTAAGTATTTTGGTTGCACAACAGTTTGGCTGTGAGGCAACTTCACCATAAAAGATAAAATAACAGTTTGACAGTTTGGTTGACAAACTTAATTTATTTAAGCTAGTTGTCAGTTTGGCTTCATTTCTCCAGGGAGGAAGTTCTGGCACTTACTTCCTTTCGTGTGTTATATAAATCTTAGCCCTCCTAATGGCCTGTACAATGATGAGTAGACATAGAGTTCTTAAAACAGTGAATGGTGACAACTACATACAAAGCCAGGTCACATGCTATACTGGAAAATGGTAACACATCAGATGGCAAATCATTCGGTGAGCATTCATTCGGCACCCACCAAAACCAAAAGTTTATCAAGCAATGGCAAATATAAAAGTATAATGCTATGAGTGAAAGACTTCAAAGACAATGTAGTTTCATTTTTTGCAATACAGTTTTTAATCTTTTATGTTCCATTATGTCCTTTTTAATGTCTTTCATTTATTTTATTTTTTTATCTTTCACAGCAAAATTGCTCTACGGCCAATTAGTTGTGTGGTGAAATGCTCTCAGAGAAGATGTTCACAGCAAACCTGCTTACAGCAAAAATACCAGACACGTGGGGGTGGCTTGAAACACAGGAATGCAATCTTCTGTATCTGTGCGTACCTCCGCATCTAGTGCTGTGCGCCATAAACAGATTCTTCACCTCCACCCTCTCTGTGCACCTTGGGGGTGAGACTATCTCGCCTTAAAGTTTTAGGTAGCTCAGACCTTCCGTGCAGTGTTTGAGGCCTACCTTCCCTTCTTGTCCCCTGATCACCCCATTTTCTGGGCTGGCCAACCTGGAGTTGTGGTTCAGCTCCTGGGAGATGTCATCGACCATATCATTCTCAGAAGCCTCATGAGCCATGGCTTTGCAGAGCTTACAGGCCACCAGGGCCTTGGCCATGGCCTCCTCGCCATGCTGCCAGAAGAACAAGGCCATCTTCTGCCGCTTCATCAGGACGGCCCATACCATCAGCTCGTGGAAAGGGAACGGGAAGTGGTTGATCTCAGGGTCATCCAAGTCGATGTCCACCTCCTCTTCCCGCTTCTTGGTTGTCTTTCTTCCTCGCCTCAAGGGAACATCATCCTGCAATTTTAGGGGAAAAAACATAGAGGTGGAGTTAGAGGTGAATCAATTAAATTCAGTAAACAGTTGTTTTACTATTGGCCTAACTTTCACAGATACATAAATGAACTATAGGCATAAATCATTTGATTGTGTTTCACTTTATTGTACTTCATAAAGGTTGTATTTTTTTTACAAATCAAAGGCAAAACCCTTCACCAGCAAAAAGATGATGACCTCTTTAGTGTGGTGGTCTGGAACCAAACCTGCAATAGCTCTGAGATATACACACCTATCCCAGCTGTAATCCTAAAAGACCTCACAAGCTCATACTTGCCTAATTTTAAAACAAGTTAGAATAGCATGAGCACAGTCTTATGGGACTGTATTATCGTTATGGTTTAATTTTTACAAAGTATTTTTAATGGGCCCTATTCTTCTTCTTATTTACTTTTGTCCATTTTTTCCCTCTGCAGGTAGGGTTATTTGTCCCTCATGACGGACACACTCCACTTTTCTCTCAAAGGATAAGGACACCCTACACTTGCACTTGCGTGTGCAGCAGTAACCGCACTAACACAAGATGAGGAGAAGGTAAACCATCTCCAGTTTCCACACACCTCATAGATGCACTTGTGAAATAGTTCTGGCCTTTGGGCCTGTACCATTTCTACACACCCATGAATATACTTAGCTTACTGGAATATATGTGCTTCCGTGGTTTTCAAGTTTGTATTTCAAATGGGATTTATTCCCTTGTTTGCAATGCTAGTGTAATGTCACGGCGAAATTTTCAAAGCAACTGTGCCCTGTGCCCTCAACACTGGGAAAATTTTTACTTCCTTATTTTAGAGCCATGTCCCAAGCCCCACCACTGAAATGTATATATTTGAAATGTGTAGAAGAATAGAACAATTGACACTAATAATTTGAGTGAACACTTACCTCCATTCCCAGTAGTTTCAAGGCTTTGGGCTGTTAAAAAAAAATGTCATACACCAAGTTAGATCTTTCTTTATAGATATAAGAAAAGAACCCTACTTCATCTCAAACAGGAAATGAAACAATTCCATTTACCATATCACATTTATTTATTCCACTAAATAAAATACCACAAAGGGAACTTATTTAGATAAATCCTTTGAAAATTAGGGATTTAGTAATTTTGGAGAATCACAGACAATTAGAAAACTGGAAAGGCATAATGTGGTTGCTTAGGGGTAGAGCCTGCAGGTTTATCACCCCTTCTGTGGACCAATTTTTCCCATCTTCCCAGAACTGTCCTGCTTGGCATCTCCGTGACATCAAGCACTTTAGTGAACAATGGACATCCCGTCAAACCATGAGATGTTTCTCCAGCCTCTGAAAGACATCTGTTACCTGGAGACTTGGGATATTACTCAGAAGTATATGTTTAGGTGCTTCACGCTTGCTATCTCTCTAGGCTGCTGTCCAGTAGAACAAAGGTGAGTGGGGCCAGGGGCCACATGTTGATGGTGCCCAAGGCGCTCAGTGGCATTGGAAGTGTCAGCAAATACAGAAGCATCACTGGTGATGCTGGGGATGTGCAAAGTAGGCACAGACCAAGATGGATAGAGAAGCAACTCAGCCACTTACAGAAACTTGACTTATATTTAACAAGGGGACATATAAAATTACATCTCAAGGGTGAGGGATTCCAATTCTATGTTTTAAGTACTACAGAATGGTTGGTTGCCATCTTGAAAGTTATTTGAGTAAAAAAGAAGATTACAGCACTTACAGTTCTTCCCAGTTGTATTCGACCATACCAGGAGGAGTCGCGCATACCTTGTCTCTTTCCCTTTCTTCCGCTTTTAGCTTTCATAATGACCACCAGTTTGAAAGTTGTGATTTTAAAAAATGTATACATTTTAGTGTTTTCATATTTTTTTCTAGTACCAAAAAATGCTTGAATTTTCAGAAGAAAAGTTTTGGGAAAAATAAAAATCATGCCCACCACCAGCTATAGCAGCAGTTCTCAAAATGTTGTCCAAGGACCATGCGGCCCCGTTCTGGGGGTGGGTGGGGGGCGGTGTCTTTCCTGAGACCCTCCTAGGGGGCTGTGAAGTCACAGCTATTTTTGCAATAACACTAAGGTGTTAGTTGATATTGATACTATATTAATATTTGCACTGATGGTGCCGAGACAATGGTGGCTGAAGCTGCTGGGTGCCTTAGCAGTAAAGATGGCCATGGTTCCAGACTTCACTAGTTATCATTACATTTCACTGTTATATACTCAAAGTTTAAAACAAAACAAAGCAGTTTCTCTTGAAAATATGCTTGATGAGGCCTAAAAAATTATGTTTATTAAATCTCTACTCTTGCTAGTAAAAAAAAAAGTGTCTTTTTACTATTCCGAGGGGTGAAGTGGGAACTAGGCATTAAACACTTCTGCTACATACTGAACTGGGACGGGTGTCCTGAGGACACACACTCATGGGGTTGTTTGGATTGGATTATGGCCACACTGTCTCATGAACGATTGTGCGAAGGAATGACTGGTGGACAAGTACAGTTATTTAGACTTGAATGGCAGACATTTGGAAGATGAACGAAGTAGGACTGTCATTTCAAGAAGAACAACTCCCAGTACTGGTTGCCAATGACAAAATTCAAATTTTCAAGCAAAAACCAGAATCTTGGAAAACGTGTCCTCCCCACCTTATGACCTCGACAATTTTTTAGTACTTAAAGACTATTCTGATGAGATCGGAGGTGATAATTAATGAAAACTTTTGAATAATGAAAATGAATAATGAATAATGAAAAACTTTTGTATAATGAAAATGTGTCAGCATTTGGAAAATCTGCACATAACTCAACAAACCCATATTTTACAATGGCCAATCTATGATGTTAAGAGATTCATACAAATTGAAATTTGGATTTTAATGTAACAGCATGAAAAGTTCACTGACAAGGTTTCAGATTTTATGTTGCAACTAATCTTCAAGAAATTGCCTCTTGTTGAATTTTGATGTACCAAAATAGAACATCTACAATTATCTGTAAAGATTTCTTGTTCCTTTTTTTAAATTAAAGATTTTGTTTATTTATTTTTAGGGAGAGGGGAAAGGAGGGAGGAAGAAAGGGAGAGGAACATCCACGTATGAGAGTAACATCAATCAGATGCCTCTTGTGCACCCCCAGCTGGGGACCTGGCCTGAAACCCACAGTTGTGCCCTGATGGGGAATCGAACCAGCCACCTTTCACTTTGTGGGGTGACGCCCCACCATCTGAGCCACATTGGTCAGGGCTACTTCTTCCTTTTTTGATATCTTTGTCATATCTAACACATTTTATTTTCTTCCTATATTTCAACTAAAACAACATCTTGCAACAGACCGAGTGAAGAAGTAGATAAGACATAGCTGTCTTCTTTTGAGTCAGACATTACAGAAACTTGCAGAGAAATGTAAAACATGCTACTCATCACTCATTTTTTGTTTTGAAAACAGTCATTTGTTAATAAAGATGTTATCTATGTTAATATGTAATGAGTGGACTTCCTATGGCCACCGTAAAATGAATTAATAATTATTTTTAAAAAATCTCAACTTTAATTTCCAGCATGATAACTACTGATAGCATTCAACATGGATGAAAACTTTGGGAATCCTCAATAATTTTTAAAGGTTTAAATAGATCCTCAGACCCTAAACCTTGAAAACTGTTGAGGTACATAATAAGATTAATTTGAATTTCGTGGCTATTCTGTGATCTTTAAGGCTCACTCTCAGTGCCAGTTTTTGATTCGAATTGGACCTCGGGAGGAAAAGAAAGGAGTGTGTTATCACTGAACACATTTCTTTTTCTTTTTTTTTTTTTTAAACGGATTTGATGGCGGAGGGAGGAAGAGGTGGAGAAGTTGTTTCTCATCTGAGCTCCCACTGGGAGAGGAGGAAGCCACCCCCCCAATCCTGCGCGCTCGAGTCCTCCCAGGGGGCAGGAAACAGAGGTCAGGTCTGGCCTCAAGCCTCACCCTCTTGGGGCCGAAGAGATTGTGGTAGAGCGTCCGGAAGCGCTTGCGCGTGTAGTTGCAGCGATACGCGCCGCCCATCAGGTACTCGATCACCAGGCCGATGTCGATCAGGCTGATTCTGTAGTCTGGGGGCAGGTTCCCCTATCAGGGAGGAACGAACAAACAGATCCGAGAGACAGCGTGATTTGCTAGGGAAGCTAGTCCATGTACTCTGTAACTACTTTAGAGTAAAACAAAAATTAAAAAAGAAACATATGAATGTATGATTATACTGGTTAATTAATTCACCTTAAAATAGATCCAACCGAAACCTGGATATTCTCGCTTGGAAAGAAGACATAAGTTAAATAAGAAGATGCAGTAATCGCTGGCAATAACAGAAAATCAAAATATTTATTCAAGTCTTCAGCTGAGGAGAAAAAAACACCAGTGTAGCAGAAAGAAACACAAGTCAAGTGCTATCGCTCCCAGACACTAGGAACGCGGTTCCCCAGAAGTCCCCAGGCCCCTCGCTGCTCTGCCTGTGACCCAGGCCCCTTACTACCCTCTTGCCGATCATCGATTTCTTCACACCCACTAAATGAAGACTCCTTCCAGAAGGCGATTGTTACTACCAGGGCTTGCACTAGGCGGCATATGCATAGAGTTCTGATCTCCTTTAACACCAAACTTCTGTTGACAAAAAAACATTTGGCACCTTTTTATAAAAGGAGAGCAGGATGGATGTCCGGATGAAGTCATTTACGAATATCCCTTGTGTTGAAGGAGAAAGCAGGGAGGAATAGCTTTATATTTTTAGTTGTTTTATTTATCTTTGTATTCCCAGTGCCTTTTATAAGTGCCTGGTGGAAGGTAGGTATGGGAAATGCTTTGCGTGGTGGTGGTTAGAAATGTGAATGAGTAAAACAGTGCGGTGAACTGCTGTGGTGGGATCTAGTCTCAGTTTGGGTTTTTTTAGTGCTGTGTTCTCAGTAAGCGAAGGAACTAGCCACAGTGTGTGAATCACCCCTGTTTGGGAAAGCCTCACCTGACTGCAGAAATCTGACTTGAAATACGTGTCTGGATGTATGTGCTCGGGCAGGAATGAATGGAGAGCCACTGAAGCAACAGCCCACGTGGATGAGATCCCCTAAGGTAGGCATGGGGACCTAACCTGAACCGGCCGAGCAAAGTGGGACTTTGTGAAGGGTGTCCTAGATAAGATAGAAGTACTCTGAGGCCCAGAACCCCTCCTGTCCTTGACCTTGGCCTATTCTATTAGCTGAATTTTCCCTTCACAAAAACTGTTTTTGTTCCTCCCCATCTCTCAGAATTTTGGGATCTCCTTTTTTGAAGACTATCTCATCAATCTAACTAACTTGTCAAATTAAGCTATCCTCAGGCTATCAAGAGAGACCAACTGTCTGACTTTTTATGCCAAGCGTGGCAAAAATATAAAAAAGGAAACTTAGAGAAGGTTTTATCTGAAGATTGTAACTTTTCAGGTATTGCTCTTTCCATACACATTAAACTGAGGTTAAAATTATTACCCGTGCACTGGTTTTTCTCCGTTATTTTGGGACAGGTTAACGAGGCTGCAGTGGGTGTATGGTCTGGCTCTACCAGACGGTGAAGCAACTCTGGCATTGCAAAAGCAGAGGAGCCCCAGAGCCGGACACTCCTGAATCAGCCTGGTCTCCTTTGCACCAGGTTCCTACAAGAAGGACCCCCAGAAAAACCCACCCCATCTGTGCTATTGTCCTTGGTACTGTGTAGAAGGCACTGGAGTCAACTGCCCCGGGCTTCTGTCCATCCTGAACAAATCAACCACTTTCCCTCAATGCCTCAGGTTTTTTTCCTAGTCAAAAGGGTTGAACTTCACGGCTTCTATGGTCTGTAATGCACCAGGTTTCAAAAAAGATCCCCAAAGGATTTATTGTGATGGCTGTTGGAAGGTAGTCATAGTGAGTTTATGAATTTGTGCTTATTTCTAATCTTGTAACAGTTTTCTAAATTTGAAACATGGGTAATATCAACACCTATATATTTTCTTTTGAGAAACGTATATGCAAACAGTTTGAATTCTAAGAACAAGAACCAGTATTGCTTGAAGGCCAGTATTGAATGGCAATATTTATACATTTGAGATGTCTGTAAGAGTGAGGGTTGTCAGGAAAGTGGTAATAGTAAAATTCAAAATAAATAAGAATTTAAGGGACAAAACATTTTTTTGCAAATGGCTTTATTCATAAAGGGCTCTTAGGTTTATAGACTACCAAAGAAGGTGAGGACATCTTTTTTTTAGAAACTTCTCATATAAAGCTTGATTCTTTCAGAGTGATATGTGACTTGATCTGAATGAGGAGAAAGGATTCAGGGACTATCCTGGGTTCTACCCAACTTTCAGTAAAGGTCAGGGGTGGGTTGGGGAGGGGGCTGCATTCTGGTTGACCACAAGGTGGCGATGTTTACCTAATCAAAGCCAATGAGGGTTCCTTCCTCACTAGCATTTGCCTGCCTGCTATTTTGTGTAGTAAGTTGATGCAAGCACATACAGAGCAGGTTGGAGGATTTGGGGATAAGGAGAGAATCAGATGCTTTTGTAGTGATATCAGGAGGAGGGAGAGCTTACTTTATCAGGAAATGTGTTTGAACTCAGTCTGCAAGACTGACTGGAGCTGGTGTTTTTTTCGGAGGCGAAGAAATTAAGGGATATTAGTTTCACAATTTTTACCAGGAGGAGTGGAAACCTTTTGGGGAAAGAGTTCATAAAATGAAAATAATGGTAATAACTGTGTCCTGGGTGAACTCTGAAGGGGATGGCAGCATTGGTACCTGTCTGAGCTGATGGCCTTGGCTCCCTGTGGCCTGCAGGTGCAAGAGATGGGCAGAGAGCAGTCAGCAACGGGATCCTGCATGGAAACCGCCCTGGGCTGGGCTGGGGGCCTGGCCAGATCACACCCTTTCTCTGAACCTCAGTTCACACGTTGATCACAGGCAGTTTGAACGCAGTGTCTTCTAAAGTCTTGTCTATTTCTGGAGGTCCGATTGTCTGACTGCTACATGGCAGGCTGCTCTTACGTCCAGGCTGCCGGGTCACTGGGCAAGGATTCTTGTCCAGAGCTTCCAGGGCTGATGTGGTTTCCACTAATCCCCGGAAATTTGGTTAGTGGAGCTTAGAGACAAGGGATGGGTCGGGGGTGGACAGGGATGGGGCTGTGCTCACCACCACACCCACCTCCTCTGGAAAAAGCAGAGAAAGTGAACGGCACCTCGTGTGCCACGGGTAATGTCCAAACACCTTCTGGAGGAGTCTTACTCTGCTCGGGCCCTTTTCCCGTAGAAAGTCAACAGTGATACTGGTGCGCTGCTCCTTCTGCTTGCTGTTTGTTATTTCCCCTCCCCTTTTTGTAATTACTTTGGTAACTGGTAATGCCTGACCACTTATTTCCCATTTCATGCCTTAACAACACAAGGCAAGCCACATGACTTAAATAATTTCATCCACAGAATGAAACAGAGAAGCGTGGGTCTAGGGACAGGTACAACTTGGTAACTTGAAAACATCGTCTCATTTTTTCATACTAGCCACTACGCTGAAGCTAAGTTTTAAGCCATGCCATACCTAAGCATAACTGTTCATCAAGAGAATTGTTTACATTCATTTAGATCTTCTCTCCTAAATGCACTCTGTTTTTCAGATGTCAGCTTATGATACCACTATCAGATTTCAGCTGTTTAGGAGACATATTTTTTTTCTTGGAAACTTATGACAAGCCTCCAAAACAAGATTGTTTCCTCCCGATGCATGTTAGGTGGGAATGATAGCCGGTTGTCAGGTTTACCAGGGAGGAGTGGAGACAAGGCTATTCTGGTGAAAGTTTATGGAAAAAGAGGAGTACATTCCTCCAGTGTTCGCTGCGGTAATTGCCTGGGCAAGTAATCTTATAAAAAATAAGAATGCCTTTGTAAATTTGCATGAATTTAGCAGATGGGATTATAAAATGTCCACCCTTTATCCAAAGTGTGCCTGAAATGCTTTTCATTCTGTGAAGCCCCGAGTCTTGATTCCCATGTGAATGAATTTTAAGCTATCGTAATTTCACACTAGTTCTATACGAAACTTGGATATCATACTCCTTTGGTGGGGAGGGATAGTACAGGTAGTCTGACGTATCAGCACATGTAATCTTCGCTACTACTTTAAAACACACAGAGGCACAAACTGAGCAGACAGTTAGCTACTAAGATGGCAGTTAGAGTTCATGAAAACGCAGACAGACTCAGGCCACTCTGGTTTAATAAGAGCACTTGGTACATCCAATGGATTTATGCATGAAAACAGTTCAGGGAATTTGGTGGGCTTCTATTTTAAATTCCTAATTGATGCTGAATAGCAACTCTTTATTTCATTGCTCCTAGATTGTTCCCTTGGTTTGCGTAATTTGAGGTTTTGAAACTGGCCTGTCAACTCTGTGCGTTCCAAAGGACAGATGGACTTGCCGACATCACACTGATTGACTCCTGGGCTGATCATTCTGAAACGCATTCCCTGGGTGTGTAAGGGTTACTTACATTTCGTTTACAGACATACTCTCAAACACTATGTTTAAGGTCCAGAACTGTGTTCATAACTCATGAACAGCATTTGATACCAGGGTTTATCAGCTGCTGATTAATTTTTTTTGCCACAGATTAAATCAGTTAATATGTACATAAAGTCCTATAATCATAAAGCACAAAGTACCTGCTACTTATTATGTTCCTTAATTTTTGACAATTGCTTAAACTGTTCAAGATTTCCTTAGCAGTATAAACCTAGTTTGTGTACACTTTGAGTACCTTATTGGCCTCAATTGCTAGAAGTCTTCTGGAACCACATGAGGAAAATGTGCACCACTATTAATTTCTGTATCATTCACTTCTTAACAAACTATAGACATGATCCCTGAAAGTACAGTCTTCATCATTCTCTTCTTAAAAAACACAAAACAACCCCCCTCATCTTCAGCTCCCTTTGTCCACGTGACAACATGTAGACACTGCCAGCTCCTTCAGCTGCCATTGTTAGTCTTTGTTCCCCAATCATCACATGCCCATCTGTATCACAGAAATGGAGTCTGTGTTTCCTGCTCCTGTTCCCAAGGGAAGGAACTAAACATAGGTTTCCTGACTCTCCCACCGGACTGGCAGTCTTCACTGCCAGGTTGAAAAGATAAATTGTTCCTAAGCCAGTTCAGTACTTTCCTGAGTGTTCTGTTATCATTTTTCCCCAGTTACTAAATTAGTAAGTAGATGAATGCTTATGTAACTATACCCTTGCTCTAGTAGTTGGCTAGCACTAAAAGAAAAATAATACCGCTCCTCACTAACACTTCTGCCTTCCGAATTCTTACCATTTTGTTCTTTCTTATTAATTATTATTTTTGAGGTACATTGTTGGGGACCGCCCTGCCTGGTTTCAGGAGCTGAAACCCGCCCCCCATGGCTAAGGCTGAGTGAGCGACCTTAGGACCACAAGCCACTAAGGAGACAGAGCTTATCTCCCCGGCAGGAGCGCTGCTTCTGCTCTTTTTTCCATAACTGGCCTCCAGTGCTTGATCAGTTAGCCAATGACAGGTGAGATTCCCCAAGGGCGGAATGACCTAAGATAGGCATGATGATCAGGTGGAGGCCCCAGGGAAGGACTTGGGGGGCTACAGAGAAAGGGGGTGATGGACCCTAGCCCCCCAGCTCTGACAAAGCCTGAGTCCTCAGTCTGTCTGTGAGAAGTCTCTGAGAATTCCTTGACTATCTGCCTCCTCTGCCTGACTTAAGCCTGAAAACAATGACAGAGGGTGGTGAAGCCTTGGGCTGGGAATGGTGAGTTTCCTGGTGATCTGGCATGAGAAAGAATTCCTAACAATCCTGTGAAGCCTGCTTTGCTAAGTCCGTTTTTAGTTAAATGATAAAGGCCTGAGCGGGAAAAGAGTTTATGTTCCCAAAGTTCTGTAGCCTTTTAGCTGACAGACCCTGACTTAGGAGAAGCCCTAATAGTTCTTTGTATACTATCTACTGTTTACTGCCTGACAATAATATGTTGTACCTGAACTCCTGTACAAAAAACCCAATAAAAGCCTGTTTAGGCAAGGGTCAGTGCGCTCTCTCTCCCCTTGAGAGAATTTCCCGGCCGCTCTGAGCCACTTTCTCCTTGAGAGGGTGGCCAGGCTGTTCTGAGGCTCTCCCCCTTTTCAGGGAGGAGCCGAGCCGTCCCTTTTCCTCCACAGGACTCGGTAGTCCGTATGAATTTGTCTCATGTCTCATCCATGACATCCTTAGCTAATAAGTTTTTAAAAAACCCTGCCTTAAGAATACTCTACATGCCTTTCAATACAAGGGATGTGAATGAATGCAAGAGACAGCTAATGGGATTTTGGAAAAGACTAAGTGATACTGCAAAGCAGAGTCTCGCAAGGAAGAAAACCTACGAGGAGGGGTACTGATCTTTGTACTCAGTAAAATCTAACTACAAAATTCCTTTGAAACTTATGCAAGACATGGAGAAGCTGAGTCACGGAGATGGATGAGTGACTTTATTTGAAGGTTGGGACTGACCAACAGCTCGGACTGAGGAACAGAGAGGCACAGCGATCTCCTCAGAGGACCTCCTCACTCCAGCAGCTTAAGGCAAGGGGGACAATATCTTATTATTTTAGAGACATCTCAAAACATTTTATTGAACGTGAGCAACAAATATTTTGGCAAAGAATGCACATTGGATCTGTACACAGCCTTCTGGGATACTGCCCCCTGTTTAGCTTCTAGGCAATTTTCAGCCAGGATACATTGAACAAAATGAGAAGACCCGAGGGAAAGAGAACTAGGTTTGTGGAGGGCAGGTGTGCTTACGGCTTGAAATGGGGCAGGCCAGGGAGAGAAGTGATTTTGGCAAAATGGTTGTTCCATTTGGCAAAATGGTTCATAGTTACCAGGTGATAACGGTAAAAATACAGGCAGTGGCATAAACCCACACATTATCAGCAGCCCCTGGGCCTTTGCTTGACCTTTTGAAGGAAAATGAAAAAGAGGCTACCAGACACCGATGGGTCAGTTCTAGCCAACGGACTCCAGTGACATGAAGGAATTGGACTTGGTTCTTGACCTTACTGTGTAGCTTTCTCTGAGGGTGTCTTAGGGACTTTGGTGAGGAGTCACTGCAATTTGGTAGGGGGGTACACCTCTGCATGTGTGTGCATGTGTACGGGGCGGGGGGAGTGCCNAAAATGGTTCACAGTTACCAGGTGATAACGGTAAAAATACAGGCAGTGGCATAAACCCACACATTATCAGCAGCCCCTGGGCCTTTGCTTGACCTTTTGAAGGAAAATGAAAAAGAGGCTACCGGACACCGATGGGTCAGTTCTAGCCAACAGACTCCAGTGACATGAAGGAATTGGACTCAGTTCTTGACCTTACTGTGTAGCTTTCTCTGAGGGTGTCTTAGGGACTTTGGTGAGGAGTCACTGCAATTTGGTACGGGGGTACACCTCTGCATGCGTGCGCATGTGTACGGGGCGGGGGGAGTGCCACCCTCTATTTTGCCCACTGGAGCTAAGGCACCCCTGTCCGGGGAGGCTGCCAAAGGCTCAGGGCCAAAGCTGCCTCTGGAAGAGATCGTATGGGGCAAAAGAACAAGCACTTGGCCAAGTGTAAAAATAACCTCCCTGTGACTCACTCTTCTCATCTACACTTGGGAGTAGTACTATATAATAACAAAATAATAATAATAAATTAGTAATTCTACTCATAGAAGTGTTGCAAAGATGAGCGAAGGCACATAGGAAGCTCAGGTTGGTGTCACACACTGAGTCGTCACTAAATATCAGATATCGTTGTTATGTTATTAATCCAAGGTTCTGAGTTCTAATCCTAGCTCTTCACTAACTACCTAGTACAGTTCTCGCCTCCTTGCATGTCAGCCTCCTTATCTGTAAAATGTAACAAACCTACTGGCTTTCTTTCCCCTGTCAAGATCTTAGGTAATGAATGAGAAAAAATATACAGGAAAAAATAAACTTTTAGAAGAACGGTATACATCCATGTACTTTAGTCTCTGTTCCTCTGAGACTTTTGGAGGTATCCTTACTACACTCTGTATAAGGCCGGATGTGACAGTGATACATTGCGTCAGGAGCTACTGAATGAAGATACCTCTTACGGCCGGTTGGACAGCACGGAAACTAGCCCTCCAAACAGTGAGGGGCATACAGAAATATACAGGTAATGGCATAAATCCACATGACATGGGGAAAATGCCCAGAGTTCTGCTATCGAAAAGCACCACGTTCAATGAAAGCATCTAGAACACGGAGACTGGCGATAAACCGCAGCTGCGCCAGAAGCAGAGATGTCAGAGTTACAGGCCACACACGCATGCTGTGTCCTGAAATGACGGGTCTGGCAGGGACAGGGATACTCTGGTGGCTCATGCAATGCGAAACAGAGGCGCTTTCTAATCACAGGAAGCAGTCAAGACGGCCTCTGACGTGCAGTCGAGAGGGTTCTTACCTTTTTGACATCCCTGACCAAGTGGTACAATGTGTTTGAGGGCCCATGTCTCTGAAAACAACAAAGAAGAATCAAATGGTTTTGCTGGTCGGGCTCTCACGGGCAAGGCAAGAAGGATCTGGAAGGAAGGGTTTGGCTGGTGGGGGACAGTCGTTAAAATGAACCTTGTTGTAGTTGCTCAGTTGTACCTGCCTTTTCTGAAGAAACACCCTGGCAGATCTTTGGACTGTGGTTCCTCAAGAGAAAGCATTTGAGGCTCTAGGCTCAAACTTTACAGAGGAAGCCATCAATGCTGTTGACAGGTAAACCAAGACACCATTTAAGGGGCTAGCTTTGCAGCAGGGCGCGTGGGGGGAAGGGACCAGCTTACTGCACTGGAAATGCACTTCAGCACGTCGCCAATTGCATCTTGTTCGTTACCCACGTTGAATGAGAAATTATCTAAAGTAGGGGTTGGCAAACTTTTTTTTTTTTGGTAAATAGCCAGGTAGTCAATATTGTAGACTTTGTGGGCCATACAGTCTTCCTGGCAACTGTTCAACTCAGCTGTTGTGCAGAAGCAGCCAGAGATGAAGGAGGTTGCCTATGATTCAGTAAAACTTTATTTGTGGATACAAAAAAGAGTAAAATTTCATAAAATTTGAATGTCACAAAATAATCATTCTTCTTCTGATTTTTTTCAACTGCTGAAAAATGTAAAAAACCATTCTTGTGGGCCATACAAAAATAGGTGGTGAGGCCCTTGGTTTGGCCCTTGGATGTGGATTGCTAAAATCTGGTCTAAAGAAAAGGCCACAGGAAGTTCGGGAAACAGAGAGGCCTGGGAAAGAGGTATGCTTGCTTAAGGTAAGAATAAAATGAAGTGGTTTGCCATCCAATTGTTTTGCAGGAAGAGGAATGCCAGCTAAAATACAGAATGCCTAATTAAGTTGGACTTCCAGATAGATGGTGTCTATCATGTCTCATGCAGTAGTTGGGCTACATTTTTATGAAAAATTATTTGTTGTTTATCTTAAATGTAAATTTAACTGGCAGCTTGTATTTTTACTTGCTAAATTTGGTCACCCTATTTGAGGACCTCAAAACAGTGGTGGCAAAGCCTTGAGCACAGGTGAGGCACGGTCAAGGACTGACACAATGCCCCTCTACTGCCTCAGCAACCTGCTCATCAGAACTCCTTTCCCACTGAGGGAGGCACTATTGTGTAGGGATTAAATATGCAGACTCTGGAGTCAGGATGCCTGGTTCCAAACTTGGCTCTGCTGCTTCCCAGCTGTGACCACGGGCAAGCTACCTAACTGTGACTCAGTATTGCCATCTCTAAAACAAGGATAACATCTCCACTTATCTGGGAAAAATGTTGCGAAGATTAAATGATAAAATATTTATGAAGCTACTAAAATGCTTAGCCCTCAATAAATATTAGCTATGATTATTATTGAGGCCATTCACTGCCTCATAATCCTTATCAACGGAGTCCTCCAGGGACACACCACAACTGGATTGGAGTGATAAAATCTATTGGCCATCTAGCAGTTCCCGGCAGGGGACTCACGAGAGGCAACCATACATTGATGTTTCTCTCCTTCTCTCCTTCCCTTCCCCTCTAAAGATAAATAAATGAAATCTTAAAAAAAAATCTATTGGCCATCTAGAACTTTCTTATTTCTCGACAATCATTGGAATAAATCACTCTACTCCCTTGATTAATTGATAGGCAGGTCATTCAACTCTATGCTTTATTTTTCACTTAATTAAAAACCCACCATTCTACCCCCAGAAAATTTATTGAGATATAATTGATATAACTTTGTGTAAGTTTAATGTATAAAATGATTTGATAATTGTATGAATTGACATTGAAGTGTTTACCACAGTAAGTTCAGTGACTACATCTTCCACCTCACATAGTTAATCTTTTGTTATTGTTAAGGTGGGATCATTACAGCTCTACTCTCGAGGCAACTTTCAAGTACACAATGTAGCATTAACTATAGTCACCATGCTGTGCCTTGGATTCTTGGAACTTATTCATTCTATAATTAAAAATTTGTACCCATTGGCCAATACCTCAGTTTTTTTAGGAACCTCCACAGTGTTTTTTATATTGGTTCCCTTGTCAGGTGTTAGTGGACCATATACACATGAGTTTATTGCTGGGCTCCTGATTCTGTCCCATTATTCATATGTCAGTTTTCATGTCAATACCCACTGTTCTGATTACTATAGTTTTATAATATAGTTTGAAATAAGGAAGTGTGAAGCCTCCACCTCTATTCCTCTTTCTCAAGATCCCTTTGCTATTCAGGGTCTTTTGTGATTCCATCCAAGATTGCTTTTTCTATTTCTGTAGAGAAATGCCATTGGGATTTTAAAGAAATTACACTGAATCTATAGATGGCTTTGGACAGTATGGACATTTAAACAATATTAACTAACACTTCTAATCCAAGAACACATGTTATCTTTTTATTTGTAACCTTTTCAATTTCTTTCATTAATGTCTCACAGTTTTTCGTGCATGGTCTTTCACTTCTTTGGTTAAATTTGTTAACTTAAACTCTCAAGTAATTTATTGTTTTTGATGCTATTGTAAATGGGATCGCTTCATTTTTTCAAATGGTTCATTGTTAGTGTGTAGAAATACAACAGATTTTTGTACATTGATTTTGCATCCTGAAACTTTACTGAATTCACTTACCAGTTCTAATAGTTTTTTATGTAGTCTATAGAATTTTTTTTTTACCGGTAAAATAAAATTTAATTATGCTGAGGCTATGCCACATTGTCTCCTTACCTCAAGAAAAAAATGTCCCTTTTGGATGTGGATAAACAGTAAAATTCCTCACGGAGGACTGTTTTTTTCTCCCTTATGAAACCTTCTTCTATTCAAAACATAATTAAAAATATGTTTTAGCTACCAAAACACGTGTTTGGCATCAATGGTTAATACAGGAAAATTCTGAGTTTTCTCACATGTTTGCCTTTAAGTGTTCTTAGGAACTAAGAAGTAATTTGAAGGATTTTTACTGCTGAATTCCCAGCTAAAAGTTAATTTCCTGTGCTAAATAGAACACAAACAGAGCCGTTAAAAAGGTGATCGTATTAGGCTCAAATTTGCCAACCTAGTTTTAGTCCGGGACAACCAGCAATAGATATAGTGAGCAACTGGCCACTCGCTGAACTGATTGCCTTTCCTGGTGGTGTTTTTGTGGCAAGAGTGATGCAAAAAAAGTGTCCAAGTACCTGTGAAACATTTGGAGAAAATACCTCATTTGCTTCTTAGCCAAGTCAGTTAGCCACTGGCTAGTCATCTGCCTCAGTTAGCTCCTTAGAGTCATCTGTGTTTCTTCATCTTCTCTGAGAGAAGAAACCCTAAAACCTTACACCAGTCTTCCTTTCAGAAGGAAGGTGCCAGATGAATATGTTTTCCACTCATCACTACTGGAAACAAGTTTCCCCCAAGCATCCAGCAATGAGTGAGCACACGAACAACATTTGGATATTAATGCCATGGTTCAAGGACTTCCTGCAAAGCACCTTTAACATGCTGGCATTGGCAGCAGGCGTTCGGATGTGCTAACTTTGGCATCGTGAGTTTTATGTGCAGCACTACACAGCTGCTGCTGAGTCAATCCAATCAATATTTAGCCACACGAATACAAAGACTAAACAAGAACATGGTTTAGTTCTTGTTTAGTTCCAGGTGATTACCATTGTGTCCAATTTGCCATTGCTGGGCAAGCTAACACTGTATTTAAGCATTGCCTCCAACTTTAGCTGTGGATGTTTAAGAAACTCTTCCTCTTCTGAAATTTGTAACAAATGCTCCTAAATAAAAAGGTCAAGCTTATTCAACAAATGTGAGTCTCCCATATAACTAGCAAAGTTTTGGTAAGAGATAGAGCTGGTAGTATCCGTTTTAAACAGTAAATCATCGACACAAACCTTCTTTTCTTGGTCCATCTTCAGTTTTTTTGCTGCATAATAAACATCTTTTACTAATTCCTTATCAGCTTTCAACTGTGCAGTGTAGGCATAATTCAGTAAGACTTCAACAGCTTCTGGGTTGAGACCATCAAATTTAACATGAGAAACCCTATGAGCATCACTCACATTGTTAAAGTTTTCATATAAATAAGGGCTGCAGCAAGCCAGGACTGCTCTGTGTGCTACCATCTCAAGGCCACACACCTTAAGTCCATTATCACAGAACCGGCCACTTTTCCTCAGGGTGTTTCATTTGGCAATAGAAGACTCAATGAAATTTTCATTTTCAAACCTTAAATATTCATAGGGAATCACTTTTCCTTATAAATTTGGTTACACTACACTGGTGAGAAATGTCCTTCTGGGACATCTTAAATAATCCAAGACAAAGGAGTGTTAAAACTCAGCCCTTTATTGAGGTATGAAGACAGTTGAAGTGAAGGTGGAGGTGTCTTAAGATCCAATGGTGATTCCAAAACTATCAGGCTTGGAAATGATGCAATCAAGTCCTTAAAAGCTATAGACATGAATTTCTTCAGTGGTAATCATGTATCATAATCCGGTTCCTCTCTGAAGAGAGGGAAAATCTCAACTCTGTAGCTTCGGTGGGGAGCCGCAGGGTGCAGGCAGGCCCAGGCCCAACGGAAAGCGTCTGGAGGCCTTGGAGCGGGTAAGGCATGGAGTGGGAAAGCCATCGAGTGGGAGGATGCACAGTCAGTGCACGGAGGTTGCGAGAAGAGGGGGGTGCTCCACCGAGTTTTTATGTTCGCGGGGACTCGCTCCTCGCTCGCAGGCACTGCAGCGGGTAGAGCCACTGTGCCCAGCAGTCCCCAGCAACTGACCTTCACGTGTGCGTCCTGGAGACCCTGCCGCCACTGCCGCCTGCTCGTGCCTTCTACAATTTTCTATACACATGATTATGTTATCAGAAAACAGAGACAGTTTTACTTCTTCCCTTTCTAGTTTGGCTGTTTTTATGTCTGCTTGCTGAATTGCTCTAGCTAGGACTTCCAGTTGCTACGGTGAATAGGAGTGGCGAGAGTGGGCGCTTGGCTCCGTGTTCAGAGGGAAAGCTTTCAGCCTTTCACCATTGAACATGATGTGAGCTGCGGGTTTGTCATACGTAGCCTTGTAGTGTGTTAAGTTATGTTCCTTCTAAACAATTTTTGGAGAGTTTTTACCATGAAGAGATGCTACATTTTGTCAAATACTTTTTCTGAATCTATTGATACAATCATGTGATTTTTATCTTTCACTCTGTTAATGTGATATGTCACTTACTGATTTGCTTATGTTGAGCTATCCTTGTATCTAGAAATGAATCTTACTTGATCATGGTGTATTACCTTCTTAATGTGCTGTTGAATTTGGTTTGCTAGTATTATGTGAAGTATTTTTGTATTGGTGTCTACCAGAGATCTTGGACTATAGTTTTCTTTCCTTGTAGTTTCCTTATCTAGCTTTGGTATCAGGGTAATGCTGGCCTCATAAAATAATTTTGGGAGTGTTCTCTCCTCTTCAAATTTTTTTGAAGAGTTGGAAAAAATGGGGTTAATCCTTTAAATGTTTTGTAAAATTTACCTGGTCCTGGGTTTTTCTTTGCTGGGAGGTTTTTGATTTACTAATTCAATCTCCTTACTTGTTATTAATCTGTTCAAATTATTTATTCCTTTATGATTCACACTTGGTAGATGGTACATTTCTAGGAATGTATCTATTTCTTCTATGGCTAATTGTTCATCTTTTTTTAGGGATGGGAGGTTGAGCCCCCTATTCCACAATTTTGGTGTATTATTCTTGCCAAAAGTCTCAGTATGCTGACCCGCCCCCGCCAAATGTGCAGAGAAAACAGAAACCTAGAATCACTCTGACAAACTGTTTTCGACTTCCATCAGTGGGAATAAGATAAAGCCAGGGTGGCACCACCTAACACCTGAAACTGTCTGGGAATAGGTTAGCGAGCTTCGTCTCATTGTATGTGGTGGGATAGAGAAGCATTCTGATGAATGAAGGCAACAATAATCCCTAAGACAGAAGCTTTGGTTCAGTAGTAGCTTATTTCTTTACTTAGGAAATTTGTGACCTTAAATTCACCCTTTGACCTTAGTTTTCTCATCTGTAAAATAGGGGAATACAATATCTACATTTTAAGTTTCTCTGGATTTTAGTGAGTATCAGCTCAGAGCTAACGCACTAAAGTCATTGAATATCGCCAACACTTCATAAACACTTTTTCTCATGATTACTCCTTGGTATCCTTAGTGAAGGCATTAAACAATCACCACAAAACAACAAAAAATACTTTTGGGTAACCCAAAACAAGAGTTTTTATATTTTATTCCACTGTAGTGGAAAAGGAATAAACTTCATAGTTCTGAGGATAACAAGACAGATCAGGATAGTTAATTTGCCTCCTTTGATGCCTGGTGTTAAATCAATCCTCCTCTGCTGATTGCCTCAGACACCCTCTGGGCTTACGAGTAAACTGTGTTCTAATTTCTACATACCAGTGGTTTGGTAGAAGAATCTGAGAATGTTACCTTTTGGTGATCACATAACTTTCTGCCTTAGATGCTGACAACTGAGCAGTTAAAACAAGTGGAAACTCGGTGACTTGCTCTCTCTTGTGTACACAGGTGTAAGGGAACATTTGGGAACAATGAGCCATGCATTTGGAGGGCAGGAAGGGGATATTCACAGGCATGTAAGGGAAGAGGAGAAAATAAAACGAAAAAATAGAGAGTAAATAAAAAGTGCCTTAGCTTGGTCCTACCGTATTGTACAATTCTTCTAGTCTGGAGATGGTGAGAAAACGGTGCATGCTTACTCCATTCTCTATGAGTAATTTCACAAAATCCACTCTGTCCAGAACTAGGGCATCCAACATGGCTTGTTCCAGAGACCCCACCTGCAAATCAAGTCATTGAGTTAGTCTGCCCCAGGCTCTGGAGATGCAGCTCCTTGGCGTTCATCTGAACAGTTTAGAAATGGATGCCTTTGACATCTGATAAACCGCCAGCACATGCAAGAACATGCTAGCAAGACTGTTCTAACTCTACTTTTGGGGCAGCTACAATCTCTCCTGTGTTTGGAGGCCTATCTTTGCAGACAGAATCAAGGATTTCTATTTGCTAAAGTTGTTCCCTCCTTGCATCTCAATCTCTCTCTCTCTCTCTCATTCTGAGAAGGTACAACCATTCACAAGGCCTTTTCTCTGCCAACTCACTGACCAAACTTCTGCAACAGCAGCGAAGCGCTAACGTGGGTACTTTGCTGTCTTTGTTTTCATCTTCCTTAGGCTCTGAATTAGACCCTGGCTGGCTTGAGAAGAGGGACCCTTGTAAACAACAAAAAGGAGGCTGTTCTATTTTTTGGGGGGGGGAGTAAGTGATACCACCATGTCTTTGTCTCACCCATTCCCACCTGAAGACACTGTAACTATTTAGGTCCTTTGGCCTGTTTACTAGGGTTTTATTTAATTTCTTTTATAAAAAGTTCCCAGGGTCCAGACTTCTTGAAAAATCTTTCTACACTAGCAAGGCACTAGTGACACTAAATGAGCAGAAGCTCTCTGGGGAAAGGAAGGGCCGAAAGCGACCAGGACAGTGCTTCCAGGCATGGGAATCCAATTTCAGACTGCTGGTCACCTCCTGGAGATATCTACCTACGTCATCCAATGGCCAACTTTCTGTTTTTATTTTTGGTAGTTAAATGAGGGAAACAAACCAAGAACAGTTATATAAAGCTTTGGTTCCCTCTGCACAGGTGTTAGGGACAGGGAAGACCTGTGCTCAGCACCAGGACCAGATGGCACCCGCAACGGGAAGCCGCTGGTGCTGCAACTGACGGGCGACCCAGCACAGGCAACACCACGTGGGAGCGGCAACCTCAAAGACAACCAGAAACAAATTGCTTATTCCAATTCTTCCTTCATTTTAATTAACACAACTTTGTATTACACATATTTTTAAAAGATATTTACGAGAAATGACATCATTTGCTGCTGAAATTGCCGCCGAAGGCCACTCATGAGAGATGGAAATGTTTGGAACGTTTCAAGTTGTGCTTAGTCGTGCGTTCCACCAGGTGGCAGTGATTTCCTAAATCATTTCCATGCCAAAGCAAAGGCAGTGTGTCCAACCTGCTCTCAGAGGCTTCTTTTATTTAATGCTTTTTTAAAAATTATATTTTATTGTTTATGCTATTACAGTTGTCCCAATTTTCCCCCTTGGTCCCCCTTTACCCAGATGCCCCCCTCCACTCCCTCCAGCAACCTGACAACATTGTTTATGTCCACTGGCCATGCATGTAAGGTCTTTGGGGTACTGTACTGTACCCGTGGCTGTTCTGTAACTACCTATTTGTACTTCTTAACCCCCTCACCCATTGCCCTGACCCACCTCCTATCTGGCAACCATCAAAATGTTTTCTGTATCTGATTCTGTTTCCATTCCACTTGTTTGTTTTGTTTTTTAGATTCAATCGTCGACAGATATGTATTTATCAACACTTCACTGCTCTCCTTCTTATGAAAGAAAAGGTTTTAACATTTCATATAAACACCCTTGCCCAAGCAAGTGGGCTTTTCAGGGGTGACAACATATACTCTACCGGCCACTGTTGCCCATAAATAAAGATCTGGCTGCGAGCGATGTCGACTCGGTTCCAGGCTAAGGCCAAGCTCAGCTGGTCTGGCGCAGAGGCATTGGCTCCTGTCGACAAGAAGGGGAAAAGTGTGGGACAGAAAAAACAATGAGGAGTTATTGTACCAAGAAGACCCATTCCATCCCTCTGGCATCGACGCCCCTCTTCTTGCAAAGCAGACTCAGTTGTATAGGAGCGTTTCTCAGACTCGGCACTATTGGCATGTTAGGCAGGATAACCCTTTATCAAGGGGGCTGCCCTGTCGTTGTGGAATATTTATCAGCATCTTCGGACTGGACCCAATAGCAGTGACAACAGCACCTCCTTTCAAAGTCATGACAATTAAAAATGTCTACAGACATTGCTAAGTTCCCCTGGAGGTGAAGGGATGCAAAACCAGCCATTAAAAATCACTGCTTGACAGTCTTTTAAAAATTTTAAAATATTGATATATAATTTTATATTAGTTTCAGGTGTACAATATAGTGATTTGACATTTTTATACCTTACAATGTGGTCACCCCACTAGTTCTAGTAATTGTCTGGCACCATGCAAACTTATCACAATATTATTGACTGTATTACCCTTTATCTTTTTCACCCCTTCCCCTACCCTCACCCTGGTAATCATCACTTTGGTTTCTGTTTCTAGGAGTCTGTTTTTGTTTTGTTTTGTTTGTTCATTTGTTTTGTTGAGTCCACATATAAGTGAAACCATTTGGTATTTGTTTATCTCTGACTGACTTATTTCACATAGCATAATACCCTCTAGGTCCATCCATGGTGTCACAGATGGCAAAATTTCATTCTTTTCCATAATATTTCATAATATTTCATTGTATATATGTACCATGTCTTCTTTATCCACTCATCTATTGGTGAACACCTAGGCTGCATCCATGTCTTGGTATTATAAGTAATGCCGCAATGAACATAGGGGTTCATTTTGAATTAGGTTTTTTTTTTTTGTGATAAATACCCAGACATGGAATTGTTGGGATGTATGGTAGATCTCTTTTTAGTTTTTTGTGGAATCTTCATACTGCTTCCCATACTAGCTGCACCAATTTACATTCCCACCTACAGTGCACAATTTACATTCTCACCAACAGTACACCAACAGTGCACCTTTATTCCACACCCTCACCAACACTTGGCTACTTGTTGACTGATAATAGCCATTCTCAAATGGCATTTCTGATTCTAGTGTACATGCATGTTGGGTCAGTATAAAGCACATACTTGTAGTAAGTTAATTAGTATTTGGAATGATGAATATTAATTCAATTTACACAGGGATTTTTCCATAAAATATAGTTCTTATTTCTTCAGATAACAACAGGACTGCAAACTTACACTAGGGTTACTGGTATAAGCAAGTGTTAATGTATTAAATTCTTAGAACAAAATGAACCAACTATGAGGTGCCATTATCACCATCTTACAGATGAGGAAACTGAGGCACAAAAATTTGTCCAAGGTGAAGGAGCTGGGAAGTGCCAGAGATGAGATTCAACCTAGGCAGTCTGGATTCAGAGCATATTTTTTTGATTCATAGAAATGTAGAAAATGTAATTGAAATCATGATATGTCCCACACAAAGTAAAGTAGGCAAACAGGCCTTTCTATCCTCTATTGCAAAACATCTCGCAAAGGTGTTAATGAAAAAAAAGCTAAAATATTCTCTAATGCTATATGATCAGGGCCAAAATTGGTAAAATGTTACCTAAAATTCACATATGAGCTCCTTTGATTCTTGTTTTTCATCAGGCAAGCCATTTGGGTTTGGAGGTATACTTATTTATCCAGTTTCATTAAGATGTAATTGACATATAACATTGTATTAGTTTTATACAATAACGCATAAATTATTGTATACTTATACATTATTATAAACTATACATAATATTTTACACTATATACAGAATATATAGTTTTATATAATATATAACATAATGATTTGATATATGTGTATATTGTGAAATTATTACCACAATAAGTTTCGTCACAAAGAGTTACAATTTTTTTCATGTGATGAGAACTTTTATATTAGCAGCCTTCAGACACACAATATGACATTATTTCCTACAGTCACCGTGCGGCAGATTACATCTTCAGGGCTTGCTTATCTTGTAATTGGAAGTTTGCGTCTTTTGGTCGCCTTCACCCATTTCGCCCGCCCTCAAATCCCACTGCCTTGCTGAAACCTTGATGTCTTCGCTACGCTGCCCCTGGTGGTGAGGAGCCCTACCGGGGAAGAGCTGGATCCCCAGATGGTTTCGTTTGCTCAGCAGATTTTTACTAAGCTCCAATTCTCTGCCAACCTTTCTCGTGGGCATTGGGAAGATAAGGTTGGACCAAAGTTTCTACCCTCAGAGAGGAGAAGGATAACCATCCACTTCACACACACACACACACACACACACACACACACACACACACACACACACGTCTTTGTTGTTGTTACTGTTTCCTCCTGCTGAGTCCTCCTTTAGGTTTGATTACTGAATCTCTGATTGGATGAAGTCCTTCAAAGGCTGTCTAATCGTCTACGTCAGGTTCCAAAGTGACTCCAATGATTTCCTCTGGAAAAGCGAAGATGGGTTCTCAGTTGGGTCCCATCTACTCCACCCCGCCAGCCCGTTCACTCAGTCAGTTCATATCTATTGCCACCTCACTCACAGTCATAAACAGGAATTCTCCATTTTAAAGTCATGCTGTAAAATGAATACTGACAAAACAGTGACTTAGTGATACTTATTTTATAAAAGAATTTCCTTCACAAAAGTATTTCTCACTCTTTTTTAATTTTTATAATCCTCACCTGATGATATGTTCACTGATTTTAGAGAGAGAAGAAGGAAAGGAAGGAGGAAGACAGAGAGAGAGAGAGAAAGAGAGAGAGAGAGAGACAGAGAGAGAGACAGAGAGAGAGAGACAGAGAGAGAGAGAGAGAGAGAAACATCGATCGGTTCCCGATCGGTTACCTCCCATGCATGCCCTGTCTGGGAACGAACCTGCAATTCAGCTATTTGCCCTGCCTGGAATGAACCTAAAACTTTCTGGTGTATGTATGGGGTGATGCTCCAACCAACTGAACCACCCAGCCAGGGCAGTATTTCTTATTTTTAATTAGGAATTTATAAATACATTTAAACTATGATGCAATGCAAAAGGTAAAGTTTGTAAATATGCTTTAAGGAAATTACTGATCGGATAAAATGTCAGGCCCTTGGGTGGGCAGAATAAACCTTGTTCGGACATTCTTACATCCTGTTTCTTTAGAGACCCTGTTTTCCAATATTAGTAAGATTTTAAAAAGGTATCTTCTTAAGTTTAGATTCCTCTGAAAAAATAATTGGCATATTACTTATATTGTATTTCTGTAGGCTGTTTATGTGATATAATAGGCGTTGGCACTCTGAAATGAAGAGGTGCATTAACATTTCTCTGAAACCCAGGAGTTTCTTTCATTGGTATCTTTTTAGCATTTTGTTTATACTTTTTATGTTATGGTATACTATGGTGTAATATGGTATATACTTCTACCATATGTAGATCTTTGAAGACTTTGTAGCTCTTAAGAGGTCATTTACCCCTGATATTAAGAATGATACATGCTGGCCTCCTGGAGAACCGAATGAGATACCAGCCAGGTGGCAGCTGCTGGCTCAGCTCTGGTCCACGTCAGGCTGCCCTTTCCTGGAGGGCAGATGTGTGGTGAGTGTGAAGAGGGGCGGTAACAACTTCTCTGGGTAGCCGGGAAGGGCACCGAGCTCACTTATTACCTGTGGGGGCTTGGAAGGTTTACTTATCCTCTCCAAGACTTAGTTTCTTCATGTATAAAACAAGATCAATAATACCACTAAGGGGTTTCTTCATGTATAAAACAAGATCAATAATACCACTAAGCAACCATTTAGGGGTTGCTTTGGAGGTTAAATACAATAATAAATGGAAAAATTGCTTTGTTAAATTGCAGTACTGTGCAAGTATTTTTAGTGTTTTACATATTTCTGACCATAAATTTACCAGATTAATCATACTAATTTAATAAATTTATCAGATTAATAATGTCATCACCTTGCAAACATTCTGGAAGGTGAATGATTACCACTCAGACTATTATTACAGTTTCTGCTGTGGTCGATGTAAATGATTAGGTGTCACTGAATTTTCATAATAGGAATACCTTCTGTACAGCGAAACAATAATTTCCTCAGAATTAAGTACCGACAGCTCCTAAATCACTCAGGGCTTCCACACATGTCAGAACTGCCGATGGGCATCAAAAGTAGTTCTCGGACAGCTTGGGGAGTTGATCAAATGCTACCTTCTACCGAAGTTATTTTTTATTTAAAAATTTTTAAAGATTTCATTTATTTATTTTTTAGAGACAGGGGAAAGGAAGGAGAAAGAGAGGGACAGAAACATCAATGTGTGGTTGTCCCTCATGTGCCCCCCACTGGGCACCTAGCCTGCAACCCAGGCTTGTGCCCTGACTAGGAATTGAACCAGTGATCCTTTGGTTCACAGGCCAGCACTCAATCCACTGAGCTACACCAGTCAAGGCTTTTTAAAAAAATTTCTTTACACACTCCCCTAAATGAGCTGAAGCTTGTAGGTGCTAAGATATAAACAAGAAGAGGTAAATTTGTTCTGATGAAAGAGTCTCAATTTGGATATAAATGCTCTGTTTGGGTTATAAGAATGTGATTGTTTCCTAGGAACATAAATTAGGAAGATTGGTTATGCATTTACGCCTGGGCAGCCCAGGCAAGGGGCATTGGGTGTTTTCTTAGGAGCCATAACCACACTCAGTTAGGACAGTGCATCGGTCGCCTCCTCAGTGGTGTAACAGGACAGCGCTCCTGGGCATGGCACCTGCTGTCCTCAGCTCGGGGAACTGCTGCACCGTCCCTGGCCTGTCAGAGGCGCCCAAAGGCTGTTGCTCCTCTTGCACTGTATCCTGCTTGGAGTCACCACTAGACTCTCTCATGGGTCCTTATACTTCCTAACCCCTGCGTCTCAGGGTGGCAGGAGGTGGGGATTAAGCTTTGTTTTGCTCTTCTCTCATTTATTGGGTTTGAATGTTCTGTGCAAGATCTCACTCACTTAAAAAAAACAAAACTGTTCTTAGCTTCATTTTCAGAGCTAGGATGCTAGACTTTTATGGACTAAAACAATACAAAGACCTTACAAAGTCAGGTTGTTTATGTGATGTACTTGCCAAGGCTTTCTGCAGTATATATAACTGCTATATCCTCATGCCCTAGTAATATATGCAAAATGAAAGGACAAATATAATGATATGATTTTATATATGATTTATGATTAATAACATTGTAAAGCACTATGCTATTTCCTTGTGTTTGCCAACCTACCTAAATGGATGGGTCCTTTTATTGCACCTTTTCTGCAGTAAAAAAGCCAACACTTCACAAAAGTTTCCCACTGACATGTTAGAAAAACTGGACAAAGTGTTTCTGTAGTATGCACAATATGCAAAACTGAGAAACATTGTCAACATAGGATGGAGGGAATAAAAGAAAAACCTGTTCTGTTGAATTATTCTGCTTGCTTATGCTATGACAAATAGGAATCCATTTACATAGCTGGGTAATTAAAATAATTGCATTCTCCATATTGTGATTTTTATCCAGATTCTATAGAAAAAAAATAATCAGGAGTTCTGGGACATTTCCTGAAGTTACCGCACTGATGATTTCCTAATGTCTGTTCTCCTTTTCTTATACTCATTGTCTCTTTCTTTGAGGACTTGATAATCCAGGGACCATTTTGTATTTCATTTTTATTAAAGTTGTGTGTGCACAGAGGTTTGTCACAAAAATCACTAGTCTCATCATCCCAATCCTCTTTCTCTGTAAGCAGCTATGGGTCTCTAGTAGCTCATTATTTTGATTCTCCATGGTGGCTGATCTCCAAACAGAACTTCCAAGGGAGATAGCCCGGAAATTCACAGTCTTGGAATAGTCCCTCCCACACTGAACCTGGGTTGGTCTTGTGACTCGCTTTAGAATAGAAGTGACACTGTGCCAATTACTAACTTAAGCCTTAGTGAGGTCCTGCTTTGCTTTCACAGCAGAACTGTGACCTTGAGCCTCTTCCTCATCGTCCAGAGATTTCTAATACTTCTTTCCACCTATGTGGGAACTCCTGTTTCCTAGCTCCCATGTTATCTGTTTCACTTAGTTTCTGCTTTCATCTTGGTGGAGTACATGCTCCAGTAATTTCCGAACAAGTGCTTCATGGGAATTGACAACTGATGTCTGATAATGTCTTTATTCTACCTTCACAAGTGACTGGTAGATTAAATGTAGAACTAGATTGCAAAGAAATGTTCTTAAAAATTTAAGGGCATGGCACGATAGCTTTTTGCATTGTTGATTAGAAGTTTAAAATGTTTGGGCTGCTTGCCCAGCAAAGCAAAGTATTTTTCATTGGAATCAATTAGAATATACATATCTTTTGGATTCACACGTTCTGCAATATCATGATAACATGACTGAATATGGGTTTATTTTCACATATAAATAAACTGTGCTGGACATTCCGGGGTATAATCTGGTAACATGTATTCTAGAGTTCAGGGACATTTCTGGGAATGTTGTATTGACAATTTCCTACTCTCTTTTATTTTTAAATTGATTTTTAAGGATAGAGAAGGAGAGAGAGAGAGAGAGCGAGAGAAACACCGACATGAGAGAGAAACATTGATTGGTTGCCTCTTGTACACATCCTTACCAGAGACCAAACTCACTACCTAGGCACATGTCCTGACCAGAAATAGAACCCATGACTTTTTGGTTTATGAGATGATGCTCTAACCATCTGAGCCATGCCAGCCAGGGTATTTCTTATCTTTTGCTCACTCTTTTTTTCTTTCTCTTCCTGTACTTTCTGGGAAGTTCTTCAACTTAATTTTTAAATTCTTCCATTTGTTTTCTATTTGAAATTGTTATATTTAATTTCTAAGAGCTCTCATTAGTTTTTTTAAAGTGTATTTTATTGATTATGCTATTGCAGTTGTCCCATTTTTTCTCCCCTTTATTCCCTTCTGCCCTGCACCCCCTCCCTTCAGCATTCTCCCCTTTAGTTCATGTCCACGGGTCATACATGTATGTTCTTTGGCTTCTGCATTTCCTATACTATTCTTAACCTCCCCCTGTCTATTTTGTACCTACCATTTATGCTTCTTATTCCCTGTACCTTTTTCTTCATTCCTCTTGCCTCTCTCCACTGATAACTTTCCACATGATCTCCATTTCTGTGATTCTGTTCCTGTTCTAGTTGTTTGCTTAATTTTTGTTTTTGTTTTTTAAGTTCAGTTAATAGTTGTGAGTTTGTTGTCATTTTATGGTTCATGTTTTTGATCTGTTTTTTCCTAGATAAGTCCCTTTAACATTTCATATAATAAGGGCTTGGTGATGATGAACACCTTTAACTACCTTACCTGGGAAGCACTGTATCTGCCCTTCCATTCTAAATGATAGCTTTGCTGGATAGAGCAATCTTGGATGTAGGTCCTTGCCTTTCATGACTTTGAATACTTCTTGCCAGCCCCTTCTTGCCTGCAAGGTGTCTTTTGAGAAATCAGCTGATAGACTTTTTGGAACTCCATTGTAGGTAACTGTCTCCTTTTCTCTTGCTGCTTTTAAGATTCTCTCCTTATCTTTAATCTAGGGTAATGTAATTATGATGTGTCTTGGTGTGTTCCTCCTTGGGTCCAGTTTCTCTGGGACTCTGAGCTTCCTGGATTTAGTAGCAGCCTATTTCCTTTGCCAGATTGGGGAAGTTTTCCTTCATTATTTTTTCAAGTAAGTTTTCAATTTTTTGCTTTTCCTCTTCTCTTTCTAACACCCATACAATTTTGGATGTTGGAACACTTAAAGTAGTCTCAGAGGTTCCTAATCCTGTCCTCACTTTTTTGAATTCTTATTTCTTTATTCTGTCTGGTTGAATATTTCTTTCTTTCTTCTGTTTCAAATCATTGATATGAGTCCTGTTTTCCTTCCCTTCACAGTTGGTTCCCTGTATATCTTTCTTGATTTCACTTTATATAGCCTTTACTTCTTCCTTTGTTTTGCATCCATGATCAATAATTTCTGTGAGCATCCTGATTACCAGTGTTTTGAACGCTGCATCTGATAGATTGGCTCTCTTTGTTGCTTAATTATTTTTAGAGAGAGGGGAAGGGAAAGAGAAAGAGGAGGGAAGCATTATTTTGTGGTGGCCTCTCACAGGTTTCCTACTGGGACCTGGCCTATAACCCAGGCATGTGCCCTGACTGGGAATCTAACCAGTGACCCTTTGGTTCACAGGCTGGTGCTCAATCCACTGCGCCACAGCAGTGAGGGCTGCTTAGTTCTTTTTCTGGAGTTTTGATCTCTTCATTCATTTTGGCCATATTTCTTTGTTTTGGTGTACCTGTTACGTTGTAAGGATTGGAGCCTGAGGTGTTCACCAGGGCAGAGAAACCTACTTTGCTGCATTGTGATGCTGTATGTGGGGGAGGGGTCAGAGAGGGAACAATGCCACTTTCTTCACTTTTACCCTGCTTTCAGTCACTTCCCTTGCTACCCACAAGCATATTGGGCCCTTCTGGTGCTGATTCCTGGGTGGGTTTGTGTACATTCTAGGACCCTGTGAGTCCCTCCAATGGTTTCTCCTATGAGACTGGGTATTTCTCCCACTGCCACACTCCCCACTGAATTTTACAGCCAGAGGTTTTGAGGCTTTACTTCTCTGCAATGGAACCCTGGGTTGCATGGTCTCATCCCCTAGTTGTTCTTCCTGGTTTATCCACAAATGTGTGACTGCCAGCTGCTGCCTTGCTGTGCGTCCTCTCCGCCCAGCTGCCTGTCTCTGCTGGTCCTACCAGTCTGGATGAATGTTTCTTCTTTAACTCCTTGGTTGTCAGACAAACTTCCATACGATTCAGTTTTCTGACAGTTCTGGTTGCTTTTGTTTTTAAATTGGTTGTTATCTTTCTTTTGGTTGTGCGAGGAAGCAAAGCATATCTACCCATGCATATCTTGGCCAGAAGTCTTTGTAGTTCTTGAACTAAATATAAAGCATTGTTATTTTTTAATGATTCAAATATTTAAAAAATACTCTGAGGTTATTAATGATAATTTTGGTGAATTTCCTTCTTCTTACAAAGGTTCTGCTTATCTATCCTCTATGTTAGAGGGCTTTCTGAAATGTCTGGTTGCCCTTGGTCATCTGCTCATATTTAAGAGTGGGAAACTCCAGTGCTGATTGAAAGCTCTAAGTGCATGAGTAGAGATTTTGAACTGTAAACTTCACTGTAATATAAACCAGTTGGGATCCTTTAGTACCTTCAGGTCTTTTCTCATAGAAACATCACATTTCACAGAAAAGCTTCTCCCAATCTCTGGCCTGGAGGATAAAGACTCCAGCCACCAGCATGCTAGAAACCAAGTAGAGGAAAAGGGCTAGAGTCTCAGCATCCCATATATATTAACTTATTAAGGCCCACCCCACCCCCTTTTTCAGTACTATATTTCGGCCCTTAAATTTTTACTTTTTGGTTGGACAGGGCTTTGGGGAAATGGGATAAAGATATGACATTCTAGCTATTTAAAAAAGGCTCACCAAATTGTTTTATGTTTTCTCCCTTTGCTCCTTTTTTTGAGGTCCTGGGTCCCCAAATTTCAGTGTCTTTTGAACATTTTAAAGTGTAAGTCAGTTTGATACCAGCTTAGTGTTCAGTTTTTTTCTTCTAGTCATATGTTTCTAATGTCTCTGCAAGGAAGGTTAGTATATTTAGTCTTCCAGCTTGTAAATCACAAAATATTGTTTCTTCTCTAGTGATTTTGAATAAATAAACTTTCATTCTTATTTTAGAGAGATTCACAGTAGAATAAGTAAATTATTTGTTCAGTGAACTATATATACCTGGGAGTCTGTCTATATTTTTTCCTTGTACCAAGGAAAGTTTAGTTTTCATTGATTGTCCAAAACATGTGAAAATAGGGCAGTCTTTAATATCTGGCCTGGGCTATAGATGTCCAGGACGAAGAGCAAGGGTTCTGGACTCAGATAACTGGGCTCATGTCCAGACACCATCAGTTTCTACCTGCGTGACTCTGACCACGGTGCTTAGCTTCTCTGTGCCCCATCTTTCCAGATTATAAAATGAGTCATACTGATAGTATCTGCCCCACTTTGGTATCGTGAGGATTAAATTAATTAATACTTGTACTATTCTAAGTGCTATATTAGTTGTTTCTTGTTATATGTTAGTTTTATATTGTTTATCACTATTACTTGCATTATGAATGTAAAGTGTTCATTTCACAAATCATGCTGCTGTCAGTCTGGATGATGATGTAATTTAGAAGGCATAATGAGTAATTTAATGAATGAAGCTGATTCACTGCTCTCAGGTAGTCAAGGAACAAACGTATGATTCCGTAGCTCTACTGGACAGTCAGCAGCTGAGAGTTGCTCACAAGCTTTGAGTTTAAAATTAGCTTAAAGTACAGATAATTGAGCACCCTGGCATTGCCAATCCTGAGGCACGAGTGAGCTGCAGAGGGAACGGGTGTTTAGCTTCCGTGTAACAAGGAGCCTGACATGACCACATCTGTCATGCAGAACTAACTGCACGGTGCCGAGAAGGAATACTGTTCCTGGGCTTCTGCAGACCTGGGTTCCAGTTTCCCTTCTTCCAAACACCAGCCGAGGCTTTGCAGTGGCCTAGATCTTCCTAGTCCTACTGGCTTAAAAATTCTACAGTGAGACAATCTTAGGGACATGTTCATGACTTTGGAACCATGTAGGAATGGCCTAAGGCCCTGTTGTTCATGGTCCTTGCAAACTCTTGGATGCACATGTTGCACCTCTCCTACTGGTGATTATGCCCTTGGAGGAAAGAGCATTACACTCTCATTCTCTGAGGACAAACTTGAATCTCAAGCCCCACTCTCAAACTTACTACCTATGTGGAAGGAGCTGAAGAAATCACTCTCTTCTATGAGCTGGCACCAGAATTCTGCTTAGAGAGAGGACTGTCTTAGTCTGCAAGGTATTTTGCAAAGGTATTTTGCAAGATACCTTGCAGATGAGCCCTTCAGGGCTGGGGCCAAAATATCAGAGACCAGAAATGAACCTCTGTGCTTGGAAGGAGAAGAAGACTTCATTTTACTCTTAAAGGAGAAGCATGAGGAAGAAGCCAATACTGGAAGAAGATGGGGGAGGGGAAGTCTGTGGAACAGTGTGACACTGGGGGAGTCCTGGGGAAGGACCTGCAGAAAGGATCCGGCATGAAACGGCCAAAGTATATCGACATTGGAGATGCCTGCTGTTCAGTTAGAAGCGGTTACATTATTCAGAAATAAACTCTCTTCCAGCCCTATCTATGTTTTGTAGAAAAATCTACTATGTCCATTAAATTCTTTCTGTTACATGAATTTTATTTTTGCTTTGAAACTGGAAGGTTGAGTTTTACATTTGGATTTCTATAGTGAGGAGCAGAAATAACATACATGAATCAGTAGGCAGGAATGACAGGGAGAATTTAAGAATTTTAGAAATTTGTGGAACTCCTGGGGGTAATGTAGGATCTGCATTTTGTGGATTATTGAGAGTCCACATTAATGAAATTTCAGGGGTAAGGAGACCCCCGCTTACATCTGGGTTGTTTGTGTGACTTTGGCTAGTGGTTGATTAGGCCAGGACTCCATTTCCTTCAATCAATGGATGTTTATGAAAATTCCATGTCAGAAAATTTTCCGTGTGTTGGGATATAAAGGCAAAGAAGACATAATTCTTTTCCTCTGGAAACTTTCTAACTGGAAGGTAGTGCCAGGGTAATAGTACCCTGGTAACCAGGATATTAATAGTTCTGAGCTTGCCTGGATATTCTTGGTTTATTCCTGTTCTTCTGCCTTAATTATCAATACTTCCCACTTTCATGCCTAAGAAAGTCCTAATTTAGAGATATATTAGCTGGTAACCATTGCATGAATTTGTAAAGATTAGAAAATGATTAAAATTTATGTTAAAATGCTGTGTGAATTGTAAGGCATTCTACAGATGAAGAGATTAAGAGATTTAAGTTTTTTATTGCATTTTGTTACTAGAAATAGAAATGTCTAAAATTGCTATCTACTTTGGTCCCTGTTATTACTTTGAGATCTACTTGGATTTGCAAGAAAATAAACTTGCCAGAAAATTAATTTCATTTTAAGGCATCTTAGCATGTTCTGAACCATTGTCAAGATTAAACTTCCTTTTGTAGTCTGTTTTGGATCCTTTCATGTATCCTTGAAATTTATTTATTTTTTAGTTGTTTTTTTAAATTTATGGGTCCTTTCCAATTTAACATTATATGATTCTGATAGGTTTTGGACATGGGGGACATGCCAGATCTTTAAGAATTTTTAGGGCCTATTTTGGAAAGGAATGGGTATAAAAATACTACATGTTAAATATTTATCACAGAGAAGGCACATTGCTTTCCCTCAAAGATCTTTTACTTTAACTGTCTCATGTGTCCCTTACATCAATCACACGAGAGAGATATGATTTCCCCTTGCCCAGGAAAGGGGCCTGAGGCTTACAGAGGTCAATTAACCTGCCTGGTTAATGCCATAGCCAATAAAGCACTAGGATTTAAAGATATATCTAATCAGATCCTGAAGGCTTTGATCATTTATTCATGAGTGCAATAAATAGTTATTGAATATCAACTATATGCCAAGTGCTATGTATACAAGGTGTGTCCATGAGGTATCCAGCCATGTACTATAAAAAATAGAGACATTTATGGAAGAAGATACAAGATTCAAGAAACATTGTACATAGGACAATGATGCCTCAGTCCCCTTCAAAGTAGGCACCTTGGAACTTCTCCCAATTGTCATCAGCTGCCCTGTTGTATTTTCCTGAATCTCATTAATGGTCTGAAATTTCTTCCTTTTCAAAGGTGATTTCAGTTTTGGGAAAAGCCAGAAGTCACAGGTTGCCAAACCTGGGCTGAAGTGGGGCTGAATCACCTTGGTGATTTGATGTTACACCAAAAAACTCTGTATGAGACATGATGCATGAGCGGGCATATTGTTGTGATAAAGCTGCCAATCACCAGGTGCCCATAGCTGTGGCCTTCTGAACCACCTGAGTAGTTTCTGTGAAGGAATGTTCAAGCTTAATGCAAAATTTGATGCAGGGTTAAATGTGGGAGGTGGGGGTGGGTGGGGCAGGGTAGAGTGATGGGAGGAAAATGGAGAACACTGTAGTTGAACAACAATAAAAGAAACCGGATACAGATTGGTTTCTCTACTTGCTCAGTCATTGTGAATGCGATGCCACCCAGTACACAAGCTCCCTCAACAGCGTGTACTGCCCCCACTGACTAGTACAGTGAAACTGTCACTGCAATGCGTGCCCACTCCAGTCCATTCTCCTTGGCTGCTAGGTTACATCGGTGCTGTGCAAATCATGCTTGTTACATTAACAATGGCTGGGCTTTTTTGGAATAGACCTCGTATGTGTCTGGTGGTGAGTAAAACAGATGGTGCTGGTGCCCTGTCCTCATATCTGGTTTGATGGCATCATCATGATCATCGTCAGCCACACCATCACTTATTAATGAGACTTTTCCAGACCTGAATAACTGCCGAAGGCCAATCTACTCTGTGACATTGAAGTTAAATATTTGACTAAAGGAATAAACTGAACCATCAGGAACCAAGTGCATTGGAAAGAGCCTGATTTAAAAGTCAGAGGACATGTGGAGAACTGAAAGTGGCCTCCTGCTGGGAAGGGCTTAATAAATACTTCAGTAAAGAATCTACATTGTAAAGATTACCAGGGGAGTTTCATCTCCAACTGAAATTTCCACTGTTCTCCCATGGTTTACCATATCCCCTTTTCAATCTAAAATAAAGTGAATAGGCCACATGTTTTTGATTTTGTAGATCTCCTTTGGACAAAATTTCATCTAATGCCATTCATATAATATTTAATTACTATGGTAACTTTGCGTCTCATTAGCGATGAAGGTATTAACATGCACGTCTCCTTTTTTGGCCTTAATAAAGCTATTCTAACAGTTCCAGGTTAAAAAAAGATATTAAAAAGAAAGCAATCATGCATGTGTTGTATTAAGCTGCCTACACACAGGAAAGAAGGATGTGAAAGACAACACCTAATTAGAAGTACTTTTTTATTATCAAAGTTGGGTCATAATTAATTCCTATGAAAACCTATCCATCAGTTTCAGAGTTTAAGCAAGGGAGCTTCTCAGTAAACATTCCAGGATGCTAGTAGCCTTTGAGGTCTATCTGGTGCATAGAATTATTGGACATAAACTAATTTAGAATATGCTCCAAAATGTAGTTTTGCTAGGGATTAATTAGGTCATTTAAAAATAAGAGGAGTTATTTAGCAAGACTAATTGCAGACTGATATCAGTACTAGTTTGTAATAATAATTACATTTTTTACTTAGCAGAGTTAGAGGAGCATGCATTCAGATGTAGTTTAAAATTATTAAAATATATTGTTTTTTTAAAAAAGATTTTATCTACTTTTATTTCAAGTTTATTTTTAAAAAGATATAATTTTAAGAAAAATGGTTTAGAGCATAGTGATTTTCATTGTTTTGCATAATATAATCTAATCAATGGAATTCTTGAAATTTTTCTAAAGTTAGATAGAACATATTGGCTTTTTTTTGGCATTCAACACTTTATTTTTCAATTACAGTTTACATTCAATATTATTTGTATTAGGTTCAGGTTGGCATATGAATTTCATTTCAAACTTTTTTCCTTAAGATCTGAACAGACTTACAAATACATATCTTAAAATGAAGTTGTCTTTCCCTACTTAAGAATCTAAAAGTAATTAATTAGTTTATTAATTATTGATTAGCATTAATTATGTCTGAAGAACTAAACTGTGTGAAATAAAACAGTAGAAACTAGGTAATTTTCTCTGAAATAACTTAACTCCTTGGGGAAATTGAATTTCCTACAAATTATTTTTTGTTGGCTCTGCATTCATATATCTTGCTTAGATTTTCTAGCGGTGTTTCTAATTATTTTTTAGATCAATAGCAATCAGCTATTATACATGTTTATGTGATTTTTATAGATACTTTATGTTAAATATTGCCTGTACATGTTATAGTACTCTGAGTATATATGTACTTGCCTTTTACAGTTAACTACAGAAGATGCTTTCTCCTTTTCTATCAGCTTTTCTTAATTTTTAACCTAATACTTTTCTTATTCTGTTCAAGGATCCCATCCAAGAGGCCACATTACATTTAGTCACCATCTCTCCTTAGGCTGTGACTCTTTCTCAGACTCTTCCTTGTTTTTGATGACCTGGATAGTTTTGTGTAGGAACATATTGTTTGTGCTCTCTTTGAGCTCTTTTAAATTGCTTTCTAGAAAAAAAAGGAAGCAGTTGAGTTTACCCTCTCCCCATGCTGCAGGTAACTTATTTACCAATGAAGATTAAGCCCAAAGGAAAAAGTTCCTCATTTAGGGAGAACAGCGATCATCACCTATTACACTTCAGTGCATGTATATCGGTGTGAGAGTGTACACCCACTCATGTGAGTGTACACCCACATGATTTGCCTTCTAAGGGGTGTAAGAATAAATGAAGAGAAAATTGGGAGTAATTTGATCCATAGAAAGCATCAAGCGCCACTTACAATAACTTCTTCTGCTATGAGCAGATGTTATTGAGCCTGGAGCTAGAGGTTTATGCTGCTGTATGAGACACAGAGACAGTATGAGGTGCCTGGGAGAGCATGTTGGTAAGCATCGGACAGTTTAAGGTAAGTCTGGGGTCTTTTCCAGTGGAAGCTTTCTCTGGTTGCTATGACTTAGGCAGGGTCTGGCTGAGGGATGGAGGCTGGCAGAGGAACTAGGTGACCTCCCTAGATTCTTGCGTACTTTTCCCATAGAACCTCTCAAGGTGTCAGACCTCTGCTGAGCAGGTTAGTAGCCTGAGTTAGCAAAGAGGAATACAGGACTCCCAGTTAAGTTTGAATTTCAGGTAAATAATGAACAACATTTTTAGTATAAATATGTCCCATGCAATATTTGGGCCTCCCTTATCCCTCCAATTTGTTGTTTATCTGAACACTTAATGTCCTGTGTCTTCTCTGCACCAGTTCCTTGGGTCCCCCAGATGTGCAGCTGTGGTGGAGGGAGAACGGAAGAGGTGGAGAAGGGTGTAGCTCCAGCCTCAGACCACCACTCTTGGAGAGTGGTTACCTTAATGTGAACAACAAATGGGACATCACCTGTTCTCCAAAGCTACTCAGGTCAGCATTGGAAGACACTAAGGGCCTCTTAGCTCTTTGTAACAGCATTCATGGTCCAGCTCTCTTCATTTTTGAACAGATACCCAGTAAGTCTGTATCATATAAACAGTATCCTTTACTACTAATAGATCCAGAGGAAAAGAAAACCCCATGAGATCAGAAACAGGAGACAGCAAAAGTGTATTTTCCCCACAACCACCTGGTTCCCTAGCTGTCTGCCTTCCACTCCCACAGGCTGTGAGAATGTGGACCAGCCAGGGCTTAGTCTCACAGCTCTCTCCCCCGCCTCTTATCTAACTTTCAATTTTCTCAGATGATGGAGAGAATAAATGCTGTACTATATAAAGATTCCTCATGCATTAGATAATTGAAAACTAAGTATGATTGTAGAAAAATTAAGTGTAAACAATACCACATGCTCAGGCATAATAAAAATACATAGGAAGAATAATTTAACGAATTAAAAAGTTTGAAACAGATGTAAGTATGCTCTTGACCTCTAAGATAGAGTCCACAAAAGTATAGGCTTGGAATACTTCACACATCAGTGGAGTCAAAATCGGGGAGCATTTAAAAGCCTTCACAAAATAGAGTTCATACATCATAATTTTTTAATGGCACACATTCCAATTAGCATCAACTGTTGCATAAATAAGGTTGATTATAATAATTAAAATGTTATTTCCTAGAGCAATCATAATTTCCTTTAATCTCCCATAGCAATGTTTTGTAAACTTCAAATTATGATCCATTAATAGGTCATGAAATCAACTTAGTGAGATATAATCAGTGTTAAAGAGAATAGAAAATATCCACTTTCATTACTTATAGTCAATGGAAACATTATTTCATGTATCTTAATTTCAGTTTTCTAAACACATATGTATAAATGATTGGTTATAATATAAAGTATATTTCATATGATCTGTTATGAACAGTCAGAAAACAACTATTTATATTACAAAAAAATTCTAAGGCTGATCAAAAGGGAAGGAAGTACAATTTGAAGTCACAAATTAGTGAAAGAGGAAGGAAATGTTTTCAATAGAAGATAATATGATGGTTAATATGTTTTAACTAATAAGTGAGTCACTTTTCCATTTGTTGTGAGTTTGGTTCAAGGTGATAAATATGGTGTTCCACTTATCACCAATGGGCATGCCGTGGTGGTATATGTAAGTGAGGCCTCTGGGGTCAGGCTGTCTGGCGTGGCCATGTTACTAAATTGTTCAATTTCCTTGTCTATAAATTGGGCCTTGTCATAAACTGGTGATCACCCAGTTGTATGGATTAAGTGAATTTACACATAGAATGCACCTAACACAGTGTTGGGCACTTAATAAGTCCTCAGTAAGTGTTAGTTACTAGCTTTATTATGTTTTTTTAAATTTTTATGTAAGAATAGCAACTATCAGAGTTACTTGCCTCAAACTTTTAATTTTATCTGATGAATGGAGAAGGGGACCCAGGGTATGCTTTGTGGTTCAACCCACACAGGTCCTTCGATTCTTCTACATGTATGTATTTAGAATCGAGTCCATTGGAACCAAATGCTTTAGAGCAGAGATTCTCAACCTGGGACACAAGACACACTTCCTAGGGTTGTGAGCTTCCTGAAGTGTGATCAGAATCTTGAAAAATTGGGCATATCTAATTTGGGGAGTAGACAAAGAAGGTCAGCTTCTATGGTCAAAGGGGTCACGTGGTATACTGAAGAGTTAGGCATACTTGGAAGTCCAGGCTTACTAATTAGTAATGGTAAGCAAGTTACCTGAGCAAGTTACTTAATGTCTTGTAGCTCACTGGCCCCATCTGTAAATGGGAATTAAAAACAGCTTCTACATGATATAGTTGTTGCAACAATTAATGTTTACTGTGTTTGTAAAAATTTTGGCAGTTAGCATAGTGACTGCCACATGATAGGCAGTCAAGAAAATATTAATAGTGGAAGCAGAGTAGGTAGATGGGAAACTAGAATACAGTGGTTGCTCTTCTGAGTTTTAATTTTGGAATCTATCACTGAATCATTAAGTCATCCATTCATCCCTTCATTTATTCACCAAAATTGGTCTAACACTTGCCATGTGGTATGAATTATGTGAGGTGCTGAGAGAGCAGTCATGGACAAGACGCCTTCTCTGTCCTCACAGAGCTTGTCATCTAAGGAGGCTGACCAACAGGGCGTAGCCAGCGGTGTGACAAGAGCTGCAGCAGGCAGGTGTGGGGCTCAGGAGGAGGGTGGGGGGCCTCTAACCAGGAACTGCAGTCAAAAGGTCTGTGGTTTTGCTTCATCTTATAGCTCCGGTTTTCATTTCAGTCCTAAACAGAGGCAACTTCTGTTTGTTTATTTGCATACTGAACACCATTAGCCACATGTAAACTACCTATTAAGGGACCTGAAGGGCAGGATCTGATCTGTAGAGGTTGGAGAAAAATAATCTTCTCTTGCACATGGCTGCAAGGATGAGGACATGCAGTGAGACCTCTTTATAACATTGGGACTAAAACCAGGACGAACACCAACAGCCTCTTTATAAAGGAAAACCATTCACTTCAGGCACTTCTACTTATACCTTGACTTTGAAGAAAGTTAGAGTTAAATTTAATGCTCAGTTATAACAAGTACAGTAGCCTACTTTTTTGGTTTCTTTCTCCATTGCTCTACATGGTTTTGATTTTCTATTTTAATATATTACAATATCTCTATGTCTAGCTATCTACTATCTATGCTATATTAAGTGATTTTTGAAAGTAGATAGGGCAATAATTATTAAATAACCTCAGGAACTTAGTATCTTACATATTACATTGGTCTTTTACTTTGTATATTTTTATGATTCAGTGGACATGACTAAATTGTAGTGTATTTAAATTTTATGAAATTGAGTCATTCTGTAACAGCTCCATTATAGAAGAATTGAATAGCTGGAGCGTGTCTCACAGGAGAGGTCCTTGTGTTATCCACAATTGGCTGTGTAATGGTATCATTTTGAATTATATCCACTATTAGGAGACATAAGGTTGCTGTGTTAATCCATTTAAGTTACTTTTGCACTTTCTGGATACACCAACTCTCTTACCTTTGAGCAAAGCTGTCAGGATAGCTAAATCTATGTCCTGGTGTCCTTCTGATCCCATCCGAAACACCGTAATCTGCAATTTGAAACACGACCATTAGCAATGCACTTTTTCCCCCAAGAGAAATTAAATCATTGGGACCATATCTGAACACAGACCATTTTAATATCTGTAAGGTAGATTCTTAACCACAGGAAAAGCATACATAGCAAGAATTTAATTAGATGGCCCTGCAGTTCATTAAGAGGGAGATGATGCCTCAGTAGCCGCCTGACAGAAACCATCTTGGATAATTGCACTGATTGTGGTTTCAATGAGGAGAAACCAGAAACCAAGGAAAATGTCCTCTCCTAACATTTAAGTTTTTAAATTAAAACTTGCTGGGTTGCCCTGGCTGGCGTAGCTCAGTGGATTGAGCGCGGGCCTGCGAACCAGACGATCGCAGTTCGATTCCCAGTCAGGGCACATGCCTGGGTTGCAAACTGGTTCCTTGCAGGCTAACTACCAGGGGATGCACAAAAAGGCAACCATACATTGATGTTTCTCTCCCTCTCTCCTTCCCCTCTAAAAATAAATTTAAAAAAAAAAGCTGGGTTTACAGACAAGTGTAAACCACAATGTAAACTATGAGATGAGAAACTAAGTGTTTAAAAATAGCTAGTTGGTAGTATGCCCTTCAGTAAATACTCCCCTTATGTATGGGTGTGTGTGTGTGTGTGTGTGCGCGCGTGCGTGCGTGCAGTGTAGCCATCCCTATGCTTACTCCTCGGCAATAGTTACTCAAGGTTTTCAACGTTGTGATGCTTCCAGATCCTCCAGTCCCCTCGATAACCTTGAAACCTCTTGAGAATAATTTATCAGTGCATCCAGGAGAGAAAAGTATTCTCTGGTGGATAATTAATACACGTTGGATTAATACTAAGTCCCAAAATAGTGCTTAAGAACAATAAAGTTTTTTTTTCTAAGTCAGAGGGAAGCTACTTAAAGAAGCCAAAAGATTTTTAAAAATTTCTATATTGAATTGGTATTGTATTCAGCTGCCTTAGGCATTGAGTTTCCCTGTCTATAAACGGAAATATAATAGTACTTGCCCATTTCTGACTATATAGAAAGCAAATGTTATAGAATTTGCTAATATATAATTCTAGGCCTTGCTACTACGATGGAGATCACGGACACAGAACCACAGACTGTCAAACCACTAGCTGCCTTACAAGTTTTCTGATCCAGTACTCAGAGACAGAAACCCAGCGCTTAAGGGCGACAACTAGTCAGATGGACAGCTGGAACTGGAACCCGACGACAGACCTCACCGTTTGTCTTGTGCTTTAAACATTGGAAAGAAGTGAGGAGAAGGAACAAGAACATATGTGCTCTTGTGAGATGCCTAATTCTTTTGTACCAGTTTATGTCCCGGGATGAATATAAGGCAGAGACTGCGAGAGGAAGTGCTTGACAGGCATTTGAACTGAAAAATGTAAAAAATGTAAGAACCAGATGAAATTCATCTGTGTCCTGTGTTTGGCTCATGGGTCATAGTTGTGGCCCCGGTAAGGATCACCAAGTGGAGTTGTGCCCATACTTCATCAGACTTCCACAGAAATCTGCTTCTGCACAACCACAGTTTGGCCCAAGTACCACTGGGATAGTGCCCCAAATAGTCTTGCTGCCCCCACAGAATCCACTTGGAAGATGAGAGGCAGCTTTTATCTGCTCTGTACTCATGGGAATAAAATTTGGGTTCACTGGATTAAGAACCAGGGGGCAGAAGTGGGATTTTGGCTCTTTAACTCGTTAAGCCAGGGCTGGCTGGAGTCTGAAAGGCATTATTGTATAGCACGCTGAAGCGTCAGGATAACATCTGAGCTCGCTGTTTTAGAAGAACTCAGAAATTAGGCCTCAAACGGAATTCCTCAAACATAGGACCTAATTGTTCTGCTGGTGGGTAAGTTTTCATTGCCTAATTAGAGGCTCCATTTCAGATGCAAATTCTCCTGAGGCAGCAAACACATACATCAAATTTCCCCTACAATATGAGACTATCAGGCTTTCCTGGAGATAGATTTGAGGAGGAGGGTAAGAAAGGTGTATATAGTGCAGGCTTTCAAAACGATTTTAACGTGGGAAAACAGAGACCTGGGTATACGTGCTGTTGTGTGTCAAAGAGCCTGCAGTGGAATTGTATGCCAGGACTTTGCAGTTCTTTCCCATACTTAATGGGAGGAAATGGATGTCCCACCCCCCAACATCCATCCCTGTGTGCTCAGATGAAGAACCCAAGGCCTCTAGAAAGAGGGAAAAGAAGCACGAGAAATAGGCTGGAGGATCCAAAGATAAAATTTATTCCATAATTTTGCTTTGAACTGACCCGAGATATTACATGTTCATCATTACTGCAAAGATTTAATGTAAAGATTTATTGCATGTAAAGATTTAAATTTCAAATCAAAAAAGTCAAACAAGAAACCAGAGTTCTCTCCTACCACTCCCCAATGTTGGCAGGGATGCAGAAAATCAGGTGGGAATGGGAGTCAAAACAGTAGTTTTAAAGTAGGATAGGTTGGCACAAAATTCCTTGGTTTTGATTTGTTATTCTTTAATAGCTCTGGATTTATTTGTTGATATTTTATTTGGGATCTTTGCAGCTATGTTTGTGAGTTTGGTACTTGTCATAAACTTGACTGGTTTTGGTTCCAGAGTTGCACTAATTTTCAATATGAATTTGGAAGCTTCATTTAGTTATGTTCCAGAACAGTTTACATGACAAAGAATTTGGCTTCTGGTAGGTTTAGTAGGATGGTTATAAACTATGCAATATTGAAGCATTTTTAGGGATAGATAGGTGATCATTTTTATATATTCTTCAAGTTACTGATCAATTTAGATTTTCTGCCTTTTCTTGATTCAATTTCATATATTTTCCTAGCTAAGCAGGCATTTTATGTAGATTTTCAAATTTATTGATATACAGTTGTACTTAGAATTCTCTTATTATTTAAATAATCTCCTCTACATCTAGAATTATATGGCAGTTGTTTAGTCCTCTTTATCTTTAAAAAATTTTTATCAGCACCTGAATACATTTTTTCATTGCTTTTAGAGAGACAGGAAGGGAGAGAGTGAAACATTAATGTGAGAGAGAAACACTGGTCAGTTACCTTCTGTCTGAGCCTGGACCGGGATGGTATGCACCCAGACAGGGGATGAAACCCACACCCTAGGCGTGTGCCCTAAGTGGGAATTGAACCTGCAACCTTTTGGTTATGGGATAATGCTCCAACAAACTGAACCACATAGGCCAGGGATATTCCATTTTATTTTTCACTTGATCAAAATCATGGTAATTTCAAAGAATCAGGTTTTTATTTTATTGCTCAGTATTATATTTACAATTTAAGTATTATCCTCTGTTTTCTTATTATCCATTCATTTCTTTTAATTTGCTGCCTTAGCCATTCTTTTCTTAGAAATTTGAGTTGACTTTTTAGACAATTTATTTTTATTCTTTGAAAATACATATATTTATTTTCTTTGTTTTCTATTCTTGTTTTCTAACACATGCATTTAAGATTCTGTGTCTCATATGCTTTTATATGCATTATGCCATTTTTCATTCATTTTAGATATATGTAATTTATTTTCTCTTAAAATACTGGAATCTGTAGGTGTATTTATAACATTCTGCAAATGTGCTATTTTGTTTGAAGAAAATATACAATCTCAATATTTATAAACTATACTTACTAGATTTTTATTTAAATATCCTACACATTTACTTATTTCTTATTTCTAATAGGCATGTTAAAATCTCCTATTAAGATTATACACTTCACTACTACACCTTGAAAGTAAACAGTTTTTGCTTTGTATGTTTTGGAGCTTTTAAAGAATGTATAAAGATTCATGGCAATCTCTTCTTGGAGGATGGTGCTTTTCACCAGCATATAATATCTCCCTTTCCTATTTAATTCTGTCTATTTGTTATTATATCTTATTTTATGTTATCATTGTAATTGTCCCACAACCTTTTATGAAGGACTAGGATTGGTCTGGTACATTATTCCACTTGGGTATTTGTCAATTTTTTGTTGTCATTTTGTTTCAGGTTCCTATCTTGGAAATAGCAATGCTAGATTAAAAAAAAGCTAAATCAAAATATTTATCTCTTAAAGGCAGAAAAGAATCTAGTTACATTTAATATGATTATTGATTTTTTGTCTTATTCTTCCATATTATTTTATGTTTTATATATTTATATATTTTTTATAATTTCCCTTCTATACTTGCCTTTTCTTTTAAAAAACATTGCATCTGCATAGATAAAATCCCAGTGGTACAACGAGATATACAGTGAAATTATGTGCTTCACTTCCGTCTTTAATTTTGTAGTGCCTTCCACAAAGTCAGCCAGTAGACACATGGAGCTGAATGGACTTACTGCTTCTAAAGCCCAGCAAGTCTTGTAGTTGAATAAAATGAGGGTATTGAAAAAAATATTGGAAAAATTAAACTGACTCCCTTTCAAGGTCTATAAATTAGCTTAATTTGTGATTTATGTTTATGTCAGTGAGCAATGAGTCTGTAAAAAGAGACATGGAGATTGGAGTGAACTTTTCAAAATGAAAATTACCATTTACATTAAACTGAAAAACATCTATAAGCCATAATTTGTCTCATTCTTTCAAAAACAGAAGGGAACATTCCACAACCATTTACTGGTATGTGAAATGTGAGAGATAATATCAGTTTGATAAACAGTTTGTAACACATTGGAAAATTTTAGAGAAAGAGCATAGCTACACAACAGATAATCAACAAAATTCTATTAATTTTTTTTTTTAGAAATTTATGAAAGTCCCCCAAAATGTTAACCAAAGGTTTAAAGACATTACAGGGTGGGGCAAAAGTAGGTTTATACTTATGAGTACATAAAGCAGAGAGTTTATTCTTGGATTAGTATTTATTAATTATTGTACTGTTTTCCATACAAACAATGGTAAACCTACTTTTGCCCCATCTTGTATATGCTACATTTGGAACTTCCTTAAAAGAAACATCTCTAAAATATTTCCTATTTACTCATTTAATTTCTTCAAACATTTTTTTCTTAAATATATTTTATTGATTATGCTATTATAGTTGTCCCCGTTTTTTTCTCTCCTTTATTTCCTTCTGCCCTGCAACCCCATCCCACCAGCATTACCCACCCCTCCCTTAGGTCATGTCCATGGGCCATACATGTAAGTTCTTTGGCTTCTCCATTTCCTATATTATTCTTAACCCCCCTCTGTCTATTTAGTATCTACCATTTATATATATATGTATGTATGTGTGTATATATATATATTTAGTTGCTGTTCAAGTACAGTGGGGGGAAATAAAAACAACTGTACTCATTTAATTCCTTAAAAAAAGTCTAGAGATGTTTCCCGAGGACAGGAGCAGGAGGAGCGGGAGAGAATTAGATCCATAGGTAATTCTATCACCACAATGCAATGACTTTAAAAATCAGTAGTGTAGTAGAATACTTCTCAGATGAATTATTAATATTCAGAATAATTTGAAACAATTGAATGATTAATATAAGATGTGAAAATCCATGTTTATTGAGGTATAGAGTGATACAAGACCACGGAAGACACCTAAACAGGAATCCTGACTGGTAATATAAAAGTCCTTTAAAGAGACACTGGTTTCACTTTTCACTTTGGCACAACAAAGGTCAGTAGGTACCGGGAGGAGAATGATGCAACCTGGTAAAAAGAATACTACGCACCCAAAACATACTTCTATTTGATTTCCAGCACTCGAGAGAATGAATTCTGATTGGTTGACAAAATTCTTGAAATTAAGATTTTGACCAAGTACTGGCTTTTAGAAATGGACATGCGGATTTTTATGGGGGAGGGGAGAAAAATCAGAGAAAATTTAAGCACACCTGGAAATGAGCAAACCAAAGATCAGTAGAATGTGATATTGAAAATTTTCATCAGAAAATTATTATCAAGTGAATTTAATTATTGGTTATCAAGTTCCACATAAACTATACATTGACTTTCCATGTGATATATTTAAGTAAGACTCAGTTTCATACTGAAATGGGTAAATAAAAAGTGATGTTACTGAAATAGAAATTGATGAAATTAATATAATTTTACTGTGTCCTGCTTTGAAAAGACTGTCATATATAAATTTACACATTGGATAAGTACATGATTATTTGACTTTCAAAAGAATATTTTATCATACAAGTTTTTCCCAGTTTATTTTAAAAGTGTGTTCCTTCTATTCTTAGTATACAATTCGCTTTGGATTACTTTCAGTAATAAGTTGTCTCCTAGATTAAACACACTTTAATTACCACTCAACCTCATGCTGTCTCAAGGGACCTTCATGCATGAACTTGGCAATTAATGAAGAGTGCCAGAGGATGGAGGAAGTTTTGCTTATCTGATTCTAATCCTTGTCCCCCTTTTTTATCCCCCCCCCCGTAATCTAAGAACACTAGAGTTCGTTTCTCCCATCAACAAATGCAATTCAGAGGCCAGAAGCCCACTGGTTCCAATACAAGAAAAATTATTTTTTTCTTATTATAAAAACAGTGCATGATTATCATTAGAAATTCTAGAAAGTTTAGAAAAAGTCAAATAAAAATAATTTCTAAAATCCAAACTCTTAAATGAAGACAACCTGATGATATTTCCTGTAATTTTCTCTTTTTCTTTTCTTTTTTTCTATAAGTGTAGTATGCATATATATATACGTAGGGGGCCATATTTGTGAATTTCTTTACAAATATGTAAAGAAATATATGTAATTTCTTTACATATATGTATGTGTAGGGGGCCAATTTGTGAATTTTGCATTGTTTTCTTTTCTGTTAGCATTGTAATTAAGCACTTTCTTGTGTTATTGGGAACTCTTCAAAAACATAATTTTCAATATCTGCAGAGTATTTTTTCAACGAATGTGTATAGCTCACTTACCAATACCTCTGTTATGTCTAAATCTTTGATAGAAACAATGATGTAATGAACATCTTTGCATATAAATCCTGTTCTGTATTTGGCATTCTGTCTTTAGCATAGATTCTCCGAAGTTTGGTGCTCTAGTCACAGGTTGCCTCATAGCTAAGAAGCAAGTACTTTAAGCACATAAAAGCTAGTTGAAGTAAAAGGAAGCTTGTGTTGTCCTTGAATGAGATCTGCTGTAATGGCTGAAGAGAGGAAGGCAACTCTTATGAAGCTGGATGTAGTAGCAAATGGTAACTGAAAACACAGATGCATGTATGTGCTGCCAATGCCGCCTTCACACCCAGACACAGAGAAGCTACGGGCAGGATCATCTCTCTATTTGCACCACTACCAACCATCAGGATGAGTTTAGGTGCTTGTTTTTTTTTTTTGAAAAGAAGTCTTCAAAAGCAGATTAACCTTATCACTTTCTTCCAATTTCACTTCCTTGGGTTTTACTTTGGCCCTTTGCATGCTGTGTAGGTCCCAGGGTAATGCTGGCTCGAACAACTGGGTGGCGCAAATAAAATCATTTGATTAGCATGAGGTTTAGATTCTTTTTTAAAGCATGTAAGTCAGGTCACAGTAAGGAAATTGTTACATATGTGTCAGGAGTGCAACCCAGGCTCTCTGGATCCATGATTGATACAAACTTTATAGTGAAAAAAAGACCCAGCAATTTGGGATCCTAAGGTGACATATAGAGAAGACAGAAAAAAGTGGCCCGGCTGATTTTATGATGAAGAAAAAAAATAGGAACAGGCTAAATTCCTCATCCACGAATTCTTTAGGGAAATTTCAGTGGTGCTGTCTGGGAGTTGGAACTAGATGACAGCCTGTCATTGACTATCTCCTACTTTCAGTTCCTTTCCTGACAATTGATGGCACCTCTTTCATTTATTATATAACGATGCAATGTACCTCAGCAGGTGCCAACAGATGCCAGATGTCCAGCAATAGAATTTCTATAGCTTTCTTTATATATGTCATAGCCTTGGCTAGCAGAATCAAAAATATTTGTTCCCTACCATCTGGTCAGCCAACCAGAGGGACAGAAATGCAACTTGACCCAAGACCATATTTTCCAGCTCAGGAAGATACGTAGACATCTCTGTGAGGAGAATATGTGGGGCAGCAGATGGGTCTTATAGGCCAATACCCTATGGGCTTATTAGGTTATAAAAATTGTTAGTGGGTTTTTGTTTTGGTGGTTTTATCTTATTTTTTTGCCCTAACAGGATAAAACTATATATATTTTCCGACTTTCCGTTGTCATTATCAAGACATCACATACTTCTGCAGCCCAACTACTTCTTCGTGATCTCTCCCGGTGAGAGGTGCCAAGGAGGCACCAAAAAGTGCAATGGACAGAGAAGGCGTCTTGCCTCCCTTCTCAAGCCAGTGTAGTTTCCCTGGCAGTCATCTTGTCAACTGTTTGTAAGTTGGCTGTACTAGATGCCCTTGGTTCACTCCTCTGGGAACCTGCCCACTAGACGTCACACCACTTGTCATGGGGCCAGTCTCACCCCTCCCCTTGTACAGAGTAACCCTGAGTCTGAGCCAGTGACGGAGGCCATTGTGGATAAGGGGAATACCATTCTGGATTGTTTTCTCACTTTAGGAAAAGATGCATTGCACTTTTCCTTCCCCTCCTACCCAGCTGCAAGAAATACAAACATCTTGAAGGTAGGGCATGTAAGCTTTTTTCCACACTTGCTTTCCGTACCTTTCCTGGGAGAGAAGTGGAAGAGAGCTGTTTAACACTCATGTCAGAGCCTGTGAAAAACTTAGCTAGGGAGGAACGGGGGAAATGTTTCGGAGGAAAATGCCCATTTCAGACTGTGTGGATACTTTCAGATTCCTGGGTTTTCTTTGCATGGCTGACAGGATGGAGTCTGTTTCACACGGTGGATATCCATGTCAAAAGACTCGTGGCCTAATCACCTCTTTTTCTGACTTTTGGTTTTATTATCTACAAAAAACAATAACAATAACTTAGTGATTATAAAGCCTCCTTTTAGCTCTACAGGTCACAGAATTTCTTTCTTCATGCTCAAAATAGCAGAAAATCAGACCAGCATTAGGGTTATCTTACAGTTTCAGCTTCCTGCCTGATACATTGTGACCCTGTTATTCCCTCACTCCAAGAAGGGACCTAGATTTTTGTGGATGGTAGCATATGAAAATCTCATTTCTAGTTACTTTAGGTTGTTTAATAGTTTAGGGTCAATTACCATTTTTAATTGAATATAACTGACATACAACATTGTTTAAGTCTAAGGTACACTTGAATTGATTTGGTACATTTATATATCACAATATGATTGCCACTCTAATTAACCACATGATTCAGCAATCCCACTTCTAGGTATACATCTAAAGAATGTGAAAAGAGAGTTCTGGCCAAGATGAAGGCATAGGTGGAAACCCTTCGCTTCCTAGCACAACCAAAAGGAGGATAACAACCAATCTAAAAATAATAAAAAACAAAAGTGCCAGAAAAATCAAGCTGCATGGAACTCTGACAACCGAGGCATTAAAGAAAAAGCCAACCGGAACAATCGGACCAATAAGGCAGCAGACAGCGCAGACCAACTTAGAAAAACTGTGGTGACACATAAGACCCTGGGGCTGGGGCTGACTGCCAAGCTCTGTGGGCTCCTAGGGAGGGGCTCACTTAAGAGGAAAACTGAGACTCAGAGCTGACTGTGGGCTATGGCTGGGGTTGCCATGGTAGGAGAAACTCCCAGCCTCACGTGAGAGTTGAAAAGTGTGCTAGAGAGGAGCAGGCCAGCTGCACTGTTCCCTCTCTGGCCCCTGCCGAACAGGTAGTACCACAGCGCAGCAAGGAGGGTTGCCCTACCTGGGTGAATACCTAAGGTCCTGTCCCCTTACAACCTATCAGCTGTGCCAAGACAAAGAAATGTGGCCCAAATAAAAGAACAAAGTAAAGCCTCACAGCTAAGTGATGAGGAGATTGCCAACCTATCTGACAGAGAATTTAAAGCCTTAGTAATCAAAATGCTCACAGATCTGATCGAGCTGGGTCAAAAAATGAAAAAAACAAATGAAGGATACCCAAAGTGAAATAAAGCAAAATATTCAGGGAACCAACAGTGACCGAAAGGAAACCAGGACTCAAAGCAACAATTTGGAACAAGAGAAATAAATACACATTCATCCAGAAGAAAAAGAAGAAACAAGAATCCGAAAAAATGAAGAGAGACTCAGTAACCTCTGGGACAACTTGAAATGTTCCAATATCCAAATTATAGTGGTGCCAGAAGGAGAAGAACAGCAAGAATTGAAAATTTATTTGAACAAATAATTAAGGAAAATTTCCCCAACCTGGCAAAGGAAATAGACTTCCAGGAAGTCCAGGAAGCCCAGAGAGTCCCAAAGAAGTTGGACCAAAGGAAGAACACACCAAGGCACATCATCATTAAGTTACCCAAGATCAAAGACAAAGAGAGAATCCTAAAAGAAGCAAAGGGAAAGGAGACAGTTATAAATGGGTTCCTGTTAGATTATCAGCTGATTTCTCAAAAGACACCTTGCAGGCCAGGAGGGGCTGGAAAGAAGTATTTAAAGTCCTGAAAGGCAAGGACCTACATCCAAGATTACTCTATCCAGCAAAACTTTCATTTAGAATGGAAGGGCAGATAAAGTGCTTCCCAGATAAGGTCAAGTTAAAGGACTTCATCATCACTAAGCCAGTATTATATGAAATGCTAAATGGACTTATCTAAGAGAAAGAAGATAAAAAAAGAATAGTAAAATGACAACAAACTCACAACTATCAACAAATGAACCTAAAAGAAAAACAACAAAAACAGAAACTAAGCAAACAACCAGAAGAGGAACAGAATCAGAGAAATGGACATCACAAGAAGGGATTTCAGTGGGGAGGGGGAAGAGAGGAATAGGAGGGGAAGGTACAGGGAAGAAGGGGCATAATTAGTAGGCATAAAATAGATGGGGAGAGATAAAAATGGTATAGAGAACAGAAGACTCAAAGAACTTACATGGACATGGACATGTAAGTGGACAACCTATGGACATGAACTAAGGGAGAGGAATGCTGAGGGGTTGGGGGGCAGGGTGGAAGGGGATAAAGGGGGGAAATTGGAAAAAATGTAATAGCATAATCAATAAAAATACTTAAAAATGTAAAAATAAAATATTAAAAAGGTATCTGCACTCCATGTTTATCATAGTATTACAATAGTCAAGCTATGAAAACCCGGTGGTCATGAACAGATAAATGAATAAAGAAGATGTGGCGTGTACATGTATACAATAGAATATTATTTAGTTATGAGGAAGAAGGAAATCCTGTCATTTATTGTAACAGGGTGAGTCAAGCCAGATTACTGGGGAGCAGAGGGGAGCCCCCAATCCTGCATGAGAAGCTGCATCCCCCCCCCCCCCACACCAGGAGAAGGGAGGCTGTGGGGAGAAGCTCCAAGGTGGTGGACTGAAGCAGCAGCTGGAGAAAAAGCCCACTTCCCCAGGAGGAGATGGGAGGTACTGCAGCAGAGGAGCCTGCCTGAGGCAACTATAAACAAAGGCAATGTGGTTGCATGCAACCGGTGAGCTTGAGAGGTAGCTGGAGGGAGCTTGTACAGAGCCTGTTATGAGCTGGGGTTGGGGACACCTGACTTCAGACCATGACACTTGTGCCCCTGTGCATAGTTGGGAAACTGTTCCCTTCTGCAAAATGGCAGCTGGAAGAGGGCCAAAGACACTGGGGAGCTGACAAACATGGTGCACAATGGTGCACATTGGTTGAAACTCTGGATGCTCCATTGTGCATGGATTTCTGGGCTGAGTCTTTAAAAGGGAATGTGCTGGGAAACATGCAGTCTTTCCCCTCCCCTCATTAGCCCAGTCAGCCACAGGGGCTTAAGTTCCTGAGATTCCTTAAGTTCTAGCACCCCTCTTGCACAACGCTGGCTGGTCCTGTGCGGCCCACCCTGCTGGGTCTACGCACACTCGTGAGAGATGCCTGGAGCTGAGCCATGACCAGGAACCTGCCAAGCAGCCTGGATTAACATACTACAGCCACCTGTGTTCCCCAAAGGCTGGTACTTTTAAAATGGGAAAAGGGATTCCAGACACTTCCTGGAACTGGTCTGGCCTGGCAGAGGGTGGCAGGGTTATTTGTTTTGGGGTTAAAAGGGAGTGGGGCTCTGAGACAGTGACTTGCTATTATTCCACAACTGTATGGCCTTTAAATAAACAACTTCTTTTCTTTTTCACCAAACTTCTGACTCCAGAGTTTTGTCTATAGGCGGTGAGCAGTACAACTCCACTGACTGTTCTGCAACAGCACCGGCTGTTCTGTAACATTGTAACAATGGGGATGGGCAATAAGGTCATTATGCTAAATGACATAAGTGAGACAGAGAAAGACAAATATTATGTAATATCACTTATACATGGAATCTAAAAGAGTGAAATTACGGTTTTTTAAACGTTCCCCTTTTATGTTGCTGAACCATGGTACCATCACCTCTGCCTCACGCCGTGCATACCACATTGTTGATACTTAGCTTATTATACACCCAGCTGTTAGGTCTCTGACATCAGTTAAGTGGCACATGGCAACCCTGTCTCTATTTAGGAAAATCTGTCACTCTCGGTATTGTAATAACTCATCAGCGACCATGGAGCAGGACAACACCTAAACCCCCTACTATGAATACTGCTTTAGCCCTTGAGTTCTTGTCGTCCATGGCCCCCACAACCCTCCTAAAATCTAGATGCATTTTGTGCTCTGGCTCAGAGAGGACAGACTGTGTATAGACTATGAGCTTTAGAATCACACGGACTCAGAAGTGAATGATGACAATTATTAGACTTTAGGTGTTACTGTGCCTCTCTGAGTCTCGGTTTCTTTCTGTGTGAAGTAGAGAGAACTCTTTGTCTAGAGGATTACTGCAAAACTTGATGTGGGATCATCCTTCTAAATCATATAGCACAGTTTCTAGTATTTGGCATGGGCTCAAGAGTTAATTCCCTTCCCATGTGTTGGCTCTCCCTGGCATGTTCCTGGGCCTGCTCCCACCGCCTCCGCTCTGCTGGTATTTCTTGCCTCTGAAGCTCCACTTGGCTGTCTGCCCCATGGCCTCTCAGACACAGTTCAAGCATCATCTCCTGCAAGCTCATTTTAATTCTAATTATCCTTTCCCTTGGTTAAGCATCAGTTCTCCCCTTGAATTATGTGAATACATCTCTATTGCAGTACTGAAACTATAACACAAACCATGCCAACATCAGCGACAGCAGTGTTACTGTGGTGGCTTATGTGTATTTACAATGTGTCAAACACTGTGCAAGCACTTCACAAACAGGACTTCAGCTAGTCCCACAAAAATGAGTCATTTAGTCACTGTTATTATTCCCATTTTATAGCGGGTGACCATGGGGCCAGAGAGTTTAGATACCCCATGGAAGTCCATGCAGTCAGGAAGTCATTTACCCAGACAACCCAGCTCAAGGACACAACTTCCTATTTGTTTGTCTTCCTCCTTCAATAGCCTCTGACTTCTTGGAGGGCAAGGATACTACTTCTTTCTTTACATCCCTGTTACCTAGTAATGTGCTCAGCACATGGTAGGTGCTCAATAAATGTTTGTGGAATGAATCCTTTCTGAGTTCAAATCTAACCAGTAATTTTCAGATGAGAACTATGTATGATAAAGACTCTCTCCTTGACCAAAGTTCACTCAGGCTCCTCTGAACTTTCTCTTCTCTGAGGCTCTTATTTTGGGGGCCTCCTTGTTCATCTTCTCATTTCCCAGTTTTAGTAAGAATCCTGTTAAGTCAGTTTATAGAGAATCCTTCACCATAGGTATCTATCATCCTTGATATCTGACCAAATTCCTCATTCTACACCACCTTCTAAATGATGTCAGATATCTTGGCCTGCCTTCAGCAAGAATCATACTAGGCCAGTTTAGAAAAACTCACCCTACCACCTTCATGATTTTCCATCCACTGACACCTACCCCACTCTGCTTCTTGGCCATGAGTCCCCAATTTTCCTTGTCCTATTCAGAGTTGAGACTAATGTCTCTCCCTTACTGAAAATCCTGTAATGGGGTCCCTTGAATAAAGATTTCCTTAACATCTTTAACAAATGCCAGAATTAATTTTGAGTTAACATATCTGAGACTGAACAGTCCTCATTGGGTTCATAAAGGGCAGGGCTGGAATCTTAGAAGTTCAATGTCTGGGTTCAGGCATCTGTATATCTCTGCATTACTTCTCATTCAGAGACTGATCAGTTTCCACATGAGATCCATACCCAATCTCACCAGTAAAGGCAAGACAGGCTTAGTGCTAAATTCTAAGGTATGTCCGGTGTTTTTCTAGACATGTATTCTAGACATGTATTCTAGACATGTATTCTAGACACATGTCTTTGCCATAGATGTTTTTTCCTCAACCATTTTTGCCACACTACTAATTGACCATAAAGCAATTTTGGCACTAAAAAAGACAAAGTCATGACAAATAAAAGATGGGCATTAAAAAAATTAATAAAACATGAAAAAATGAATCACAAGATTTAAAAAGATTATTTAAAGTGTGTATAGACTCATATACACTTTAAATAATACTGTGCAAATAACTGACTTTATTTTGGGGATTGTACCAAAGCACTGTCTTCTTTCTATAGGAAATGTGGGTTCAACTCCGTGTAGTCAAGGAGGGTCCTTGCCTCTCTTTCTCCTCCCAGTGTGATGTGTTTCAAAATAAGAAATGACCTGGCTGGTATAGCTCAATGGATTGAGCGCGGGCTGCAAACTAAAGTGTCGCTGGTTCGATTCCCCGTCAGGGCACATGCCTGGGTTGCAGGTCAAGTCCCCACTTGGGGGCACACAAGAGGCAAAAACACATTGATGTTTCTCTCCTTCCCTTCCTCTTTCTTTAAATAAAAATAAAAATAAAATCTTAAAAAAATAAGAAATGAACTCTTGAGGCAAATCATTATCATTGGGAAGAAGTGCTAACTAGTTTAAGACCACCTTCACCATATCTACTTATCACTCTGTAGACCACTATGAGGGCTAGATGAGACTTATATATAATATAAAAATAGGAGTAACTGTGTGAACTTTGTCAGCAGAAAAACAAAACAATACTGACAACTAGCTTAAATACATTAAGTCTACCAAAGACAGTTGATTCATCAATAAATAAAACCAAACAGAAAACACTCAAACTGTCAACCAGTTATTTTATCTTTTTTTTTAGAGCAAAATTTCCTATAGTCCATTAGTTATGCAGTGCAAATGTTTGCAGCAAAGCTGTCTATGGCAAAGATGCGACGGTGAAAGAACCTACAGCCATTCCAAGGGTACGCATATCATAAAGGGTCAGGACTCACTTCACTGCAGCCTTGCAGGCTAATCATAAGCGAAAGAGGTACTGCCATTTTGTCAAGAATGTGCCCCGTTGTCATTAGAACCAGCATTAGAATAAATTCCTAGCCTGAGAGAAGGTAAGAAAGAAAAGCTTTGGGCTGCTTTGTGAATATGTGCGCAAACCCATGTTTGAAGGACATGCTGGGCCAAGACCAGCACATCCTGGGATATGTGTCTGACCCAAGATGATCTTGAATTTGGTGTGTTTGTTCGAATTACCATATTTGAAAACATTTGCACATGAAGATGCATAATTATATTTTTGTCTGAAGCAATGGCATATAAAAGAGAAAATCACCAAGACCTTTACCAGAAGACAGACCTGCCTCTGCCTTCAAGTTTGCATGCCTCCCAGGGGTTGCCCTTCTGTTCTTGTCCTGTGTGCCTGGCTCTCAGTCCCTCCAGCAGAGAAAAATTCTTGTTTATTTACACAATGCCCAGTGTGGAGGTGCTGCCATTATTACTATTTTTTTCAGTTTTTGATTGCAATTTGTGCTTTCTCCACAGCTTTTTTCCCAGGGCCACTTGAGAAGAATAAAGCAAGAGCCTCCTTTGTCGCATGACAAGAATGGAAACACAAAGGGAGACAAAAGGCATCCCTGGTAGGTTTTCTCTGTCACCAATTTTCTCTTAAACTAGGTTGGCAAACTGAAAATGAAGCTGTGTTGTCTGATCCCACAATGGAAGAACATGACATTTGTTAAATGGTAAAAGAAAGGACCCATCACTGTCATATTATACCAACTGGCAATGAACCTTGGAAAAATGTCCTGTTCTTTCAAGCTCAGAGGGAACTGATTCAAAGAAAGAATGACTCAGTATATCAGCTCTATTGTTTCTTCCTAAAGCAAGTAATCCTTCTCCTTGGGCCCATTCAAGCTCACAGCCCTGTATCCTCCCATTGAATAATCGACTATATTCTCATTGTTGCCTATCATGTAAATGAGAGTTGTTAACTGTACCAGGGTCAAAATTCTTCAAATAATTGCAGGCTGGGATTTTGGAATTTTTAACATTTAAAAAAAATGACTAGGAGGAATAGCTTTTCTCCCAAACAGCAATTTTCTCTCTCTCTCTTATGATAGCTTTATTGTTCCATGTCATATGTTCATGTGCTACAAGTAAAAACTTTTGGGGAGAAAGATTGAAATATGATCAAGATGTGGACACTGTGAAGAAGCCCACAAGAAAACTGGAACTAGGGAAAGAAGGTAGTACCTGAAGAGACAAAGGTCATTTTCAGGTGGTGTGACACAGAAGACTTCATTGAGAAGGCCAGCATTTAATCTGGACTTTGCGAGGTAGTTAGAGTTTCAGTGGGGAAGTGTGGTGGTGAGGAGGGGTAGAAAGAAGAAAATGATATGAGAAAATAAGAGATAGGAAACATTTAAAACATTACATGCAAATATTCAACTTGGCTGCAGCACTGGGTGTAGGGAAGGTCACTTATGAAGGAAGGTTGGGGCCAGGCTACGAGTGACTTTTAGTGTTAAGGAATTTGGACATGTTTCACTTGGCCATGTACCAAGCATTTTACATCTATTACCTTGCTAATCCTCACATCAATCCAATGAGGCTCAAAGGTTCCGTTAGTCACCCAGGAGCATGGAGCTGGTAAACAACAGAGGTAAAACTGGGTCTCACGTCTGTGCAGCTCTACAGGCCATGTTTGCAGTCTCTCTAGGTTACCTTGCTAACGTCAAATGCTGCTGCAAGCAAATTAATCTTGGAGCGAGGACTGGGGGTAGAGCCCAGCTTCACGGCCACTGCGGTAGGCTTGAGATAAAATGACAAGAGCTGTCATTAGGAGGTGGCTTAGTGATGGAGAGGAGGCACTGTGAGGGCGACTCAAGAATAATCATAAAGTGGGTTGTCAGAGGGGAAGGGATTGGAGCACTGGGTGAAAAAGGTGAGGAGATTAAGAAGTGCAGAGTGGTAGCTACAAAATAGTCACAGGGATATAAAGTACAGCGTAGGGAATACAGTCAATAATATTGTGATAACCACATATGGTGCCAGATGGGTACTGAAAATATCAGGGGAACATTTTGTAAAGTATATGATTGTCTAACCACTATGCTGTACCCCTAAACTGATACTAAATAATACTGAATATTAACCATAATGGAAAAATAAAGGTTAAAGGTCAATGCCATAAAAAAAAGAGACTTAATAAACTTCCAGGCAACTATATGCAGCAGCAGCAACAATAACTAACACAAAGGAAATAACTCTCATGAGGTGGGTTGATTATCAAGGGTCAAGAGACAGGGAAGAATCAAATGTGACTCTAATGAGTTTTCCAGCCTCAGTGCTGAGAGCATAGGGCTAGTCTTGACAGAAATGGAGAAGCCACAATATTTTGGGGGAAGGTGGTGGGTTTATCCATAACTTGTATCCTTTTTGACTCAAAAGTTGAGTGTAGGCCCAGAGCTGCAGCCTGGAGGGTTGAAGGTGATCCAGACAGCGCTCTGCCTTGCAGTGAAACCAAAATACATAAAGTCTGGGCATGTTGCCGCCATGCCCTCAAAACCTTTGGGTGAGCAAAAAGAACAAGTTCTTCATTGAAATGCCCTTGAATAGAGCTACTCCATAGCCTTGGGAAGATTCTAAAAAGGGGGAAAAGGAAGTATTTAGCACAGCATACAGGCTATGGGCAACTTTTTAGGTTATAACTGCTACAGAGCAATGTGTGTGTACCAGGAGAACCCTAAGACTAAGAACAGAAGCGCTCATCAAATTGCTCTTTTTGAAGAGCAAAAGTGGAGGGAGGTTTAAACACATCCACTTGACTGTTATGACAACAAGGAGATATGTGCATGTGCACATACCTACACACATACGGTGCTCTCTTGAGTCACGTGCTGGGCAATGTGAAATATGTTAACCATTGTTCCAGAAAGCAACGATATACAATTTGAGTGTGGTCTCTTGGGTGAGAGAATGTACTTTTTTTTTAAATCCTCTGTGGGGACAACTTTGCCCCCAAAGTCCCCCCGCCTGCCACAGATGAAAGTGAAACTACCAAGACATGATCTACTTGGGGAGGAGAGGTGGCCAATCTCTCAAAGAAGAAGGGCCAAGAGTTCCTTCCTCAAGGGGTTTTTACTGGGTTCATTTGCACAAGAATACAGGTAAGGATCAAATAATAGATAGCATTCAAAGAACTATGAGGACTTATTCACAGTTAGGGTCAGATAGCTAAAGAGCCATACAACTTAGAGAAATAAACTTCTTGCTTAAGCCTTTATCATTTAAATGAAAGCGTTCTAAGCAAAGCAGGTTTCACAGGATTTTACATATTCTTTCTTATGCCTGGATTACACTCTAGCTGGCAAAGGGCTGCACCGTCTTCCCCATCATAAATTTTCAGGCTTAAGTGGATTAGAGCCAGGAAGCGCTTCTCCCAGAGGGAAATGGGGACTCAGGCTATGTCAGAATAGCTGGGGGGCGAGGGTTCATCACTCCTTCTTTGTTGCAGCCCCCTGAGTCCTTCTGTGATGGCCTCCCAAGTGATTGTGTCTGGCTTAAATTGCCCCTCCTCTGAAGGGTCATACCTGTCATAGACTAACTGACCAAGCATTGGGGGCAGGAGACAAGCTTTGTCTCCTTAGTGGCTTGCATTCTGGAGGTTGCTCACTCAGCCTTAGCCATGGTGGGGCAGTTACAACTCTTGAAACCAGGCAGAGAGGTTCCCAACAATCCTCATACAATGACATATATATTTTTTCCATTGCTGAGAGAGAGACAGAGAGAGGGATTGATAGGTTGTTTCCTTGTACATGACCCAACTAGGGACTGATCTTGCAGTCTGGGTATGTGGGCACATGCCCTGACCAGGAATCAAACCGGCGACCTTGTGTTCTACTGCACAACGCTCCAACAAACTGAGCTATGCTGGCCAGGATAGCAGAATGTGCTTTTCAACCAGCATCGCTTTTCCCACAAAGAACAATCAGAGAAGTGTTTGATTGTATATAAACCACTTCAGTCAAATGCTAGCATTTTCCCACATCTTTCCTATGACCTCAATTGGACAGTTTTATGATATCTATTTTATCAGGAGATATTAAATAATGAAGTGTTTTAAAGAAGGGAATTTTCCAGTTAAATATGGAGTTTCCCTTAATGCCAATTAAAAACTAGTGAATTTTCTTGGGTGAAAATTTTTCTAAAACATAACAGACACTCTTGTCACCATAGACAGCACTAAATAAGATGAAAATGCATTTCTTTCTTTTGGTAGTGTTGTCATCATTGACTCAAAGAAAGTAGAGCTAATTTTTTATCTTTAAATGGCCTCGGACTGCTCATGTTTTGAGTTCACTTATCTCCCATGGATAGGCTCCTGACTCTCCATCTGACTAACTCGTCTCTCAGCCCCCACTTGTTCTACCTCCCTGCATTCTAGCTGCAATAGGCAGGGGTGGGGGTGGGGGAAGAGCAGTGGTTTCCATGGCATTTAATGCCTACAACTGTGTGGAATTTAGTGCACAGGTTGTCTGATACCCACGTTGGAGTTCAATAAGTTCTTTTTTTTAATTTCTAGTGTTCTGGTTCTGAGTAGTTGAAGTTTCTACATAAGAGATCTTGAGATAAATTAAGTATCATAATATTTTAGGCAGGAAAATTTTCTAATTAATCGTATTTGAGCTCTTTCTGCTTTGAGGGAGTTAGGATTGAATACTTTTAGACTTTTAGGGAAAGCAGTTGCTAAGTGGAATAAACACGTCTGCCTCAGGTGAGAATAGAAACAAGCCCTGGTGAATAATAATAGCAGCCGTGATGTGCAAGCCCCCCTCTAAACATTCTACCTGTATAACTCTCACTTAACCTTTCCAGTGACTCTCATTGGAAAGCATATTCTTATTTTTCAGTAGAGATGCCTGAAGCTTGAAAAGGCAAATTAACTTATTCAAAGAGACAGAGCTGGAATTCCCATGCCGTCCTCTCAAACAGGACCCTGCTGAAGGCCTCCCGTGCAGCCTCCCGCTCATTTTGCTGGATGACTCATCAGAGTTTCCTGACTCTACAGAGGGGCAGGAGAAGGCACGGAAGCCAGAGGTTAGAGGGGGCGTTGCATATTCAATGTCGATGGCTACTGCTTTCAAGCAAATAAAGAGCCTGCTGAGAGAACAGGTGTGGCAGCAGCAGAGACTCATCCACCACTCTGGAGGCTAGACAGCTTCAGGCCATGCTCAGTCACTGGAGCCTTATTTCTTTTTATTTTATGGGGCACATTCCTCCATTCAGTGGACTCAAAGGAGAAGAAAAGCCTATTAGAAGAAAAGAATCATGACTGTTAGTCATTCTTCCTTTTGCTTTCTACAGTTCAGAATTCATCTGTTATTTTCTGTAAAACCATCGACTTGCAGTAGTACGAAGATTTTGGGTACATCCTTTACACAGATTTATCAGTTATTAACAATTCCTTTTTCACTTTCTCCCCCTGCCTCTACATATTCAAAACAAAAACAAAAACAAAAACAAAAAAACTCTATCAACTTGCAGAAGAGGATTTTAAAAAGCCTGAATACAAAGAAAGACACAGGGTTACTAGCCAGTCTTGACCATCCTTTCTTTGGCTTTGGCAAGAGGACCTCCTAATTATTCAGGTTCCCCAGATTTTATCATTCAGCAACAGCTCCTTTGGACTTTGCTTTTTAAGCAGAGAATTCTTTAGATGCCCAGAGCAGAACTAGCACAGAAAAAGATAAGCTGCTAAAGAAAGTCAAAATCCAAAAAAAAAAAAAAAAAGGCATAATAGAATGGCATGAAAAGGTGCATGGTTTTAGCTAGTGATTATAAAGCTACTGTATTTAATTGAGGTAACAATGACACAAAGTAGAATGTAATTATTTTATGTCTAGCATCTGTCTTTGATTCTATTGTTTTGTTATTCATTTCTGGACATTGGTGAGAGATGTTTCTTTCCTTTTTCACTTTTTCCTTATCAGTCCACTGAAGCAAAACATCCTGTAGCTTGAAAGTTATGTATGGATACATGCATGGGTACATTCAAGAAATATTCAAATTCTGTCTCTCTCTTACAAACCCTGCATTTATTTTGGTTATATTTTCAACCTCCCCTGTCTTTCCCTCTTCATTTTTTCCCTCCCTTCTTTCTTTCTAAAAATATTAGCTAGGAGCTATTAAAGTGCCAGGCACTGTGCAATGACTTAGAAATATATATTTGTATAAATATATTTATACACTCATAAATATATACAAATGTACATGTGTATATGAATATGTATATAAATAATTTGCAGAAATATTTATAAGCATATATACTTATGCAAATGTATATTTAAAGGCTCCTAGTTTATCAACAAATCATATTACAGCATATATATACATACACACATATTAACTAGGAGTCTATACATATATATTGAGAACCTTTATTTAAAATATTAACTACAAGCCTTCAAAGTGGCAGTGTAGTCACTTCCACAGTGATTTAAAGGTTCCTAATTGATATGCGTAGTCTATTTAGTTAGTATGTATATTATATATATTATACATAGGGGTAATATACATAGGGATATAGTATATATATTTATGTACTCTGCCTACCTTTAGAATTATATACTTACCCTTTACCTTATGTTTTGGATAATTCGGTAGATATAATCACTCTTTACTAAACTTTAATGACATTATGATTCAAGATACTCATTTGTTTCTCTGGAATAGGAACTATAGCTAGCTGAAGTTCAGCTCAAAGTTTATAACCTTAAAAACTTCATCAACTTTATTAGTTAAAAGAGCAAATATAGTTTTTAGATGATGATAAAAATGTGCCTAAGAGAGACTTTTTCTCTGACCATAGTTGTTTAGAATAAGAAACAATAGAATATATTAACATATAAATGAAGCTAAATTTAGCCATGTGGAAAAATTTAAAAATTATAGACTTGTCAGAGGGTGTGTAAAATTCTGAATGAAAAGAAGATTAGTGAGTTTACTCCATATACAGTGGACAATTCTAATTCCTTTAAAATCCAGGTTATTCACCCTTCAGAAAAAATCTCTAGTTTTTGTTAAGTAGTAGAGTGTGTTTGCCTTCACCATTAGCGGCTCTTTATAATTATATTGTCAATCTGAAAGGGCAGGCAAGGCCAAGTTGAAACATACCATAACTCCACAGCCCTAAGACTGAGTAGAAGTGAGACAGTCACTAAAATAAATGGACTATGGAGAGAATTTTTTTTTCAAAAGAAGCAATATTATGTGAATGACAAATCCTTTAATTACTCAAGATAATATCTGATTAAGGATCTCATCATCTTTTTACAAAGACCATCTAACGCATGGCCACCGGGCCACCAGGATATAACAAGGAAGACACTCCGCACATGGCCACCAGTGTTCCTGACCTGTGAAGGAAAGGAAGACCCAAGGACGTTTTCAGGTTGCTTGGTGTTGGAGTCTATCTGCCAGGTGAGTTCAATTTCACTAAGAATTCCCAGATATGACAGGCAGTCAACAACTTTGCTGGGCCTGACAAGTTTCATTTCAAGGAGTCCAGATCGTAATTTCAAGCAGACTGGCTGCTGTTATAGGTCCAGTCAATCCAAGGTTTCAATGGCCTTCAGGCACTACTTCACTGCGCACACGTGATCAGAGAACCACCCAGGCCTATGTGACAAAGGCTGGGAAGGAACTAGAGAGTCCCTTAAAACAAAAGCATGTTTCAGCAGCTTATTGAATCAAGTGCCTTTTTATAATGACTGATCTTCTATTTGCAATATGTACGAGGAAAAGAGGCATTTCTGGATTTAGGATAAAATCTGGGGAAGGAACTTCCTCTTTCTCACTGGTGACTTACTTTTACTGACCTGCGAAAGAGTATTGGATACTCTGCTCTCTGATTCAAATTTTACTGGACTTTACCCACAGTTTCTAAAATGACCACGTTTAAAAATTCTATAAATGTTTGACTTAAGTGTCAAATAAAAGAAGTTTAAAGGCCCTGGCTGGCGTAGCTCAGTGGATTGAGCGCGGGCCTGCGAACCAGAGGATCGCAGTTTGATTCCCAGTCAGGGCACATGCCTGGGTTGCAGGGAGGTTCCTTGCAGGCTAACTACCAGCAGGGGATGCACAAAAGGCAACCATACATTGATGTTTCTCTCCCTCTCTAAAGATAAATAAATAAATAAAATCTTTAAAAAAAAAGAAGTTTAAAAATGTCAGTCTAGCTTTGGCTGGGTTGCTCAGTTGGTTGAATTGTTGTTCCATGCACCAAAGGTTGTGGGTTCTATTCCAGTCAGGGCGCATACCTAGGTTGTGGATTCAATACCCTGTTGGAGCACATTCAGGAGACAATGAATTGGTGTTTCTCTCTCATATCAGTGTTTCTCTCTTAAATCAATAAACATATCCTCTAGTGAGGATTTAAAAAAATGAAAATATCGGTCTACATTTTACATTGGTACATACCAAATATACACATTACATGCATACATTAAACACATACAGAATCATCCTAGCTTGAAATATTCTGTCCGGTTGTCAGCTAACATCCACATAGTCTAAATTTTAGTTTTGAAAACATGGTCTCTGGACCCATATAAGCCACTGTTTTGACTCTAAGAGTGAGCTTCATATTTTAATTCAATAGATGTTTTCTGAAACCTTCTCCAGATGCAATGTTGGTGTTTTAATTTAATATCTAGTGAAACCAGAAGACTCTTAGTGCGTGGCACATGGCACATTGTTTTTTACTTGTTTCCTTTACCAAGACATGGTGGATTTATTATAACACTCTTAAATGCAGTACTTGATATATAGAACCTTTTAGAAAAATTGATTTTTATAACTTTCAACAATATTTGTTACATGAAACAATATATTTTAATATATGATATATCATCACATACACAAATGTTATAATAATACATATTACAATATGTCACCGTATGATATATGAGACCATTGAACTGGTTCTGCTGGCACAAGCAAGTCATCTTTTTGTTTTACAGACAAGGACAGTTTAATATTTTCCTCATAAGCTGTTATGAGAAAAGTGAATTAATACATGCAAAATTGTCAGAAAAGATCTTGGCACATTCTAGGAGACACTGAACTAACTTGACACATAAGCTCAAAAAAGCAAGCCACCTAGGAAATGAACAGATGTTTGATAAATGCTGTTGCTGCTCTTATTATTTAAAGTCCTAGTTCCCGCACCTGTAGACGGAACAGGTGGATTTGATTTTGACAATCTCTGCAGTTTCTCTCTTTGGGGAACCCTCTGCTGCTCTATCCTTTAACGTTCTATGAAGTGACCAATCTCCTAGATGAGTAGGTCAGGTTAAATTGAACACAAATAAAAATTTACCCTGAAGTATTAAGAATCCATGGTAGCAAACAGAAGCAGATGAGTAACTATTTTGCTTTGCTACAATGAATAACTTCTCAGTGTTTGCTTTTTTATAATGCCAGAATGATGAAATGATAATAAGCAGGTAATTTCCCCTATGGGCTTCAAAACTTGGCCAAGTTGTGAATGCTTTGGGATCCAGAGAGACAGAGGCCAAGCTTAGCCCTAACAGGGAGCAGAAGAGCTCTCTGGAGGCTCACTCTGATACATTAATTTTGTGTTGTAAATCTGGGAGAATGCTTGTATAGCCCAAGAGCCAGTTGTTCCAGCAACTGCTATCCGAATCCTTCACTGCCCAAATAGTTGCTCTCTTTCTCTTCCTATGCGAAATATAGGCTGGTCATGGGGGCTGTAAAAACTGCTTAAAATTAGGCTTTGAGCTAGTGAATATGTCCTCTCCTGAAAAAACATTTTTTCCTAACATTTCCCAGTATTTTTGCTCCACCAAAAATCCAAGTGTTACAATAGGCAGTTAGTTAGAGATTAATGAAAAAGAAGGAGGCCAGACACCTAATTAAGCTGGATTAGCTAGGAAGGGGCAGCAGCTTCCCAGACACTCCATTTGGTGCGGGAATAGTCGTATCCCCCCACAAATGGAGACTAATCCCCAAGCAGGCAGGAAAGACTAGTTTTCCAATCTCCCGAAAGAACCACCACCCATTCCTCCGGATTAATGGGGGAGGAAGAACCAGGGAGGGAAAATTCCTCTGCAGAAGCATGCACAGAATATGCCAAGATGGCGACCATAAAGGGGAGGTTCTATCCTGGAAAAATCTAGGAAAAGGAATGAATAGGATAAGGGCAGGAAACCTGGGAAGATCTAGGAAAGGGATCTGATAGTTTGAAAGGAAGCTTACGTTCGCCCAGACGCAGGAAAATATAATCAAAGATTAAAAAGCCTGAGGTGCATGCTCTCTTTGGCAGACATGTGGCCCAAAGTGCAGCACTGACGGGCTGGATGGGAACAGAGACTGTGCTGGGTGGGAATAGAGACTGTGCTGGACTACTGGAGCTTTGGATACCAGGCTACTAGCATGGCAGCTCTGGGTCCTGGTCTCCCTCCTGGGCATGGTGAGGACAAGTGCAGGCCTGCGGCCCTAGAGGCTGAACTTTTTCTACAATGAGACAGAGCTGAGACACCTGGTCATGGATGAGGCATTGGGCATGGTGTGCCTGGGGGCAGTCCTTTGTTTTTGCTCCAGTAAATGTTGCCACTATATTTCAAATCCTCCTACATGTGTACCCCTGAAATGCATTTCTTGCAATACTGTGGAAGAATCCTATTTTCTCAGGCAACACAAGGGCTCTATTTTTTATTTCTAAACACATAGAACAGTAGTTTTTTTTTAATATAGTGGTGAGAGACAAAGCAGCCAAGAAGCTACATTTTTCTAGGGCAAAATATTATTCATCAATAGTTTAATTTCCATAATGTTTTACAAAATGAACCACTCCTGATCAGGCATAAGTTTATGGGGCATACTGCTTGCGAGACAATTCCAAAGGAAAAGAAAGACAAAAAGAGAAATAGAGCATGCCTGAGAGAAAAAATAAAGGGGAATTTTGGTTTGTGGTTTAACTGGTTTCTAACAGTGTCCCTGACATAGTTTTGTTCCATGTAAAGAATATGCAACAGTGACCCAAGTCCTCTTCAGTAGTAAATTGTGGTTCTGTCAGTCGACAGCTGGTATGTAAGTAACCTTGTCGGTTGTATTGTACCAAGGAAACGGGAGACTTACAGGGCTAGCATTAGGGCCCCGTTTATGGAGAAGGCTAATCAGACAAGGCAGGACTGGCCAGAGTACATCGTGAAAGGCTGCATTCATCACCAGTGCTATGTACAAGCTGGGTCTTCATATTTCTTTTTGTCATGCAATGTCCTCTTTTCTTGTGGCCCCCTCACTTGGAACTGTGTACTCAGGGGACAAAGGTTCTCTAGTAGGTTTTGACTACCTCAAATTCCATGATGCCTAAGAATCCATGATGCTCACCAACTCAGCAAGTTGCCCCAAAAAGGTTGGGACATTAAATGAATTCAAACTAATTGTATTATATAAACTTCATGGGTGAAAAGGGTCAAGTAGTAAGGGTCATCTCTGTATTATAATATTTAACAATTATCTTTTGTTCAAATGTTAGACTATTATACCACCCTCCACAGATGCCTATAAACAGCATTCGTGTGCAATTTTAATGGTTAGGGAGGGCTTTGTTACTCAGATGTGGGGTTGGCATGCTTCTAAATCCAAAGCATTTTTAAGTGTTCTCAATAGGGTGTAGTATAATAAAATGATCTCAAAGATATACTTCCCAAGTCAGCTCCCTTACAAATGCAGTTTTGAGAACTACAGTGTAAATGGGGGAAGAAGCTGTTGGTAGCACTGAGTTGGGTGTTACAATCAGACACCTACTCTGTTCTAAAAGTGAGGCTGGGAGGCCTTCGGTGCATTGCCAGTATCTTTTCCTGAGTTTACAACTCAACCTAAATGTTTTCGATGGGGAAATTTTAGCATGATGTAATGAATGATTTAATCCTAAAAATGTATTTTTATAAATAGTACGAAAAAGTGCAAAGTTTTAATGCTAAATGAGAAAGTTCATTGTATAGAGATTACTGATTGTCACTGTGCTTAAAATAAAATAAATCTAAAAACTTACATAAGGAAAGAAAAACACCTTACAAAGAAATTCAACAAAAGTCTGTGGAGCTCATGGGGCTATGAGTGATATTTTTCCTCCGTTTATTTTTTGGTGGTCTCTAAATTTTCTATACTAGATATATTTTTAATCAGCATGTATTACCTTCACAACAGAAACATGGACTGAATAAAAGCTACAATAAAAATCAAGGGCAAGATGATTGTTCACTGAGAGATGCAAAATTAATTTGTTAAAAAGTAAAAACAATAATTTGAAATATAAAAGAAAACTGTGTAAACAAATCACGGCACCCATGACAAGCAGGACTGGATGGCCCCTGGAGGTCCTCTGTGCCATGTTCCCCCCAGCCAGGTCATCTGAAGGTGAGAATTGTTAAGGCTGGAGCGTTAAAAGCCTGTTCTTCTCACATGAGAAGAGAGAAGTGGAAAGAACACGATATTTTTTATTTAAAGAAGTCTGGATTCAAATTTTAATGCTGCTGCATAACTCTCTGTCCCTAAGGCAAATTACTTAACCTCTCCAAGCTTTAGAGAGGAAAGTTCTCAGTAATACACACTTCTGGTGGTTTTCAGATTTAAATGAGAGAGGGTACTAATTGCCTGGTAGCATACAAATGGCAGCTATTTAACATTATCATTATTATTTGATCCTCTTCGATTCCTCAGTGGCCCCCAGATCAGAAATATTTTGGTGCTTTTTCTCTTGAGTTTATAAGAAAATGAAGGTAAACTACTGAAACCTCTGTCCTGTGTATTCCAGTGTTAAATAGGATAAACATTTCAGGTCATGGCATATTTTCCTTTTGCAGATAAGAGTTATTGCGGCATCATCTCTTGATCTCTGGTCTCCTTCAGTTTCTTCCCCATTCCGGGTTTTGCTTTACTGAAAAATTTCTCAAAAGCATTTTCTACGCTCTCTCCACTCCTCGCAGCCTCATTCTCTCTCAAGTGCACTCCATTCGGGATTTTCTCCCACCACACCACTGAACCTGCACTTCTCACGGTCACCAATGAACTCCATCTTGCTAATTCCGAAGGCAAAGTTTTAATCCTGTAGTCCTTGATTTACTAGTGCAAGATCATTCCCTCTTCCTTTCGATGTATTTATTTCACATTTCTTTATTAACTCTTCCCCCTGAATGTAGGCCAAATGAGGGTAAGTACTACTCTATCTCCAGGCCCTAGAACAGAGAGCTTGCCTCATAGTAGGGACTCAATAAATGCCGGTGAAATGAATGACTACAGAAGTAGTTTGATGAATGAAAGATTGCAAGAAACGGACAGACTTTCCCTTGCTCTGTGTGACTCCTGAGCAGTCCTTAAGAGGAATGTGAATGCATCCTTTAAACCGAAGCTGACCCCACCACCTGCGGATGCCACTGGAAGTTCTTGGACTTCTGCTCAACGCTTATAATTTGTTGGCATGCGCGATGCTTTGGCTTTCGAGAGATGCATTTCCGACTTGGATTTTTCTGCTACAAGCTTTGGTTGCATATGCCCATGTTTACTTGTGTGTGAGGTATGCTGGGCCTGGCATCTGCTCTGCTTCCGGCCCCTCTATGTGCCTGTGCCCACGGGATGTCTGGGAGTTTGTCAGCATGTTATAAGGAGGTTTAGAAAAATTCTCCTCTCTGAGCCTTCTGGCTTATCTTATATTGGCTGAGAAAGCTACCAAGTTTGCTCAGCTGGCAGAGCGACAGAATCAGCCCATACAAGGAAATAAAACAGCTGCACTGGGGATGGAGAGCTTCCGAGGGCCAATGAAAGGGGAAGACGAAGAGATTACGGCTCATGGATGGCAGATGGTTGAGGTCTGGTTAGAAAGAGGGTTGTCAAGAAACATTTAATCTTAGGCAGAGTTGGAACATGGGAATTTAAAACCACAGATAGGCCATAGACAAAGCTGGCAATCTCAAGCTCTGTGTCTCCTCTAACACCCTGCCCCCATCTTTAGTCCATATGAAAAATGCGAGTAGTTCTTGAGAGCCCTGAGTGTTTGGGATGCTGGGAGGTATGTTACCTGTGCACTGTAGCCTTTCTCTGGAGCCCTCAGCCACTCAGCAGCATGTGTCTGCAGGTGCAGGGGCTGGGAGTGGAGCATTGGCGTCTGTTGCACTGAGGCTCTGAAACAGGCATTGACAGAGGAGATTTCCAGGACAGCCATGGAAAAAGAGCGTGCCATTCAGAGTGGCTTTCTGACTTCAGTGTTTTCAGAATGTGCTGTCTGTGACAAGGATCAGTTTCCCTGCTTCCTGCCAGTGAGCACGCATGTTTTCTTGCAATGTGAAATGAGGGGCTGGGGAGAAGGAATGAACAAATAAAAGGAGAGGAGGAAAGATAAATGCGAAGCACTGTGGTTTAGTTTTTTTAGAAAGATTATCTATTCTTCCTAATATGCTCTTTTTCCCCCTCCTAGAGAGTGTTACAAAATGAGAAGAGCAAATGCTTTGGAATTAGACACATCTGTGCTTGAATCCTGGCTGTTTCAGTTATAATGTTGATTTAGGCAAGAAACCTACTCTCTCAAAATTTCTTAATTGATAAAATTGAGAAATAACACTGATTACATGGTATTGTTTTGAGTCTTAAATGAAATATCAGCAAAGTGCCTAGCATAGGGTCTGAAATAAAGCTCATTCTACATTGTAGTTACAAAAAGAGTGTGGGAAGCATCAGACAGGGTAGGCCTGGGCTTCATTTGTTAAGCTACTCAGCAAATATTTAAATTGAGGATCTACTTTATAACTAGAAATGTGTGATATGTTAGACAATATAGATATACCTGCTGAAGGTGTGGATAGACAAAAACATGCAAAAATAATAAATAAGAGAATTGTAAAGTGTGGCAAGTGCTGTTGGGAAATGAATAGTGGAATGAAAAGGGAAACTGTTTTACATAGGGTGGTCAGGAAAGGCTTCCTGGAGGAGGTGATGTTCACGCTGAGAATGAAGAAAGAGAAGGAGCCAGCCATATGAAGACTGGAAGGTAAGGTTTTCAGGCAGAAGGAAAGATTCAAGCTCACGTCTGTGACCAAAGATGACTCAGGCTGTTTGAGCTACTGAAAGAAAGACCAGAGTGCTGAGCTGAGAGATTAGTGCCGAAGCAATAAGAGACCTGGGTGCAAGTATTGGTAGTCATTTCTAGGGAAAATCTCTCCTGAGAGACTGCTGTTCTACCCCGTTTCCAACCCCAAGCCCAATGGGGTTTTACAAAGCAGCAGAAAATGCTGCTTTGTAAAAGATTTCTCCCTTTGGTTACTATTCTGGCCTCCACAATTTTAGAAATGAAATGATGCCATTTTTCTTTTTTGCAGTCCACTAATTTTCCCATATAGAATATTGTAGTCACCAGTATTTGATTGTTTCTTGGTGTTGTTAGATGAGAGGGTGATGGGTTTTTGTGAGTGCTCCGTATTTCCTGTGAGAACGAAGTCTCTGTCTCCTCAATTGCTCCCTAACAGAAGTCCTCCAACCCATTTCCTGAGAAGCCCGGTGAAAGGTCGCACACTGCAGCCTTCCCACTCATGCAGCTCCTGTTGGAACCTGCTGATGGGAATTGTGTTTTTCCTTGACCCAGGTCCCCCTGGAGGCGGACAGACTGCAGAAAAACTCTAACTCCATTTCTTGGGCCCCAAGTGGACCTGCTTCCGCTGGGAGGGCTGAGAACTGTAATCCTCATCCCCCCTGGGCAGGACCTGCCTTCCTCCCACCTGGACCAGGTTGGTGGGAAGTAGCCAGGGAACTTCATTTCATTCATAACGGGAGAATCTGTGTTCTCTGTCCTTTAAAACTGGGGTGGTGGTCCTTTGAGTGGATGATGATAATGGGGGGAGTGGGAAGAGGAGGCCTGATTGCACCACTTACCAGCAGAGTCACCTCGAGCAAATTGTTACCTTCTCTTAACACGTGTTTTGTCTGTAAAAATACGGACAGTATTAGCTCTCTCTCAGTATTGTGGGGAAGATAAAATTAGGAAAAGCAACTGGCCAGCTAGGTATTAATGTACTCTTCCCTCCTTCTCTCCTTTCCCTCCAGGAGTCAGTGGCTCGTCTCTCTTGTTTGTCTCCTATCATGTAACAGCTCACGGGTGGTGTGTGCAGAGAACCTGGGGTGTGGTGGTGAAGTCCCAATGGTCACTCTCATCTCTTGTTAAATACCATGCCCAAGCGCTTGGAGAAGAATGTGATCACAACATTTAAAATCAAGTCGGCTGTGGCCAGTTTCTTTGACCTGTGATCTTTCTCACCCCACTGTGAAACCTAAGTACCAGCTCCTATCACTGATAACCATGCTGATAACAAATGGTGGGATTGGGCAGTAGAATAAAGAAAATACAGGAGAGAACAGGCCAGATAAAAGGGGAGGGAAGGAAAATAATGTTTAAGATAAAGGAGGGGATTAGCAGGTAAAACTTTTAAATTCCCTTTGAAGGAGAAAATGGCCAAGTAAAGCAGATAAAATCCAAAATCAACGACAGAGATAATAGTAGCAGTGATAATGTTCTTCGTAGCACGTGTTTGTCTTTCATGATTAGGATAATTTTCTCAGGGCAAAGTTTGGGTGGATAATGAACAGGAAAAATGACACATTGAGCAACACATAGTCAACAAGAGGCTAATGGTCCTGGCTGAACCCTTGGAATTTGATGAATGTATTCATTTACTGAGCCTCACATCCAGGAAGAAGGAACATATATACCAATACAAAAAAAAAGTGTGGGTGAATGAGTTTAAATGATAGGAGGTATTTTATACAATTGATTAGCATGAAAGAGAGAGCAGAAAGTATGTTTTTTCAGACACCTGGTTTATAAAGAACTCATGCCTAGAAATAGCCTAGATAGCTCCTTCCCATGTACTTCCCTCTAATCCTCCAGGGCTCTCTTTCTCCTGCAAACACTGTGGGTCAAAAACCCAGCACAGTTTAAAAAGTTTGAGTAAATTTTGTGGAATCAGAAGTGGAGGAAGGAATAAGCTGGGAAATATCTATCTGGGAGTACTGATTTTCAAACTTTAGTCCTACAATCTTTAGTCAAAGAAATATTACTAGGAAAGGGTTAGAGAACTAAGATAAATTTAAACCAGGGGCTGTTATGTTTAGCATTCTCTCTCTCCTTGTCTTTACTCATCATGAAGATGCTGTAGGAGGCAGTTTGGAAATGACCGGAGTGTGAGAGTTGACATGGGAAGGCGATTTCTACTCAATTGGTAGCCCACCCCGTCCTCACCTTTCCCACCTCTATTTCCCCCTTCAGTTGTTATACTTCCTAAAGGTCCCCTAATCAATGATTCCTTTGGTTCAGTATGTGCCCTCTATTGGAAGTCCAAGTATGTTATGGAGATCAGTATGACATACATGAATGTGAATTCAATACTTCTGGCCTCCAGAATCCCAGGCCATGGAATTAATTACGGGAGGTGAGAGATGGGTAGCTACGGAGGAGCAAGGTGGGGACGTACTATAGGGTGTGTAAGAGGGCTGTGAGGGTATTTCTGGGGCACAATGCTGCAGAGAAGGAGGGCACAGTCACTCGAACGTTAATACATTAACAGCTTTGTCTAAGGTCAATCCTCTCCCCAGAAAGGAGACGACAACTTTGTTTTTTTTCCTACTACATTTCTTGTTTTTTGTTCTCAGGCTCTTTATAGCAAAACAGAATCTTGCTAAATTATTTATATTGCTTTATGAGAAAATTGATTCTAGGATTGATCCTTGGATCATAGCCTTTTCATAAGCTGATGACTTTCTGAAATATATGATTTAGCATGTAAGAGATTACCTGTATAAAAACTGCTAATGAGAAACAGGGAGGTTTGCATATTTAAAAATTGCTCAGAAGTTAAATATGTATCTAGGTGAGGTATATCCAAAAAACTAGAAGGAATGTAAGACCCTGTTCAGGGCTCCTGTGAGTTTAACTTAATTGCTGCCATGGAGAGACCTCTATAATACAGTGGTTCTTAATTCTGATTTACTCATTCCCTGGGGAATCTGAGAATTGGATGCATTCTTTCGATAATGTGCTTATACTCACAAAACCTTGCATGCATTTTTAAAAGATTTGTAGCACTTTGTAAAGACCTGTAGTTACTCTCAGACACTAGGCTAAGAATGCATTCTCTATTAAACTCAGAGAAAACACTGGCCCATGTATTTGGGATGGAAAAATTCCTATTTGAGAATATGCTATAGGGTAGAGGTGAGAACTGGCCCTAGTACTTGTCAGACATAGTACCTTTAACATTTGAGAGAGGATCCAAGAGCACAACATAAAGAAAATATGAGGCATAGTTTTTTCTTCAAGGCAAATTAGATTCGGTTAGACTAGAGTATGAGTGACTAGAGCAGTAGCTCTAGTAATTGTGGCTGGAAGGGTAGACTCGAGCTGAATCCTGGAGGGTCTTTCATGGCAGACCGAGGCACTGGAACTGAATTCTGGGGGCCTGAATGTCCCAACCTACAGTCATGCTTGTACAATCTTCATCTTCTTGCTGTATGTATATATAAACACTTCAATTAAATCTTTTTCTTCAAATTGATTTTCTTTAAAATTTGTACTTATCTAGGCTTACTACCCATGGTTTTGTGTTCTTATCATTATTTCTAATATATATGCAAACAAAAACATACCTCTTAAAAGAAAAATATTAATTTGCATTTCACCTGAAATTATCTTTGCCATCATCATTTCTCACTTTGGGAAATACTAGTGAGCACAATGGGGTTTCATGATGAGAGCTGCTCCTTAAAAGGAGTCACTTGGCGGTTGTTTGTTAGTTAGAATGGAGAGGATAGGGGCTGTGAGCCCGAGCAAAGACCGATTTGTATAGATGGGCATAGTAAGGCCATGGATGTGGGAGGCAGAGCGGGAACACAGAGTGGGATCCCTCCAGTCTGTAGAAATATCTCCCTAGAGTTGGAACTTGCACCAATTTTCATGAAAATTATATTAGCAAGTAAGCTCTTAAAGCAAATAAAATAACACTATAATGTTTATTTTGTGTATTATTTATATTTCATTTATTATATTATTTTATTTTTCCTAGTGAAAGAGAGTACAGTATTTTCTATTGCCTCTAATCTACTGATGTTTTTCATGATTAGGATTGGAAAAGGTCAAAAGCATTAAAATCTAATGAAGTTGTATTGGTTACGAGAGAGAATCTGAGGTCTTGATAGTGAAGCTGAAAATCAAATGGGCATTTTCTTCTGGAGAAGAAATGGGTATACTTCTGGAGTCTTCTCCAATTTGTTTAATTTTTCTGGTTAGCCAAAAAACAGATATAATTCTTGCCCCATTGTTGTGCAGCTTAAATAGAACAAAGAATGCAACAGAGCCTTGTCCACACAAGGCATTATAATACTTTGTACATCATAAGATAAAAGTTGTTATTAGTATTAGAAGCTGTATTAGCAAGAAATTGTATAAATGATATTTCCTTCAAATTCTTGTTTTATTTTAATGAACATTTTGTGAAGAGGACATGAGTTGATGTCTAATTTTTGGCTTCTAGTGAACCTGATTAAATATTATACTGGAAAGAATAATTTTAGTTTGCCTTTGATATAGAAATACCAAGTGACCTGGATATTGTGCTTACATTGTCCTCGTAGAAATATAATGACTGCCACATAGGGGCAGACCCAGGAATAGCGACTAACAATGTATTTGTTTTTTCCCCTCCAGGAATCTCAAAGTCTAATGAACACCCGTGTAGATTCCTCTGGGAATAAGAGAGGAAATGGGCTTCTACCTAAAGTCATTTTAAACTTGGTCATATCTAATATTTAGAATATGAAATCAGCTGAAATACGGTACGAAAAGGCCAAGACTTACAGAAAGATGCTCTGGGTTCAAGCCATGGGCTTGTCACTGAAGTCTTTGAGTTTTGATTTCCCTCTGTAAAATGGTGATCTGAAACCGGTGGTAGTATCAAATACGATGATATAAAAATAATCTTTGTTAAATATAAACTACTACATCGCTATCGTTGTTAAAATAAAAGTACTCATTGAGTGTTTTCTATGTTCTTTGCATATGTTAACTTATTTAATTGAGTAATTACCCCAAATAATATAAATACTATTATTATTTCAACTTTCTGAAAGAGAAAACAAAAGCCTCTAGAGATTCACTAACCTTCCCATTGTTCTGTATTCAACTGACTTCAAAGCCTGCATCATTCTTATTGTTAGAACCGTGATATCTTAATCATCTAAAAGTGGTTCAGAACTCGCAGAACTTAATCTGCAACCCACTGTAAATTGAAAAGTAATATGGAAAACAGTTTTAACAGAGCAATACTTTTTCTGTATCTTCTTTTGACGATCTCATTTAAAAAGTTTGGACTTTGTTAACATTAAGATGATAGTCAAATAAACTTAAAAGTAGCTAGTAACATTCTCTACTTCAAAGAACACTCCAATTTCTTCATAAACATTGTGTTGGAGAGAACTTTCTACTAGACCATGTAGGTGACTCTATGATTTCAGCTACTTGGCTCAAACAGCCCCTTTCATCTGTAAGAAGGGTTTTATTCTCATGGACATGAGAGGTCTACTGCACTTGTGTGAAATTCAGAAAAGCAGGACCTTGGAGGAAGACAAGGTTAGGTATTCATGCTGTTGGGAGATGTCTCAAAATGATGACTCAAGTCAGAATAGTGAATGCAAGAGGAAAGAGCCAAGAATTGATATTTGATAGATATCTGTTTATAGCATAGGGAGGAAGAAGAGGAACAAGCAATGGAAAGAGAAAATGAACTATAAGAAAAATGAGAGGAAACAGAGAATCTAGAGAGTCTAACATCATGGAATCCATGAGCAAGTCACTTTGAGGACGGAAGAGGAGTGTCTCTCTACCCCCTTCTTCCTGATCCCTTATATTTGCCCCCCAAATTAATATGCTGCTGTGGAAAGGTTCTGTCTCTTTGATTTTTATTTTTTCCTAGATAACAATAATGAAACTTAGCTCACAGTTTGGTTCCTAGGGGGGTATATGCTCTAAGAAGGTGACAGGTTTTGAGATGTTGTTTTGACCCAAAGTGGGAAGCAAACAGAGCAGTGATTTTTTTCAAGAATGATGTACTGACACAAAATGCCCACCAATGCATATTTTCCTGAGGCCACATGGCCCAGAGGTCCATAGTTCACCATCTATATACACATCTAAAGTGCAGTTGTTTATTACATTAGTTGGATGTTAGGATGAGAAAGATGTCAGATTTACTCCAGAACCAAATCCCTTAGTCGAACTTGGCAATGGTTAGATTGACCTCAGAATGTTATGTCTGTTTGTAAAGAGAATCAAAGGAAACTTGGAGAAGATAAGAGGTAAATGGAATTCCACTAGGCAATGCTTCCTTGTTTTGTGTGCTGACTGTACAGCATTGTGAGTAGAAGCTACCTGGACGCTGGAGCAAGACAGTCCTAGTGAAGCTGTTCTTGCTGTGTTCTTGCTGTATGCGATGTGCACATTGCTTACCTCGCCCAGCCTCGGGTACCAACCCTACTCCCTGCAAGGGAAACAGAATGTGTGCCTCACCTCCACCTCCTTTATTAAGTATCTAGTACTGCCCATGCACATAAATTGTCCCTTAAACATGGCAATTATTATAATTACATTTATGATTAAGAAATCCTAATTGATTTCTGTCCAGATGTGCAGATAAGGACAATTTATTTCTGGTTAAAATCACATCACCTTACCCAACAATGTAGGGATACTCCATAAATTTTGCAATAAAGATCTCACATTAAAAGGCAGTTGACCTTTTCAGCAGGAGCCATAATTAAATGACATGACAGTTATCAGGCAGAATCCCAGGGAACACTCCTATGAAATACCCAGAGAAGCACATTTAGCCTCATTTGGTTTTATGACTTGCAACTGGTTCTGAGAATTTTAATCCTAATTGCTTTCCTAAAAAATTTGCATGACTGCTGAAATGTATAGTTCTGATAAGTTTTCACAGTCAGCATTGGCCTTAGCATTGGAAAATCATTAGTACTCGATCAGGAGAAAATCCATACTGTGGCATGTGGAAGCTCAGGGTTTCTTGTGCCTCCGTAGGGGCAGAGGCAGGGGTGAGCCGAACAGCTGTGAGGTAACCACGTCCTAGATGGGAGAATGCCAGGGGCACTCTCCGGGTTGATGATAGATGCTCTCCTGGGTCATGACTGGGAACCCCATCTGCACATTGGCTTCTCTGTGCAGCAGGGACAGGCTGCTGAGGTCTACGATTAATGAAGAATTAGAGGTGTTGTCCCATCCTCCTCATTTCCACTCCTTTCACCTGAACCTGGAAGCTGTTGGGAGCTTCTCACAAAGATCACGTGGATGCTTTCCAGAGATGGCTCTTGCTTACTTGAATCAAATCCCCCTTTCTTAAATGTTTGGCTTCTCAGTCTCAGAAATTGCCTCCCACCCTCTCTCCTGGCAGTCTCAGTGAGCCCCTGAGTGTGCCAGCCACTGTTTTAGGTATAGAGGGACACTGTGCTGAGCAAGACAGTTCCAGCTCATGCCTTGAGGTACTCAGTCTGGTGGAGAAATTGGGTGAAGGCTCCTCCTACTCTACCTACATCCCTGTGTTGAGCCTTTTAGGGTCTGGCCCTGGTGACCCTCTGGAAGAGAAGGGCCCCATGATGCCCCAGAGGTAATCATTCCAGGGTGATTACCTCCACCGTAGAGTGTCTGAAACGTGTGTGAAACCACAAGCAGGGTTTAAAGGGCTCCTTACCTCCCCTGTCAGCAGGTGGGCTCAAATGCCCTCGAGAATAGTCCCTGCCTGCTAGGGCCTCCAGAGAGTTTACCCAGAGTGGGGGAGTTCACTATACTGCCTTCAGTGAGACCATTTCTATATAAAGATATTTCCAAAAGACATTAAACACCACTTGTTTTGAGCCCTAGTCCTTCATTTGCTAATTACGTGATTTTTAATTTCTTTGTCTTTAAGGTAAAAACAATAACAAACCTCTCTCACTGGGATGGTAGCGAACTTCACAGGAGTCAGGACCTGCAGAGACTTAGCATCCAGCCTGGCACATTGCAAGTGCTCGTTACACATTAGCACATTTTTTATTTCTGTTCACCTAACAGAAGGTCTCTGTGACTACACCAGATTCTGTAAGACACTTCCCAGATGCAGGGAATGTCAGTAGGTATTGGAGGACACTCAGGAAACCACGGAAATTTCCAGCATTCCTTGGTTTCATTCCTCCATTTTCTACCTGTATAGATTGGCGTATTGGCCTGGACCCTAAGATATATCTGACAACAAGCACATCAGTGATTCGCTACTCACAAGCACAGTGAAACCCCAAACCTAAGAGAGGATCAACTGAAGCATTTCTCGGGAGGAAACTGGCTCTATCTCTTCGACTCATTTGGTTGTGTCAATCAGAAGCACTTGGGTGAACTTCAATAGGAAATGACACTAAAACCCTGCCTCACACAGTTCATTAAATTACGGCAGGAAAAGCAGTGTCTTAGCTACTGAGGAGAGGAAACTATAGAAGCCAATGGGGCTTGAGGAAGGTTGTAAGCTTGGCTGGTAAGAGAAAAGTATGTGACTCAAGAAAAATGATTAAAGAGACACAGGGCACACGGAGAGAGCTCTGCCACTCACAGGGAGCGGTGCTTACATACCAATTCCTTCTTCTTCATGCACTCCATGAGGATGATGAACAGATGCTGGGCCTGGGTTCGAGTGTACGTGAAAGTCTTCTGGATGGTCACCAATAGCTGGTCCCGCAAAGATTCATTTATAAGTCTGCAATGAAAAACAATGCCCAAACAGGTCACCCCAGCTGCTATTCAATGCATATTACTGAGAAATATTAGAAAACATAAGGAAGCATTATGACCATTGAGATAGGTGTTACTACTTCCTGTATTTTTCTTGCAATAGTTATTTTGACCAGGATAATTGAAAAAAAAAAGTGCACATAACAATAAATCCATTTTAATGTTTCAGACCCTAAGAGTAAAGTGAGATTTGGTTCTTTTTTCTTTTTCTTTGTTTTATATAGGATGTGTTTAATTCCCTCCTCTTCAAATGCTGTGATCAAAAATGCCTTTAATTAATCATTAGCATTTTGGTAAAAATTTATAATACTTATCTAAAGATTTGAATTCAACTTTATCTGTAATTATAAAACAGAGGTCATATCTCAGTAATGGATTTTTGAGCATTGATAAGGAAAAATAGAAATTATGTTTCCTCTAAATCATTTCAAGTTGGTGGTAGCTTATCTGCCCTATGACTTGGGTCATCATTATTTATGTCAAGATTTTGTGTGTTACAGCTAATAAGGGCATGACCCCAAGGAGGCCTCATATTAACTGCTTTATGAAAAGACAGTTTTTACACTATAGAAGAATTAATGAAAACAAGGGAAGTGCATCATATCCAATTCATGCTCTATCATCGTCTCTTAAATGTAGACCAATTGTAACTAAGTTTAACTCCCCTCTCACTAGCCTGGTGAGAAATAACTGGGCTATTTCTACCAGCCATTAAATGGCTGGGAACAAAAATCTCCTTCATTTAACAGGTAATGTCCAAAATCAGAAAGATAAAACTTTTTTTTTTAAAGGTACATTTTTCAACCTTTTTATTTTTTATTTTTTAAAGATTTTATTTATTTATCTTTAGAGGGAAAGGGAAGGAGAGAGGGAGAGAATTATTGATGTATGGTTGCCTCTCATGAATCCCCTGCTGGGAACTGGCCTGCAACCCAGGCATGTGCCCTGACTGGGAATCGAACCGTGATTGTGCGGTTCACAGGCCCACGCTCAATCCACTGAGCTACACCAGCCAGGGGCAGGAAGATAAAACTTTTTTTGAGAACTAGTGACAAAATTCTAATAACTTGCCTAGTATTTTAAAGTTTACACTTTTTAAAAATAATTGAAGTATCAGCAACTCCTACATGCAATAGTACAACATAATTGTTATGCAATTTGGTGCTTACAAGAACCCTACAGCCAAAAGATTTATACAATTAAAGAGGGAAGGATATTTTATCCCAAAAGAGCCAGATGCTTATGGTGACTCCGCAAATAAGTGGCAGAGTCAGGGCAGAATCGTGCTCTTCCCACTGCACCGCACTGCCTTGTATTACACCCGTCGCACTGCACCACTGCCTCTCTTCATTGCTGCGGCTATTTGAGCGGAAATCACAGAACTTTCTTTAACAAAAAGGCATGACAAATTTTATTGCTGAAGAGAAAGCAAGATAGGAGGCTTGAGATTATGTTCACATCAGTAGCCTGCTGGGCTCCAGGATTGTGTGAGGATTCACCTGGGCCCCCTGGGTTGGATATTGTGGTGGCTGAACTTTGAGGAGGGTGCGTTCCCCATGACAGAATTATACAAAGGATCCTAGAGTGTCACTGACTTCAGTAGTGGACTGGGTTATTCCTCTGCCCCTCAGGAAGATTGATTTCATGAGCATATACATTTAGAAAAAGAGGATGGGCCAGATCAGGTTGAAAAATGATACCAGATCGGGTTGAAAAATCATACCAGATCACCTCAAGTTACTATTCTGGAGGACTGGTTGTTGACCAGTCTAAAACCATTCATTTGTTCATCCATTCATTTAGCAATTGTTTAGTGATACCTATTTAATGCCAGGCACTGCCAGGGCAACAGGGATCGATGAGATATATACACTTCCAGCCTTCAAGGACCTTACACACCAGTGGAATAGAAAGACAAGAACCAGGACTTCTGCCAAGATGGAGGCATAGGTGGAAACACTATGCCTTCTCCCACAACCAAGTTTGAATACAACAAAGGTTTGGAGAAACAAAGACACAACCAAAGGACAGAAAATTGAATTATACGGAAGTCCGACCTCATCTAACCGTTCAACTGGGATGGTAAGAGGGGCGGAGCCAGCAGCGAGCAGGGTTGGGCAGGACAGGGCCCCCGACCCAGGCGCGCAGGCAGACGGGAACCAGTTGGGGTGCGGGGCAGACCGCGGGCACATATTCTCGCACAGTGAGACAGACCACGCAGGCCCCAGGGGGCGAGGGCTGATGGCGGTGGCACACTCGCGTGCAGTGGGACGAAACACGTGGGCCCGGTGACGGCAGCAACTGCGGCACTGGTAAGGGACGTGGCAGCAGGCGGTGGACAGGATGCCATAGTCCCTCTTTGACCCCGCCCCCACATACAGCGTCACAACCCAGCGACTTAGTTGCCCTGTTCTAGTGAACACTTTAGGGCTCTGATCCTGCTATGGAACAGGCACGAACAACCTGAAAGATGGCGCGAGAAGAACTCAAAGTCCCAGAGCCAATAACTCTAAGCGACCGAGAAATTGCCAGCCTCTCAGAAGCACAATTCAGGACACTATTTATCAGGATGCTCACAGAACTGGTAGATTACAGTCACAAATTAGAGGAACAGAGTCACAAATTAGAGGAACATATGAACGCTAAACTAATTGAAATGAAGGGAGATGCACAGGAAACCAATAGTGATGGAAAGGAAATGGGGACACAAATCAATGGAATGGACCAGAAGGAAGAACAAAACATCCCACCAGAAAGGAATGAAGAAATGAGAATTCAAAAAAATGAGGAGAGGCTTAGGAACCTCCAGGACATCTTTAAACGTTCCAACATCCGGATTATAGGGGTACCAGAAGGGGGAAAGAAACAGCCACGAGTGGAAAACGTATTTGAACAAATAATAAAGGAGAACTTCCCCAGTCTGGCAAAGGAAATAGACTTCCAGGAAATCCAGGAAGCTCAGAGAGTGCCAAAGAAGTTGGACCCAAGAAGGAACACACCAAGGCACATCATAATTACATTAGCCAAGACCAAAATGAAGGAGAGAATCCTAGAAGCAGCAAGGGATAAGGGGACAGTCACCTACAAAGGAGTACCCATCAGACTGTCAGCGGATTTCTCAAAAGAGACCTTACAGGCAAGAAGGGGCTGGAAAGAAGTATTCCAAGTCATGAAATCCAAAGACCTACAGCCAAGATTGCTTTATCCAGCAAAACTTTCATTTAGAATGGAAGGACAGATAAAGTGCTTCTCAGATAAGGTCAAGTTCAAGGAGTTCATCATCACCAAGCCCTTATTATATGAAATGCTAAAGGGACTTATATAAGAAAAAGAAGATGAAAAATATTAACAGTGAAAGGACAGCAAACTCACAGTTATTACCAACCACACCTAAAACAAAAGCAAACCAAGAGGACAGCTAGATCAGGAGTGGAACCATAGAAATGAAGAACACAAGGAGGGTTAGAAACAGGGGGGTGGGAGGAGGAGCAGGGGGGAGAAGGCACAGAAAATAGCATAGATGGTAGGTAGAAAATAGATAGGGGGGAGGTCGAGAATAGTGGGGGAAATATAGAATCCAAAGAACTTGAGACACGTGGTTATAAACTAAGGGGGGGAGAATGGTGGGGGAGGGAGGGTGCGGGTGGAGGGGATTGAAGGGGGGGAATAGAACAACTGTAAAGGTATAATCAATAAAATATATTTAAAAAAAAGAAAGACAAGAACCAGCAATTCACCTGTGATTGACAGTGGTAAAAAGAAGTAGAGAAGCTTGTGACAGTTGAATAGAATCTAATCTAGAGAGTTCAGGGAAGATTCCACTGAGGAAGTGCTGTTTTATCCCAGACTTGAAGAATGAATGAGCATTAGGGTTGTCAGGGGGTGGTGGGGCTGGGTAAGAGCATTGGCAGCAGACAAAAGAGCACGAACAGGCCTAGTTTAGAGAACATAAAAGGTCAGTATGCCTGGACCATAGAGAGCAAAAGAAAAAGCGGAACAGGATGGGGCCACAGAAGGGGTGAGCAAGGGTAAGATAACAAAGGAAATTATGGGATAGTGTTAGAGATCTCAGATTTTATCCCCCCATCACTCCCAGTGAAAAGCCATTGAAGGATTTAAGTTGGAAAGTGACATGATTACTTCTGTGTTGTCAATACATTTTCTTGAAGAGTCAGAGCCTGAGTCTTCATACCTGAGCCTGTGCTAGTTGACAAAGAACCCATACGGATATGTCTAGAGAATTCTGCAGTATCAAGTGTACCTAGAGGTTGTACATGATTAACAATAGAAGAGACTCTTCTGATTAGTCACTTGATAGATCCAATCATTCATCTGCAGGTGTTTAATTTTTATAACAAGTCAAAATTTGTTTCCCATGGCTAAGCATCTGTAATAGAATCCCAGTTCCCTGAGGTCATTAACTGTCTGAAGGATCTGCCTGTCATTTTATAAAAACTGAGGAATGATGTGCGCCTTAGCTAATTGTGGGCTTCAGTGGTTAGGAGAGATGAAAGACACTTAGAATCTTATACTTTTAGCACAGTGTTGCAGTTGACTGAAGTGGTTTTGGATAAATCACTTAGCAATAAGAACCATGGAATTCTACTTCCAGAAGTAAAAGATTTCTCTAGCTTAGTTGGTTTCCAAAGTGTGGGATGCCTATCCCTTATGGAGCAGAGACAGTATTGGGTACAACAAAGGTTTTGGTTTTCCAAAGGCACTGGTTATACTCAGTAAACATTAATAACTGTTATTGCTGGTTTAGTACTTTTTCCTTCCTTCTGATTGCATTAAGAGGAAAACCATATTTCTGATGCCTCTTTGCCTTTAACTACTCCTCAATATTTCCAAATTTCCCCCTTTTGACATAGAAATAATGAATATTAGATCTCATGCTTTTGGCCTAAAAATTTTAATAAGATTGTTTTGGAAAAACCCTGCATAACATGTGGTTTGTATATAGCACATAATGGTCTATGGCACAGTGGGCCTCAGTGGTAATCTTATTTTATCTTGATAACACTCTGTGAGTCAAGCACCTTTTCCATTTTGCAGAGGAGGAAACTGTTTCCACGATGTTAAATGATTTGTGCAAGGTCACATAACTTGAGTTGAGTCTACTGATTTCAACCTTCCCTGCGTGGTGCCACTTTTCCTGATTGTAACCTGTAAATATGTCTTTCAGTTTCCTGATCATTGGCACCGGAGGTAAAAATTTCAGTGTATTTGTTGTAGGTAATTGATTTTCCTTTTGTGATATAGAGAACATCTGAAAGAAACCAGGCAAGTTTGGAGGAGATAAATGAATGACTGGTAAATGAGGACAGTAGCAAAGTGCGTTTAGTACACGGGAGATTGTATTCTCTTCTAATTTTCCTCAAGATTTGCTGTGCTGAATCAGAAACTTGGTGTTTGGCACAAAGGCTTCCGCTGTCTGCTCGAGGAACCCTTTTTTAATTTGTGATCACTATTCTGAAAGATATTGAGAAGCTTGCTTTCTTGAGATTATTGCTTTCTGAACTCACCCTCGCCTTTTTGTTTCTTGCAAAACACTGGAATGATTTAAAAATCTTAACTGTGATATCATCAGCAAAAATAGAAATAAGCCCAGTTTAGTTTTCTTTTTATGGCATTATAATAGTAATTGGAAATTTTTTGACATCGAAACATGGTCGTGTAAAATTTTGGTTTTAGAATTTGGCCTTTGACAAAGGGGTGCCTTTTTATGGAAGCTGTTGATTTGTAGCTCCATGTACCAATGCTATTTTTGTTATGCCTAAAATTGGAAGTATAGCCATTAAAGTGAGGGAATTTTTTATACTATGGCATTTATGTCTCCTTTTCTATGCTCTGCTTGTGACCTGGAGCTTTTTAGATGAGTCACAGAGTCATATGAAATAGGTCAGTGTTCGTCCAGTGCTCATTGTAACCCACAAAACTTCCCACAGTCTGCTATCAGCATTCTGTTCAAAGGCTAGCAATACCACCCACATATACACGTTCTTCAGAATGAATTTAACTGCCTGCAATATCAGAGTTTTGTTCCTAGATTTAAAAATTAGAAAATGTGTTGAGAATTCAATGGGACGTGGAGTTAGGCTTGGGTTAATGGCTTTCGAGGAGAGGAACCCTTCTAATGTGCTCCACAGACCCTTATTAATTAGTTCAGATACAATATGGAAAGATTTGCTTATACAAATAAAAAAGATTGTTAATAACATCACAATGTGGTATTTAACTGACATCATTTCCTAAAGGATCTCCAATGCTCTAAAGAAAAGTGAAATTTTATTATTTTCTTGACGCTAAAACAAAGTACTAAATGTAACATTAAGGACACAGAAAAATTATGTGCTTTGCCTAGGGTCACAGAGAATGGTATTTTTCTTTTATTCTTCTTCTCCTTGTCCAGTAGAAGTGAGCACAAATGTCATGAGCCTGGGTCACAAGTAACAGCCGGGCCCTCCCAAAGACGCAGGACAGCATGTGAGTCAAACTTCCGGGCCGCCAGGCCCAGGCTGCCTGTGGTTAAGCTGTCACTTGCCAGCTGTGTGATCTTGTGAAGGTTATTTAGTCTTGACATGTCCTACTTTTCTCATATATCAAATGAGAATTATAATAGTACTTATCTCATAGGAATGAGAATTATAATAGTACTTATCTCATAGGCTTACAAATACCAAATGAATTAATCTTTGTAAAGGGCTTAGAAAAATGCCTGGCACATACCAAATACTATGTAAGCATTGTTATTATTAAATCACTGTCCTGACTCTGGCCAGGCAGCTCAGTTGGTTGGAGCGTCTTCTGTACACCAAAAGGCTGTGGGTTTGATCCCTGGTCAGGGCACATTCCTAGGTTGTGGGTTTGGTCCCCAGTCGGGGCCCGTGTGGGAGGCAGTTAATCGATGGTTCACTTTCACAACAATATTTCTCTCTCTCTCTTTCCCCCTTCCTCTCTAAAATCAATACACATGTCTTTGGGTGAGGATAAAACAAACAAACAAACAAAAACACTGGCCTACAATGCTTCTTAGGAAAGAGTCACTAAGTATTCCTTCTTGTTAAGTAGCATGACCAGTGGCCAGGGCCTCTGTGTGCGATGCAGAGCTGTCTTGGGATTGCCAGTGCTCTGCATACCTGCTGAACCCCGTGGTATAAGGCCACTCACAATCCAGGCTGGAGAAACAACCTTTCCACTTCAGAGAGGCTAGAGATCACCAGTTCTTTCTTACATTTGGGGAATGGAGATACTAAACAGATTTGGGAGGCTCAACTAGAGAGGAACCTTGAAAACACTCCATGTAGACATTTATGCATCTATTTATTTAATCAAAAAAGATAAGAGTACCTACTATGTTCCAGGAACTATGCTAGGAGTAGAAAAGTGAAGAATATTCAGTCTTAGCCTCAAATAATTCATAAGGATATATTTTATATAGTCTGATAATCTATTAACTGGTAAGATACCCCAATATTTAGGTAAAATAGCATTTATTTATTGTGTTGATGGTTTTGAGGGTCAGGGATTCAGGTATCGAACAGAAGAGATGATTCATCTTTGTTCCACGATATCTGGAGCCTCAGCTGGAGAAGCTGGAATGGCTGAAGATGGCCATAAATGCTTAATTAGGACTATCTGTCTGGGACCTCAGTTCCCCATGTGGCATCTGCTGGGGCTGGAGTATCCAGTATGGAATATCTTTACTCCTCCTCTGGCACAGGGCCTGGGATGGCTGAGTGACCGTGGAATGGTCGACATTGCTCCCTTCCGTGGTTTCAGAGCGGATGAACTTACATGGCTTCTGGCTTCTCTCGAAGTGAGGATTTCAAGAAAGAGTGTTCAAAGAGGTCCAGCCAGAAACTGCAAGGCTTTTTATGACTTGACCTCAGAAACCCTAGAGTGTTATTTCCTTATTGTCAATTATTCAAGTCATTAAGAGCGGCCCAGATTCAAGAAAAGGGAAGGAATAGACCTCATGTTGACGGAAGAGAAGCGTATATATGCATACACAGAAGGAATACGTTAATGCTGATCATCTTGGAGACCAGGAACTTCATCAAGTGATGCTGTTCAGATGGGACATTGTAAACCATTGATCCTTTCTACATCGAAGAAGCATCAGCTTTTTCACTTTAAATTCCTTATTTTTCATCGACACGAACAAGAGAGTGGTGTTTGCCAGGGGAAGGGGGTTTGGGGGGAAGTGGAGAAGGGTATAGAGGGGATAAATGGTGACGGGAGGAGACTTGACTTGGGGTAGTAAACACATAATACAGTGTACAGATGATGTGGTGTGGAATTGTGCACCTGAAACTTGTATAATTTTGTTAACCAGTGTTACCCCAATAAGTTCAATTTAAAATAAATAAATAGTTTTCCTCTTTTAACAGCTGATTATGAGAACCACAATTTTTCTTAAAAGTGATAGTATAACCTCTGATAATATTTTCAAAATCTTATTGCTTATTTGAAGCATAGAACCTACAAATGTTTTCTTTTGATTCAGTGACCTATTTATATGTATTGAGTACCTACTATGTACTCGATACTTCTTTTAGGCCCTGGCACCTGGCTGGGCCCTTTTTTCCATGGGTACCATTATTATACCTTGTCTCTGTTACATGCTGCATGTAAGAGACATCCATAAAATGTGTGACTGCTTGGATCAACCTGTGAGGTGCCCAGGTTGTCACCTGCAAGAACAATGGAGTATTTTTTCGGTGCCCTCCTCTCACAACACCTTCCAGAAACTAAATAACAGAGATATCTGACTTCCCAGAATACTGTTCCAGTCAACACCATTCTCGGTCTGCCTTGGTCTGGGCCCTTACCCAAATGGTACCCACAGACCACTAACCGGTTTGTTCTTCATCCTCCTCTAATTCACATCCCACAGTGTTGATCGAATGGAGCCTCTACAAAGCAAACGTGACCCTATCACATCCTCCTTCAAACCCTGCAGTAGCATCTCATCACTAGCAATAGCTCATATCAACACTTGATATTTCTGGAGCATGTACGTTCTAAGGAAAGCCCTAATCTGAAAATTCTACTGAGGGATTTGAACTGCAGATAAAGGAATGATCCAACTTCAGAGCAACCACTTTACAAATGCAGAATCTGAAGCATAAAGACGTGACCCAACTCACTAAGAGTATATATTGCAGTTGAAAGCATCAGAGCAGGGTCTGGGGGGCAAGAGAATCAGAGAGGGAGAATCTCCAATAATTAATTATATGAATCTAAATACATAGGTTCAACTCAGTGTAGTAATGTGGTTTGTGGTTTAATTGACTGGATGCAAGTGGAGATTTCTGAAATCTCATGAAACAGATTTGTTCCTGAAACAGGATGTTATGGATCTCATGTGTGAAAAGATTAAGTCATGCAATTTCAAAGATCTGCTACTTCCCCAGAGTTACTCCCCTAGCTTATCAGATGCCCACATTTCCTTTTAATTAAAAGGCAACTAAATATTTTGCTCAACAATTAGAAACCCTAAAAGCAATTCAGGATAAGTGATGCTTCATGTTAAACTCACTTGACTGTAACTGACAGATATTGATGGTTTTCAGAAAGTACTAGTCTAATAGAAAGTTGGGGATATGTGAACGGAACACACAAAAGTAACCAATAGGTGGGATGGGGTGAGTAAACTGGTTTGCCCAACCTTTCACTGGGAATCAAGTTCAGATTCAAATGGTCTCTCTCAGCTAAGGCCTAAGAGAAATAGCACATAAGTAAGTAAATATGTAAAGTGAAAATGATCTTTAGAGTCTAGCCTAGAGAAATAGTTCACTGGGGCTTCTCCAGAGGGTTCCCCTCCAGAGATGTGAGGTAGTTAGAACAATCTTAGAGAAGCTGTCTATAACTGGGGAGAATGCACACACCCTGACGGTACACCATGTTCAATGAATTTCACTTACCGCTACTCATAGAGTAAGGGTTTCTTTTGTTTGCTTAGTTTTGTTTTACTTTTTAAAAAACCTACTCTAGAATCCCAAGCTAGATACAGTAAAGTAGAAGGCATACATGCATATACAAAAGGAAACAGGAAGTGGTGGTGTGCTGGTGGGGAGGGTGGTAAGAAAGGCACTTAGTACCTATTGTAAGAGAAGCTTTGTGCCATATATTTTACATGTGGCATTTTATAAAGACATATTAACCTAAGAAAGTCCTAACTACACTTCAACCCCTTGGATGCAGGGATTGCGCGTTATATTACTACGTACTCTTTTCTCTCAGTGTTTACCCAGGTGCTGAAGATGGAGCCTTTTCCACTACCTTCTAATCTAGAAATCCCCTCTTTTTATCACCTTCTAAAATATTATACAACCTTTTATTATGTTTATTACTTATTATCTATATAATCTGTCAAAATGTAAACTTCACAACAGCAGGGATTTCTGCCTTGTCAGTTCACAGGCATGTTTTTTGCCAGCGCTGGGAACACAGTAGGCGTCAAAAAAATATTGTTTGAATGACTGGATAATGTTGGCTGAGTGAAAAGACGTAACTTAAAAATAAAGGGAACAATGGAAGTTGGTCAGACATTCCCAGTCTGGTGGAACTCAATGCTAGAGCTGGGCAATCCTAGACCACAGCCATTCATCGTGGGGTAATTTGAACTTAAATTTATCGTGATTAACTATAACATAAAATTCAACTATTAGTCAGTCCAGCCGCAAGTCCAATTCAAGTGCTCCGTGTTTGTCTGCTAGGAGAGCAGAGATCTAGAACACTCCCATCATCACAGAAAGTGCCACTGGAGAGCACCACTCGGGAGGCGGACACGGCTGCCAAACTCTTCACATACGGCCGGGACCAGCAGGACATTTAGGCGGCAAATCCTGATCAGTGTCTCTGCCATTTCTCTTCCTTACTTTGCCTTTGGTTACAAATGTGTCTGAGAGGAGAAATGAAAGTGTTGCCAAAGGATAAGGGACCACCACATGGTCAGGTATCTTTTCTGCTGCCAAAACTGTAAGGAAAACACATCCTCAGAGTTCTTTCCAAATCAGAGTCCATCAACAGCTATTGCACAGAGCCAGGCAAAAGGAAGAGTCAAACTTTTATTGCTTTAGGCCCTGTGAAAAAGACAGGATCGGAGCTTTTGCTCCTTGGAAGGCGAAAGCACTGGTACCTCTTCAATGGACTTGCTTAAAAGTTGGTCCAACTTTTATTCAGAGGAGAAGTCTTTTAGGCAGATACATTTCTTAGGCCTATCTATAGGATTTTGTCTTCATTTTAGAGTAAGAGTAGACATCCATTGCACGTTAACTGTAAATTTCTTTCTTTGTGTCTTATTAACCTATCACGATTATCTTTCCTCTGAGCCCAAGTGCAGTCTCAGAGTCGTTCTCAACACCTGGTTGGGCCAGGAAGTCAGTACCAGTTGATTATTGTTGATACTCAAGATGAAAATGACTTGTCATCCCTGCAGTAGAAATAATAAAATCTCAAATATACTCTCAAATGGTGAAAAAAAAGGAGGTCATGAAGAACTCCAAATTTGAGGTCTGTCTCCAAGACACTGAACTGTGGCTTCCATAAATTTAGAGAAACCAATTCTTGAATGCCTACTCAAGACCCTTGGAGGTCATTGCTTAAGGCAAGACACTTGGTTTGCACTGAATATCCCCAGAAAGCACAACAAATGTTCCTGTTAACTCCAGGACAGCTGTCCAACAATTAGGATGATAAAGGAAAGACTTTATCAAAACCGAGCGGAGACTTTTCTAGACAGCAGTAGTTCAGACCTCTGTTGATCTTGGAATGCTACTTTAATGCATCTTTAACGTTTCTCTGGTTGAAGAAGCTTTATATTAGGTGATCACTATTATATTTAGTTTTCATCAATCCTATGGTCCACAATTAATATCTGAGAATTGCATGGGAAATCTGGAGGAAACCCACTAAGTACATTGCAAACATCATTTATTATCAGTGATACCACTGGGTGAGATGTTGGTAATCCACTCTGTTTCTAGCAGCTGCCTATTCTAATGTCAGAAAGGTTGACTCAGAATTCATTTCTTCTAAAATAGAGGCATTAAATACCAGGGCATTTTATCATCTGTGCCTCACTCAAAGACGTTTTAAATGTATTTGTGGATTTTAAAGCCCTTACCACTTTCTTTCATGAGAGAGAGGCTATGTGACAGAACTTTGGGAAAAAATTTGCTAGCAATTAAGTGAGTAAAGAAATGTATATGCTACATTGCATATTTCACCGTTACTTAGAGAGTAGATCTTAAAAGTTCTCATTACAAGAAAAAAATTTTTTGTAACTATGTAAGGTGACTGATGTTACTAGACTTATTATAGTGATCATTTCTCAATGTACACAAATATTAAATCCTTATGTTGTATATCTAAAACTAATATAATGCTATATGTCAAATAATGTGAAGTCAGAGATGGCTACAGCAGCATTTCGTGCTTGGAGGGCAGTGGGGAGGACCGTTCTGGTGGGTCTCTGGGTGAGTGAACGGTTCATGGAGATGGCTCTAGTCACAGGCTGGGGCCAGACTTCAGAGTCTTGAATCCAAGTGAAGGGATATGGACTTGACATGTACATTAAGGGTCTTCACTGGATTCTACCAAGAAGTCCCTGGAAGTTTGAAGAGGAGCTCCGGAGCTGCCTCAGAACTGCCTTGGTGGGTGAGAGCCAGGCTGAGAGAGGGAGGCTCTAGGCCAGGAGTTCTCAAAATATGGTCCCTGGGTCTATAGCACCAGCGTCTTCTGGGGACTTCTTTGAAATGTAAATTATGTGGCTGTAATCAGATTTACAGAATTAAAAAACCTGAGATGGATCTCAGCAATATGATTTTTAATAAGCCCTCTGGTTAATTCTGATGCAAGGTTAAAATTGAGAACCAGTGGGCTAGGCCTTCCACTCCAGCTTCAACAGAATGAACTTTTGTCTTGCCTGTTTTATGTATTGCACTTGTATGTAAGATTTCATTTGAGAAGGGGTTCAGGGGCTTTATAAAAGTGAAAATCAATACTACAGACAAGGGGGGAACTGTGACTCTCATATGGTGTTCATTGTAATTGAATATACACACACACATATGCACACGTGCACACGAGGTCTGTCTGGAAAAAGTCCAGCTATTGTTAACATAATAAGGATGGTTTGCATGACATTGATGTAATCTGGCAACCAAGGAGAATGGACTGGAATGCGCACGTGTGAACGTAATTTCACTGTACTAGTCAGTGGGGACAGTAGAAGCCGATGAGTGAGCATGTGAACTGGTTGGTTATCACATTCAAAATGACCGAGCAAGTAGGGCAACAAATCTGCATCACATTTTGCATGAAGCTTGAACATTCCTCCACGGAAACTACTGAGATGATTCAGAAGGCTACAGCTATGGGTACCTGGTGATAGCTCCATCATGACTACATGCCTGCTCATGCATTATGTCTTGTGCAGAGTTTTTGGGTGAAACATGAAATCGTCCAGGTAACTCAGCCTCCCTACACAGCCCATATTTGGTGCCCTGTGAATTCTGGCTTTTGCCAAAACAAAAATCACATTTAAAAGGGAAGAGATTTCAGACTGTTGATAAGATTCAGGAAAGTACGATGGGATAGCTGATAGCAATTGGGAGAACTGTGTGAGGTCCCAAGGTGCCTACTTTGAAGGGGCCTGAGGCATCATTGTTCTATGTATAATGTTTCTTGCATCTTGTATCTTCTTCAGAAAAAGTCTCTATTTTTCATATTGGCTGGATACCTTGTGGACAGGCTATATACACACACACACACACACACACACATACTGCACAAAACAAACTTTTGTCACACTGTCTTATAGAACTTGTCTCCTTTACCAACTTTCCTTCAATCCTATTCAGATTGATTCTTTTTTTCTGGGTTGGGTTTTATAAGGGAAAGACATATATTAGCTTTTTCTTGGTCATTCATTCATGCTAACTCTTAGTTTAGGTGTAGTTTTTGATGAAAAAAGGAGAGAAGGAGCAAAAGAGTCATTATATTGTCATTTTGTGGATAAGTAACATATATGGTTCCATTGAATAGATTCCTGTGAGGAATGCTACACTCAAGTACTTGTCCTCTGTGTTTTTGTAATACTTTCTATGTATTTACCATAGCACATGCCCTACCAGTTATTTGTACTCATGTTTATGTTTTAATCTCCACTAAAAATCCATGACAGGGCCATGTCTCACTTATCCTCTAATAGTTCCATGATTATAATGAGCACTTAATAAATGTTAACTTGGAAAATAATTTACAAAAATAAAACTTTTATAAATAAAGCCACCAGAAATCTTTGTCTGTATAAGATGTTTCCAGCTTTCCTTACTTCCTTCTTAGAAAGCTAAACAGAATCAAGTTTGGACATGCCTTTTTATAGAAAATTCTAGGAAAGAGACGGGTAAGATGAAATTGACAGAAGTGAAAATGGACACTTGGAGTCAGCATGCTTGATATTTGTTTCCTTGTTTCTCACTTGACATTCCAATTACGTCTAAATCATGCTGGAATACAAACCATCGCTATCAATTACTGTCTTTCAGCAGATCTTATAGAGACAAATGATAGGGCTGTGACATCCATCAGCTTTAGATGGAAATCTCTTGAGCAGCAGAAGCAAAGCTTGGCGACCACTGCATAGAATGATATATCCTGGGGAATACAGCCTACACGTGGGTTTCTAAAATGACTAATTCTTTCTCCTGTCTTTGCTCATTTTGGTATATATTTGGAGAGAAACAAACTTTTGTTGCACCTCTGTGAGGGTATGGTTTTATAACTGAAAACCATGCAACACATTTTTCCTTTTTCATCTCCACTTTGTGTTTAATTTATGCCCTTACCTCGGCTAATCCAAAAATGTTGGGACCCTTATTAAGGTCCCTTTAGATAGGAAAATTAAATTTTTATTGGGAATATATTATCTATTCCCCTGTCCTCAGGAGCAAGCTATTGCTCACTTTTTCTTCACAATATTGAATACAAATTCCACTGGCACATAATGTGAACAGCTAAAACTTAGTGATCTGATCCACTAAAAAGAAAGAACAATTGTGCAATATAATAGAGGTGCTAAGTATCACTAACATATCAATCATATTACAATACATACAGGGTCCAACAGAAGTAATGCCTGCTTGAGTGTGGTTGGTAGAGTAATAATATGGGTGTAGCCCTGGATGGCATAGCTCAGTGGATTGAGCGCGGGCCTGCGAACCAGACAATCGCAGTTCGATTCCCAGTCAGGGCACATGCCTGGGTTGCAGGCCAGTTTCCAGCAGGGGACACATGAGAGGCAACCATACACTGATATTTCTCTCCCTCTCTCCTTCCCTTCCCTTCTAAAGATAAATAAATAAAATCTTTAAAAAATAATGATAATATGGGTGTAATAATTTATAGTTTTAATCTGAACATTTCACCTAAAATGTCACATGGTGTGCTTGAGTGTGATATTGTTACGTTACAGAGTTACATACTTATGATTTTGTAATAAAAGATTTTATAATAAAGGGCATAATTTGTGCCACAGCCTGTAAATATATGAAATTAACACATTGTACACATTAAATTTACACAATGTTAAACATCAGATATACTGATTTTGTTAAAGACTTTATTCATTTATCTTTAGAGGGGAAGAGAAGGAAAGAGGGAGAGAATATCAATGTATGGTTGCCTCTCACATGCCCCCTGCCGGGAACTGGCCTGCAACCCAGGCATGTGCCCTGACTGGGAATCGAACCATGATCCTTTGGTTCGCAGGTCTGCACTCAATCCCCTGAGCTACACCAGCCAGGGTCAGATATACTTAAATAAGAAAATTATTGACAGTCTTTTGATGTTTGCCCCACTGATAACTTCCCAAAAGTTATGAACAGACTACTTAAAAGCTGTAAGGTGTTTTGCTTCTGCCAGTTCTACTTCTTGTCCTGGAGTATTTTAAATGGTAAACCCAAATGATGGTTTTGGGACAAACATGCCAAATACATGTAAGTATCAATAATAATATTTGGTTGAAGGACACTAATTCAGATGTGTTTTGCACACTCACATTTTCATTTGTGCCATGTGTGCTCCCTGACTGACAAGTTTCCCTGTAATACCAGACTTAGGTTGCCGAATACTGGGAAACATCATAGCTGCATTCAGTTTCAGCCACCTGCAGCCTGGAAGGTCTTCCTTATGGGTACCTTGCTTAGTTACATATAGCATCAGATGGAATCCTAGCATTTAAAAATTTAAGTAATTGAATGTAATGCTTTTTAGGTAGCACTAATCTATTTATGTTTGCAGTATTGAGTCCTTTATGATTCAGAAATAAAATTTGGCAATATTCCTCAAACAATGACATTGTTTAAGGAAAGTGGAAGAAGTCCCTCTTGGTCATGAGGTCTTGGTGGGCTAATTCCTTTTTTAGCACACTACTGCAAAATAATGTCCTTTGGAAATAATTTTTTAAATTGGCTGCACATGTGTGGCCAGACAATTTCATTTCAAGCTAAATAAACAGGATTAAGTCTGGCGGTTATTCAGATGCCACAGAAACATTCCAAATTCATTTTATCATCATAAATGTATAATTGCTTTCTGGGAGTAGCAAGAACATGCTTTCACCTTAATGCTTTATAAATGTTTCTTTAAAATTTTGAAGTTTTAATTGTAAATAATCCCCATAAAAGTTATCTTAATTCTTTATCTCCACACTAGTTATGCACATGACTTCACATTCTTTGATAATCAGTTATGGTTTATACATCTGTATAGATCCTATATAGATTGTGCTCTTGCATATTTTGACTAACTAAAGAATAATTAGAACTAAAGATAAACTTTGGTTGTAAAATTACAACTGACAAAGTTCAAGGGGCATGGGATTTCTGACTCAGTTTTCAGGCTGGGGTATACTGGTTGGGTGGGGTAAGGAAAGGAATCCCCATGAGGTAGAGCTGGCCAGCTAGAACACTGGTTTACAAGCAGGAGTGCATTGATTTTATCTTTCTGGAATGCACATAGTAAAAATGCTGGGACATGATCATGCAAAGAGGCAGCTGAAGGCATGTTAAGTGCACTTATATGTTTAAAAGAGAGAATTATTGGAGTACTTCTATATGAGAAACCCTAAAGCACAAACCAAAAAACACCTTTCAGCGAATTTGTATAGTACACCAGAAAGAACCCTGAGCTGGCACTGTGGGCTATGTGACCTTGGCAAAGCACTTCATTTCTCTGTGTCTGTCTCCTAGGTTGAAAGATACAGAGTCCCACCCATCCTTAACATGTACAACACTTTTGTCACCAAAACAGAATCAGGAAGGGAAACATAAAATATTTTAACATTTTCCAAGTACATAACCCAAACTAATGACAACAATAGACACTAGGTACAGACTATCATTGTGTATAGACCTAGAAAACCTGAAATACTGGGATGCACGGCTTCCTCGTTCCTTTGTTTTCTGAAATGAAGCACGCCTTCCGTCCTGATCACACAGGTAAGGCGGGAAGCATGCATTCTCAATGCAAACCTGTTTTTACTTCATAGAAACACAATAAAATAATCACAAGCACTAGGAAGCAAAAAAGTAAGCCAAAGATGAAAACTGTACAAATTCTTTACTTCTTTCAGAAAAAGGAACAAATTGCTATACTTAAATCAATGAGAACAATGGCTACATTTTTCATAAAAGCAAAGCACAGTTGAGGAGATTAAATTCGTGTTGGTAATAGACATGGAGGCACTGGACAAATGTTCCCTTTCTTTTTTTATCTCCTTAACTAAAAATGTGGACCAATATTTGCTATCAAAGAAGAAGATAAAGGTAATTTAATTAAATTTGCTAGTAAGCACACCGTGCTTACAAAATTAACTTTAAAAAGAATATCAAAAGCTTTAACAGGGCCTAAAATCTCTGTCATTGTTTGCAGTGTTGAGCAAGAGGCCCTATGCTTTTCGCCATTCCTCCTTTCACATGGCTAGGTCCACACACTTACCAGGGGAGCGTGCTGATTCAGTGGCTCGCCTGGACTGCTGCTCACAGAGGTAAGAAAAGAATGGGAAGAGAAGAGGTGGTGGTATTGAGCTCCTATGCTGAATCTCCTTATTCTAAGGCAGGTTGGGCCAGAGAGAGGTAGAATGGGTGGGGGGGGGTGTCCTGAAGTAAGCAAGCTCACCTGTCGCTTTTATTATAATTCCAAGTTTGCCTATTTACTAGTTTCACTGTGAGATCTTTGAGGACAGAAGTAGTATGTTATTCTTTTCCCTATCTTAGTGCAAGGCACACGGTAGGCACTTACTGTAGANGTGCTTACAAAATTAACTTTAAAAAGAATATCAAAAGCTTTAACAGGGCCTAAAATCTCTGTCATTGTTTGCAGTGTTGAGCAAGAGGCCCTATGCTTTTCGCCATTCCTCCTTTCACATGGCTAGGTCCACACACTTACCAGGGGAGCGTGCTGATTCAGTGGCTCGCCTGGACTGCTGCTCGCAGAGGTAAGAAAAGAATGGGAAGAGAAGAGGTGGTGGTATTGAGCTCCTATGCTGAATCTCCTTATTCTAAGGCAGGTTGGGCCAGAGAGAGGTAGAATGGGGGGGGGTGTCCTGAAGTAAGCAAGCTCACCTGTCGCTTTTATTATAATTCCAAGTTTGCCTATTTACTAGTTTCACTGTGAGATCTTTGAGGGCAGAAGTAGTATGTTATTCTTTTCCCTATCTTAGTGCAAGGCACATGGTAGGCACTTACTGTAGACTTATAAGAGGGATGAATAAATGACCCCCATCTCCTTTGGAGCTCCTTTCTCCCTCCAGTTTCACGTGTTAGAATAATTGATTATGTTAGGAAGTTCCTTATTTAAAAGTTCGGTGGCTCCCTTGAATTTTCCTCCTTCCACTCATTCACATAGTGAAGTGAATTACTTTGATCTAGCAATCTGTGAATGCCTGGATCCCTGGTTGGAGAAGCGGGCTGTGAAAGGAAGGCCTCCATGGGCCTGAATGCTTTGGACTACTGAGAGCAGCAGCATTGGGGGGCTGAGAGACCAAGGAAAGGACACAAGGGAGTCAAGAGGAGTTTATTCAGGGCCAGGGTGGTTCCCTTTAAAGAGATGCCACTTCCCAAGCCAACACATATGGGTTGGACAGCACAGGCTGCCAGCTGTTTCTGTAAACACTTAGCATGTATAGACCCACAGCAGCCTGGTGATGCTGCTATGTGGTGGCCAAGCCTGGAAGCTGCACGTTCCGGCTTCTCCCAAGTTACTAATCCGTATTCTACGGCCCAGGTTAGCTGTGCTAACAAAGAAAAGAGAAAGGCCCCGATGGCCCCCTTGCCCCCCTTTCCTTTTTATCATCAGTGTGGTCTAGTATCGCTTTCACAGAATTTACCGCTTAATAGGATGTTTGGAATATGTTCCCTTATTCTTTCTCACCACCCTCCCATGCCATCCACCGTAATCAGCTAATACCCTCTCTTCCACGCTTAGAACACGGGCTCTGCACGCACAGCTCTCCTACGGGGCCTGGAAAATTACCTACCCGCCTTCTTCTGAGTATTTGTGCCCAAATGCCAGGATGTCGGATGCCCGTCCACTCCCATCACAGACAACGACCGGCACGGGAGGGGTGTCTCGAAGGTACTCCAAGACGATTGAGATCACGTTGGGTCCTCCTTCCACAATGAGCGCCACCACTGGAACGCCTTGACCGATTCCTGCATTAAAAAATGAAAATAAAAGGAAAAAAGAGAAAAGAACACAAAGCCAGCACACCAAAGAGACAAAAAAAAAAGAGAGAGAGAAAAAAGCACAAACTAAAATTACTGAGCACAGGGGGAGGTAACAACATAGGAGGGACTAAAATACTGAGCAAAACTTAACAGAAAACCCATCAGCAGAATGCTCCCACCAGAAAGTCTCTTTGACTTTGCCCTTTCCCAACACCTCCCAGGATGCTGGGGGCTCAAGGCACTGATTACTGTATTCACAGGGGAGGGCATGAGGGGAGGAGGAGAGAGAGGAACTGATTAGCAGATGGAGCCCTGGTTGGGGCTCCAAAGGTTGGAAGACAAAGGTGATGTTAAACAAGTCTTGCATGTATTCATTGGTTCAGTTTCTTACATGAAAAATGGGAAGTTAATAATTCCCCCTTCCTGAAGCCAACACAGTGGTAAGAAAATCTTTAAATGGTCCTTTTTATCAAAGTCAGCTGAAGGCATATTTTAACTTGTGGCATCAACTACTGGCCAAATAATGGGTTTATTTTTGACCATAAATGATCAGCTTGATTATGGATTCCTAACAGCATACTAGTTATAATAAGGTGTCAGGAGACATGGCGTCTGCCATCTGCCATCACAGCGTCCTTCGTACTGAGCAAGGTGCTAGGCACACGGTGGCTGGTCAGTAAGCATTTGTTCAATCCAGTGGTTTCACAGACCTTTCTTAAAATATTTAAGCTATTTATGCGGAACCACAAGACACTGCTGTTTTCAAGTAAAAATTACCCTAACATCAGCACTTACCCATGGCTCTACCTAACATATTAAAAACAACTATTCAAAACAAATGTCTATGAGAGACATGCGAAAGAAATCAAATTCATTTTCAAGTGCCTTATCAAGTGTTATTATTTGTCGTTGAATACTCAATTTGGTATCACACTGCATTTTCTCATTCAACCTTCTCAGGTTTTGTAGGATACCCAAAACAGTTGTCTTAAAAAAAGGGCTAATCAAGATTCTATACCCCTCTAGTCTATCAACAGGAACTAAAACAAACCTTTAGCCATCTTAGTTCTCCCTCTTCCCCCTTCAGCTATGGTTTTATCTTATATCACAAAACTGCTTTTCTGTGAGAAATACTAGTTTGGGATTTGGTTTCTTGCTCCATTAATAAGAAATTTTATATGACTTATGTATGACCTGTTTTACTTCTGAATCAGTGTGTTTTCATGGCTTGATTTTCATCTTAATGGAGTGTTCCAAAATGCCACTTATAAAAAAAATGGGTGCTGTTTTAAATCTACATTTTAAAGTATAAAAAAATGACATTGTTGATCAAGACCAGATGCAAAGATTTGTTGTTGTTGTTCCCCAGAAGGAACTGGGAGAGAGAGAAAAGACTCGTGATCCCACCAGAGTTTTCTGTGCGTGGAGAGGTTCTGAGAGTTCCTCCTTCAAATTCAAGGAGAAGGAAGTGAAAGGCTGTGCTGCTCTCTCCTTTGACCCAGAAACCCTGCATGACTTGCACAAAAGATTGCTTGAAAGCTCTGTTTGGGTGTCTCCGAGGAAGACCCTTTTCCCATTGCTGCTGATTAGAGGTTTGAGTAAATTCCTGTTGAAAGGCACTTTGAAGATTAACATCTCATTTGAAATGTTAATACAGCACGTTTCTTTTGGAGGAGAATTTGCTGACATAAAAAATACCTACCCCTGTAGATTTGTATTTTAATGTGTCTTGGAAGTGTGTCTTTTCCAGCATTTAAAAAGTTAGTTTATAAAGTACTTCTCAAAGTACTTTGCTGTTTAACTTTCCTTTTCGTTTAGTTTTAGCACTTACTCCCATCTTGCTTCATATCAAGAAACAATGAGTCACACTTCATATTTTATAGCAAATGATAGATTTACACTTATTCTAGGATCCTCTAAGGGAGGCCTTTTCCAAATTTTGACTCTTGAGCACTGATTCTGTCAGTGGGATCTTTACTCCAACTCACACAACAACTGTGATCTACTCAGTGTTCTCACAGAGGAAGACATCATGAAGTGGACTTTCTAGAATGTTCCAGTGATCTAGAGTCTACAAGACAATAGACAAGATGGCTGGAGACCACTCTTAGTTTACAGGTGCCGAGGATCAATTTTCAGAGGATGATCTGAGAGCAATAAATTGTCTGCTTGTAGTTAAGTTGTTATGCCTTGTAGAAATTCAGAGGTTTAGAGTTCCTATGTTAGGAATAAAGTCGTAACCAATTATAATGATGAAAAACTATATCAATTCTCTATATATTTATGATAAGTGGATTAAATTTGTTAAGATGTGGTGACATTAAGCCTTCCTATCAAGACACACAAACACACACACATATTATGTTTGTTTCTGAGAAAAGAAAACCTTAAATAATTAGTAATGACCTAAAACAATGGTTCTTAGCCTATTTTTTAGATATCAGGATCTTTTAATACTTTCATGGATCTGATAACAGCTATTCACACTTTCTCTGAAAAAATAACTGCACATATGGACAGTCACAAAAATACTTCTATGCAATTTCAAAGGGGTTCATGGATCCTTGAAGCCTATTGAAAAACTTGCTAATGGACCCCTATATAACCCCATCCTAAAATAAGCCCATTGGTGTATGTGCAAAAAGCATTGACTTGTGTTCTTTTATGAAGCTCACTGAGGCCTCTGAGACGAGTTCTGAAATGGGTTTTCAAACAAAACTATGCCCAGGGAAGCTATATCATGTTATCGCTGCCTTGTTACATTGATTGGCTTAACTTCCCAGGATGAAGCACTACCTATAGGTTATTCTCTTCCCTCCCCTTCATTTCTCTTCTTGTTTTTGTTTTGTCTGCCCACAGTTTCATTCTAAATTACCTTTTATAGAGTATTAAAAATACTCTATAGAGAAATTAACAAACATACAAAATAATATCTGTAGTACATAACTTCATTAGTAAAAAAAAGCTTTTTAAAATATCAAGAGTGGTATATTTTTATTGTTGACATAGAGCAAACTGGGCATCAACTGCAGATCCAGGTGGGTGCCCAGGGCCCACACCATTTTCTTTATGCTCATAAAAATCAACACAACTTCCTTTAAACATCCTCTCAAATGTACGCCTTACTTGGCCAAATCCATCAACCATTCACAAAAATGGTTGCTTGGACCCATGGTTTTAAAAATGTAATCTCTATTATTTAGGGAAAAGAAGTTTAATTTTATCTAGATCCCTCCGGAACCTTTTTGTGAATACTTGTTCTTTTAGCTTTGAGGAAAAGTAGGTTAATTTCTCATTTGATTGCAATAATTTTTCACTTTCTACCATAACCAAAGACTTGCAGTAGTTCTTAGAGATAATAAATTTCCATTAGAATTTAATCTTAGAGTAATGTAGAGTTGCTTAAGAATCTTCTGTAGGTTCTTGCAAACTCTAGCTTTTGCAGCTTTAGAACTGGATGCATCACAGCCTACAAAAACATGTGCGTGAGTCACGGACTTAGTAGCTATAGTCTAGAGGATGCCCGAGGGCTCTCGAATGACAAACTAAACCCAACTGTGTTTCACAGAAGATAATCTCTTAGACTTCCGTCACATTTTGTTATGACTGTGATGCAGTTCAACCTGCGCTTCCAATAAGCAAAAAGTGTCAAAATTGACTTAAACAAAGACTGGGTGGGGTATTGTGAGGAAGGGAGGTGGAAGGAATAGAGGAATGTCTCAAAATTCCAAAGGCCTTTTTTCTCTCTTCCTCCCTTTTTCTGCCGACACAAGACCATAGTTCATGATTGGTTCAGACACTTGAGAAAGCATGTGGTGTGTTGTAGTGGACTGCTTAGACAACTGAAAAGTTGGATCAAACTGCATTAACGCTTTGGTTTTATGTTAACATCAAGCTAAACTAACACATTGGTTTTATATCAACACCACCATATATGATCTAAAATGCCTATGAGCCTAAAGGATACTTTATTTGCTGTTGGAAAATGGTTTATATTTACATGGAGTTAGAATGGAGCAGCTTGATCTTTAGCCGAATCCGAATGACAAAGGCCACACAGATCATATGATTGTTGCAGCATAAGTTATTTCTAACGGAGGGTTTGAGTTTTATGTGAGCCGTGACTTCCTGAGGATTTTGAGCAATCGGGACTGTGTCTATTAGCGGTGGGTGGACATTTCTGTTTAACAGCTAACGCTGTATAGCAATAACATGAACATAATTCACTGGCCTTGCCAGCTCTGGAATTAAGTGATTCCTGATTTAGAAGTTTGTGTGAAGAATTCATATGCTTTGAAATTATGTATATGAGACCTTATTAATATGTTTTGTTTTTTATTATTTAAAATGTGCATAGTTAAGTTTTGCATAAAATTAAAAAGCAAGGAACATGTCCCCTTCATCCAATTTGTCCCTTAAATGGCCTGGTCTTTGATTCAATGGTTGACTTAACCAACAAAACACTGCTCACCATTTCCTGTTTTTGGACTATGTATTGGGGCCATAAAACTCAGCAACCACCTGAGATTGTGCATTTTTCAAATAGAACCTTACATAGACTTGGGGGACACTAGCAATTACTGTAGTGAGGGGAAGGGTAGCAGTTAAGCTATATGTCTCATTTGAATGGTCTCTTATTTACTGCCTACTTGAAAAGAAATGGCCCAGATTTGCACAATACCACAGCGTCTCACAAATAGTTCCAGATTTAGATTCTTGATGTCCTTAACTTTTACTGCCTCTCTTCTGTGGTCTGGAAATTGTGGGATGGATTGGTGAAAAGCAACATTCAAAACTATTCTTATTGATTCAGTTTAAGGTGCTTCTTACAATTAGGAATATTTCCAGGACATGAATATTCAGGTACAACTGAATATTATTATACAGAAAGAGAATGTTTAATATGCTATATATACAAAAAGAAATGTTATTGAAAATCTTTGAGCTTCTAAGGAACAGAGTGTGCCCAAGACAATATCTAGGGATGATATGAGAAAAAATGCATCTCATTTTAACTATAATATCCCTTCATTCATCTATGGAAGCAGATGTTTTATTTATTGCCCTCATGGTTTGGAGAGAGGATACAATATCCACTCAAGACAAGAGAACCATAAATGGGATGTGTCTGACTTTTCAGGGAAATGGGTAATAAACCAAAATACATTTTAGTGAATCCTGATGATGTTCCTCCATAAGGGAGTGTCACACCTACTGTGGAACAATTGTGTGTGTCATTATTACCACACTTTTTTTGTCTCTATAATTCTGCACCTAAATTGATGCTTAGGAAAGTACTTGGAATTACAAGGTGATGCAGATGCTATGAAGCAAAGTAAATACACAACAAGACGCTTCACTTTCAGGTATCCATGGTTCTCTAGTGGGGAAGAAATTCCTTGAAAGATGCCTGGGGTCTTTGCTTGTGGTTGGGACTTCATAAGGCGTAAATTTTCAACCCACTGTAGAACTAAGCAGGGGTAAAAATAATGTGAATTTATTAAACGTCTTTTCTTATCATTGCCAATCCCTATGGCAACTTCCTTATTTGTGTTTAACTTAACAGACCCATTCCATATAAAACCTTTCTATATTTAAAGCTAATATCAATATTTCAGGGAAAATGAACATGCATTTTTTATCTTGGCATTTAAAATCTCAGCACATTTGGCTGGAGATACTGTATTTTGCCCTGTATAGTGTGCACTTTTTTGTCCAAATTTTTGAGGGAAAGATAAGGATGCACATTATACATGGGTAAAATGGTTCCATGTATAATGAGCACAGAAACACAGGTGCACATTATATAGAGCAAAATATGGTATGCGGCTGTCCAGACACTGAAGATAACAGAGTTTGGATTAATGGGAACGCCTCTCTGAGACAGTGATAACAGATTGAAAGTAATGGTACATAGAATTTCTTATCCTGGGGACTGACACTATAAAATCTATTGTATTAATATAGCAAACCCCATTTCTTCTGTTTGTTTTCTATATTGTTGAAGTAATATATTTTGTGAATTATCAATGTTACAGATATTTCCATAGAAATCCTGTACTAGCCCTCACTAGTTGGCTCTTATTTTTAGCATTGTCTTCCTGCTTTGCTTTTCTGTTAAGCAATCAGAGGCCAAAAGACAGAACTGGAGAGGTAGATGAGTAGATTGAATAGGAAATCTCACAAGCCAGCCAAGGTCACTGTGGCATGTGGCCTGGAAACACTCATCATGTCTCCCCTATCCACACTCCCTTAGGGAATTGAACTATCCACAGCACAGAAAGGCCGCCTTGCTTGGCCTCTTTCAATCCTGGTTTAATTCCAGACCTACAGTGGGTTAGATTTACCTTCCTGGAATTGGAATTGATACCTTGGGCCCAAGGTGAGTAACTGGGAGACAGGTGGCCATTCGTATTTGTTGAGTAAACCCTCTATTACTGGTGGCTTTGATGGGACTGTGGGAGGGTGAATAAACAGACAAAGAAGCCTGTATGCAGGAAGAATAAAAGGGAACAGAGGGCGCCAGGGAGGAGAGAGCATGTGGTTTGAATGAGAGGGAGGCCAAGGGTATTTGTGTGAGACAGAGATTTCCAAGATTCTGGTGACTTTTCAGTCCAAGTGACAGTCACTTGGCTGTAGTTCCTACACAGAGTCCCCTATAGACCTGGGGAGATAATTGTCTCTTCTGAAGAAGGATAACATACTAAATATTTTAGGCTTTGTCAGGACAATGGGTCAAACTGAGAATAGCATGCAAATACTTATATAACAAGAGAGAAAACAAATTTAAAAAAAATTAAAGAATATATTTTAAAATACAATTAAATGTCTATTTTTGTACTACAGGTATACATACTAATGAGAAAAAGGGAATTTATGTGGATGCTGAAATTTAAATTTCAAGGAGTTTTCCTATGTCATAAAACATTTTCGATTTATTTTTAAACATTTAAAAATGAAAAAGAACATTCTTCACCCATGAGTCATATGAAAACAGGGTGGAGACACATTTCTGTCTCCTCATGAAAAAATACCCTTTTTGTATTTTGAGTGAGTTTCTTTTTATTGCTACCCAACACTTGACTCCTTAGGTTCACCTCTTCTCACTCTACAAAGCCTTCACTTGTCTTTACGTACCCTAAAAGTCCCCCTGTGAGCCTTCTCAGCATGCAGACGCCTGCGTGGGAAGAGTCCTTGAGAGGTCTTGAATAAGAAGAATTTTGGATAGCAGGGTTTTTTTTTGAGGCAGGGCTTTAAGAGGCAACATTCAAGTCAAAATTGAGCAAAGACTACCAGCTGTAGAAAGGCCAAGTGGGTCTCCCTTTTGGAGCATCAGCCGATGCTCATGTGGGAAGCTGGTTAGAGGTCACGGTGAGCTGCTCTACTTCTCTCTCTTTAAAGTACAAGATGTTGCCTGTGTTGTATAAAAAGGAACTTTACCCTAACAACAGCAGGAGAGGTTTTGGTCCCCTCTTTGGAGAGCTCTGTACCCAGTAGAGGAGAAAGCAATCACTCTTGGATTATCCTTAATTCCTAGAGAGCAGCACCGTCTTCTACATGAAACGAGGCTGGGGCCTTTGGTCCCTCCCTGGCAGCATGGGCCCCCAGACTGGGGTTTTGCCATGATTTCACTGAACATTCCTGGAAGCATTTTTTTCACACAACACCACTGCCCTCTTTACCCTACACTTTGAAAGCTTTGACCTATTTCGCACACCATCCAATTGAGATTTTCCTTAGATTGTGGGCTGTGAGCCTGGAACTGGGCTGAACCTGTTTTGTCCTTGTTCTTAGCCTTTGATTCTCAGTCCCGTTATAACTTTTACCTTCATTTATCTGCTGGCTTCCTACTGACTCCCACTTACCCCCTCAGCACGGGTGGCCAGTCTATTTTACCTTCCTGCTACTGTAAACTTTGACAGCATGGTTAGACTCCACAAAATTAATAGCGTGTTATTTGGAACCATGCACATCTTAGTAGGGCAAAAAGAAACCTTGATATAAATCGATATACCAAAAATACATTTTGATTTTCTACACATGATCTAACATACAGAGTTGGTACATAATTCACAGGGTTGCTCTGAGTAATAAAGACCTTATTATTTACAAAGTACTTAGAGCAGATCCTGGCACTTACTAAGAACAATATGTTTAAACAGATGCAAACAACGTCTTTTATTTATATTTATTAAGTTGAAATAATGTTTCTACTTTAAGTGTATAAATTATTTTTGAAGATGAAAGTAAAATTAATGCACTCTGTATGTGTAAACCAAAAAGATGCTCTGAAAAATAATCTGAAACGTGCTCTAAGTTTAAATAGTCTCTCCTGCAGAGCAGTAACATGCTTCAGAACCCAGTCCCTTTATCTTGTATCCAAATGGCTAAAACTGTCTCTTTTGGGGTAGGTGACATTTCATGTCATTCCCCAGATGCCTTCTACTAGGGGCCTCTCCTCAATTCTTCAATCGGCTTGTTAAGTCTTTTGAGTTCTGTGGGTTGGATAAAATATAAACGCCAAATAATAAGATCTATAAACCATACAACCAACTCCAAGTATATTATATGCTAATAAACTAACTTAGCTTTTGACTTAGTGAATGGGAAACAGTTATTCCCTTATGGGCAGAGAGCTCTGATTAAAATATTCTGCCATTAATGTGCATATATAACAAGTACATCCAAACAACATTCCCCATGAATCGTTTCAATAGAAAGCAAACAGCCAATCCCATGGGCTCTATGGCAAGTATCACTTTCATAAAAGAAAAGCCAGCATTATTTTCTTTGGGGCCATTGTTTGCAGGCTGAATGTTTAGATGTAACTGATCTAAGTCTACAAGAAAACTCACCCAAACAAAGCCATAGTCTTCTTAGTCTCTGCTCTGCTCGAAGCCCACATCAAAAGGCATTCACTGCCTTCTCAGATGTAAGGTAACCAGAGTGGTTCTAATTCATTTTACTTCATAATACTTTGCCCACACTCTCCTGTAATGGTGCCAGGATCTAGGCGCCCACAGCCCGTACAAGTTCCTTTGGCTTCTTGGCAGAAATTAGCCAGCAACAGAGCAGCCAAGGGAATTCTGGATTGAAAAAACATGAAAAGACCCACAGTGTGGAGCAGGGCTGGGTATGAGAGGCAGATGGCAGGAGACAGGGAAATGTTGCTGGTGGTGTGTATTCAATTACCTGTCCAAAATTATTAAAAAATCTCTTTGCATCAGTTGAGGGAGACTGCAACTACTTTTCTCTGCCTCAAATATAAAAAGGCTCTATTCTCTCTTTAAGGAATGTTCTTTTTGATTTACTTTCTGTGAGGAATGGATACTCATCCTTAAATTTTCAGACTCAAAGACAAGCTTCCTTGGGTCCCTCCCTCTGACCTCCACTAGCAGAATTAACCATCCTCATTCATGTATTACAAAGTGCATGTCAGTAGTTATGTACCTTGAAAATCTCTTGAAGTTTCATTTCATTAGTTACATGTTTGGACATCTCTTTTCTCTATTAGGTTTATCTCTGTATTCCCAGTGTATCATACCGTGCTCTACATGTAGTGGTTTATCACTAAAATTTGGGGTACAGAAGACAGGATACTGAGTTACCATCAAGTACATCCTGATTTCTCATACATTAGAGGACAATGTAGTTATTTCAACCGAAATTTTAAAATGTTTTAATAACATAAACAATTTTCCCTCAATCAACCAACTTGAGATCCAGAACACTCAGGTCTGACTTAAATTTTTATGAAATCAGGAATTACGTCAAATACCCAGGCTCTATGCTCATTGGCTTTCCTGTGGACTACTAAGATCACTGCCTGACTGATTTTCCTGCTCTCCAACAACCATCGCATAACTGCTGATTATTATCCATAAATACGCCTTGTCTGTAACAGTCCTCAGAGGATTCCCACTGCTTATGGATAAAAGCCCAAATCCTTTCGTGTGACAGACAAGCCTCCCACATTCTGGACCCAACCTTCACTTGTAGCCTCATCTCTCTCCAGAATTCTCACTCTGATTCTGGTCTCTTCGGATTATTTTCACAATCCTCAGCCTATTTTTATTTAACTCCCCATTCGCCATCCTAATTCTCATGAAGAATTTCTCGTAAGCACATCCTCGAGTTTTCTATGCTCTTTTACTCACTTGGCTTTTTGGTGAATTTGAGCAGGCTAACTAGGCTTTCTCACTGAGCCTCATGCTTCTTCCCTTTGGCATTTGCCTGTAGGAAGCCTGAGACTACGGGGCTCCTCCAAGTGGTCCTGCTGCTGAAGGTGTGTGTGGCAGGTTGGGGGTGCGAGGGGAAGGCTCACCTTGAGATGCTGCCTAAGTCAGGGGAGCCACTAAGTCCACTGGCCAACAGACTTAACACCATGACTGCTAACTTGTGCCCCAACTAAAAAATGATATTTTGAGTTCTATCAAGGGCTTGTTTTATTTCTAAAATGGTTTAGAACTTGCATGAGGAAGAGAGGTGCTATTTACTGTGGGTCCTCAGAGACCCCCAATTCAATCTTCCAAGTCCAGTTCAAATGTTACTAAATCCTGACACCTTTCCTGATTCCCTCAGGAAGTATTAATTATTCATTCTTTTGGAGTCCCATTGTTGTTGTTGTTCTTTTTTATACATTTCTTTTGGCAGTTATTTTATTTCTGCCTTATTTTCATGAAAGTTTCATCCACTGAATTATAAACTCCATGGGACAGACACCCCCATCCCTCTTAGGCAACATTCTGGTTTTCACAGTGCCTCGTGTTTAGAAGAGAGTTCAAATAAATGCTTGTGATAGAAATGCCCAGGCTCTATCCCTTGGGGCTAACACAGCTGGAAGGACAGGAATAAACTGGTAGCTGTAAAGGGACTGAGTGTCAAGCCTTAGCACAATGCCATTGACGCATACTACTGAAAGTGGAGAAGATAGCCATTTAGGTGGCCCCCTTGTGTCCTTTCTCGGGTCTTCTCTGGGTCTCCGTGGTCAGGGCCCTAGAGAAGAATGTGCTGAGTGATCTGGGTGGGCGATCACATGTCACTGGTCCATCTGGATTAAGTCTGGAAGTGTCCAGATTCTCAGGCACTTGAACAGGCAATTTCATTTCAGCTGTCTTGTACTTTTAAATGGAAGCCTTGCTATTTCTCAGAATTGGACCCAGCTAGAGTCCTATGTCCCAGCCACTGGGGAGAAAGATATAAACAAAAGTTTACATTCTTCCTCTGTGGGAAGGATGTCCCTAAAAATTATTACTTCCTCTACTTGAAATGAATAGGAAACAATATGACTGAAATTGAAACCTAAATTCTCTTTCCTCTGAGGTGATTAATACGTTCTAGCAGCTAAGGTGCTATAGGCTAGGAGCGACCTTCATTTGCCACCAAGGTTATTAAAATAGCTGACTGCCATTATCATATATAAGACAGAGGAAGGGGACTAATTATTTGGGATCAGTAAATGGTATTCCATCCAATTTGAACCAACAGTTGGGAAATATGATATTTTTATTTGATTATCTGGACATCTTTTTCAAAAGATAATGTAACTCCAATCTGATCCAGTCTTTCCTGTGACTAAATCCTTAGTAAGAAATACGGGTGACAATGCTGTGGGGGACCTTCTTTCCTCTGGCTTCCAGTTTCCATGGGGAGGAAGTTCCATTAGTGAGACACATCTAGCCCCTTCTCCTTCCCTTATTTCTGTTCATGAGTAGAATCAAGTAACCTAATCAGTGGTGTTGAATTGAGTAACTTAATTATTGGTGATTAATGCCTGTGTTTCTTGATGGGATAGAACTAATCTACTAAAAGTCTTCCGTGATGAGGATTCTGCACCCACCCTGCCTCGACCCCCTGCCCCCCATGCCCTGTGTACTAGTGCCAGTCAGTGATATTAGTAAAGGTGTCTGCTGTAAACCCAAATTTCTCTTCTGGTTCACTGGGTGGGGGCAGAGGTGAACCCATTTGGCCCTCACACTAAGTCATTATCTCCAACAACTTCATCATTAGTAAAAATGGTATTTCATTCTTCATCTGCCTGGTCCCGGTGTCTAACTCTCAGTCAATCTGAAACTTTTTTCACCAAGAGTGAAGTACAATTTATTGGGCTTCCTCAAGTTTCAACACCATGAATCGCAACATTGTCATTTCCATTTCTGCCTTTATTTTGCAGCAGCATCTAACAAACTTGAGCCTCCTGTTCAAGTTTGTGAATAGGAACTTATTTTCCAGGTGCGAATATGGCCTTCTCTGAGAGATATTTTTTTTCTTGATGTCATAGTTCCTTAAAAGAAAACAATAATTATAATATGTTTAAAAAGGTAATTACAAATAGAGTCAAAGCAAGGTTGCTTATGAATTTCAGAGCTGCTGTGAATGATTTCCCATTGTGAAGCCCACTGGGCCAATTGAGTGAAGGCCGTTTCTCTCTCCCGGAGGAGTGGTAGCCATTGCTGAGCACTTAACACGTATGGGGCACTGGGCCAGGAAGGTTGCACATGCTTACTCAATCTGCTTAACAACCCTGTGATAGAGACATTACGATCCCCATTTTGCCATTGAATGAATTGTGTGTCTGCGTGGGGCTGCAAAGAGAGACCTGTTAGGAAATGCAGAGTCTGCCCTCTGGCACTCTACTGGGTTGTGTCTCACTGGGGTGAACACATGATTGATCACACCAATATCGGGATGTTTTTGCAAGTGAAGGGGTTATCATTAATTGCTACTCTGGAGTGACAGGTGTAAAATGGAACTGGGAAAACCAGTATGTATGGTCACCCTATCTTTCTCATGTCTTAGGGTCTCAAACTCATTTCTGGCAGATTTAAAAAACTGATGTCATCATCAGGTCTTTAGAGATGGGCCTGGGTTTGCTTACTGTTCCTTTGCTGCATCTCGTCCTGCTTAAAAACGCCAAGACTCACAGATGCCCCTGCCTGATTCCTGGGACCAGGTTTCCAGCTCTATTTAAACCACAGCTGTTCATTTTCAGAGATATTCCTCTAGATGCGCAGAGGGGTGAATGCTCCAGGGAAGGATTAGATCATTAAGTGAAGGAAAATAGCAAGAACAATACCAGTGGCAGGAAAATACCAATTGAAAGTTTTTCATATGCTCTAGCATATCCATGATGGTGCTGGAAACAAATCTCTCCTACTTTTCTCTCCTATAAATAAATAAATGCCCCTTTTCGTTCTGTCACAAGCCCATCAAAGAGCATGATGAGGAATCAGGAGACAGCCATGACCCAGGGGCATGCAATGCGTATCTTGGGCCCATAATCACTGGAGGGTGTTTAGCCTTATTATCCTGCTTTTCCATGTTTGTGTGAACAGACACTTGGCTTATTCCTGCTGCTGACACCACGAATGATTTGGCTGCAATAATAAGCACGAACACCATCATTCTAGAGAGTGGGCTACCCTAGGGTGCTGTATAAGAAAGTGGCACTCTAAGCACTGCTCTGAAGAGCCTAATTCAAATGTATAAAGAACTATGGTGTGCACTGGGGTGTGAAGAAATGCCCATTTCAAGTTCTTAGCTCTTCTTATCAGTGTCTGTTCTAGGACAGTGGCTCTCAAGTTGGGCAAGTATCACACTGACCTGGAGGAGCAGATAAAGCACATAGTGCTGGGCCCCATCCCTAGAGCTTCCATGGGAATCGAGAATGTATATTTCCAACAAGTTCCTAAGTGATGCTATTGCTTCTGGTCCATGGACCACACTTTGGAAACCACTGCCCTGGCATAAAGCTGCAGGGAGAGCAGACATCCCCCGGGAAAAGAAGAAAAATCTAAGATGTGCCCCCTCAAGTTAATTAAGATGAAAGCCCATGGAGTAGGATCAAAACAACGTCCATTTTCAAGTTTATACCAGGAGTTAGCAAACTTTTTCTATAAAAGACCAGATAGTAAATATTTTCAGACTTGTAGGCCAGATGGTCTCTATTGCAAATATTCAAGTCTCACTGCATCTAAAATGAAGCCTAGATGGTACGTGAAAGAATGAGCATGGATATGGCTGTGTTCCAATAAAGCTTTATTTGCAAAGACAGATGGCACACTGGATTTGGCCCATGGGCCATAGTTTGACAACCTTTGGGTCTAATTAATGTGATAAAAATGATTCACATAAGGCAACATCTGTTAGTTTGCCAAGCCCAAGGTTGCCTATGGTTAATGAGAAACTTACCAAGTTGGAAACCTGACTATCTATGTAAGCCAAGCGCTGACACCTGTTCTAGTTGTATGTGATTGATACAATACGCCCTTACTGGGACATGTGCATTCTCCTTGTAGTTCACCCCCTAGCACCAACTAGTTCAAAAGGAATCTCTTAGTCATTCCATCCTATGTCCATAGGGGTTTTGCTGCCCTGCTGGAAATTGCTTATCTGTATTTAATAACTTGTCTACTTGCTACTATGACTAAAAGTAAATAATATCTTTTCTGTGTAGCAGACTTATTTATAGACTTATTAATTAATTCATATTTTTTAAAATTGGTTTTTCCCTGTCCTCATTTCAAAAAGGGTCCACTAGGCTGTCTTTTCTCAGGGGAGGCTTGCATTGCTGATGTGAAGATAAGACTACTCAACAATTTTTGTTAAAAGCCTAACCCACTAATGTCCTGAAGGGGGAGAAAAGAAAGAAAAGTGTTTTTGATGGGGAAAAGTGGGAGAAAATTACCCAACTCTGGGATAGGAAGAAGAGACTTGCAACAACCCTGATGGTCAGTTCCTGGGTCTCTCCTTACTTGACCTGTCAGTGGCACTTGACAAATTTTTGGCTGTTCCTTTCTCTTGGAAATAAATACAGTCTTCACTGGGTTTTCAGACAGCCCTCTCTCCTGGTTTATCTCTTACCTCACTAGCTGCTCACTCTTGATCTCCTTTGCTGGCCACTCCTTATATCCCTGATCTCTGATAGGATTGTCCCAAGGCTCAGCTCTTGATCCTCTTCTGTCCCATCATCACACACTCCTTTGGCGATCTCATCCACTCAAATGATTTCATATTCAGTCTACACACAGACAACTTTCATATTCACGTTCCAGACCAAATATCTCCACTGAAGTCACCTCACACAACTGTGCCCCTCTCAACAACTCTGCACATGCTACAAGACACCTCCAGTATGCCCAAAGCTAAACTGATATTGTCTCCTACCTACCGTCCTCATCCCCATGATCTTCCCATCCTCGTAAATGGCAACTCCACTAAAAAAAACTTGGAGTCATCTTTGATGCATCTTTTCTTTCTCATCCCCTACATCTAATTCAATGGTAAATCTTGCCTGCTCTACCTTCAAATTATAGTGAGAATGTGACTACTTTTCCCTTCCCTAACCCTAGTCTAAGCCACCACCAGCATTTGCCCCAATTATAGCCTTTCAATTAACTGGTATCTCTGCTTTCATTCCTGCTTGTAATTCAGGCTACTCTTAACTCAGGTGGTAAAACAATTCTGTTGAAATGCACAAGACCATTCATTCCTTTGCTCAAAGCTTTGCAAGCTCCCATTCCACCAGAGTGACTGTGGACATGAAAGGTCTTACAATCCTCCCTGAATCTGGACCCAGTTCCCTCTCTGGTCTCCTTTCCTATATCTCTCCTCATTGTTCATTCCACATGGGCACACAGGGATCCCAAGGTTCTTCAAATATGTCACCCCTGTTCCCTCCTCAGCACTTTCTTATTGCTATTCCCTCTTCTAGAAATGGTCTTCCCCAAGATACCACATAGCTTGCTCTCTCACTTTTTCCAAGTCTTTACTCAAATATCCCCTTTTAGTGAGGTCTTCCCACCACTCTGTTGAAATTGCTGCTCCTTTCTTTCACTCCCTTTACTGTCTTCTTTATCTCTCTCTCCCTAGAACTACCACTATGTAATACACTACATATCTTTCTTGTTTATTTGTTTGTTTATTTTCTGTCTTCTTCCACCCAAATGTAGCTCCCTAAGGGTGGGATTGGCACAGGCATCTGCTCTGTGGGGACTGTTGTGAAGTGCACCTTGGGGTGCTGATTCTGAGGCTGCACCCTAGTCACCAGTAACACCAGCTGTGGCAAAAACACCACTGGTTTTCCTCAATGCAGGCACGCCTTTGGCTGGGAGAGGCTGAGCAGGCTCAGGCAGTTAGTATATCAATGGTAACCTTGGGTGAGGGATGTTAAGAGGTATTTTAACTTCCTTTTCCAATTGTGCAGAAATATTGTAAGTATGAGAAAGGTGGGGTTAGAGAGAGGCAGGAGAAGGAAGGTGAGGGGAGAGAGAAGGAAGGAGAAAAGGAAGGGTGGAGGAAGGGAGGGAGACACAGAGAGAGAGATGGGGGAGGGATGGAGAGATGAGTGACAGGAAGGAGGAAAGAGAGAGTGGGAGGTAGGACAGAGAGGAAGGAAAGAGGGAGAGAGGGAGAGAGGAGGAGGAGAGAGGCAAAGACACCTAATAGAGATGAAGATTGATTTTACAAAAAGGAGATCGAAAGGGGTTTAGAATTAGATTTATTTGAATTAAGGAAAGATTTTACTACATGATGTTTCCTAAATACCTAAATTTATGAATAGTAATTCACACTCACTACAATGATTCTTATTCCTTGAATACTGGAACCAAATAAATCAACAGAACAAAACCAGTGCTGCTCCATGCATGGCAAAAAAGCAAATCTCAGAGCGGATTTGCAAGGGGAAGTGTGCTTCCCACGGCCCCCCAGACTCCTGATGCAGGCACGCCATGCTTAATTGCTGCTTCCTTCAGAATCTCCCCCGGCTTTCATAATAAGTTCTGATGTGCACCCGACTCAGTGTGCACTTTCTGTGTTCTCCCTCCGGATGGGAGAAATGCTGCTAATGAGGAGGGCTCAGCTCAGATTTGTTTGATGACCAGAAAAGCTGACTGTTCAATCCTCATCCTTGTGTTTTAGCAAAGGTGCACCTGTTTTTTTCCACCCTGCTTCATTCCGGAAGGAATTGCCCACAGAACCCCACGTGGACCCAGAGAGGCCAAGGCTCATTAGCTAACAACAATTGTTGATCTCTCCACCAGAGACTTAGGGCATCAGTGTTTGCCTGCAGGGTTGTGGCATGTGGCGCTCCACGCAGCTTCTGAAACGTGGCCTCCTCACAGAACAGGGACAGCCTGTTCAGTGAGGGAAAGAGCACTTGTTTGTTTCAGCCGTGGATGCCAAAAAAAAAAAAAAAATCAGCTGTTTGCTTATTTGGTCAATAATAGGGCCTAACATGTTTATTATCCTCACTTTTCTCAGGGACTAACAATCTTTAGCTAAGGGTTCAAGGTTAAAAGATTTTATTCCATTAAAATGTATGACAACTCTATTAGGGACATCTTGGGAGCACTATCCCTGGTCATTTTGCAAGCCTATGTGAATTATACTCCACTCTTAGGTCCATTCATTTCAATGGCTTGAAATGTTCCAAGTACTTTTTTTGAAGGGATGGTCAAAATATTTTCAGTCCTAGGGAGGGGCTTTGAAGGGTCCTATGATTGAATTCCCTGGCCTTAGCCATCTCAAGCAAATTAAAATCTCAGTTCACTTTTTTTGAGACTCCCCCTGGAGAATGAGATACTTTAACTTCTCTAAATATAGCTCACTGTAAAATTGCTGATTATGGCAGAAAAGCACTCAGACAGCACAAGTTTTCTCATTAACTTTAGGTTTTTTGTCTTTCTAAAGTTACCTATGCATTTCTATGAAATGGAGTGATCCTAATCTAGACTGAACACAGACATGGACGACTATCACTTTAAATAACTGAGGTAAAACCCACAGGTATTTCTTTTTCTGTGGAAATGGAAGTAATGAGCCATGATGGCATGGAGAGCTAAAAAAATGTATCCTTAATCTCTCTAAATTCACCGGATAAAAATGACTTACCAACACGAAGAGGAACACGGTAAAATTTCCCCGAGTAAACGCTTTCGTGCACACAACAGAAGCATGCGTGGTGGCCCTTGCCTGGGCACGCCCCTGTTCACGTGTCCTCCCCAAGTCTTTCTAGGCATTATCATTAGTCCTGTTTTATCATTAGTCCTTCCTTTCTGGCTTTTAATATCTAAGCTTGTCTATTATATTTTTATGTCAGACTGGGCATCAGATCTAAAAATAAGGCCAGAAAGCCAAATATCAGGGTTTACAATAAAAATTTATTAAGCACCTACCTGCATGGGCCAGGCATTGTGCTTGGCTTATAGGATGACAAAAATGGGTAAGACTCAGCCTCTGCTCACAAGGAACTCACAGTCTACAGGTGATGGGGCAGTGCAGACAGGCGGACAGACAACCGCTCTATCAGAAAGGGGCAGTGCTATGACAGAGGTTTGCATAGAGTGCTGTGGGGGTATGGAGGATGTGATGAATAACGGAGCCTAAAAGCATCATGGGGTGTGTGTGTGCGTGTGTGGTTTGTGTTCAGATTTCCTAGAAGAAAAGGTTTTTGCCAGTAAGTAGAGTAGAGGAAAGGCTGCAATTTCACCAAATGTCAAGACAGGACAAAAGCATATTTGACAAGTTATGTCATTTACAGGAGGCTGCAAATAGCTTGGAATGGGTGGAACATAAGGCCTACATGCATTATTGAAGGAGAAGAAGCTAGCAAAACAAGAGATAAAGAGATATAAAAGTTCTTTTGGTGGTGAAACAAGGAAGAGATTGGGTCCCAGAAAGGAGGTTTGTTATCGTCAAAGGAACCCGTTAGATCTGACCAGCAAAGTAAACTTCACTGACTTTGAGACCAAATGCCAGTCAAACATTTGCAACTCAAATCTTTCTGATCTGCAAGGAGATCTCAGCATTCTTCCCTGCATGTCAAAGAATCTAAGATCTTATCAGAGTAGTGGACACTTCTTGGACACTTCTTCCATTCAGGCATTTGTTTACAGGAATTGCCCCAGTGCCTGAGTGAGTAACTCTAATTCGGAAAAGTCTCTTTCTCCAAAAAGAGAGGGCTCCTGGCTTGAATTGGAAAATGAGTCAGATAAACAAGACAGGCAAACCTTAAGAAATCCATATCACTAAAATTTGTTCTACTCTTCCAATGTTTTTGTTTGACTCTATTGTTGTCTTGATTGACAAAGAGACTTTCCATTAACTAGCATGACAAATATTTCAGTGACACAGACAACTGTGTCAAGCCAAGATGAAGAGAGAGTAGATGTTTAAACTGCGCTGTCTTCTTCACTCAACTTATTCTTTAGAGGGAAAATTCTTTAAAAGGCAGAGAGAACTTTGAAAAGCACATTCAGTTGAAAACATCTGAAAAATGTCAATTCATCACATCTAAAGTTCACTGATTATGAATTTGGCATTTGTATTTTGGATGGTCTTTGACTTGATTGGTTTCTACCAGCAGTAAAAAGTCTGAATGATTGGGCTGAACAAGTTAGAACACCCACAGATGGCAATGATATGTTCTTGATACACATGTAACCTGCCCAGAGAAAGTTTAGCTTCCCTTTCAAGTCTTGTGATTTGAACCCAGGCCTGTCAGTCTATGAAAATATACATTCACTGCTTCTTACTTTCAGAATTCCCTGGGTGAAGTTCTACTATGACCTCTAACTTACAGAGTTGTTATTTGTCTCATGGAACAGTTATGGGCTCAAAGATGGAAAATTTCATGTCATGGTTACCCCAATGCATTTGATGATGGTGCAATGATCAAAAAGATGCTGGTGATGACAATTGAACGTCCCTTTGCCTTCCCAGCCTCCTTCATATATTCTCAGGCATAGGATGACAAAGGGAAGTCCACGAGTCACATGAAGAAAGACGGTAGCCATGGGAACAGGAACAGGAGCTCCTCTGTGTGTCTCCACCCCACCCTCCAGGCCATCATACCATCCTACCTCCCCCTCATGCCGTAGCCTTGCGTTCCTCCACTATCTTTCTACTGATCACCATCCTCTGCCCAAAGCCCTTCCAATGACTAATTCCAACTAAACCAATGCTCAAAAATGTGTCTGGCCTAGTTTGTGTTCACATACAGTGGTATCTCAGGACTCATTGTTAATTTGTTCTGGAGCCTGTGATGAGTCCTGAAACCCATGAGTACTGAATAATGAAACATTGTCTCTTGTAGGATGGTGTAGTGACGCATACGAGTTCTAGCAAGTGTGACAAGTCCCAAGCAAGCGACAAGTGCGGAAGCATTTTTTTCTTGTCAAAATGCAAGAGCACAGAGTTTGATGAGATCTCTGAAATGATGAATACTGAAGTATGACTGTAGTTATTGAATAAATAATGCCCTACAAATCCTCCAATGTAACAGAATATTGGGGGAGTGTCTTGTTGAATGAAATAACTCTTCTGTAGGGAGAAAGGAGCAAGTGGTTTAGAATCACATCAGCCTAGGAAGATAATAATGCCCTCCTTGAATATTTTTGTATTAAAAGAGGTAATATGTATAAAAATGCCACGCATGGTGCCTGGAACATGTGAGGACCTCAATAAATGCTCATTTCCATCCATCCTATCTTATGTATATTTTAGGATAATAAATAATAGGGAGTAACTAATCTCTGATGTGTTTGGATGTTTTAGAAGAGACAAAGATAAACAACAGTCACTGGAAAGGATATTGTTAGAAATTTCTAAAAGAAATAAATGTTTCTATGGTTACTTTTCTTGGTTGGGGTTTAAGAGGAAATTCATGTTGTCCATCAGTTATACTTACCAATTTGGTCTAATTGGCAACTACCCCAAAATGAATAAAACAAGCGGGAATCAAGAGAGAAAAACGGCAGGCATCCTGTCAAAAAATAAAATCTTTGAAATTTCTACAACCCAATGGTTGGATACACATTTTATTAAAGCAGACTGATCACCCAATTTATATAAATTTACACATGTGATGGCAACACAAGTTGCACATTCAGACATATGCCCAGCATCAAGTAGCCCTCCTGCACCACCTACAGAAGTCTCATCACTTCCTCAGTTCTGTACATAGGTCCTTAAAATCCACATTCCCTCTTCTGGAGGAAGTATCCTTCACTACTCTGTTTCAGCCTAGAGGATTGCGGTGGTGGACCAAGGGTTGAGTACCGTTCATGTACAGTGACTGAAACAATACTTAGTATTTAGTAAACTCCTCAAGAAATGTGAATTGCAATATTACTTATAATAATCACAAATCTTTCAAATCTGTGTCTTTCAAGACTGAACCAGAACTGGATGCTCCCTTCCCTACTTTTAAAAACATCTTTCTAATTTCTGGAGGTATGTGTACTATTCTCAGGTAATTAGCTACTTTTGACCTAAAAGAAGCACTTTTCTCTTTTCAAAGACAAATTGAAATGAATGTCCACATGTCGCTCAATATACATAATATTATTTACTGAAGAGATTCCCACATTTCCTTTTCTTCTCTTTCTCTGGTTGGCTCAGAAAGTGACTAATTAGAGAGATAAATAGATATAATCATATATATATATATAAGTTATACCTATGTCATATATATCCTTATCATCTTTCTTTTTATTTTTCTATCTCTTTATCTTCAAAAAGTCATCAAAGCTATTTCATTATAATAGGTTTCCTACCAATTTGGCTATTCTACCCCTCACTGAATGATAAATTTAATGGTAAATCATGTCTCTGGAGTTGTTAACTTACTGAATAAGCTAGCTTTTGGCTAGATGACTCAGGCAGTTTCTCATTTTCAAAGGTAGGCTTCAGAGGAGAATCCCATGAGCTTGAGTGGTTCTGCTCTGCCCATTTTTTGTTCCTTCCCTAAAAACAACCTCTATAGAGGGCCCTAGACCTTCAAGTTAGGTCTTCTGGCCCTAGCTTCCAAGCCGACCTTGTAGAGCAGCCTCAAACTGTGGCAGGTGTTGACAGTTGGTGGTTGGGCAGGGGTAGATGATTGGTGACCAGCATTGTAGGGTCTCACCCCACTTTTCATGGAACTTGGTAAATTCTCACTGCCCATAACCTGGCAGAGTTGCCTTTCATAAGGATGTACTCATTGGGAAAAGTAGAAAGCAATGTCCCTCGAAGCATAAAATATAAGATTTGTTCCTTTGGATTCTTAATAGTTTGAAAAATAACAAACCAAGAGTGACTACTGTATATTTTCCAGAAAGTTACTAATTAGCACGTCCCTGAGAACATAAATTCAGCTTGTGAGCACAGGTCTCTGTGGGCTGTTCTGCCGCAGTGTGCAACAATTAGACCACTTGCTAAATACTGTGAGCGAAGCCTCAAATAGACACCAACACAAACCCTGTTGGAAATGTGGCATGAGCATTTGTTTATGGAGACACACGCACATTGGCTTAGCTATGTTTTTCCTGCAGAGGGAACAGTGCAGTCGTGTTTTCAGTTTCTTTCTTTATCCCCCCCAGTTACCAAATCCTAGTGAACAAAAGTTACCATAACATTTTAGAAAGATCAACCACAGTCTGGATATCAGGTATCTATCGGTTGTGACCCCAAATGTCTTGATATTTCCTCAATTACCCTTCAGGACATAGTGGAAGGAATGTTCTCAAGAGGAGAAGGAGGGAATAAAAGCATAAGGATTTTACATCAAATGAGCTTGATGCCCTAGGAATCCTGTTTTTGCTCCTTGCTCAGGTGCCTGGAAAACCTTTTTCTGATTTGGGTTTCTCTGGTGCCAAATGAAATGAAATAAGAAAAATATGTCCCAAGCTAAGGCTGTGACCATGCCGAGCAAAGAGCTGCAGACTGGAAGTACAGAGCTCTGGGTTCAGATAAAGGCGGCCCACTTAATTCACTGAGTAAGTTTAGGCAGGCCACTGACCTTTTCCGAGTGGACTTTCCTATCTGAAAAATTAAGGCAGTGAACTGATGGAATATTTGTCTATCTATCTATCATCTATCTATCTATGTATCTATCTATCTATAGATATACCTATATATATATCAATAGTACATTCATATAGAATAATAGTGCATATTATTCTATAATTTACCTTCCTATATAAGGAAGGTAAATTATAGAATATAATTAACTCTTAAGAAGAGTTGATAAAAGGTAAACAATAAAACAGAGATAACTTTTTCTTTGAACTTTATGATAGTATTTCCTAAAAAAATTAATCCTAGTTTACATGTAATGCTAGTTTATATTTGCAACAGAAAATTTGCATATTCAGGAAGGATAAATGATTTAATGAAAATAAAATACATTTAATTAGACCACACGCTGTTCACTATATTTCTGGGTGTTGAAAAATTTCTCCTATATCCATTGCCATTATTGCCTGCATTGCACCTATCAAAATCTTCCTTAAAATACTTTGGCCTTGTACTCTTATGAACTGCCCCTCATGTGCTCTCTGTTCGAATTCCTATTGTACTTTTCATCACTGAAGGGCATTTAACACTTGCTGCTTTGTAGTGCGGCTCTTTGTGTACCGGGAGGCAGCAGAACACAGTGCTTGGGGCACTGACGCAGTCTGACCTTGGGGCTGGTACTTGATTTCTCTGCCTCTCGGTTTTCTTTTTGAACCTTGGGGGTAACAATAATGGTACCCACTTCATAGGGTTATTATTATTATTATTATTTTTAATTTTAATTGTTGTTCAAGTACAGTTTTCTGCCTTTTACTCCCATCCCAGCAGAGGGTTATTATTATTATTATTATTTTTAATTTTAATTGTTGTTCAAGTACAGTTTTCTGCCTTTTACTCCCATCCCAGCAGAGGGTTGTTCTAAGAACTAAATAGCTTTTTTTCTTGTAAAGTGTTGAGAATAGCACTCAGTGAACACGAATTATTAATGCGTCTGTAAAACTCTAAGTTCTTCGAGGGTGAGCTTGGTCTTATTTATCTTGTACCCCCTACAGCGCTTTGTGTATTGCAAGCACACAAGCCAAACGCTGGTAGAGTAAGAGAAGCACTGTCACGGGGAAATGTATAAGACAGAAACCAGTTTATTTTAAATGAAAGGTAGTTTGAGTTCTCATTTTTTGTCACATTTTGAAAAGCCGAGGAACTCCTGATAGGTACTTTGGCTCCATACGAAGCACCTTAAAAGTACAGAGGAATGAAGACTAGAACGGGGGCCACTGTTGCCACAGTGAGCACTACAATCTTCAGCATGAAACAGCTGTTGAATGAGCTGTTGAGCGAGCCAGTTCCCACCACAGGGAGCAGGACCCAGAGAGGAGGGGCATGGCACCCCCTGGGGCGTGATGAAGGACAGACAATTCCAACTCTAGGAGACTGTACTCATGTCAGAGATACAACAGGAGGGAATCTTCAGTAGCCCTATTATGTTAAGATAGCTGGTTATGACTAAGGATCGGGGATAAATTTAGGCTGTTTTGTCACTCACCAACTCCTAAGAGGGAAGATAATTTTACTTTTAGTTTAGGTATTATCAAATTTAAGCATCAAACCTGTTTCCCTGGTCTCATAATTTTTACACATACCCTTTTTATAGGATTAGATAGGATTATTCTCTATCATGTGTCCTTAACCAGTCTCTTCCCTTAGGTTTTCTGACTTGACTCTTTCCTTTTGTCTTAGGAGCGGAGGATTGCCAGCAGGCTGAGTGAGCAAGACGTGACCAGGTATGCCAAACACAGTCATGCTGGCTCCTTATACACAGATCAAGAATGACACAGTATATGCACTTGGGGGAAGAAGGCACTAAACTCCTACCTTACATGGATGGGCTGACCACTTCCGAGTGCTTTCTTTCTTCCTCCCTCCCACCCTTCCCCATTCCTTTCTTCCCATCTTTCTTCCCTCTCCCCTTCCCTCCCCCTCCCTCCCCCTCCTCTCCTCTCTTCTTTCCCCACCTTTTTTTCTATTATAAAATATATAGTTACTCATTGTAAAAAACAATGTTAAGTTTTTAAAAGGTGTAAGTGAAAAAATGTCAATTTTCATATTAGCTTTCCCACTTCAAGTCTCACTCCCTAGAAGCTATAACTAATAATTGTTCACCTGTGTCCTTTCAGATATTTTATTAGTTTGTGTGCATGTGCATGAAATTTAAAAAAAAACATAAATGTGATAGTAAACACACAGTTTTTTAACTTTAAAAAAATAAATTTACCCTTGAATATCTTTCTATTTGAGCTCAAATAGAGCTATTGCATTATTCATAGTCACTTCAGAGTTTTTTTTATTGTTTGTCTGCATGTAATTTAATTAGTCACTTATTAGTGAATCTCTGAGTTTCAATTTTTTTAGTACTTTACTCATTGCAATAATATGCATAGTATAAATTCCTAGAGGTAAAATTACAGGGCCAAAGGATGTGTGCATTTAAAATTTAATAGGACTAGAGGGGAGAGGGGAGGGGATTTCAGGGGGAAAAGGGGGAAAGATTTGCAGGAACTAGTATAGAGGACACATGGACAACAACTAAGGGGGGCGGAAATGGGAGGGAGGTGGGGAGCACTTGGAGGGCGGGCTGGGATGGGAGTAAGGGACAGAAAACTGTACTTCAACAATAATTAAATTAAAAAAATTAATAAAAAAATTTAATAGGGACTCTAAGCCATCTTCCAAATAAGGTTGCTCATGTTTTCACACACACCAGTACATATGTCCAGATACTACCCTTATCAACAGTAGATGCTTTAAAACTGTGTTTTGCCAATCTGGTACATTAAAAAACATTTTGTTTTTCTTAATATTCACTTCTTTAATTTTGAGTGAGGCTGAGTATTTGTACTTTCTTCCCTGTGATCTTTCTGTTGCTAGATTTTGCCCATTTTCTTATAGTTTTCTTTTGGACTTGTACATGCTTTTTGATAATTATGGAAATTAGCCCTTTCTCAGGATGGCAAGTATTTGCTTAGTGCTGCTGTTTGTTTGTAGTGTTTTTCTATGAACAAATTTGTAGAAACAAACCATTTACAAACTATTTGTTTGTAGTGTTTTGTAGTTATTTTGTCTGTAGTGGGGCTTCTATACTTTGAATCTATTTTGTACAGAAACTCAGCTTGCATGAATTAAAGAGTCACAACAGCTCTGAGTTTGCTATTATATGAAGATGAAGGAAAATATGCTAGGTAAGGCAGAAACAAAGTAAAAAAAAAAACCTGTCTACATATAGAGTATCCAGGGTGGGAAAGGGAGGTTTATTTTCAAAGCAGTTGCCTTTAGTTTCACTAAATCTGTAAGGCAACAGATCTTTCTTGGCTTTATTCCCTTAGTGAGATAGAAGGGATATCCCAACTACTGAAAAGCCCTACCTTTTAAGTTTTATTGAATAGCATGAGCTAAAACTGAAAGAAAAACGAACTGAGGTTGGAGTGATAATGACATTGTACCTTGGTCTCTAAAACAGGTGACCCATTCATCATTTATGAAGAGAAGCTCCAAAAATTAATCTTAATAATTGTCATGGTCAGCAAATACTCCCAATTATGTATTTACTGGCATTCCGAGGGTTTCAAGAGTCCTTCAGCTATATCTTGCCAAATTATTAGTTATCATTTAGGGATTATTAAAATGTAGAAATGTCAAGTTGGATAGGCTCATCTGCTTATCAAGTCTCATCAAATGTTTCCTCCACAGAGTTGAAAGGTGAGCTGTTCTTACTCCCTTTGCCCTTTCCCCTTGGTGGGGCCAAAGCCCAGTTATAACCGTTCCTTCTCAGGATGGATTCCAGAAGCCGGCCAATCTCCATTCCCCTGTGTGTTGCGAAGATTACAGTCATGCGTAGGTTGTATTTTTCAGAATTTATATTTGAAACATAAATATTAACTGTATGGTGTTACAGAAACATAGAACTTATTCTATTAATTTGTAAAATCTTGGGATTTTAACTGTTACCAAATAATGTGGAATAAAATATACGGCTAAGGCTTCATTATGGAACGCACATGTATTATGCATAGTGTGGCATGTGCAGAGATCTGCTCAAGTTAGTTAACTAAACCAGGACGGTCCAAAATAATCTATATAATTTTAGACAGCTTGTCTCAGTCTGATTCCACAGGGAAATTCCAATTTCCAGAGCCAGTGAAAGACTCTTCAACTACATATCACTAAAAAACTCACAGATGCAGCGTGAAAGAGCAAGACATGAAGCACACACTACAGGATCTATTTATGGCAAAGGCTCCCCGGTGATATTGGAACAACTAGATGTATCCTATTTATGAATGGCAGATACATTTTATCTCATGTGCCCACTCCAGCAACTTCTTAAGAACCATTTGGAATGCTGTGCTGAAAAGGGGTGGCAAAAATCTGCTAGTTGTACCCCAATATTTATTCTTCCTTTCCTTTGTAGTGATAGAGTTTTTAGCTGGTTCTGTGTTTGCCCAGGATAAAGACTACATTTTAGACCCCGCTTTTTAACTGGATGTGAACATGTGACCAAATATTGGCACATAGTATATAAGGCAAAATGGTGTGTATGACTTTCTCATGGTGCCTTTAAAGGGAAGGGTTATGATTTTCCCTTGCTCCTTCCTGATTCCTAGTGGCCAGAACGTAGAGGTGATGGCGAGCTCCCATGGACCGTGAAAAGAGAGATGGGCAGAGCAAAATAAAGAAGAAACCTGAATTCTCAACACCGAGGTTGACACATCAGATGTGGACTTGTGTTCACAATAATATATGCATAAGGAATAAACTTCTGTCTCATTTAGGCATCCACTGTTTTGAGTCCTTTTTTTTTTTTACTGTTGTTCGGTTACAGTTGTCCCACCTATCCCCCCATTGCTCATGCCTACCAAGTCTTCATTACAGCTGCAGAACCTGTGTTCCGATGAACAAAAATGGTTCTGGGTTATACAGGACTCAAAGGGAAGAGTGTTATGCTAGGTTTGCAGTGTTGACAGTGGGCAAGGGACCCAGTGGTTTCCCGAGAACTCTTACTGTGTGGGTATCTAACTCACTCAAAATGGAAAGCTTTCCCAAGAAACTCTTGTGTATCTCACACCTTCCATCTTCCCTTTGCCACCTGCCTCCGTCTCCGTGCTACTGTTGACCACTGCAGGCTTGGCCTCTCTGTATTTGGTATGAATACAAGGCAATGAGGCTGACTTAACAATCATAAGAATAAAAATAAGTAGTATGTATATACTTACAATATATTATTTCTTTATATATAAATGATCATAAGCCTTTAAAGTAGCCTCCTGTCATGCTATATGTTATTTCAATGATACTATTATTGCCAAAACAGTTTTGAAACTTTTAAAAAACTGTAAATTCACACATTTTTTATAGTAATATGACTGGGTCAAATCACTTAAATCTCTTTCATGCCAAACCAGCATCTCTTTATTGAGCTCGTACTATGTACATTAACATCGTTTTGATGTCAGAAAGGTTGCTAAATCTCTTAAGGATTTATGGTGCTCTTTAGACAATCTGTGCTGAATTTCCCAGGTAAGTTAAGTTCATAATTTAACAATAGGAAAATACTCATACATAAAAGGTGTCTATTGCAGTCCAGGGAAATGGGAGACAAACACCAGAAATGAAAGATGAATTTTTTAAAAACCATTGTTTTGTGATGTTTTATTTCATGAATTTATTCATTCACTCAAGATTTACACTACTGCTCTGTTCCCTTATTTACAAAATAATTCTCAGGAATTTATAGATAAGTAATTAGAGTTTTATTTGGATTCAGTTTTGAACTCATTGATCTACTAGAACCTTAATTTATTAACATATTCCTTGGGCAATGAATTCTAGTGAGTAGGCTCTTCGGGGACCTATTGGTAAATAACTACATTTCTGGGCCTCTGCCTGTACCCCCCCAATCAGCTACTGATTGTGAACTGTTGGATTTCTCTGAGCACCCAGCACGCTGACCGGGGAGCTCCCTCTGTTGAGCACACTTCTAGTCCCTGAGACTGAAACATGCTAAGCAGCGGTGCTAAGAGCGGGGGCTGCTAAACTGGAAAGTGACTGACTTCACGAGTCAGTTCTGCCGGTTAAGCAGGTCAGTGTATCTCTCCAAATGCGAAATAGCTTCCTTACAGCCATTATAGTGGAGTCGTCAACTCAAGTCCATTTCCAGTGTTTGAATACGCTGAGAGCTCTAACATAGACAGTGATTTTGGTCCTCACCCAGGAGAGAACAGATTCAGGGCATATGGAGTTAGGTATGAGGAAGAGTTAACTACCCAACAGCAAGTGACTTGAGGATCTGAAGGAGATATAGGAGGGCTGACACCCAGCCTGTGCTGTGGATTTAGGACACCAAAGTCTTCACAGGTTGTTAAACATTTTGAATCTTACACATGTCTTTTCACCAGGACAGAGTATCTTGGAAACGTGGCTCTTCTGAATCAGGGTGAGCCACTGAAAATGTTTGGGAGAAATAGCAAAAAGAAAACTCAAGGTAACAAACAAAGTCAGAGCACTGTTTTCTAAGGGATGTGATTGGCATCTGGGCCAGGCTATTCATTCGAAACCACGCTGCACATGGTTGAATAGCAACATTCCTGCCTCCTCGCCTGTGCCAATCAGCAGCACCGGAAACTGTGTCAACCCCAAATTCCCTGACATTTTAAAGTGCCTTCTAAGGGGCAGTGCCACTCTAGTGAAGGACTCCTGTAGCCATGTTTAAGAATTACCACTCAAAAATGGCAGTAAGGGAGCTAGGATATAAATGACACAGTCAGGAGTATGTCTTTCTGATTACGGAAATTTCACTGAAATGAAATGCTTTAAATTGGTTGTGTCGCCTCACAGAGATGAGCTTTTAAAAATAAAATCCCCTGTAACCAATTGGACTTTACCACTGTTGACTCACTGTGTGCATTAGAGTGTTTATGGGGCTCATCTATCATACAAATCAGTGGAAAGGGGGAATACTTGTCCCATAATACAGCATAACTTCTCAGGGATGATAGCTGTACTGCTGAGAGACAATGTTGTCATTATTATTTTTCTTAGTTTGTGTGAGTATTCATACAAATACAAGCATATATGAACAGGTGTGTTGGCTTAGGGACTGAATAATAAAACACATGTGTTTTCCAGAAAACTCTAAATAGCATTATCCTCAAATATCAAATTTAATTATGTTTTATGAATTTTGCAATCATTCCTGCTACTTCTTTACTTAACAACGCCAAGCCCACTTCAATCTGATGCTTTAGAGAAACACACTCTTAGTGGCCTCATCTGACAAGGCCACACTCAAATGTCCATTGTTACAAAGGAGCAAGTAAGAGAAAACAAGAAATTCTCTTTTAGTTACATCCTGACAGAAGCAAAAGCACTGCTTAAGGAAATATAAGCCTATCCAGATACACCTATCAATTAATACAGTAAAATAGGTGTATCTATAAATGACTGTGTCTGTAATACCTTAGACCCATGAATTTAGGCTGATGTAAATTCCACTTTATGGTAGGGAAATGATAAACTCAGAAAATCCTAGTCTTATAAGAAAATATCCTACAACCAAAGTTAATGTTTACAATATAATTGTACATGCAATTCAAATAAAAATTTGCATTCAGCCAAACCTAAAATAAAATTCAAATACAAAGAAGTAACACTTTATTCAACCTTAACTGAAAGAGAACTAGATTTCTGTCCTCTTTTCCAATCTCCTTTGTGAATAAAATGGTAAATTACAAGAAAATCTGATATTGGACTAAATCTAAACTTTTAAGAAATATTCTGGGCCAATTCATATTTAACCCAAATTCTGACAACTCCAACAATTAGAGTAGCCAACACTCTTAATTGACATTCATAGTTATTCCAACACACTGAAATAACTTGACTCTGAAGAAAAATTAAATTTTCTTATTATTCTCTGTTTACGTAGGCAGAAGGAATAACTACAGTTTAGAATATATTTTCAATAATATAGAAAAAAACAAAGGCATTTTCTTGCCATTGCTGCAATGATCAAGAATGTAAATCAATTGCCCTTCAATAGGTAATACTAACAGGGGTGTGATGATGTGCTCCAGACTATAATTTTGAGCCTCATTTGCCCTTTTGGATCCAAGGATTCACAGTATCTAAGCAACCACAGCCGGTTTCCTTGTGTGTTAGAGATATTCTGATGAATGCCCTGGACTCTGATGGGCTTTGAGAGGAAGGGTATGGGCCTCAGGTTGGAACCTATGGCAGCCAGGCCATAGAGACAAGGCACACGGCTTCCCACTGGGGCACCACAGTGCACCAAAGTCAGGAAGGCAAGCCATCTTTCTGAACCCCCACAAACCAGAATCCTCTCATTTTCTGACTCATTTAATCACATCACTGTGAGGAATTATTGTCCCTGGCTTACAGTTGCGGAAACAAAGCCTAAGAGAAATACAATAATTTGTTCAAGGTCACAGAGCCAAGAGGATCTGAACTTCAGGTCTCCCTGCTGCTCTCCGCTTATTATCACTGGCAATAAAAAAAGGTCTCCTCTTCTTCCAAATGCTATATTCTTCCCTCTAAACTCTTTAAAGAAAGCCACAATTTCTGGGGATTTTCTGATCTTCCTTTTTAAGAATCGCTGCATAATACAGGGTCCAGGGAGAGTAAGGCCTGCTTGAGTGTGGTTGGTAGGGTAATAATATGGGCGTAATAATTCATAGTTTTAATTTGAACATTTCACCTAAAATGTCACATGGTGTGCTTTAGTGTGATTACATGCTTTTGATTCATAATAAAAGATTTTGTAATTAAAAAGGGTGTTATTTATGCCAGACCCCTGTATTTGTTTTAATGGTTTTTGGCCTTCCAACAGTAGAACTTCAGCTTGAAAAAATGATTGTCAATCTTTTTGGATGAATTTTAGAATGAAAAAATGAAGTTCTTTTTATTTTTTGAAAGGATTGTTAAAGAATTCTTGGATAATATTTGCCACTCTGTTTTTACTGAGTTAAGAAAATATTTTTTAAAATCTACCCTGTATGTTGCCAACACAAGTTAAAAAATATTTCAGTACTGAAATATTTATGGACAAAATATTTATGATAATGAAATACAATAAAACATTTATGGATGTCTGGATTTTCTTCAAAATTATTCAGAGGAGAATGTAGGTGTATAAATATATATATATAGTGGTATCATACATCTATGCAAATATACATACAAAGTCTGTCCAGAAAAAGTCCAGTCATTGACTTATAATGAGAATGGTTTGCATGAGTTTGATGTAAACTGGTGCGAACCTGGTGCAGTCCATGAGGTGGACTGATGTAACCAATCCACTCTTCAGTCCACAAGGAGAGTAGACTGGAATGTGCATGTGTGAACAATGATGACTTTATTTCATTAGTCAGTGGGGGTGGTAGAAGCCATTGAGTGAGCATGTGTACTGTACGGCCATCACATTCAAAATGACTGAGCAAGTAGAGCAACAAATCTGCTTCAAATTTTGCATTAAGCTTGAACATTTCTCCATGGAAACTATTCAGATGATTCAGAAGGCTATAGCTAGGGGCAACTGGTGATGGGCGGCTTCATTATGACAACATGCCCAATCATGCATCACGTCTCATGCAAGTTTTCTGAAGAAACATCAAATTACCCAGGTGACTTAGTCCCCCTACAACCCAGATTTGGTGCCCTGTGACTTCTGGCTTTTCCCAAAACTGAAATCACCTTTGAAAGAGAAGAGATTTCAGACCATCAGTGACATTCATAAAAATATGACGGGGAAGCTGAAGGTGATTGGGAGAACTGTGTGAGGTCCCCAAGTGCCTACTTTGAAGGGGACTGAGGCCTCATTGTCCTGTGTACAATGTTTCTTGTATCTTGTATCTTTTTCAAAAAATGTCTCTACTTTTCATATTACATGTCTGGACACCTTCTGGACAGACTTTGTATATGTAGGGGAATGTAGGAAATATATATATATATAAGACTTTCCTACAAGACTTCCCATAGGCTGATAAATGTAGCAGCTGACAATTGTAGGAGGTTATTATAGTATTCTCTAACTTTGTATTTGTTTGAAATTATTAACAATAAAAATGTATACAAAAAGTATGAAAGCATGCTTGGGATGTTAAACTCTCATTAGGACACCTACATGTTACTGTCTGGAACAGTCCTCTGGTACTCAGTCTTCATGTTCAACAATGTGCTAAGTTGATTCAACTTGTGTGAATATGTGCACATCAATAAAATACAGATATTGTTTACTATGAACCTATGTTTATTTCAGTTCAAGCTCAGTATATGTGATGTTTGGCAATATCAACTAAAGGTTTGGGTCACCTTTGATAATTCACTTAATCACCTCTCTACCTCACTCAGTCTGATCTTTGAGATGAATGATTATATATTCACAAATATCAGCCAGAGCACTGCTTTTATCTATGGACATTTGGGAATTAGGATAATACTCTTGGGATATATGTATATAGAGTACATGCAGCTTCACTCTCTCTCCCTCTTTCCTACCAAATGAAATCCCAGTGTGAGCTCAGCCCAGCTTTATGCCTATTCTCCTGCTCGAGCTGCACATGGGTGGAAAGAAAACCTACAACCCTGATGATTCACGCCACTTTAAATTCTCCATGACACATATCAAGTGGGTCCAGGTTGCTGTGGGGTAATCTTACATTTCCCTAGTCCAACCACTCTCCCATTCTCTATACTAACTAGCATTTTACTCTCCTAACATCCTATACCTCTTTCCTTCCACTTTCTCAGACCACAACCCGCGTTATTTTCTTTAGATATACAAACTATCACAGAGGACTATCTGATCTTCCCACCAGGGAATGCTCTATCTTACCCACATCTGCACCCGTGTATTTTTGCCTTTCCACCTGCCACACAGGATGAAATTGTCCCAGTTCTAGTTAAGGCCACATTCTTCATTTGTGCATGGAATCTCATCCTTTCCCTCCTTCCGAAGGACCTTATTCCAATTCCCCTGAGACTGGCCTCCAACTTCCTTTTCTTTTCTGTAAAAGCATACTCGTTAGAAGCTCTAATCTACAATAGTATCATTATTTTAAGAGTGCACTGACATCTCTGTGGATGAGCATGCAGCACCCTTGGTGTGTCTGGTCCTTACTCTGAATGCTCAGTTCGCTGGCAATCCTCTTGAGCTCTACCTTCAAAGTATATCCTATGACCGATACTGTGATGAAAAACTTCTGGGGACAGAGAGCAGTGGTAATTGTACAACAGTGAAATTTACTGAATGCTACTGAACTGTACACTTAAAAATGGTTAAAATGGTAAATTTTTGGTTATGCATAATTTGCCACATTAAAATAGATCAGTGAAGAAAAATATGTATATTTGAGTCCAAACACTTTTTACTACCACTATTGGTCTCATCTTAATTCAAACCACTGTCATCTCTCACCTCCATTATTGCAGTTGCATCCTAAAACGTCTCCCTGCATTTAATGTTGCCCCCTGACCACAGCCTGATCCCTACACACAACAACAGAGTGATGTTTTGAACCGTAAGGGAGGTCCTGTAACTTAGCAGATCAAAGCACAGTTAGAATAAAATCCAACTCTTTACAAAGGTCTTCTTGCTCTTCTTTGAACACCAGGGGCCTTTGTCCCTGCTTTGACTCTCTACAGAATGTTCTTTTCACAGCTGGCCCCCTGACTTCACATCTCTGCCTATATATCACCTCCTCACAGAGGCCATTCCAGACTGCCTAATCGATGCTTTCCTCCCAACACATATGTGCTCACATGGATGCACACATGTATCTTTCTTTTCATTTTTTTAATAGTGTTTTTTACTACTAGACATCACCTACTTCCTTGTCTACATACTTGTGACTCTGTTTGCCCCTCTTGACTGGAGCTCACTCATCCACCACTGCTTTTCTACACCTTAACCATGACTGGTACATAATAAGAGTTCAAGAACTATTTGTTCACTAGAGGCATGAGCACGATTGTTTGAGGCTTTGCATATTCAACTGGAAGTTTAGAAAACTGCAGATGGAAGAGTGTTCCAACGCAGGCAACTGCTCACAGCTGAGAGGATTCTCCTTTAAAAACGAAGCCCTTCAACAACCAATGCTGAGGCTTCAGGACAGACTGTTGGCAGCAAGAATGAGTAGAGGCAGGGGAGAGATGAGATCATAGAGGCCAGAGTGCCACGAAAAACGTCAGACACACTGCTTGTAATATGCAGTTTTCAATGATTGGGATGTTGGTGGAAAGGGGTTTAAAGGTCTCCTGAGCAGGATTCACTTAATATTTAAGAACAGTTCTTCAGAAGATTATATCATTATGTAAGAAAATAGACTTGTTGAAAGGTTACTATGGCATGCAGATCACCCCTGAGTGATGAAAAGGAATGGTGATTAATGAAGAAAACGCTGAGTGTGGATTCAGACCACCCAGGATTATCCTAAGTGTGATAGGCGGTGGGCAGAGTTTTTGCAGTATAGTGATATTGTGACATAGGGTAATCTGGCATAGTGTCTAATTTTTAGGACATTAAATAGGGCCCTCCTGAAACTGAGTTCCGCTGGCATGTTTTAGATTTCCTAAACTTTTAAAGAATGAAAAGAAAAAGCAAGAGAAATTTTAAAAATAAACTTCTAGGACAAAATGTCATTTTAATATGGAGAACCACCTTACTGCTAATTTGATACAGAGAAAAAGTCGTGTCCAGATTAGAAAGTAGAATTACTATGCTAAAATATTGACTAAAGATTGCATCAATGGTCTGTTGTCTTTATTCTGCTATTTCCTATTATAACCAGGTCTACTCCCCTCCTTCGTCTTTGGTCTTCCTCTGGAGGGTTTTCCCAGTGGGCACTTGGCTGGCAACTGAGTGGAGATCTCCAGGTCCCGTGCCACTTCTGTGAGCCCCTGGCTGCTCCCCCCCTGCTTTGTGGGGTGAATGTAGTAATAAGAGGAGTACATGTAATTATTCACAAGTCCCTCACTTAGAGGGTGACCCATAATCTATTTACCTGGGACCAGAAGGGCCAGGGAACATGAAACTTTCGTTTGCTGTATCTGAGAAAGTCCTAGGCAAACTGGGATGGTTTGGTCACCCTTCCACTACTAAGTTCAGTGCTTGAACTTCTGTAAGAGCTAACAGAATGCTTTTAACTTCCTGTGACCTTGGGGATCTTTGCTGGGCATTTTTAATCCTTCTCTTCCCATTTAATTACATTTACTGAATGAGAGACTATAAGCTTCCTCTTAAGCCTCAAATGTAGCCCCCAAAGCAAGAAGAAAAATTATGTTTATAAATTATTATGATTATAATGACCATGTGGGGAGAGAACCCTCTCTCTCCCCCATCCTATTCCAGCTATTCTCACTTCACTCACTCTGGGAGCTCAGCCCTACCCTGGACTCCAGGCCATTAGGGCTGGTTTAGAGCATTGCAGGAGTCTTTTTTTTTGATTGATTGATTGATTTTTAGAGAGAGGGTAGGGGGGAGAGAGAGGGAGAGAAACATCAATGTGTGTTTGCCTCCCACATGCCCCCTACTGGGGAACTGGCCTGCAACCCAGGCATGTGCCCTGACTGGGAATCAAAACTGGAAACCTTTGGTTTGTAGGTCCGTGCTCAAGCCACTGAGCTACACCAGCCAGGGCTCATTGCAAGAGTCTTAAATCAGCTTCTCTGACCTTATCCTCAGCTCTGTAAGCTGAGTTTGTGCTTCCCTTGACTGGGGCTCCACTTGTCAATACGCTCGTGTGCTGCTGCTCCACTTGCTAATACGCTCGTGTGCCTTGACAATCTAACTAGGGTTCAGGGTCTCCACAAATGGCCCCTAGGGAGTGTATGGGGTCTGGCTCCTCCAGCACCCCTGATGTCCTGACCACCTGCCTTGGCCTGGGCTTCAGCTCCACATTGCTCAGCTCTGGTCCTCCCTTCACCCCCCAGGAGGGCTATCCACTCACGTAGCACCTCTGTGAGCTCTGGAGAAAGGCCCCTCCAGGTAGATAAATTACAAAGGGGGCCCTGTTTGCCCTGGAGAATTAGAACAGAACATCCTTTCCTTAGGCAGCATGTAAGGAACAGGGCTTGGCTCACAGAGCCCTGGTTATGTTTTAACTCCTGCTGGTGCCCCTAGCTAAGTGTATGATTTACACGATCGTGCCTACTTGTCTCCCTAATGCTACTAACTGTATTAGGTGCCACTGGGGCCCGACATGATGACATGCTTGGCTTGTGTAGATAGATTTTGTCTCATTACTGAGCACCAAACTTGAGTAAATGTGTTCCTTGTCCACCTTGATCCCATGTCCTTCGGCTTTCAGATCACCCCTGTGTATGGTCCCATTCTTAATCTGATGGTGTGAAAAAGCAATGCTATACCCTATAAAAACTTAAACAGACAACACTAATTCTACAGCTCTTCCTCTTTCAATCAAATATTATAACACAATTCAATTTTAGTATAACAAAACCCATTTCTCCTTGCTTATAGTGCTTTATTACACGTGATCAATGCTGGTCTCTGGATAGATTTTCTAGCTTTTTCTACTCTCTCTCTCTCTTTTTTTTTTCAGGATAATATTGTGCCTTTTCTTTCCAAGGACAGTTGAGGATTCTTAGATAGAAAAGAGCTCACTAATATAATTTTGATTTCAGGCCCACACCAAACTTTATGGTTCCAGACTTCCCTATGAAAAAGATGGGAGTCTGAAACCTGACTGCCTGAACAGCATAGTTTGAGGAGTAAAACCAGAAAACAGAGAGTAAGGAAAAGAAGCCGAGGTCTGATCGGTGGAACACCCCAGTCCTGGGGGCGGGTGGTTACAGCAGGGACACTGCCCTGGGGCAGATGTAAAGAAGAGACTGGAGAAGAAAAGAGCCATTCAGACAAGTTGAATCACAGCACACTGAACTTTGGAAAACTTGTCTAGCCAGCAAGAGTCTTTTTCTACTTTGGAATTGTAGGCTTTGAAAGTTTAGTCAATTTAATTCAAGTGTCCCTGATAGGACATACAATTACCACAAAGTTTGAACCTACCACGGAGCCTCATTACTTTGTGAAAAGAAGTTGAATTTTACTTTGTGAGGAGGGACAGTAGATTATTTTCATACCTCTATCACATTTAAATGCAAGACACTTAGTGGTCTGGGGAGCATGGCTGTTTTTACAATGCTACCTTTCACAGTTAAAACAAATGTGTATGCTATAAATAAGTTCTATAAATACTATAGAACACATAGATACTTCAGAGGGAATTTTAGTGTAACCATTGGATATGTATTATGTGGTCTACATATACCTAAATACCTACGTATCAAGAGACAATGGATGAATACACACAGAAAACTGAAACAGAACTGAGGCTTCATCAGGATGGTTACACACGATGCTTTCTTTAGTTTAGAGAATGTCAGTTCCCTTGCAATGCCTTTGCCCAGACGTATCTGTGCAAAGATAAATGCTGAACATTTTTTTCTTTTTTTCCCCAGTTACTCAAAATAGCTTAATAAGTAGAAACAATTTTCCCTAGGGTGCCTTTCCTTCTTAAGAGTATTGTGTAAAGGATGAAGGAAAAGTTTAGGGAGAAAAACTTATCTACATTTACCAACCCCAGATAGGATGGAATTTTTCACGAATGATAAATGAGATGGAGCCCATGAATGAGGGGTGTGGCCACTTCTTCTGCCTCCCCTGGTCTTCCTCCGGAAAACTTCCTCTAATTCTAACCACTGGCCCACGGACATAATGACCCATGTTGGAAACCTGCTCGAGTTTTCAAAATATTCCTGCATGGTGCACTTAAAGTTACTCATTTTCAACAGATTTCCTAGGAGGCATGACAGAGGGAAAAGCAGCTACTTACTTGTGTTTATCTTTTGGAGTGAAATATGCTTTTCCAGTTGTCTCCTAAGTTTCACCTCTGCTCCGTATTTCCCGGTGGTCCCGTTGTCAGCCAGAATGAAGTGGGAATGCATGCTGTTGAGGACCGTGAGCTTGCTCATGGGATTGGACATGGTCTGGTAGGGCCGGACAACCTGCAGGATTGCAAAGGAAAGAGAAAGGAGTCAGAGAAATGAAGGGGAAATGGTAAAAGGAGAGCTGAAGAGAGAGAGAAGAGGGAAGAAGGAAAGAAATCATTTCTTTGGTACAGTGGGAGTACAGTGTACTTCCTCTCCCTAAGACTGCTTTGGGCAGAAGCAAGATTTATGGCAAATGTTCTGTTCAAAGCAAGATCATGCTTAAAGGATTATATGTTCATTTATTTACCTAACACATACAGAAACTAGAGTTTGTACTTGCATTGTACTCAAATATTGGTATGTGAATGACTGTTTCATTTTGAAGTTAATCTGTTATTGGCTGATGAACTAAAAATAATTGAAAAATTTAGTTATTTTGTTTCTTTCTTTCTCTTCTTTATCATGGCCATACTCTAGTATGCACAGCAGAGCAATCATTGAGCAATCAATCTGCACAGCACAGCAGATTCTGGAGAATTGTGGGGACTAGGGACCCAGAGGGTGGATTTTTCTGTGACGCTCATTCAATAATCTGAAATTCTGTTATTTCAAATTCACATGGTTCTTATTAGGCACCTCATCTAAGGGGAAATCTTGAATGTAAAATAACTACCTCATGAGAATAATATGAATCAGGCTCAAAATGATCATCATTGTCTTGTTTTCTTGTTGTTCCTGTTAATTTCATGGTGAATTACACTACCTAAAACAACAATTCTTAGTGTGGTCTTTCAGATTTTTGTTGTAAGAAGAAAGCAAAACCTATCGTGAGCTAGTTGCTTTATATTCGTTATCTATATTCATTGCAACAATCTTACAAGAAAGAGGCTGTTATGTTTATTTTGTAGATGAAGAAACAGGTAAAGTACATTTTCCAAGAATTTACTACGCATGGAACCAGAATTCACACCCAGGACTGCCTGATTCCGAAATCTATGCTTATTCCCCTTTCCTTAGGGCTTACACACAATGAAACAATGTTTCATTTTACTCCTGAAGTACTTCGGTGGGGACTTCCCTCAGGACTATGAGAAGGAACATTCAATAAGCTCATTGTCCAACAGCGTCTTTATAGTTATCCCTGTACTGAATCATCAAAAGTGACAGGACAGAAATAAATGCTGTTAGGTTTTTATTTCTGTGCCGTTGTGCACTGTGTACATTACCTATAAAGGTGAGAGGCTATTTTTCATTTTCAGTATGTAATAACTCACCATGGAAAGGTATAGAGTAAGATTCAGTAGTTTGTTAAAGGGATTACAAAGTAATTTAGGAAGGACAGTCTTCAACAGTGAAGATCTCATGAAAGTCATTTCTTTTTTTTAGACCTTGTGGCTGATTTTGAAACTCCACATTTCCACAGTCTGTGCCTGACAATTACAATCTACTCAGTAAACGCTGAATGAATGAATAGGACAACTGGAGACAGACATGCTTTGTTCTAAATTGTAAAAAAAAAAAAAAAAAAACCCCAAACCCTTCTCTTTTCTTAATTGTTGGAAGGTTGATTTCATCTAAATTTGAGATGTGTAATTCTGAGCTTTTGAAATATCCTTCATTCCTTTTAATATATATCCTATTTGTTAATGTAGCATTAGTATAACATTAATTCACAGCTTCATTTGTGTTGGCTCTTGTTGATAAAGGAAACACAGAACGTTTTGATGATTGTTTCCAGGGAGCAGTGTCCTGTTACTTTGTCTGCGTCCTGAATAGAGCCCTCCAAAACACAGAGACAATGGTTGGCTAACTCCATCCTGATCTCTTTATCACTGGAAGAGTGGGCTGCTTGTGGGTGAAATTCCCATTTTGCTGTTACTCATTTTTTATCATAAAACATTCATTCTACATCAGAATGAGAGTTAATAAATATTAATGCTTTATTGAAAGTGGCTTAGCAGAGAGACCTCTTATTCTTAAAGTGCCTCTGCATTGTCTGTTTGGAGAAAAGAAAAAATACCTTAGTTACTGTTCTCCCTTTTCTAACAGCAGGCTCCATGCCAAGGAGGAAGACCCAAACAAATCTGCGGTGGTGGTGGGGGCGGGGGGACTAGATTTTTCAGAGGTTCAACGCTTTATGACAGTAAGTTCAGACATTTGTTCTAGCTGAGACACAAGGACATGTTTCTAATTTCTGGGAACTTAAGTTATTAAGACCATCAGATAATAGGACACTTTCAAATGAAGAAAGGCATGAATACAATTCTGGGCCAAGCTCATGTTCTCACCACAATCTAAGAATAAAAGAACACAATTAAATCATCAGACTACGTTCTACATATCTTTTCTTCCACCACAGGATTCTATAGATGTTGGTGCCTCTGTCTTCTGAAAGTTGACCTCCTTTCCCCGTGAAACATGGAGCACAAGTTCTTTGGGAATACTGTACATTTGAATCAGTCATGCAAGAAGATCAAGTTTACAGTATCACTCATGCATTTTAGTTTCTTCCTCTTTGATGGTTCCCATTTCCTTTGACTTTATGTGAAGGAGAAATTAAAGGTGATGACACTTTGGCAGCAATTTTGTCTGCTGAATAGGGGCTGTAAGTCTAAAAGAATGAAAATGTCCTTATTTACTTTCTAATAGTCACTGGGGGAAGATGTGCTAAACAATTCTGAGTGTATGAGCCACAGAATGTTTGAAACCCAGTTCTGCCATTGGCTGTTTGAATCTGCATCTCATTTTTTTTAATCTCTGGAAGGAAAAGAGTAAAACCACTTACCTTAGATGAGATGATATGTTTAAAGCACCTAAAACCGTGTCTAACTCCTAGCAGGCAATCTATAAACGTGATTTTCTTCTTTTTAAAAAAATTTTAAAAAATTTACTTTTAGACATAGGGGAAAGGAGGGAGAAAGACAGGAAGAGAAACACGAATATGTGGTTGCCTCTTGTGGGACCCTCACCGAGGACCCAGCCTGCAACCCAGGCATGTGCCCTGACTGAGAATCAAACCAGTGACCCTTTGGTTCACAGGCTGGTGCTCAACCCACTGAGCCACACCAGCCAGGGCATGTAATTTCCTTCTTAAGTTCTGTTTTATTTTACCAACTATAAAACAATTTTCTAACTGCAAACTGGTGACCGAAAGGAAATGATAGAAGACAAATCACTGACCTTTGTTTTATACAAGGGATTTAAATAAAGCAGTGTAAGTAAAGGCAAAAAATAAGCAATTTTTTTGCAAATATGCAAAGTGTTTTTTTCTTTGCTGTGTCTTCCCAGGCCATTGAAGAAGGTGATACTCTGAAACTATTCATTGATGACTTACAAAGTAAATCACTTCTCAAATATTTCAGAGAAATTATCTGCAAAAACACTTGATATTCTTCATTACAAGCATATCAGCAGTCTATTTTTGTTTGAGTTTCAATTTGCATATCTGCAAAAGATTTACTGATCTTCCTGTTATGTTTCTCAAATAGACAAAAATAATACCTTTGTATCACATAAATGTAAATGAATTTTTCCCTTTGACAAAATTTCAGAGATAATGCAAATTCACTTTTAAGAGCTCATGAAAAGAGGACTTAAAGAGGGCATGCAGGGGTGCACAAGTGCAGGCATGGTAAGAATTGTGACATGTTCACAACTTGCAGGTGTATTAGGTTGCTATGTTCCACATCCGGTGTTTCCTGAGAGAGTCAAACCCTTCTGCCCTGTGGCACCCACTGTAGGTAATGGGTTACCCACTTTCCTAAGACTAAAGGATGGTCCAGGTTATAACTGAGAAGAGTCAACCAAGTAATTTTTTGTGTTTTAAATTTCCGATGAGGAATTGGATGGAGAAAGGCTGAATGGTGTCTGGAAGGCCTGCATATCAACTGGTTTTTCATGATTGGCAAATACAGTAGCATCTAGATCCAGAAAGGGAATTTGGTTAGAAATGGAATTGAGACTCTTTGGATCTTGTGGGCCAGGGTACCTCTAAGAAATGACACTTTGTTTCTCTTTCTTGTCCCTCAAGAGGAGTTGAGAGACTCCTTCATTCAATCTATTGTGCACTGGTTCCTACTGGCTGTCTGATAAGATTCTGCTTCCAAGGCCTTTGTACACCTTGACTCTGAAACAAAGAGGCAATGAAGGCAGAGTTGTTTAGGGGTTAATAGAGGTAGAAGTCCTTCACATGAGTCACTTGTAAGGTTGTTATCATTGCCAGGAAGGGACTGATCCAGAGACACTGTGGGAAAACTGAACATCCTTTATGTGCTGGTGCCAGAATATCGCATTCATTTTCCCTGGAGAAGCTTAAATCAATCATTTGGGAGCTGATCGAAGACACCTGCTTGAGTTTTCCTAGCTGTTTTCATAAATGTGAAACCCAGGAGTACACAGTGCAAAGTTAGGAGTTCTAGTTCTAGGTCCTCCAGTTACTAATTTGTGATCTTTAACAAGAACTCATTCATTTGTTTACACATTAAGAATGGTTTGAAAAAATGAATGTGATAAGTACTATTGTCCTGGCTTGAGGAGACATATAATTTCATCTAGGTAATATCTTGCAACAAATATTCAAAATATATTTAGTGGAAGAAACTTTTTGGATGGTAGCTTTCTCATCTATAAAGTAGAAGACTAAAATTTCTAAAGGCTTTCTACCTCTAAAATTGAGTCTGGATAGCCTGTGTTAAACAGTACATTTATTCTTTTTTCAACTTAGTGCAGAACAATGAAACTCTGTGTGTGTTTGCTATAAAAAAAGTAGTTGCTCTTGACCTGTGGTCTCTTCCATTTTGTGGTGCTCTCTACAACGCAAGGGCCATTTGGTCATCTGTGACAACTTTCCTGAACAGAGCTGAATGGAGCTGGAGCAGGTTTTTGATTCATCAATCACAGGCCTTCTGCAATGTCAGACCTTGCTGCCTGGTGTCTGTCAGCATGCCCCAGGCAAGTAGCAAGGTAGGGGTGTGCATCCACAGAGTCATTCTTTCCTTCCCAACAGCACTGTGATTTTAATTTAGGCAAGAAGAAAGCTAGCATTCATCTACCACTTTATATCTGACTCTTTCATATAGGCTGATCCATCTCATGCTTATTTGATAGGTGATACTATAGAGGTTCAGGGAAGGGAAGTATCTCGGGCAAATTTGTCCCACAAGCAGCCTTTCTCAAAACCCCACAGAGACTGGCATCCCCTTACAGACCAGGAGGCATTAAAGGGAAGATAGAGGACCCAGCCTGATTTTAAATTTGTAACAGATATGATTTTGCTGCTGGACTTTTTTGCCAGTGGCTTAGCTGGGCATTAAAATCCTTCTGACAGCTGATCAGATTATTCCCAGATGAGTCTTCTGGAACTGTATAGTATGTAGAGGTCAGGAAAGGCACCAGCAGGTAGTAAATGAGGTTTGTGCAGCAGAGAGAGAGAGACAAAGGAGTGGTGAGGTTCTCTTAGGGTCAGGCCTGTGTTTCTGGGAGAAAAGGAGGGATACTGCTGAGAAGTGGGAAGCAACCTCTTCGAGACAAAGGAATATCGGGACTGAGTGAATAAAAGGAAAAAGAAAGAAAAAAAAAGAAAGGCACTGTGTGTCTTTATAATCACAGCAAGGCCTGTGCTAGTGGGGACACTGGCTTGTTATATACTATTCAGACAGCTCAGCTGTAAGTCTGGATATAAAGCTGGGTCATATTGAAACTCAGATGCTGCCTCTCAGCTCAGCAATCCAGTCAAGAAAGCAGTAAACCCAGGGCCCACATGCTTTAGCGGTGTGACTCCCACTAAAATACATGGGAAGACAATTACATCTTTCTGCAGCTCTTTGAAAATGTTTTCCTCCACTTGTGGGCTGCAGAGTTGCACCATCCTCATTTCAGGCTTTCCTCTTGAATAGGCTCACCATTCTTTGTCCTGTCTTGAGGGGAACTGGGTACCATTCCCACCCAGGGCCTCCTGGCAGTGGGAACAGACCCTTGAGTTCGAAAGGAGTTATGTGCTTTAGAAACCACCATGTATCAGTGAGAAATGTTAAAACATGTTCAAATTCTTTTGAAACATTTCCTTTAGTTTGGGCTGGATTCAGTGACTTGCTTCTCAAAAGTAGAATAACACAGGAGTGATAGCATGAGACTTCCAAATCTAGGTCATGAAAGGGTTCCTCTTTGCTCTCTCTTGGATGACTCGCTCTGGGGGAAGCCAGCTGCCGTCTCAATAAAGGCGCCTTTCTGAACTCCTGACCAAGAGCGACGTGCGTGGGTCATCTTAAAAGAGGGCTCTGTGCCCCCATTCAGTCTTCAGATGATGCAGCTCCAACTGACACCTTGACTGTGACCTTAAGGGGGACCCCATGCCAGGACCACCAAGATAAGTCATTCACAAATTTCTGGCCCACAGAAACTGTGAGACAATAAGTGTTTTTAAGCCATGAAGTTTGGGGGGCAATATGTTACACAGTAATAGATAACTGATACAGTAGTGTATTATTATTATTATTATTATTATTATTATTATTATTATTATCTTCTCTGAGGCTTCACAATGCATTCTTTCCCTTGTCTCCTGGAACGGCTGATGCATCACAGTTTCATGGCTTCTTCTTCCCACTGTGTTCTCTGTGCTGCCTGGCATTCTTCCCTGGGGCTCTGAACAGTTCTGGCTCCAGTTTTCTGTTGGGGCCATGGCTATCATTCTTCACTCTCCTCAAGGGACTGACCCAAACTCCAGCCTTCCTCGTTTAGCAGATGATCTGATTTCTGCACCTGCACACACGCCCGTCAGGTGACCCTATTTAGGTTACCTATTCTCTGTGTCGCAGTATCTCCTTGTGTAAATGGAGATAATAATGATTATAACCACCTCATCGGGGTGTTGTAAGGGTAAAAAACTCATAGGACAAGGCACATATGAACTCAATGAAATGGATAGCTATTACTATTATGGAGAAATAGTGCTGTACAATAAGTATGAATATGGTCTTAGGAGCTAGATGGTTGAGGTTGAAATCCCAGCTACATGCATTATTTGTCATATTAGTAATTAGTGCATTAGTCATATTGGGCAAGTTACTTAACCTTTGTGGTTAGTTTTACCATCAGTAAAATGGGGAGGATGATAGATAATAAAATTAACAATTTTTTACTGCCATTAAGAGAATTAAATGACTATGTAAAAGTGCTTAGATGGGTGCTGGTATTTATCAAGCTTTACAAAAGTGTTGATATTGTTGTTATGATTATTTCAGTGATAAATGATAAACCTCCAGACTAAAACTTCAATGCCCTGCCACCAACCCTTTCTCCGTCTCTTCTTGTCTTTTAGTTATGATGGTACAGATGGTTACCCTCCCCTTTAGCCCTGGTCTCCTCTACCTCAGGGCTGTTCTAGGGCTAATTTTATCCGTTATTTCCTCTATCTGTCCAGCTCCCTTTCTACCATACTTGTATAAACAAATTCCAGTCTAACCTATCTTGATTAAAAAACCCCTCAATTTATGGCTCCCTTTGGCTACTCATACATATCTCTTCTCTTCACAGTCAAACCTACAGAACTGTAGTTTCTACTTGCCTTCTCTACTTCCCCTTCCTCAGTTGAATACAATGGGAGCTTGCCCCCTCACCATCGCAGTGATGCCAATCGTGTCCATATTGATAAATTGGATGAACACGCCCAAGTCCTTTTCTTCTACAGCCTCTCAGTTCTATTGGGCATTGCCCTTCACTCCATCCTGGTTACACACAGTCCCTCAGACTCCACAACACTCTCTGGTTTTGCTCTTACCATTAAGCTCTTCTTTTCGTGTCCTTTGCAGGCTGCTTTTCCTTAGCTCAGCTGTAAAATGTTGGAAGGACACAGGATCCAGGTGTAGGCCTTCCTTCTCCCTACTCTACACATTGTCCCTTGGTCATCCTATCTACCAGAATGGCTCAGGTAATTGTCATCCATAGGCAGATGCCTTTGGAATTGAAGTGTGTAGCCAGATCTTGCTCCTGAGCTTCTGCCACACAGACTCACTGGCCTGCTGGGTTTTTCAAGTGGGTGTCTCGAAAGAACTTTGAAATTAACGTGTCCATATCCAAACTCAACACTGTCTTTACCGATTCTGCATTCCCCCAGGTGAGTAGATGCAGCCCAGAACCTGAGTGTGGGCCAGGTTCAGTGAGCATCGAATCCTGTGTAACTGTAACAGACTCGAGTGGGTCTCCTTGACTCTGAACTTTTTCTCTCACATCTCCTATTTACATCTTATCTAACGAAGTCATGGACGTCTAATGAGCTCTATGTAAGGCCATACAGGGCCCTTACTGAGCTTGCTTTAGAAATAAGTGATGTATGTATTGAGTTGATAACTACACCAGAATTATCAGTCAACTGTGTTATTAAACTTAATTATTCTTGGATTGAAATATAAAAATGACATCAAAAGGATAGTTTCCAATTAAATATAAGAACTCTTAAATATTATAAAATTCTGAGAATCAATCTATGATTTAGAAAACTATAAGATGTACTTAATGTCAAGATAATTTGATAACCACACAAGATAATATGTTGGCAATTTCCCCAAACACAATTTTTGTCCTCAAGTTAAAATGAAAAGTACTTTTTCTTGTGATCATATCTGGATTTTTAACTTGACATGTGTGATGTTAATTTAGATTTGGGGAGAAAATAAATGATAAAGGCTTCAGAAATTATTCAATTAACTGAAAAAATTCTGGGAAGATTGTTTTCTAATGGGATATAGGTCTAAAATGAGTCACATGAAAATTAAAAATGCATTGGAAGTTCTTTCTTGACTTTACACTGGTGACACTTTCATAATCATCCATGCAGCTGAGATTCTCTAGGGACAAAGTAAAGGACTCTGGCCACTCTCATTGAATTTCTTTTTAGTGCAACCTACAGGCATAAGATACCAGCCAATTACCTCAGCTAACAATAAGAACATAGTATCATTAAATACTTGCTTATATCTTACTTGGCACACTACTACCTAAAACTATGGGCTGTGGAGGCAGTGGACCTTGGTTCTAATCCTTATCTGGTTGCCTTACTATAAAAAGGGATAGCACATACCTCATAAGGCTAAAATATGTGCTATCACAGAGACCACCCAGAAATAAAAGCTCAAAAACTATAATTACTATTATTATGATTATAGAAGTTCTATGAAGATAGAAAAAACAGGTGTTTCTATAGTCCCTTTAGAGATGAAGCCATCAAATCTTAAGAGTTTAAACCACATGTCAGTGCTTCAGGATCATGAAAAGTATAGCATCACTGGTGAAAATGAGACAAACAAAAATAATTCAGCTCCTGCTTTTGAGGAGTTATTAATTACGTTGGGGGAGAAGACAGAGAATTACAATCAGCATATGATGTGATGGGTGAAGACAGTCAGAGAAGATGTCTTAGCTGAACCATATACAATTACACAGCCAATGTCAGAACAGAAAAGTATTACTATCTCAGTATTCATAGCATTATTCATAAGAAAATCTGTTGCTTTGATCTATTGATTGAGAAAAAAGGGTTTGAGTAAACAGACTAGAAAATATTTAAATTTAAAGAATCAAGGCTGGTTCTATCACTCAGCTGGGTGGGTCATTCATTTCTCAGAGGGTTTAGAGAAAGGCCTGTTCTCATTCTACACTTTGCCCTTGTACTCAACATACTGAAGTTTAACCCCCGCCCCCGCATCAGTAAATAAGAAAATAATTTTATATTTGTATGTTAGGTTAAAAACATCCTTACTAAAGTCACTACAATATGATCAAGCTTGGAAATATGATGACAGATGAAGTTGTGGTGAAGTTGTGAACTAGTTAAGATTTATTGTAGTATTTTTTTCTACAATGTTTATTTTCCTTGTTGCCTGAATTTCATAATGCTCAATCCAGCTTCATGGATATTTATTGAGCACCTACTGCATTTGAGCCTCTAATTTGAGCTTGGAAAATCCAAAAATACATGCCTTATATTTTTAAAGTCTAATAATGTTTAGTTAAGAGGTAAGCTTGAAGGGAGATAAATGCTTCAGGATACCTTAAAGCAGACTCAGGGCAAATTAATCTTTCTTCTCTACATTTAGAACTAGTTTTGCCTTTACAGTACCATTCCAAAGGGGTATTCATATTCTCAGTTGAATAGCAACTAGCAACTGCTGTGTTGACTATTTTTAGCAATAAAATAATGCTCCTAGTACTTGAATGTTCAGCGTCTGAAAGTGCTCATTTGAGACCCATCTCCATGAAATTTCTCCATTTCTCCAGAAATAAAATAATCTATACTCTGTATCAGTTGAACAATAAATCACTGAAGTAAATATCAGGCACAAGAAATGGAGCCTTCCTTTTATCCTTATATTTTTATCTATTTCATGTAAATTTCCTAGATTTATCTTGACAATTTTTTTTGCTCCACTTCAACATTACTCTGCGATATTGACATAGACTAGCCCCCCAAATGCAACTATTTTATTTTTTCAAATGATTGCATTCTCACAGAATTCTGAAGTGGTAACTTCAGAATTTATTAATATATATTTATAATATATTTTTTCACAATATATTAGTTTCTTTTCCTGCTACCTGAGGTTTATTATTTTTTATGTCAATTGCATATGAGTTTGATTATATAAAATAAAAGAAAAAGGACAGAGGCACTAAATTAAACTAGCTACGAATATTGTTATAACCACTTACTGGAAACCACTTGTGTTTTGATGATTTTTATAGGGATTTTAACCAGTGATCATCAATATTTTACTCAAATATTATTTTTAGTGACAACCTAACATTCTGTTCTTTTTCAATGATTACATTACAATTGCAAACACATATAAAAAATTTCCTCTAACTATGTCATAACATATACCTAATAATTTTTGCTCCAATAATTTACAACTTGAAAAGCAAACTCCATTAGTACACAAGAGCCTGAAAAATTCTATATATATTTCAGTTACCCAATTTTTGTGAAAAAAATGTACTAGCATGAAATTTAGTAGAGCTCAGTCAAAGATTTACTGAAAAAACTAAAATACAACTGTTTTTCCAGTATTCTTTACAACCTTCCAATTTCATTTCCTTTTCTTTGTGGTCTCTTTACAGGTTCACTGGGATCCTGGTGAGCTATGGCTTGCCTTTGCTAGACTCCTGTGAGTGGGGACAGTGAATGTGCACATCTTACTGTGTATATAAGGGGCTCTTTCTGCCCTGTGGGCCGGGATTGAGTCAATTTTTCATTGGAAAGTCAGGCAACATAACTAAATCCTGTTGGCACAGGCATGCCTCAGTTCTTATTGGCATACAAGTAGGAAGAAATATGGGGAGAAAGAAGAGAATAAAATGAGCTTAAGAGGAAGTAAAATCAGAGAAAAAATGCTGGCATTGGAGGAAAATGAATCAGGGTGATTCTCCCAACTCAGAAAAACAAGTAAATGTAACATAAGTACTGTGTTTCTGCAATCATATAGGATTTATAAGATGAACAAACAGAATGATATAAAAGGCCAGAATCCTCTGCAAATGTTTAGGTAACTGAGGTAATTATTTGGGTACTTTCTCCTAAATAAAGAAATAATCAATTTCTACTTATTTAAGATCATCTGAATGAGAAAGTTCTAAAATATCCACCTCCCCAAACTGAATAATAACAACTTAGGTTTACAACAGAGATCTTGTGCTATAAATATTTAAAAGTGACTTCTGAATCATGACAACATTAAATAATTAATTTGTTAATAAAATGGAACAATAAATTCCATCTTTGGTATAAGGGCATTTTAGCATGTTGTAATTCTTTAAGAAATATACTTATTCTAGGTCACAATCAACATACACTTAAAAACCAACTTGGAACCTAAGGCAAGTATTAACCCAAGCATAGTCCATCAAAGACTAGTCCCAAACACTCTGAAAAAATTAGAAACATCACTTTTTCAATAAGTTCTGACTATATAACACTTTGAGAATTGCTGCTTGAGATACTTAATTTGTGTGTGATATAAAACAGTTAGTGAATTTTAGTTATGAGTTTATTATCCTGATGAAACTATTTCATTCCTTACCCTACATAGTCTGGATAAATTAGTACATCAAATGTAATTTGGTAGCATTGCTATGGACACTTCTTATCACTTAAAATAAAAGCCCAGAAGGATTTGTTTACTGCTTACATTTCATGGTATTGAATTTTTAATTCAAAGTATTTTGTATTAAATTTGAAAAAAATCACATATATTGTGTTGCATTGAAATAAGATGGCTTTGCTGTATTGCATTGCAATACAATAGAATATGCAGTTTAAGACCAGTTAATTCTACACTGCTTTAAATTTTTTCTCTCGATTTTCTTGACAGACTTCATAGTACTTGTAAAAAGCTACTTAGCACATTTGTTACCCTCTGTGGAAGGCCTGGATTTGGAAGGAAGGACTACTGACCTGATGTACTAAGGCAATGATAAATAAATAATTGTTCAAATTACTGAAGGAAAAAGAAGTGAATAAGGTATGAAAATTTGTGTACATAGTGTAACCACAATTTCTATCAATGGAACTTTGAGCAACATTATATGGGGGGAAAGCCTGGTGGTTAGTAGGAAGGAGGCTGAGAATGACCTGTTTGTGTTTTCAGAAAGAGAGAGAGAGAGAGAGAGAGAGAAAGAGATCCTGGCAAGAAACAGAAATAAGATGATGACTCACTAATTATAAGATCACGTTCTCTCTGAAAAGTTATTGATTAATTGGTCATTGGATAGCTCTGGATATTAGAATAGGAGAAAGATCTTGACACCCTGCCGAATCCAGTCAAGGCTTCTAAATAGTTCCAGAATGGGAAATAACCCAACTATGCCTGCTCCTCACCCAAGCATTCAGTGAGAGAAAGGCCAACCAAGAAGGCCACAAGCTCACTGGAAAGAGCCTTCCTTTGTAGCTCCTGACCTAGGTGAAGGACACTGAAACATAAAGAAGCTGGAGCCCTGGGGTGAGGAGAGTCCTCTTCAATGTAAAAGTCTGTGAGTCCAAGCTGTTAATGAATCTCAATGTAACCTTGCGGAAAACAGTCACATTTGGTGTGTAAGGAAAGACCACAGCTTGGTTCACACCAAGAATAGAGTTGGTAAGTTTTACTTAGGACTTTTCTTGGTCATAATAATCAACACAGGAGTGTTCATAGATAGATTTTGGAAAATGAATAGATTCTCAATAAATGTTTCCTAATATAGGCTTCATTTTGGGTGACAGGGACTAAAAGAGTACTGTAATATGCATGTTTTTAATTCTAATTTTATTTAACTCTTTTAATATCACCTCTGAGAAAGCACATACAGAGGATGCTCCCAGGACTTACGTCTCTTCCAATCAAGTCCTCTTGGTTTTCCACGATCCCCCAGGGGGCGATACCTATGGTACATATCTTCCCTCGAGACTTCGACGCATGGTCCTTCAAGGCATCCCCAACATGACGAATTACACCTAAGAGAAAAAAAGAGAAGTATTACTCTTGTCTTTTAAAGCAGTCACTTCTCATTGTTCTCAAAGGAACTGTGATAACTGTTTCTCCCAAGATTAAATACATTGGATATAAAACTCAGACACATTTCTACACACGCTGCGCGTGTTTATTTGATAAACTTGCGCCACTAACACCAGATACAATTGCTGGGCTGGCATTTCTTATCCTACTTTATATTTTTAAAAAGTGCCTCTAACATTTATAAAAACATAAATAGAATTCTTTAAACTTAGGAAGTCTTTTTCTTGTATTCTATGCATAATGATGTGTGAAGTACGATTAAGAATCAATCCCATGACTGTGTCCTGTAAAAAAAGCACCATATATAACATTATATTAAATCTACACCACAATTTGTGTAAAAGTCAGGTCATTCAAATAGTGCAGTGACAGCTCAGATTTTGTCAACCTTGATTCCATCTTTTTATTTGGGGATACATAATGTGCAGACCCTACTTGTAAGGCAAGTGTCGACACATTCCGTGGAGAGTTTATGTTAGAAATATATAAATACACCTTTTTACCTTTGCCATTGCAACTGTTTTCCTCTTCTCTTGGGAAGGCCTTCCCCATCACAGTGGCCCTTCTCACCGTAGTTAAAAGGGAGAAATTCAGCGTGTAAGATGGAAGGGCACCAATGGCTTACTGTTTACAAACCGTTTTAAACAGGCACAATTTCTAACCTTTTAACTTCTGTCTCAAATGATCACTTTTATAGAAGATACGAAATGTCTATATTCTCTCTGAAAAGATGTTTGCACTTGCAAAAATTCCACCCATTCCTCAAGGAAAAATTCATATCTAGTTCCATTTCCTACACGAAAGCTGAACTGGATTTCATTCCTTCTGAGTTTGAGTAGGATTGTGGTTTGCACATCCTGAAGAGCTTACTAGGTCACCTAACATAATCTGTTGTCAATCACAAGCATACATAAAGACATCTCCTTTAAATGTAAAACTCTTTGGTAGGAGTTTGGAAGGCCAGAGTCTCACATGTCTTTGTGCAATTCAGAGGCTAACACAGACTAAAGGCTCAGAACCTGGGCACTGAACTAATAATAGTTTATACCATGAAAAAAAAAAACACCAGGCAGTTTAATCACAGGACAGGATATGCATGTGCAAACAACTCAATTTGAAGTACTCAAGAGATGAAACAGAAAAATCTTTCTTTAAAAATAAATCAAAGAACAAAACAGGGTAAATAGCCACTAATCCACATTGCACAATTCTGGGAGTGTTGAGAAGAATATCAATTTTGTTTACTAGCTTATCTGTAGATCTCCTAAGTGAGAGTGCTGGTTTGAAAAACCTAAGCAATAAAATTGTGAATATGAGTGTTAAAAAATTTTTCCCATTTGTATGCAAAACCCCATTCAGGGCCAGACTTGGACAAGAAGTTTAAGTTCATGGTATGCCCTCCATCTGCCACAATTCCACCATCATCTCTTACCTAACCTGAGCGTGCACCATTAGAGCCTCACATTGGGTATTGCACTGAATATTAGGCTTGGACTGAAGCAGAGAGGAACTCTTTGGTTTACAGTATTCATGCTGTAAGTTCTTCTTTGGCTATTAGATATATTTCATAAAAGAAGAAAAATAATAATATTCCAGGTACTCAGAAGCTGAAGATTGGTAAGAATTTCTTTTGAACCTTCAGGAATTTTGAGTTGGTCTGTATATGAGGTGCAGGTCCTGTCAGAAAAGCAAAAGACTGATCAACCACAGGCAAATGGTGCCTGCTAAGCTGTGAGTGAAAGTTGGAGCCTACAGCCTCAACAGTCACGGAAAGAACATTGCCCTGCAGAGGTCTGATTACTACAAAATAAACAGCGATGAGCTGACTGAGCAGATCATTCTAAATCATGTCAGTCTGCAGACCAAGTCAGAATTTCGCCGAACAACGATGAGCACGTGCAATCTGCAGAGCTCACCGCTGAAATGTGCCTATGGAGTTTTGTGCTGAATGTTCACAAGTTCGGGTATGGAGGAGAATTCTGAGTGCAGGTCTCGCTCAAACATCATCCCAACTACAAATTGAAGATAAACAACACTGAGCAAATTTTCTGTTTAATGTCCAGGGTTACATTAGAACGCTCCACTAAGTCCATGTGTGTACATGCTCAGACTTTGAACTTTGTAACAAGTTTGAATTAACCCACTGCAGCATTACTCATGCACTTCCAGTCGGCCCTTCAGACTCAGGCCGGGAAATATGTCAGGACAGTTTACAGTCATGCACTCTATTCTCTGTTGCATGTTAATTCTGCAGATAAACACTTGAGTGTAAGTGAGTTTGTAAGAATTGGTGTGACGACCTGCCTGTATCACTGTGGCTTTAGATGGTGGGCACTCAGTGCAACACGCAGATCTTATATTATAAAAACGTGCCCCTGGAACCTGTGTGATCCTAGTAACCTATGTCACCTCAGTAAGTCTAGTTTTTTAAGAAGATTGCCTTACCAAAACTTATCTGGCAGGTGTAAACAACTGTTTGGAATTCAGAGTGGAATGTATCTCTCACTGAGGCAGAGGTTATTTAGTAAAATATTTGAAATAATAAGCAATGAATACTCTGGGCTCTGCCATCACAATTTATATCCCAGATGGGAAGGGCATTTTACAAAAATTAAAGCTATTGGCATCGAACTTAAAGTCACCCAAAGACCAGAGGCAAAGCATGTAATTTAGAGCAAATGTTATTCCTTAAAGAATTATTGGGTACAGCATAAGGAATATAGTCAATGATATTATAATAACTGTGTGTGGTTTTGGGAGGTACTAGACTTCTTGGGGGGATAGCTTCAGAAGTTATATAAATGTCTGATCACCTGAAACTAATATAATATTGAATGTTGATTGTATTTGAAAAATATAAAAAATTTAAAAAATATTGGATGCTTATTTGACAACTTGAGTTATTGGAAATATCCTATGAAATTTCATTCATCACATTTAAACATTCTGTATGGTCAAGTATTAAATATCCCCACCTATTTCTCACGTATAACTAATTCTTCTTGGTTGAGAAGTAGCAGCACAGCTATTATGTAGGTAAAGGAGGGAGAGGAAACCAGTGAGAGGAGAGATAACCAGCGAGTATGCCCACATGAGCAGACAAAAGTGGGGAAATATTTAACCTTAGGAGAAAATTATCTTAGTCGGAATGTTCTCATGGCCTTATGTTGCCTTCCCTTTCCCACTTCCAATTACCTGTGTTAACCCCTCCAGTGAATATCCACGCTCCGGTGGTCATGGCTGCTTTGATAAGACCTTTCCCAAAGACTTGCTTGAGTTTTGGCTGGAGTTCAAAGTTCTGCAGGCCTCCATGGACAGAGATGAGAAGCTTGGGAAGCTCCAGCTGCCATTCCTTGGTCATCAGGTGTAAGAGGAGATCAGGTTTTGTATCAAAAGATACTCGCACGTACTGGAAGAAGAAGGGACTTTGGTTAGGGGGACAGGGCGGGCTGGCTAGCGCTGCTTGTCTTCAGCGATTGCACTGACACGTGTGCTTACTTGGAGAAAATGTCTCATATGAACTCAGATTTTTAAAAAGGGGGAAATCATCTGCTTTCCCAAGTGAGCCTGCATCAGGCAAAGGGAGTCAGCATTCTAAAAGGTTGTCTGGAAATTGTCAATTACTACTGACTTTCGAATTGTTTGATTTTCTAAAGTACAGCACAAGCACAATTTTCCCTGGAATATGTTCTTTGCTCAGAGGAAATCATGTTTACATTTTGCCAACATTCACATTTGTACAACAGCTCAAATATTTCCAGTTGTTCAATATAAGTAATCCCTTTATGCCAGTCATATCTGGATGTAATTTTTCTGTGACCCTATTATTTGGAGAGGTTTTGAAAAGTTCTACAGTTCAATGTAATGTAATGAGAATTTTAAAATGAGGTAAGAGCTGGTTATATTTATTTAAATCTATAATAACTGCATATCAAACATTTCCTTTATCTTTCAGAGAAGACAAGTGACAAAAAGCACACCAGTGGCTCTTGCAGTAGAGCTGAAAAAAATTAAAGGGTTTGGAAGACGTAGGAGGATATCACCACCACCAGATGAAATGAGAAATAAAGTTATGATAAGTATATATAAATGAAAAGCCATAAAACATATAATGATGGATTTATGTTTATGGTTATCTATATCACCATGGACATAGATACTCCATTTAGATCTCATTTTCATTGTATGAAGCCTTCTGTCTCTATTTGGAAACAACTGAAATACTGGGGAAACATATTTGAAAGCCTTGTGTAATTCAGTGCTGAGCTGGCATGAAAAGGGGGCATATTCAGATTCCTAAACAAAATGGAAGCTGGAATCTCAGGAGACAAGGAAGCACTACAGCAGGTTTTAGTCCCGACAGTTTCCCCTACACGCTGGAAGGCTCTGAACATCTGCTTTAATGCCTTTATGCGGTACAAGTGAGTTCAGTGGGGCCCTCCATGTAAATCTGGGACACTTCAAACGCCTCCACTCTCAGGAGTAACGAAAAAAATGTAAGTCTGATATACAGACTGGGAGCAGGGGACTTTGCCTGTTTACCTTTGTCCTGAATAAATAAGACAAAAAAATGCCCTCTGACTATTTACAAACAAAAGTGGATTCTCACACAGGATTTTGTTCACATTCACTCCGTAAGCATGGTTTCAGAAACACAAAACAGAGTCATGTATAATGGTTCTGATGGGGTAAGGGCTCCAGGGAACTGGCACACACCAATGCAAATCCTCTGTGGAGGAATGTGTCATCAGCTTAGGTCTGAAATATTTCCCATGGGAAAGAAATAATTTCAAGGCACAAATTAAAATAATAAGTCACACAAGGAAATAAAGCAGCATGAATGAGATCAAAAGGAAACAACAGACACCAGAATAAGATTCTCAAAGATACCAAAATGACCAGACAGAATATGAAATAGCTACATGTTAAAAAAAACACAAATGAGAAGGTTGCATATTGCATTGTGAGTAAAGAATAAGATATTATAAGGAATGTCTTATCTTTAATAAGATATTAAACACATTCACATTTAAAAAATAATCAGAAACAGAACTTCTAAAATCAAAATATAATAATGTGAATGAAAGAAATGGATAAATTAAACTACAGATCAGACGTGCTAATGATAGATCCAGAGCAATAAACCAGCTGCCACTTAGAATTGAAAACAGAAGAAAAACTGAGAAACTTGGAGGAAATAATCAGAATTCTGGGTAGACATAAAAGAGATAATGGTGAATAGGCAATACTTGATGCTAGCTGAGAATTTCTCAGAATTGTTGAAAGACACCAATTCTTGGATCCAGGAAGTTCAATGAATCCCAAACAAAATAAATAAAAAGAAACCCTACCCATAGACACCTGATAGAGAACACCGAAGGGACAGGGGAGGAGAAACCTTCAAAAGCAGCAAGAAAGAAAGGCAGATCACCTACAAAGCACATTTATCAGGCTGAAGACTTATTCTTCAACAGTATCCATGGATGCCAGAAGCCAATGTCGTCCATGTGCCAAGAGAAATTGCCAATGTAGAATTACGTAGTTGGTGAAAATATCTTTTCAAAATGTGAATAAATTATAGCTATTTCAGGCGACCAAGATTGAGAATTTACTTCTAGCAGACTTCATGAAAGGAAGTTTAAAAATATATACGGCAGGTAGAAGTTACACGATCCAAAATGAGTGATCTGGGTTACAAGAAAGAATGGCATAGATATTAGCAAATATATAGTAAATGTAAAAAAGCATTGGCTTGTCTAATTTATGGTGGAAAGGGTCAGAAATAAAGCACAAATTAATATAATATATAAATTGGGTCATAGTAATGAGAGGTAAAGCATTCTAAAGTCTGTTTGTTGTGTGGGAGAGAAGAGAAAGTTACTAACTTTAGAATTTGTTAAGTATTAATGTTACAGTATCATAGCCACAAAAACAGACCTGCACGTAATCATTCAAACCCATTTTTGAATGGATTGATAACATTATCCATGAGATGGCAATTTATTGTGATATACTTGGATCTGGGAGACCCCTTGTTGGAAAAATCTCAAAAATTATGTCAATTCTTTTGCTAAAATATATTTTAAGTATACTTAGTTAAAATGTGAAGAAAAACACTCAAAATATGAAAGGTGTTTGATAAGTAAACTGCATTATCAAGAAATACCCAAAAGCTAAAATTTTCTATACACATATACAAAAATCCAAAGATGTGGTAGAATCTAATAAGCTGATTCTATATTGATTTGATCTATGGTAGAAAAAATCAATTCTAGAATGGAAAGAGTAAATGTCAGTGATTTTTAGCTAAGTACAATATATCAATAAAGTTTAATTGGAGTTTGCAATATGAAAATGGCATATTTTGTGCACAAACTTTCATGCAGAGAGCAAAGAAGTTTCAGGTAACTACCAACAGAATGTTTCAACAACGTGCACTTCTGTGCCAGGCACAGAGCCTTGGGGGCAAACATAAGTGTTTCTAAAAAAAAAAAAGCTTATTAGCTACTTATAGTTATATTTACAGCTCACTGAGTGACGGTTTACAAGAAAAATATCTAGATAATGAATACCATAAGATGAAAGAATAAAATGATTCCTGGCCTGTACTCTGAATCTATATTACTTGAGTAGTTAAAATTTGGTGGCTCTGCTGCATTGAATTTATATCATGTTGACTAATTCCAGAAAGATTTTTAGTGAAATAAAGTAGAACGAGTACTCAACACATCTTCCAAATGATACAAACCAAGAATGCTTAGTGTGAGAGACAGTAAGAAATTGCTTTTCAAGTTACTGTTCTCTTATGCACAAACTTTAACATATCCCTCTTTTCCATCTAAGAAAAACACAAATAAGGACGTATATTCTTTTAAGGTGAGATATAAACCATACTTTTTTAAATATAGAAAACCATCTCAAGTATAAAGATACTTCTAAAATTATGTGCCCCTTGCATAACGCTCCTAACAATTCTGAAGAATTGTAAAGACACAGGACCAGTGATTAGAGAAGGCATATGTGAGAACAGTGTATTTTGAAAAACAGGGTGAGTAGTTATGGTCTGTGGCTTTTGGAACATCAGGATGCCTCACTAACTGTCCCTACCTATACGTTTCATTTATTCAGGTAAATAATGAGAGATTCAGAGCCACAGTCAGTATCAGGAAAGAGATATGTATACATTATTAACTTACATAGTGTAAAAAGAGATTAAAATGCATACAAAATCACTACAGAGATTGGAGATAGTTTTATTAAACTGAAACTAGCTAAATAGCATATGAAATTCGATTATTTACACTAATTGGTAATAATAGTCCAAATGCATTTTTAGGAATAAGCCTCACTTGGCAAATAATTCACTTTGGGGGCTTCTAAACTTACCTATACAGCTTACCAGGAAGGAAATTTTTTGATCATGTGAACTGGAAAATGACCAGCAAATCTAATGAATGTGGTGAGATTCCTGTTGAACTAGTCTAAGCCTTTTACTGGTTAGTAAACTAAAAAAAGTTTGTTCATGAACACAGAAGGCTTGTTACTCAGCTATTAAGTTCTGTGAGGGAAGGAAGGAGGGACCCTGAGCACCTTAACCCAGCTCTGTCTGTAAGATGAAGACATGGAGGCTCTCACGTCTGGCCTGTGTACAGTCATATGGTTCATAGGCCCTCTTCATGTATTTCTCTCAGTTCTCAATTTCTTCATTCTACTGAGAAAAAAATACCCTAACTAAAACCCTAAGGTGTGTTTACTGTGTTGCAGGCCCATACACGCTGTGAGCTTCTTATGCAGTATTTCATGGGCGCTTTCCAATCATGAGAAGGTGGGTACCATCCATATTTTACTGATGAGGAGCAGAAAGGATCCACCAGGTTCTCAAGTTCAACAAGTGGTAATGTCAGGAGTCACAACCCACGTCTGTCTGACTCCAGAGTCCTTGTTCTTGACCTCCAAAACAATAAATGCCTCCCTCTCCTGCCTCCTTTCCCTTCACCTACAAACAACCAGTGTCTGAGTCTTAATGATCCATTTCTCATGATGGCGCTCTCCATCAGGCCTTTCCCTCTAATACTTCAGTTGCTATTTTAAGAGTCAATTCTCCTTAGTAGGAAGTCAGTTTGGATTTGCTAACAGTCCTAACAGCTTTTTCTCTATGTGACACCAACAGGAAGACTTCTTTCCTCAAACCTTTTTGGTTATATTGTTTTCCTATTCAAATTATTATGTCATGTGTGAACTAAACTCCCATTCTGCCTGTCACGGTCTCCCACAATTTGGCCTTCTCTACCTATTTAGAATCATTTCCCCACTTCTCTGAGTATTTGACTAATGCTGTTTCCCAAGTCCTAGAAAACCCAGTCCTTCTCTCATCTATCTAAACAGTCCTAGTCTTCCAAAGACTTTTATTGACTTTTCCTGAGAATGCCAGCTCATGTTGATCTTATATAACTCTCAGTTAAACTCAGTCCAATATATGTTTTTTTTTGGTTGTTTCTTTCATATGTCAGTTTTATCTCCCCATATTGCAAAATCTTAGAGGGAAGAGACCATGTTTGACTTGACCTGGCTATGAAATAGTTACAATCTTAGAAATAAAAGGAAGCTTAGAAATATCTTAGCAATCATGGGAGCTAGAAATCACCTAGTGCAATTCTGCTTTACAGATGAGGACACTGAAACACCGGGGAGGTGAGTGCTGGGGACCAGGGCTAGTTATCCAATAACTAACCACTCACTAATCCATTATGCAAGTTGATGCCACACTGCCAGCTCTTGGCTGAGCTGTGCTTCTCAAACTAACATGCTTGACTCACCAGCAGCACCTCAAAAATGCAGGTTCTGATTCAACAGGCCTGGGGCTTGAGGTTTGGCATTTTTAAAAATTGTTGTTCTGTTACAGTTGTCCCAGTTCCCCTCATTTGCTCTCCCCTGCTCCATCCAACCCCCTCCCACAGGGACCATGAATGGCAAGGATCACAAGTCTTTCCCGCACTAAAGGTTCTAAGTGGTGTGTCTTGTGTTTGTCTTTGGGCCAAAAGAAAGAAAGAAAAGCCAATATTTTATATGAAAATCAAAGGGAAAAATAGAGGAAATCCCGGAAGAATTACTCAGGCCATGATAACTAGGGAAATGCAGCCATTAACAAACCACTCCTGGTCTCTCTAACTACCTAGTCCCCTTTGACCAGGACTAATTCTTATACAAAGGAACGCATGGTTAACTACAGCCCCTCCTCCCTGATTATTAACACAAATACTGGGTGTTCCTGGTCCTTTGATGTTAGCTATTATTTGTGAGTTAACCATTATTTGTCCCTTCCCTTTGGGAATAAGAGGCAAGATAAGGAAAGAAAGGAAGAATTTAAATGAATCAGTTTGTTACTTTTTATTATGTTATTGTCTAGTGACTCAATGAAATGATTGTGGGCGATAAGAAAAAGAATTCTGAGATGTTCTAAATTAAAGAGCAGGCTGGAGAGTGGAATAAAGAGACTGACCTGTTAATCTGTTTATCTGTTAATGGCTGTGGACCAGCTAACAAAGACTTCTCATAGCATTTTGGATTCATTTCCAGGTGGTTATTTCTGCAGTCGATTTTAGCCCGGCATCATCTAACTCCAGGAGCCTTCACTGGTTTACATGTAATCTTTCCAGACTGCTGCCCACAGCCAATAATCCAAGGAGTGGACATTTCTTCATGGGGACTCTGCTCTTCCAGGGCAGCCCTGCTTCACCGGCTTCCACACCTGTCCTTGTAGCTCATGTAATTCCTCTCAGACTACCTCTTTCTTTCCCCTGACCCCTACTTGATGTATTAAAATGCTTGCAAAACTCTGGAACAATGGACATGCTGTCTTTTCTACCTACCATGCTGCTGGTGATTTAGACTCCATGCCCCAAGACCAGTCTTTTGGCTATCATTTTTGGATCAATAAAACCTCACTTAAAAAAGAGCTCAGTCAAGGAAGTTAAAGATTTTTAATTTAATATGAGAAGAGAAAGATTAAAACTAAAGGATAAAATAATATTTTATGGTGTCTAAACATTTAAAATTTTAAATTATAGCCTTTTACTCATAAAACCAGGTTATTTAGTAAGCTCTTAAGGTGCTTGCAGTGTAAATGCTACTCCCGTGCTGAATCAGTAGTTTCAAAGTCATAAATGACTGTGCCCAGAGCAATTAATCAAGTCCTGCTAAATAGTCAATGTGATTTGAAATTAGGAGCTATTTTGGATGTCAAGATAAGCACTTTTAACTGCCCACTTGTGAGTGTTATAATTGCTAAGGGATCACTTTACAAATAAGAAATCCTCCTGATGTGTATATTAAATTTTGTCACCTGGGCATGACTCGGTTATGGTGACATGTGCTTCCATTTGTAGATTTCCCAATTATGTTCAGCATTGGACTCGGGCATCAGACGGCAACCCAGTATATGCCATTTGGCCAGTGTAAGTCCCATTTCACGTGAGTAGGGATAATTCTGGCCATCTCATAGGATGCTGTAAAGACTAAATTGTGCGAAGTCCCTGTCATGGCAGAAAAACTGATACATGTAGATTGGGTGATGGTTACAAGCATTCACCTTATAAATGACTTCTGCATACACAAGAATTCAAATAACTTGCCTTTAGCTTTCTATTTTTTTTTAAAGTAGGTTTTATTTATTTATTTATTTATTTATTTATTTATTTATCTTTAGAGGGGAAGGAGAGAGGGAGAGAAACATCAATGGATGGTTGCCTTTTGCGCGTCCCCTGCTGGTAGTTAGCCTGCAAGGAACCAGCCTGCAACCCAGGCATATGCCCTGACTGGGAATCGAACTGCGATCTTTTGGTTCACAGGCCTGCCCTCAATCCACTGAGCTATGCCAGCCAAGGCTTGCCTTTAGCTTTTTAACTAGCACATCCTTCTTAGTAGCACTTTGTGTCTGACCTCTAAGTTATCTGGAGTGACTCGTGTGGGTGTTTATATGGAAGATCTGTCAAGAGGGAGAAAGCTAAAGCCATTCTGGGCTATATAACCCATCCTTCAACACATGTTCTTATAGTTCCCCAAGTTTTAATTTCTAGAGAAAAACTGAGCTCAAATAAGCTGTCCATGTCTGCAGTTATCTCCCCTTTTTCCTTCCCATCATTAGCTCCCCTGACTGACAAAAAGCCTTGTCATGAACTAATGACATTTAGAATTGCATCTCAAGAATGCTCTTCATAAAACAGACATTTGCTCTACTTGAAATTATACTATTTTCTTCTCATGGCTAAAGAATCATCAGCAAAATGAAAAGGAAACCAACAGTATGGGAAAATATATTTGCCAATGATACTTCAGACAAGGGTTTGATCTCTAAAATATACAAAGAACACACACTACTCCACGTCAGGAAGACAAACACTCCAATTTAAAAAATGGACAAAGGACCTAACAGATACTTCTCCAAGGAGGACATACAGAGGAGCCAGAGACATATGAAAGGATAATCAGCATCATTAGCCATCAGATAGATGCAAATTAAAACCACAATGAGATATCACTTCACACTGGTCAGAATGGCCATCATAAACAAAGCAACAAACACCAAATGTTGGAGAGGTTGTGGGGAAAAGGGGACCCTAGCACACTGTTGGTGGGATTGCGGACTGGTGCAGCCACTGTGGAAAACAGTGTGGACTTTCTTCAAAAAATAAAAGTGAAACTTCCTTCTGACCTGGCATTTCCACTGCTGGGTTTATAACCTAAAAATCCTGAAACACCAATTTAAAAGAACCTATGCACCCCAATGTTCATAGCAGCACAATTTATAATAGCCAAATGCTAGGCGCAACCTAGTGCCCACCAGCAAACGAGTGAGTCAAAAACTGTGGTGCATTTACACAATGAAATACTACACAGGAGAAAGGAAGAAGGAGCTCCTACCCTTTGTGACAGCATGGATGAAACTGGAGAACATCATGCTAAGAGAAATAAGCCAGGTGGTGAAAGACAAGTACCATATTATCTCACCTATAAGTGGAACCTAATCAACAAAGCAAACAATCGAGAAGAATATAACTAGAGACATGGAAATAAAAAACACACTGATAGTAACCAGAGGGGAGGGGTGAAGAGAGATAATTGTGTAAAGAGGGGAAGGATCTTCAAGGACATGAATAATGTACCCATGGAGAAAGACAACAGAGGGAGGAAAGGATTGAATGTGGGAGGTGGGGGTGGGTAGGATTGGGGGAGGGTAATGGGTGGAAAATGAAGACAGCTGTAATTGAATAACAATAAAATTAAAATTAAATGTAAGTTTCAAAATGTGAAAAAAAAAGAAATTGTACTCTCTGATCTATTATTAGGTCCTTTGGAGGCCAATGCATATAGCATAACTTTCACAAGGATACATATTTTGAGTGCTAAACCACAAACTTACAAATAAACAATTTAAAGTTGAGACTGTAATAGAAAACTAGAGATTTTCTTCTGTTCAAATGGCTGAGGGATTTGCTAACTAAAACTCATGAGATTTTGTTTTGCCTGGTACTAAAGTTCTTTTCGTTTAGCAGGGCACTTCATTGCAGTTTGTTCCCAGAGGCACTCTTACTGCTTCATCACTAGAAATATTAGCATTTTCTTAGCAGAGCAGAATTCTTTATTCTGGCCTGGTTCCGCACTAAACTTAAGGATCACAGAGGTGTTACAAACCAGACAGTACCCTTTCCCTTTCTGACACCCTGGATGGTCAAAGGCTGAAGAGTGGAGATGCAGCCAGTACTATTTAGCACAGGTTGGGGCTGTTTACTTAAAAATATAATCATAATATTCCTTTGGCATTCTGAACCTGAGCTTCTATGGAACAATTTGCATCTGACAGTCAGTCATGTCTTCAGCCGAAAGTGTTTACCCCCATCATTTTACCCAGCTTTTAAAAAGGAAAATGTCAAAGAACTGCCGAACAATAAATCTGGCTACACTCTTGGAAATGGTAAATGACAAGTTCTCCTCCTAACGTTGCAAAGTCACCTTCAATTCTTGGAAATAATCAGTTGGTATTTGTTAGTGGTGCTTGTTTTGAGTAATGGAAGGGCTAATGCTGAAATCTATTTCAACAGTATTTTTAATGCCTTTCTTAATGGAAAATTTGCCTCATTTTCCTTTCTTTTAAGAAATGTAACAAGCATCATTTCCCTTTCTAATTCTTTGCAGCCACAGTTTAGATGAGCACTTTTAATTAAAGCTGTGGCCACGGAGACCGTGTTGCTCCGGACTGCTAAGACAGTTTTGCTGACATCAGCTATTCAAGTCCATGAAGCCTTGTGCTTTGCAGCAAGAGTTGAATGCATATGGTGGTTTAATGCATATAAAAGCTCTCTAGAAAGAAAATATTTGGAATGTAAATGTGAGGTGTCACTGTTATTGGATTCCTAGTTTGATGACTCAGAACACTTTAGAAGTGAAAATGCCATTGTAATTTATTCTACGTTGTTTTTGTAATTCCTCAATGTTAGATACCCAGTACTTCCAGGTGATAGATGCTGATAAGCTAAAGCAGAAGGTTTTAGAAATAATGGTAAAACTTCACTGAGAATATGAACAGGTCATAGTGGGTACTCTATGAAATTTCTGCTAGAATCATTTAATGTAAATTTTTCTAGTAGCAGGGAAATGGGAATTTTCTAGAGGGAAGATGAATTCCTTGAGGAAGGTTGGGTCTTCCTTCTTTACAGGTCTATGATTGGGATCAGAAATTTCACTGACAAATTTTAGTTTTAATCTCATTTCAGAAAGGCACTGCCAGTTCAATGGCCTAGAGATTACAAGATGGAAATTGGAAACCAATGGAGCAACTACAAAACCCCTCAAATACCTTACCATGCTTATATTAAGCTGCTTAGTTAGCCACACATAGTCTAGTGATTAGCTATTTTGCTTTGTGAAGTGGGATTCATTTAATTTCATATTTGGTGTGTGCCAGTCAGTGATGATCCCTAGATCCAATTTGTGTAATGCAAAGCGTAACAAATTTTTAAAAGTCAGATTCAATCCCAAAGCATTTTAAGAGTGTACGGTTGTAGATGACATACTACTGACAGCCTCCCCAGCCGCAGCCTCAGATCTCCCCCGTGCCCCACTTGTCTTCCCTACTCCCTCTCACCCTCAGCATACTCAATAGTTAGAGCACTACGCATGAAAATAAGGCATGGAAAGAGTTATCTAAATTATATGGAAACTGTAATAAGAAGCTCCACCTGATCTAACAGGCAGAATAAATAGCAAGGGATTGCCTGAGAATTATGTGTGGGACTTGAAAGATTTAAATACAAGTCTGTAATTAGGTTATGGCTTGCCTTGTCCACAAGGCAGCTCAGCATTAATTAAAAGAAATATTAGTAAGCAAATAAAATTCTATCTCATCAAGTGCAGCACTGCTTCTTTTTCTAAATAACCTATAGCCTTAGCCCCAGAAAAAAGAGTCTTTGAAAAGGACCCGATGTCTGAGGTTGGCCTTTCTCGCTGCTGTCCTCTAAAACAGTTTTAAAACGTTACCTGGAATGCTGAAATCAGAGTTTTAGTAGCTTAGTATTTCTTTTTGGGGGGCAGGAGTGGGAGAGTTCCTCTGTTCTAACTTTCATGATGCATCTGAGTAAACTGTCAGGTGCCCCAGAAGCCCAGAAATGCCTTTTTTGGGGACAGGCAATTTGGTAAGATGTGACTTGGAGCTGAGAATAAAAGGGAGTGAGAATCTTTCATTCACTGTCAGCTTTGAATGTCTCCTTCCTGCGTCACCATTTCTCTGTAATGTGTGAGAGAAGCGGGTTTCATTTCTATTTTACTAGGGTTTGTAGAGCCTGGGAGTGAAGGATCGAATACCACAAAGCACAGGAAGGGCTCAGAAAATGGTTCTGTTAACAACCTGGATGCAACTTTACAAACAACTCTTCTGCTCACCACTTCTGAGTTTAATTGAGCTTGTCAGATAATAGAGATTTTGTAGCTCTAACCACAAAGTTTCCAGAATCCTTCTAAAAAGCTAGAAACATAATGACAATTAGCTTCCTTTCAAAACACAGCTCTAGTGTGTACCAAGCACAGGGGGCAGAGAAGAAACCGAACTGACGGGGGTCCTGCCGAGCCTGGATTTGAGAACCGTCTCTGGGAAATAATTGGGTGACTCTTGGATGCTAATTCAACTTGACTGGGCTCATTGGAGCCCATCTATTAAAAAGGAAGAGTGAATGGGATTATTTAGAATTTTTTAAGCCTGGATGAATAGTAGAATGACCTGGCTAACTCGGATGCCAGTTTCTATCCCAGACCAGTGAAGGAGACTAACTCTGGGGGAGACTCTGGCTGTGGGCATTTGGCAGCCCCGCCAGTTATCCTGAGCCACCGAGTTGAGGACCAGCGCATCTGATCCCTCCAGTGTCTTTGGTGTCCAGTGTTCTGTGGCATCATTCTGTACTGCCTATGTGGTAACATGGGTATAGAATGTTCCTGAACAGGGATGGTTTTAATAATTTTAATAACAATTAAAATAATTTTAATAATGATTCTCTTTTTCTCCAACTGTATCTTCTACTGAACCCCAGAAGATTCTGCCTCACATTTTTTCCAGACCACCTTGGCATTTTGGAGGCCCGAGCACTTCATTTTGGTATGTCTTAAAAGGAAAAGTTAATGTTATACCTTATTTTAAAAAAAAATTAATGAGGGTCAAAGTTAATCTGCTCTCCAGACTTTTTGATCGCTTTGCTAAAAAGCGTTTCAACTTTCAAATTTTTTTGTCAGGAGCAGGAGACCAAAGACATAGTGAGTTAGTTGACCTGCTTCACTTAAATCTTGGCCAATAATTAACCATGGCTTTTCATCTAAAGGCTGGTGCTCTTGACACACAGCCGATGCTGATGTTCCCTTCGTCCAAGCTGCATCCTTGTTTGCGGGAGAGAATAAGAGGTAAGACTGGTGCAAAACAACCATCCTGCCAGGTAAAACAAGACCTGTGACCTATGGACAACTCAACCCCTTGGTCTAGACAGGAGGATCAGAATACAGGGAGGGCAGATACTCAAAGTGGACAAATGCTCATTGCGTCTGGTGAATAGCAGGACTCCCACGTGTTAAATATTTGATTGTAATAAAAAGGAAAATGGGCCCTTGTTTGGCTGATTAGACTCAAAAAGAAAGGTTTCCCCTCTAATGACCACCCTGAGACTGTCTAGGGCAGGTGAGACCTAAACTTAGTGCAGTCATATTACTCAGAAGGGCAGTGCATATGGCTTAATGCTCTGTACTTATTGACTTAAAATTCTTAACAATTTTACCCTTGAATATGTGTTTTGTAAGTGTAGTCTGATGGGACAAGGAAGCATGTGCCGAGAGGGCTTGGAACCTGGGCTCACATGTGGTCTATAGCCACAAAGCCTCCCGCTGCCTCCCTGGGGTGGGATCTCAGCTACGTGCTCTTGCTTCTGGCACTCCTACCAGGCTTGCTTGCCCTCCCAAGCCTCCTGCATGGCATAGTGACAAGGTTAGTTTCCATCACCTCCTGCATCTCTGGCTGAGATCTGGGTGCAGACAAGAAGAGGGTCACTGTTGGGCATATGACCTGCAGCATTCCAGGGCAGGGCAAGGAACTGGCTGTCCCTGCCGTAGGCTGATGGTGCCATGGTGTGTTTTATAGGTGACTTGATGGGAAGTCTCACTCACACCAGATACTGAGCATGTTCCAGTGGGGTGATGGCAATCTCTTGGGATTTGCCTATCCCCTGTAGATTGGGGCTATTGGCTATGGGAAGGGGGATAGATTTCCCTGCCCCTGTTGAGGGTCTACATTTTCATTTTATACTGGGCTCCACAAGTCCTATAGTTGACCTTGCCTAACCTGTTTGCCAACAGCCAGCTCTGGGTTCCATAGAGCTATGTGAGCCTGGGGAAGGCTGTTAAAGTTCTGTGTCCACGCTTCAGAAACAGAGTGAAAGCTCTGTCCATCTTTTCACTTTTTTGTTTACTGTTAAATATCATAATATACATATATAATATATTAGCTGTGTGACATGGAGAGAATTACTTTTCTGGGTTTTTGTATGTTATTCTGTCATATAGGAATAATAATACTATGTCATAAACATGAAATGAGCTATCATACATAAGTACCTGACACAGTGCTGGCCATACAGTAGATATTTAATAAATTTAAGTTGCTATTATTATTATGACTGTCATTATTATTTCCTATGAGCCCTGGAGCAGTTATAGAAGTATTTTGATGAATACTTTGAAGGATACACATTCTAAAAAACTCATTTGGGGTTTTGGTCTCTATGTTTCTTTCTAATATGTTACTCAAGATTTATTTTAATCTAATATGTAGTTCATAATTAATTTACTTTTAAAAAACATTTTATTTTTATTTATTTTTAGAGAGGGGAAGGGAGGGATGAAAAGAGATAGAGAACATCAATGTGTAGTTGCTTCTTGTTTGCCCCCTACTGGGGACCTGGCCTGCAAGCCAGGCATGTGCCCTGACTGGGACTCGAACCAGTGATCCTTTGGTTTGCAGGCTGGCACTCAATCAATCCACTGAGCCACACCAGCCAGGGCCAGAACAAATTTTCTTTGGGGAAAACTGTGAGAATAGCTTAGTCAACTATCTTGGTGAAGAAAATATTGCAGTGGGGAGGAGGGGCAGATGTGTAAGTGGGAAGGGGAGAAGAAAGAGAAGTGGCTTTATTGTATGGTTTTCAGATTATAACTGGTGTAAAATGACTTCTCTTGAATTTTGCAGGATGCTTCTCTACGCAAAATTTTCTCTACACACTTGGAAACCTTTGTGCCACACCTAAGAACAGCCACCTCCACCCACGACTGACTCTCTTTTAACAGTTAGAACCAAGCTTGTTGGAATATAGCATTTCTAGAATTTCCAGAACACATGGCATAGTTTCCTCTTGGCAAAATGTGACAGCCAAGTAGGCAGAGAGGTCCGTGATGAAAGGTGAAATTTAGAAGTGACAATTCTTAGAAGTAACATGTGTTTATTTCCTAAACCCTCCTTTCCAAAGAAAAATGCTTTTCATACAGAGCTCTTCCATTGAGAATGTTGTTGAACATAGCTGCTCAGAGAAAAAGCACTTACTTTGATAGAACAGAGAAAAAATAGTCTGTGTGATCATTTCTACCTTGAATTGAGAAAAACGCTAGTTACCAATAGGACAAAAGAGAGACCTAAAGGTAAAATATTTTTACCAAAGGAGTTAGAAAAACCTGTCTTAACAAATGAGACCCAGAAAGCATCATAATAAGTAGAGGATAGAAAGTCACTTATTTTTAATAAAAACAACAGTCATGTGTCCAATCTCATACTAATTCTTTTTAAAACCCTTGGAGGAAGGCTCATTGGCCTCCTTTTATAGAGATCGAGCAGAGACACCTGGGGGCAAGGTAATTACAGAAGGTTACTCCGCCAAGAAACAGAAGAGTTGAGATTAGGTCCAAAGACTAAATTTCCAGCTCTTAACCACTGCCTTCCAGGATTTGAGGTAGAATTCGGGAAGTGACTAAACGTTTTTGTAATTACCATGGCTTTGTTGGAATGGCCACCGCCTTGGAATTCAATGGTCCCAAAAGCATCTGTTGGGCTGAGCTGTGTGTGCTTGCTGATGGACCACTTCTCAGATTGAATGTCATTTCGAGAGAGGCGACTCTCGTTTTTCTCATTCTGAAGAACGGAGATACTGGGGGTGAGGCCGACATGCTGGCCTATTAGACGCCCACAGCAACACCTGTAACATAAGAGGTCAAAGTGAACCCATTGTATCAGCCACTATTGGGATACACACTTAAGGCTGGAAAAATCTACAGACGGTAACAATCCACTTAGTCAATTTTCAGGTGGAATCCTATGGTGTGGTTGTATCAAGCAAATGGCGAACTCAGGGTTCAGCTGACATATCTTGTGTTCCTTTCCCGCCCTCTCCTCAGTTTCCCTTAGCTGTACAGGTGGTGACACGTCTCCTGTCCTCCTCTTCCCACCCCTTTCACACCTGCCCCCTTGTTCAGGATTGGAATCCATGAACGAAAGCTCTGTAGGATTTTCTACTTCTTCCTCCTCCCGTCTATCAAATCTTACAGGAAGGACACTGAGCCGCTTCAAGGGAAGAATTTTGACATGCACATTTAAATGAGGACTCTCAGTCATATGTGAGTCATAACCCAACTTGTCTTTTCCAAATTGACACTCACTGTCAAATATCCAATTTGAGGAAAAAAATCTGCGGGTTGAGTGTTCTTGAAGAAACAATGGAAAAATTATTCACAAGATAATTGAAAACAAAATTTACTCCTTACATTCTGAAAATGTCCTTCAGGATTTACTGCCATCATTATTATGATTATTACTAATAATTCTGATACACAGTTACCATTTGTTAAATGCTAACAATGTGCCATTCATTTTATGTGTAAGATGTTGTAGTTTTAAAGGTTAGGTAATTTGCTCAAGGTTACAGTCTACATGACTCTATAGTCTATATTTTAAACTGCGTAATCACATTGCCTTATCAAAAAGGCCTTTCCAGACATTAATAGGTTACTTTTTCCAAATACTTCTCACTTTATAGTCTGCTGATTTTCAAGAAGGTAAATCAGATACTAAAATTGTGCTTGGATAAGGATCTGAAGGTCTGCAGTCTAATTAATAATCTGCTAGGAGTCGTGTATTTCAAAATCTCTTTTACTATAGCAAAGCAAGTTGGTACAAACTAAGTATTTTGGTGAAGTGCTCAGTAGGGAAAACCAGTAACCATACTAAAAATACACATGTAATGCATCCTTAGATACAGTGATTAATTCCTCTCCTGATGGTACATCTATTATTCTGAAGAGACTCAGAGAATTAGCTGCAGAGATGGCATATTATGAGGTGAATATATACAAGAGTGCTTCAAAGATGCCCAGCAACAATAAAAGTTGATCTTTAATTTCACACTGGTCTACATGTAATGGATAGTGATTACTATTGTAGTTCCCTACAAGAGTGATCACTATCACTAAGTAGTTGCTATTTCAAGTTCTCAGTACATTATAAAGGTAGCGAGATTACCTATGGGGGTCTTTCGTGCTGGGTATGATGTGAACACATTCCCTTTTGTAAAATGCTCTTTCTATCCAGGATTTCTGAGCCTAAAAAGAAAAAGAAGAGCAAAAGTGAACACAATATTTAAGTACTTTTGAGAAGGCAGCAACATTTCAGACTCACATGACAGAGTCACATCTCACGAGCTGAGGTGAAATGGCGGTCACATACACAAACACGGCATACAACAAAGTCAGTCACTCCCAGAATGTGGTGATTAGTTTGTTGGACATTATAATGCCGAGAGTTAAAGGACGTGATCATAATAAAAACAGTGCTGGAACCACACACAAATAATATTTTTGAAGGACAGAAGAAACAACACTATTTATGGAGAAAGTGAAAAATATGAACAGTATGTTTGTAACCCTACAGATAACAAGTATTCAGTTGTGGCAAGATATACAGTTGACCCTTGAATCACAGATTTGAACAATGTGTATCCACTTATACGTGGGTTTATTTCAATAAATACTGCAAATGTGTTTTTTTTCTTATGATATTTTTAATGACATTTTCTTTTTCTTTAGCTTACTTGATTTTAAGAATACAGTATATAATACATGTAACAAACAAAATATGCATTAACTGGCTATTTATGTTATTAGTTAGGCTTCCAGTCAACAGCAGGCTATCAGTGGGTAAGTTTTGGGGGAATCAAAAGTTATACTCCAAGTTTTGACTGTGCAGAAAATTGGCTCCTCTAAACCTTGCTTTGTTCAAGGGTCAACCATATATCTAAACCAGCATAAAGTTTTTGTGGCTGACACTGAGATATTCCTTATAGAAGGAAAGAGAAATGGTGAGGAAAATACAAGAGTCCTAATCTATCATCGTGCTTTTTCTAAAATCTAAAGTACTGGTGCTTAAATACAGAGGGGGAAACAGAAAGTGGAAACATAAGGAAGATAAATGTCTTCATCACAGTCCACAATTTCACATGTAATGCCTTTGGAAGAAGGCAAGATAGCACATTTTTGTTTTATTTAATTTTCTTTTCTACTGTATTTGTTTCATGATCACTTACCCCCCTTATCCCTTCTTCCACCTCCGCCCACACCCTCCCCCACAATCACCCTCCTGTTGTCTAGGCCCATCCTTCATGCCTTTAAGCAGAGCAAATGAAGCTTCTTAGATGAACTTTGCTTGCCCTGTCCACCCAAATGTTTGGCCATGAAGATTGGGCTCCGGAAACATAAAGGCAGTTCCAGAAAACTGTACTGTCTTTGTTCCAAACTACAGTGTCCATCCTGCACCCTCCTACCCCTTTCTTTGCCAGCATTTCAAATAGCAGAGGAGTCTCTTATGGAATCTAGTAAGCTACTCAAAAGATTCTTCTTTCTTTAAGTGTTTAAAATGAAAGTTGCTATAGCAACTTACAGTGTTATTTTCATCTGGTATGTCATCTTCTCCCTAACCCAGCACCAGGACTAAGTGCATGCTCCTTTTAAAAAATATTTTATTGTTGTTCAATTACAGTTGTCTGTATTTTTATCCCCATCCCTCCTCCCCACCCCCTCCAAACCCACCTCTCTCCCTTGCTTCCACCCTCCCCCTTGGTCTTGTCTCTGTGTCCTTTATAGTAGTTCCTGAAAACCCAATCATGCTGTGGACTTGGCCTGTGTCAGTGAGCAGTGTTAACTGTGACAAGCCCCCGTTTGTTGGCCATGATTGATATTGACTGTGCTAAGGATCCAAATGTCTGTCTAAGTTGTGCTAAGGTCTGGTTTGTCCTCCACCTCTTCATCGTGCACCTCCCTCCTCTCTCAAAATGGAGTTTCCATGAGCGTATGGCACCAAAGGCAGGGGTTATTGAATACTCAGGGCAATGCACAATTTAAAAGTAGTACCATGGGGGATGCTTGAGGGGTCTGAAGGAGCTGCATCCTGTGTCCGGCATGGTCACATAGTTTCTGAGTTTCTGCATTGTCCTCATGGAAAGGTGCACCCACCTTGCCTCAGATACCCTTGGGTCCCAGTGACCCTCTGCACCCTTATACCACAAAGGTAACATTTGCAGTTGTTTTCAGCAGGGCATGGAAAAAGCCCCAGTGTGTATTCTCAAAGCTTTTTTTCTTTTCAAATATGTAGGCAAAGCTAGTGGCTACATCTTTGCAACAGAAACGAGCTTAGCTGTGTAGATGATAACCAGTCTTTATCTCTCTAAAAAGCCTGTAAGTTAAACTATTCATAGGCTGTGATTTTTTCTAGACACTGAATACTTTCACTGATAACATCTCTTGGCAGGAAGACGGTAAAAATATTCCTCACTGGACATTTGAAACCAACTTTCCCTACACCTTGGGGAGCAGAGAAGAGTACACTCCCCTTTTTCCTTTGTGGCCTATGTTGGCTAGGATTCAGTAGGATCTTTGGGGAGGGCACCTGGGGATTTCAGGGGGTACTGATCAATATTCTCCGAGAGAAAACAGGGATAGCAATATCATGGGGAGAGCATGAGGTGCACAATTAGAAAGACTGGTGTGAGTGGGACTCAGCAACGTGGAGGAGGTCATGTAATTCCTTTGTTCCTCAGTGTTCTTCATCTACATAATGGGCAAAGGCATAGTTCCTGACATAGAGTTGTCACCTTTAGTATTGGGGAACTGTGTTTTCACTTCAAGAAGAGGGACCCACCCTGGGTTTGTTCTGGTACTAAAAGTTCAGATGAAGTTTCAGATGAGACTGTTTTAAAACTGCTGTAGCAGATTGACCTAGATTGATCCAACTTTACATTGGGGATGATGTGTTCTCAGAAGGCCTGGCTGGCCACTAACAAGGTGTGTAGAAAAGTTATTTAATTTCCTCTGAGCCTCTTCTATAACATGAGGATAATCATAGCTATTTTGGAGAGTTATATTAGTCAAAGAAGATGATTCAGGGAAAGCACTTGACACTGAGGATGAACTCAGTGGGTAATAAAAACGCCTAACCTTTATTAATGGGGCATTATGTGGCTGAAATTGTGTCATATGTGTATTATCTCCTTGGATCCTCATGAGAACACTGTAGGGGAAGTATTACTATTATAACCATTTTACCAATGAAGAAACTGAGTCAGATGCAGCAAATCTGACTCAGAGTTTGAAGTTCAGAAAGCTCACGCTGCATTCCAGATTTCCCGAGCTCACAAGAATTCCAGGGTTCACACCCTTACCCACTCTGCTAAACTGCCTCCCCAAATTGGATATTATTGGTATTAAACACTCTTGACCTTGGCAGTGCCATCTGAGCATGCCTGGAAGTGCCTTTGTATTTGAACAGAGCTGGGCTTCTAGAGGCAGGTCTTAGAGCCAGTTCAGACTTGCATCGTTCCTCTTCTCATTTTCCCTTTCCATTTCCTACAGGCAATGAACACTGCTATCTGTTCTTTCTCTTTCCTTGTGGTGAAGGATTTGAAAGGGACATTAGGGAGCCAACAGATTATGAGAAAGAAGTTAACAAAAGGGGAGGATCTTTGTAATAACTACCGCAAAGAAATGTAATCACAACAGGACTGCCAGCTTGAGAATCTGGGGGATCATGATATAGATTAGACTTTTCAAGGGCACCTTCCTAATTTCTCTCACTCATGGATCCCAGTTGCAACTTGAATAGCCCTGGCAGTTTTACTCAGATACTACATAGTAAGAATTGCTAGATGTAGATTGCCAACTCATTTGTTAGTCTTTAATTGTAAAGTAATTTGACTTGTGTTCAGGAACTTAATTGCCTTCTCAAAGGTGAAAAGCTTCCTTATTGTTAGCAAAGGGATTGAGAATCAGTTTCTATTTCTTATTCTTAACAGATTAATCATTCCTCTTGCAAAGGCACAGAAAACTGGGAGGAGGAAAAAAAAAGAAACATAATGTAAAAAGAATCTTTCCACCATTCATAATCAAATTAGATGTTCTCTTTTTTGAGAAGAAAGAAATACTAAATAACAGAAAAAATGCATGTATAACACATGAATTAGAAATTGTACAAAATATCATGCCTAATTTACTATGCTTTTTTGTGGGCTTTCCCCTTTTTTGTGGCTTTATTCTGGTCTTCAGTGTGAACAGCTATTAGACTTTTAAAATTATTTTCTTGAGGAGGGCATATTTGAAGTATGATCATGGTTTAACTTGTTCTCTAACCCAATTCCCTTTTCATTTGTTCCAAGTCTTTGAGCCACTCCACGTCAGGCTTCATACTTGGTTTCAACATCCAACTAAGTTATTTCAGAATGGCTATCCTTGTTGTTAGAAAGCATGAAATAGTTTTAACACTCCATGTGTTCTAAAATCTCTTTTTAAATATACTTCGGAAGTCTCATGTACTCTTACCTTAGAAAATCAATTATATCCATTCTTTTCTAAAGGTAGAATGGTAACATCACCGTGACTGAGTTTGTGAGAGACTATTTTCTTTCTTGTCTTTCTGCATTATCAGTCATGTGTGATGTGTAAAAGGAAAGTGTCTTTCAAAAGGTAATGATTAAAGGACATCTTATTCAAAACCAGAATGAGGACATTCACATTTTGAGCAAATATATATAATGATTACACTCAAAGAACAAAGTAAGTATAAATTTTGAAATTCTAATGTAGTCAACAAGGCTCAAACTGATAGAAACAAACAAAAAAGCTGCAAGTATTGCCTTCAAAAGAAAATAAATTAATTTGTTTCATTCAAGTAGGTTTCACCTCTTTTTCACAAAGGCTCTGCTGTAAATGTTAGTCCCTCAACCTACTTTGGACTCTTTTTACTATCTACTCTGCATTAGCTACAGAATCAAGTTCTCCAGGAAGGAATGGTTTACAAGCGCATGCACAGAGAATGTATTAAATCAGAAATTCCTGCACAGAGCTATTGCATTCCACCTTTAGCAGGCAACTTTAACATAAGGACAACAACCCACACCAGTCATCATAAGGTTAAAGAGAGTCCACTAACTTTACAGGAATAAATTATGAGCAAAGTTTCTCTGTGTTCCTCACTTTGAGACTCTCATGTTTTAAATGTACCCTTTGTCCTAATCAGAACAAAACACCCAAGACCCAAAGGTACTAAATCCTCTGTTCCTTTTCGCCTTTTGCTTTCCCACAACATCTCCCTTTGGTCTTCCTCTAGGTCCCCAGATCCAATATTGGAAAGTTGAAATCAATTTACCTGAGCACTGACTCTGGGGTGGTGGTGAAGGCAGTCCCACGAGCAGCTCCTGTTGCTTTCATTTTGCTGTGTCTGGGGCTGGTCATCCTGTTAATAATGCTCTTATGACCGCCCACTGGAAAAAAAGTCATTTGCCCGGCTCTTCCCCCAAGAGACGTTTCAAGTAAGCAATGAACTTGGGCAGATTAGCCCCTTGGAATGTGCTGCTTTGGGATTAGCCTCCGTAAGAATCCCATGGACATTCCCTCGCAGCCTCAAACACTGCTTGATTTGAACATCTAATCTGACACCAGAAGAAAAACAAATCCCCGGAGAGATCAGATTTAACTGGCACAAGTCCGGACAGGCTCTCCCCCCTTTTCTTTTTCCATTTTCAGAGAGGAGGCTTGTGAAAGTGTGATAAGGTGTTCTGAGTTCTGAAAAGTTCAACTTTGGAAAGTAAATCCTTCTAAAGAAACAGTGTATTAATGCTCCGAGTGGGCTGAACACACAAGCCGCATTGTTCGTTCCTCCCCAAAGAATGGCATGATAGCATTTCTTTAAAAGGGAACTGCTAAGAACGGAACGTTTCAAAAGAATAGTTTGATCCCTGAACATCAGCCCAAGTAGAATAAAGTGGGAGTTTGCCAGTGACCTTCCACAACTTCTAAAATGTCAATAAATAATAAAACTTGTCTGATCACTCTTACCCTGCAGCCTCTCTCCCACAAGTGCAGCGGTGTGATCAGAACCCTACACTCCTGTTTCCCTATTAAAAGGAGACGAACTGTGACCATGACGGCACACGGGTGCAGACTAGAAGCAATGACAGTGTGATGGGTTTCTCTGGGCCTGCCTGATGGAGAGGTTCTGGCTCACACAAAAAGGGGTCTTTTGAATATCACTCAGAGTGATTGTTTTCATATAAGAGCCTTTTCGTTTAGTTCTTAATGGAAGTGAACAAACTTGGGTAGAAAAAAAAAAACTCAAAAAGGCAAAAATACTCTTTAGATAAGTGAGTATTTAAGCATCTCATCTTCAAAAGATCAAACTCTTCCCCCAGACAGAAGTCAGAGCAGAGAAGCGGTGTTCATAATCAACTCTGTGGGCTGCATATCTATGAGGGAAGTACCACTTTAGTCCTCATTTTTTCACAATAACCTTCCAATTGCCTAGTATGATTCATGTGGACACTCACTGAAGATCATAGTGTGAACAGAATGGCCTATTTCAAACTTGGATTGGCTCCTTAGCCCTCTCCACACCTCTCTGCTGTTTCCAAGATTGATCTCCTCTAAACTCCCACATCTTTTGATCTCCCACTTTCCAAAGTTTATCCAGAGAGTAGGAACAATAAACTATTTAGTGTCTTCCAACTGAGGGAACATTACAGTTAGCAAGATCCAAATGGAACATCAGATTGAGCATGTAATTAAGAAAGTCCCTTTAGCTGTCTTCAGGGGTTGGCTACAGAATAATCTGTAGTGACAGCCTTAATAATATGCATATACTTCCTTCTATGAAGCTGTAACATTCCTGAGCCTGTATTATAAGGGTATCACCAGAGAGATGATCACACAAGATATTCACCCTAGCATTGTGTATAATACAAAAAAAAAAAAAAAAAAGGAAAAAAATGAAAGTCCATCAGTGGAAGGCTAATTAAACTAATTAAATGGATCATGCCACTATTTCAACCTTTCATCTGACTGACTTTAAATCTTGAGTTTAATCACATACACACCAAGTCTTTTAAATATTGTCCATGTATTTTGCACCCTATTTTCTCTCTAGTCTACTTATTTTTTGTTTTTCTTGTTGCTTTTTGATAAGGACAGAACATGAGGCACCTTCTATGAACTTTATTTACACCAAAGACAAAAATATTGTCACTAGAACCATAAGCATGTTGTTGAAGTAGAAGAGAAAACCCCAGATAAAATCAGCACAGTGACTCTTTCATATGTGGTAAGAGATGATCTCAAGACCCTTTGATTTGAGAAGGTAATTAGTTCCAAAGAGACTTGTGGCTCTGAGCCACACTGTCCATATGAATCTTTAAAAAATCTTGTGTATCCCCCAGCAATGCAACTCCTGACAGCCTCTATTACCTGCCTGTTTCAGATGTACTTTAGAGAGAACATAATTTGAATAATAACAGGCGGAAACTCTAAGACTCAGGGGTGTCAGACTCATTTTCACCAGGGGCCACATCAACTTCATGGTTGCCTTCAAAGGGCCAAATATAATTTCAGCTCCTCAACAGTTAAGTAGTAGTTACATTTATACAGCCCTAAAATTATTTTGGCCCTTTGAAGGCAACTGAGAGGCTGATGTAGCCCCGGTGAAAATGAGTTTGACACCCTTGCATAAGTGTAAGGTAACTGTGGTTATTCTTCACTCCTATCTTTATATAGGAGATTACCTTATTCTTCCAATTCATCGTTAAAGAAAAAAATCACATGCAACTTGAATATGCTAAAAAGTTTCCACTGGTACATAACTCAATTTTTAAAAATGAAATCAGATTTTCTACAAGTAGAAACTAGATTTTGACATATGAAATATATATTTATTGTTGTAAGGACAGCCAGAGCATTTTTTCCTGTGATGTCTACATTGGACAACAGCGACAACAAAGCATGATATAGAGCAGTGGTCAGCAAGCCTTTGCTGTAAGTGGCTAGATGGTCAATAATTTAGGCTCTTTACAGGCCACATGGACTATACTGCAACATTCAACTTTACTCTTATAGAGTGCAGAAGGTACTCTGCAACTTTGGGCAAGACGCAAACACTTGAGAATGGCTGCATTCCAATAGAACATCAGAACATTGGAGCATTCAATGGCTGCATTCCAATAGAACATTCCAATAGGTGCTGGGCTGGAGTTGACGTGTCCCGGGCAACCTTGGTTTACAAGAAGGGGGATTGTGTGATGGGGCAGCTGGGGAAGGGTGGTAGTCCTAAGAACCAGGTGTCCATGGCACCATCACTAGTTTGCCTCGGCCCCTCCTCCAGCATGTCAGGTGCACTTAGTGGGCACTTAGTTCCGATCGAAGTGCCTTTGCTCCTGCTGTGCCTTCTATCCAGAGAGCTCCATCCTCAGATAGCCCAGAGCTCACTCCCTCAACACATGGGACCACTGAGAGGCCTTCCTTGGACAGTGATCTAAAGGCACACGGTGTCATTCTCTATTCCCTGATTCCTTGTCTTTTCCTCACAGCCCTCCACATTACCTGCCACGTCTTTATGTGTCTTAAGTTTTGTCTGTGTCTTCCACTAGAATATAATAAGTTCTTGGTGGCAATGATTTTGTTTTGTTACTGCTGTCTCCCCAGCACCAACAGCTGTGTTTGGAACACAGTAGGAAAACATAGGGCTTAGGCCCAAAAGATTACTGGGCCTATTGAGCACATCACTTGATTTGCACATCAGTTTCTTACCTGTAAAATGGTATCATCAGATGGACCATGTTTCCTAAAGCAGAATTTAAGGTGGCACCCAGATGGGTATCTTTTCATTTAATAGTTGGGTTTATATTAATATTAACATATAAGCAATGGCTAAACCTTCAATTTAACAAATACTATTGCTTAGGGTCATACATTTTCTTTTTTGGAGCTGTGAAGAAGTGAGTGTATCAAGAAAATTTAATAAATTGAGTTAAAAAGAATTTATAAATAACAGAAACATTATGGTGGTATCACAAAAGTAGCTAAAGTTGGGGAAACACAGGGTCAATCCCTTTTAAATGTCCCTGAGACTTCTTGTTTTTATTCTAATGCTTTAAAATAAATGTAATGCATTCTCTAACATTCAGAGTTGCCATTAACCTGTACAGTAAAACAGTGTGACAAACATGACAAAGCCCGCTGCCTCCAGACCACAGTGACACCCAATACATTCTTCCTAAAACAGACAATCAGGCCATCTCCTAGTCAATGTCCTTCTGCGGCACCCGGTCCCCAGAACAATCAGACCAGTTCCGTACTCAAAGCCTCCAGGATCTGGCTCTGGAAGTATCTGCTCAAATCTTTCCATTTCCTTCCAAACCTTAAACTACATATGCCCCAGTAAACTAAACTGTTGATTGTTCCACACCTCTCAACCTTTAAATATGCTGTCCCACTGCTTGAAATGCTAGGTTCCTCCTCTGTACTTAGAAAATGCCTCTTTGCTCCTCCAAACTCTGCAGAAAACACTGTGTTCTTTGAGAGACATGGCTGGACACTGCCAGACAGAACGAATCACTACAACTATTGTATCACTTCCACACCTTGCTCAAGCTTTCACTGGGAAAAGGCCATACAATATTATAATTATTGATTTTACTTCAAGTGTATACTCATTCACTACCAATACACAGTACTTAGGTATCTTATGGCATAACTAGCATTTTGTAGCCTTGCCTAGGATGCTTCCCTTCTTCCGTCCCCTATTTTTAACACAGCTTCTATAGTAATATAAATTCTTATTCCTAATAAATAATCTTTTGGGCCTAAGTCCTTTTTTAAAAGACTTTAATTATTTATTTTTGGAGAGAGGGGAAGGGAGGGAGACAGAGAGAAAGAGAAATGCCAGTATAAGAGAGAAACATTGACCAGTTGCCTCTCGTACACTCCCCAGAGGACCAAATCTGCAATCCAGGCCTGTGTTTGGACCAGGAATGAAACCGGTGACTTTTTGCAGTGTGGGATGATGTCCAACCAACTGAGCTGCACCAGTCAGGGCCGAGGACCAATTTTTTATGAATTAAAATTATTTATATTAAAATTCACTCTATAGCTTCTAAACTTAAATTATAGGCATTTTAACATAAAGTTAAATTAGATTGCATTTTAATCACTAGACTAGGAAAACACTTAATAAATCATGTTTTACAATTAACAGCAAAACTCTCTTTTACCAATAGGTTGTGCCATAAAAATTATGTAGACTTAAACACAAGCAGAGTATTTATGAAGCAGTCATATGAATATAAACACAAGTGTTAATCCCATAGAATTTTCATTAACAATTAAAATATATTTCCATGTTTCTTTGGAAAATTGTTTCCTCATTATAAACCAACTATAAAATATAATGTATCCTTGCCAAGCAATAATTAAAGTATTTTACAAGTCACAGAATGATTTCACATACAGATTTCTATGCCATGGGGAGGCCAATATGCACACTAGCTCCATACGGTGGGTATTAAAAGATTCAGTCATGCACATCAAAAGCCCAGGGTTACAGAGGTGAACCATCACGCCAAAGTTACACATCAATCATCGGCTTAGTCGGACATACCCAAAGCCTTTGTGTGTCCATTAGGGTACAGAGAACCCTGTATCCCCCAACTCTGTTTTTACAGATGCAGAATGATTTTTTTCTTCTTTGTGGCGGAATAGTTCATTTTAATTATTCTCATCCTAATAAAAATGTGCATGCTTCGTCAAACCTAAAAGACTGCTAACAAAGTGCAATGAAGCTGTAGGCATCTGTGTCAAAAGCACAGTATTATATTTAGGGTCAAGGATAAGCCATCTGTTTGAATATAGTAGCTGTTTCCACACATGGTGCCATAAACACTTGGAAGCCACACACATACATTTAGGGACTTTAGTGTCTCATTGGCCAAAATAAGATAACTACAATAGTGCCATCCTTATAAAACTGGTATACAGCTTACAAAATAATAGTAGGATGTGCCCCGGCTGGTGTGGTTCAGTGGGTTGAGAGCTGGCCTGAGAACCAAAGGATTGCCGGTTTGATTCCCAGTCAGGGCATGTGCCTGGGTTGCAGGCCGGGTCCCCAGTAAAGGATGCCTGAGAGGCAACCCTCATGGATGTTTCTCTCCCTCTCTTTCTCCCTCCCTCTAAAATAAATAAGTAAAAATCTTTAAAAAATAATAATAAGATGAACTTTACACAGCAGAGGAGGAAATGAAAGACAAAGTTATGAGCAACAGAAATATGAGATTGAGTTTTGGACATACTCAAGAGCCAGGAGGTTTCAAAATGATGGATCATTTGTTAGAAAGCAACGTCAGTGTGATGATGTCAGCACATCATCTGTGACCAGGATGGTTTTCCAGGTTCATAGCACAGGCACTTGCTCCCTGGCACAGTCAGTGCAGAGCTGGTGCGACATAATGTCATCCTTCAAGTCCTTAATTTTGTTTAACTTTCACAGCTCATTCCTGCACCACTCTGTGTCAGGAGCCAAACAATGTGCTGAGTCATGAAATTGGAATTTATGTCATGCAGAAGTGTGGCAGTTATGTGACAAGTAATATAGATTCAGAGGCTGATTTCGCTACCATGTTACGTGTGAGCTAGGAGGATGAAGATGCGGGAAAGAGGGTGAAGACAGATGAACAGTTCTATTTGAATTTGTAGTGAAGTTCTCATAGCAACATTCAGTACTAAGGAAATCAGCCTCTCTCTCTTTCTCTTTCTGTGTATATATAATTGTTATTATTATTATTAGTTTTAAAAAAAATCATCAGTCTTAACTACCTTAAAGTACTATTTGGGTAGAAATACTGATTTATGTTAATTAATGGTGATCAGACTCTTTATTCTTACAAGGTGCAGACTTAAATCTGACTGTATTATTTTTGAAATTCTGACTCTTTTTTTTTTGTTCAAAGCACTAGTAAGAGGGTCTGGTGGAAGCCTGACTGATTAGGAGTCCTGAGATATGCGTCCCAGGCAATGCTTGTTGACAACTAGGCTTGTGACCATGGGGGAGTGACTTAATCTTGGTTATCTTCAAGGTCACTTTCAGTTCTTAGAGGATTCTGGGAACCAGAACCTGTACTTTTGTCATTGGTTCTTTGTGTACAAAGCAGGTATAGAGGATTTTTGGAAATAAAAGGGTTAATTTTATTTTAACTTTTACTCTAATTTTTACAAATTTATGGAACCATTATTCTTTTGCTAAGAAACAAATGTAGCACAAGGTTTTTTATCTACTGAGCACAAAATACATAAGGAGATTGAATTAATAAATAATCTCTGAAAGAATTCTCAGCAGACTCCAACCATTCTTAAGAATGCCCCTGGTTTAACAATCTGGCACACATGCAAAATTCTTAAGGCTTCAAGTATTGTTAAGGCATTATTACAATTAATGAATAACTCAGCATCTCCTGTCCTGCCACTGAGAGAGTTTTCAAGCCCAGAACGTTGTGTTCTCTTGTCCTAATTCCCCACCAAATGATAAATCAAATCTTGATCATCATTCAGGTCAGAATATGCAGAATTTGCCCACAATCTATTAAGTGTTTTTTTTTTTAACTTGAACAGTCAAGAACAATTTAACTGGAGAGACTGGGACTGAATCCACCCCATATTTATTGTCAGAAGCAAGTTATCAGCAGACAGGTCCAGTGGTATAACTATAAAGCTATTCTTATTATTCTCTATAAATTAAACATTATTGGATGTTAAGTTAATACAGTATAAGTTTATTTTTTGTCTGATAGTCATCTTTCTCTGTCACATTACTAAGTTATTAGGTAGAATATAAAGTTAACCACATAAATTCAGCCTCTGGTTACGTGACAGTTCAAAGTTATTAAGCTCAGTTTCACAATATTGTTAATGTTTTTCCTTATACACTTATTACTAAAACCTATGTCTCTTTTATTTTTACCTGAATCTGTTAATATACAATCTCTCCAGAATATTTTAGGTCCTAGAAGATACTAATACCTATATTAGCTTTTACTAAATCTAATAATTTAAATGTTAGGTACATAAAAATGAACAGAAACTCAAAAGTCGGTATAAAGAATGTTAACAGGCAGTGCAGAAATAGGGATTTAGGCTCCAGTTTGTGTTCCACTGACTGGCATGTGACGTTTTTCCCTCTGTTTGCTTACCACCTCAGCTTTACTCTCATGTAAGAGTTACTCTAATGTGACTCTGATGCCAGAATGAATTTCTGATAGCAAAGATCTTCTGAAAGAAGCTAAGCTAATATACAGGGTCTGATAGAAGAAAGGCCTGCTTGAGTGTGGTTGGTAGGGTATGACATGGGTGTAATAATTTATAATTTTAGTATGATTTATAATTTTAGGTGAAATATTCACCGAAAATGGTGTGCTTGAGTGTGGTATTATTCTGTTACATAATTACATGCTTATGCTTTTGTAATTAAAAAGGGGCCTGTATTTTAAAAAGTGTAGCATGCTGGCCGTCTAATTGGTACCCCAATTCATTCTCCACAAAGAGTGATCTTCCCTGCTTCCTAATTAATACACTTTATTTCTTAGAGCAGTTTTAGGTTTAAAGAAAAACTGAACAGAAGTACAGAGAGTTCTCATATACTGCCTCCCTCCACCTCTTCCCACAGTTCCCCTATAATTTAACATCTTGTGCTGGTGTTCCACATTTGTTCCAATGGATAAACTGATATTGATACATTATCATAGCCGAAATCCATTGTTTATATTAAGATCCACTCTTTGTGTTTTACAGTACTATGGGTTTGTCAAATGCATGATCTCATGTATCCATCATCGCAGTTCCTACAGAATGGCTTTGCTGATAAACTTTTACAATGATAAATTAGCTCACTGCATTCCATCTCTCTCAGCAGAGAATCATTCAGAGACTTTCTGTTACTTCTAGAATAAAATCGAGACTCCTTAACAAGCCTCCCTGGCCTGGAAGAATCACATCCCAGCTCATGTCTCCAAACTTTTTCTATGCAAAACTACATAGAAAACTTACTATTTTTAACCACATCATTCTCCTTTCAGATTTTCAACTGCTCCAAACAAAAAGGTAGGAGAGTAAAAAGGTCAAAGTGCAAAACTGCAAAGGTCAAAGTGCAAAGTGCAAAACTTCTCATCGTTTGCAAACAGTTCATGGGCCTGCAGCAGCTTGGTGGCCATAGGGCACTCCTCAATGTGTAGTCCATGGGTCAGCTGCATTGGTAGCATTTGGAAACTCATTAGAAATGCAGACTCTTAGGCTCCAAACCAGACTTATTGCATCTCCACCTGCAATTCAGTAAGACCCTCAAGTGATTCCTTTACACTGAAGTTGGAAAAGCACTGCCTGGAGGGAAATCAATCAGGTGGATGAAAGACTACAATAACATTTAATAAGAGCAATCATAACAAACTGGTGTATAGTCCTTACAATGTATAAACACTAGTCTAAGTATTTTCTTATATTAAGTAATTTGAACTTCATAGCAAATCTGTAAAGGAAGTGCTTTCCTCAGGCTCATTTTGCATGTAAGGGCAGAGAGGCAGTAGAAGCTAGGCTTCCTGTTCAACATCACACAGCTAGGAAGCTGAGTGCGGGGATGTAGAATAGCTTAAGTGACGTGAGAGAAGTAGAGACTGACTGAGCAGGGATGCTCAGAGGAGGGAAGGGTCAGTTTTGGCCAGGAGACGTAGTTGAGCTGGGTCTGGCACCTAAGTGGTGCTCTTAGCATAGATTAGGCACTTAAATGATTTTTGTTGTATTTACCTTAATTAAATAACTTTCGTCCCTCCCTATTCCCCATAATTTCAGAGAGGTGGGTTCAATTTAATTACCTCTTCTCTGCCTTTTAAGATTTTCCTTTCTCCTCCCATTTCCATCTCTACAATAGAAAGTATTTGTTTCTTTCCTTGAGCTTCCAATTACTTTATTCTTTCTCTGCCTACTAAAACCTTCTATTGTAATAAACAGTGTGAAGTTACACTGTATCCTCAAGTTATACCCCAAGGTCAGTTAGGGCATGGACCATATCTATGTGCCTTTTCATCTTCTTTCTAAATGTGTGGCACCTGATAAACTTTCAGTAAATATTTGTCAAAATCATGTTTATTATACACTTATCAAAAAGAGATCACTCAACTGTGGATGAAGCATTCTTTAAAGATGTACATTAACCAAGCGACTTACCCTTTTGTTTTCCCTAACATGCCCTGCACCAATGGAATGGTCAAGCCTTAAAATATTAAGCAAAATGTAACTGCCAGTCTTGAAGTATTGCCACTAAGTTAACTGAGGGATTGCACTCGGTCCCACGCCCATTCACACCTCCCACATTTGCACTTTTTTTTTCTGTTAGAATCTAGCAGACACACTCCAAGTTCTGCTTTTGCCAGTTCTGTATTCAGAAAACATTCTAGAAGACAATGAAAAAAGATAAATATATAAAAATATATTAAATTTCCACCATTCTCTTTGTTGGCATTATAGATTATTGCCTCCTTTGAAGAACAATGGGTCCATACTATTATTCTTGAATCTCTGAGCCTCCAAATTTATATTGCGCAGTCTACGGAAAAATCTTAGGAATGCTGTGTTGTCAAATGCTACTTTAAGGGCACACAAAGTCTTAATGTCAATATGTGTCATTATTTAAATTCAGCCACTTGTTAAACAGTATCATTGTTCATCAATTATGTTTTTCCACTGAATTTAGATCATATGAAACCTCTCCTTTGCTCAATTGTTTTCTCTTAAAAATACAGGCTGATATAATCTGAAACATATTGTAATCAGCATAATTCAAAATAATAGAGATCAGAGCTTATATATTATTTTGATAGCTTTTAAGTGATGGCCCTAGCTAGCTTGTTAGCTTTTGTTTTATCCAGCTAAAAAATTCTGCATTTTCTATGTTAAAAAAAAATTAATCGTGCCATCAGAATCCTAAATGGGCGAATTTTAGTTGGTATTTGCAGGTGTGTATGCCCTGGGCAGGTTTAAATGATTAATAAGATTGGGAACAAAAATCCCAAAATGTTTTGTACAGCTTAATTTAATGATTACCTTTGTGTACTTAGATGCACAAATCCATCCCTTATCTGTACTACACTTCTCATTATTTTTAATTTTTATTGTTGTTCAAGTATAGTTATCTCCATTTCCCCCCCCACCAGTCCCCCAACCCCAGCCACTATCATTTTCCACCCCTGATCCCACCCCGCCTTGGTTTTGTACATGTGTCCTTTATACATGTTCCTGAAAACCCTTTATCTCCCCTTACCCCCTCTCTGGGTACTGTCGGTTTGTTCATAATTTCAATGTGTCTGGTTATATTATGCTTGCTTGTTTGTTTTATTGATTAGGTTCCACTTAAAGGTGAGATCATATAGGAACTGCCTTGTGACCCAGCAATTCCATTGCTGGGATTATATCCTAAGAACCCTGAAACACCAATCCAAAAGAACCTATGCACCCCAATGTTCATAGCAGCACAATTTACAATAGCCAAGTGGTGGAAGCAACTCAAGTGCCCATCAGTAAATGAGTGGATCAAAAAATTCTCATTGTTTAAGACCTAATTGATGAGTTCCTCATGACATGTTACTACATACTTGAGCTTCTGTGCTAGACATTAATACAAATAAGTAACTTGGAGCATATCTACAATTCAGGGGTGTCAAACTCATTATTACTGCAGGGCATATCAGTCTCGTGATTGCCTTCAAAGGGTCAAATGTAATTTTAGGACTGTATAAATGTAACTACTCTTTAACTAGGGGCAAGGAGCTTGGTGCTACCACTGAGTAGAAACAAAGTGCTGGGCCAGATAAAACAAGGTGGAGGCCGGATTCGACCCGTGGACCTTGTGTTTGCCACCTGTGATCTACATGAATCCTAAACCACTCAGTTGGTGATTCTGTTCTTACTGTCCTCTCTTTCCTGGACTGCTTAGAATAGAAAAGAGAGGCAAAGTGAGCCTATTTGTGTTCCTAACTACAACTGGGGAGAAATCATCCCATTGCCTCAGTTTCTCTTTTCACAAACCTAAAGAATGTTGCTCATTACCCACAGAGAAAGGTGGTCTGGACTGATAACAGGATGACAAGCCTGGACACTCTGAGTGTCCTATGAGGACTTATTAGCATAGGGTGGGGATTTGCCATATGCAGAATAAAACATTATTTTAAGTTTTCTTTTTGTGATAATAGGTGGTTGAATTTAAGCAGGTTTAAATTACATTCCCACTTGACTTATACATAAATGTCAATTTTCTTTGGATTAAAAAAAGCACTGTGTGAATTAATGTGACCAAAATAACACACATATACACAATTAGAAATTTTCTGAGATTTAAGTTACATGGAATTTGATTACACAGTGCATTCTTGGGCTCAGCCACAGCAGGCTGTAGATGCCAGTCAGGCTGATTATGACTTAAGCACTGTTTCAATGTGATTTTGCAAAGGATTTCATTTAATGCAGATTAGTAAATGTATTAAGCCACTGATAATTGAATCCTCTTAGCTTTAGTAAGTACCATCCAGTGAGGTAGATTAGTAGGGTTTAATTTGTTGCTCTCAAATAGCAAACAAAAACTTAGTAGAATAATTACATCTCCTCTGTGGACTAATGAAAGGAGCCACCACAATGGTGCTTTTGGCCATTTCTGCACTTCTGCAGTTTCCTGGAGAGTGCTCCCGTTAGTGTTTTCTGCATCTCTGGAGAGACACCAAAACCTCTCACCTGTAAATCACATGCTTAGATATTCGAGATGCAGTCCAATGAAAGATAAGCTGAGAATGAAAAGATTCACTTTAGAACTGGCTGGGCCCTACCTCAGTTACAACTTTTTTACTGTTTCCTGAAATTTTCTGTCTATGTTCTTGTCCATATTATAAGTACCTTAAGGGTAGGACCATGTCTCTCTTCTGGTTTCGTGGCAGTTAGCACAGGATCTGGCATACTGAGGCACTCAAGGCTGTTTGCCTAAGAATAAATGAATGTGTTAAGTATAAACGGATTTTTTAATCATACAGGATGCTCTGAAAATAACATTATTACCAAATGTTTTAGGAAGTTAGTTTTGACCAGAGTATAAAGCTGCTGTGTTACCTAAAAGACTGAGTCAAGATATGAAAAAGATTGCATTAATGAGTAAAATGATGATTTATTATCTGATAGATTCTTGGCCACATAGAACATTCAGCCCAAGTCAGCTGACTTAAGCAGATTAACTTAAGTGTTTTGCCATGACCAGTCTTCATTTTAATTGATTTGGTTACCTGCCTATGGTGTCATTGCAAAATGACAAGAAAGAGTCCTTTCTCCTCTGGGACGCCTGGGTCCACCATTTTTCTGAGTCACAAACCAGACAGGGAAAAATGCAACATTGGGAGGAGCTGACCTAAATAATAACTCTTAACAGGAAATGCTCAAACTATTTGGATTGGCTAGAAATGAGTATTTAAGGTCAATCTTGGTTTTCTTTCTCCTGTGTTTCTGGATGTTTGGGCACCAGTAAAATGGCAGGTGTGGACACTCAGGCCTCTGGGCTAATTGCTTGTTTCTGTTTTCTCCATTGGCTTCTCAGGTACATTATTATTTTATTTTTTGGTAACAACCAAACTTCAAACTTAGTGAGAAATTTTGAAATATATCACCTTCCTAAATTCTGGAATATGTCACCTTCCTAAAAATTCGTTTTCTACTGAATGCCACTCCTGTGTCTCCCACTGTATACTGCTGATCATATGAGATCTGCCTTGAATTATTGCCAAAGCTCTCCCTCACAGATTCTACTAAGTGATTTTTTTAAGTCTGCTGGCAGGTCACAGCAGCCATTCCAGATGACTTCACGACATCAAAAAGAACAAAAGAGAGTGAGGCCTGAATCTGGTCTTTTGTCTGAGTGATTGGAGACTTCATTTTAGATTGGGTACCTTTGGAACCAGGGATCCATTTTCCAAAACAACATCTCTTGTTATATATGTTCCCTATACTATAGAGTTGGATGGTAACAAACCTCAAAAGGATATCTGTATAAGAGTGCTAAAGCTAGGAATTATAAACAACACTCAAACCAGTGTACATCCTAGAGATCTCAGTCACTGCCTGTCTATCTACATGTGGCCACTTTTATGGTGATACCACATCCTCACCCACCCACCATGGCCATAGCTGAATAGGCCAGCAGACCAGTGGTGGTGCCTGACCCCAGGCTGGCCAGTACCTTTAACTTATAGATTGGTCCCCAAAGAAAAGTTGAGGGATCATCTTCCACTTTTTTAGAAATTCAAACTTAGAAATTTTGGAGAAAATAAGGTAGGAGCCATGGAGAACTAATCCAAAGAAATCTTAAGGTAGAGAAAGCTCCAAATAGGAAAGAACAATTATGCATAAGCAGAAATCGAGAGAGGGGAACATAGGCATTATGAGAGTCCCCTATAGCACCCATGCAGTTAGAAGCAGAAATGCGGTGTGTGACAGAGAAATCAGTAGCCTATGAGGCAGAGAGATGAAGAGCACAGTCCTGCTTCCTGATGACCTTCTTATTCCAATGCTATCCCATGACTAGCCTCACAATAATTTCCCGTCTCCTGAAGTAACTTAAGTGATTCTCATTAGTACAACCAGGAAAGGTAATGATAAAATCACATGAGGCAAAAGACATACACACCCTGCCCTCCCTTTATTTCATCATAGTTCAGAGATGCAGCCTTCAAGTGCAGCATCTTATTTGAGCTACCTGCGCCTGGTGGTGTAAGAAACAGACATCTGGAGAGAGCATATGACTTGCCTAAGGTCACACGGCACTACCAACTCGCAAAGCCAATAATAAAAGCCAGTTTTCCTAACCCAGAAGCCTGTGCCCTGCAGTCACAGCACACTCACTCCTGTGTGCGGAGGGCATAGTTGGCTGGCTTTGAAGATAGAGTGTATCCATCTCTGGAAAGAGCTAATTTGTAGGACAAGTACGGAGAGGCTGAATCATTCTGTTTCTTTCAGGGGCAGGATTGTAGGTGTTATTTTGCATTTGGACATGGTTACAGTGTTAGCTCTGATGCTCATAGGTCTTAGCTATCCCAAAGTTTTACTTAATGGGATTCATGCAAAGGGACTTGATTTTCAACCTCTGGGTAGTTATTTGGGGGTTGTATTAGAAACATATTTTTATCGAAATATATATTTACAATGAGATTCATCCTCTTCAAGTCTCCATCCTTTACCGTTGCTTACGGCGAAGGGCTTCCCAGGTTGTTTTTCCGTATTAGCGGGGGGTTCACAATGATCCCTTGCATGGACAGTGGCTAAGTGCAAACCCTTCAAATGGCGTGTTTACCATTTATTTTGTTTATTCTTTCCTTATCACAAAAGCTGTGCTAGCTCATTGAGGGCCTTTTGGGAAAAAGTACACAAAAAGAAAACATGAGTTACCCCACCCAGAGTGAACTCTATGACATGTTGGCAAATGTTCTTGGTAGAAAAATGTAGGATACCCCAGACGCCTACAAGGCAAATGTCTGATTTCTCCCTGGGATGCAGTGACCTGGTGAAAGCACGCAGAGCTGAATTAATCATGCATCTGAGAATGTGCTGACCAGGCATGTGAGGGCAGAACTAGTGATGCCCCAGCATGGGGCAAAGGTGCTCTTTCAAAGGAAAGACATGCATTTGGTATAAACACATCACATACTTCCCATATATAGGGGACATAGCTATTCCTTTGTTTTTGCAACATCCTAAATGTGTTTATGTCCCTGCTTCACAGAGCTGGAAGATTGTATTCTTATAATTTAAGTGATTAAAAGAATTAGAACAATCCTAGAGATAATTATAAACATCCTGATGGATTAGAAAACAAGTTAGGAATCAATGACTTGAGGCAGAACTCCTGCCCAAAATTATCCCAGGAGTTGGGGAAGGATGTATATTATGGCTCTTTACTTACAGATTCTTCATCTATAGGTGAGGGGTGATCTCCAGCAACCAGATTTTTAAATAAGAGTCATGGATAATCCCATGAACGACTCTCTGAGCCACACTGCTAAAGTTTTCTCTGAGTCGCCGGCTGGATCGGAGTTTCTCACCGTTGGCTGCTGATGTGACTGCAGTGTACCACACCACCACCACCTCAGAGAAGGTGTATTTATCTCACTCCAACGCTGCTGCTGTAGTTCCCAACAGGCCTCCCTGTCCCCAGCTCCCTGTCCCCAGTCCATCTTTAACTGTGCCATAAGAAATATCTTCTTAAACCAGATTTTCTCAACCTTGGAACTACTGACATTTGGGGCTAAATGGTTCTTTGTTTTGTGTGGGCTGTCCTGTCCTTGAAGGATATTTAGCGTCATCTGTGGCCTTTCCCCACTAAAAGCCAGCAGCACTCCCAGCCCTACCTGTGACAACCAAAAATTGTCTGCAGCCATCGGCAAATGTCCCTTCAGAGCAAGTATGATCCTGGTTGACCACCACTGCTCTCAAACTCTAGGGAAGAATGGGTTAGTCTCCTTCTCTATTGCCCAAATGTTTACCATGGCATTCAAATATCTGTGCAATTTGCCTCCAAACCACATTTCTAGCTTTGTCTTCTATTAAAGTATTTGGTGACCCTCACTCTTTACCAAGGGGACCATTCTTTCAATTAACCATTGCTATTCACACCTTTGTACATTTGCTTTTGCTTTTTCTCAGGCTTTGTGTATAGGATTTTTTCATTGTTGTTGTTATTGCTTTCCCAGGAAAACTTGACTCCTTTCTTCAAAGGTTAGTTCAAAGCTCCAAAGTTTTTCTTGATTCTCCTAATCCCCTCTACTCCCTCCGTGTGTGCCGCACATTAACTTCTGCCTGCACTTCAAGTTTATTCACCATTTTTGCCCATCTCTTTCCACTTCAGTTGCGAAGATTAGAACTCACTTCTGCTCAAGTCACTGGCACTTGTATAGGAAAAGTACAAGTTGCCTCTTAATGACTGATGCCTCATTTTATTCTTAATGAAAAAATATTTGACATTTAAAGTACACTACAGAGAGTAAATATTTATAATCCATATCTTGTACTGACTCACCAAAAACAATGCAAATAAAATTAAATGTGTGTTATAGACTTTATAGCATCACATTTAAAGTCAGGATATCAGCTACTAACCTTTCATACTACCTCGTTTTTGTCAAGTCCTTAACTAAAGTTAAAATCAGTAAAAAAAGTTACCAAAATATTCATAAGCATGCCAAATTAAAACCACCCCCCAAACAAACCTATAAGCCATGCTCACTTTAGTGTCTTTCCTCTCCTTTAATAAATATGGATTACACTTCAAGTTATCTTTGAAAAGCAGGTGCTATATAAACATCTTTGAAAGAATTATTATAAAGGGAGACCCATGGAGGTCTAGGATTCAGAAATTACTCTATTATTGGCTTAACAATTGCAGTATTTTACAGCAATTTAGCTGGTCTCCATTTCTTCCTTGTTGCCTTGTGCCTTTAACTTTACATTTTATAACAAATGTCTACAACTGATTCTAACCATCCAAACTTAGCCCCAGGTATAAGGCGCTGATTTCTACTACTGCAGCTCCCCTGACCTCAAGAAGGAAACAGGATTAATGGTTGGAGGGGAAGGTGAGGCCTCCTGAGGCAGGTATGGTGATGGTGGTGGTGGAGGTCCTTTGAGAACTTCACTGCTTATTTATAAGGTGTTAACATTTATAACTGATAGTTGGGAGGAAATAAAAACCAAGGTTGAGTTGAAGGAAAGGGGGGCATTCTTCTATTGAGACATGAAAATCTATAATAGCATTCTGCCAAGAGTTTGCCAATACTTATGTAGAGACTACCTGATTCCTATGTCATTTGGATTTCTGTAAATCACATGTAGCTGACTGGGCTCCTGCTTAGAAAGAGCAACGTCTGAGGGTATGAATGAAGCTTTAGTTTAGGTTGTCCCAGGTCTTATTAAGTCCAAATTGTGTCACATCTACACGTAGTCTCCTTTCTAACATTTGTGTTTGTTACAAAAGAAAAATGAAAGATTATTTTAATTTTGGAAAGATCTCCAAAGAGATCATCATTCACTGACCAAAATGATTCCTAACTGTATCATTACCCATCTAAAGTGCTAATAAAATTTACCAAGAAACAATGTAGAGAATATAAATAGAAATATGCTGTCTTTCATTTTTAAGCACATATTGGAATAGACATGGGAAGCAAATCTAATGGGGATAATTTTACACTGTGATATTTATGTCAATATGAAGTTGTGTTTATGAAATATCACAGAAGAGTGTTTCCCTGGATGTCTGAAATGCTAAGAATAAACTTCTGGTAGGCAACTCTAAGGTTCTAATTCCAGTAGTTAGGATTCTTCTCATTATTTACGTTTCACGTGAGAGTGTGAGGCAGCCCATACAAATCTTACATTTTCTTGGTACCTGGACATCTGAGTGTTTCAACATCTGTTTTTCAAGTACCAGTCTTTTCTTCTTTACCACCAGAGACTGGTATGTTCCATTTTGCGTCTGTACATAAACACATGTTTACACTCTCGTATGGAGGAAGACTTAACACTGGGCAGAAGTACAGATATTACAAGAGTCTATAAAGCACTGTGTATCTTTCCCATCACCATGATGAAAAAGAATGTCAACAGTTGTGCAACTGCAGTATAACAAGTGTGCTTGGCCTAATTGGTCAAGCGGACCAGAATGATGTTTTTTTTTTTAACCAGTGTCACTTCTAATCTATTCCAACAGTAATGGACAACAAAGGGGCCCATTTCCCACGGATATCTTCAAAGTGCTATGGGCTGCCATTTGAACCATTCTTTAATTGCATCTGGCACAGACTGGAGCAGGCTCCATAGAAGCAAGAGGGCGTATTAACTAGATTTGGCTAACCCCACGTCACTGTAATGATGAGGCTTTGAATGACTAAAAGAAGTTTAGCTTCATTCTTTACTACGAACTATTAATAACCACCGAGCACATAGTAGGTACCGAAAACTTGAATTTTTTATCATAATATATTTACTTTTAACATTTTTCTTAATAGGTATTCAGAGTATTTTTACTTTTGTTTTTGCTTTTGGTGTGTATATATATGACGCATGTGGTTTATCTAATCTTGAATGCAAAATTTTCTGGATAATTAAGATAAAATTGGAAATGATCAGATGGAATATATACTACAACATTTTTCTCAGAAAAGCTTATCTCTTATTCATTATTTTAATTTTGAATTTATATTGCCACTGACAGATACATGTTTTGCTTTCAATTTTTGCTTCTTGTCTTATCTTCACTGTTAATGGTATTGTACATTATTTAAAAAATCTTCCACAATAATTGAAAGGGATGGCTGTACTATTCCTTGAGTTAGAGATAATTCACTAAATGTTTCTATCTGCCTCTTTTGGTTCAGCAGACTTACTGTATTGACTCCTGAGCCTGAAATGAGAATAGGAAAATAGCCTGATTCCCTTCAGGCTGACCTTTGCTTAGGATAAGGTGTGACAATGTCCATTCTGGAATGGGAAGGGCACTGAATTAATAGCATGTCTGATCAAAATGGTAGATTAAATATATGCATTTTTTCCTGGTTCCTCTCAGATAATCTCCTGCAATGACAATAAGCAAAACAAATGAACAAAATTAGGCATAGCCCAAAAGGGCAAGAGCATGGAGGAGGTTGGAATACATGAGGGATGTCAACAACATATTCTGAAGCTCCAAAGTGGATCAGTGGTAACTGGCGTAGCTGACTTGGGACTGTTCTAAAATAAGGGACTGGAAAGTGTGGTATAAGCCAATAAAAAGCCAGCTGATTCATTCTTCTGAACTTTAGACAGATTAGGAATAGAGGAGATAATAGGTATTTTTGAAAGCTGGGGTATAGATGCACTTGTATGCCCAAACTCATACGGAATGACTGGTTGAAAGTCTTTAAAAGAAGTAACCAAATTTCCTCTTCCAATACACATAGCCAGGGAACCGTCTCTCTCTCTCTCACTCAGGTAGAAGACCAGAGGTCTAGTCTTTTGAAAATTTGAACCTCGGAGGACCAAATCCCAAGGCACAGATGAAAGAAGGTATGAGGCTTCATATTGAAAACGAAAAGATTGAGTGAAAGTCTACAAATGGACCAGTGAGATACCCCAGTTTATTTTACTCAGCTGCTAGAACATGTGCATTGGGCTATGGATCCTCCCCACAAATCCTGTTTTTTCCTATCCTACCCCCTGCCACACACTTTCAGGCAGCACACTGGAGGACTGTTCTAAAACACTGGAGGAAATACTAAAGAGCAGCAAACACAGACCTAAAGATCTTGATTTTTGAGGCTATCCCACAAAATATTAAGTACTCACCAAAAAGACCACCAGTTAGTAAGTCCAACCTCAGTGCAAAGAGCTGTCAATTTTCATTTAGTGCCTCATTCAAAATATAATAAACCGAGTATTACCAGGACTTTAGGAAAACCTCTGATACGAAAAATAGAAACCATCAAAATCAACAAAGGAGACACTGCCAAGAAGAAGGGTAATATGTCTAATCAGTAGCCTTGGATCAATAAAGAAGACCCATGTCTGAAGGAAAACAGACTTTAACAAAGGGAATAGAAGCAAGGAAGGGAGGTGAGGATGACTGGGGTGGGTGGTGAGTGGTGGGGGGTAAATGCAGACAACTGCAACTGAACAACAATAAAATAATTTAAAAATAAAGTATTGACTTTATCTCCACAAAAAAGTTAAAGACAACAAAAAAATAAAAAATAAACTAACAATATTGGAAGATAAAGGTGAGGTTACTTCTTGGAGAATAGAACCAATAAAGGAGAAAATATATATGAAAATTAGAGAATTAGTAGTAAGGTTTTGTATAAAAAGACAACAGAGGAAAAGTTATTAAAATTGGTATAAGAAAACTTCCCAGAATGGCAGAACTTAAATTTCCAAATTGAAGGAGCCACTGAGTGCTCAGTCCAATGTGCAAAGATAGACTTAACCAAAGAATAACACTGTATAATTTCCAAAGTCTGAGAAAAATAGAAGATTCTGTAGACTTCCAGACAAGGGAAACTAGGTTTCATAAATGAGATCAAGAGTCAATGAAATCTAGAAAGCCATGGGCATTACCTTGAAATTATGAGGGAAAGTAATTCTTAGTCAGGTATGAGAATAGAATAAAAGAATTTCAGGACCAAAAATAACTCAAAATTCAATCTCCTAAGCACCCCCTCACAGGAAAGGTGGAAAATATGCTCCATAAATATGAAGAAACATGGTATGCAAAGTACAGGAAAACAGGCACAGGACAGAGGTGCAGGGAATTCACAGAAGGATGGAAAAACCTACCACAGCGCAAGACAGCTATGCAGCACACACAGAAACAAGTGTTGCAGTCTGGGGCAGGACTGCTGGGGATAAGTGGAGTGAGACACATTTCATATTGCTGCTGAGGAGACAAGAAAACTAGCTAGAGATAGAATGAAAGTCAGGCACATGGAAGCAACAACAACAAACAAACACATGCAACCCAATGTTGTTCAAGAAAGAAGACAGTATTATTATTTGGCTCAGCAGTGAGCAAAGTTTGTTTCATCATAAAAAATGAAAACACTGAATAGCGACGGAAGAAAATTCACTAAATCTCTATTGTGAGTAAAGGAGAAGAGGAAGTATATGTCGGGAAAAAAAGAGTAAAATAGCTACCATATTTTTTGGACCGTAAGACGAGCCTAGGTTTTAGAGGAGGAAAATAGAAAAAAATTTGAAGCAAAAAATGTGGTAAAATATTTAATAACATAAATACGATAATATTTCATCAATGTGAATGTAAACAGAACTCAACAGCAACATTAACAACCATTAGTCCTCCCAAATTTGGGGGGGGTGCATCTTATAGCCCCCAAAATACAGTAAATCCTGTCTTTTACAGTAAAAATATCTACTATGAAAAATTTTCAAAGAAGTAGAACTGTAAGTGAGCTAATTGCAAACATAGAGATAAATACCAGAATATGCTAGAAGAGTAAAGAGTGGATGGGAAGCAGGAATGTGGGGTGAGGAGGAGTGTGGGCGAAGGACTCCAGCTTTTGTGTCAAAGGCCCTGTGGTACAAGTTGATTCCTTAAGCTATGTAAGAAAACTACGTAATAAGAATTCAATTGACAACANAAATCTCTATTGTGAGTAAAGGAGAAGAGGAAGTATATGTCGGGAAAAAAAGAGTAAAATAGCTACCATATTTTTTGGACCGTAAGACGAGCCTAGGTTTTAGAGGAGGAAAATAGAAAAAAATTTGAAGCAAAAAATGTGGTAAAATATTTAATAACATAAATACGATAATATTTCATCAATGTAAATGTAAACAGAACTCAACAGCAACATTAACAACCATTAGTCCTCCCAAATTTGGGGGGGTGCATCTTATAGCCCCCAAAATACAGTAAACCCTGTCTTTTGCAGTAAAAATATCTACTATGAAAAATTTTCAAAGAAGTAGAACTGTAAGTGAGCTAATTGCAAACATAGAGATAAATACCAGAATATGCAAGAAGAGTAAAGAGTGGATGGGAAGCAGGAATGTGGGGTGAGGAGGAGTGTGGGCGAAGGACTCCAGCTTTTGTGTTAAAGGCCCTGTGGTACAAGTTGATTCCTTAAGCTATGTAAGAAAACTACGTAATAAGAATTCAATTGACAACAACAATAACACAATTTGAGCAGGAGTCTACATCATTATTTTTATAGCTCCTCCTGGATAACTAAGGTATCTAGCTGTGCAATATAAAAAATAGAGGCATTTTTTGAAGAACATACAAGTTACAAGACATATTATACATAGGGTGATGACATCTTAGTCTCCTTCAAAGTAGGCACCTGAGACCTCACACAGTTCTTCCAATCACTATCAGCTGCCCCATATTTTCTTGAATCTCATTGATGGTCTGAAATCTCTTTCTTTCAAAGGTGATTTTTAGTTTTGGGAAAAGCCAGAAATCTCAGGGTGCCAAATCTGGGATGTAGGGGGGCTGGGTCACCTGGGTGATTTTATGTTTGACCAAAAAACTCTGCATGAGACATGATACATGAACATGTTGTGATGAAGCTGCCAATCACCAGTTTCCCATAGCTGTGACCTACTAAATCATCCAAATAGTTTCTGTGGAGGACTAATCATGCTTAAAGCAAAGTTCAATGCAGATTTATTGCTCTACTCACTCAGTCATTTTGAATGGGACAGCCACACAGCACACATCCTCATTCAGTGGCTTCTACCACCCCTACTGACTAGTGCAGTGAAGTCACCACTGTTCACACATGCACATTCCAATCCACTGTCCTTGGCTGCCAGGTTTCACAGGGGTCATGCAAACCATTCTTGTTATATTACCAATGGCTGGGCTTTTTCTGGACGGACCTCATAAAAACAAACATGTATTATCTATTTTGAGATAATACACTGAGATAATACACTGTGTTACGCAGTTTGATATGCACCATTTTAATTCTAATGACAACCCCAACAGGCAGGCATTATTTTGTACCTATATTCCAGACAAAGAACTTCGGCTCTGAGTTCCAAAGGCTTGGTTGTCCAAGGTCACTGGACTAGCGAAAGTCAGACCCTATCTTAATCATTTTTCACCCTGAGTTCTATCATCTTACCATATTTCATTGAATTATATAAAAAGGTTGATTGCAAGAAGTTGTTATGAGATACCATGTTTCTCCAGGCCTTCCTTCAGGTCCATAAAAAGGTGGGCACCTAGACAGTAACTTTAATCCTTCTTTGGAGGAAATTAATAAAAAGGAGGCGGGGGGAAGGAAAAGCAAGGTCTGAGAAGACTTTATTCTCAGAATGTATTTATTACCCACACAATTTCAACATCTTGTGTCTTAAAGGTTTAAAAGATTGTATTTGGAAATTAGTTATTTATGGAGGTGAAGCATTTACTTTTTTAGGCAACAAAGTAGTAGAAATTACCAAAAGTGGAATGAATTAATGATATTAAATGTCTTTCAGAGAAAGAAGTCTCTTTTATAGTCAGAACATTAAACCAGTCATCTATAAGTTGGTGGGAATAGCTAGAAATAGGGTAGTTTCCCTACATCAGCACTTTCTCCCTTTATATTAATAGGGTCAGACAATGCATTATGAGATTGAAAATAGTAATTTGATTATTTTCTGGGAAATAGTTTTAACTATTACTGAGGCTATGCACTTTTTTGTTTTTAAAGTAATTATCATGAAAAAAATATTTTGGTTCAATTCCATTCAGTTTTGGACACTTCAAAATTTTATGCCTTTGGAATAAAAATAAAAACAAATTACTTGTTTCTTTTCCTTTAGATTCAAGCTTTGTATTTGCTTGTCTGACTTTAAAAAAGGACCAACAAATTAGCCAATCTGCAAGCATTTGTGAAAAATGATCATATTCATGGATGGTTAAAGCCATAGCTAAGAGAATCTATTTCTGCATTAGGTTAAGTGTTTCCAGTTAAAGAGGCTATTCTAATTCTTAATGCATACCAAAATGTAAATGGTTAAAATTGTTAATGTTTACTCTAACCATACTGTGATAGAATAGAAAATAAGGTGAACAACAAAAAAAGAATATGATAGGTTCCTTTCCCCAGGTTCTTGTTAATTACCTCATGTATCTAGGTAAGTCCCTTAATTGTATGACCAAACATGCTCATAAAGAAAATTGAGAAAAGAGACTGAGGAAGATGGTGGCGGAGTAGGACAAAGGATTTCGCTTCTCTCCATGCACTGGAGAAGGACCTGGCTGATCTGCGGAAGAGCACAGCAGATGCCAAACTGGGACTCAGCATATAAGAAGGCAGGACTCCAGAGACTGTAGCGGACACTGAATGACCACAGATCAACAAGGTACGAGGGAGCAGCACAGAGGCGGTGGCCAGGCCCCCTGCCAGGCCAAGCCAGGGCCCTGGCCGGCCGCCCAGGTCTCTGAGACCCGAGGGTGGGCAACACCGTCTCTGGGAGAGAACTGGTCACCGGCACCACCCCTGTCTGGCAGGGTGCAGATTGGAAAACACCATAAGAGATCGGTCTTCCAGTAGTGGCAGAGAGAGAAGTGAGCATTCGGAAGCAAGCTCCGATAACCCGTGGAGTCAGGTTGCTGGCTTGGGAGAACTGAGAGTTGCCAGAGCACTCCCGGCTTCGAGGGGCCCGTGCCTGCCTGCGAGCAGTCCCAGGGAATCTCGGGCTGCTGTCAGGGCCTCCAGAAGTGGGTCAGTTGCGAGCTCCATCCCTACTCAGACCAGCTCCATCCCTGCTCGCCAGTGGCGAGGCAGCGCAGACCGGCTGCATCCCTGCTCAGCTGGTGCAGACTAGGAGACACTGTGAGTCAAGCATTGATCTTCTGCTTGACCGGCTGCAAGTCGCTCGCGCCTCCCCGGTCCCCTAGTGGCCCGTGCCATCGCCAGCGCCTACCCCTTCAGCCGAGCCCGCCTTCCGGGCCCCTGGTTTCCTTGACCATGGGTAGCGCGCACCTTCCCGGCACCCGGGCGACCTGCGCCATCACCGGCGCCGGCTCCTTCAGCCGCGCACGCCTTCCCGGCACCCCCCCCCCCCCCCCCCCCCCGNCCCCCCCCGCTTCATCGGCCTCAGGTCTCGTGTGCCTTCCCGGCCCCTGAGGGGCCCCGAGCAGGCCGTCTACCGTCTACTCGGGGAACTGCCAGTCGCCCGTGCTTTTCCAGTGGGGCAGGGTCTGCGCCAACCCTCGGCTTGAGGAATTGAGAGTCGCCCAGGTGATCCCTGTGGCACAGGACCTGCACCGGCTGGCGAATAAATTCGGGGAGTCTCTGGCTGCTGTTTGGGCCCCTGGAAGAGAGCCAGTCACCAGCTTCACCCCTACTCAGTCTGCGCAGGCAGGGAAACACAGGGAGTCAGGCTGTTGCTGTTGGTTTGGGAGAATTGTGAGTTGCCCTGTGTATTCAGCCACAACACAGGGAAAGGTCCACACCCAAGCCTACGAGAACAAGAAAGCCAGGCTGGGAGCGTGCACCCTCATGTCAGACCAGGGCTGGGAAGCCTGGGAGAAAATCTGCTCTCAGTAGGGTGCGGGTGAGAGGCGCCAGTCTGGATCTTGGGGGGTACTGGCAAGACGAGTTGAGTGTACCAAGGCGCGAGAAGAGCCACAATAACAGCCCCTCAGGCTGCTGCAGTTAGTGAGACCAAACGGGTTGACTCGCTGGACACCAACCGGAGGAGTAGAGAGAGCAGAGAAGACCAAGATACCTACAGGAGACTGCACCACTGAATTCCACAGGTATCCTACCACAGGAGTTCACGCCATAAACTCAGGGTACCAGAACAGATCAATCTAAGAAGCTGAGGCCAACGAGAAGAGCAGCACAAACAATGGGGAGACAAAGAAACAATCCCCAAATGAAAGAAAAGGAGGAAGCCACAGAAAGAATGTTAGATGAAATAGAGGCCAGTCAACTATCAGATGTGGAATTCAAAGCACTGGTTATCAGGAAATTCAAAGAGCTTACAACGAACTACCAGAAACTACAGGGGAGCTACAATGAACTCTCCACAAATTATACCAGCATGAAAAAGGAAATAGAAGCCATCAGCAAAGGCCAAGAGGAAATGAAAAATACAATTTCTGAATTGAAGAACACAGTAGAAGGTATGAAGAGTAGGATTGATGAGGCGGAGGACCGCATAAGCGAGCTCGAAGACAAGGTGGAAAGAATCTCCCAGACAGACGAGGTAATGGAAAAGAGAATCAGAAAAAATGAGGAGAGTCTAAGAGAAATACAAGACAATATGAAACGTAATAATATCCGAATAATAGGAATACCAGAAGGGGAAGAAGAAGAACAAGGGATAGAAAACCTACTTGAAAGAGTAATAACAGAAAATTTTCCTAAGATGAGGGGAGAGAAAGTCACACGAATCCAGGAATCGCAGAGAGTCCCAGGCAGGTGGAACCCAAAGAGGCCTACTGCAAGACACATCATCATTAAAATGGCAAAACTCCAGGACAAAGAGAGAATCCTAAAGGCAGCAAGGGAGAAAAAGGAAGTAACATACAAGGGGGTCCCAATAAGGTTGGCTAATGACTTCTCAACGGAAACATTCCAAGCAAGAAAAGAATGGCAGGAAATATTCCAAGTAATGAGAAACAGAGGCCTACAACCGAGACTGCTTTATCCAGCAAGGCTCTCAATCAAGATAGAAGGCCAAATAAAGAGCTTCCAAGACAAAAGAAGTCTAAAAGAATACGCCTCCACAAAACCTGCTCTACAAGAATTACTAAAAGGGCTGCTTTAAGGAAAGGAAGGAAAAGAGAGAGACAGAGAGGAACACAGGTACATAAATGGCAATGAATAAGTACCTTTCGATAATAACTTTAAACGTAAATGGATTAAATGCACCAATTAAGAGACATAGAATAGCTGAATGGATAAGAAAGCATGACCCACACATATGCTGCCTACAAGAGACTCACCTGAGGACAAAAGACCACCACAGACTGAAAGTGAAAGGATGGAAACAAATTTTCCAAGCAAATGGACATGAAAAAAAAGCCGGGGTAGCAATCCTCATATCAGACAAAATAGACTTCAAAAAAAAGGCTATAAAGAGAGACCCAGAAGGTCACTTCATAATACTCAAGGGAAGAATCCACCAAGAAGACATTAACATCATAAATATATATGCACCCAACACAGGAGCACCCAAATATATAAAGAAAATCCTAGAGGACCTCAAGAAAGATATTGACAGCAACACAATTATAGTAGGGGATTTTAACACCCCACTGTCAAAAATGGACAGATCTTCCAAACAAAATATCAACAAAGATATAGCAGCATTAAACGACACTCTAGAAGAAATGGACCTAATTGATATATATAGAGCCATCCATCCCAAAGAAACTAAATACACTTTCTTTTCAAACGCACATGGAACATTTTCAAAGATAGATCACATGATAGGACACAAAACCAGTCTCAACAACTTCAGGAAAATAGAAATCATACCAAGCATCTTCTCTGATCACAAGGGACTGAAATTGGAAACCAACCCCACAGGAAAAAACCCAAAACACCCAAAATCATGGAGACTGAATGGTAGGCTATTGAACAATGAATGGGTCAAGATTGAAATTAGGGAGGAAATCAAAAAACTCCTTGAAACAAATGAAAATGAACTCACCACAACCCAAAATTTATGGGACACAGTGAAGGCAGTCCTGAGAGGGAAGTTCATAGCGATACAGGCTCACCTAAAGAGGATAGAAACATTTCAAACAAACAACCTAACCCAACGCCTGCAAGAACTCGAGGAACAACAACAAAGACAGCCCAGAGCAAGTAGAAGGAAGGAAATAACCAAGATCAAAGCAGAATTAAATGACATAGAGACTAAAAGCACAATTCTAAAGATCAATGAATCCAGGAGTTGGTTTTTTGAAAAGATAAACAAAATAGACAAACCTTTAAGTAGGCTCATTAAGAAAAGAAGAGAGAGGACACAAATAAACACAATCAGAAATGAAAGAGGAGAGATTACAACTGATACCACAGAAATAGAAAGGATTGTAAGAAATTACTATGCGGAACTGTATGCCAAGAAATTTGAAAACCTGGGTGAAATGGACAAATTTCTAGAAAAATATAATCTTCCAAAACTCAATGAAAAAGAAGCAGAAAACCTGAACAGGCCAATAACAGCAAATGAAATTGAAGAAGTAATCAAAAAACTCCCATCACACAAAAGCCCTGGGCCAGATGGTTTCACAGGAGAATTCTACAAAGCTTTTAAGGAAGAGCTAACCCCTATTCTTCACAGACTATTCCAAAAAATCCAAAAGGAGGGAAAACTCCCCAACTCTTTCTATGAAGCCAGCATCACCCTAATCCCAAAGCCAGATAGAGACACAACAAAGAAAGAAAATTACAGACCAATATCACTGATGAACATAGATGCTAAAATCCTCAACAAAATATTGGCAAATCGCATCCAACAATATATCAAAAAGATCATACACCACGACCAAGTGGGATTCATCCCGGGGATGCAAGGATGGTTCAATATACGCAAATCAATAAATGTAATACACCAAATAAACAAAAGCAAAGACAAAAACCACATGGTCATATCAATAGATGCGGAAAAAGCTTTTGATAAGGTACAACACCCATTTATGATAAAGGTACTCAGCAAGGTGGGAATAGAGGGAACATTCCTCAATATAATAAAGGCCATATATGAAAGACCTACAGCCAACATCATACTCAATGGGCAAAAACTAAAAGCTTTTCCACTAAGATCAGGTACAAGACAAGGTTGCCCACTTTCACCACTTCTATTCAATATAGTATTAGAAGTTCTAGCTGCAGCGATCAGACAAGAAAAGGAAATAAAAGGCATCCAAATCGGAAAGGAGGAAACAAAACTGGCATTGTTTGCAGATGACATGATAGTGTACATGGAAAACCCTATAGCCTCTACCAAAAAACTGCTGGAACTAATAAATGAATTTGGCATAACAGCGGGATACAAAGTTAATATCCAGAAATCAAAGGCATTTTTGTATACCAACAATGAAGCAGCAGAAGCAGAAATCAGGAAAAAAATCCCATTCGATATAGCAAAAAGAAAAATAAAATATCTGGGAATAAACCTAACCAAGGAGGTAAAAGACCTGTATGCAGAAAACTACACAACACTGAAGAAAGAAATCAAGGAAGACACAAATAAATGGAAACATATACCGTGTTCATGGATTGGAAGAATTAACATCATCAAAATGTCCATACTACCCAAAGCAATTTACAGATTCAATGCAATACCTATTAAAGTACCAATGGCGTATTTCACAGACATAGAACAAACACTTCAAAAATTTATATGGAACCAGAAAAGACCCCGAATAGCTGCTGCAATTTTGAGAAAGAAGAACAAAGTAGGAGGGATCACAATACCTGATATCAAACTGTATTACAAGGCCACTGTAATCAAAACAGCCTGGTACTGGCACAAAAACAGGCACATAGACCAATGGAATAGAACAGAGAGCCCAGAAATAAACCCAACTCTCTACAGTCAATTAATATTCGACAAAGGGGGCAATAACATAAAATGGAGTAAAGACAGCCTTTTCAACAAATGGTGTTGGGAGAACTGGACAGCTACATGCAAAAAAATGAAACTTGAGCACCAACTTACACCATACACCAAAATAAATTCAAGGTGGATAAAAGACTTAAATATAAGCCGTGAAACCATTAAAACCCTAGAGGAGAGCCTTGGCAAGAAAATCTCAGATATTCTACGCAGCAATATTTTTACTGATACGTCCCCTAGAGCAAGGAACATAAAGGAAAGAATAAACAAATGGGATCTCATCAAAATTAAAAGCTTCTGCATGGCTAAGGAAAACAGTATCAAGATACAAAGAGAAGCAACAGCTTGGGAAAACATATTTGCCAATGATACCTCAGATAAGGGTTTAATCTCCAAAATATACAAAGAACTCATTCGGCTCCACTCAAAGAAGACAAGCAACCCAATCAAAAAATGGGCAGAGGACTTGAACAGACATTTCTCCAAGGAGGACATACAGAGAATCCAGAGACACATGAAAAGATGCTCGATATCACTAGCTATCAGAGAGATGCAAATTAAAACCGCAATGAGATACCACTTAACACCAGTCAGATTGGCTATCATAAACAAAGAAACAAACAACAAGTGCTGGAGAGGTTGTGGGGAAAAGGGGACTCTAGTTCACTGTTGGTGGGATTGCAGACTGGTACAACCACTATGGAAAACAGTATGGAATTTTCTAAGAAAACTAAAAATGAACGTACCTTTTGACCCAGCAATTCCACTCTTGGGAGTATATCCTAAGAACCCTGAAACACCAATCCAAAAGAACCTATGCACCCCGATGTTCATAGCAGCACAATTTACGATAGCCAAGAGTTGGAAGCAGCCTAGATGCCCATCGGTAAATGACTGGATCAAAAAACTATGGTACATTTACACAATGGAATTCTATGCTGCAGAAAGGAAGAAGGAACTACTACCCTTTGCAACATCATGGATGGAACTGGAAAGCATTATGCTGAGCGAAATAAGCCAGGCGGTGAAAGACAAATATCATATGATCTCACCATTAACAGGAATCTAAACAAACCAAACAAGCAAGCAAAATACGACCAATGACACTCAAATATGGAACAGGCTGTCAGGGCCCAGAGGGGAGAGGGGAGAGAATCATAGGGGAAAAGGGAATGGACTCACATGAACAAGTATAAAAGACACATGGACAATAACTAAGGGTGGGGGGTGGAAAGGGGGAGGGAGGCGGGGAGCATGGGGTGGGGGGTGGGCAGGGTTGGGAATATAAGACAGAAACCTGTACTTGAACAAGAATTAAATAAAAATTATATTAAAAAATAAAAATAAAAAAATAAAAAAATAAAAATAAATAAAAACTAGATAAATAAAACTAAAATAAAAATATTCTTTAAAATATTTCAAAAAAAGAAAATTGAGAAAATATGATCCATTATAACTATTTTCAAGGTTGTGAGTATGTTGCACTTTAAACAAGAACCAAGCACCATCTACATAAAATATATTCTGTTAAGAAGCAACACTGATAATCTATTTCCCCAAAGGACAGTCTCCTGCAGTGGTTTGCTATTACAATATCCAGGTGTGCCTATTGCCTGAGACAGGAATAACACATTTGCTAATAAAACTACTCTCCACAGGTCCTCTGAATTGGGAGGCCTGCATGACCATACTGTAGAGATTTGCTTGGTGAAATCACATGGACCATGTCAAGGGCTTGGGTCAAAAAACTGGTTTTGTTGCAAGGAGTCTTGGGCAAATAACTGAAACACTCTGCTCAGATTTTCTCACCCATAAAAGGGAAGCCCTGTTCGCTTCATAAAAATTTTGTTAGGTTCAAATGAATAAATAATATGAGTGGCTATTGTACAGGAAGATTTATTATAAATCATAAAGTACTATAGAAATATGTTATAATGATATTACTAACACAAATAATAATAGAATAACATAAATATTAACACATCCCTTGGTGACCACCAAGGGCTCATGGTGTGCTATAGATACTTTTAGTAGTATCTTGATGACTTTGGTATTAGAAGTGCTTCTCTCAGATCTGGGACAGTTCAGCCCTGGGCTCTCATTTACTGGAAAGGGAGAACTAACTCATGCAGCCAGGGTCACATCACTATGGTAGCAAAGCGCCATCCTCCCCACATCCCACATGTGGTCAGATTTAAGGGCTAATGGTAATTAAAGATTGACACAGAGTGAATAAGATTAATATTTGAAAAGGATTACATCAGAAAAGATTTACATCAAAGGGTTCTTTCTCTTTTCTCCCAAAGCGGGTCTGGGATACAAAAGAAGTCTTATGCAAAGCATTCTAAGCCTCTCAGTTATTTGAACAGAAGTTAAAAAATATGATGAGGTGAGCACAGATTTTTTTTCTACTGGAAAATACCAGAAGTTAAAGTATGCTTAAGTCTTTACTCCACCTATAGGAAACAGTACTATGCTAGAAGGTAAACTGGGTCATGGATGTCCAGGAATTTGGGAATCTTGTTTGGAACAGGTAGAGAAGAGCATGTGTGGCAGACAGAAGAAACAGGTCTCATAAGTCACCCATCAAATTTCAGTACCAACATGTGCTTCTGGTTAACCTGCAAAGATACAAGTTTTCTTGTGTGGTAGTAGAGAAAAATGCAGCATATTCATGTCTATGTTTGCAGGTCATCTGTTGTATAGCCATAGAACCTGCTCCCCTACACACACATATGCACATACACACACATGTCAGTCAAGAATATGGTCTGAAACCAAAATAAAAATAAAACTAATAAAACTAACATTATGGATAAAACTAATAAGACATACAATTAATATAAAAAGTCTATTTTGCTTTACAATAGCTTAAATATTGGGAACTAATTGCATGACAGATATGTGCATATCCCTATTTTACAAGTGAGGAGAGAGGACCTTCTTCAGAATCCCCAGCACCCAAAGGGAATGGACTTCAGAGATGGGGAACCCAGTAAAGTGCAGGGACCTGGGATTTTTCCTTTCAGAGTTGTTTTGAGCCCACTGCAACATCTGTGAAAACACTTGTGGAACTGTTAGAAAAATAAAAGAAAAGTTTCCAGTGGGGTTGTCCAGTGACACTCCCAGCTATTATTATTCTCACTGCAGAGGGAAGCTTAGGTCCCAGCTGAGGTTTGCCTTGGGCCATAGGGTGAGTGACTACCTTGGCCAGAGGGACCATGAGGCATTGCGTGGGCTTCCTAGGAGTGTGCAACTCTGGTTTGCTATACGCAGTGTTTGCATCTCATAGATGAGATTTCTCCATAAATCAAAATTTATGCTTTTGGTGCAAAAGCCAAGGATACTATCATCACTTTTCACCCATTTTTTTTTTATTCAACAAATGTTGCTTGAGTACCTACCATATGCTAGGTACTGTTTTAGGCACTTGGCTTACAGTACTGACCAAGAGAAGATTGAAGATAAGAATAAAAATACAAGGTTATGTGAAATTGAGAATCCTGTAAAGAACAGAAAATGTAATACTGGGCTTCCCCAGGTCCCAGACCTGTACCTGTTCGGGCTGTCATATAGAACTGTCATAGTATTACCAACATTTATAGGCTTGAGAGTTGGCTACATGACAGCAGTATCGTGACAATAGTACTTCTTAGAATAGACCTTGGGGGTCTAGGTCTTCAAGAAGCTGGTGTCTTAGTGCTACATTGGTTTAAGGGGACACACCGAAGCACTTGGATCCTGCTGTCGGAAATGAGAAAAAAAGCATAAGCTTTGGAATCACATAATGTCAGATCATGTTCTGGCTCTATCAGGCCCTAGGACTGGGGCTTGGGATGATGTTTATCTTTTCAGAGCCTCTATTTCCTCATGAGCCCTGGGAAGATGACAGTGTCCCTGTCTCTCAGGTGTACTAACCATCACATGAGATATTACCCGTAAATGCACTTTGCAAAGTGTCAAGTGCTATACAAACATTAGCAGCACTATGACAACTCTGCATGCCAGTTCACACACTTATGGTCTGGGCTGTGCAGAGGCCCACCGCATTTTCTGTTGTTTATGGAAGTCTCAAGTGCACACAGCTTGTATTTCGTTCTTATGTTTGATGCTTATTAAGTTTCAGGAAGGTTTTTAAAATCCTTAATATTTCCTATCACCTGGCCCATTTCGAATAGGCACGTCTATCTACAAAATATCTTACATAACACCGAAAATATAGAGGAACCCATTAAATGTCCAGGTTATTTGAAATGAAACTACATAATTAATATCTGGATGGGACCCTAATTTTTCTTTTCCTTCATATCATATATTTCTTTTTTTTAAAATATATTTTATTGATTATACCTTTACAGTTGTTCTATTCCCCCCTTCATTCCCCTCCACCCACACACTCCCTCCCCCACCATTCTCCCCCCCTTAGTTTATAACCACGTGTCTCAAGTTCTTTAGATTCTATATTTCCCCCACTATTCTTGCCCTCCCCCCTATCTATTTTCTACCTACCATCTATGCTATTTTCTGTGCCTTCTCCCCCCTTCTCCTCCTCCAACCCCCCTGTTGCTAACCCTCCATGTGTTCTTCATTTCTATGGTTCCACTCGTGATCTAGCTGTCCTCTTGGTTTGCTTTTGTTTTAGGTGTGGTTGTTAATACCTGTGTGTTTGCTGTCCTTTCACTATTAATATTATTCATCTTCTTTTTCTTATATAAGTCCCTTTAGCATTTCATATCATAAGGGCTTGGTGATGATGAACTCCTTGAACTTGACCTTATCTGAGAAGCACTTTATCTGTCCTTCCATTCTAAATGAAAGTTTTGCTGGATAAAGCAATCTTGGCTGTAGGTCTTTGGATTTCATGACTTGGAATACTTCTTTCCAGCCCCTTCTTGCCTGGAAGGTCTCTTTTGAGAAATCCGCTGACAGTCTGATGGGTACTCCTTTGTAGGTGACTGTCCCCTTATCCCTTGATGCTTCTAGGATTCTCTCCTTCATTTTGGTCTTGGCTAATGTAATTATGATGTGCCTTGGTGTGTTCCTTCTTGGGTCCAACTTCTTTGGCACTCTCTGAGCTTCCTGGATTTCCTGGAAGTCTATTTCCTTTGCCAGACTGGGGAAGTTCTCCTTTATTATTTGTTCAAATACGTTTTCCACTCGTGGCTGTTTCTTTCCCCCTTCTGGTACCCCTATAATCCGGATGTTGGAACGTTTAAAGATGTCCTGGAGGTTCCTAAGCCTCTCCTCATTTTTTTGAATTCTCATTTCTTCATTCCTTTCTGGTGGGATGTTTTGTTCTTCCTTCTGGTCCATTCCATTGATTTGAGTCCCAGTTTCCTTTCCATCACTATTGGTTTCCTGTGCATCTCCCTTCATTTCAATTAGTTTAGCCTTCATATGTTCCTCTAATTTGTGACTATAATCAACCAGTTCTGTGAGCATCCTGATAAACAGTGTCTTGAATTGTGCTTCTGAGAGGCTGGCAATTTCTCGGTCGCTTAGAGTTATTGGCTCTGGGACTTTGAGTTCTTCTTGCGCCATCTTTCGGGCTGTTCGTGCCTGTTCCATAGCAGGATCAGAGCCCTAAAGTGTTCACTAGAACAGGGCAACTAAGTCGCTGGGTTGTGACGTTGTATGTGGGGGCGGGGTCAAAGAGGGACAATGGCTTCCCTCCGCCGCCTGCTGCCGCGACCCCCACCGGCACCGCAGCCACCACTGTCACCGGGCCCACGCATTTCGTTCCACTGCACTCGAGTGTGCCACTGCTGTCGGCCCTCCACCACTGGGTTCGTCCCCTGGGGCCTGCGTGGTCCGTCTCACTGTGCGTGAATGTGCGACCTTGGTCAGTCTGCCCCGCACCCCGACTGGCTTTGGGCTGCCCGTGCGCCTAGCGCCTAGGTCGGGGGATGTGTCCTGCCCGACCCAGCTCCGCTGCTGGTTCCGCCTCTCTTACCGTCCCGTTGAACGGTTCGTAGCTCTCGGACTTCCGTTCTGGTCTTTGGGTGTGTTCTGGTCTTTGGGTGTGTTCTAGTTCTCCAAAACTTTTGTTGTAGTCAAACTTGGTTGTGGGAGAAGGCAGTGTTTCCACCTAGGCCTCCATCTTGGTGGAAGTCTCATATCAGATATTTCAATTAGAATTACCTCATACTATAAACTGATCAGTTTAAGAGGACCTATGATAACTCCCAGTATTTATGGTAGACAAATAGATTATGAAAAATTCCCAGGACTTATGAGTGAAGAGAATTTTTGGACAATTTTCCACTTCACTTATACATGTTACATATATTAAAGTGTATGTTATATACTCTAATATTCATTATATATTTATGTATTTTTAAAACTCCATATTTATAAATTAAATATGTCTAAATAGTTTCAAAATAATACACAAGGAAAGGAAATGTGTGGTAGACTCAACAGAACAGGACTGACCATGAGTTGTTAATACTGAAGCTGGATGATGGGAATAATAGGGACTATTGAATAAAATGTAATACTCTCTATATTTCTGTATATGTTTAAATTATGCTAACCTTTGTCCTTTTGAGAAATCCATTTTTAATGAATTTACTGCACTACAAACTATTCTGAGGGAACTTGCACTGAGAATATTTCACAGACAGAGTAGGACCTCAGAAAGTTAAATGTTTATAACTTACAAAAAGAGATAGACCACAGACTATCCCTCAAAATACCCCTAAAGGGTTAATCTCATAAACACTGCATCTGGAGGAGAGAAAATGTGACTAGTGATCTAAAACGTAATAGATAACCTTAAATCAGGAATGAAGGGATTAATGGGAGAATGACTCCAGTGAAATCTCATCACAGAGGGAACTGTCCCCTTTTATAAAATCCATCACTGGTGAAGTGGACCAGACAGCAGCTGGTTTAAAGGGTGACACAGGAACTAAGAAAGTATAATTGGTGGGTCACGAGAAGGACCTTAGAGATTAAGAATACTTTTGGGAAGAAAGATACAATGAAGTCCAAGCTCTAGAAAAAGAGATAGAAACCAGAACAGTAACAATTCATAAAGAGGTTTAGGGTGATATCTTCTGATTTGTATAGCTGTGATTAGTGTTTTTGCTATAGAACGTGTGTACACTGTGGACAGCTTGGGGCACGCTCACTTCTGTCTGCCTGTCATGGCTTTGTGGAGTAGGTGATATAGAACAGGATATAGTTCTATAGCCTAATGGTAAGTAGTGATTTAATGTCACAAATGTATTTAGTTAGATTGGTCACTGAAAGGCTAAAATCCTTCAAAATATATTGGGGCTTGGATGAATTTTTACTTCAGCCATACATATTGATTACATTAAATAGATAACTGCCATACTTTCAATTATTTTTATGAGATACAGTCACAGAAGATAAAGAGCCAGATGCTAGAAGACAAAAGAGTAAAAAAATGAATGTGCATGAATTATTATACAAAAAGTTCTAATCAATTTGTGAATGGATAAAGACAATGAGTACTTTGAATAACAAAAGAAACAAAAAATATAGACCTGTTTAAACACAACTAATGTTCATTGTGCAGTAAGATATTTTAACATTAATAGGAGCCTAACATGTGTGTTGTATATTACTCCTAGATCGAATTAGACAGATTTTAATTAAAAGATTACTATTAACAACTAACAATGATGAGATTTGTACAGACTAATGCCTAAACCAGGAAATTTATGTTTTATGAAAACCAATTTCTCTAGTTTACAAGTTTTCCAACACACTGCCTAACGCCACGGAGAACTTTAGAGTTAAGCAGACTTTATGACTAATCTTTCTGACAGGTGAGAAGACTGAGGTGCACCAGGGATAGTGAATATCAAGGTTGGAACTAGACCCTGATTTTCCAACAATTCCTTATAGAGATCTTTGATTATATTGGACACTTGCTACACAAAGCTCCAAAGAGTCTTGTAGTTAAAGCTCCAGAAAGTCAAGGCTGAGTTTTGAAAAGTAAATTGTTTTCCTAGAAGCAATTTCCAAGAATAGTTATAAAATCTGTAGGTTAGTATCTCGCCCTGGGAGAAGAATAGATCAGGTTTAGTGAAAGGAAGGAGCAGAGTATAAAAGGAGCAGGGTTATGAAACTAAACAAACAATGGCTCCTAAATTATGCTGATCACCTGGAAGAAAATTCTCTGCATTGCCATGTACCAACTCACTGGCCCTTAAGAGCATCTCCTGTGAAGGTCAAAAAGGGTCAGAGTGGTAAATTAAATAGCAAGGTGCAAGCTGTCTAAACAGTTACCGTTAAACCACAGATAATTTACAGTTCAACACAAAATAAAGCATTAACTCCAATTTCTGGACCTTTGCTAGCTCCGAGGATACCCCTGCTTGAATAAGATCCCTGACAAGTGTTGCATATTGAGTGACTTATGAGAGCCATCCTTATTTTGTTATTGCAGGTACCTAAATTCTCACTGAATGGATTACACTAAATTTAAAAGTAAATGTTTGTGAAGGATGTACTTATTCTTTCTCTAGTTCTAACAATTTGAGAGCAGCCTGAGGATAGCAGAGGCTTCTGGCAAAATTTGGACTGAACAAGCCTCTTGAATTCCAAACCTGACTGGGAAGGAAGGTGGTCCAAATGGCTTTGGGAAATGTGTGCCTAACCGACAAGCTGGATACCAATACGGAGCGTGGACGACAGATATAAATGTACTATTCCTCTGTAGGAAACAATCAGTAAGAGAAACCAAGGCCAAGGCCAAGGCCAGTGCCTGGATAGTGTTCAGAGAACATGAAATGTGATTTTGCTAAAGAGACAGAGGAGCAGAGTGTAGAAGGCAACACAGAAGGGCTGAGAGGTATCAAGGGAACTGACATGAAAAGTTGGGTAAATACAGCTGAAGGAGGGAAAGAAGTTTCATTTTATTAAATAATACAAACCATCATCACTCATGGTAAACCTTTTACGGTATTTTGTTGTAGCCTTTAAAGATGACTTGTCATTCCTGGAGGTAATCTTATAGTTATTGTTTAAAACAGGTTTTAAAACAGGTTTTTTTTTGGACAAATCTGATGATAACCTTCAACAGATTCTCATTGCCTGAAGATTTATGTTCAAATTTATCATGGCATTCAAAGCCCTTTTCCATCTTTTTCCTTTCCTCTTACTTTGTTCCACCTTCACACTTCACACTTGAGTCATGGAGCTACTTCCTAGACCTTAAACTGCTTATATTGGTTCATATTCCTTGTTTTTTCTTGCACTGTTTCCCCTGTTCAAACTGCTCTTTTTATCCCTTTCCCTTATGAATCTGCTGTCTTGCAAAACTCAACTGAATCATTATGCTACTTATGAAACTTTCCCATATCTACACCCCAGAGAGAAATGACCATTCATTCTTTTATGTCCTAATGTACCCCACGGATTCTTAGACCATAGTAATGACTCCACTTCATGGCATATATTTAATTGTGTGTTTATCTCTGCTAGACCATGAACTCCTCTGGTTAAGAACCCTTTCTGCTTTATCACTGTAGAAATAGTTCTTAGCATTGTGCTTGTATTAAGATGTTTCAATCATATCTCAATAAAGCTGTTGAATTAAAAAATAATTTAATGTTTGAAGAATGAATAAATAAATCAATGAATCAACTAACTACTAGATAAATGTATACTTGAAGAGACTGTTCTTATTTATGCTATTGTACCATTATAATTGCTTTAAAATAGCTCTAAAGAATAAAAGAAGAAGCACTGCATAAATTCTCATTGTCCTTTTCTTGCTTAGAAGAAAAATTTCAGAGAATCTCAGGGTTGAAGGGCCCTTACAAATAAGTTTATCAGAAAAGATCACTCAAGTTCCATGTATGAGAATCATAACTTTTATAACATAGATATAATCCAACTTATTTAAGGTCAAGAAATAAACCCCTAGAAAATCTAGTGAATAAGGTAAAAGTGTGGGTCACGGTTTAAAGATTTCTTATAGAGAATAAGAAAGTAAAAACAGATAATATAATTTGGAATCATAGGGCACAAAAAAGAATAACTGAAAAAAACAAAGAGATCCAAAGCACTATAAAAATAAGTTATTAAAATTGAAAGATAATCAAGTAATTAAATATTTCACCTCAAAAGGCATATTCTGTAAATTATAGCACAAAACTGAGAAGCATCCACAAATATCTTTTAACACACAATTCTAGTCTTTTTCCACTATAAATGGATGTTCACTTAGATCAGCCTTCACATATAGCACTCATCCTTTTCTCTTAGCCAAAGTTACTGCAGAACCTGAATGTGGTGTCAGGCTTCTGATCCCGCCCTATATCATGGTCATTATTGAGACTCATAAGACTGATTACAAGATGAGAAAGGTCAGTCTAGAGGTAGAAGTTGTGTTTGGCCTCACAGTCAGGCAGTCACAACACTTTCATAAGGGCAAAACTTTCCTATTTGGCTTATGTCTTTTAGGTTCCTAAAGAGCTTCCAAAACTATTTTCTATGATATATCCAATGGGATGTAAAGGGCAACTTCTCTCCAATTTGTTTTCAACAGGAATCACTGATCATTTTGCCTTCACATTGTCCTTTGGTTTGTTGCTATTTATATGCTGTCTTATTCCGATAGGAACAGAATAGCCTAAAATGAAAGTGTTATGAAGAATGAAAAATAAGAGTGGGCATGTATAATATAATCAAAGAATTATGTGAAAATTCGTAGAGTAATGATCTGCACAATTGTTATGGGTATGGCTGTGATAACACAAATGAAAATCAAAGGAAACGCCCTTGACCATTGGGTATAATAGATTAATCACCCCATAAGCATTTCCACATAATATAAAGTCAGTCCTTGGAATAAAAATCCCTTTGGAAATCTCCAGATACTGCCAAGAAATATGAAAGGCAGAACATTCTGGAGACATATTTCTAATTCAATGGCTGTCTTTGTGTGAGTAAAAATTATCAAGATGTACTATTCAACTTTTTTTCTTAACAAGATAGGTTAAATGTGATTTTGGTAAGCAACATGGTAGATGTGTCCATCGGTGGTAGAAAAACATTTCATGCAATTTGAAATATACCATGGAAAGCATGTATTCAGAGATTTTATATTCAGAAATAAATTTAATACATTTCCAACTAAATTGCAAATAAAATTTAAGCATTGAAAATAAAATTTTAGTTGTTTATAATGGGAGAAGAGCAACCATATGTGGAACTGAGAATGATCATTAGATTTTGACAATTTAAAGCATTTGCAACATTAAGGTTTTGATATTACCTAATGGCACAAAAGAACAACTAAGTGAAATAAGACAGTCAATGAAAGACAAATGCCATATGATCTCACTTACATGTGGAATCTAATGATCAAAATAAACTGATGAACAATACAGAAACAGAGGCATGGATACATGGAACAGACTGACAGCTGTCCAAAGACAAAGAGGAGGAGGGACTGGGTAAACTAAGGTGAAGGGATGAGCCAAAGAACATATATGAATAACTCATAGACACAGGCACCAATATGGTGATGGCCAGAGGGAAGGGGTGGTGGGGGCCGGGTGGAGGTGGGCAAAGGGGGGAAATGGGGACGTCTATGATAGTGCAAACAATACAAATAAAGTAAAAAAATTACAGAAGGTGACTTTTGTTTGTTTCCAAGTTATTAATAATTGTTAGTGACCACAGAGGATGACTTATACCCCTACATGAAAGCACATACATGGCAGTGCTTTTTAAACTCTAAACCAGCTGATGATCATTATCACATGTTTCAATTAAGTGTCACTGTGCTTGTGGTATAATTAGGACGAGATGACATGGGCAGACACCTGTAGCCACACAAGGTGAGCTTTATGCACTGACATTCCTGCGTCTTGGTATTGGGGGTAGTGTCCCATAGAACATGAAGGTCAACATGGAATACCCAGTTGGCAACACACAGCACTCTTTATGTGGTCCTCTTTAACCAAGCCTGCTTCTCCCCAACAGGCCTAGCTGATAAGGAACCCAATTCATCATCCCTGCAAGCACATGACACATAGCAAAGGTGGAACCAGAGATGTCCAAGGAGCAAATGAGCGGAATCTTGTGAGGTTAGCTGTGGTTCTGCCCCAGTTCAGGCATGCCCCTTTAACTACGCACACCCCATGTTCGGCAAAGCTGTGGTTGTGCTTGACTTATGGCACTCAAGATGTGGAATGAATCATTTCCTTTGTGCCCGACACCGTACACATTTAATAAATGCTGAAGACTGAATGAGAACTGATTGAATTTCATTTCTGTTACTTTAAAGGCCAGTTATTGTAATGTGAAGGAGGATAAGAGAGAGACACAGATTTTAGATTTTGCCTAGAAGACACAAATTTATTGCATCTGTATGAAACAAGTTAAGGCTAATTTTATTTTCCTTCAAATCTTTCACCTGTTATTTGAATAAGAATCATGTCAACTGTAAGCATGACCCAGGCCCTTCACTCAGTGATTCACTTTTGGGAGACACATTCATCACCAGACACTGCATTAGGTTCTGAGGCCCTAATGAATAAGACCAGTGTCTGATGCCCAGTGCATCCTGAGTGAATGAATCAACGAATCAGTGAATCAATGAATTAATAAAGCAAAGTATCAATGAATGAGTGAATGACCTGTGACTTTCACATAGTAACGTTTCATGGAAAGAGAAAGTTGTTGGCTTGAATCCTATTAGAATACAGGTCACAGAACATATCGAAAGAACCTGTTTCATGTTGCAAACAGCAGAGCAACATGACCCTGCTCCTGCCTCCAGTTTGCAGTCTGGTGCAGAGGTTTCCCCAAGCACATAAAGATTTCATAATACAGGGCTTGATGTGTTCTGCTGTAGATGTAAAAGAGGCGGCAAAGCGGATGGGAGATGTGAAGATGTTATCCATGTAGCTGGCCAGGGGAAAATTACAGCCGGAACTCTCTCCCAGGAAGGAATTCAGAAACCAAATCCAGTACAAAAGAAAGATGACTCCGTGTTGGTTTGTACCGTATTCTCCTCTCCTGTGTTGAAATGTTCACATTTTCAGATATAATGGGTCTTTTTTCCAGGTCATGAAGCACAGACAATGTCCCAGAGGCCTGAACGAAGTTGGCCCATCAGCAGGGCTTTGCACTTAAAACAAAGTTCTGAGCTTTCCTGCCTGGTTAAACGAGAACTGAGGCATTAACACGCAGGGAAATGACTGACAAGTTTGGTTGTGGGGATTAGCTCTGCTAGTTGGAAATGCCACGTTGGCACTCCTACACTAACATTCTGGACCCCTGAAAGTGTGAATGGAGGCTTCCATCTGCCTCCCCAAAATGGTAATTTCCATTAATATACTATGTTAAAAGTGTTCTTGGGACACTATTAAAAAAAATAAAAGGAATTGGGTAAGAAGAAAGGGATCCAAATTAGGAATCAACATACTATTATTTTTAAATAAGGGAAATGAGACATAAAATTGGCTTTGTTATTGAATTTATCATAAGGAAAGTGAAAAAGCAAAATGCTGACTATAAATATACTTATATATGTATCACTATGTATGCATATATACATATCCCACTGAATATATCACTAAGGAGACATTTAACTTAAATTTTACCTGTAGGAAATCGTTTAACTTTACTAGCTAGAACTACTATACAATAAAGGCAAGGATCTGGCTTGTCATAGGTTTTTTTATGCTTATTTTTGAAATGTATAAAATATTAGTTTTATCACTTCTCTGGCAAACCTGACTATTCAAAGCACAGCACTATGCTATAATATTTGTTGACTGAAAACTTGACTGATTAGAAAAAATCCAAGCAAGTTTCCTGAGGAGTGTCTTCTTTCTACCCAAAGAAGCACAACTGAAGATGCTCATTCAGAGTCCACTTTCTCTAATTCACTGTCTACACTAAGTAATGTGTACAATAAACAATGCGGTTTTCAAAAGCCATCAGATTGGTAACAGCCCAGGGAAATGTGTGAAGGAGGAAGAACAACAAGGAAGGAGCTGACAGGGAGATAACTAGAAACTCAACTCTGAAGGCACAGCCTGGGGCTCTCTAGGGACAATAACCCCAACACCTATTAATGGGCCTGGAGTGGCCCTGACGTTAGCACGAAGCGTCACCAAATAACACACCCCCAAGGAAGGGTTAAATTCTGTTTCGCACACTCCATTTGGGAAGACATTTAGAATATTTTCTCTTCAAAGGTGTTGAAGTAGTTTCCCTAATTTAAAGACATTTTAAAAGAGGATATAAAGAGTCTTGTCAATGGCAATGGGCTCCTTTTGATATCAACAATCTGAAAGGAACTTTTCTAAATGTTTTGTTTTTATTCCAGAGTCTAAATTTTCCTTATGACTGGAAAATTGATCCCCGGATCTCCTAACACCTGCTTCATTCATGGTGTGGTTGAAAAAGTGGGTAAGCGAAAACCCACTGTTTTAGCAGGTGTCAAGATATCCTAGGGAGAAACCAATAATCCCTAAAAAAACCATCTCCAGAGCATGAATAGCAAATACATATGGCTCCTGCCAATCATTAGTTATTCATTTTATTCTAAGAATTTCCAGAATGTCTAAGCCTACCAATGCAATGTAGGTCATAGTCTCAAGTAATAGTTCCAAATCTAGGCCTTTCGTGGCATTATTCCTGCAAGATGTTGCCGGAAAGGGTTGTGAGGTTAAATTCATTTGAGATCGCAGCACACTGCAATCTCCTTCTGGAGATACACAACAACACTAACATATTAAGGAGCATAGGCACCAGCAAAGGAAGCTGTTTAGCTTTGTTTAAATCAACATTTCCAAAGCAAATTAAAACCTTCTCTATCCTTTGTTTAGAGACCAGCAGCAACTGTCAACATCTCGCAAAAGATAACAAAGGGCCTGTGCTGGAATTTTCACTGTGTCATTAAAACCAACTGAGGGGAATGGCCTCGTTTTTACTTGTAATTATACCATTTCCTCTCAATAAAGTATATTTAATTACTCAGAAGAGTAACATAATACTGTGCAAAAGGGCAACAAGATTTACAGCTATAAAGAGGAGCAACAATACTTCATAAGTACCTGGAAATAGGAAATGCAATGAATACCCATCCGTCACCTCTGTGACTAATAAACGTGCCCAGGGATGAACAACACGCAGGCACAGCATCCATTGCATAGTTCTATGACCTGCGCTCTGGTAAAGCATTAACTTTTCTTGTTTGAGAGTCCTCTGATTTGTCTAGTCGCAAACTAACAGTAACAACTCTTAAGAAGACAGAATAAAACTGTGACTTTGTTCTTTCTTCTCAACTTAAATAATCACACCCCCCATTTTTGCTCAATGTGTATTTCCGTAATACCTTGAGGCGAAGTCTTGTGAATCAGCAGCTATGTCCCATTGTATACAAAGAATCCCAGGTGATAGCCAAGGACTTTAGGATTTGTATCTATCACAGAAAAGAAATAAAGAGGTACAAAAAGAACATCTTAAAATGGGGGTGGCATATGGGTTTTATATTCTTCTGGAAGCCTCTGAGAGAGGCTAGCTGAGTGATCCTTCACGTGTCCTGGGGTTTAAGGGAGAGTGCTGAAATCAAAGGTGAGAAGGGAGGTGACCTCTTGCAGGTTGCTAGTGCCAACACTTTGATAAGTTTCAGGGAAGTAAATGCAAAAGGCATCTTGGAAATTCTTGGAAGTTTGGAGAAGAATCCTTCAGGCCAGGAGAATAACATTTAGATGGAGGTTTTAAATTTTGCAAGGTGGATAATAATGATGCTTTTTAAAAGCTCAGACACAGCCCTGGCTGGTGTAGCTCAGTGGATTGAGCACGGGCCTACGAACCACACGATCGCGGTTGGATTCCCAGTCAGGGCACATGCCTGGGTTTCAGGCAAGTTCCCTGCAGGGGCCAGTTCCCAGCAGGGGATGCACGAGAAGCAACCATACATTGACATTTCTCTCCTTCTCTCCTTCCCTTCCTCTCTAAAGAGAAATAAATTTAAAAAAATCTTTTTTTTTTTTTTAAAAAAAAGCTCAGACACAGAACAGGAAAGATAGGGAAACCCTGGCATAAATGAGTTACCATGGAGCAGGACATACCCAAGTGTGTGAGAACTGTACATATTTATCTAAAAATTTATATACTTTAACTTACAGCACAGTTTATTAATGACTATCTAATTTTACTTAAATAATACAACTGATACTTGTTAGTAACTGATTCCCCCTATAATTTATTTCTAATTCCAGAGTCAATACTCATTCATTGGACATGCGTAGAATGGAAAAAAAAATGAATTATCTGATGTGTACATTCCCAGCTGAGGTCAAACAGTGAAGCTTTGTCTTCTTGCTCAGCGCTCATGCTGTACACTTTTCAAGGTCTATTTAGTACCGTGTTTGCCATATTTTTATGCTTTTTGTGGATGATTTCTTTGTCCAAAATCTACACCAAATATTGTGCTTAAAAGTGCTCTCTAGTATTCCTGAATACGAGAAGGCTGTGATATGTCTCATGGGGAAAAATATGTGGTTACATAAGCTTTGTTCAGGCATAAGTTATGATGCCTTTGTCTGTGAGTTTAATGCTAATGAGTGAGCAGTTTATGTTAAATGTCTTTAAATACAAATGCACATATAAGGTTATGCGTTGGTCAGTTGATGGAAATGTACAAGCAAATGCTTATAGGAACCCAACTGTACTTTTCTTCCCCTAGAAGCAACAATTCTACATTCGCTAATTCAGTGTCCATGGCAACTTTATAGAACATAATTTCTGTAAATAATAAGAATCAATAATTTAATTAAATACTATTTAATTATATAACTAAATATTTAATAATATAATCTTTAATCACAGAATACTCCATTGTTAAATATATCCAATCACATTATATTCAATTATTTAATTAAATATTTAATTACAGAATGTTCAGTTATTTAATTAAGTAATATTTAATTATTTATCTATCTCTATTTAGAGAGGTAGAGTTTCACTTCAGGTCATTGTAGACTAGCTGATTTCAGACCAGTACTCCCACCAACAACTATAGGAGTTGAACAAAATATACACAAAACTTGGAAGACATTGGGAAGCTATGAAGGCAACAAAGACTCATGGGGCCAAAATCCAGGAGAGAAGGGAAGGCCATAGAAGTGAGCATAACAATATTGAGAGAAACTAAAGGAGACCTAAACAAATGGACTCTTGGATTGAAAGATCCAATATTGTGAAAATATCAGGTCTCCCCTAAATTCAACTGTATTCAATGTAATTTCAATGAAAGTCCCAGGATTTCAAATAAGGAACACTAACTTGAAGAAGAAGAGACTATCTGTAGTATTTACACTAACACATATGAAGAATTCTTAGAAAGCTATAATAATTAAGACAGTGTGCTATTGACCCATGGATAGACAAATGGATAATCGAACAAAATAAAACAGAAGCCAGAAGCAAACCCACCCATATTTAGACACTTTATGACCTAAAGACCTTTCAGAGCAGTAGGTAAAGGGTAAATGGTGCTGTTAATTAAATGCCACATATATAAAAAAGCCACCCCTATTATTAAAAAAACAATCTCAGATTGTAGATATTAATATGAAATGTGTAATAAAGATTCTATGAGGTAGTAAAATATATATTTGGGGTAAACAAAAATTTCTTAGATAAAACACAAAAATATGAATCATAAGTAAAAAGACCGACTCACTGTAGTACATTAAAATGTAAACTTCTGTTAACCAAAAAAACCTCCATTCTAAAAATTAATGTAGCAATATTTTTGCTGATATATCTCCTAGGTCAAGGGAAATAAAGGAAAAAATAAACAACTGGGACTGTATTAAACTAAAAAGCTTCTTTCACTGTCAGGATGTTTGCTGGACATTTTCAAAATACTTGTTGAATGTCTAAACTCACTTAAATTTTCTTAGAAAAATGTTTCTTTTAATTTTTAATGATTCTTTTCATCTTCAGAGTTAGGAACAGCATACATTGATTTTTATGTGGTTGACAGATTTAAATACATGGTGGGAAAATAAGAAAAACACTGTTAAAACTGTGATCACCGAGAAAGATGGATGTTTAATCTCCCCCAAAATGTATTTGTTCTTTCATAAACCATTCCCTTTTTCATGAAATACATGTAGTTTTAGATGGGAAATGGTGCTATAAAATTATATTTCAATGTCTGCTATTATGATATCTTATGTTTAAAAGATTAACAAAGTAAAAATAAATAAATAAAAAGCTTCTGTACAGCTAAAGAAACCACCATCAAATGAAAATGGTACTGCCTCTATGGGAGAACATATTTTCCCATTATACCTCAAACAAATGTTTTTTTTTCTCAAAAATAGATAAACGTCTCACAGGACTCAACAGCAGGAAGACAAACAATGCAATTTAAAAATGGGCAAAGGATCTGAATAGACACCTGTCCAAGAAGGACATACAGATGGCCCATTCACATATGAAAAGATGCTCAACATCACTAGCCATCAGAGATGCAAATTAAAACCACAATGAGATATCACCTCACACTTGTAGAATGGCCACCATCAATAAATCAACAAACAAGTGCTGGTGAGGATACAGAGAAAGAGAACCTTAGTACACTGCTGGTGGGAATGTAGACTAGTGTAGTCACTGTGGAAAACAGTATGGAATTTCCTCAAAAGATTAAAAATTGAACTGTGTTTTTACCCAGCAACTCTGCTACTGGGAATATACCCTAAAAATCCTGAATCACCAATTCAAAAGAACCTATGCACCGGCTATGTTCATAGTAGCACAATTTACAATGGCCAAGTTCTGAAAATAGCCTAAGTGCCCATCAGTAAATAAGCAAATCAAAAACCTTTGGTACATTTACACAATGGAATACTAAGCAGTAGAAAGAAAGAAAGAACTCCTACCTTATGTGACAGCATAAGTGGAACTGGAGAATATTATGCTAAGTGAAATAAGCCAGTTGGTAAAAGATAAATACCATACAATCTCATCTATAAGAGGAATCTAATGAACAAAATAAACTAATGAACAAATAGAACCACAGGCATGGAAACATGGGATAGACTGAAAGTGACCACAGTGGAGGGGGAGGGGGATAGTGGTGGAAAGAAGGGGAAGGGACTAGTCAAAAACATGTATGAATGACCCATGGACACAAACCACAGTGTGGAAATTGACTGTGGGAGCTGGGAGTGGGATAGGCGGAGGACAGCAAAGAGGGAAAAGTTGGGACAACCGTCATAAAATAACAGTAAAAATGATTTAATTAAAAAAGAACTAGGGGGAAGAAGAATTAAAAGTCAAGTCACATAATGGGAGAATATATGTGCAATACACATAACTAATTAAGAATCTGTACATGGGTATACATAAACTCCTTTAAAGCAATAGCCCAGGTTCCCCAGAAAATAGACTCTGAGGGAAAGCTAATGGGATAATGCTTTATTAGAGGGCAAAAATTCCCAGGCAACAAGTGTTAGGGAAATAGGAAAGAGAGTCAGGAAAGTAAATACGTAGATACCCATAGTTTTCTAAGAAAATATAGCTGATTGCTCAGTTTGCTGATAGGACACAGATACCTAGCTCAGTAAAGTGTATGGAGAGGAGGGAAGGAGAAGAATTTGTAAGCTGATCTCATTCTAGTTCCTCTCATTGTCATAATAGGGCATTAACTTTTTTTACATTTCCATGTTGTCACCTGGCCTTTCTAGGTAGCCTCTAGGGAACTTCTAAAGAGGTAGTGGGAAAAGCTAGACATTCAATCACCTGGTAGCATTATGCTTCACAACCAGAACTCCTGCAGGTCCAGCATAGTTAGTGTGAAAGAGGCCATGCTTACTCTGAGGGAACCCTAGGCAGCCTGTGATGCTGAGAAGGGAGGCAACAGCATTAGCAGTTTGGGCTGCTCATTGAGCAAGTAGCTAAAGGCCCAAGAGTTAGGGGTTAAAAGGAGTGAGTTAACTGCAGAGGCATGTAAGTTGGGCCCAATAAGCAATCAAATGGGAGAGTTGGGAAATGATAAAGTCCTTGGAAGATATCCACATGGCCAACAAACATATTAAAATGTATTCAACCTAATTTTTCATCACAAAAATAAAAATTAAAACCACAAGGAAATACTGGGAATATATTCCTACCCTAATAGCTAAAGGTAAAAACGTTAAAATATAAACTGTTGATGATATGAGAATTGATGAGAAAATTGCTACAATTTCAAGTATGAATTGATATACTTACTTGGAGTTTTCTACTCATTTTGAATACATGCACACTCTATAATGCAGCAATCCCACTCACAAGCAAATATCAACAGAAATGCATGCATATGTTCACCAAAAGATGTGTAGATGGAGGTGCATAGTTTCATTCTACATAAAAGCCTCAAACTAGAAACAACTCAAAATTTTATTTTTTATTTATTTTTTAAAATATATTTTATTAATTATGCCATTACAGGTGTCCCATTTCCTCCCCTTCATTCCCCTCCACCCTGCACACACCTCCCCACCTCATTCCTCCCCTGTAGTTTATGTCCATGTGTCATAAGTTCTTTAGATTCTATATTTCCCATACTATTCTTGCCCTTCCCCCTGTCTATTTTTTACCTACAATCTATGCTACTTATTCTCTGTACCTTCTTCCCCCTTCTCCTTCTCCCACTCTCCTGTTGTTAACCCTCCATGTGATCTCCATTTCTGTGGCTCTGCTCCTGATCTAGCTGTCCACTTAGTTTGCTTTTGTTTTAAGTATGGTTGTTAATAACTATGAGTTTGCTGTCCTTTCACTGATCATATTTTTCATCTTCTTTTTCTTAAATAAGTCCCTTTAACATTTCATATAATAAGGGATTGGTGATGATGAACTCCTTGAATTTGACCTTATCTGAGAAGCACTTTATCTGCCCTTCCATTCTAAATGAAAGCTTTGCTGGATAGAGCAATCTTGGCTGTAGGTCTTTGGATTTCATGACTTGGAATACTTCTTTCCAGCCCCTTCTTGCCTGTAAGGTCTCTTTTGAGAAATCAGCTGACAGTCTAATGGGAACTCCTTTGTAGGTGACTGTCCCTTTATCTCTTGCTGCTTCTAGGATTCTCTCCATTTTAATCTTGGCTAATGTAATTATGATATGCCTTGGTGTGTTCCATCTTGGGTCCAACTTCTTTGGGACTCTCTGAGCTTCCTGGACTTCCCGGAAGTCTATTTCCTTTGCCATATTAGGGAAGTTCTCTTTTATTATTTGTTCAAATAAGCTTTCAGTTTATTGCTCTTCCTCTTCTCCTCCTGGTATCCCTATAATTTGAATGTTGGAACATTTAAAGATGTCCTGGAGGTTCCTAAGCCTCTCCTCATTTTTTTGAATTCTTGTTTCTTCCCTTTTTTTCTGTTTGATCGTTTTTTTCTTCCTTCTGGTCCACTTGATTGATTTTAGTCACAGATTCCTTCCCATCATTATTGGTTCCCTGTGCATTTTGCTTCATTTAACTTAGTGTAGCCTTCATTTTTTCATCTAATTTGTGACTAAACTCAACCAGTTCTGTGAGCATCCTGATCACCAGTATTTTGAACTGTGCATCCAATAGGTTGTCTATCTCTTGGTCACTTAGAAGTATTGGCTCTGGGGCTTTGAGCTGTTCTTCTTGAGCCATAATATTTTGGTCTGTTTGTGCCTGTTACATATGAGTGGCAGAGCCTTAGGTGTTCACCAGGGCGGGGCAATCCAGGTTGCTGTGTTGTGACACCATACGTGGGGGCGGGGTCATAGAGGGGCAATGGCATTTTTTCTGATCCATCTCAGATTTCAGTCCCCTCTGCCACTTCCCAAAAGCAAATTGGGCCCTTTTGGTGCTGGTTCCCAGATGTGTGGACTTGTGTTAGTTCTAAGATGCTGTGGGTCTCCCCAACAAACTGTCTATGAGCCTGGGAGCCTCTCCCAGCACCTTGACCCTTGAAAGTTTTTCCAACTGGTGCTTTTAGGCTTTATTTCCTGAGCTGGGGCCCTGGGTTGCGCAGTCTGTCTCACTGCTTGCTCCTTTGCCTGGTTTATCTGCGCACAAATGTGTGACCGTGGTCAGCCAGCCGCCTTGTGCCCTCACTGGGTCTGCCTATTGCCACCCTGCCCCTGGGATCTGCCAAGTGCTGCCTGTGCACCTGGGTTGGTCTGGCTGCTTTTTCCTGCCATGGCCCCTCTCTGCTGGCCACCGACTCTGCCCCTCTTATTGGTCTGGATTTTCTCTCTGTTTTGGTTGTGTTCTGGTTTCTAAATCTTTGTTGTTCATAAACTTGGTTCTGTGGGGAGGTACAATGTTTCCACCTACACCTCCATCTTGGCCAGAAGTCCCCAAATTTATATTAATGGTAGAATAAATAAATCAATTGTGGCATGGTCTCATGATGGAATACTCTGCAGCAGTGAAAAAGAACAAACTACTGCTACTACATGCAATAGCATGGATGATTCTCACCAATATAAGGCAAACAAAATAAGTCATGTGCAAAAAATGTCATATATATGACATAATTATATATATAAAGTTTACAAACAAGTAAAATTAATCACAATGTTGGAAGTCAGGCTATGGTTATCTTTGGGGAGGAGGATGTGTGGATGGTGTCTGGGAAGGGGCAAGGAGATGGCTATGAGGGCGCTGTTTGGATCTGGCTGGTAGGTACCTGGGTCTGTTCACTTTGTGTCCATTAATTGAGTGATATCTATTTGGTTTGTGTGCTTTTCTATTTGTTATACTTTAACTTAAAATTTTATAAAAATAAAAAACAAAATCTAGTAAAATTATAATATCAATAGAAAGATATTCTTAGAAGCTGAATTTTTTATTATTTCTCTATCACATTCTATTCACCCTTTAGCCTCTGGAAATCAAGATTCTGCTACAACATGCAACTGAAATTGCCAGGCAAATGAATAATACATAAAAGCACTTAATAGGGGTCAGGTTCTGCTCTAAGTAGTTTGCAGAGTTACTCTTTTTATTCTGCCAGAAGTCCTATTGGGCAATTACTGATATTGTCTGAGTTCTTACCAGCTGCCAATTACTACCAAATGTAATAGATGGCTTTCACCTCAAATATGTCCTTGACTTATGTTAGCAATGGAAACAGATGACATCTCTTTCCTTCAAGTGCTCATATCCTGACTTCTACTAATTAGCTCTTTTCTAAAGTGTGTTTCAGGAATAACAGTAGTCTTATGGAATAGGAGACTTATAGAAGTAGTGTGGTTTTTCTAAAAAGTGCTCTGTGGCCTAGCAGGGTGAGAAATCCTTGGATTATATAACTTGAACAATTTTCCCGACCAGAGGATTGTGCAGATGAAGACTCTTTTTTCAAGGAAGGAATATATTATGCAACATTTTCCAAACTTATTTGACAAACGAACCCCACATCATATCAAATCATAGGAGCACAGTTGCTTCTGAACTTATGATGGGGCTACATCCCAGTAAACCCATTGTAAGTTGAAAATATCCTAAGTCAAAATGCATTTAATACACCTAACATACTGAACACCATAGTTTAGCCTAGCCTACCATAAAAAGGCTCAGAACACTTCCATTGGCCAGCAGTTGGGCAAACCATCTAACACAATAAATACACGGAAGAGTACTGGTTGCTTGCCCTTTTGACTGTGTGACTGTCTGGGAACAGCAGTTCACTGCCACTGATCAGCATCACTAGACAGTACCGTATCACATATCACCAGCCCAAGAAAAGATCAAAATTCAAAAAAGCGTGGTTTCCACTGAATGAACATTGCTTTCACCATCATAAAGTGGAAAATTGTAAGTTGAACCATTTTAAGTCAGGGATGGCCTGGAATGTCCTACGGCGCGTGTCCTTTGGGAAGCATTTTGTGAGATCAGTTCATCCTGGTTTTCCTTCAGCTTTTCTAGGTTTTCTAGCCATTCTTTCTTGGTCTTCTTTTCAAGGTCCTTTGGAACACAGGTGTTCTCTAAGTTTCCTTTTAGGGCCTCCCTTCATTTATCTTATGCTATACTCGGTCCCTGCGTAACTTCATATAAAACCATACCTCAATTACCACCTAAAATTTGATGACACCAAAATCCTTGACTCAAACCTAGATTTTTTCCCCCAAATCTTTATCTGTAAACTCTGCTATCTACTAGTTGTTTCCAATGAGATGCTTTGAAGATATCTTTAATTTGATGTGTCCTAACATGAACACATGGGTTGCTACTACAACCTGCATCGTCTCTATTCTCAATTAGTAAGCATCGCCATCCTGAGTGTGCCAATGATTAAAACAGAAACCTGAATGCCAACAGTCACACCCTTGTTATTTACTTAACTCACCATACAAAATTCCTCGGGTCCTTTAGACACTAGTTCCTAAATGTATCTTAAATCTGTCTCCTTTCCTGCACCTCCATTGTCAATGAAAGTATTAGTCTAGGCCATCATCTCTTCTTGCTGCCTTACAGCAATATCCTCCTATCAAGCTTCATTATCTCCCATCCCACCTTCTCTTTACCTGCCTCCCTGGGATTAGCAAATATCTCTTGAATTCTTTTCACTGTCCCTTCCCTCCCTTCTGGCTATGGCTGGACCTAGGTTGAACTACCAGTGGCTGAGTGACCAGGGAAAGGGAATGAATGAAGCACTTTGACATTAGGCAACCAAATAGCAAGAGAAAAGTAAGCATAGGAGTAAAAGACAGAAAACTGTACTTGAACAATAATTAAATAAAAAAAATAAATTCCTTAAAACAAAACCAAAAACAAACAAAAAAAGAATGGCATCAGAAAAATCAAAGTGGATTTCTCATGATTGTCTCAATTAGTGGCTGATTTAAGGACAATCTTTATAGCCAATATAGGCAGGAAGAGGTAAGAATATATTTTCTAGAGTTTAAACATTTTTTCAAAGTTAAAATTCCAAAACAACGCTTTCATGGGTAAAGTATTATGTTGAAAATAGTTATTGTGATACTTGATATAAATTAAAAACAATAATTCTCAGGTGTTCTAAATAGCTGCCTTGTAGCAAGAAAAAGTGAGGTAAACTTTAAAAAAAAGTGAGGTAAACTTAAAAAAGCTAAAATAAATGAAAATTGCTTAGTGTGGTTTCTCAGATAGTATAGATAATAGGTAAAGAGAGTAAGGAGAGAGTGGGGTGGCATAGCAAAATAAATGTGAAAACATGTTTGGGCTGCTTATCTGAAAATCAACAGAAGTATTTAGAAAGCAAAGTAAAAGGAGCAATGGCTGGGAAGCCAAACAAATGCAGACATTGCCCCCTGACCAGTGTTTGAGAAAGCAGACTTGGAAAAAGAGGCTGGGAAAAAACAGTAAGCACTGGGAAGAAGAACCAAACTAAAACCTATTGGGCACCAAGTCCAGGGCAGAGACCTTTGTACAAGGGTTTTTAGATTTGCCTCTCTCTGTTTCTCTTTGTTTTTTCTTTTAATCTCTCTCTCACTTTGTTGCTTTTCCATTTTTGCAATGTTATTGAGATACAATTGACATTCAACACACTATCCACATTTAAAATGTAAGGTTAGATAAGCTTTAACAAGCATATACAAGCATGAAACCATTACTGTTTGTGGGATAAAAACCTTTCTCCCCAGGACTGCAATTTTCTTGAGAGCAACAACTGTGCCCTGTTTATATTTGTACACCTCACAATGACTATGTGAGCCTTGCACATAGTAAGTGCTTAGTGAATGAGGTCAGTGCTTTGAAAAGTCTGTTAGTTTTCTGCTGTGGTAATAAAATAGAAAATAGTGAAAATAATAAAATGTGGTGTTAGATTATAAACAAAAAAAAAGGAAAATGACAGATCACATTAAAATGTCAGCAATTCTGGCATTTTAAAGTCTCCTCTATCACATTTCCAGCCAGAACTCTAACAAGGAGCTGAAACAGATGATTTTGGCTACTCTATATTTTTCTGAAACTACATACTTAGTATTATAAAAACAGTGATGAAATATGCCATTAAAAAGAAAAAAATCCCCGACAGTTAAGATGAAAAAACCTGAAACCTCCAATCTAAATAATCAGACATCTATACACATTGTCTAATAAATAAGAGAAAATATTAATATTCCCAAATGTAAAAGATATAATGCCAGTAAAAGATAGTTTCTACTTTAAATTAAATAAATATGGAGTGCTTACTATAATATTTGTATTTCTCACTCCATGCTGAACTGATGAAAATTATGTTGTAGAACAACTTAGGGATTTGTTGTTTTTTTTAAAGATTTTATTTATTTATCTTCAGAGGAGAAGGGAAGGAGAGAAGGAGAGAAACATCAATGTATGGTTGCCTTTCATGAATCCCCTGCTGGGAACTGGCCTGCAACCCAGGCATGTGCCCTGATTGGGAATTGAACGGCGATCGTGTGGTTCGCAGGCCCGCACTCAATCCACGGAGCTACACCAGCCAGGGCGGGATTCATTTTTATCAGACTCTTCAAACACAGGTTGCACACTCTTAATTCAATCTTCCTGCTCACTATGGCCAGAGAAGTGTTGCCAGGTAGGTAACGGCCATTTTNTCTTGAGAGCAACAACTGTGCCCTGTTTATATTTGTACACTTCACAATGACTATGTGAGCCTTGCACATAGTAGGTGCTTAGTGAATGAGGTCAGTGCTTTGAAAAGTCTGTTAGTTTTCTGCTGTGGTAATAAAATAGAAAACAGTGAAAATAATAAAATGTGGTGTTAGATTATAAACAAAAAAAAAAGGAAAATGACAGATCACATTAAAATGTCAGCAATTCTGGCATTTTAAAGTCTCCTCTATCACATTTCCAGCCAGAACTCTAACAAGGAGCTGAAACAGATGATTTTGGCTACTCTATATTTTTCTGAAACTACATACTTAGTATTATAAAAACAGTGATGAAATATGCCATTAAAAAGAAAAAAATCCCCGACAGTTAAGATGAAAAAACCTGAAACCTCCAATCTAAATAATCAGACATCTATACACATTGTCTAATAAATAAGAGAAAATATTAATATTCCCAAATGTAAAAGATATAATGCCAGTAAAAGATAGTTTCTACTTTAAATTAAATAAATATGGAGTGCTTACTATAATATTTGTATTTCTCACTCTATGCTGAACTGATGAAAATTATGTTGTAGAACAACTTAGGGATTTGTTGTTTTTTTTTAAGATTTTATTTATTTATCTTCAGAGGAGAAGGGAGGGAGAGAAGGAAAGAAACATCAATGTATGGTTGCCTTTCATGAGTCCCCTGCTGGGAACTGGCCTGCAACCCAGGCATGTGCCCTGACTGGGAATCGAACAGCGATCATGTGGTTCGCAGGCCCGCGCTCAATCCACTGAGCTACACCAGCCAGGGCGGGATTCATTTTTATCAGACTCTTCAAACACAGGTTGCACACTCTTAATTCAATCTTCCTGCTCACTATGGCCAGAGTAGTGTTGCCAGGTAGGTAACGGCCATTTTCCTTTGATGTCTCTGTTTCTCTTTTCTTCTAAGTTGCCTTTTCTTAGTCCCTCTAAAGTGTTTCTTTGCCTCCCATACTCATTTTCTATTAACAGCTAGATTTCTGTCATGCCTGTGACCTCTTCATTTCATTCTCTGCTTACTTACTCATTCTTTATCACACAAATAATTGTACTCTTGCACACAAATGATCTAGTCTTTCTCTTGTAGATTCACCATAGTTCTTATTTTAAAATCTGCTGTCCCTATGCACTTAAATAAAATTTAATAATCTGCTTCTTCGATCTTCATTGCCTTTCGATTAAGAGGTAACAGGATTTAAAATGGAGCACTTTCTGCCTCAGATTTGCTGAGGCCTAAATGTCAAATTATAAATAATAGCCAACAGGCACCACACAGTAGAGAAAAATAGCGTGTGCATGTGGGGTGTGCAAAGACACAAGCTCCACATCAGCACTGCCAGCCATTAGCCAGGTGCCCCACTCCCACGGTCTGTGTGGGAGATTGATGTGAAATGCTTGGAGAGACAGAATACTTTGGAAGAGGGTGTTGAGGCGCTATGACAATTCTTCACCAGAGAAGAAAGATTTCTTTTCCTTTAGCTAAGAGTTAGATCCAAGCAGGTTAATAGGCAACCCATGAGGAAAATTTGGTAAGTGTCTCTTGAAGGGAAGGCTACACAGTGTGGCTGTATTTCTCACACTAGCAGGGCAAAGGTCTCCCTGTTCTCTCCCTCTTTCTCTGCCTGCTCCTCTCTTGCTGTCTGTGATGAAGTAAGCTGCCATATGGAGAGGTCCCCGTGGCAGGGAACTAAGAGTGGCCTTGTGCAATGGTCAGCATGAACTTGTATTTTGCCAACAACCATGTGAAAGAGTTTGCCAGAGGATCCTTTTAGATCCTGATAGAGTCTTAAGATGAGACAGCAGTTCCTGCCAATACCTTCATTGCAGTCTCGTGGGAGATTCTGAGGATGCAGCTAAGTCATATACCTGCGTTCTTGAACCAAAGAAACTGTGAGATAATAGATGTTATCGTTTTAAACAACTAACTTTTGGGATAATTTGTTCCATAGCCATGGATAACTAATACACCTGGGAACCAACTCTGGACCCCATGAATGGGAGCTGGCCTGAGGATGTCTTAAAAGGGATCTCCTTGCATAGGAGACCCTAGGGTGTTGAGGGAAGGTTCCCTAGGAGAGGACACCTAGTGAAGGACAAAATAACAAAGGTAGGGAGCCAGAGGAGGAGAGACATTGAATCAATAGAAGATCTTGGGGAGTTGAATGGAGAGTGTGCAGGAGAATTTCTAAGGAATAGCAAAAGTGTCCGAGGAGGAAAAAGTTTGTATTGTCCATGCATTATACCAGAGAACACTGTTGCTAAATTGCAACTGTGCCATTCATGGAACTCCCTGATCACCTGGGCTGGACATTAAATCACATGCAAACGGCAGCTCAAGGACCAGAGAGCAAGCAAGCTAGGAAGGAAGGATCAGCTAGCCACGCCACTTCCCTGCTGGTTTCCAACAGGCCTGAGCTATGTGGGACCAATGTTTCCTCTAACTGAGCTTGTATTTTTTGATATCTGACCAAATGATGCGGGAATTATTTGATTCTTTGCTTAGAGTGGACCCTTAAGTGCTTGAAAGTAACCACAGGATTTTTTATTATCCTGAAATGATTGGAGGAGATACTGATTCTGCCTGATACTTTGTCTATGCTGGGGACTAGCCAATGTATGAAGTGAATCTGCAGGAGGGTGTCTCAAACTCAAGACTTTCGAAATTGGGAGCAGAAATAATTCCTTGTTATGTATGTGTGTGCGGGAGAACATTCTGTACATTGTGGGACACTTAGCAACATCCCTGGCTTCTCCCCACCAGATGTCATTAGCCACCCCCATGTGCAATACATGAGAACATCTCCAGACATTGTGACATAAACCCTGAGATGGGGTGGGGGATTGCCCTCGGTCAAGGCATATGACTATTAAGAACCTAACCATCTTTCCTTTTGCAGTAACTATGTTTCTTCCTGATCAATGCTTGGCAAAACAGACTCAATTTTGAACGAACACCACATCTCCATGTTGTGTCCTCGAGCACATACACACATCCCCTTGTATTATGTTACCAAGGTTCGGCCTGGGCAATGACACAGGTTGGGCCTCAAAACGACGTTTAGTTGGTGTGCTGATTGCAAAGTCCTGTAAATTACAAAAAATATTGACTAGCATTCTTAAAATGGGTTTCTTTCATGTTGTATAAATGATATTTCAATAAAGCTGTTTTAAAAAAGGATTTTAAATAGCAGAAAGTCAGTCTTCACCTTTTTGCATCTGTGCAGGTCTCCTGCAAATACTTTTTCTGCTGCTATTGAAGCTACATAGGACTTCCCTTTGATTACTATTTTTTCCTGCTAGATCATTGCATTCAGAATTTATTAAAACTCCTTTAGCTTAGCTTGTGGCTAAACCCTCACACACTGATACTCCACTGGTGAGAGAATTTCATTTTGAAAAATTGGAAAGGGAAACAGCTTGTTCATTTTTATTTGATTTCAGTTATTGTTGTGCAGCTGAGTGGTCTCAAGCTCATTTTATCTCCACACATTGAGCTTGTATCTCCAAAGAGGCTAATTTTCAAAAGGATATTTTGCAGGTTATATAGCATATAATATTTGGGGCCCGAGGAAAGAAAAGAGACCCTCTGTAAACACGTTCCACAAAAGCGCCTCTCCAACGGTGCCAGTGGTTGGCTTGTCAAGAATAAAGCTCACCAAGAGTGAAAGCAACCGGTCTTCCTGACTTTGGATTTCTAGAAGGAGTACCCTATTGGCACTATTTTAACTTTGGTGCCTATCCAGGGACAATTAACTGGAGCCTGTAAATTGTTTGGCTTATCAATTTCTTGGACAATTTGGGTAAACTAGCTAATGAGGAAGAAGCCTAGAAAACCTGAAGGTAAATGCTCCTTAAGATGACCATGCACTTTCATTTTCAAGCCATTTTATACTTTTTAATAGAAGCTTGAATTTGCTGTGGCAGGTTCGCATGTAGTCCTATTTTAAGATGATGACAGGGACACCAAGAGAAGGTAACATTTACCGAGATTACATCAGGACAATAGCAGCCACAATTTGAGCATTTGCTTTCTAGTCTGCTTCAGAGGTTTCTTAAAACACCTTTTCCCCCCGATAACAAATTAATTCATGTTAACCACAGAAAAATATGAAAAGTGTAGAAAGTACAAAGAAGAAAAAAATAAGTCACTCATTACCACCTGTCAGTGACAAGAACTGAGTCTTTTTGCCAAGAAATGACTACGAAGTAATGCAGTTAGTACAAAGGAAAAGAATACTTAACTTCCTAAGGGTCACAGGTCAAAAATTCTTCCTTTAATCTGTGCATAGGTATGTATCTCCTATGAGTTCTTCTTGCCAGATCTCAAATCCATTTCCTAAGAACTCCTTTAGGCAAGATCTTGGAGAGGGAGCAGTGAACTTTCTAATTTCTCTGTTTGAGTCTTATAACCAGCTTACCGATTAAGCTGGGTTTAGTAGTAAACAAGCACAGAAATAACTTTATTTATTTTTACTACTTTTCTTTAAACCAGTGGTTTTCACTGAGCATACACTGGTCCCCCAGGGGACACCTGGAAATGTCTGCAGACATATTCGATTGCCACATCGAGGAAAACAGCGCTAGGACATTCAGTGTGCGGCGGCCAGGGATGCTGTTAAACATTCTCCGATGCACAGGACAGCCTCCCAGACACGCACAACACAGAGTTGTGCGGCCCCAGATGTCGACAGTGCTGACGGTGTCAATAAGATAACCACCGTTAACGTCTTGCTGCATATCTATCGATACCATTCTCGGTTCCCTCTTTTCTTTTTCTTTCCAAAATTATATTCACACTGGCCATCTACCTTCATGTCTATATATTTTTTCACTTATAATTATACTGTGAATATTTCCACATACCACGATTCCTCAAAACATGACATTAAATGCTGCACAGTATTTTATCACGTGATTTATTTCTTACTGATAGTCATCAGTTGTATTTCCAGTACTTCAGCATTGTAAATAATGTTGGCATGAACATACTTGACTATAAATTTATTTCCATTACTGCAAAGATTTCCTAGAAGTACAATTACTGACTCAAACGAAATGAATGTTTTTAAAGCTCTTCCTCTTGTTACCAAATCACTTTCTCAATTAACATTCTCTCCAACAGCATATCAGAGGGTTCGTTGGGCTTGTATTGTTTCTGCTATTAATACATCTTGCTGAGTTAAAATTCGACAGGCTAACACTAGTACTTATATCTTAGAGCTGTAATGTGACTTAGAGGGTACGTAGCTCTTTTTCAGTAGAATGACCTCATCACTGTGACAGCCAAGCTCTCAGATGACTAATGTGAGGTAGGAAGTTCAGGTACTATTACCCACCTTACTCCCAAGACCTGTATAAGGAACCGTTATTTTGAAGTAATTTCCTACAAGTTACACAGATTATTTTTTTTAAAAAAAGATGAAGGTTAAATCAAGACCAGAAACATACCTTCATTCTGTGCTCTTGCCACTGAACCATAATACCTCATCATCACTGAAACAATGCAACTTCCATCTCATAATGTGAATTACTTGAACAAGGGCAAGCATTTTTCAGTCCAATATTTAAATGGCCTACACATTTTCCAATAGTTGGCAAGTACTTAGTGCCCTACCGGCCCCTCTCCAGCAGATGGTGCTGTTTTTCCAACATTTAAATCTGCACCAGAGAAAATGGTAACTTTTAATGGATTTGAGCAGGATTGCCTAACGGTGTTCAATGAAGTCTACTTTGCACACTGGTATTATTGGAATTATTCACAGGCCCAAAATTGAGCCTGAAAACGAGACAGTATACTTCAAACACGAAACAAGTCTGTGTACAATATTGATGGAAACAATGTGTTTCCAAAGCACTGAGGACAAATTATGATGAATCATCTACAGCAAAGATGTATTAAACAGACCTTCTTCCTAGAGAAACAGAAGTGAGTGTTTTGGGGAGGCTGTGAGATTCAGAGATGGATCTTGAAATTGTAATTATTAAAAGATTATACAGATCATTTATACCATTATACAGATTCTGTATTTTTCTAGGCTAGATATCACAGAACTGGTACTAGTATAATATGAATCAGACAGAGTATAAGCAGTGACTCATTTTCCAAAATAATTTAATGTTAAGATGGGTGAATAATTTTAAAATGTTTAAAAATATGGATGAAGAAGCACAGTCTCTCCTTTCAGCCGGAACAATGGAGATAAATCCTCATTGTCAATACAGGTTAGAAGTACCCTTAAACACAGTTAGGGCTCAGAAGAAAAGAGGCCCCTTTCTCTGTTTAGAAACTATTTACCATGTAAAAACAGGGCCAGTCAAACTTCTTTGGAAACTCTCTGTTTAGGTGAGGGCTTAGTTTCAATAAGGAATCCTATGATCTGGCCCTATAATTCCACTGCTGGGATTATACCCTAAGAATCCTGAAACACCAGTCCAAAAGAACCTATGCACCCCAATGTCCATAGCAGCAGAATTTACAATAGCCAAGTGCTGGAAGCAACCTAAGTGCCCATGGGTAAATAAGTGGATCAAAAAACTATGGTTCGTTTACACAATGGAATACTATGCAGCAGAAGGAAGAAGGAACTCCTACCCTTTGAGACAGCATGGATGGAACTTAAGAGTATTATGCTATGTGAAATAAGCCAGGTGGTGAAAGACAAATACCATATGATCTCACCTATAAGTGGAACCTAATCAACAAAACAAACAAGTGAGGAGAATATAACCAGAGACATGGAAATAAAAAACACACTGACAGTAACCAGAGGGGGGTGGGGATAATGGCACAAAGAAGGGGAAGGATGAAGTCAAAGAACATGTATAAAGGACCCATGGACAAAGACAAGATGGGGGAGATTGAATGTAGGAGGTGGGGGTGGATAGGGCAGGGGAGAATAATGGGAGGAAAATGGGGACAACTGTAATTAAACAATAATACAAAAATTAAAAATAAAATAAAATGGGAAAAAGAAATCCTATGATGTAGTCATAAGTAGGAAAGAAAAAAAGATGTGCTTGCAAAACCACCCAATCATCTTTATTTTTATTTTTATTTTTTTGTAAAAATGAAATCTGAATCTTTACTATTTATTTCCCTTTCCTCAATTTTTTTCCAAAATGCTATTTCTTTCTTTCTTTTTTTTAGGTCTTTTTAAAAAATTTAATTATTTTTCAAGTACAGTATTCTATTACTCCCATCCCATCCCACCCCCGTGCTTCCCCCTCCCTCCCATTTCCACCCTTCTCAGTTGTTGTCCATGTATCCTTTATATATGTTCTTCTAAATCCCTCCCCTATTTCCCCTGAAATTCCCTCCTCTCTTCCCTCTGGTCACTGTCAGCCTGTTCTCTATTTCAGTGTCTTTGGTTGTATTTTGCTTGCTTGTTTGTTTTGTTGTTTAGCTTCCTGTTAAAGGTGAGATCATATGGTATTTGTCCTTCAACACCTGGCTTATTTCACTCAGCATAATGCTTTCCAGTTCCACCCTTAAAATCAATGTACAATCTGCTTATCTTAGCTGTTAGTAATCCACTCAGAAAAGTCATCCATATTTCAAAAAGTCCAAAAAAAAATCTATAGGCTGCTGACAAAGAGATTGATGATTAATGATATTGACAAACAGATGACCTATATCATAATGGTTTCCCTCCCAAATTTGTAATTTAATAAGAAATGGAAATAAATTACAAATCTGGTGTCTAGTGTGACCTTCAGAGTGCCCTCAAGTGCCCTCAAGACCAGAGCAAGATAAAACAGTATTCATAAAATATTTCAGATCTAGCTCAAACTAATGTATTTATTTATGAAGTTATCTATATTTATTTTTAAAGATTAGTAGTTATAGAATACAGAGATACTAATGTATTGGATTGGTCAAAAGTTTGTTTAGTTTTTCTGTAAAATAAAAGACACACTTTTTTATTTTCACCAATAACTCTTGATTTGGATATTTTGAGTATGTCAGCTATCTACTGCATGATATAATGTTGATTATTATTAATTAATGCCTTGATTTGATCACTATCAACTTCAACTCGTCTACCCGACTGTGGAGCATCATCCAATGAGCAGTCTCCAGCACGTGACTTTGCAAACCACTCTAGACAGATTGGATCAGTCACAGCACCTTCTCCATAAGCTGCACAAATCATTTTTGTGTGTGTGTTTCAGTTGTGTTTTAACCTTCTTTGAAATAATAAAGCATAATATGATGAAAATTTTGTGTTTTTCCTCCATCAATATTAAAATGGCTACACAAAAATTCACCACTTTTGGTAAGTTCTTTTTTAAGTGCATGTTGATACAACAGCTGTTACAATACAATCTAACAAAATTGTTTCAAATGAAGTTAAACAACTAAGTGCTCCTAGAGCCAGAAAAAAAAACCCCAAACTTTTTGGTTAACCCAGTAGGAATCCTTTTCTTGCAAACTCATGCATGTACATATGATCCCATAAGGATACTCAAAAAAAAAAGTAGATTCTCCCAAAAGGAAATGTTAGGCATTTTGAAAACAGCCCGGCAGATAACAGAGATAGGTCTTGAAACATCCTAGAAAAAAGCCACAACTTTTCTTTCCATAGTACTGCTTCAAAGAAACAGTACTTCTCCAAAAGAAAAAACAAAAACAAAACAACACCCCTCCACCCCCTCGCCATAACTCACATCACAGTAAGGCAGTGCAGAGCAAGTCAGTTAGTACTCAGTAGAAGACTAGTATGTTAGGACTTAGTCTTCTGCATATCCATCGGATGCATTTGGCTGTGTGGCCCCTACACACGCTGTAACTATTGGGCGATCTCCATTCTGGTGTGCTTAAGGAAGGCATTTTAAGACTAAATTTTCACAGGGATCAGCACCCTGGTAGATTTGAGATCTCAAATAACCCACACCGAAAAACATGTGAACTAAGTCTTCCAACCAAAGGAGAGACCTGTGTTGACAGCTCTTCCCAGTGCAGTGAATGGGTTTAATCAGAAAATGTTCAGCTTAATGGTTGAATGCTAACTGGAAAATGAATTGTATCTAAGAAAATTCCTCTTTAAGAAACATGAAAATTTATTCTAGAATTCACCATGACTGTCATAGTTGAAGGGTTCAGTCTTACTTATCAAGGTTTGATGCTATACTTTATTACTGACATATTAAAATGTTTTCCTGTTTTCATCACTTTGCATCTGAATTTATTGCACTCTAGTTCTCTTTTCATGGGATGCTCATGGGGCTACAGAAAAAATTCTATTATAAGGAAACTTGAGAGAGAGTGTCTCCTTACATTTTTATGAAAATTCAACTTTACTTTCACACTATCACATTCTGCATGTAGGAGGCAAAAGTACATTAAGCCACAGATAAGACACTAATGACTGCTCACTGCATGATATTGTTAAATACATATATAGAGCAAGTGTCAGATAGCTATAGAAACCATTGAAAAAATCTCGGGAAATTCACAGCATGAGAAAGGGAAAGGAATTTCAATGCACCTAGCAGACTTAAAGGCATCTAAATCTCTCAATTTAATTTTGTAAATTAGAAAAAGTACATCAAGATTTTCTCATGAAGAGAGAGTAACATCATTTTCATTACACACTTTCTTGGCTTGCCAGTTTCCGGTGGTTGGTTTAATGATCTTTGTTATTAGGAAGAACCTGCTGAATACTTTCCTCCTGGATCCAGCCTTCCAGTGTTTAAGTTTGGGCACAGAGTCTCAGGTGCTCCATAATGTTTGCAAAAGGGAGATTTAGCATAGATGCAGCACCGGATGGACCCTGCCGGCAGAAGGGATTTAGGGCAAAATTCTGAGCTAGGTGCAATCATTCCATTTCTCATTTCCTTTAAATATTGTCCTTCCTCCCCCTAATCTAGGCTGCCTCCAGTCTGTTTCTAGCTTTGGAAAAGCTTTCTCACCTCCCACTAGTTAATTGTTTCCAATAGCATTTATGAGCACTATTTTTTTTTTATTAAGAACTTCCCTTCGGCATCTCTTATTTCCAAAATAGTGACTACACTGCTTGGAAGCACAGAAGCTACTTTGGAGACCTGAATTCTTTCTGAGTTCTTATGACTTCAAATGAATTGTCCCATCTTTGCAGGCCATTTCAATATTCAGCTAGGAAGGAGAAATAGGAAGAGCATGGGCTTTGAGGTCTGAGAGATGAATCTAGAATCAAATGCTAGTTCTGTACCTCTCTAGGTGGGTGACATCAAAAAGAAGCTTTAATATTGTGAAGGCTCAGTTTCCTGATTTGTGACTTGCAGATAATGCCATCTGCATATTGCTGGCTAAAGCTCTATTAGCAATATTAGGACTTGTTTGAACAGACCATGTCCCCTCATCCCATTTAAAAAATTGCCTTCTCTTCTATTTCTTCCAGAGGTTGGTTTTAGGGACGGTCGGATTTATTAGAGGTGATTTTAACTCTGGCTACAGTGCTAGATCAATTCCCTAATCCCAAGGGAAGCCATTTAGAGTTTAAGTGCAGCCAATTATGGTGTCTATTCTTGAGAATTTAATCTAAAACACATACACAAAGTATAGTTAAGATAATATGGAGCATTGGTGCTCTTTCGACACTATCAACATTGGATTGCCTTTGTTTACTTCATGGTGTCTGGCAGCTGAAGTTGTTCAACTGGATTCAGAGTAACATCATGATGTCCTGGTCAGTGTGGCTCCGTTGGTTAGAACATTGTCCCACAGAATGAAAAGTTGTGGGTTCGATTCCTGCTCAGGGCACACAGACCTGGGTTGCAGGTTTGATCTCCAGTCTAGGTGCGTATGAGAGGGCAACCAATCAATGTCTCCCTCTCTCTCTCTCTGTCTCTCTCTCTTTCTCTGTCTCTCTCTCTGCCCCTCTCCCTCCCTTTCTCTCTTCTTATCTCTCTCTGCTTCTCTCTAAAAGCAATGAAGAAAATGTCCTAGGGTGAGGAAAAAAAAAACTATTGTGACAAACCTGAGCCACTGATGGCGTGAAGGAGTAGAAACCAGGAGGCTCTGAGAAACATGATCTGCAGAGAGAAGTGGGAAAACAAAGCAGGTTGTGTGGAGAGAAGATGGGGTGGGAATCATGAAACCTCAAGACCTGGCTGAACTTTCCTCCCTGCCAATGGATATCTGATGAGAGGTTGTCCTAGCCACCTACCATAGAATGTAGCTTAAATGGGTTTCTGTATTTTGCAACCAAGCTGTCCCTAAAAAAAAGGCCTCAGTACCTGTTCTGGCACAGCATGATGTGTGATGAGAATTGTTGATTCCCAGTCAGCTAGCCAACCGTGGCTTCCTCTACAGCCCAGGAAAGACTCAACACACATTCAGGAGAGAACGCATTCTACATTCTCATGGGTTTTCTATATCCACCGATGGTGGATATAGGTTTTGGGTTTATTTAGTGGTGCCTGTTAAGTTCCAATGATCTTCAAACATTGCCCCCTCGGGTGGGGCTTTTTTTGGCCTTATCCCTTAAATATAATTCTTCCTTGACTTTTCCATTCTTTGGAGCCTAAGCCACTGGTAAAGTCAGTTTTACAAAATCAAATGTCCTGGGTGGGTCCCAAGGACAGTTCTAGCCCAAATCACACATTCTATTGGGTGCTGGCTGAGTTTCTCTTCAGCCGATGTTGACGACTGGGTGATCTATCCTTACCATGGTCAGGGAAGCAACCGCTTCTCCCCGACTTTCTGACACAGAATCCTTGTCTTAGCCAAGAGCTTCTCCAAATACTTTTACCATACTTAAAACTCTTTTTGGTTGTTGTTTTAAGGACAGTTTTGCTGTCCTCCTCTCCAGACCCTCACTTCAGCCTCTTTTCAGCACTTTGTCTGTTTGCTAGAAGAAAAAGAAATTGTGGAATCTTCAGTATCAACTTCTGGAGTACATAATATAATTTGTACTGAGCATGAATTTCATGAAGTGAATATTTTATTCCCATGTTCTTTATGCAGCAACTGAGGCTCAGAGAACATGAAAACAGAAAGTGCAAATCCTAAAGGTAGTAAACGCTGGACCTAGGATGCAATACCTTGGGCTTCCTACAGTTTTTCTTTCTACACCTATTTGTTTGGGGCTGAGGGGGAGAAATAAGGAGATATACAGACACAATAAAAAATGGTGGGGAAAAAAACCAAATTAATAGAAATGTAGTTACATTTGTAAAGTGTCTAGCATATGGCCTTATACAGAGAGCATGCAGTGAATGTTATTATCATTTTTTTTCCAAAATTATAGTTCAAGAAATTGTCCATCTTGTCACTTAATGCTGATTATAGAAGGTACTATGTGAGGATTCAGCAGCTCTGTGGAAATTGTTTCTGGAAATGAATTTTATACATCATTTTATCATCTTTAATTATCTTTTTCTTATCATTGTATTTTGATTGTTAAAAATGTACCATGTATATTATTGACCTATTTTATGCATTGAAATATTAACAGGTAAACCACAGTATTTTAATGTTTGAGGCCACAATAAATAAAATGGTAAGGATAGAGCTGGACACCACAGATTCTTGTCAATGTTATGTCAGGAGGGGCTACAAAATAAAGCACATGAGTACTGAGGAGCGATGATGTCCTGGAACACGACTGCATGGCTCCTTTTGTGTAACATAATATGACTGAAGCTCGAGTATCAAAAGTGGTTTCAACTTCAGTATCAAAAGTGGTTTCAACAAACAGTTTGGGAAAAGAATACTGTTCATTTTAAAAATTCATTGAAAACAAGACAAAAATCTAGTGTTCAGTTGAGATGAGGAAAAGCAGAATAAAGAAAAATATCTGAGGAAAAATACAATATACACATTCATATGTAGCAAATGCAATGATCAGTACTAAGAAAATGAGATAACTTTAAACATTGGGACTTCAATAACTTCCAAATTCTGGATTGATAAAGGAGCCTATTTACTTTTCTCCCCTCAAAAGCGATTTTAGTTTTTGAATGTAATGGAATTGTTTTCTACATTTTATGAATGAGCTAAGCAACCAGAGTAGACAATGTTCAGATTCTGCAGAAACCTATGCTCAGTAGGGTCTGTGGCATAACAATTATCTTTATAGTAAAAGAACTTCCATACATGTGTAAGTTATAATTTTAACTTATAACATAAGTTATAAGTTAAGAACTTATAACTTATGATTTAAATGTGGAGTTTGCATTTGGAGAAAATACAAGAACATTCTGAGAGCATTCAAGAAACAAAACCACAAATACAAAACATGTATAAACCGCCCATAGACAAAGACACATGGGAGAGGAGGATTGAATGTGGGAGGAGGGGTGAGTAGGGCAGTGGAGAGTAATGGGGAAAAATGGGGACGACAACTGTAACTGAACAATGATTTTTTAAAAAGCTATGTGATTTTAAGACATTGTATTCAAAATGCATAAGAAACATATGTCCATAATTAGGAAATAAGAATGGCTTCATAAATGTAAGCTCTTGATGGTTAACACTGAGTAGAGACAGAACCCAGAAAATAGAACTAAATCCAAAGATATATGCCTACTAGCTTATAAATAAGAACAATAAAATAAAGTTTGAAGAAAACATTTCATTAAAAAAAAATGAAAGACAGGATTATTCACCATACCACTCTTTGTTTTCTGTGCTATAATTTTTTTGCAGCATAGAAGGATCACCAGAAGGAAATGGAAAAAATGAACTCTATGGAGAATGATGATATTTTCCCCCCATGACAAAGCTTTTTATTATTTTCATCAATGCTTTTTGTACTCATACAAAACTTTAAAATAAAAAACTACGATACATCTAGAAGTTTGCCTAACACATATGTAAGGGTATTTCTAGACTAAATGAGCATATAATCAAATATTCTACTTAGTGCATAAACTTGTTTACTAAATTTAGTTCCTGAAGTTAAAGAAGCCCCATAACTGCATTCCCTGGCCTCCATTGTTTTTGTCAACCTGCTGGATGCTGAAGTGATTTCCCTTGGCTGTCCAAAAGATGTACTGGTCAAAATCTTTTTATAAATGTACCAAAAATCTGTGGAATGCACAGGACAGCATCAATGTGTGCTACCTCAGCAGACTCAGGAATAACAAGAAAGGAGACAGAGTAAGTCTGCAATACAGAGGGACAATGGGAGGATTTGGCAAGAAAAACATATTTGATAATTCTAGGATTAGGCCTAGTTAAAACTGAGAGCATTTCAGATTTGGTTTACAAGCATAAGTGTCAGTTACAGAGAAAAAAGTAGGTTTGGGAATCAGCTGGGCTTGGGTGCATATCCCAGTGCCACCATAAGCAAGTTATTTAGTGTTTCTTAGCCTCAGTTTCTTCATTACTGAATGGGAATAAAATATGATCTCATAGGGTTGTGAAGATTGAAACAACATATGAAGTTACATAATATATGCAGAGTACCTGAAATACATTCACTGTAACTTGTAAAGTTATCATGATGGTGAATTTGGGCTAGTCACCTACTCCTTCTAAGTCTCAGTTTTCTCAACCTCCTCATCCTAAAAATGAAGAAGTAATAATACTACCACCATGGACTTGCTGAAACAATCAAACAGAATAATGTACATAAAATGGCTACTACAACGAAATTTCCTTCTCACTCAGTGTAAAAGTTGAGTATCTTTCTTTTGCCTGTGTGTTTTCAATGAGGAGTGCGCAGTTGAAGCAGAGCTATGGGAAACCTAACCTCGGACTTTATGAATTGTCCCATAAATGGCCAGAAAAACTGGGTATTCATGTGCTGATATAATTCTAGGTGAGACATTTGCAGTCTAGCAGACTCTTTTCATGGTAACAAATTCTTAGAGAATGAAGTGCAAATTTCTACAAAGCCCTTCATAGTTGAACCCCAGTGTTCTTCATAGTCCCCTTTTCCAACACTCTCCTGTGCCCTACATTGCAACCATACCATGATCTCCATTCCAGCCCTTTTATTTCTTCCTGCACCCATGGCTTCTCATATCTACCTCATTAATTCTGACTCACCCAACTGAAAGAGTCTGGTCTCTGAAGACTAACCCAATTCTTCAAGTAGTTGGGGTGGTTTTTTTTGATGTTTGTTTTTATTTTTGTTACTCTTACAAAATCTCATTTTCAACTGGACTCAGACTTAAAGGTGGAAGGTCTCAGAGAGGACAGCCTACATCCCTTGGCAATCTGTTCCTGGCATTTTTCTTTGGCCTCTTTCATTCTCCGAGTCAAAAGTTTAGCATACTCTGCACCCTCTCCCTTATTTTTCACAGCACATTGTTTCCTCAGAGCAATAGACTGACATTTGTGTTGTATGACACATGAAGGTTTAACAAGATGCTGAATCTTGGGTGCTTTGGTCCTAGGTTTCTTACCTTCTGTGTTTAGAGACTTTCTCACAGCACATTGATGGACATCATCTTCTTTGGAGAGACTGAAAGTTTGCTGATTCTGCTAGCTCTTTTGGGCTCCAGATGACGAGGCATAGTAGGGTAAGCGAGACCAGGAATATCTTTCTCTCCCCTTTTTATAATGATCAAGTTGAGAACACTGAGATTGGCATCCACAATGCAACCCTGAACCGATTTGTGCTTTCTCCAGTCCTTCTTGGTGTATAATAGGACTGACACTTACTTCGCAGCAGGCAGACATGGCTGTTGGTCAAGACACCCTACTCTACGCCGAAACCTTGTTTGTTATTCCCACCACTGATTCAAACCACATAACCCTTCTTCTCTTCACCCACATTGTGAGCAGCAAATTCTGTGGTCATATGCTTCTCATAAAAGGTACCAAGTTTGCATTCAGCATCTACTTTAATAAATTTCTGGCAGCCAGTTGCTGGGAAAGAAATCTTTGGCTTCATCCTGAAGTAGCAGACCATCTCTGAGGCACCACAAAAAAAGAGCAGTAGTTGAGTTGTATCTCTTCTCTAGGCTTTTTACACTCTAAAAGTTTTTTTTGAAATAATTTTTTTTAAAAATGAAAGTTTTCAATTATAGTTGCATATAATATTATATTAGTTTTAGGTGTATCCCCCAGTAATTATACACTATATAACTTAATAAGTGATCATCTTGATAAATCTCATACCCATCTGACACCATACATAGATTTTAGAATATTTACTGACTATATTCCCTATGCTATACTTTACAACCCCATGACGATTTTATTACTACCAATTTTCACTTTTTAATCCCTTCACCCTTTTCACCCAATCTCCCAACCCGCTCCCCTAATCTGGTAACCATCAGAATGTCGTCTGTATCTTTGAGTCTGTTTCTGTTCTGCTTGTTCATTTATTTTATTTTATTTTATATTCATGATAAATACATATTTATTGCCATTTTATTGTTCATATTTTCTTCTTCTCCTCTCCTCTCCTCTTCCTTCTTCTCCTCCTCCTCCTTCTTCTTCAAGAAGACACTTTAACACTTTATGTAATCCTAGTTTGGTAGTGAGGAACTCCTTTAGCTTTTTCTTTCCTGGGAAGTTCTTTATTTGTCCTTCAATTCTAAATGGTAAGTTTGCTGGGTTGAAAAGCAAGACCTACAACCAAGATTATGCACTATGAAAGTTTTGAGCATACCTGCATTGTGATACTTATCAGGTTGTATGTGCTTAGTCTGTTAATGGGTTCGCCTTCCCTGCCAGACTTTGAGCACTTTAGGGATAAAGGGCCTGATTCATTTTTGGAGTCATGTCAATGCCTACTATGATGCTAGATTGTAACAGCTTTCAACAAACACTGGATGAAGTAAAGAATACATGCTGGGGATACTTCAGATAACAAGGCTGACTTGTGCAGTTATTTAACATGTGTATTTATTAGAAAATAATACCATCTAAACAGAAAGTTGTTCACACTTCACAGGTTGCCTGCAAATACATCTAATCATTGGTCTGTACATACTGAAAATACATGACATTATCTATTACCTTTTTATATCTACTTTGCTCGCTTTCCTCATGATGTGTGCCCTGTGTATTTGTTTGGGTCACTAGGCACCAGAAACTCTGACAAACTAGCTATATCTAATAATTGGTCTGATTCCAAAAATAGGTAGACATTTAAATACGTTTTCTGGATAAGATGTAAACATAATCTGTTTATATTTGTGAACTGATTAAAAAGAGGAAAGAGATCTCCACCCCCTGCTGAGCATGATAAATGCTCTGCATCCTAATATCTTTTGATATACTTCTCACTCATATCTGTTACCTATTTCCAAATTTGCTGTAGCATATTTCAAATCTGCAAGGCTTAGGAAAAAAGTATTAGTGGTCCAGTTACTGATAGAACAAAAATGCCTGCAAACACTTGTCCATTTGTGTACTTCCTTTTCTTCCAATGCTTTCTGATAATGCCGAAGACACCTGGCACTGCTTTAGTTAAAGAATTAACTTTGGCTCCAAAAGGTAGGAAAAAGAGCTTTCTTGGGGTGATTGTTCCATGAAAGTAAGTTTTTAATTTGCAGTCTTCAGCCTCTAAGATTTTTAATGTTGATTGTATGACATAAATGTACTGTAAGTTCAATAAGTGTAGTAAATGATTGACTGTACCAGTCTGTAGACGGGAACAATAGTATTGCTTTGCTTTGATTCAATTTCCAGGAATTCCTAAAACAAAACAAACACTTTAACTCCATTCACTAAATTCTATATGAAGACCCTGCAGCCACAGAACTTTTCATAAAGGAAGTGAATTAAGTCCACCTTCTGCAAAACTTTGCCTAAAGATGGGGATATATACTCTACAGCTCTTGACAGAAGGTTTCATTATTATCTTTGGGATCAGATAAAGAAATGCAGGTAGCATTAGTGGAAATGGGAAACCTCAGCTGGGAAACAATTGATTTATTCAATCAAGACCACTATGGGTTAGTAGAGGAATACAAATCAAAACTAATCATGGTTTGATCACCACCAGGCTCTTGGATGTTTCGAGTAATGATTCAGATGAACTGAAAGCTAAGATCTCTACCCCTCAGATTCTGGGGGCTTTTGTTTCACATGAGTCTCCTACTCTTTGAATTCTCTTGACTCAGTAAGTAGATTTTCATTATGACAAAGGGATACACTTCCTTTGCTGAGGAGAGCTGTCTCTACAAACAAAGTGAATTAAAAACGAGCTCATTTGAACTCAGCTCAAGTGACTTCAGGCTTTGGCATCAAAGAGGAAATTCCAATATACTTTCTCTGCTATAACTCATATTTATCAAGATTTTCAGACTTGCAGATTCTCCGGCAATACAAAAGATATATGGCTTACCACCAATTTTCAATCTCTGCTATTTCAAAAACCTGGGGAACAAATCAGCCTGAGGCATTGACTATCTTATCCTTTTGTTCAATAATAACACAATGAGGAATGTGCCATGAACTGCTGAAAGTAGTTTTAGAGAAATTAATGAATTTGTTTTGTTATACATGTTGATGCAATTTTGCCACATGGCAAGACTAATGAGATAACTCCTTTTCATAATTGAACATTTCAAAATGAGATAAAATTTTAGAATTGGTTAGTTGAAGTAGATAGATAGGCATAGAATCAAGCGCTGAGCTTGGAATTAGATTTAGGTTCTGTTCTCCTCTCTAGCTTTCCTTTTCATATTGGCCATAAATGTGGGGTGAATCTCTTAGCTACCACTTCCTAGTATAACCATCCCTAAAAGAGAAGATTTATTTATGATTCGAAAATCAGTCCTTTGAGGATCTAAATTGTAAGATGCTACTGAAGACAATAAACATGGAAATATTTTATAATATTTAATTTCATTCTTGCTGAAATAACTGCAATATATTAGAGAAAGAAGTGTTCAAAGTTACTGAGACAATACACATTTTTCTGTGGACAAAAAACAATCACACTTTTTAAACTACCATTCTTGAGTTAAAATAAATAAAGTAGCATATTTTATTGACTCGTGTGGAAATCTCATTAGAGAAGCAGTCTCAAAATGTGACTGATTAAAAATGTGGCTGTCACTGAACAGAAATTTGAACGTTCACTGGGAAGACTGTGAAATCTTTCTAAAAGTTCCTGGAGCCCTGGCTGGTGTGGCTCAGTGGATTGAGCACTGGCCTGTGAACCAAGGGGTCGCTGGTTAGATTCCCAGGCAGGGTACATGCCTGGGTTGAAGGCCAGGTCCGCAGTAGTGATGCTGGAAGGGCAACCACACGTTGATATTTTTCTCCTTTTCTTTCCCCTTTCCTCCCCCTCTCTAAAAATAAATAAATAAAGTCTTTTTAAGAAAAAGTTCTTGGAGTACAGGAGCTTAAGCAATTGTATTTGTGATCCTTTGTGACTCTGATAGGTCCTACAGAAAACATATGAGACCCTAACTGGATTCTCAGAGTTAAAAGCTGGCAATGTTTTGGGAGGGGGCTGCTTCTGAAGAACTCCTATCATAATCTAATAAAGCTCTGAATGTTTTATCTGTTAGTTATTTTCTGAGGATTTTCTAATTTGCCACTTTCCTATGAGAATCTTTTCCTATTACAGTGTCTCAGTGTATTCTGTCCAGTAAGTAAGCAGAATTTGAATGGCCATTTTTAGGACATTTAAATCTGCTGGGATGGGAAACAGAACATAAGGCTATATCACTATAACGGTGCAAAGGAGTGCTGGGTACTTAGGGCTGGGTCTCCAAGGTACTGAGGGAGTTAGAGTGCTCAATGATTTTTATTCTGAGTTTCGAGTAAGGTTGCTTCAAAAACTACAGAGATTTGAACATATTTCAAAGAACCAATTCAAGCATGTAGTGGCCATGTCATCTGCACTTCCTCAGGCCTTATTCCCTTTTCAGCTTGCTGTGCCCTAAGCCTGCTCTCTTGAAGGCCACCACTGACTCTTTGTGGCTACCTCCACGGCATGCTTTATGGGTATCTCTGATGAGCCCTTCACGTGTCTGCCAGCGCCAACTTTGCCTTCCTCCTTGATACGCTCTACATTTGGTGACTATGTCTCTATTTGATCCTGGTTTTCCTTCTATCTCTCTGCTGATTCTTTCTTAGACTTTGCAAGTTTTCTGACCTCTAAACATTCTTTAAGTAGTGATGCTTATTTCAGTTCATTTTGCATCATAATATGTTGCTAGTTACCAGTCATATTATTCCTTTCTGCCCCTGCCAAGGTGTCTCAGCAGCTGAAATTCCACCATTAGACATTCATTTCCTTGCCATCACTTTGAATAATATAATATCCTATACATAGGGGAGGGATACCTTACCAATCTACTAACCTGTTAAAATGCATCTGCTTTCAGAGCCACTCTTCTCTGTGAAAGGTGGAGCCGAGCAAATCACGGCTTTCTGCTTCAAAGCAAATGAGGAAGGAGGGGAAGAGAAGACTGAAAGGGTGGCTGGGAAAGCCTGGAATGAGCTTTGTTTCCTTTACGGTTTTCCTGAAGGCTGTTGCTCTTTACCAAAATTTTCACCACAGTTACTGTCTTTACGGATGACAGATCTTTTCAAAGTGAGCAAGAAGTTTTACCTACACTTGCTGCTAATTACACAACAGTCTCTGAAATTTCTTCTCAGATATCTGTAGTACTTCTCCACTTTTGCTCGTAGATGTTAATTTTTTAGTAAGATTAAAAATTTACTCTGATTTGAGCACTAGAGCAAATATTAGTCCATCCTATTGCTTAGAGCAATACAGGATCTGAGTAGCAACAGAGAGATTGGCCTTAGCACTTTAAGGAATAGTTTCTGGAGATAAATCAACAAATCCCTAATTGGGTTATAGTAATCAGATCTACCCACCAGGGCTGATTTTTCCAGTGAAAGACCGAAAAGAGAATTTCCTAAGATAAATCCAATTAAATTTTATATTGAAACCTAGAACAGGATATCTAACAGGAGAGACAGCTCAATCTTTTGAATTGAGTGCTGAGTTATGAAATTGGCTTGCTGTAGTCTCTTCCCAGCATCTTTATTCACTCTTTCTTTGGCCCTGGAGAGTTTCTTCTCCTGGATGTATTCATCATTAAGGTAAAATTAATTAATCCTGCTAATGACATAAGATGTTCCTTGAAGCATCATGATAGTATGGAAATATAGGGCATAAAGTCCTCTGGAAGTCAGCTTGATGAGACAGATTCTCCATTATAATTACTGCAAGTTGCTTTCTAGCTAAAGCGAGGAAGCCAGATGATGTCTCGGTATTTAAAACAAAGAACCTTGATTCTCAGCTGATTCCTAGCTTCAACTTTTCTGTGGTGAACTCGGGTTCCTGCAGGTGCTGGAGCCCCTGTGTGATGTTTTTGGAACTATTTCCTGAGGAATAATTGCCAAAATTTATGTGCCAGCCACTGTTAAAAAGAGCATATAACCTGTGTTAACTTATTTAAGACTCTTTACAAACATTGAGTTAGATATAATTATTAACTCCAAATTATGGACAAGAACATTTATACACAGAAAGATAAAGTATCTTGCCTAAGTTCACCAAACTCTGAGGTGCCAAAGCTGAGTTTAAGCTTAGGTTTTCTTCATCAAGCTATATTATCTCCTTAAGTTTCCTTGAAAACCAGTTTGGATTCCATTTGAATATAAAGACAGCATGACTGGAGGACAATGGGTAAAAAAAGTAGGCAAGAAAGTGACTCAGTGTCAATCTTTTGGTCTTGATGGTCACTTCATTAAAATTTCCTTAAACATTTACTGTGTGCTAAGAGTGATATTAGGTGATTGGTGTTCCTTGCCATTATAAGAAAGTATGGTAAGGAAACAAAGGAATATGTAACAAATGAAGTAAACAAAAACATGTAAATATATGATCGTATACAATATTAATGACATGAAAGAAATAATCATAGAGCTTCAAGGCACAGACCTGCTTCCATAAGGTGGTCAGGAAAGGCTTCTCTGAGGAGGTAGCAGTGGAATTAAAGTGGTAGGGGGAGCAGCTGGCAGTGAGAAGTCTGAGGATGAGGATGGAGAGTGCAGGGAAGGAGAGTGTTTCATGACAAGGGAGCATATGTGCCAGGGCTTGAGGAGAGAGGGAGCTAGTTTGTGTTTGAATAAGTGAAGGATGGTCAGCGGTGTGTCTAGCAAAGGACAAAACTGACTCTCTTTTTAGATATCACTGTAACCAAAGTATTTACTTCACATTTCCCTTAAAAATAACGAATAGTCTATGATTTCTAATAGTTTGCATTTAAAGAATGAAAGAATGGAGTTTGAAAATTGTGTAGCATGGAAGGAAATTTGAGGGCGTATCATGGTGGTATTTGCTCTGAGCTGAGGGGTGCTCCCATAACCTGTAGATTTTGTGGATGCACAGGCTGATGCAGAAAGGCAAAGGCCATGGCAAATTGTTGACTTTCTAGTCACACTGCAAAAGACCCAGAGGGGCTGGATTATGCCAAATGAGTTTCTGGGTCTAATTTTGTTCCCATGAATCTCTGGGCTCATCCTGAGAACTCACTAGACTCTTTGGAAAGTAGATATGATTGCTGTTTGTCTTGACTCCTCAATTCAGCAAGTAGTTTCCATCTCCAAGTCTGTTACTTGAAACAAAAAAATTAACCTGTCTCTATCAGTTTCGAAAAGAATCAGTAGAATCTCGGGGAAATTTCAATATATTTTCCTTTAAACCTGCATGTTTTATTTTCCTTTAAAATCTTACTACCTATTCTTTTCAACTTCCCTTTAGAGGCCATTTGACTATCATCATCTGTGAGACCATTGGGTCCTGCAGTTCAGGTCAGTAAGCACCAGTGGGAAGTATTGGCCACCCTTTAACAGGTAACAGTGAAAGTTTAACTGACTTACTTTCCAGAAACAGGCCTTAGAAAAAGTACAGACAATTTTCCTTTTTAAAAGCCTACTCTAGGACCATTTCTTCTGATGCCCTTCTTAGAGCTAACCTTGGAAATCTCAAAAAGGTTTTTATGTATGTATGCGTACACATTTGCACACACACACACACATTGGAATTAACCATCCAGGTAAAGTAGGGAGTCTCAGGCAATGGAGAGATTGACAAACACATTCAGGCTAAAAATGCATGGAAGGTCAAAAGGAAAGGATGACAAGATTCAGAATGAAGAAATAAGAATTTCAATTATCAGCAACCATATTGGCATATGACACAACTAATTTACAAACCAACTCTGGCTCTTGGAGAACAAAACCTTGTTTTAAAATTTCACTGGGCAGAGCTTCTTTTCTTCTTTATCAGTGATCATATTGTAATAAACACTGTCCCCATATAGTATGTGCCTTCCAGCTCCTTTGGCATGGTATTCCAATTCAGAAGCAAGGTCTTTGTAATAAGACTGGATTGAGTCCTGGCTCCAGCATTAGGAGCTCCACCAGTGGCTCCAACATTGTTTTGGGGCAACTACTAACCTCTGTAGAATCTCTGTAATATGGATGATTTGACCAGTGGTTCTCAAATTTTGGTAGAGAGCTAATAAAGAACATAAAGATCAGGCTCATTAAAGGAAGGCAGAGTCTGAGCATTTGTACAGTATTTTCCTCAAGTGCCCTTGGTGATTCTGAGACCCCTCCAAGTTTGGGAACCACCAATTTGGGGGAATAAAGAAAAACAAACGTAATAAGCACCTGGCTATCAATGATGTTTCCAACTAGGATCATGTGGCAAAGTGGAAAGGGGGTTTGTCTTCATTATCCAAGACCTGAATTCCTGCATGGGTTCTCTCTACTGCCTACTAAGTGTGGGAGTTCAGCGAAGTAACTTAAATTGTGAGACCCACAATGTCCTCATTGGTCAAACAGAGATAATAAGGCACTGAGTTGAGGGGTCATGGATTTAATGGGATGAGGTAGCTCACAGTGGGTGGCTGGTAGATATTGCCTGAAGTAGAATCTCTTCCTATATTTGGATTTTTTTACTTTGTTAGAGATGTCCAGGCACAAAGCTTATGTGGATTTTAGTCCATCAAAGCTCTCTGAAGACTTTTCAGAGAGTAGAAAAGTCTTCAGATTTCTTGAGCATAGAAACTGAATGTATGACTGCCACTGCATTTACTCACAACACTCAGTAAAACTTTTGACACAAAAATGCTTTGATTACATAACACATAATTCCTGTATGCCCTAACTTTAAAACCCCTGTTAGTTTCTTATATCCATTCAATAATCTGAGTTGACTTTCTCTAAAGGGGCTGGGGAAATATTTTGATTTACTAGGCTACCAGTTGTTTTTATTGACTATGAAGAAATCCTCTTATGACCCAAATCCTAGTTAATCAGAAACATGGATTATCAGTTACCGACCTGTGTTTCTGAGTTGAGCCGGTCTCTTACTTTATTAAACTCAAAAAATAGAATCTTACCATTTGGTTAGATATATTTTTGTATAGAAGTTGAAGTCTCCAAAATGCCTCATGCTTCATAATAATTTTATTGCGTATAAGTCATTCCGGTGATAATGGCTTTAAAATCATTTTTCATAAAGTGATGACCCCATAGAATTATGCAAGTAACAGAGAAGCAAACTCAGTCTGGCCTCCAGTCTAGCTGGCAGTGCAAAGAAGGAGGTGCTGCTGGAGGTTGGTGAGTGAGAGCCAGAGAAGGAAAATGAGCAGTCACATCATTAATGACCACCCTGCTTGAACAGTCCTGCCAGTAATGAGCAGGGAAGCCACAGCCTAAGTGAGAACGCCTTGGAGCAAGGCGTGTGTTCTCTGGGGTGCCTTCGTTTTGTTCTCTGACCTCTGAGTGGGCTCAGCTGCTTCAGACCACAGAGCCCACATCCCTCCATTTCATTTCCACACCCCCCAATTCTCTTTTTTTTTCTCATTCCTTTCTCTCCCCTTCTTTTTGTCTGATCTCTTTTCTCTCCAGTGGAAGAGTTCATTATTGAAGAGTTATTCTAGATCCTTCTTCTAAAGACTTTCCCCTTTCTTCTCCACAAATACTCCTCATTCCTTAATGGGTAAAGAGTGGATGATAATGCCATTTGACATCAGTTCGAAGGCCTCCATTGTGACAGCTTATACCAGTGGGAGAAACTTGATTTAAAGACACTAGAAAATGTATAACACACCTTCACATTTCCGTTCAGTCTTTCCAAAGATTTCTTGATTAAAATGGCCAGAAGGACAACATTAACCCCTTGAGTTTTAAATATGATCTTTTGTGGTTTGCAAAGAAATGTTTACATTCATTTATATTTTGAAGGTTTTTATTTTCTTCCATTGCACAGAGACAGATTACTCCCCCACAGGGAAAATAGAAAGACCCCCACCCCCCACCCCACCCGCAACACACAGAGAAAAGCCTCAATACAACTAGGTTAGTAAACAGAAATCAATGTAGGTGTGTCCAAGTTTTCCATTAAACTTAAGGCATCAACAGGAGTAAGTGCTGCCATTCTTTGGAACACATTCTATTGTTTTTTGCTTTTAAAGGTTACATGCCTCACTGAAAAGTGTCTCTGGGGATGGAGCCAGGGCATAGGTGTTTTCTAAAAGCTCCCAGGCAATTCCGATGTGCAGCCAGAATCGGAGAAATATTGTTTTCAAGGAATTGAGAAAGCACAGGAGAGTCTTCAAGCTCTCAGGACAGAAGAGCCCCTGCCCAGCCTTGCCAGTCTCTTTCTACCCTATGTTTATGTTTTACTACTTTTTTCACAACATCAACTACACAGGAATTATCTTTATGTATTTGTGTGTTATTTGTATATGGTCTCTCTCCTTCCTTAGGAATATAAGCTCCAGTAAATCCTGAACAATATTTGGTACAGCGTAGTTGCTCTATATTTGTCAAATGTATAAATTTAAATCTACTAAATATCAGCTTTCCCATCTTACAATAAACAAAATACTATCACTACCTACCCTTCTAGGTTGCTGGGATGATTCAAGGCAATCATGTCCCTGTAAGCTAATGCATATAATGTGAAATGCCTAGAAATATTCGTGATACTACAAAGAAAAAAACACCTTATTTAACCCAAAAATATTTCCCCAAATTTAAGCACCTAGCTTAAAATTTTCAACATTAAGTTCCCTTATTTGGCTTTTGGCTGACTATTGTTAAAATGTAATTTTAACTGACTATTGCTTACCTTGGTGAAACAATATCATTTAGGTGAGTTTTTGTCACTTAGCAACTACTAGCAACCCTAAAATACAGAACAAGTCAATTCTGAATTAAATTTAGAATTGAAGAGGTTCTGTACCGTTCATGTAGGGCAGGCTAGAGGCATCTGCAGGAGCATAGACATAGAGCAGGGAAGTAAGGATACTGAATGAAACCAGAAAAAGGAGAGAGAAGTATGTGAATGATGAACTTTGTTAACTCTGAACTGGGGACCTTGGGTTAACTCTGGTCAGAAAAGTGAAGTAGTCATGTTTTTAGTCAGCATTTATTAAGTATCTTGAGGGCTAGATAGCTGCCATATATTAGATCATTTAATTCTTAGGGCAACTCTGGATGTATTAATATCCTGATTTAATAAAAGGGAAAATGGTACTTCACAGATGTTAAGTTTCTAGGGAAGCAGCACAGTACAGGGATAATGAAACTGAGTCCAGAGAGAGGCAGGCTGAATTAGAAACCCAGTCCCAACGTGCACCAGCTGTGGGAGCTTGGACAAGTTACTGCACACACAGGTCTATGCATCAGCATCTTCCTCTATAAAACAGGGGTGATAATAATTGTAACTATCTTTTAGGATCATAACTATCTATAAAGCACTCAGAATACTGACATAGGGTGGATGCTAATTATAGATAAGGACACACAGTGATAGGGGAACCAGAATTTTTAAAGCTATTAAAGTTTATATATATGCTGATGGAATTTCGCACACTGAACACTCTCAGGTAAACAGCACTCAATGAAACAGAATTTTACCAGTACCTAAAGCTCCCCTCATACTCTGTTCCAGTCATATCCTCTCCCCCACCCCCTCCAGTGGTCTGATTTCCAACAATAGAGTAGTCTTTCCTGTTTTTGCCATTTATAGATTGGCTTGGCCAAAATGTCTATTTAGTTTTTTTCTGTAAAATATTTTCACCAATAACTTTATTGACTTGGATATTATGAGTATGTTAGCTATCTCCCAGGTGATATAATGTTGATTGTTCTTAATGTCTTGATTCAGTCACTCAGATCAAAGAATTGTCCTTGATTTGATCTTCAACGGGTCCACCTGACCACGGAGCATCATCCAGCAAGAAATCTCCAGCACAAAACTTTGCGGACCATTTTTGCCATGTTCTATCAGTCACAGCACCTTCTCCATTCACTGCACAAATCTTTTTTGGGTTTCAGTTGCGTTTTTACCTTTCTTGAAATAATAAAGCTTAATGGGCTGAAAATGTTGCCTATTTTCTTCCATCTTCAGTATTAAAATGGCTACACAAAACTTCACCAAATTTGATAAGATTTTTTCCAATGCATGCTGCTATGACAACAGTCAGAATACAATCTAACAAAATTGGTTTAAAGGAAGTTAGACAACTAAGTGGTACTAGAGCCATCTTACAGAAAAAAAACAAACTTTTGGCCAACCCAATATAAAGAATCACACAATCCAAAACCTTTTGGGTTTGGCTTCTTCCACTCAACACTATATTCATGAGACCCACTTATGTTGCTGTGTGTAGATAAAAAATCCTTTATTATTCCCCCTGGATGGTATTCCATTTGTAAATTTACCACAATTTAAGTATTCAATCTGCTGGTGATAGGCACTTGAGTAGTTCTAGATTTAAGCTTTTACCAATAGAGCTGCTATAAACATTCTACCAACACTATTTGGTGAACATGTGTACACATTTTTACTTGGTGTGTACCTACAGGTGGAGTTTCTAGCTCCTCAGGTGTAATATAGCTTTAGAATGCAGCATAAAACCGAAAATGTTTGTACAACTAGCAATCTCATCAGTAGAGTATGGGAATTTCACCTTTTTGTCTTTTTCATTGTATCTATTTTGAAGGTGCAGAGTGACATCTCACTGTGGTTTTATTGGGCATTTCCTTGACAATTAATGAGACTGAACTTCTGTTTTTGACATTTGGGTTTCTTCTTTAGTGAAGTAACACAAAGATTTCTAGGTCGAAAGCCTGTGCTCTCTCTCTCTCTATAACCCTACTCTAAAAAAAGCTTCCTCCAAAGCTTTTCACAGACTTGCAAGAATTGTTAAGTCCTAATTTAGAAACCAAGAGTATTCATTATTTTTATTTTGTATTCACTTTTTTCTTTTGTAATTTAGAGAATTATCTTATAGTAATGGAGGGAACAAAGGCGGGGTCTTCTATAAAGAATATTTTTGTTCTTTCTTTTGTTGCCATTCAAAGTGAGATTAAAAATTATCTTGGCTCTGCAGGCCAGCTCAGAGGCTCAGAGGAGGGGGAGGGCAAGACAGTAAAGAAAGCTGACCTACTTCTGGAGGCTCTGAGGCACCATTCTCAGTGACTGCCAGGTGCTTTCATGGCATTCATATCTGAAACTGAGCCAGGTGTGCGTGGGGGCAGGATGCTGGGTGTATGTGTGAGAATAGTGACAACACAGAAAGTCTGTGAGTATTTCATGTGGGAAAACATTACTAGTTTGGGGTTTTAAGTCTTATTTTCACTGTTAACACATACAGATGTACCTGTGTCCAGTATTTTCTACATGTCTCCTAAAACATTTTGTGGTGAAACTATGTAAGAAAAGTTACCATTATAATACATACCACTTGTAAAACACTTCAGTTATTCTTGCTTTTCTCACTTATTTACAAAAGTATGCAGGAATTCCACCCAGTGCCTTAACATAACTTGATTTTTTAAATAACAGCATTTTACCATTCAGGAGATAAATTTTATTCTCACCCTCAAAAACTAATTTTTTTCCTTATCTTTCAGGTAGGACATGAAAATTGTCTTCATTCCCATAAAAATAGTTTCAGCTAACAAATAAATATATCTCCATGGCTCATGTTTTTCTTCTCCTAGGTTTGAAAGAAACTTCTTCCTTAAGAACCCTTCTCAAATATAAATGAAAAAAATAATTTACTGTTTAGATTGTGGAAAATGAGTAGAAAGATACGTTTGGAATCACCCGTGCCAATTTGAACATTGCTGAAAATGAAATATACTGTTAACGGTTCTAACTCTAGGTGTTCAGCCCTATTCTGACCTTTTATTGTCTTTCTCTCTATTGAGACATTAAACTTAGATGCAAAGAGCCCTTTGATAACTATCATGTTTTTGGAGGGTAACATGTCCTTTGGTTTGCTAGCTACATCTGTAAAGAAATGAGCCTGTGATCCACACCAGGGCTGTAGGTTAAAGATTAATGAATCTATTAACAATTGGAGAGACTGTCTTCAGAAACATAGCTGGGGTAGTAGAGAGACTATTAAACAGACATCACCTTCATTAGGAATTTAGAATCAGCAAACAGAATTTCTGCTGCTCACAGCAGTTGATATTCTTGCTATTGTTCACTGTAGATGGCCAGCCCCAAAGCAGTGCCTGCTCCTGGTGTACTCCCAGCATAACGTGGGACCTAGAATCACTTTGACACAGATTCTCCTGAACTACTTAACCAGGAGTGTCAAACTCATTTTCACTGGGGGGCCACATCAGCCTCATGGTTGCCTTCAAAGGGCTGAATATAATTTTAGGACTGTATAAATGTAACTACTCCTTGACAAGGGGCAAGGAGCTCAGCACTGCTGCCGGGTAGAAACAAGGTGCTGGGCCAGATAAAACAAGGTGAAGGGATGGATTCAGCCCGCGGGCCTTGTGTTTGCCACCTGTGACTTAAACCATTTGTCCTGTTGGAGGTCCCTCTAATGGACAGACAGGTTATCAGGCAAATGCATTTAACCACAATGAAAAGAAGAAGAGAAGGCTAATATCCTGACCTATAAGTTCACTGAGATTAAGATTTGGAAAAGGCATGTTAGGTCTTATCCAACCTCTCCTCTGCCTCAAAGTCTTGTCTTATAGAAGATATACCTTGCTGTTTTATTTGACTTGTTCTTCAGTTATTTAGCCATCAAAGTTTCCTTCAATATATAAGAAAATACTCTGATTCAATCAACTTGGGGGAAATAATTGATAGATTTTTGCATTTTAGGATTCAGCTTTAGTAGATGTTAAATTAGTAATTAGTGGATACGTAGAATGCCAACCGATAATGACGATAAACTTCTTTAGCAATTTTCATTTCCGTATTTAAGTAACTCTAAATCTGAAGACTATAGGACCAAGTAATTAAAAGAAAACAGTATAGTGACAGATTCTGTTAGCCTATGAGTAATCAAATTTTGCATTAGAGAAGCCTGTTATTAATGTCAAAATATATATTATGCACATTTAAAAGCTCCAGGAAAAATAGGTACAGCATTAAGAGATAAAGTAAATCTTTTAAAATATACCCATATTTTGCCATGTATAATGCACACTTTTTTGCCCAGGTTTTTGAGGGAACATGGTTACATACCATAGGTATAATGATTTCATGTATAATGCACACAAAAAGACAGCTGCGGGTTATACATGGCAAAACATGGTAATAACATTCAATTTAATTTTATTCCATTATATTGCTAGCTCTTCCTCATTAAATACACTAAGCCAGGCATATTGTACCATTATCATGTTTTTAGAATTTCAGAAACAGGACAGAATATAAGCATTATTGTTTACATTAACTCAGCATGAGTTAAGCTCATTGATAATATTTATGTTACAGTCTGTTCTTGTATCTCGAGATAACTTTTGGGAAAACACAGATTTTGCAGCTAAAGCATTTTCTTCTGGAAGGGCTGCTTGTTCTTTCATGCTTTGTATTACTATTCTACATGACAAGTGTTTTGGTAATGAGAATGGAATTCTATGTAAATCAACCAACCAATTCATAAACATTCAAATAAGCTATAACTTGTTTCACTGCATTTCAGCCTTCTGGAATTTCTGATCAGTTCAATAAAGCTTTACTCTAAACCCCAAGGCTGACTCTGTCAGGACAATGAATGCTCTGGGGCAGACCCAATGCTCAAGGTCAGGGGGCTCCCTGGAATCCAGGATCTAGGAAGTTTCAATTCTACCTCCAGAAAACGAATGCAATGCTGTGAACAGAAAGCACCATTCTCCTAACCATCAATGATCACAAATCTTTTCTTTAAAAGATTTGCTTACTCTCTCTCAATGAAGACTTTTATATTTGATGAACTTGTAGCACTAATAAAAGCATGTGTGTTTTTTGTTTTTGTTTTGTTTTTTAGCAACAAAATTTTATTGCTCATCTTGCAGCTTGAACCCATACAGAGGGAATGGTCTTGCTCCTACAACTGCAATTACGTTGAATTCTTAAGTGGTATGTTAGGACATTTTTTTAAATGTGAAATTCATAATATAGCTCTTAATAGGGACTTTGGTAACGGCCAAAAAGACTCATGCTAGTGAGATGTCACAAAAATTAAATGAGAAATATTTAATGATTGTTTACTTACATAAGCAGAAGGCTCCTGGCATTAGGACAAAGATAATAGAGGAAATATACAATTATAACGTTCATTTCAGGCATAACAATTGTTAGATTGAGCTTCTCTCTTATATTGGCTTTCTGATAGGCACCAGGAATGTGGAGATGAATAAGACATGGCCAATTTTTGGAGGCACTTAAAATCTGTTTGCTTTAAGTTAAAGTAGAAATTAATCTGGAAGATTAAATAAGTGAGGGGGAAAGGGAAAGATCTGAAGCCATACAGAGGGGTCAGCCAGTGAGCCGGAGTAGTGGGGAGATGGCCATCATTCCCTGAGGCTGTGGTGAAGAAAGCCCGTGATAGGCCATGGGGAGATGCAACCAGAACTAGTTGCTGAAAGGCCTGGTAGAGCCATGTAAAAAATTTTGGACTTTATCCAGAAAAATGAGGGCAAACCATTGAAGAAATTTTTAAGCAAGGAAGTGACAAGTGATAAAGAATTTAAACTGTTTTTTCAGCAACTATGCCAGGTGCTAGAAAAAATGATTTCTCTACTGACCCAAATAAAATGGCAACAGACTCAAAAATAGGTGCTTCTTTTTGGGTTAAGAGGGTATATCAGTAAACTTTGAATGGTGATCCACAGCTGTAGGACCCAGAATGTTTCATGCTTCATTTATATTCAGCTGAACCCATATAGCACCAATAAAAGGTCTATGGCATACCCATAAATACTATCTTTTATTTTCCTATGGCGAGGAATTGGCTGGAGAATGTTTCATGTAATGGTCCCACTGTTTCAAAGTGCTTTCACTCTTCAAGGACACCTAACCAGATGAGGCTCTGATGAGAAGCTGTCACGGTAGTGTACATGACTGGAGCATAGTAGTGTCTGCAGACAGTTTTTCAAAGTGGAAGCTACTTCAGAATGAACCAATCAGCCCTGGAAAAGATTACTGTGGGTATTCTTCAAATCTCTCAAAAACCAAACGAACAAAAAACAAAAACAAATCCACTCCCCAAACCAAGCTCAGTTAAAGTAAAGATACAGTACCATTTCCAGAAAAATCTGTGAAATTGTCAAGCCTTCTAAAACGTTTTCTCATGAGCACAAACATATTGTCTTCAGGTACCAGAAATTTTTTTTAAGAAACCTGATTATGCATGGTTTTTCAACCCCCTCTCAGCAGCATAAGAATGAGCCTTGGGCCTAGAGTACTTTCTTACCAATAAATAAATAAATAAATAAAATTGCTTATAGCCTGTGTGGGACTTGTCTTGTGTTGGAAATATGTCTTTGTTTCAGGCTCAATGTGTACTCCTTGCGCTGCTTAAGAGTGTGTGCTATGTGACAGCTGGCTAATTCCACTGCTATGTCTGTCCCTTGTAGGAAGGAGATGGGGTCCTTTGTTCTGTGGCTCAGCTGGATGCTGGTAGGGCAGCATGGGGCCACTGGCCATGGGAGACTGACACTTACTACTGGGGCTGGTCTTGCTCTGTTTCTGCTCTATGTGACTAAAGGGCTGTTCCATCCGAGGCTTGGCTGCAATGGCTTTTCCTTGGTGACTGTGATACCAAGATGCAGTGGACAGCAGTGTTCTGACTTCTACTCCTCATAATAGGCAACATGTGCTAATTGCTCAATGCTGATTATATGCTAAAGTTTTTGGAAATATTTTGTAGACAATAAAAATGGCTTTATTCAAAACAAAGTAAGATTACTACAGAGTTTGTCTAAGAACCCAAGAACTTGGGTCATAAATTGGCCATTGTTCCCCACCACATTTCAAAGGAAACTTGTACATATAACCCCAAACCCCAGTGTAGAACTCTCCAGTGAACTGGAAGTAGGCCCCGGGTAGAATCTTCATGACCAAAACAGGGGAGGTTTGCCCAAGCCAGAATCCCAGATCTGACCATGCCACTACTATAGGGCTCTCATCCAGAGCCAGTCCAAGACCTCAAAGAGGAAGACTGAGGAAATGACATTTTCTGCAATGTCTGCTATGAATTTAAACCTCCCATAGGTCTTCTGAGGCCAGGGCATTGGGAGCATCCCTGAAGAAATAGCATCCCCCAAAAAATGCAGAGAGAAGACTATGCTTCTTCCTGGAGAAGGTGAATGACCTTCACTCTGGAGACCAAGGTCAGAAGGGAAAAGAAGAAGACCGAAGAAAACAGAAAATTCACTCCTCCTCCCTAGTATATCATAAGGAAGCTCACATAAAGAGTCTGTGACAGTCCCTCCTCCCCTTCCTTCTCTACTGTGGAGAGTGAAACACTCTCTCCATTACTCCTTTACCTCAGTGACCAATACAACATCTTTAAGTGTGTCCACCAGGCCTCTTTGGTTATGGAGTGAAATGCCTTGATCTTGACCTAGTTTTTTTAATGGATCAGATACAAGTGTGTAGAGAAGTGATTTTCAGACTTTTTTATCTCATGGCATATATAAACTAATTACTAAAATTCTGCAGCACACTAATAAACTACTTTTTTGCTGATCTGACAAAAAGAGATATAATTTTGCATTCACACCAGAAAGCTATTGCTGTGTTGGCTATTGTCATTTCCTAAAATTTGACAATCTAAGGGAAAAGAGGTCAGTGACCCTGACTCAATAGTCAGGCACTGCAGGTTTCAAAAGCCCTTGTGACACACCAGTTCAGAATCACCTGTGCAGAAGTACATGAGAGAGAATGAGGATTTCCAACTTCCACTGAAACTAGAAATATGAGTAACACCATATTTCCTTAAACCCAATCTTTACATTATTATCAACAGTGATTTGGGGGCAAGTCTTACATTTGACATGTACCTTTTATGTTATTGTTTTAAAGGTCTTATTAAATTAATGTTGCAACTCCTAATCACTGGAATCTTTGAGCTGTGGAAATAGTGTAACATATGAGAGTACAGGAATAAAGTCTTTTTTCCCACTCTTGAATACTTCTGATTCAACATTTGTAATCCTTGATTTGTAACACCAGTCTTTTCATCCAAGTGTTATTAAAGAAATGGTTCTGAAGAACAGTAGTGTGTGAACTTGTCTCTTGCCAACTATGTATTGTGCCTCATCCCTGGGGAGAAGCCTGGGGCCTACACTTCCTAGGATCCCTTGCCAACTAAGTTGCAATAGGAATTATGCCAATGGGAATTACTTGCAGGAAATACAAGCATAGAAGAGAAACCAGCAGGTGAATACTGACAGGTGCCTAGGGAAGGTTTTGCCACAGGCTTTCTAGGTAAGTACCCGCGAATCACTTGGAAGATGAAGACAGATATTTAAGATCATCAATAACTTGTGTCTGTTTCCTGTACTTCCAGAGTTCCCCCAAACCAGCAGTAACTTTTCCCCTGACCTCTGCAGCCCTCCCCGCAGTTATATCAGCCTCTGATTCCATGTATTATATTCTTTTCTGCTTGAAGTTCTTAGAGTGACTGAAAACGAGGGAGAATGACATTCTTCCTTTACCTAGACTATACCCCTCTGCCTTTAGCTAACAAACTTTTTAATCCTCACTGAAAATATATTGACTTTACAGAGAGAGGAGGAGAGGGGAAGAAGGAGAGAGAAAGAGACAGAGAGATAGAGGAACATCGATGTGAGAAACATCGACCAGTTTTCTCCCATGCATGCCCTGACCAGGACTGAGCCTCAAAGTACTTATGTGCCCTGATCAAGAATTGAACTGGGGTGACCTTTTGGTATACAGGACAATGCTCAAATCAATGGACCAATGGACTTGCCCAGCTAAGCCTAGGTGTGCTGTCTTTTTGGAGGCAGTTTCTGTATTATAGAGGAGATTACAGGAAGACTGAGGACTGTTTTTCGGCCATATGTAGTTCCCTTGCCTCATCCAATTATGTTTATTTTTATTTATACTTCCTGCTCCTGTCTTTACATGTCCTCCACTATCCCACATGGCTATATGATGACATTTCAGTAGCAGTTAACATCAACACTTTTTAATTCATGCTGATACATACCATCCCACTTGATCTTCACAGACATTTTATAACTTGAATGGCACGGCATTAGATGTTGTTATTTTATAGATGGGACATTTGAGACCCAGAGAAATAAAGTGATGTATTTGAGGTCACACAGAAAATCAGGGACTGTGCTAGGACTAGAATCCAAGATGTTTGACCATCCCTACTCCAGGGTGTCTGATAGCATGCTACTATCTCACCAAGAAAGATAGCAACTCTCTGCGTGTAGTTCCTGATCTGGGGGACTTTCTATGGGAAAAGCCCCATTCACTTGCAGTCACCATGTTTCTTTTCTGCGAATAGAATCCAAGGCTTTGTCAATGCTGTGAATCCTGTTCTTCAGATTCGTATGACAAGCTCAGTGGGTAACTGCAAGATCATTGTGGGCCCAGCTCTATGATTGTTATTTGGCATCTAATATATTTGTTACACTGGAAAAGTCTAATAATAATGGGAGTGACAATGTATCATTATCTCTGACCACATTTCTCTGAACAATACCAATTAGTCTGTGGCATGATGCCTACTCAGTGAGTTTCCATGCCAGCTGAACTCCTAAGAGTCTCATCGAATGATTTGTCAGTGTCACTGGAAGGGTACCCAGCTAAGAACCAGAGGGACGAACATGTTTGCTCACTCAAAGATGTGCTTTTTCAGAATAAAGATAAAGAACTGGGTGATGCTGAGAGTAACAGACCACAGACTACACTTCGTATATAAGTAAATGGAGAATTTGGATAGTACTAAGGATTAATCTTTTTTAAAAATCATGTAAATAAATATAGCCAAGACTATACTAAGAGAAATGTGCCTTTTTAATCCTTGAAAGCTTTGGTTTTTATTACTTCAACATATCCACCTGAGGGTACTAAATTTTAAATAGAAAAAAATAAGAAAAAAGTATAAACGGCAATAGGTCAGCAAGGTAAATAGATTAGCTGTAGTAAGTGCTTAAAGCAAAGAGAGATGTTGAAAATCTTAGAAACTCTGTGTTCACTAGATATGGGTGTATGTATTATGTTCTGATATGCATATCATATGTAAATAAATGAAAGTTTTAATGATTTACTTCTTACAGTAACAATTCTTCCCAATTTTGAAGTTTTATTCAGTTTTTTTCAGTAGCAATGGTTTACTACAATGTTATTTTAGAAAGCTTTATTTCTCAAAATATACTAAAAAAAGTCCAAATCATGAGCATGCTCAACCCCAGTGGCTTCCTCTGCATCTGACTTTGTTTCTCCATGTCCTTCCCGTGATTCGTCAAGAGGCCAAGCCCTCATTTGTGTCCCTGGGAATAGTTTTATGATGTACCATCATCTTCAAAATTTAGACTTTTAATACAATAGCTTGTTTCATCCATTTCCCTAACAGTTGTGTTCACTTCCAGCATCTTTGTCATTTTCATACTTTTGATTTTCAATGTAAAAAATGTCCTTAATTTCTTTTTCACTGATGTTTTTCAGAGGGCTCGGGGAAACTTCACCTGGTGTTCTTCTTTAACTACCAGTTATTATAAAAAGGCCACCAATTTGTTCAGCTTTACACTTTCCATCAGAAGTTCAATTGGCTTTTTGTTTCTAATTATATCCCTGCTTGGGCTATCAGATCTGTTCTTTGGTTTCTGAAATCTGAAAGACATCTCATCAGCCACTTCCCTCTGACAATTGTCTTCTGTGATCTCATTGCGGCCTCAATAGTTCATTTCTAGTCTGTCCCCTAGTCTGTCTTTGACAGGGCATTTCTGTTTGAGATGACCTTGCCCATTTTCCTCTTCCTTTGAGTCTACTTTCTTGCCATTGCACATATATTCACCTAGGTCTTTGTCTAATTCTTTTGTATATTCTTCAAGCTTATATTGCTTAGCAAGTAAATGATTGTAGGTCTTGGGTTGCCTGCTTTCATCAATAGTGCCTTACATTTCCCAAATACCACGTTGGTGGCCACTGCACCTTGATTCTGCTCCTGCAGCCCAATACCCTGTATGTTGTTAACCTTCTTCCCTCCAGCCAAGTCAGTTTCTGGCTGCTCTGGCCAGATTGAAAAGGCTCTGGTCTGGGAGACGGAGTTAAAACATTGTTGTTGCTTGTGTTTCCAGAGAGCTATCAGCATCTCAATCATAAAAGCTCTCTCTTCCCTTAAATCCACACCTTTTACAATCTGATAACATGATACTTGTGCATAGGCTGCTGCTGTCCCCTGGAAGGGCCTCACTGCACTGTCTCCACCTAGTGTTTTTGATACCTGCAGTGGTTTGTCATTGGGTGTCATCTCATGTCTGTGTCCAGTCAGAAAGCTGCTCATTTTCCCTTTTGCCTGTGACCTTCACCCTGGTCCCATGGTGGAGCATGTCGAGTTGGGACTGGAGTTTTATTTTTAATGCAATGCTTTTAAACTAGACTTGTGTACAAATGCAATGACAAAGACAAGGGCATAACCCATGGCCTGCTAATAGGCACTTGTGAAACATCTACTGTGTGTTACCAACTACTCTTGTGTTATCATTGTCAAGGTGGAAAGCGGTATGGAGTCAATAGGACTAAATTCAAACTCCAGCTTTGCCACTCACTGGTTGTGGAGCAATAGAGTTTAGGCTAATATTTTCCAAATCCTTAGTTTTCACAACTGTGAACCTCATATTTGATTTTGAAGAGTATACCAAATAGAAGAGATATTTCAATTAGTTAGCATAGTGCCTGACTCAGTTGGTCCAAGAAGACACATTCTTCTCAGTTTCTCTAAATCTTACGATAACTCAAGTCCTCTGCCTGAAGTCTTTAAACCCAGCAGCTGGCCTGATTGCCTTTCCTTCAGTTTCCCCAAACTTCACCTTGTCTGTGGTGATTCAATAAATACAATCAGTAACAAGAAGAGGAACTTTTTACATTTAAGAAATAGACTTTAGTGTAAAAGTCCCCCTCCTGCTCTTTATCATTCTTGCCAAGCTTCCACTGCCATAAAGAAATATATAAAAAAGGATTGTGCTTTACCTTTAAGCTCACTTCCCCAGAGATATTCTCTGAGTGTACAGGGGAGATGGTTTAACATCCAGAAAATTAGGAGTAGCATCCCTGAGACACCTAACTACATGTGAAGCCTTGAGACTTCCAGACGAAGTACCAGAGAAACATCAGGTGGTAGGAGATCACTGACTTGAGGTCGCCTTCCTCTTAGAATCCCTCCTTCATTGCCACTGTGACGACTCTCTGACTCTAGTGACTCCAGTGACTACAGTGACTCCAGGGCCCACGCATGGGAAATAGGCTCAAAAAGTGTAGGCTGCAACTTCTTTGTCGTCTGTTTGGTTTTCTGTATGGGGAAGGACTTCTTAAAGGTGGCAAACACAAGTACAAGTTCACTAGGGGTTGTCTCCCTCAATGATTGTAATCCTGTCATAGTAACTTTTAAGTGCAAATGCCTTATTTACCTTGCGTAGTCTTTATTTGTTTAGGCATATGTTTCTCTCAATATAGTGAATCTCTAATACCCCATACACCCTGAGTCTTAAAAGATGCTTATTGTAATTGAATGCAATAATATAACAGCAATGATAATAATAATAAATACAGTCATTGACTAGTTCTCTGTGGAACCCCCCACATTCTAAAGTCTGAATACTTTTGATGGCTGAAGGGCAAGATGTTCTTGAATGAATAAAATGGGAAGTGTTACTTTTTAAAGGGAAATAAAAGTGAAAAGAACCAAGTTAAAAAAAGAGGCATGTTCATTTGGCAACCAAAGATTACATTCTCCTTTAAAAGCAGCCTCTGCCAAGTTTTTGGCTTCTGTTTGTTGTTGTTTAAAAAGTAAACACAATCAAAAAGAAAATAGCAAGTCTTTAAAAGCACAGCTGAATATTTATGTTTTCCCTCGGAGACTTCTGAGCTTATTCCTGAGGATCTGTCTTTGCCATTGAACATCGTATCCTTCAACACCACCAAAATAGCTGCTGCTCCATTCTACCTGGGAAACAGGGAAGCATTTTCATTTCACAATGCCCATCCCTTCAGACTGTGCCGTCATTCCTCTGAGTCTGAACACCAGCATTATAACATTCTCTCCCATTTCATAAAATACACATTTTCTGTTCTGAAAATCCCATGTCATCAAGTCCTAGTAGGCAGCTATCTGGTCCATCTTAATTACTTTACCCTAGATAAGCAACTCTACGGTTGACAGGACCCCCAAATGAGCTGCTAAACCAATTGGGTTTGCTCGCTCTTGAACTATCTGAAATTGTTTTGCCAGAGAGGGAACCCCAGCCCTTGCCTGTATGTTAATAAGAATTTCCCAAAAAACCTCTTGGTCTGTTATTGCAAGTCTGCTAATTCATTTGATTCTTGCACTTTTGTCTTCTTTTTTTTTTCCCTTCTAATTTCACAGCCAGGTGAAGCCATGGCTACAGCTAACTCCAACAAAGTAGTGTCTGAGTCAAAACTCACTGTGTGTGACGACTTATTTCAAATTCTGGACATTGTGGAAAGGGCAAATGACAGATAGGACAGTTAATGAATAGCATCTCAGCTCTGCTCTGAACATTACTCTGGCTCCTTGTTAATCAAACCACTTCTCCCAGCTGCTACCACATGATATTCCCTACCATCCATAGAAGCAGTCTCTGTGGGAGATGAGTGCAGCTTGTATAACTGCCCATCAGAGACTACTTCTCAAAAATCTCCTTTAGAATGGAAATACCCTTGAGACACCTGGGAGGCTGTCTGGAGAGGTAGTCACCAGCTCTCCAAATATCCCATATTTTAAACATAATACTGATTCCTCAGAAACCAAAATACTTCCTTATTACTCCAGCAGGAATATTGGGAGGTAAGAAACTCGTGGGCCTCTTCAGGTGGCTGCTTTCCACGGGTAAGCAAATAACCACTTAGCACGAGCTGAGGCTCTGTTTACAAGTACAAATGTGGGTGGGCATGTGGGTGGTCTCTCACACTCATACACGACACACACACTGCAAGACAACCCCCCCCCCCACACACACACACTGTCAGTGATACAGTCAACACTCTGCATCGGTCCGCTTGTCTCTATGGTTTTCTGACCATTGCTCTGCCTTTTGCTTTATACTTTGCTTATGTCACGCCTCAGACTGAAATGTGCAATGGTTTCATGTTGTGCAGGACAGACTTAAAAAGTCTACACCTAAAAACCTCATCAATATGGTGTTGACTTGAAGCTGACAGAAAAAACATCACCACCACCACCACCCCTAGCCCACCAGATGTCCAGGTCCTACTTCCCCAGAACTTGTGAACGGGACTTTGCAGATGTGACTTAGTTTAGAGATGAGAAGATGACTTTTGATTATTCCAGTGGACCCAGTGTAATCACAGAGCCTTTGTAAGAGAGAGACAGGAGGGTCAAAGTCAGAGAAGGAGATGTGACGATATAAGCAGAGGTCGGAGTACTTTGTTCTGAAGAGGAAGGAAGGGGCCATGGGCCAAGGAATGCGGATCACCCGTAGGTGTCAGAAGAGCCGAGGGGAGATTCTCCTTTAGAGCCTCCTAAAGGAATGCAGCTTGCTGATGCCTTGATTTTAGGCCCTAAAACCCATTCTGGACTCTGATTTACAGAACCATTAGATGATGCATTTGTATTGCTTTAAGCCATTAAGTCTATGGTAGTTTGTTACAGCAACAATAGGAAACACATTCACCTCTAACCAATCTCTCCTCATCTTTTTGAATTCCTGGCTAAAGCCATATTTTTTACCAGGGTGTTTTCCAGTTGGCTCCACAGACCCCACTCATCCTGCAGGAGTACCTTCTATCCCATCTCCTTTTTGACCAAGGGATTACTGCTTCCTCTGAACGGACAGCTCTGGTCATTAGTCTGAGGCCACCTCAGGTGTCCTCTTACTCATAGGCAGTATTACAACATTTCTACTACTTTGAACTAATATTCACTTCTGTGGTTACATTTTCATTCTCCCCAACTAAATGGTAAGTACTCTGAGGATGGGGCTTATGCCATATTATTTTCTTATTTTCTCCTCAGTCCCCAGCATGGTGTAGTGTACATAAAGAAAACATGAAATAAGTATTGGTAAGTTTGGTTTTTGTAAACTGAGAACTATGAAATAATGCTGTAAGAGGATTTATGATATGTAATAATCCAGATGGCCCCTCTTACCAGCAACTTCATAGGATGAAACCTGGCTGTGGGGGTTCACAGAGGCTCGCTAGATTTCTGAAGTAGTATGGTAGAGTGACTCTACAGGGCTGTGATTAATAGTCAATAATAGAAAATAATGAGATAGGTAAAAATGTTACCACGATGAAAAACAAGGAAATGGCAGTTCAGCCAGAGAGGACGCTGACGTCCTACAAGGCGTTTTCCCAGACAACGTGATGTGTTCTCCAGCAGGTGCAACACAGCAAACTCAGATTTGGGCTGTACATTTCAGGGCTTTCAGTGAGGCACTGTGTGGTGTGTGTCCTTCAAGCTCTGTTGAGTGACAGATACTGAGGACATTTCCTAGTAAGTTTAGAGGGGGGAGTGTTAATAGGCTTTTCCATTTGTGTAAAGCCAAGAACTGCTCCAAAAATAAGTTGAAATCTGTAGGTGGTAATCTTTACTAAAGAATTATAGTAAAAAAAATGATNACATTTCAGGGCTTTCAGTGAGGCACTGTGTGGTGTGTGTCCTTCAAGCTCTGTTGAGTGACAGATACTGAGGACATTTCCTAGTAAGTTTAGAGGGGAGAGTGTTAATAGGCTTTTCCATTATGTGTAAAGCCAAGAACTGCTCCAAAAATAAGTTGAAATCTGTAGGTGGTAATCTTTACTAAAGAATTATAGTAAAAAAATGATAGGATCTGCTTGTATCAGGGAACTGAACCTCAGCAGTTAAAAATCTACATTTTGGTATTCTGGAGGTGAATGGCCTAGCATGACATCCTAAGGCCATGGTTGGGTAAACTTTTGTCTTTCTGGCCTCAGTACTTCATCTCTACAATGGGGATAATATGATTCATTCCTCATTCAGCTGTAGTGACAATTAAATGAGATAATGCATGTGGAGTGATAAGTAGAGTGCCTCATGAAAGATTGGTGGTAATTATTATCTTTGAACCTGCTTGGGTCACCTCTCCAATTTTCTGCGGGCACAAATCAATTGAGCCTTCTTGGAAATGAATGAAGGAGGAACTGCTTGCCGTTCCATGGGAGAAAACAGCATAGAGAAGAAAGATTTTAATGCCAGGATTACAGGCCATTTTTAAGCCATAGACCTCAAGGCAAAATCAAGTCTATCAAATGTTCCCAAATTGATTCCATTTGTTGCCAGTAGCATTTCCACATAGGTACGCACTGTGAAGACCAGGCTAGGTAAAATATAACACTCTCACCTTTCCTGGCAACTGGTTGGGACCCATGCACCTCACATGTTGCCCAGTTCCAGCATCCTTATTACAACCACCATGTCAGACAAGCATCATTTCCCCCATTCTACAATACAGAAATATGCCTCTGTGACAGAAGACAGATACTACACAATACATATGATTTGACTTCATATGTGTGAAAGGGTACAACACTAAATTGTAGTGTTAGAAGTCAACAGAGTGGTTACTCTGATGGGGAAGTGGTTGGAGGGGCTCAACAGGGAATTCTGGTGGGCTGGCAATGGTCCACGTATTTATTTGGCTGGTGGTACAGAGATTCCTATTGGTGATAATTCATCAGGTTATACATCGATATGTTGAGGGGTTTGTGTGTGTGTGTGTGTTTCAACTAAAATGCTTACAAAAATGAAGCTCTGAAGGGTTAAATAAATTTTCTAAGTTCACACAAAAAAAGTGTGGAAGAGTATGAATTCACACCCTCATTTCTCAGAGTGGCTCCAAAATCCAGTCTTCTCAAAGCTCTGCTGCCTTTCAAAACAGTGAATAAAAGGTCTTCTGAATCAAAAATAGGCCATGCTTTGGTCTAGAAAAAAATATTTTAAAGCAAGTGTCTTTTGTTGATGGTTTCTGTCTAATGAATGAGTATTATGACATTTAAGATCCTATTACCTTTGCATTTTTTCTTTGCAAAATGTGTTTTCTCTGGTAGTGTCTTCTTTGTGTTAGAGAGGTTTCTAACCTCAGTTTTTTTCTCTTTTTATTGACTTTATTGGGATGACACTGGTTAACAAAATTATGCAGTTTTAAATGTCATAGTGCTTTATTGACAAGTCAGTGAATACCAATCAGTTAAATACAGTGATTTCTCAAAGAAAGGTGAAATTTCTGTTCACATAGAGCTGCCACTCTGAAGTGGTATGTCCTTCTTGAGTATCTGCCATCATTATTTGTATTATTATTTACCCTGCTATTATTATGTTTATGTTTTCTTTCTTTCCTTTTTTTGGTCTGTGTTTTCTACTAGACCATAAATCCTAGGATGGCACACTATATATCCATTACCTAGATCAGAAAATAGACTCAAAAAGGTTCAAGTGAATGAATTCTTAAATAAATGAATGAGTTAACAGAGAGGAAATAGGATAACGAGTTTAAAAACTATGAGGCATTTTGGAAAACGACAGAGGTGCATTACTATACACCACCACAATATCACTAGCATTGCTGTTTTTTCCTTGTGTTTCCTCATTCTGTTCTGTTTCCCCACATGACTAGTTTAGATGACAAGTATTTACTGAGCACTTACTAAATTCCAGTCTCTGTGCATGGGGTAGAAAAATTCTGTTTGAAGATCTAACAGAAAAATTTCTAGTTTTATTCTGAACTGATGTGAGTTATTATAAATAAATTTGAATCACCATCACAGGCATAATTCCTATCCTTGACTACTTTTTATAAATCACAATTTGGATTTGACTAGTGATATTATAATTAACAATGGCATTTCAAATAAATCACCCTTTTGCATTCCAAAGATTCTGCTTAGGTGTCTAATTCTGTTTTAGAAAATCATGAGAATTTTTAAAATCAAATTTTTTCTGACCCTTTCCCATTATATGAAGCAGCCAAAATTAGCATCAACCTGTATGTATCTTTGCTTACTTTTAATTTTCTGTCTGTAATATAATAAGCACCGCATCAGCTTGTGGTTGTTTTTAAGTTCCTAAACTAGTAGCTGACACGACCACTCTGTACTTTATACCTCATTGTTGCAGATCTCACTGTTCTAGTTTAGTTTACCCTCTCCTATTTAACTTCAACTTCTCCAAGGATGGCTATAGTGTCACACCTTCAAGTGAGCCTTCAGTTATTTTTTTAAATTCACAGTAGAAGTGGCTTAAGGGATATTTTCTTTAGAATATATAACATTTCCATTGGTGCTTTAGGTACAGGCCAAAGGGTGTCTCACTGAAAGAGAAGCACTGAGCTTATTTATGACATTTTAAATTGAGTAAACATTGTACTAAATTTTACTTAAACAAGGGCCCTTCATAATAAATAATATGCTAAGTTTCAACTAAAAAGTTGTATTATATTACTTTTCTTTTGAAAAGTGATTTTGAACAGAAACAGATTTTGATATAGTGGTAAAGTATTAAGAGCTAAAAATGGTCAAGATTTATACAGGGAGAAGAGTCATTTTTTCAGTTGTATTTTAAAAAAGATATGTAAGAAATGTAAATGTATGCCCATGTCCAAGTTTGGAAGACTCAAATTTAATATCTAATTTGTGTAAGTAAATTTTTTGTAATTGTGAACTTGGGATTGGATCACAAAATAAAAAAAAAAGAGAAAAAGAAGAAAAATAAAGGAAAAAATAAAGCAGTTTCTTTTGAAACTTCAATGAGAAAATGCTGCCTTTTCTTTTAAACCTGTGGTTTTCTCACAAATTTACTCTAATCCTATTCAACTTTGTCAATGTGGGACATTTTAATTCTGCATAATTCCTGTTTCTTAGAGACGACTCCAAAAGCCCCAGTTCCTTGGGGACAGTCAGTACAAGACAGGTCAGAGAACAGAGGGATCCCTGTGGACGAAAGGGGACTAGGGAGAAGGAAGATTTTGTGAAAGAGAGAAACCTGGACACGAATTTGAATAGGTTGAATTTGGATGGTAAGACATTAACTCAAAAAAACATCTTTTATTTTATTACAAATGCACTAGTAAGAAAGCTCTTGTGTAGAATGAGAGGTTAAAGTTAGATCCATTTCTTAATCCAAAGAAACTCTGTTTACTTTGTGAACTTACACTATGATTGTACAAAATAATGAGTCATCATGCCATTTTATGCAAGTGCACATAGGAATTTCATGTGGATAAGCATTTCTCAAAATAAATTCTATGGGAAGCTTCAGATATTAACCTATAAACTCTAAATAAATAGTTCCATGCTGAAAATATTTGGGAACTCCCCTAATTAAACAAGTTCCAACCATTTCTTTTTTATGATGCTACTTTATCAAATACTTCTCAGCATCATTATGATAAAAATGTGTATTGAGAATCTCTAAGAGGGGCATCTATTCAGTATTTTTCAAATATATTTTAGCATAACACTTCTTTTAGGGTATGTCAAAATTTCTACAATGCACTATGAAAAAACTGATTCACATGATGTCATGTGAACTCCCCAGAAACCAAGCTGGAGTCATGTATAGCCTCTCTGGGAAGTATCAAGCCATGTACTATGGAAAATAGAGACATTAGAAGATACAAGATATAAGAAAAATTGGATTTCTGGCCTAGATGGAGGCATAGGTAAACACACTGTACCTCTTCACAAAACCAAAAGAAGGACAACAACAAATTTAGAAATAAAAAACAACCAGTACTGACAAAAAAAAATGAACTGGATGGAAGTCTAACAACCAACGAGTTAAAGAAAAAACATTTATCCAGACTGGTAAGGGGTGTGTAGCCAGGCAGCCAGGCAGAAAGGACTTGTGGGAAGGCAGTGGCTGGAGGACTGGGTGGTCCCACATTTGTGTGCAGACAAATGAGGAGGAACAACTGGGGAGTGAGACAGACCTTGCAACCCAAGTTTCCAGTACAGGGAAGGCCTCAAATCCTCCGACTAAAATACCTCTGGGGGTTTTGGCAGTGGGAGAAACCACCAGCCTCACAGGAGAGTTCATTGGAAAGACCCACAGAGTCTTAGAATGTACACAAACCCACCCACCTGAGAATTAGCACCTGAAGGGCCCAATTTGATTGTGGGTAGTGGGGGAGGTGACTGAAAACTGGCAGAGAGTAGAACAAACAGCACTGTTCTCTCTTGGACCCCTTCTCCCACATACAGCATCATAGCGTAGTGATGTGGGTTGCCCCGCCCTAGTGAACACCTAAGGCTCTGCTGCTTACTGTGCAACAGGCGTGCTGAGATAGAAAAAATGGCCCATATGAAAGAACAGATCAAAGGTCCAGAAAAAGTACAACCAAACGATGAAGAGACAGCCAGCCTATCAGACGCACAGTTCAAAATACTGGTAATCAATACTGCTCACAGGATTGGTTGAATATGGTCACAAATCAGAGGAAAAAATGAAGTCTATGCTAAGTGAAATTAAGAAAAATGCACAGGGAACCAAGAGTGACAAGAAGGAAACCAGAACTCAAATCAATGGTGTGGACCAGAAGAAAGAAAGAAACATTCAACAAGAACAGAATAAATAAACACGAATTCAAAAAAAAAATGAGGAGAGGCTTAGGAAACTCCAGGACATCTTTAAATGTTCCAACATCCGAATTACAGGGGTACCAGAAGGGGAAGAGGAAGAGCAAGAAGTTGAAAACTTACTTGAACAAATGATGAAGGAGAACTTCCCCAATCTGGCAAAGGAAATAGACTTCCAGGAAGTCCAGGAAGCCCAGACAAAGGAGTTCGACCCAAGGAGGAGCACAACAAGGCACACCATAAATCACATTAGCCAAGGTTAAAGATAAGGAGGGAATCTTAAAAGCAGCAAGAGAAGAAGAGGCAGTCACCTACAAAGGAGTGCCCATTAGACTGTCGCTGATTTCTCAAAAGAAACCTTGCAGGCAAGAAGGGGCTGGCAAGAAGTATTCAAAGTTATGAAAGGCAAGGACCTACATCCAAGATTATTCTACCCAGAAAAGCTATCATTTAGAATGGAAGGGCAGATAAAGTGCTTCCCAGGTAAGGTAAAATTAAAGGCGTTCATCATCATCAAGCCCTTATTATATGAAATGTTAAAGGGACTTAACTAAGAAAAAGAAGATAAAAAACATGAACAGTAAAATGACAACAAACTCACAGTTATTAACAACTGAACCTAAACAAAAGCAAAAACAAAAACAAACTAAGCAAACATCTAGGACAGAACAGAACCAGAGAAATTGAGATCACATGGAGGGTTATCAGCAGGGGCATAGGAGGGGGAGGGGGGAAAGGTACAGAGAATAAGTAGCATAAATGGTAGGTAGAAAATAGACAGGGGGAGGTTAGGGATAGTATAGGAAATGTAGAAGCCAAAGATCTTATATGTACAACCCATGGACATGAACTAAAGGGGGGAATGCAGGTGGGAGGGGGTGTGCAGAGCAGAGTGGAATAAAGGGGGAAATTGGACAACTGTAATAGCATAATCAATAAAATACATTGAAAAAAATAAAAATTGTACATTGGACAATGATTCCTCAAATCCCCTTCAAAGTTATGACCTTCTTGAGAAAACCTGGGTCATTGCTAGAAATTTGAATCAAGTCATTAGCAACTGCAGCGCAACGTTCTGTCTGCCCTGGTAACAGAAGCTGCAGAATGAATTTTGCTATGATATGTTTCATGCCAAAATGGTGTGTGAAAATCTGGGACACAGTAGTTTTTGGAATCCCCAGATCAGGTTCTAGTTTTTGCACTGTCCCTGATCTTTGTTCACTGTAGCCCATACATAATCAACATTCTCAGGTATCCTGCCTGTAGGGGGCCTCCCAGAGTGTGGGTCTCTTTCAACCAATTCTCGACCATCTTTGAAGCATTTGTGCCATACTGTTTCACGCTGCACTCATTGCATCATCCCCCAAAGCCTTCTGAGTCATCTGAGTAGTTTTCACAGAGGAATGTTCAAGCTTAACACAAAATTTGTTGCTCTACTTCCTCAGTTGTTTTGAATACAATGATCACACAGTAAGTATGCTCACTTGGTGGCACCTCTGCTCCCAGTGATAGTACAATGAAGTTGTCATTGTTCATGCATGTGCATTTCAGTCCACTCTCCTTGGCTGCCATGTTACATCGATGTTGCATAAATTGTTCTTATTATATTCACAATGGCTTGATTTTTTTCTGGAGAGACCTCATATATTTTATATCTATCTATCTATCTATCTATCTATCTGAACTTTCTTGGAATAGTGCTTGACACATAGCTAATGGTAAATATCACCACTACTACTATCACTAGTATTCCAAGGTCACATAGCTAACATACATGAAAGCTTAGATTTGAAACCAGGTCTTTGGATCTCTACACTGTATAGTAAAATTAGTATTTATGTGGACAATGGTAAAACCAGGGTATCGAAGATATATCTTGAGCAATAAAAAGAATGTAAGATTTAGCATTGGATGGGGTTGTATCTAATCCTAGCGGGACTGATTATTTACTACACACCTTAGGCAAACTAGTCAACCTCTCCAAACCTAAATTTCCTCATCGATTATTTGTGGATGTTAGGGCCTGTATTACAAAGCTCCTAAGAATCTTAGAGCCAACATACATAAAATGTTCCTATTACATTAATCTTACAAAATGGTAATTTTAACTAATGAAAATAAATGATGCTTGTTAGGGTAATATTGAAGAGGATATTGAGTAAGAACCAGTCTCCTGTCTCTAAATCTTGCTTATTTTCTTCTATGTCAAAGCTGTATCAGAATGTCTTTAGGTAAAAGGCAAATTAAGATTATTTGCTTTTGTCTCAGATGGGTCTATAAGGGCTGCCAGTCTCTCCTTCTAGATCTCTGTGCTCATTTATTCTCACCCAAGTTGTTCCAAACAGAGTTGGTACAGCTGATGGGCCTTTTTGGGGGGGGAGGTAGGGTAGCAATTCCCTAATACTGTTTTGGTCTATTCTCCTTTTCCCTGCCATTCTCTCTGAAGTGATTTTGAGCTCATATTATTGTTTGAAACATGATTTGCCCATCATCTTATGTTTTGACTATATCCACTGCAGTAAACTATAAGAGCTAAAAGTGAAAGCTGGGATGAAATAAGAGCTAAAACTGAAAGCTGGAATGAAATAAGCAGCAAAGCTGATCTGCAAGGCAAATCACCAGCAAATGATGCATCAGCAAGAAAGACTGGCATTTGAGAAGAATCCTCACCTTCATCCTCATCACCTGTAGATTTGCTACACTGTCAGCAAAAGAAAAAAATTGAAGAATGGCTTATCATCTACATTTCAAAGATATATGTCTACAATATGGCATTCAGAATTACAAAGGAAAAAATGAAAATGAAAATATAAAGTCTCATTTCTAACTCTTTTGACAACAAAAACAGACCTAAAATGATATAAAATTATATAGAGTTATCATGCCTCTGGGTGTTTACCAGACTAGAGTCATTGGTAAAGGACTACTAATTGTAGCAGATATTTCACGGAATGCAATTTTTAAATAAAGTGCTGTAAGTTGCACAGCATAAAATTAGTCACTTTCAAAGACATGATAAAATACCTCATGGACGAAGAGAGAATTGTATAAAGCAATTTGTTGGCTGAAAGGACAATATTCCCAGTGAGTTAAATGAGTTGCTATTTGCACAAACACTATGCAAATAGCGAAGAATGATACTTACAAACACTATTAACTGCCCACTAACCAAAGAAGCCAACAAGCTAATTCTGGAAAGTAACCAGTTGTTATGGTTGGAAAGCAAATCTTTCTCTTTGAACAGCATGATAAACTCATCAAAGAATCTTCACACACATTATTTTTGATTGATATAACAGTTTCCTGATATAAACAAGAAAGACTTTTTTCAGCTTGTTTTTTAACAGAACAAAAAGATGAATTTCAGAAAAGGTTAAGAAATGTACATTTAAGAAATTTGAAATTGATCGCAGCTCCATAAGGGATGGAAGACCGTCAGCATCAGTTTCTCTGGGAAGCTAACGATAACTTCAGCAAAGAGGTTGTCAGTAGAGCCATTTTACAGTATCATGTGATCCTATTGCAAAATGTACCTTTAAAAATAAAAAAGGAACAGAATTTAGGATTCTTTAAAAGAAAAAGATTGTTTTACTTGCACCACAGCAAGTCCTGGAAACACCTCGCGGAAAAGCCTTTTGAATGTCTATCGTGTTATGAACACACCTGTGTGCCTCTTGGAATACGTACATAATACTGGCCAGGGCCTTAGGCCAGACTGTATTTTATTCATATCAGTAAGAACTGCGTGTTTATATGTACATTGAAGAGTTGTAATTTCTAATGAAGTTTCTCTAATCAGTTGCAGTGGATAAATATCATCTAAGCCCGTAGGCCGGGGAAACCTCACAGAGGGGCCTCTTTAGCACAGCCCTTGCTAATACACAGCTGTATCACAGGCTAAAGGTGCTGCATTCTGTAGTGGTAGGATCACCTAGGAACTTACTCTGGCTAGCCTCTTGCCCTGTCTTGGCCAGCCTTCCTCTCAGTAGTCAGCACGGTATCATGGAAGAAATGTACTCTCTGGAATCAGGTCAGATTCTAGGCCAAATTCCACATCTGTCATCTTTTAGCTGAACAACCTTGGTCATGTTATCTAATTTGTCTGAGCCCAGGACTGTCATGTTTAAGAATAGATAACAGGATTCTTGAAGACCACTTATCCAAATAATAGTGCTTAGTGCCTGGGATATACATTTCACTTTCCATTCCATCTCATTCCTCTTCCCCAAGCTAAAGTTTCATTCCCAGCTTGAGACAGAGTCCAGGGGATCTCATTTCTCTGTATCTCCCACTCGCTTTCAGAGCAATTATAGTGGGAATTAGTCTCTTCCCAGTGGAAAGAAGACTATCCATGGTGAGAGTCCCTGGACAATTAGAGAGAGAACTCAAATATGTTTGCACTCCTGATGTAGAGCAACTCAGGATGAGACATTGGGCAGGAAGGAGCAAGGTGAATTAAGTATAATTCCATGAGTTGAAACCTCAGGAAGTGAAGGCTTTATCCATTGCGAAATAAAATATAGAACAGGGATGCTAACTTCCCCCCACCCAGGGGGTCCTGTAGTAGGGATTTCTTAACTAGATGCACCAACGTTCACACAGGTCAAAGTTCTCATGATGACAAACAACTAGGAAAGAATGCCCAAAGTATATGGTAAAGGTCAACAGATTCAAAATCATCCCCCCAGACCTCAGATACTGCTTTTCTGGACAGCAGAGGAGTTTTCAAAGTGTGGCCCATCCACAGGCACCTGACTTTGACAGAACATTTCTGGGCCCCAGTCCAGACCTGCCGAGTCAGAGGTTCCTGGAGATTCTTAAGATGTATGTTACATTCAACTAGAGCATGAGAATATCTTCTAAAGAAGCTCATTTCTCTGAAAGTGCTTGTGTCTTTAAAAAAAGGCAGTCTGTGCAGAGATCAAGGAAATGGAATCCGAGAACCTGATTGCCTGAAGTTAGTGTCTGGCTCCTCACCTTAGTACCTCTGTGGCCTTGGGCAAGTCACTCCATCTATCTATGCTTTAATTTCCTCTTGTAAAAATGGGCAAAATAATAGTCTCTACCTCACTGATTTGGTGTGAGGGTTAAGTGAGATATGGGACCACTATACCTGATCTAGTGAGTATTTTATAAGTAACAGCTATTAAAAATAAAATTACTTGCCTGAGAATAAAGGATCCTGATGGATGGTAGACAAATGCCTGATAAGCCCTCTCAGTTGTGATTTTCTCATTTGGAAATTACTGTAATGTGATTCTTTTTAAAATCTAGCTTTTTTTTAAGAAGAAGAAGAGGACTAAGGCATGGCATTACATTAGGTATGAAGGTCAAAACACAATTAAGAAATATCTGTAAATACATATCTAAATATGTTCCACCCACGTGTTGGGGGCAAAAGGGGTGGGTCAGCCACTGTCAGCCACAGTGCAGCTTTGACTAATGTGATATGTGAAAAGACAAGTGTCTTAGGTGCTTTTCAGGGCCTCTGTCTGCTGAGATATTTATGTCTTGTGGCCAAATCAAATGCAACTTAGCCCATGGAGTATAAGAAAAACCACCATCTTCAGTATAGTATATTTTACTCTTTTCTAGTCAATTGACATTGCTCAGAAAATCACTATATGGGTTTTTCCCTTTTGAAAACTTGTGTTCCTTTTCTTTTTTCAGTAACAATCTTATTTATTTAGTGCATTCGTAGAGATGCTTTCAGTGCTTCTGATACATCTGCATTTAAGTTATTTCCAGTGTCCTGCCTGCAACATAAATTTCTGAAACACTGCCTCTGTATGGAAATAGTGTAGTTCCTGTCATAGGCTACGGCATTTAGCTGTGTGTTAATTTGCCACCAGCACAATTTAAACAACTTCATAAAACATAAATGGCATGACATGCATATGCATTTATTTTGTGGCAGTTGGCTCTGTTTTTGGGGAGGAAATGTGTCAGGTGCCACAGGCCCACTGGGTGCCCTGCCAGTGTCTTCAACACAAAACGCTGAGGTTTGGATGCCATCCACATCCAAGGGAAATGAACACAGTTGCTCCAGAATGCCACACTCATGCCATTTCCACAAATGCCAGAGAAAACCAAGANGTGTTAATTTGCCACCAGCACAATTTAAACAACTTCATAAAACATAAATGGCATGACATGCATATGCATTTATTTTGTGGCAGTTGGCTCTGTTTTTGGGGAGGAAATGTGTCAGGTGCCACAGGCCCACTGGGTGCCCTGCCAGTGTCTTCAACACAAAACACTGAGGTTTGGATGCCATCCACATCCAAGGGAAATGAACACAGTTGCTCCAGAATGCCGCACTCATGCCATTTCCACAAATGCCAGAGAAAACCAAGATAAAATGAGATTTATTTCTCCCAGGGAAAAAAGAAAATCAGAAGATTCAGTATTGTCTTCCTGGTAAATATCTTGGGATAAGTCATCTTTCTTACAACAGAATAGAATTCCCAACTACTAATACAGTAACTCCTTAGGCTAGACTGTGCACTGCTTTTCGATACCAGTGATAGGTTGATACACAAAGTCCCCTTTGGGCCAAATGATTCATCACTTCAAGCCCAGACCTTTCCATTGGTTCTCCTTATCTTCTCCTATACCTCTCCATTTCCCATCCCATTGCTCATCCATACCAACAGACTTGGGGAGATGTGTGTTGAGGGGGATAGTAATTTCATTTACTCATTTATCAAATATCTACTCTTGATGGATATAAGGATGATTATAGTAGTTCTTCTTTATCCAAGGTGGTACCAAACCCTAAATATATCATACTCTTTCCTCTACATACATACCTATAATAAAGTTTAATTTATGAATTAGGCAAAGTAAGATATTAACAATAATTAAAAATGAAGTAGAACAATTATGAAAATACACCAATAAGGTTTTGTGAATGTAATCTCTCAAAATAATGTTCAGTAGTCACCTCTCTTTGTGTGGTGATGTAAGTTGATAAAATGCCTATTTAATGATATGGAGTGAGGTGAATGAGACATTCTTAAGAAAAATAAGGGTTACTGGAACACAAGTACTGCAATATGCACAATTGATTTGATAATCAAGATGGAAGCTAGTAAATGACTGACAGATGGGGAGGGTTCGTAGCGTGGAAGCGCTGGATAGAGGGCTGATTCACGTGTGTTCTGGGTGGGACAGAGCAGGACCCTGTGAAATTTTATCACGCTACTCAGAATGGTGCACAATTTAAAACAAGAATGGTTTTCTTCTGGGATTTTTTGTTTAATATGTTCAGTCCATGGCTGACTGCAGGTAACTGAAATCTCAGAAAGTGAAACTGCAGGGAAGGGGAGACTACTTCATAATGATTATCAGCTTTCTAATTTTAACTTCAGTCATCCTACATTGAAGAATTTCTATGAAACGAGCCTAAGCGAAATAAGCCAGGCAGTGAAAGACAAATACCATATGATCTCACCTTTAACGGGAACCTAATCAACAAAACAAACAAGCAAGCAAAATATACCCAAAGACACTGAAATTGAGAACAGGCTGACAGTGACCAGAGGGGAGAGGGGAGGGAATTTCAGGGGGAACAGGGAAGGTTTGCAGGAACAAGTGTAAGAGACACATGGACAATAACAAGGCGGGGTTGGAAATGGGAGGGAGGTGGGGAGAGCTGGGGGCGTGGGCTGGGAGGAGGGTAAAAGGCCGAAAACTGTACTTGAACAACAATTAAAATTAAACAATTTAAAAAAACTCTATGAAATATATAATAACTAGTAAAATCATAGCTTTTTGTCTAAAGAATTGTCCCATGTCCCTTTTATATTTTCTTGATTGTTGAAATTTAGGAAGCTAGCTTGCACTAAAGGATGGGTTTTATTTCTCTTTTGATGTTTCAAGATGATCAGATTTCAGTTGGGCTGCCTTCTGTAAGAAGCTTCCTCTCACACCTCACACTAAAATGAATTTATAATATTCCCTCCATAAACCTGCACCCCCCACCCTCAGCCTTCCCCATCCCAGTTGATGGTCACTCCATTTTTCCAATTTCTTGGGCTGTATACTTTGACATTGTCACCTGACTTTTCTCTTTCTTTCACACCTAAGACACAGTCTGTTAGGAAATCCTACTTTTGTCTACCTTCCATACATATCTAGAATCTGATCTCTGCTCTCCACCTGTCCATGGGTTGTGCCATGTAACTGGTTCTTGCCCATGAGTTGTGAGAAGTGAAATGTACCACCTCCAGGCTAGGGCACTTACATGTTGATGTGAGACACTTGAGAACTCTTGTTCTCTGTATGGAGATCAGTAATGTTTGTGGATGGTGACACTGGTCTTTGAGTTACTCCAATGACCACACCCTTCCCACCCTCCCATGACACCAAACTATAACACATATAAAACATGAGCAAAAAATAAGCTTTGTTGTTTTAAGCCACGGAGATCTGGGGGACTGTGTGATAGCACAGCATCTCCTGAGCTACTCTGACTAATACATGGAGGATGGAAAAACTGCTCATCCAGTGTCACCCAGCCAGGACCTATACATGTTCCTCTGCTATCACACATAATGAATTTCTGAAAATGCATTGGAAGCCCAGTGCTCCGAATGTCAAGCAATCTATTTTCATGCTTTAAAATGAGGTCTGTTCCTAAGGAACTAAAGCATGCGGGAAAACCCTGCACGTGGCTTGTGCAGATGCTGCTGCCTTCAGAATCTGGCACCCAACCAACAGGGGGGGACTGTGACGGACAGCTAGGCTTAGGTGGAAGTGATCACAGCAGGTTATCAGTCATTTGCACATGCTGGTTTGGTTCATCCAAGCACTTTCCTTTTCCACTGTCCAGGAAGCCACTGCAAACAAATTCTTGGTGAATTCTCCTACAAACTGCTTTCAGGACTAAACTGATTAGGTCCTCAGACTTTCGTGAATCTCTTGATCACCTGGTGGGTGCCTGCTAAAACACAAGCTGCTGGGCCCCACGCCTGGAATCTTTGGGGGTAGGCAGGCCTGAGAATCTGTATTTCTTACACATTCCTAGATAATTCTGGTGCTACTGGTCCAGGAAGTACACTTGAGAACCACTGAATTTAACAGTAAGCTAACAAAGTATTAACCCCTTAAAAATACACATATTTACCTCAGAGAGAATATTTCTATAATCTGATATTTCCAAACCAAATTAGGTATCATAGAAAAGACCTTTCTTATCCCTTTTCTTTGGGATTAGGGTAATCACACATCTCCCATTTGCTCAGCACGTTTCTGGTTTATCCCGTCATCCTGGCATCTGTCACAAGCTCTTCCTTTCACCCTCACAAGTGTCCAGGTTTGGAAGAGAAATTATATGTCTAATCCTTTTAGGTTTGTTTACATTTTTGGCTTACATCTTGTCATACAATGGTTTCAGGGTGTAGGACCTCAGTGCTCTTATCCCCGCCCAGGCGGTAGTGGTGTGGATAGGAGAGGGTGATGGAGGCTGGGAGGATCTCGGCCCTGGGGGAGAAAACAGCTCTGCTTTCTGGCTCCTGACCTCAGGTCCCCTTTTGGTTTTCATGGGGGTTGGGGAGGTGAATGTAGGGATAAAAAGGAATGGATAGATACTGAGCCTGGGCTTCAGCCTCTCTTCTAATTTGGCCAATACCCTGTGCAAATTAGCAATCAGCCTTGTCTGGTATATGCAACACAAAATTCGGAATAAGAAAGGGTTTTGGGGTGTTGATGTGTCATGTAGAAAACAAAAGGTGGTAAAGAGCGGAAGCTCTCCACACACTTCCCTACCCCCCACTCCCTGCTCTCTCCCACATAATGGGAACAGAACCAGAATTACTCTTTCCTCTCAATGGCCATTGCCATTTTACTCTCTAAGCTGGCTCTGAAACCTTATAGAGGGCAAACACTTGCTCTTTGCTGACCTTGCAAATATTACTTCCTGAAGTCCAGGTTGCTAGACTGGTAAGGAGGGTAACTGTCGGGGCACAGTTACTCCTCACATGAGGAGAAGTCCCATGGGACCACCATCTGCTGAGTCATGGGGAAGGATGCCTTGATGTAAGTTATGCTGTGGGTGTGCTATTCCAGGGAGGAGAAGAATTCCCCTTACACCCTGCTTAATGGTATCTCATGACTTTCAGGCTTCTCCTAGACAGCTTTTCAACACAATAATTTAATGAGAAAACTGATTTTTGTCTACACTATCATATAATACCTACTTCTTGATAACTGCAGGTCTCCTTACTTAAAATGGTTTGTTTGAGTGGAAGTCCACACCTACAAGTACGTACAACTGGCTGTAGCTTTAATAGAAATACAATGACACTCAAATATGGAACAGGCTGACAGGGTCCAGAGGGGCGAGGGGAGAGAATCATAGGGGAAAAGGGAATGGACTCACATGAACAAGTATAAAGGACACATGGACAATAACTAAGGGTGGGGGGTGGAAAGGGGAGGGAGGCGGGGAGCATGGGGTGGGGGGCGGGCAGGGTTGGGAATATAAGACAGAAACTTGTACGTAAACAAGAATTAAATAAAAATTATATTTAAAAAAAATAAAATATATATAAAAAAAGAAATACTAGAGTGTGAAAGAGCTGTACCTAATTTATATAGCCTCTCAACTCTCTAGGTGATTAGATAACTTTACTCCAACCTTGTCCTGTATAATCTAGAACCTGCAGTATTGCTCTCTGGAACTCTGGTTTCAGGTAACTGGAAGCTTGCTGAAGGCAGAGAGGAGAGTAAATGGGGGAGCCAACTGAATGCATAAAGCAAAACAGGCTGGAGATGCTTATTAATGTTCAAAGAAATAACAAAATTTACCGGTATTTTTTAGGTAAAATGGGAGAGTAAAAGTACCATTACAGCTACTCTTTGATTTAGGCCACTCTGATTTAGGCCACTCTCTCTAGAAATTTTCCTAATGAATTATGAATAAGGTATCTGGGAGTACATGATTAACCCATTAGCAAAGATCGTTTTATTGCTTTGGTTGGAAAGGAGACAGAAAATGTGTCATCTGGCAGAGGTAGAAGTGTCAGGCAAGGTCTGAGAGAGCAAAACTTAAAGGGAGATAGTCACTCAAAGAACTGAGGAGTTCCTGAAGGTCAATCACTTTTGCCTGTGAAATTTTGCCTGAGAGAATCCAGGATTCTCTCACCCTGGCTCCATTACTACCCAGCAGGGCGACCTCCAGCAAATCACCCACCCTCTAACCACCTTAGTTTCCTTGACAGTAGGATGGAGATAATAGTAGTGTCTAAATTATATGGTTGTTGGGAAGCTGGAATAGCAAAAGATGGAAAAGCAAAACAGGCAGGAGATGCTTATTAATGTTAAAAGAAATAACAAAATTTACCAGTATTTTTTAGGTACTTGCTGTACGTAAACATTGTTCTCCTCGTTGTAAGTACAGTTGAGGGGACAACCGTTGCCTGTAGGAGTTTTGCTCTAACAGGGCTGACCTAAATTTAACCAACACTCCTCACAACTACCTCCACCTTCTGCTCAGTGTCATGAACTGTTGTGGCTGTCCTACCAAAATGCCAGAGACTAGTAGCTTAGACAACAGAAATTTGTTTCCTCATAGACTGAAAAGTCCAAGATCAAGGTGTCAGCAGGGTTCAGTTTCTAGTGAGGGCTCTCTTCTTGGCTTCGTAAAAAGGCCCGTGTGCTATGTCCTCGTGTGGTGGCAGGAAATGAGAGTTTCTTTGGGAGGGGATGGAGCATCTCTCTTCCTCTTCTTATAAGGCCACAGTTCTACCAGATTAGGGTTCTAATCTACCCACCTCATTTAACCTTAATTGTTAAAGTTAATTGTTAATTGTTACTTTCATTAAGATGGAATGAGGTAATGTAGGCAAACATTTGCCAAAGTGGTTCATTGTAAGTACTCAATAAATGCTAATAATTATTGTTACATGAGAATGATAGAATTTTTTGCTCACTCCATTTTGTGTACTTCTAAGACACAAATAACAACTTTCAAAAATGCTATAGAAAAACACTGAAGCATTTTAATCTTTTAAAATATTATCTTTGTATTACCCCTGAACAAATTGGACTCGATCCAATAATGCACTAACGCTTTTCTGAGGAGACAAAGTGATCCCAAGAGGAATATTTTAATGTGCCTTGATATACTGGTGTGACTCAAGCAAATCTTGCAAAGCTTTTGGCTCCTTCTGAAACCTTGGAGGACTAGGGCTATCTCACTATCCACACCCTATCAAACCTTAGTTCTGGGTTACATCCATTCCCCAAACTAATTTCACCTCATCCATCATAAATGTTCTCTTTTCCCTCTCAGCCTAGCCTGGCATCTCTCTAGTGACTTTATTTCCCCAACTCAGTTATAATGTACAGCTTCACATTTTTGGATCAATTTACTGATATAACAATCAATTCAAGATTATAAACCTCAAATGGGCCTTCAACTATACATGGTGTTCTTTCCAGCACTTTCCTAGTAAACTATCTGTAATTTCCACAGTGACTATTTGAAACATTTCCAATCTCACTTAACGTTACTTAGAAAATCAAAAATTTCCAAAGGAACCTCTTAAAATTGACAAATCTATTGACCTAGATAACAGTCCTTATCTTCTTGCCTGTTAGATTAAGAGTATTATTCCTTCTGTTATCTAAGCTTTAGATCCCTCACCTCTAGTTTTCTCAGGAACCTGACATATGCTTACTCATTTCCCTCTTCCATATAATCAACTAACCCCTTTCAAATGTATCCTTCCTGTCAACATTTAAACCCGTGCAACCTTAGTTATATGGTTGCACGGGTTTAAAGTATAGCCCTTTAAAGCATAGCCCTTTCCAATCCTCTCATCTTACTCCAGCTCCCACCACATTTTCACCCCCCATCTTTACATAGTCAAACTTGTTTAAAGGTCACTCATCTCTCAGTTTTCTTTCTTCATGTCTTTTTCTAGTAACCTCCACAGTCTGGAACCATGCCATCACAGTACGCATTTCTGCTAGGGGCACCACTGACCTCCATATTGCTAAATGCACTCAGCTCTCATCAGCATTAGATGCTGTGAATTATTTCCTACTTCTAAACTGCTCATCCCTTGACATCCATGATCCTCCTGCCATAGTTTTCTCCTACCCTCCCGATATCTCTTCATACTCTTTTGTAGGCTGATGCTGCTTTTTCCAGCCATTAGATGTAGAAGTTCCTCTAGCATCAATTCCAATATCTCATTTCCCCAAGCAATGTTACTCACCCCTCACAGCTTAGACCCTTCAGACCGAGGTAACTAAGTGCCTGCTTGGCACATGCACGTACTGTAATACTTCAAACACATCAAACACATCAAACACATCCTATCCAAGGTTCATTTTCTCTCATTCCAGCATTTTTTCCCTAGTTGAAAGACATCTCTGTGGAAATAACTCCCCCCAAAAGCTACCCAAATAGGAACAAGAAAGGCTATTTATTCAGAGCAAGAACATCAGTCAACATAACTGGTATTTGGCAGAAACACAAAGGTGGGCAAAGGAGTGGGGATGCTTTATAGTAGAGAAAAAGAGAGGCTTAAAGTATGTCCTGATTAGAGGCTGTTGACACAGGGTAGTTGTTAAGTGGACTAACTAGAAGTGGCTTCCTTTATGATTGATTAAAAGTATATATTTGACCTTCCCTAGTTGGTCCTACATTGGAAATGGGGGCAAAAGTTGGGGAATATGTCAGTTACTAATCAAACACTGGCTGTTTTAAGCCGATTGTTGCAGGGATTCTTGTTTGGTTTCCTGGACAGGTTGCCAAGATGGTAAGCTGATATTCTGCAATGGTAACTATAAAGAGTAGGCTGGCTTCCTGGGCTGTTTGTGCAGATTATGAGTCATAGTCCTACTTTATATATGGTCTGGCCATTGTGTATTTATATATTCAGTCTCTCAACTCCATCAGTCCAGTGAGGTAAACCAGAAACCAAAGGCAGACACAGTTATTGCCAACCCAATGACCACTACTCACACTTTTGTAAAAGTGTTAAAAGCATTACACATCAACTATGTGCTTGGTCTGATGATAATCAGGAATGGTGTATTATAAGAAACAGACCCTAAAATGAGAATTTAATTGAAAAAAGATGAGGGGTACTGAGAACTCCATCATTCCAAGACTGGGAACTGATAAGATTTGTCATTCAATGTCTAAATGTTTAGTTTGGTTTTCTTATTGGGTTATTACTTTACAGCAAAGATAATTTTATTACTATAAGGAAAATTCAGCCTATTCATATGTGTTAGCTATAGTCTTGCTGAATTCAGTATAGACTTGAAAGAGTCCAACTTGCTAAGGGAAGCTCTTTCTTCCAATAGCCTAAAATTTAAATAAACTAAGACTTCTATAACTGAAACTTTGCAGCATTGGAATAATGGGATTCTCACTGTGAATTAGTGTAAACAGAGAGAGGGGCAGAAGATACACCTGAGAAAATAATAAGCCTCCGGCATCTTCTGAGCATTTCCTCTTAATCATTCTCTGCTTCACAAAAGAGAAAAGACTGATCACAAAGATAAGTTTAAAGGAGGGACACTCTCATGCCATTGGTGATACTATTTTATATTTTAACTAGAGCCACTAAAATCAAAGCTACTGAGATTAGTAGAGGAAATGGCCTGGTGACTAGAAGACAATATAATATCCTCAAGGCTTATGCACAGGAAGGTCATCGGCTCTGGTTTTACAATACGGAACAGACTTGGGAAAAAAGACCGTAAAGGAAGTGTAGTGATTTTTGTCTCTGAGTACAAGATTACTAAATTTACCACATGCCTGCTGAATATAATCTGTAACAGACTCTGCAATGATTTTTGGGAGAGATCAAAGATTCTACAACTCATACTTAGAATGCTAAGAGGACATTCTACCCAATATATACCTCAGATATCACTTTGAAAAACAACAGATAAGAAAGATTCTTCCTTAGGGTGAAACCAATGATGTCTAGATTGATTGACTAACCCTTACCAAAGCAGAGAGTCCTTGTTTTTCTGTATAAAAACATACGATAACATGCCATTTTTAAGTGGGTGTGTTTTTTCTTATTTTCTCTTTTTGGAATAGTAGTTTTAATTTCACTCATCCATTTATTTCTTTGGCATAGTAGTTTGGTGAGATACGATTGAATAATTTTGCTTCTACACTTAGTATACCTAAACTTGAGTAGTCATATTCAGACCTGATGCAGGGGAATACCTTTCCACTAGTTACCCCAGCAGGGAAAAAGAAAACTGGTTAAAATTTAAAATTTTCTTCATAGGAGAAGAAGTCAGTGTATTCTATGCCTACAATTTCTTAAATGTATATGTGGGGTAATGAACATTTATGGACCTAGGGTAGTCAAACAAATGGACTGTGGCAGATGCTATTGGCAGACAACTCCATAGTCATTCTTTATCCTCCCCCTTACTGCTTCTTCACTGATAAAACATTATGTTTACGTGTAAGTTCATTATGTGTTTGGTGTAAGCTGAGTTTTATTCCAGCCCCAATAAATCTTGTTATTCTGAACCAACCTTGGCAATTCCATTTCACACCAGTGATTGTTCTAGGAATGAACACATGATGCAGTTCTGGCCAATAAGATAAAAAGGAAATATGCTGAGAGGTTTCTATAGATGCTTTTCTCATCTTTAAAAAAAAGTGATAGAAGAAAACTTTCTCAACTTGATAAGAAACATCTACAAAATGTATATAGTTAACATTGTGCTTAATGGTGAGAAACTGAAATCTTTCCCACTAAAGTCCAATATAAGGCAAGGATGTCTCCTCTTACTTCTGCTTTACATCATATGGGATGTCCCAGCTAATACAATAAGACAAGAAAATAAAATAAAATATATATAAATTGGGAAGGAAGAAATAAAACAGTCTTTGTAGATTACATATCATCTATGTAGAAAATCTGAAAGAATCAACAACAACAACACCCTCTAGGACTACTTTGGTAAGTGATTATAGCAAGATTATAGAAAGGAGGCAATGTTAATAAAAACATCAATTACTTTTTTACATACCAGCAATAAAAGCAGATTTTGACATTTAAAACATAATGTCATTTATATTGACAACAAACAAAATATGTACAATATCTATACCAATAAAACTGCAAAACTTATGAATGAAATCAAAGATGAATTAAGTAAATGAAGAGATATTTATGGAGAGTAAGACTCAAAATTGCCAAGATATTAGTTCTTTACACTTTTATCTACAAATTCAATATAATCCTAATACAAAGCCTAGTGAGCTTTTCATGAATATTGATGAACCAATTCTTAAGTTTTCTTTTATCTTTCTTTTTATATGGAAACACAAAAGCACCAGCATAACTAATATAACATTTAAAGAGAACAAAGCAGCTCCAGGTTTCAGCCAAGATGGAGGTGTGGGTAGAAAGGCTTCACTTCCTCACACAACCAAAAGAAGAATAACAACCACTTTAAAAACAAAACCTACCCCAGCTGCTAGAAAAACAAAGTGTAAGGAAGTCCAACAATGAGGTAGTTAAAGAAGAAACATTCATGCAGACAGGTAGGAGCGGTAGAGGTGGGCAACTGGGATGGAGAGGTCTCACAGCAAGGCGGCAGCTGGAGGACCAGGCTGTCCCACATTTGTGAGTGGATAAGCCCAGAAGAACAGCTGGGGAGCAAGAAAAACTGCACAACCCAGATTTGCAGTGCAGGGAAATAAAGCTTCAGAACCTTTGGCTGTAAGCATCTGTGGGGACGCAGCAGTGGGAGAAATTCCCAGTCTCACAGGAGAGTCCAGTGGAGAGGCCCACAGTATCCTCAAAAGTACACAAACCCACCCATCCAGGGAATCAGCACCTGAAAGGTCATGATAAGCTTGTGTGAAGCAAGGGAAGTGATGGAAAGCGGGGTGAGAGTCAAGCAACACAGCAAGCAGCATTGTTCCCTCTCTGATCTCTCCCCACATACAGCACCGCAGTGCAGTGATGTGAGTGCACTGCCCCGGGAATACCTAAGGCTCCATCTGTTACAATGTAACAGGTACACAGAGACAAAGAAATATGGCCCAAATGAAAGAACAGATCAAAGATCCAGAAAAAGGAGGTAATCGATGAGGAGACAGACAATCTATCACATGCAGAGTTCAAAACACTGGGAATCAGGATGCTCACAGAAATGGTTGAATATGGTCACAAAATAAAGGAAGAAGTGAAGGCTATGCAAAGTGAAATAAAGGAAAATATACAGGAAACCAATAGTGAAGGGAAGAAATCCAGGACTCAAATCAATGATTTGAAGCAGAAGGAAGAAGTAAACATCCAACTGGAACAGAATGAAGAAACAAGAATTCAAAAAAATGAGGAGAGGCTGAGGAACCTCTGGGACAACTGCAAATGTTCCAACATCCAAGTCATAGGGGTGTCAGAAGGAGAAGAGGAAGAGCAAGAAATTGAAAACTTATTTGAAAAAATAATGCAGGAAAACTTCCCCCATCTGGCAAAGGATATAGACTTCTGGGAAGTCCAGGAAGCTCAGAGAGTCCCAAAGAAGCTGGACCCAAGGAAGCACAGACCAAAGCACATCCTAATTACATTACCCAAGATTAAAGATAAGGAGAGAATCTTAAAATTAGCAAGAGAAAAGGAGATTGTTACCTACAAAGGAGTGCCCATAAGACTATCAACTGATTTCTCAAAAGAAACCTTGCAGTCAAGAAGGGGCTGTCAAGAAGTATTCAAAGTCATGAAAGGCAAGAACCTACATCCAAGATTACTCTACCCAGCAAAGCTATCATTTAGAATAGAAGGGCAGACAAAGTGCTTCCCAGATAAGGTCAAGTTAAAGGAGTTCATCATCACCAAGCCCTTATTATATGAAATGTTAAAAGGACTTATCTAAGAAAAAGACGATCAAAACGATGAACAGTAAAATGAAAGCAAACTCACAACTATCAACAACTGAACCTAAAACTAAAACAAACTAAGCAAACAACTAGAACAGGAAAATAATCACAGAAATGGAGATCACATGGAGGATTATCAGTGGGGAAGGGGTGAGGAGAGAATGAGGGAAAAGGTACAGGGAAAAAGAAGCATAATTTCTAGGTACAAAAATAGACAGGGGGAAGTTAAGAATATTACAGGAAATGGCAAAACCAAAGAACTTATATACATGACCCATGCACATGAACTAAGGGGAGAGGAATGCCGAAGGGAGGGCAGCTGCAGGCAGGAGAAGTTAAAGGGCAGGATAACTGGGACAACTGTAATAGCATAATCAATAAAATATACTTAAAAATAAAGAGAACAAAGCTAGAAGACTAACACTGCTGAACTCCTAGACTTACTGTACAGAGACAGTAATCAGTCAGTGTGGTATTGGTGAAAGAACAAAGAGACTGATAGGACAGAGTTGCCCCCAAATAAGCCCACAGAATCAACTGATGTCTGACAAAGTACTAAAGGCAATACAATGGAGCAAAGGTAATCTCTCCAACAAGGGGTGCTGGAACAATTGAACAGCTAAATGCAAAGTGAAAAAGGGACCTAGACACAGACCTTATAGCCTTCACAAAACTTAACTCAAAATGGACCACAGACCTAATTGTAAAATGTAAAGCTATAAAGTGTCTAAAAGACAGTATAGGAGAAAACTTAGATGGCCTTGTGTATGGTGATGGCTTTTTAGATACAATACCAAAGGCACAACTCATAAAAAAAAAAAAAGGATTGATAATCTGGAATTAATTAAATAAAAAAATTTGCTCTGAGAAAGAAATCATCAAGAGAATGAGAAGAGAAGTCACAGACTGGGAGAGAATATTTTCAAAAGACACATCTGATAAAAGACTGATATCTAAAATATACAAACTTCTGCCCTGGCTGGTGTAGCTCAGTGGATTGAGTGCAGGCCTGCGAACCAGACAATCGTGGTTCGATTCCCAGTCAGGGCACATGCTTGGGTTGCAGGCCAGTTTCCGGCAGGGGCCAGTTCCCTGCAGGGGATGCATGAGAAGCAACCATACATTGATGTTTCTTTCCTCTCTCCTTCCCTTCCCCTCTAAAGATAAAGAAATAAAATATTAAAAAATAAGTTTAAAAAATTATTTACAAAATAAATAAAAAATAAAATATACAAACTTCTTAAAATTCAGTAAAAAAACCCAAATAACTTGGTTAAAAAATAGGTCAAAGACCTTATGAGACACCTCACAAAAAAGTACTATACAGGTGGCAAATAAGTGTATAAAAAGATGCTTCACATCAGATGCCATCAAAGAAAAACATGTTAAAACAACAATGAAATATCACTGCAGACCCATAAGAATGTCCAAAATATAGAGCACAGACCAAGGTGAATACTGGCCTGGGTATGGATCAACAAGAACTCTGCTTCACTGACAGTGCGAATGCAGAGTGATACAGCCACATTGAGAGACAATTTGGCAGTTCCTTACAAAACTAAATATACTCTCACCATATGACCCAGCCGTCATACTCTTTGGTATTTACTCAAAGGAGTGGAAGATGTATTCCCACACCCAAACCTGAACATGATGTTTATAGCAGTTTCTTTGGCAATTGTTAAAGCTTCAGTAAGTAAATGGATAAACTGTGGTACATACGCATAATGGGAATTATTCAGTGTTAGAAAGAAATGAGCTATCAAGCCATAAAAAGACATAGAGGAATCTTAAAATACATATTGCTAAGTAAAAGAAGATAATCTAAAAAGATTACCTACTGTATAATTCTAACTATATGACATTCTGGAAAATGCAAAACTATGGAGACACTAAAAAAGTCAGTGGTTGCCAGAGATTGAGTCTGGATGGATGAACAGGCAGAGCACAGAGGAATTTTAGGGCCTTGGAACTCTTCTCTATGACACTGTAATGAGGGTGCATGCCATCATACATTTTTCCAAACCTGTAGAATATTCAAAACCAAGACTGAACTCTGATGTTAACTACAGACTTCAGGTAATTATGATGTGTCAACATAGGTTCATCAACTGTAAAAAACATACCACTCTGGTAGGGGACTTTGATAAGAAAGAAGTTATGCATGAGTGGGGGAAGGAGGCATATGGGAAATCTCTATAATGTCCTCTCAATATTGCTGTGGAACTAAACCTGCTCTATGAAAGTAAAGTCTTAAAGAAGAGGAATACTTGAGCAAATAGTAAGATGTATAATGTTCTTAGAAGCACTCAATATCAAAAATATGTCAATTCTCAGGATTTATTTATGTATGTATTATAATTCCAATGAAAACATCATTCAGTCTTTTTCTGAAAACAGATTAAGTCAGCTTCAAAGTTTATGTGGAAGAATAAGCAAGCATATTTTTCAGGAAACTTAAAAAAAGTCAATGTTGGGAAGACGGTGGGAATAGCTCACAGATATTAAGATATTATGTAAACTTCTACAATTAAAATATATACATGTATATGAAGAAAGAGGTAAACTAATGAAACAAGGTAGAAGACCCAGAAACCAATCTGAGTACATTAAAAGATTCAGGATATGATAAAACATTTTCTCAAATTAGTTATTTAAGGGAAGATAATTGACTTTTTATCAAGTTGATAAACTGAGTAGAGATGTGGATAAAGATAAAATAGAATGGATCTCTCCCAATGAGCACTAAACATATTCCACATACAGCAGAGAACTGAATATAAAGAATAAAATCATACAAATGCTTTCACTAATTAAGAGGGGAAATTGATAAGTTTGAGTATACAGAAATGAAAGCTTTGTGCAACCAAAAGCATCAGCAGTAAAATACAATGCCAAATGACAAAATAGAAAAAATATTCTCATATTAATTTATAAAACACTATAATCTTAGATGTTATCCAAATACATATTTAATATATAAAGACTTTCTCAAAATTTAGGAGGAAAAGTCTTACAACACAATAGAAAAATGAGCAAATGATATAACCAGAGAGATAACAGGCAAATAATGCAAATGGCCCTGAACATTTGAAAAGATGTTTAGTTATGCTTCTATCAAGACAAATGCAAAAGAGACTATAGTGTGATTCTACTTTTCTTCTATCAGATTGGCAAAATATCCAAAGTCTGACAATAGTCATCACTAGCTAGGCTGTCAGGAAACAAACATTCTGATACGTTGCTGGTGGGAAGGCAAAGATGTTCAGCATCACTGTGGAGGGAAATTGTGTTCAGTGCTGAAATTACACATGTATTTACCCTTTAAAAGAGCAACCCCTATTCTGGGAATCTGTTTCAAAGACGCATTGGAAAAGATATGAAATGACATATATGAACACATTTATTCATTACAACAGTATGTATAATAGCAAAAGGATGGGATTTATCCAAATGTCTGTCCAAACAAAGGACTGGTCAAGTAAATTGTGGTACAGCCATAAATGGCATAGGAAACAGCTATAAAAGGGATTGAGGAAGACCTTTATATTATCACTATAGAGTGATCATCAGGGAATATTAAGTGAGAAAACTCTATGGGCAGAATGGTATGTCTAGTATGCTATCCTTTGTAAGAAAAGAGGGGGTATATACATCTTCATATTTGTTTTTATTCTCAGAAAGAAACAACAAGAGAATAACCATCAATCTAAAACAAATGTTTACTAGAGAGGAAGGAAGGTAATAGAGTGGGGACAGGGATGAAATGCTTTTCCTTCTGGACGTGGCTGTGTACGCAGTGATGCCTGGTCATCACTCTGGCCAGCATGCAACCATGATGGACATGACCCAAAGGCTCATGGTACGCACTGAAGATGGTGGAGTGTACCCAGAATAAATCTGGGTTCCTAGTGACATTAGAGCCGATAAATCAACAACAAAACCACTATGTTTGCAGACTTTCATTATGCAGTAAAACACTTAACCATGTTGAGTTGTCTTTTTACTCTGACTTAAAGCCAAAAGAATACTGATACATTATCACTTAGTCATTGTAAAACATGAGAAATGATTCATGAGAAGTATCTTCTATCACACCTCATAACACAGTAAACATTTAATAAATGTTAGTAAGGCTATTAACTACTTTTCTATTTTCTAACCTATCATCCAATTCTTTCTAGCATCATTAATTCCTCAATTTAATTGATACGCCTTTCTTTTCTCCATCCTCACTAAAAGTTACCATAGTCTTTCTTCTGGAATATGTAGAAGCACATTCATTGCTAATCTGATCATATAGTGAACCTGAACATGTCTTTCTATTCCCACCCAACTAAGAACACTTAATTTCTTTGCTTTTGGAATAAAAAAATCTTCAGCATGACCTACAACAGTCCTCCATGACCTGTGATACTAAGCATTTCAGCTGTATCCTCCATTACTCTCTTCTTGCTCCCTGTACTATAACCATGCTTGACTTATGTCAGTTCCCAGAGTAAACTTTGCTCCTTCCCATCCCAAAACCTTTGAACATGCTGTCCCCGGGTGCAGTGCATTCCCAATCAACCCTCCCTCATTTTCTGAATTCACACCTACCTTAGCCAAAGCGTGGTATGTTCAAGGAGGCTCTTACCAAAACCTCAGTCCAGATCAAATTCTTTTACTAATGTTTTCTCATAGACAGTTTCTTTCCTCCTTGTATACAATATATGCTATAAGTGGGATCTCAACAAGACAGAGGTTTCTTGTCCACTCTAACATACATATAGGGCATTCCTATATGGGGGGCATCATATAGGAATGTGGGGCATCATTCCTTCTACCCCACACCATATTCAGAAGGGTGGGGGTTGTCAATTTAGCATTTTATTTCCTAAACGATTCCTTGACTATCCAAACAAAGCACACACGTTATTCTTCCTAGTGAGTGCATGGCAGAGTAGTGTAAGGAATATGGACTTTAGAGTTCTAAATACCTTGATTTAAACCTTGTTCCTATTCCCGATGAGCTGTAAGACTCTGGGGAGTTATCCCTAAGCATCGTTACTTTTTACCGTACAATCACAGCAATGCAGGTTGTAATAATTTGCCACTTTTGGTGTAGAGGGCCCAACGGAGTACCTAGTAGGTGCTATTATAGTGGTTTCTCCTCTCTTCTGTATTATACCCTCTCTTTACTTAAAGTCTATTTCTAGTCCAATCCTCAGAAATTTTCCCCCAAATAATAGCTACCCTCATGGTTTAAGTCCTTTAGTTTGGAACCCATGATTTCCCTCACGGTATTCCCGTTACTAGGGAATACATTCCCGTTACTATCAGACTCTCTCAAGGTCTGATAATGCTCGGCAGTGCATGATAAATATTGCTCGTGTGGTTATTGGCATCTCTAAAAACAACCTTTTCTCATGGTCAAAATGCCTTTGATTCAAATTTTCTTTTAGAACTATTCAATAGAAACGGACTTCAGAGACTGGCCTTTCAAAAACCTGGGATTCGAGCATTTTATGACAAATTTGTTATCACCCCACGGAGAACTGGGAAAAGTAAGAACATAAAAGGTTATCTTTTAGTCTACAATTGTTGTTATAATTTTTTTTAGGTGTTAAAATATCTCTTCTTAAAGTAGGCAGGCTTATGTTAGCCACTGAGATTCTTTGGATTCTCTGGAAAACATCGCTAAAAAGCAACATTTCTCAAATAGCTCTTCCCAGACCATGACTTCAAAATAATTCCCAAACCAGGAATCACAAAGTCTGGGAGGAAGTTCTAGAAATCAACATCTTTAACAAATTCTCCATTGATTCATATGCACTCTCATGTTAGAGAGTCACTACTATGAAGTAAAGTGTGCAGACCTTCATTTCAGATACTTGAGAGTTTGAAATGCCACCTTGTGTAGTTTTCTGGCTGGGTGACCTACAATGTTTTACAACTGCAAGGAAATGAATTTTCCAACCACCTGAGGGAGCAGAGGGAGTTCTCTCCCTCCTTGGGTCTCCATATGAGGATGCAGCTGGATGGCATCCTGCTTTCAATTTCACCATCCCCTGAATAGAGAACTCAGCCATGCTGTGCAAGACTTCTGACGCACAGAACTGTGAGATAATAAATGGATGCTGTTTCAAGTCTCCAACCTGGTGCTAATTGGTTATACTGCAGTAGGAAATGTGTGTGTGTGCAATGAAAATGTATGATTAGGTGTTTAAAAGGTGGTATTTGAAGAACAAATTTCTTCTCTTTCTCATTATCCACGCACCTATGCTTATATCTATAACATAAACAAGAAGTGGCGATTCCTATCTTCCGAAGGACAAATGTTAGGAAAAAAAGCACATCCACCATTTTTACATATCACCAAGGACTACATAAACGCCCATCTCTTTCACTCCATCTCCTTTAGTTTGTCATAAATTCCCTACAGTGCGGTAACCTTCCCATCTTCCCACAGACTTAGCTAAGAACCTAGAAGTGAGAGCAACTGAACTTTTAACTCAGAGAAAACAGCAATCCCCAAAGGTTTACAACTGTGAAGAGCTTTCTCCCTTATTACTGTTGTTGACTTTTCATTTTATTAGTTCTTCTATATGTCTGAGGAAAGGGGGTTGGTGATTTTTGCTCTTATGACCTGACCAAGATCAAGATTTTCTTTGAAAATCTTGGGGCTTCAGTAAGATCAGTGTCAGCTTTATATGTTTTTCAAGCTAAATCCCAATTGGCTTGGATTGACCAGAAACTTGGACATTCATCCAGACTCTATCTCCTAATGTGTTTCAAATAAAAATGAATTTGGTCACCAGACTCAAAGAAGTCATATCTAATAAAAGCATAATGACTTCTTTTCCCATTTTTATGACTAGAAACAACTATATGAGTGTATAGAAACCTCTACTTAGGTAGGAAGCCTTTGTGTGATCCCTATGTAGATTAAAACACCTAACAGTTATTAAACAACTGTATGCCACGCCCTGTGTGCACTTTAAGTGTGTTAATTTAACTCTTCGAGAAAGGTACTGTAAGTTCTAACCTCGTATTTTTTTGTATAATGAGCAAACTAGAGTATGTAAATAACTTACCTAAGACCGCATAGCTGACAACTGGAACAGTCAGGAACCCAGAGATTCTAGTTCTCAAGTTGTGTATTGAATGTCTATTCTATTCTGAAATAAGATGTATTATTTCTCTCAGTTTACAAATCGCAAGCAAAGTGCAATGTTTAGCAGAGGATGTCAAAGCATGTTTCTGCTTGGAGAGATGAAATGCACAGGCATGAATACAAGGAAACATTTATAACCCGGCAAGGGAGTCCAAACCTTTCCCTCTCCAAACATTTCCTTCTCCTTCAAGACTGTTACTGGCAATAAAAATGAAGAATAAGAAAGCCTCCTTTGAAACTTCTGCTTAGAGCCTAGACAATGCAATATGGCACCATAAAACAGACAGTACAGTTTAAGAGTTATAACAAGACAGCAGCTTTCAGTTTAAGTTATGAGACAAATAGATCTTGAAAGGTGACTCCCTGAGTCCTTTATAACATGTTCTTAGAAACAAAATATGCTGTACTTGAAACACTTGTTTTGAAATAAAAAAAAAAGTAAAATTCACTTCTCTTTTCCTCGGCTGTTTGTTACTATAACTGATGTGAGGCTATTAAACAGTGAGTATATGTGCACATGCACACATATTTACAAAATAAATACAGAAAGGCATAAAGTGTACAAAAGGTGTTTTCCCTTGCTGGAAGAAAAGGTTTTAGAACTACCCAGTTCTCTTCCTACCTTGTCTCAAACGGGCTTTGCAGACCGAACTAGCACAACTATATGTCTCGAAATACTGTGCTTCTGAAGCTGGTATATCTTGAAAGTGCTATAACTTAAATTGTATGTCATAAAGTAAGGTGTACCGATTTATAGGAGGTTTGTAGTGAATCATTTATAACACAAACCCTTACCCTTTAAATGATTGATTTGGAACGGAATGTGTGCCGTGTTGGTTTTAAAGAAACTGCTCAGTTCAGGCTTCCTCATCTTGCATCTGATCCACGCCAGGATATTTCTAACTGCTTTCCCCATCCCCAATCTCACACATTCATGTGTGTTCTTTTGTACCCTCCAAGTTATTTCTGTATAACATCTAAAGTAGAAGCTCTTAATATGGATCCATGGATAAATTCAATGGCCCATAAACTTGGATAAAATTGTATATCTTTATTATCACTACTCTCTAACTGAAATTTAGCATCTTATTCCATCGTGAATGGAGGCAACAAGACTCAATATTATTTGAGGTAGCAGTGACCTTGACATGAGACAAATCACATTTTTATATCTCATTACAAATATAGTATCTTCAAATATTATGTAAGCTCACCATTCAAAACTATTATAGTTATTAGACCTGCTGCTAGATCTTATTATTTAATGCATTTAATTGAGCACATACATTACTCTATGGCAATTTATTTTTTATATATTTTGATCACTGTATTTCAAGGTAATGGGTCTAGTTTAAAAGTCTATATGTCTTTAAAAAACAATTCTGAGCCCCTGTTGGCTTTGTCATACTGCTGAAAGGGTCTGTGGCGCACACCCAAGAATTAAGAACTGTTCTGAAAGAATCTTTCTAAATTAAAGTTCTCATAATGGCACCACCTTCCCTGAAGCTTCCTCAGTGGCACCAAATCACCTGCCTGACAATGCCCCAGGCCTTTGTGGTTCATAGAGGGTCTTCCATGGTCTCTGTGTCTCCCTCTGCTGCCTTGTCACCTGTGTGCTCATCCTTGTACTCTGCATTCCACCAATTCCAAGCTGTTCTAGATTTCCAGGTGCCCTAAGCCATCTGAGATCTCATTTGTCTTTGGGCATAAAGATCTCATTTGTCTGTTTGTTCTCGCTGATAAAATGTCTCTTCCTGATTGGCTGCTGATAAATTCCTACTCATCCCATGAGATCCAGCACAGTCACCTCTCTGTGTGACATAGTGACTCTTCATCCCTTCCAGACATAGGACAATCACTTGTTTTTTTTGCTTTGCTCCTGCACACCCTACCTGTGTTCGCACCTAACACAGGGCATCATGGTTGTCTATTTACAGGTGCTTTGATTTTAAGGGGTTATAAGTCTGGGAGCTCTTTGTACTGTCTTCTGTGTAATGGTGCCCAGAATGTTCTGGGCCTTTAAGGCACATGAGCTTTACTATTGTCCAAAAGTATTAAATAAATAAGTAAATCTTGAGTTGGCTCAAAAGCTGGTTTTTCAGGCATGCAGGACTCTCAACTGAATAGGAAGTGGGACTGGCTAATTCGCTTTGTGGAGAGCTTCTTTGTGAAGTAGAACTGCTCAATTCCAAATGTTAGTGTCGCTATCCTGGCCCCTCTGTGTGGATTAATTTACATCTTCCAAATGCTCATAGGGAGACTTCTTCTGTGATAAAAGAGGTAGTGTGCCTCCCCCCTTCCTCTTTGGCTATTGTTAGATTATTCTTAATTTCAATGTCTCTGGTTATGTTTTATTTGCTTTTTCCTTCTGTTGATTATGTTCCCTAAGAGCCCTGAAACACCAATCCAAAAGAACCTATGTACCCAAAAGTTCATAGCAGCACAATTTACAATAGCCAAGTGCTGGAAGTAACCTAAGTGCCCATCAGCAAATGAGTGGATCAAAACACTATGGTTCATTTACACAATGGAATTCTACACAGCAAAGAGAAAGAAGGTGCTCCTACCTTTTTTGGCAGCATGGATGGAACAGGAGAACATTATGTTGTAAGTGAAATAAGCCAGGGAGTGAGGAACAAATACCAAATGACCTCATCTTTAACTAGACTCCTCTTTATATACACCATTTGTTCATCTATTCATTCACTCATTCAGCAGACATTTCTGAGTTTACTACCTGCCAGATACTATCTGGGAGATTCAGTAACGAGTGAGACAAGCCCTATCCTTGCTCTCATGAAGTTTATTTACAACATAGGGCAGTGCTGCCCAATGGAACTTTCTTTAGTGAGAGAAATAATAAATAAAAAACTGATAAATATCCACATTTTTCAATATAGTCACCCCTAGCCAAATGTGAGTATTAGGCCCTATGAATGTTGCTTATATAAGAGAGAAACTAAATTAAAAAATCTCAATTTAATTTAAACAACCGTATGTTGACAGTAGGTACTCTATTGACAGTGCAATTCTAGAAGGTGTGTGATAGAAAGGAGTAAGTGAACAAATATGTGAATAAATAGATAAAAAACTAAATAAATGAATAGAAAAACCTTGGATATGGAAAAACGCCAATGCAAAGAATTAAGTATATCAATGTACAGTCATTGGGGTGTCAGAAGTGGTTCATTTGAGGAGCTGAGAACAGAATATAAAAAAAGATCCTGCTATGGGAAGAAATGAGAAATCTAGGGAGAGAAAGTAGAAACAATTGCAAACCTGTAAGGGTTCTGTACGTGGCTTTTTTGAGGGATACAAAGGCATTGTACCTGGAGAGCAGTAGGGTACAGTGTAGGTCTGAGGGAGGTTGGTGCCGCATTGTGGGATCTGTAAACCAGTAAGTAGTTCAGATTTTTTTCCCAAGTGCAATGAGAAGCCATTGAAGGTCTTGAACAAGGGGATGTCATGATTTTGCCTGCATTTCATAAAGCTCATGTTGATAACTGAATAAAGAATCGATCTCAGAATGGAAGCCAGTAGTCCCGGAATGAGGTAACAACAGGTTTGTGTTAGGATCATGCTAATGGAGCTAGAGAGAAGTAGATGGAATCAGTATATATTCTAGAGGTGACGCCTCATTTTTTTTGCATCAATCAAGTGTGTACAGTCAGGAAGAGAGAGAACCAATAGTTATAAGTGTCACTCTGTCCACGAACATGCTCTGGCAGGTTAGTATGAGCATACATTTGGGATACAAATACATAGTCACACAGACTTGAATTAAAATCCGGACTGCTTATTGGCAGCATAACTTTGCACAAGATATTTAATGTCTCCCAAACTTGATCAATAAAATGAAGTTATACAGAATTAGGTAAAGTACTGCACAAAATATTGATGCCTAACATATAATAAATGCCTAAAATGTGTTAGCTGTTGTTAATAAAAAATACCTTGGCCAGTGTTAGCAATCCCAGTTACTATACGATATATCTAAAAAAATTTATCCAGGAGTATGTAGCCCAAAGCCCATGATCTTCCCACAGTCCCATGGCTCCCATGCTTGAAAACTGCCAGATTTGGGTTCTTTCCCTTCCTTCCTTTTCTAATGCTCCCTAAAAATCATTTTTAAATTTTAATTCATTTTTGGAACTTGGAAAGTGCCATTTCCTGAAATTGGCTCTGCCTCTTGCTCTCTGGCAAGGAAGTAGAAAATTTTACCTCTCAAATGTGTATGTTCAGGTAAACTCTTTCCTTCATTGTTCCCGGTTTTCCTCCTCCCAGCCCACCTTACTCTGCAAAGCAACCTCTCCAGTTTACTCAGCATCCAGAGCTCACCAGCAAGGCATGGAGCACTGACTGCTCTTACCCAGCCTACAGTTAAACACAAGATCAGCTACATTCCTGCTGACTCTGCTTCTGCTGTGCATTCTATTTAATAAACCTCCAGCCACTTTCGATGTGAGAAACAGAGATGGCAGACAATTTATTTATCCCTGCTGATCAATTAGAAACATGGAACCAGATCCGTATCACCATCTCCAAAACGCCTTTTCTGATTTTCTGCAGTGTGGTCTGCACTGACTTTGCATTTGCCCAGGTGATTTATAGGATCCATGCGGACACTCCTAATGAACAACCATCACCGGTGCCCATATAGGGGACTTCTGCAGAAAACAGAACATGTAGGTTTCCATGATACCTGCTTTTCTCTGTGTGTGTGTGTGTTTAATCTCATCGGCACTTTCCTGCCTTACACTGGGCTGAAAATCATTCTAGGAGTGTTTATAGTGCAGCACATGTGTGCTGATCAGTTTTTAAACAGCCAGAACATTCTAGAGTTAGGGAATCTAACAAACTCTCTTTGAATTGTTCTCATTAGGTTTTCCTAAAAAGACTTATTAAAAAATGCATTTAAATCAATGGGTCAACCAAATTTTCTCTAGGTCAGGGCAGATAAGAAGTAGGAGAGAGATGGATCGCTAGCTACTTTCAACTCTTATTTTCCCCTAAAGTGGGCACATTAGATGATATTTTTTTTTAAAAAATCTCATCAATTTAATCTCTAAATGCAACACACTGGGTCCGTTTTTATTCAAACCTCCTTTCATTTTGGCATTTGTCATCCCTGTACATCAATTGTCCCGTCAATTAGGAAAGACATCTGGTAGGATTTTTTGACATTTTTCTTTTATTAGTCTATGGCAGAACCAGCTAAAGAGGAGTGAGATATTGCTTGCTTAGCCATTCATAATCCTGCAACGGGAGACATTTGTTTTAATTAGCTCTATCAGAAGTTCCTAGCATCTTTACACATATGTGGCAAGATGACAAATCAACTCAGCATTCCAGGCTCTTAAAAACTAATCCCCCCAAAAAGCCCCGCAAAACCCCAGCTGCTGTTTGCTCCTATACACACCAATTGCTACCATTGCAGACAATTTCAGGAAGAAACTTAATCTGATCACTTTCTCCATTAGCTCTATGTATCTCTTTACTGTAATGTAGAATGCATTTTTAAATTTGGCTTGGGCTTGTTTACCCCAGGGGACTGAGAACTGCTTCAGAACAATTACTGTCTCACTTGCTTTTATAATCACAAATTCTAGTGTCTTATACGTTGAAGGCATTGGTATAGTTGAATCAATAAAAGCTCTTTCTTCACCTTTTCAGGTGAATGGCCAATGATATTCTTTCCTTAAAAATATTGATCTCATATTCACAGAAACATAATTCTGCCTATCATTTTAAGGGCTTAAGAACTTTTACCTACAGGTATGAACTCATCCTGTTCAGTCTGTACAGAACGTGAGGTCTTTGGTGGTCAAATGCATAGGCCCAGTATTTTTGGATCTCATGGGGAATCTGATAAAGAAGTGCTACATCATGGATGGATCTGGAAAGCATTATGCTAAGTGAAAAAAGCCAAGTGGTGAAAGACAAATACCATATGACCTCACCTTTAACAGGAACCTAAACAACAAAACAAACAAACAAGCAAAATATAGCCAAACACACTGAAATAGAGAACAGGCTGACAGTGACCACAGGGGAGAGGGGAGGGAATTTCAGGGGAAACAGGGGAAAGGTCTACAGGAACAAGTATAAAGGACACATGGACAAAAACTAGGGGGGTGGTGGAAATGGGAGGGAGGTGGGGAGGGCTGGGTGGGTGGGGTGCGATGGGAATAAAAGACAGAAAACTGTACTTGAACAATTAAAATAAAATTTAAAAAAAGAAAAGAAATGCTCTCCTCTTATTCTCTGCTTTATAATGACACCAAAGGATTTGGGCCGCCCATGTCTATTTCAAATAAATCCTAAANGGAAAGGTCTACAGGAACAAGTATAAAGGACACATGGACAAAAACTAGGGGGGTGGTGGAAATGGGAGGGAGGTGGGGAGGGCTGGGTGGGTGGGGTGGGATGGGAATAAAAGACAGAAAACTGTACTTGAACAATTAAAATAAAATTTAAAAAAGAAAAGAAATGCTCTCCTCTTATTCTCTGCTTTATAATGACACCAAAGGATTTGGGCCGCCCATGTCTATTTCAAACAAATCCTAAAAGTCAAACCAAGTAAACAAGACACCTGAAAGCACTATTCAATTGGCTCATGAAGGACCCAGCACACTGGGATGGTAAATATATTGTCCCACCACACATTCACTTCCACGACTAAGGCACTCAGATTGTGTCCAAGGTTAAGAGTGAATTATTGACCGAGTCGTGGTATTAAATAATACCAGTATGGCTCACTGGGGCTTTCTAATATACTGAACACTTTGATTTAATAGTTTTTTGGAATTACTTTTTCTTTTCATTTAGTGACTTCAAGTTTTCTGTTGTGGGGTTTCGTAATTATCTGGTTAAATTGCCTCCAAAACTTTAACATTTACTACCTAGTATTTCAAAGTAGCTGTTTGGTGCTTATGACTAGGTGGATGTAGATAAAATTTTTTTCTGGGTCTCAGGAGTTTTGGGAAGGGCTGCCATTATTTAGTCACCAAGGAGAGAAAATTTCTAATCAGTCATGAATATCCCTTTAATAAGGGTTTATGACTCTTGTTTTTTTTTTTTCCTCCTTCTTCTGCCCTAATTTGCTTTAATGGTCCATTGAGTATGGCTGTTTGGCATCTAACAAGGGCTAGATGGACAACATAATTTCCAACAATAGATCTTAAAACTGTTTTATAACTGCACTAATACATTCCCTTTTCTTTTCTTTTTTCCCCTCTGTATCACATTTTTACACTTGTTCATCTCAATGCTTTCTTTGGTTTTCTTCCACCTTTTCAAAATCTGACTTTTTCTCATTCTTTCCAGGACTGCCATTTCCAATTTATTTTGGAAGCAGTAAATTAGAGTAGAGGAATTCCCAAACTCTTTGACCTTCACCTTAAGCAGGGAGTCTGGCTACTTTTGCAGGGCACATCACTGATGCTCAGTTCCAGGATAATCTTCGTTACGTACACTCTATAGTTAACTTGACAGTATCTTCCATGTTCAAGGTTCCTGGGTATCAACACTTATTTTATTTTATTGTGATGTCTACTAAAAGATTTTACTATTTTTGGCATATCTTAGGTGAACTATTGTGCCCTTTCTGATCTGCTTGGGTGTCTACCATCTCTGAATTGATAGTAATCTATAAATTGATTACTCAATTGATAGTAATCTCAACACTCCTCTAATAACCACTTCCATGGTGCCCCAAAAAGATCTCCCAAAGCCTCACAACAGAAACGCCCCCCCCCCCCATAGCACACAGCCCACACAGTAACGAGAAATACCTCGTCCATATGCCTTCATGCCTGTTCCTATTATTCTTGGGTTGCAGCTCTAGCTGACAAATTCTGGTTTTCATNCTTCCATGTTCAAGGTTCCTGGGTATCAACACTTATTTTATTTTATTGTGATGTCTACTAAAAGATTTTACTATTTTTGGCATATCTTAGGTGAACTATTGTGCCCTTTCTGATCTGCTTGGGTGTCTACCATCTCTGAATTGATAGTAATCTATAAATTGATTACTCAATTGATAGTAATCTCAACACTCCTCTAATAACCACTTTCATGGTGCCCCAAAAAGATCTCCCAAAGCCTCACAACAGAAACGACACCCCCCACAGCACACAGCCCACACAGTAACGAGAAATACCTCGTCCATATGCCTTCATGCCTGTTCCTATTGTTCTTGGGTTGCAGCTCTAGCTGACAAATTCTGCTTTTCATTTTATTTTCTATTTATATACTCCATATATTATGCTTTAATTGTGTTTCTTAGTTTTAGATTTTTTTATCATCCTGATGTAACCCCTTTTAATACATTTTATTTGTATTGCTATTACTATTTTTTAGTTTTTTTCGAGTGTTTCTCACTCTTTCCCTCCTTCCACCCCAACTGTATTTACATTGTTCACATGAAACAGATGCATTATTTACTGTTAAAATTCATATCACAACAGTGTAAAACACACAGTTTCACTAGTGTGAGTTAGAGATCCTAGAACTACATGTCCACTTATTTTAAAATAATGATCTATGCATACTTTTTGAACCTTTATTTTCTGTTCTCCTATATCCTGTAACACTACACAGCACACTCATTATTTTCACACTTTCCGTAATGTTCTGTAGCATCTAAATAAGGCACTGTGGTGAAGCACAGATGAATTTACAAGGCATGGCTCTAACAAACTCCCCCTCCCTATTTCTGCCTGACAATCACTACGTCCTTTAAGTTCTTTGGTCCCTTCCAATTTCGCCTCAAGATGAGTTTTCCATTTCTATTCAATTCCAGTTGCCTTTGAGGGAAGGGAGCACACGAGAATGAAAGCACTCAGTGAAGGGGAGTCCAGAGTATCTGGCCTATCTCCTACAGGGTCTCACTGGAAAGAAAGAATTATAAAGGCATTGACCTGATAATATGCTGCCCACAGCACCTGAAGTAGAGTGTATGTGTGCTCGCAATGGAATTGATAAGTCAGGCTATGTGAATGGGGCAGTTTTTGGTTGTCCACAATTTCTCATTTGGACTCCTTCAGGTAATGGTTCGTGCCAGAAATCAGCATTATAATTAGAATTTATCAGGACAGGGTACAGTAGCTCCTTGATCTGACAGTGATCAAAAATAATAAGCAGAAGTGGTGATACTACCCTGGATGAATGCTGAAGAAGAAAATAAAGGAACTTTCACTTCTTTTCAAATGCAAAAGGGTCAACAGCTCAGTAGGTAACATCAGAGGAGATGAATGACTGGAAACTCCAGTATAACTATTGTTTTACAGTGATGCCTCTTGAGAACACTTGGCTAGCACACATGGTGTCATATATTCGGCATACGTTAATTGCCTGTTATTTTTGGCAAGGTGGCATTTCAAAGTTTTGTTCCCTAACTGCAGAATGGATAAATACAGCACTTGACTCATATGTTGTTCCAGGATTATTTATATTCTCCAGCACCTTCCAATGTCACGGCGGAAAATGGTGCAACTCTTTCTGGGCACTCCTCCTACAGACCATCAAATAGCCACATGGCTCTTAGGAGCATCCGAAACAATCCACAGTGAGGTTCACCAAGAGTCACTCAGGGGGAAAATGTCCTTTTTCTCTGACTTCAGCATTCAGACCATTTTTAAAGGCAGAACCTTCTTCAAAAGGAAGGGCTAGGCCAACCCTGTAGTTTCCTATATTGCGACAGCCTAATGTTTTTCTGATCTCACCCTGAGAAAGCTGTCAGGGAGGGCCCCTGCGGAGACAGTCGACCCAAATTATGACTTCTTTCAGGGAAAGGAAACCCCTCTAGGACAAACAGGAAGTGATCTTTCAGCATAATGTATTCCCATTGGGCGCAAGTAAACAGTTTACTTTCCAGTTCAAAGCAGTGAATTCAAGTCACATAAATTAGTTTTGGCTCAATGTGACCCTAAAATCAAGTCAAATGGAATGAGTTTACAATTCAAAGCCTTCAGATTCTGTTTGGTTGAATACTGAGGTTGAAGTGCTGAATTCCATCTCATTTCAGTTATTGTTTTTCTTTAGCCATTTCCAAAGCACAGCTAAGTTTTGGAAATAAAATAAAGAAAGTGCTAAACTGGTTTTCAGATCCATGACCAGGTTTTCCTGGTGCAAAAATATGATGCCTGGTGTTCAATGTAAAATAAAATTTAAAGTGTATACATATAACAAAAGAAAGTTTTCTCAATCTAGTTGGGATCTGGAGAAATTTAAAATTTGCTTTTTATTTTATTTCACCTTTTCCCCTTGCAGTTAATAGTAAAACTTATCTAGTTTTATCATCTTTAGAGCTAATTAAACAGAGTTTGCTGACTAAATAACAATCATCTATTATCACAAAGGAAAGAGGTCATTTGCCAAGACCCCCTATAAGAGGTTGGCAATAAAATGTACACCTGCTATGTGGTCCATAGGATTGACACACTCTGAAAAGTAAGGTGGATTGTTTCTCCTTTTTTTCATTAGTATTCATAGGATTAAAAAATTTCACAGAATCAACATAAATTGCAATCACTCCGTCTTCTAATATATTAGTCCTGTTATTCCCATAGAAGAAACTGATATCAGACTGATAAATTTTGTTGGTGTAAACATAATGCTATTTAGAAAACAAACAAAATATCTTTTCTTATTAGAAGGGCTTCAACAAATAATATGCAGAATACAAAATGAGTTTGCCCTGGTAAATTTCCTCAGTTCTACCTACTTGCCTTTCTTTCTAATAGACAAAACATTGGGATAGAACATTTTGAGCAGTGGTTGGTGGATGGATGATTGAGTGAGTTTTAATTATTTGTGTTTGGCGAACCCAGGACAGTTTCAGGTCACTCCAGTCCTGGGGACAAAGAGTACAGGCTGTGGGAGAATCCTTGGGTCTCCTCAATAGTAACCCCAATGTGGGGATTATGTCTCTAAGCAATCCAGTACTCACCGTGCCTGATGGTATCATTCATAAACCCTGGATAACTAATATAGTGTTAGAAAAAAGATATACACACAATATTGCTCTTTAGGTGTTTATGTATTTGTTCTTTCTATTAAGGTCATTTTGAGCTTTAATGCGCTCAGCAAACCTAAGACTTCTGGTTTTCCATAGTTCCAGTATCTGAAGTTACAATGTTCCTACTGATCCAAATGCATTCTCAACAGGCTAGCTGAATTACTTCCAAATGCTTTCTAAATGTCCATTAAGGAAAAAAACCCCAACAAAACCCACAGATGATAGAGGCACTGTTAAAAAACAAAACAAAACAAAAACAAACAAACAAAAAGAAGAGACTGTCCTTTTATTTTTCTCCTGTAAAAACAGCAAGTCCCTAACCCTGAAGTATTAGCTTTTGGGTGTTGAATCCAAAGTAAAAAAAAATCATTCTAACGGAAGGATCCATATGTGTTCAGGCAGCTATTTTGATTTTTTAAACCAAGGAGTAGGAGACACATGGCGTCTATTGGGTGATGGTAGTAACTTGGAACTTAATCAGTTTCGCTCTGCCTTTCCTGATCAGTTGGCACGGGCATATGTGAATGAGATGGAAGCTGCCCAGGATGGTTGTGTACAATACAACCTTAAGGAACAAAGGAGGTACCTTCGGGATGGCACACGGGCCACAGACCAGGTATCAGGTCTTGAGTGCCCCCTTGTGGCTGACGTGCCGACACATATGAAGGAATTTGGCAAGGATGAGGAGGGGAGAGAAAAATTTGCATTCTGTTTCTTACTATTCATATTTCCCTTTTTTCATCAGTTTCTAGAAATATATCTCTACATTGAAATTGGAGCAGTAGATTTAGCTTTTGAACTTTAAAGAGGAAATTCAGTCTCCAGGAAACCAAGGGACCACATTTCTTTTTAATGAGAGCTCTCAGAGAAAATGAAAGACCAACAACCTTTTAGACACACAATTACTCTACATGGATATTTCAATAAAACTGCATTTAGCACGTTGATCATTTTTCTCCTTTGACTTCTTTCTCCTTCCACTATACATATCTATTTTCTAGTAACTCCAGTAGAATTTTTTGTTCTTTACTATACAACAAATATAACAGGTATCCAATGAATTGTTTCTTTGGTTAAGATGACCAATTTATTACTTTTTAGAAAACATTTTTATTTATTTTTAGAAAGAAGGGAAGGGAAGGAGAAAGAGAGGGAGAAAAACATTAATGTGTGTTTGCCCCTCACATGCCCCTCACATGTCCCCTACTGGGGACCTGCCCCTCAACCCAGGCATGTGCCCTGACTGGGAATTGAACCTGTGACCCTTTAGTTCATAGGCTGGCACTCATTCCACTGAGACCTCACCAGCCAGTGCTAATTTCCTACTTTTGATCATATTTTCTAAAGTTTGTTCAATGAGCATATGTTATTTTATAGTTAGGGAATGTTATTAAAATTATTTAAAAATAATTTTCTTTTTTTTCTTTTGATTTTTTAAAGAACATATTTTATTGAATATGCTATTACAGTTGTCCCATTTCCCCCCTTTATTCCCTTCCACCATGCACACCCCCTCGCACCCACATTTCCCCACTTCAGTTCATGTTCATAGGTCACAAGTTCTTTAGCTTCTACATTTCCTATACTATTCCTGCCCACCCCCTGTCTATTTTCGACCTACATCCTATGTTACTTATTTTCTGTACCCTTTCCCATTCACCTTGTTGCTAACCCCCCCATGTGATCTCCATTTCTCTGGTTCTGTTCCTGTTCTAGTTTGCTTAGTTTGCTTTTGTTTTAGGTGTGGTTGTTAATAACTGTGAAAAGAAGTATTCCAAGTCATGAAAAAAAAATTTTCTTTTTAAAAACAGGGAGCACGTTTTGCAGATTACTCTGAGGTTGGCAAATCCTTGATACTAAATACTGACAAGAACTGATGATAAAGATAAACTATAAGCCAATCACTTTCAAAATCTTAGATTGAAAAATACTGAACAAAAATGAAGTAAATCAAACTCAGTAATACATAAAATGGATGATACATTACAACTAGGCTAGGTTTATTTAAAAAATATGTAAGGATGGTTTAACACTCAAAATTTAATTAATTTATCACATTAACTTAAAATGATAAGAATAATAAATTCACATGATAATCTCAAAAATTCGTGTAAAGAATTAGAAATAAAAGAAAATAAATAAGTAATAACAAATACTATACAAATAAATAATAATGAATAAATTTCTTATTATTACTTGTCTCATTAATAATGGCCATTCTAACAGGTGTAGGGTGGTATCTCATTGTAGTCTGGGCTTATATTTCCTTAATAGCTAGTGAAGCTGAGCATCTTTTCATTATCTTTTGGTCATTTGTATATCTTCTTAGGAGAAGTTCCAGGTTATCTGCTTATTTTTAAATTGGATTATTTGTTTGTTCTTGAGTTGTATGGTCTTTATACATTCAACCTTGTTGGTCATCAGTGAAATGAAAATTAAAACCACAGTGAGATTTTGAAAACCTACTCACCAAACTGGGTAAAATTAAAATAACTATCAAGACTACTGTCTTTGTGTAGAAATCAATCAAGTAGAATTTTCATACATGTTGGTGACACTTAGGAATAGCAAAACTTAAGAATACTGTTTGGCTGTATCCTTGGAAATACTCATGTTCTTTAGCACAGTAATTCCACTCCTAATATAAGCCTAACAGAAAGTTTACAAAGACAGGTAAAAGATGTTTATAAAAACATAGTCATAATAGTGAAAGAGGGAAAAACATACCAAATGTCTACCAGAGTTGGAATAAAGAATGATAGCATTTTAATATAAAAACCACTTTACTTTAAAAATCAAGGAATTAGTGCTAAAATCAGTCACATAAATGTCTCTCAGAAACCTAATTTAAAGTAAAAGAAGCCAGATCAAAACATCAATATTGTATCCTTCAATTTATATAAAATTTAAAATCAGGTAAAACAAATATAATTGGTGCTGAAGTCAGGATAATGGTTACTTTTTGGAAAGAATAAGGAGTGAGTAGGCTGGTGCTCATGTTCTTTGGGGGTTCTGGTAATGTTCTATTTATTATAAAAATGTATCAGGCTATGTTGTTATATTCTATGCCTTTTATAAATCCATATAATTCAACAGAAATAATTACTCAAAAAGATTGACAATAGCAAATTAAAGAATAAAAAATTATTGTTCAAGTGTGAAATAAGCTAAAATTTGACATAATTTTGATTAATTGGTGGGAACAGTCTATTTCACTTGGTATTAGGGACATATTTATTGGAATGTTCCCTAGGTTGTTATTATACACAGTAGACAGATTTATAATTATTTATATTTTTAAAGTGAGTAATATTGAATAATTCTCAACTTTTCAAATTTAACTGCAAATTAGAATATTATTATAAAACAGAATGCAAATGTTTGAAAATATTTAAGACAAAGAATTTGAGGAGAGAGAGTTGGAGAAGCAGTAATGCCATTTCACTAGGTGAGGAGTCAAGAGATGGAGGTTCAAGTATGTGTTTGGAAGGTGCACAGACAGCCAGTGGTTTAACCAGAGGGGATGGAAGGCAGGAGAGGGAGTGGGGATTGATTTATGTGAGCTAAGACCCTACATAATATAGAAGAAAGCAAATACATGAGATCAAAATCTAATAAAGCAAGAGGTAGCAGTTTGAACATGTGAGGTTATGATTTAGAGATGAAGAGTCAATGGACATAAGAAACTAAAATGCGATTAGTAGACAGTTGCTTCCAGGAGGTTGAAATAAGGATGTGAGTGCAGTACAGGGTGCTGCTGCTCATTGTAAATTTATATTACAAATTAAATATAAAACATTTAAGGCAAACTTGAAAAAGAAAATAATGTGAGAAGGTTTACTGCACCCCAAATCAGACCATATTAATAGCTACATTAATGAAGACAGTGTGATGTTTGTAGAGGACTGTGCACATGGACTGATGGAATTGAATGGAGGACCCAGAAACAGATCCAGACAAATATGTCCAACTTACATTTGACAAAGGAGCAAAAGCAATTCATTAGGAAGTATAGCTTTCTCAAGAAATAATACTAGAACAATTAGAATCCATATAGAAAATAAATAAAGAGATGAGCCCTGTCCTAAATCTCATACCTCATACAAAAATTAACTCAAAATAAATAACAGACTTCTACAGAAAACATAAAACATGAAAGTTTTAGAACAGAAACTTGAGAAAAATCTTTGAAGTCCAGAGCTAGGAAAAAAATTATTCTTGATACCAAAAGCATGATGCATTAAAGAAAAAAATTTAAAAACTGATTGTTTGGACCTTTTTAAAGTTAAAAAATTATTCTGAAAACAGGAAAAAAGTAAGTTACAAAATTGGAGGAAATATTTGCAAACTGCATATTCAGCAAAAGACTATTACCTAAAATATGTAAAGAACTATCAAAAGTCAACAGTAAAACAATTAGAAAATAGGCAAGAAACATGAACAGATATTTTACAAAATAGGAAATAAAGATGGCCAGTAAGCACAGAAGATGTTCAACATCATTAGATGTCAGAAAAATGCAAGTGAAAAGCACCATGAACTATCATTTTGTACCTGTCAGAATAGCTAAATTGAAAAATAGGGACAGTAAAAAATGGTACGGATGCGGAGAAACCTGTATCACTCACAATGCTCACAGAACTATAAAATAGTAACAGTCATTCTGGGAAACAGTTCGACAGTTTCTCATAGAGCTAAACATCAACTACCCTATAACCCAACAATTGTACTCTTTGGCATGTATCCTAGAGAAATGAAACCTTACAGTAACACAACAATCCACATATGAATGTTAATAGCAACCTTATTCAAAACAGCCTCAGGTGGAAACAACCCAGATGTCCTTCAATGGGTGAATTGTTAAAACAATCATGAGCTACTATCCAACAATAAAAAGGGCACATTTGTGATATGTGCAACAATTGGAAGAATTTCCAAAGGATTATGCTGAGAAAGAAAAAGCTGATTCCTATAAATTACATACTACATAATTTCATGAATATTAAACATTGAGAAGGAAGAAATTTTAGTAGTGTGTACAGGCAAAGAGAGTTTTGGGAGGGAGATGGTGTGGCTATTAAAAGGGCAACTCAGAGGACTCTTGTCACGATGGAACTCTTCCATGTCTTCACTGTGGTGTGGATACAGGAAGATACACAGATAGTAAAACTGTGTAGAACTAAATAAACACACACAAAAATGAGCATGAATAAAACTTGGGAAATCCAAATAAGGTTAATGGACTGTCCAATGTCAGTATCCTGACTGTGACCTTATACTAAATATCCTGGCTATGATATTATACTGTGGTTTTGCAGGATGTTACTGTTGGAGGAGACTCGGTAAAGTAAACATGGTATCTTTCTGTATTTTTCACAGTTATCTGTAAATTTAGATTTATCTCAAAATAAAAAAATAAACAGATATTGTAAATAAACCCCTAGAATTAATCTATCTATCTATCTATCTATCTATAAATGTATAGCTATAGGTACATATACATTAAGACAGAGGCACAGTGTGAAGAACTGAGCCATTATCAGGTTCTGGAAAAGAAAGAACAAATTGGATAAAATTGTACAAGTGAGGTAAAAGTACTGAGTAAAAAACTAAAATTTAAGTGAAGACTTGGCAAGTTTCTACCTACCCAGGGAATGAAAATGCAGGGAAGGTGTACCATGGTGCCTCCTTCAACTGAATATATCGTCACCCAAAATACACAGTAGGGTGTCATTGTTTTTTGAGCTCTAAAATTGACGTCTTGCCATGACCCTGGGCAATTTACTGAAACTTCCCTGTGCCTTGGGTTCCTGAGAATACACGAATCCCATGAAGTTATTAGGAGGACTTAATAAGTTAATGTATATAAACATCTTAGAAAAGCGCCTGGCATTCATCCACTCAGTCTTAGTTAACATCATTGTTATTTGATTGTAGGGCATTTATTATATATGATAAAATAAATTATAATTTTCTGGTTTTCCTTATTATTTCTTGTGTTTTGATGATCCTAGGATTTGAGTTCATCCCACAATGTCCAGGGGAATTGATATCTCCTCATCTTTGATTTCTAAAGTCATTTGAAAACAGGCCAAGGAGGCACAGTATCACGTGGCTGGCTGCTTACCCATCCAGGCACACACAGAATTACTCGGAGAGTGAAGAAACCAGCTCATCAGCACATCTCACTTGAACCTACCCCCTCTTTCTTGGTCTGGTTTCCAACATATCTTTGTTGAGTGAAGCCAGTACAAATTAACGGATCGTTCTATAGTTTCTTCACCCTGTCAACACCGCACAACCTATTTATTCTTGGCCAAAGCACATTGCACCTTTGAGACATTCATTTCCCAAAGAGAAGGTATAATCATCACTTTTCAGCTCTGCCAACAATTTTTTCCCTTATTTTGCAACCCACTTGACTGACGAAGATTGACAGATGGTAATGATGTAGACTGAAGTTGTCGGGTATAAATCCCTTACAGGGGGGTTTGTCAGAATGATGCAGAGGTAGCTGTTGGAGTAGCCCTGAAGCTTACGGGATGACAGCCATGAGAATTCCACTCTGTGAGAGCCTGAGCTCTCCTGGTAAGAACACATGATTTGTAGGAAGGAAATAAATATTTCTTAAATTCATGGGCATGAGAAATATGAGACTCATATTTTCTAATGAGCCATAATATGATCACTCCTAAGGAAAATACCATGTTAGTAGTACAGGCACATTTCTTCTGACTTAACAGCCATCACCATTGGTGTACCCCACACAAAATGCAGGCATAGAAACACGCAAAAACCACACAATGGGATCATCAGAATCCAGTCTAGTGTGTGGCTCCTGTTAGTCACTAAGGGATATTTCATCATAAGCAATAGTTGCCCTCTCTTGTTAGTAACTTCAGGAGTTTAGGCATCTAGGTTTATCATTTCTACTTCCTCTTAACTAAATCCCTTTAGAAAGCCATCATTTACACACTTAACTGTTGGGAGTTCCCCTTTGTTTATATTGACAAAAATCACCTTTGGACTTGAGTAGCTCCATGTTTATTACTTGCTGGGTCTTGAGATTCTACCATTTATTTTTATTTAATTTCTTAAACCCAACCACTGTAACAGTTCTAGCTTTCAGAATTTGGTTAATAGAGTCATCTCTGCCTTACTTATACTCTTAAAAATTATACAGGCCTTGGGTTTGTTCAGTCCTGACCTTCTCAAATCAGGGCATAGATCCACCCCTTGGTCAGTTTAACTAACACTCACTGAAATTCCTCCGCATTCTTCATTCTTTTTATGTAAATACAGAAACCAGAAATATACCTCTGGCACGAGTACATACTAATTAGACACATCATAGTACCAAGATTCTTATTTTTTTCTTTCTGGAAATCTCCCTGGAATAACCAGCTCGGTAGCGGGTGGGAATGCTTGGGAAGTGGCTGCAACACACTACACGTTAGGAAACAGTTCACAATGGCTTCTAGGTCCATGGATGATTTTTCTAGAACTGTTTTCTGCTTACCTTAAGAAAGCGCATTTGCCAAGGCCTATTAGTTCTTTGTGAGATGATCCTCATTGATCTGGCAACTCATTCCCTGGGTGAGATTAGCATCCTCTAGAGACAGAGAGATGGGGATTCCCTCCTCTAGGTCACTTGGCCTCACCCTTTTACTCTCCTCCCTCTTTTAATCATCCCACCTTGCTCGTTTTGATTTCTTATCCAATCCTTCTACATTCTTTAATCCCCTTTCTTTTTTTAATATGAAAACTAATAGAAGATATTCTGAAGCCTAAGTATCAAGAAGGATTGGCTCTATATGATACATCAGTACAAAGGAATGTTATGTAGCCATCAGGAAAATGAGTAAAAAATAGTTAATGATAAGGCAGAATATTTCTTATATGAACAAGAAATAGGTTATAAAATTCTATGCATGATATAATGCCATTTTTAAAAATATAAGTATGTGCCTGAGCAAAAGACTGGAAAAACATACATTGAATAGTTATTTCTGAGTGGGAAATATCGGCAACACCTATCTATAAATCAAAATAAAATAGGTCGATATCAGTACTGTTGAGATAGGCATTTTAAAAACATGTATCTTAAATAAAAATCTACAGTGAGAGTTCTTTAGTCAAAAGCAACAAAAACCAACCCAGGAACGAGATTGGGTAAAATAAATTTGTGAAGAGTCTTTAAAAAATAATAAAAAATAAAAATAAAGGTCATCTAGGCTTATTCTTAGAAAACTCTTAATGTTTTAATCTAGACATAATTGTTTTTATGTTGTTGGCATATTATCCTAATCTTTGGGGACTAAAATAAATAGGGGGATGATTGTCTTATTCTCAAAATAGTTTTTATGTATAAAATAAACTATATCTATTTACAAAGAAAATCTATTATGTTGAAATATTAAAATACTAAATATTATTGTTGAAATACCAAAACCAAAAATTGGTGATTGAATAAAATATGTAAGGCTTTATTAATATATACTGATCAAGATTTAGCAGTATGTCTAATAATTGCCATAATTTCAAAGTAGTGGTGAATGTAATGAAATTTTAAGATATCTATAACAACTGCAAAGTGATCTAAAAGTACAAATAGATAGGGGTAGGTTAATAATAATATGGAAAATGGAGAAGCCAAAGAACTTGTATGTATGACCCATGGCCATGAACGAAGGTGGGGGAATGATGGTGGGAGGGGGGTATGTGGCAGAGGGAAATAAAAGTGAGAAAAAATGGGAGAACTGTAATAGCATAATCAATAAAATATATTCAAATTAAAAATATACATCTGTGAATTTCATTGGTGACGGTCATGAACTTTGCTAACACTACTATGGTTTGCTGCCTATATTTACAGTTAAGAAACTGCTAAGCTTCAGTTAGAGGTTACTGGACATGAAGATGTATATATTTTTTCAATCTAAGATCACAGAACCTATGAATTCAATCCCTGAAGCCTTGTGGAAGCTGAAGAGTCCAGATAAAAAACTCTAATGAGAGCAAAGTATTCCATCAAGAGAATGTAAAAATAAATAGCCAAGATATAGAAGCAACCAAAGTGTCCATCAATAGAAGAGTGGATAAAAATGTTGTTTATATTTTTAATGGATAAAATTATTTTTAATTTTTAAATAATGGAATATTACTCAGCCATAAAAAAGAATAAAATCTACCAACTGCAACAGCATGGATGGACCTAGAGATAAACCAGATAAAGAGAAATACCATAGGATATCACTTATATGTGAAATCTAATGAACAAAAATAAATAAACAAAATAGACCTACGGGTACAGAGAACAAACTAATGGAGGCCATAGGGGAGTGGTTTTGGGGGATGGGGTAAAAAATGATGAAGGGATTCAGAAGTACTAGTTTGTAGTTACAAAGTAGGCGTGGGGATGTAAGCTAAAGCACAAATAATACAATCAATTATGTAATAACTATCTATGGTGTCTGGTAGGCCCTTGAACTTGCAGGGTACACTTTGTAGCCTATCTGAATGTCTATCTTCTATGCTGCAAACCTGAAACTAATTCAAAAATAGTGTTGAATGCAAACTGTAATCAATAAATAAAATTTAAAAAGGTATTAATTTAAAGAAATGAAAAAAGAGTAAAAAATAAAATACTATTAGGAATGAGCTTAATATTAACAAAAGGGATTGTTTATTATCTTCTATGTATTCACGATTTCTAGCCACAGATATACAAACTTCAGTATGGAGTAAAACTGCATGCTGAAAGATGACCAAAACAGAAAAGGATACCAAATTAAAACATAATATTGCATCAATAAAAAGTTTGATATTTACCTATTTCAAATTCAATTACTATGTGAAGATATGATAGAGGAAGATAAACACTGCGCCATAACAAAGTTTAGATAATGTAAGCTTATGACAGAAAGAATAAAATCAATAGAATTTTTAATACATGTGTTCTTGAGAACAGTCATTATTGGCATGATAAAGCCTTTATAATCAAGCTACCATGTCATGCTGTTTTATGAGAGACCTCCAACAAGAAACCATATCAAGGCACTCCATATTCTTATATAGATATGACTTTAAATGCCAGTATTATGAATATTGATAAAAAGCAATAGTTCCACTTACAACTAGAATTCAGGAAAGAATATTTAGTAGAAAATTAAAATAGAATAGGACTATAACATTGCTTTAGTGGGTTATGCTCATAATTTGTCATGTTCCAGGTTATAGACTAATCTCTTCCCTACAAGAAGCTACTCCAGTGGTCCAAATACCTGAAATAATATGTTAAAGCTTTCTACAAAGACAAGAATGTCTGATTCATATTCCCTTTCTACTGACTCACATATCTACTAATAAAATATAAGTCTCTTAGTGCACAAACATATGTTCATGAATACTCACTGTGGTTATCTTAGGCTCAGGAGATATATGAATATTTACTTTATTTTTTTAAGATTTTATTTATTTATTTCTAGAGAAAGGGGAAGGGAGAGAGAAGGAGAGGGAGAGAAACATCAATGTGTGGTTGCCTCTCACACATCCCCAACTGGGGACCTGGTTCACAACCCAGGTACGTGCCCTGATTGGGAATTGAACCTGTGACACTTTGGTTTGCAGGCTAGCACTCATTCCACTGAGCCACACCAGCCAGTGCTAATTTCTTATTTTTGATCATATTTTCTAAAGTTTGTTCAATGAACATATGTTATTTTATAGTTAGGGAAAGTTATTAAAAGTTTTAAAAAATAATTTTCCATCACTTGTTTTTAGAGATAACAAAGAAACTTTATTTGGTAAGAGAAATTAATTTTTTCCCCTTATGGCAGAATTCTGCATTTTAATGAAGCTTAAAGATTGTTAAAATGACATGCAGGTTTTTCTTGACTAATTAGGCTTAATGACATTTTAAGAACACAAAACATTATTTTAGTATAAACAAGATTATTCATTTTATAATCTAGTACAATAATGCTATCTTGGACATAAATAATAAGTATATTAATTTGTAATAGAGAACTTATGAATAAAAAACCTATGATGCAGTTAATACTATTTGGTCATTTTACCTGGGTTACAAAGACTGAATGAACATAAAGCCATTTCTCCTAGAGATTTTAATTCTTGCATTTGTTGTGATGATAATTAACATGGAACATTTAAAGAGAAATTGCATAGGCACAATGTATCTATTGGTCACCAATAAAATTGTTTGAATCAAATATTGAATTGTGGAAGTCATGGAATTTTTAGATTTATTTAAGCATCTCTGTAGTCTTTCCTAGATTATATCGGGGCCTCTCACCACTCCCCACTGCTGCATGCTGGGGAATCAAAATGCTGCAACCACCTGAGGTCACATGGTCTTATTAAATGTCTGAAAGTATAAGAAAAAGTTAAACATAATCCTCACATTACAGACAGGAAAACAAGGCAGCTAACAAGAAGAGATGATCTCATGTTCTTCCGACTCACACATGTACATTGAATGCCCAGCAAACTATTAGGTGCTGGAAATAGGTGAGCATGATTAACATGGCCTCTGCCCTTTCACAGCTAAATATCAGATGTCCGTAGTGGTACGAGGGCAGAATTATGGTCAGCCTCACTTGAGTGTGAGTACTGGTTGTACCTCATAGTTTTCTCTAAAGTCTAAGCTTCAGTTTCTTCATTCATTAACTCCTTTGTCAAGTTGCTCTGAAGAATGGATGCACACATATGAAATACCTAGTGTAGTACTCAGCACACAGGGGTGCTTAAGAAAGTCAGACACCTGGCACAGAGCAGGTACTTTAAAAAGCACACTAGTTATTATTATTATTGCCTTTGTTCGTATTTTTAGTAATATTAAAAATATCATGCTGAGCTATATTCCACTAGGGCCTTGAAATTTCCAATTTCTGAGATCATGAAAGATTTACACTCTCCCTTTTCAAATGTAAAAATCTCAACTTGAGGGTCAAGGCTGGAGACACTGGGTCAGTCCCATCCTGTGTTTGGCTACCAGTTCTTTCATAAAGTATGTTTTATAAACCATAATTTAAAAACCACTGAAATTTGAAATGTCTTACTTTTTGACCTAAGCAGAAGATATTAAGACCCATCCTGGATGTATTTACTAATATTAGGATTAAAAAAATCAGGCTATAAATCCACCATTAATTTCAATATATTACAGAAATACAGTCTGAATATTTCAAAAGTGTAACAAACTAATTGGTCAAGAGTAGAAATGGGGACCACTGTAACTGAACAATAATAAATTTTAAAAGAGAAAACAAACAGATAAAAAACAACCTGTCACAAAAAAAGGGAAGATTGCAGAAGATTGCAGATTTCAGTTTAGGCTAAGAAGACAGTCATGCTAAGTTTAATAAATGTAATAATATTTCATTAACTAGGGATGATATAAAAGAGCACATAATGTAAAGATCTGGACCAGTAAATTGAAAAAAGCAATCTCCTGTTTCTAATTAACCTTAAGCCTAAAAATGTAGGCATTTATTTTTTTTCCACACCACTGAGGGTATGTTTTTTTAATGCATTTGAAAGCAGTCTTACCTTGATGATCCCTATTATTAGCTTTTATATTTTGCCTGTGGAGTTGAAGAAATGAAGTACTTCTTTATAAGGAAAAGGATGCTGGATCACTCTGTCATTGACTTTGTATTATAAAATTTCATCTAAGTTTCTAATTGGCTTCAATAAGGACGTAATTGTATAGATTTGGAAAAGATCTGTTGATTAGGGGTAAACAATTTCTAGACTGCCAGAATCATGCCCTGTGGTACATTATAGTATATGATACATGCCTATTTATATTATCTAGGGTTCTCAGGATATATTTATTAATTGAATTTCCTGAATCTGTAAGGAAGTAACTTTCCTCCCTCTCAGATACATTTTACATATTTGGATTAAATATAATCTTTCTATTTGAATTATACTCTACTACTTCCTGGACTTCATTTCACTGTGCATTCATTATAGTCCCATTTACCTTGATTAAAACTTCCCACTTTACTTGATGCCTATTATTTATTATAAACAGAGTTAAACAACCAGATCCTCTCCATCTGACTCTTTTGGCACCCATCTGATGTTCTACTGGTGAGTCATCTCTCCATCTCAAGTAGGTTGAAGCTCATAGTCAGTCAACACAGACAAAAGAGGAAGGGGGCCCTGAACTGTGGAGAGGCCAAACAGCCAGACTAAGTTCTTCCAACAAGCAGGTTGTGCTAAAAGCAAAGAGCCAGGGATGCACTTTAATATCTCCAAATCATGTACTTTGAAGCTGTCTTTTCTGCTTATCATGGTGGGGGTGCCCAGGTCTGCTTGGGATAGCAGACCTTCAGGCAGCACTTAGATTGGTCAGTAAGTCTGGGTCATTGGGAAAATGAGAGGAAGGTTTCATGAAAAATTCATGCTTATAGATATCATTTATTAACTGAATGTGTTTGACTACATTGGGCTTATTTCCAAGAAGAGGTAAGCCTCACTGTTCTATTTAGTTGATTAAAACATGGGGATAAGAAAGATAAATATTTCTTTATATTAGATAATTTTATACTGGATTTTGGGTCACCTCTATGAATGATTCACACACTCAAAATCTGATATATTAGAGGTTAAATGGCATGTGGAGGTGGGGTGTGCAGTGGTTTGCTTCTCTGGTTGCCTCAGTGTGAGAGCTAATTGTGCATCTGTCTTCCCAACTCTCAGTGACATGAACTTCATAGCTTGAAATGGGCCATGATGGAAGTCTTCACACCATGAAATCAATAATTCTACAAATCTGGGCATTTGCATTATTTTTTTCAGAAAGCTATTGTGTTGTTAAACACATGTTGCACACCGTTCAGTGGGTGTCTGTCTCTATATGGGGGTGCATTGATTTATTCTGGAAATTTAATTGAAATAATTTTAAATTTTGCTCTAGCTCACCCATGCCTTTAAAAAAAGGATCAGATATATTGTTTAGCCTGTATAAAATCTCTAAACACTGCTACCTAGTACTTACTCATTTTTTACAGTAAGAAGTTGATTAGTGAGCTAATCTTAACCTGTTGGTAATTCCAGCCCAATTCTTTCCTTTAGTAGACAAACCCTTCTGTTGTAGTTTAAAATTACTCCCAAAGCTTTTCCATTTAATGTCATTTGTTTTTCTTGAACAGTAAAAACTGGTTAACAACAACTCAGCTAACTATACCTATTAAGTAACCAGCAATTTCTAGAATACAGATTGATCAGGAAAAGAAAGGTAAAACTACCAAAGTGACCAATTGATGCAAACTCTTTCAATCTTCCCAGAAAATCTTCTAACAACAAGTCAGAAACTATTATTTTCATCTTTCATTCTTTAAAATTTATATTGTTGTTCAAAGTTTCTTATTATTGTTCAGAATTTCTTATTGTTCAATTTTTTTATTTTTGTTCAATTTTTTATTATTGTTGTTGTATTGTTGCTCAAGGTAAGGACAACACCCTCGATCTGATGCCTTTTGGCTTCTCCATGTGTCCTTTATGTATGTTCCTTGATGGCCCTTCCCCAATTTTCTCCCATTATCCTTCTTCTACTTCCCCTCTGGTTACTGTCAGTTTGTCCTTTATTATAATATCTCTGGTTATATTTTGCTTGCTTGTTTTGTTGATTATGTTCCATTTATAGGAAGGATCATATGTTATTTGTCTTTCACTGCCTGGCTTATTTCACTTAGCATAATGCTCTCTAGATCCTTCTATGCTGTTGTGAAGAGTAGGATCTCCTTCTTTCTCTCTACTGTGTAGTATTCCATTGTGTAAATGTACCATAGTTTTTTGATCCATTCATTTACTGATGGGCACTTAGGTTGCTTCTAGCACTTGGTTATTATAAATTGTGCTGCTGTGAACATTGGGGTGCATATGTAGGGCCCAGAAATAAACCCAAGTCTTTATGGCAAATTAATATTTGATAAAGGAAGCAGAAGCAAAATATGGAGTAACAATAGCCTCTTCAACAAATGGTGCTGGGAGATCTACATAGCTACATGCAAAAAAAAAAAAAATGAAACTCAACCACCAACCTACACCATACACAAAAATAAACTCGAAATGGTAAAAGACTTAAATATAAGCTGCAACACCATAGAAGTCCTAGAGGAGAACATAGGCAAGAAAACTCAGGTATTCCACACAACAATATTTTCCCTGGTACTGTCCCCAATATTGTCTCTTGTTCCCTAGAGTAAGGGACATAAAGGAAAGAATAAACAAATGGGACCTCATCAAAATAAAAAGCTCTGCACAGCTAAAGAAAACATCAGCAAAATGAAAAAAGAACCAACTGTATGGAGAAATTTTGCCAGTGATACCTCAGACAAAGGTTTGATTTCCAAAATATACAAAGAACTCACATGACTCCACTCCAGGAAGACAAATAACCCAATTAAAAAATGGGCAAAGGACCTGAACAGACACTTTTCCAAGGAGGATGTACAGAGGGGCCAGAGACATATGAAAGGATGCTCAGCATCACTAGCCACCAGAGAGATGCAAATTAAAACCACAATGAGATACCATTTCACAAAAACTGCTTTTAGAGACTTGGTATACTTCAAGAACAGGCAGCAGGAGACAAATATGCCAATTCCTATATTACATAAAAACATAATATAAAAATTTACTCCATCAAATTTTCTGGAGACCTATTATAATTAGGACATCTCAAGGAAAAATGCTTAAAGAACTCACAATCTTATTGGGTCATATCATAAATAATATTGCAGTATTTATTAAATTAAGGTAGAGAATATTTTATAAAGAAATAGATTCTAACTGAATTTTATTGTATACCATGTTAAAACTCAACTTGGTGATACAAATATATGTTTTAAAAAATTTGGAACATTTTTCCACTTCTAGTAAGAGACAAAACAAAAACAAAATTATCACCAAACCTAATTTTATGTTCTGGAAAGAGAAGGCTTTCCATTGGATTTATAAAGTCTCCATTTTCTAAACAGTTAAGAGATTTCCCGCTTTGCCACCTTATATGTTCACAGCCATGGACATTCTTTGATTAACCCTCAGTTGACTGGAGGAGGCAGCTAGATACAATACCTTATTCCCTAACCAAACCAGCATCCTGAAGTGTAACTATAATTGCTTCTTATCCAGGTGACAAAAAGCAATTTCAGTTACTGCTTCACTTAATTCGGATGCATGAAGTGTGGACCTCCAGGTCACATCTCTTTAAATTATGCCTTTTCAGTTTTCTTGAGAAAGCACTTCATGTTTCAGGTCCTTTGACTTGGCTTTAGCAAGACCAAATATAAACTCAGTGCAACTAAATTTCACTTATTTGTGGATGTATTATCTAGACTACCTTCTGGTTTTTCCAAAGACCTCAGTTCATTTAATTATTTATTGTTACCTGCTGGGCATTAACTGGAAATTTAACGGTAAAAAATAACTTCAGCATACATTTGGTGGCCCCATATTTTTTAAGGAGTAGGTGAATTGCAGGAGGAAATTTCCTCAGTTTACTTCACCTGAGGAAAACTCTGAAGCAGAGGCTTCTGGCCCCTTGTCCAGATGCAGAGGACTTTTGAAAGAAGGCTAAGCTGGCATTAGACTGAAGAAAAGAGGCTGTCTACCATTATCAAGCAACTACTGAGAATAGCAGCATGGGGAACTAGGACAATTTCTCCGCACTTGGGGAGGCCACTGGTCAGTTCAGTGAGAGTTGAAAAGCCTAGCCACTCAAATATGAGTAAGATGCACATTTCAAAGACAAATACAAATTGGTAATTTTTAGATTATGCAAAATTCAGGCCAACCCACTACAACACAATTACAAAGCATGTATGAAGCATCAGGGTGACAGGAAGCTATGACTGAGATACCGGAAAACAGGAGACATTGTTGCTGCACTCAAACAGCTCATGGCCGATAAACAGTAACAGCACAAGAAGCACCAGCAATAACCCCAAACTTTAAAAAGCATCCCATATGTAAAGGTATACTATATTATGTATAGACTTGACATTTATATTCTTTCATCTTAGAGATATTAAGAATTAACTGTAACTGTATTGATTGAGCCAGCTTTGATCAATTCTTATTGTGATTATTTACAGCTTTCAATAGTGAGGAGATACTTAGATAAGCAAGACTATCACAGTTTAATTAATTGAATACTTAGGTATGTAAGACTATCCTAGTTTAATCCATAAGTAGCTACCCCTTATACGTCACAGTAAGTTTTTGTACTCTGAGAAGTACCAAATTTAGAGTTTGATTATACAACACAAATCCAGTGTTTCGATTTCATTTAACTTTGCTGGGTGGAATACAAGACTTACCTAAAACTCAGTGGAACTTCATGTGTTAATGAACATTTGTATGCATATTTCTCTGTGTATATATGCATACATTTCAAATGGGACAAGCTTATTTGTGTGTGTGTGCACATAGAAAACCGTCCTTGCTCATCCAGTCAGCACAACTCTTGCTTAATGGGGTTGCAAGACTGTGCTTCTCACTTACTCAAGTCTCCCCGTTGCAGTAGACTGTGTAGTTCACTTCATTCCTCTGCTAACAGCCTGCAGAACATCAGGATGATAAGGTAGGTATACACAGAAGCCTCTCAGAAAATGTATCACATCAGATCAAATCAGTACCGTACAAGAGCCCACTAGCTGCATAAAACATGCCACACTGCTGTTCTTCCCTCCTGCCCACTCAGTTCCATCAAGCGTGGATGCCACAGAAGAACCCTAATCAAGAAAAACCTGGATAATTACATCATTCCTTGTAGAGAATAACATCTGCACATTCAAATAAATGGTGCAGCCTATCGTTCTTGCTGATCAGGCTCTTATGTACTTTTATTTGTCTTTTTCAGTCAAAATATAGTAGTGCTTACTGATTACAAGGGAATGGAGGTCTAAGCATTGCATTTAATGACTATTTAATTTGTAACAGCTTCAGTTTAGTGAGATAAAAGCTGGAATGCCAGAAAACAGTGTTTTCAAACAGATTTACATTGTTTCAGGCCAAGGATTGTCTTATTCTTTGGGATGGAGAAGCGCATATTGGGCATCTGAGAACACTTATTTCCTGACAATTGCAGTTCTGGAGAACAGCAGAATTTTAAGAGATTTGAGATGGCTCTTGTCTTCAAGTTCAAATCCTATTTTTACTGAGAAGAAAATAGAGGTTCAGAGAGGAGAAATAATTTATTCAACACCAGAGAACAAATGAATAAAGAGGCAGCTAAACTCCTGTTTAATAGTCTAATTTAGTTAATTTTTTGCATTACAATACAGTGGTTAGAAAAAGTTAGGTTTACAGTTTTGAATATATGAAACAGTTTATTCTTCTATTATTATTGATTGATTATAGTAGTATTTGTATTGTTTGGCTTGTTCATGTTACTATTGTTATTATTTCATATCTTTACTTATGATTTATCTTTTAGGTAATGATGGCTGGTAATTTAACCTACTTTTGCCCACCCTTGTATATTTGTTGTGTAACCTAACTGAGAATTTTTCTTTCTTCTCCTCTCTACCTTTCTTTCTCCCTCCCCTCTTGTTTCTTTCTAACAATATGCCTCCCTCTCTTTTCTCTCCTCTTCTGTCTCCTATTCCCTTTTCTCTTTCATGTTCATCCTCTCATGTATCCATCCATTTAACAATTATTTAACGAATATCTACTATGCGCCAGACATAGTGTTAAAGACTAAGGGGATTCAAATGGGTCCCTGGCCTCAGGGAAATTATAGGTCAGGAAACACTTTGTGAGGAAGTCATATTGACATTCAGGTCTGAAAATGAGTAGGAGACAACCTGTCATATAATGGGCACTATAACATTCCAGGCAGAGGAAATGCATGGTGCTACTTTCTCATGGCAGAAAGCTGCTGGAAGAGGCCTTTAGGGGGATCCCAGCAGAACTGATGTCCCAGGCAAGGACAAGAGAATATTATTACTTGACTATGTGCTCAATGTTATAAGCCCAATATCTAGCCCCAAATCCCTTCTAACATGTTTTCATTCTTGAATGATCTTTAAAGTTTGCATTAATAAATCAGGAATAAACATTTTGAAGTAAACTTAAGAAATAGGAATATGTGTCTTGTATTTCTGTTACGACACTGTAGTGTAACCATGTGTGGTAGCCACACACCCCTGCACCTTTGTGACAGCCAGGGTGGTCAGTATGGTCTATGGACGATAGACTTTGAGATCAGACCAAATGGGGAATTTAATCCAACTCTGAACTTCCTGATACTATGATCTTCATCAAATCTACCTCCAAGCGTCAGCTTCCCCATGTGCAGAACCCGAATTCAAAATTACTATCCAAAAGTATGAAGCCAGAAGGTTAAACATGTGGAGCCCACCACAGTTCCAGGCACACTAAGTACTCACCCATCATCCAATAAGTGGGCTCAAAGGTACAGAACGTTTTAAAAGTAAAGGTTTTAAACAGCAGGTGCTCTTTAATAACACCAATGGATTTTCAGAAAGGTAAACCTATATTCTCTTACTAGATACTGCCAGAGATGAAAGAATGGACTATTTCAGGTGAACTGAGCCTATTGGGTCTGGAGATGCCACACGTCACCACAAAAGTAGGCGATATTTATAAGCCTCTTGAACTATGGCATGGTCAACTCAGTCTGAATACTATTCTCATTAGCACATGAATAACAACAGGTTCTAACTCTCATCAGTTACAAGTAGGGCTCATAAGCACTGGAAATGAAATGAAGAACACTTAACTAATCTGTCTCAGTACTTTTTCTGTAAATCAGGATAACACCCCACAGGGTGGTTTGGGAATACCTGGGAACACATAAAATATTATATTAGTATGTCCTGTATCTGGGGCATAAGTGATAAGTACATGGTACACTTTTAATTTATGATATACAAAGGTGTTATTTCAAAATATATTTGAAAGGATAATACTTGATAATTTGATTATAAGGACAATAATAAAAAAGTGGCTAAATTTTTTTCTTTGTCCAATACATCTCATAGTTGTTGTGAGAATTAATTTTTGGCCATAATTTTCAGGTAATGGAAAAAGTGAGTTAGCTAGTGTCCACACACCGGGAAGAGAAAGCCTGTGGCTATCACAAACAGGGGTTTAAAGGCTTCTAATCTGCTTTCAGTCGCATACAAACAAGTTTATTGTTTCGGCAAAAGCAAAAGACAATATTTTTCATGTCTTTAAGCAGAAACAAGTCATGGTGGTGAAAGCTAGAATTCTTCATCAAAATAGTTTCCACCGAAGCACATAATATTCTCAATGTTTTAAAGAAATCATCAGTGCACAAAGTCTTTTCTATGATAGAAGCTTTGAAACGCATAGCTAGCTGTTCATCAGCCTGATACAGCTTCCCAGACCTTTTCAGGAGAACCGAGCTTCGTGACATTTAGAGTCACAGCAGGATGTTAGCAATGTTTTCTCAGGTTGTATACAAAAATTTTTATTTCAAGGTGGCAATTTGTAAACTAGTCATTCACATAGAATAGCATCTTTTGGAATACACAATTTTCAAAAATTGCTTTTAACTTGGAATCTTAAAAGTCATCATTTGGCTATCATCATGGTTATAACTGATTCAGAAAAAATCATCCATGATGCTAAAACAAATAAGATAAACTTTAATTAGTAATATGACATTTACATGATTGGAGAGTGAAGCCGAGGAGAGCAGGAGAAACCTGGCGGTACCCCCTTAACCCAGTGATGAAAATTGTCACCAGCAATGAGAAACAGACATCAGGTAACTACAGATATGATGCACCGGAAAGGTCACAAAGAATTCTGTGGCAAAATGTATAACCTGAATGTAATCTTAAGGAGGTATCCAGCAAACTCAAATGTTGAGTCTCCAAAAATACCTCTCCTGTACTCTTTAAAAGTGCCAAGGCCATGAAAGACAAGGGAAGACTGAGGCATTTTCTCAGGTAGAAGAAAAAGTCTGGAAAAATCTGAGTAAGGTAATATTGTGTTTGTGTTAGTTTCCTGAATTAGATCTCTGTACTGTTGCTATGGAAGAGAATATCCTTGCTTGGGGGAAATACATTGAAGGAAAGATATATTATGAATAAAGATGCATTATTCTGCAACTACACACACATTCACTTATGCATGCACACACATACAATCTAATTTGTCCTTGCATCTTCTATGAGATAGCATTATTATTCTCATTTTAGATGTCAAGAAACTGAGAACCAAAGTTAAGACAATTTGTTAGTTGTTTGGCTATGCCATTTCCACACTCACTTCCTAAAGTACGTACTGTAGAATGGTGAGGGTTTTATTTGAAAACAATTAAGAGACAAGCCCGGGCTGGTGTAGCTCAGTGGATTGAGCGCAGGCCTGTGAACCAAAGGATCACGGTTCAATTCCCAGCCAGGGCGCATGCCTGGGTTGCAGGCCAGTTCCCAGCAGGGGATGCACCAGAGGCAACCATACACTGATATTTCTCTCCCTCTCTCCTTCCCTTCCCCCTCTAAAGATAAATAAATAAAATCTTTAAAAAAAGGAAAAAATTAAGAGACAGTATATTGATCAAATGTGTTTGAGGTATGCTATATTAAATGAAACCAATTAATTAAATTAGCCTCTACTGTGCTAACTTATGTTACCGTTCTTCAATGTGTACACATCAATGCAGCGTCTCCCATTTAATATATACCATGCCACTGAACAGGGTTTAAAACACTTTCTTGGTGCTATTTTATGTGATTTTCTCTTATTACCCAGATGGATAGTATTTACTTAACAAATGGGATCCACCTTATACTTTAGTTTCCTTTGCATGTTAAGCACATAGTAGCTATTTAATAAATACACCATAATTCATGGCAGTAGCACACTAAATCTCCTATATGGTCCCTTTTCTTTTTATGGCATTCCTTAGTAATCCTCCTTGAATTTTCATCCCTCCAATTTTCTGTAAATAGCTAAAATTTACATGTAAGATAAGTAACCTTTTGATGTCCTGAAACTGACTTCTAATCATTAACAGAAGCTTCAGCCTTCTGACAGTCTTTGATTACATTTGTGTAACACTTCATTCTCTCCTTACTCATGTAAGAGTCAATTTTGCAAAGAGCAGGGCCCTTAAAAGATTTTGAATAAAACAGAAAAAATTTAATTTAAATAAACATTATATACCTCGCAGCTGGGAAAAATGTAAGGGCCATAAACAGTTCATCAGAAGCACCATGGTGTGTTAAATTATAGGCACTAAAATCATAGCATCATGGAGAAAACCACTACACAGACTGTGAGATGTCTTTTCTAAACTGCAAGAGTTATGCTAATTCATATTTCCTGGCTTGCACATGAGCATGACTGCATTTGGTGGAAAGCACACACTTTCTGCCAAGTTCTTGCAGTTTTATGAGAAAATAGGAATTCTAATGCCTTTGCAAAAACAGATCTAGAATTTTGAAGTGCATGAATGTAAAAATGCATGCATTGCTGCACTTCAGGGCTAAAGTAATTATTGACATGTTCTTCTGATCATTTTAATCACTAAACTCTGCAGAAAGCTTCAAACTTTCCTATATCTCAACTTTGATAGTTGGAGGGCAATTGTTGCACTACTGGTATATTTTGGTTATAGGGTGAAGTTTGGGGGCAATCTGGGGAAAGAGAAGGAGCAGTTTAGAAAAGGTGACTATATTTAAAAAGTCTTTTGGATTGGTGTTTCAGGGTTCTTAGGGTATACTCCTACACTGATGTTCATAGCAGCACAATTTATGATAGCCAAGAGTTGGAAGCAATCTAGATGCCCATCAGTAAATGACTGGATCAAAAAGCTATGGTACATTTACACAATGGAATTCTGTGCTGCAGAAAGGAAGAAGGAGCTCCTACCCTTTGCAACATCCTGGATGGAACTGGAGAGCATTATGTTGAGCGAAATAAGCCAGGAGGTGAAAGACAGATACCATATGATCTCACCGTTAACAGGAATTTAAACAACAAAACAAACAAGCAAGCAAAATATGACCAATGACACTCAAATATGGAACAGGCTGACAGGGTCCAGAGGGGAGAGGGGAGAGAATCATAGGGGAAAAGGGGAGGGACTCACATGAATAAGTATAAAGGACACATGGACAATAACTAAAGTGGGGGGTGGAAATGGGAGGGAGGTGGGGAGCACTGGGGGGGGGAGCAGGGCAGGGGATATAAAACAGAAAACTGTACTTGAATAAGAATTAAATAAAAAAAAGAAAAATAAATAAAAATAAAAAGTCTTTGCTCTCAGAGAAAGGAGAACAATTGGCTATTGGTTATCTCTGATGTATGGGTAGCTCCTGAGAACCAAACATATACAAGCTACTCTATGGGAGAAAAAACCGGTCCCCAGACTACAGCCTTTTCCCAACCACTTTTTATAAGCAAATACATTGAACTTGCTGACATTTGCTGTATAGACATCGTATTATCATTTGCTGTATAGACATCGTATTATCATTTATTCATTTGTTCTCTTGCATCTGTTAGAATTTTCCATTGTTCCATTACAGTGATTCTCAAAGTATGGTTCCTGGACTAGAAACAGCATTAGCACCAGCTGGGCATCTTAGAAGTGGGAATTTTCTGGCTTACTGAAGATCTACAAAATCACGATCTTTGGTGGGGATGTTAAGAAAGAGAAGTGACCTGCAACTTGGGTTTTGGCCAGACCTTCGAGGAATCCCAGTGCACACTAAGTCAGAACCACTGCCTCTAGGAACCACTCTTGAAGTTCGCCACCACTTGTGATTCACCAAACCTGCTCCTTCTCTACATCTGTGCCATTTCAAAGCACCATGGGAGACTCTCTCCTCCCTGGTTTTCTGTGGTTTTGTGCTTCCCTGATTCTCTTTTTACCTTACATCATCTCTTTCTCTTTCATTGACTCTTCCCCCCATTTTCTGGAGTTTTCCTCAGTTAAGTCTTGCCTCATTTTCACTTTCTCTTGTGAGAATCTGATAAATCTCTATGGTCCTTATTATTCATTTTAGTCCCAGGGCTTTCAGAATTTAAAACTTTATTTGAGCCTCTCTATGATTCTCCAAGTTTGCATTTACAATTGCTTACATAGAAATGCCATCTCTATATTCCACAGCCTCTTAAGAGAAATACATCAACACCCAAATATTTGGTTGTCACCAACCCCAAAGCAGCTTCTCCTCAGCTTTCAGATTTCATTCTCTAGACTCTCCGACAAGAAAGTTCAAAGACTCAGGCTTATCCTTGCTTTCTACTCTCTCCATGACTCTGCGAGCCTGTTCATATATTCTTTGCATTTCCATAAACTTCCCAGTCGATTTAGCTTCTACTCATCTTTAACTTGAGTTTTTTCCCTAGCAATTGCTTCTAAGTTAAACTTCTTAATGTTTTGATTGTATCAACAATTCTCTGATACCTGCCTCTGCCGTTCACATCAAATCTTCATTCATTAGCTTGACACATGAAATTATTTGCTGTATAAATCTTAACTTCCTTTCCAAGCTTGGCTCATACTGCTCTTTGTTATACTCTAGCCAGGCTGGAAGAATCTCCATTGAAGAGTCTCTGGGCTTGATTATTATCTTTAGTATTTCTGTACTTTTATTTTTTTAAATGTTTTCACCCAACATGGAATACCACCTCAATTTTCCTCCATGTCTCCTTTTTCAGGTGACCCTCATTGAACATTATCTTCCCCCCATTTTTACTGCTATACATTTATGGCAGACAACATTTCTGAAAGTCATTACACCAACATGTACAGCGCCTTCTCTTCTCAGCTAGACTGTAAACTCCTTGAAGAAAACCACTGAGCTGATCCCTAAGATTTTCTTTCTCACCTGAGTACCTATAGCACAATTTGCCACATTATAGATGCCTAATATTTGTGGACCGAATAAATAAATTGTCTGTAGTTTGCTTATGAGAGGCTTCATGGGTCTCATAAGAGGAGCAGTCAGTGAGGAGGAGGGAGGAAGGGATGGAATCTATAGCAAGTGGATAAGAAATGTTATGACTGAGAGAAACAAAAACGAGTTTTCCAGGAGCAGAGATTTAAGAACACAATGTGGGTTTGTTTTCGATTGTGAAGAGTTCTAAGTGGAGGCTCAGGGACTGTTCAGGAAGAACACTTGAAGGGGTGCTTCCCACAAAGCTCAGTGTACTGTGTAACATTAGTTCTGTAGAAAAGGAACAGCTGACATTGCTCATAAAATTGGGCATTCCGTGGTCAGATAACCAAGAAAACCTGACAAACAAAATGAACAGGATTCCTTACTAAACCACTTGCTAGATCTTTCCATTTATCAGTGTATGACTTTTCAGGAGGGCACGCAGCCTGTGCTATTTCATACGCTTACAGAACCACCCACTGTTTTATCTAGCGGGGGTGTCCAACCTTTTGGCCTCTCTACACCACAATGGAAAGAAAAAGAAGAGTTGTCTTGGGCTACACATTAAATACATTTCAACATGTAATCACACAAAAAATTTATAATGTTCTAAGTAAATTTACAGTTCTGTATTGGGCTGCATTCACAGCCATCCTGGGCTGCACGCAGCTCACAGGCTGCAGGCTAGACACCCCATAAAGAATCCTGTAATAGCAGCATTTTTGAGAAAGCCATAATGGGAAATGCTGCATGACTGTCTCCCTGCAATGGGATGTTTTGTGAGCTTTTAAATAAGAAACTAAAGGCAAACTTAATCTTCACCGCCTTAGAAATGGAGAAAAGTAAATTTGTTGGCCCATAAAATGGCAAAAGAGGTCACTTCTATTTTAAGCATCCGAATCTTGTTGTCTGCCTCACAGGCCCCTCTCATAAGAGGACTTCCCAGACGATTTGTCATTTGTTGTCTTTTTCTAGCCGTATCCCCTACCATCAATTCTCACTTCATGAGTCACTTTTTTTTTTTTGATGGATCTTCTTAGCAATCCAGGAAAGGTGGGAAAAAGAAAAGGAACTTTCAGGCTCTCGTAATTTAAAATGGATTTACCATGACTTTAAAGTGTTACTAAAGCAACACATCTATTAAATTGCTATTTACCTGGGGTACAGAATAAGAAGCTGATCTGAATAGGTGGAGTTAATATTCTATCTGGTCTTTGGCATTTTATATTTTTGGTATATTTTTAAGTGCCATGACATTTACTTAAGAAATGTTGAAAATAATACTTTATGGTAATAAACACCAAATATTATGAGTTTCACACATATGCTAAAATAGTCTCACTCTTGTAATCCCTAAGAACTGATCCTCATAATAGCTTGAAGGCAAAATACAAGCTGTATTTGTAGTGTTTTATAAGGATACATTCCTTGGGACTGTTCTTTTAGGGAAAGAAAAGAGTGCATGCATGTGTATATAAGTGTGTGTGTGTATTCAACTTAATGAAATGTCTTTCTAATAGATGAAAATGGTCCCAAATTAATCCGAAATATTAGCTCATATGTAGACATCATTCTGACAATTTGGTATCAACATCATTTGTGATTAGTAGGAGTTACCTACTAATAGTAGGTACTATTTACTGTAATTACCATAAAGAATATTTTATCTACATATCTACTTTTATATATCTATATTTATCCAGATATATAAATATGATACTCTTTAATCATTCATGGACCTTCAATTTTTATATTAGTCCAGTTTTTGTTGGTTTTCTTTTAAACATCCAAATGCTTTAGCCTGAACTGATCACCAGGTAAGAAATCTTTAACAATTTTCTTCCTGAAATTCTTATGGAATATTATTTAAATGCCCCAGAATCAGGTTATATCATTAAGAATCTAGACATGGCACAAATCGTGTTAAAAAAGAATTCAATTAATAGGTTGATTTTCTGTAGGGATTGAAATCTTCTGATAGAAAGGAGGCTGTCAAAACTGCTGCAACTTTGGCTGTCCACTAGATACCATAAACACAGGGCTTATTTGATTATTTCACTTAACTAGTATCTAGAGAAGACATGAGCTGGGTCGATGGTTCACCATATGCAAGGACTCACTTCCTCATGACCATTGAAAGCTAGCAAAGGCTAAATCTGCCACATAGTCAGAACTATGCAACTGCAAGTTTATACATATGCAATCACTGGAGAAAACAACTGCTTTTGAAGTGGAAGCCCAGCGGTCGCACCCTCCAAGAACAAAAGTGTGTTAAAGGCTGAGAATTTGACCTTCACTCACAAACACTTTGTAGAGTACCTGACACACAGTAGGTTCTTAATAAGAATTTGTTGAATGAATGATTCTATCTTGTCTTCTCCAGTCATATCATTATTCAACTCTAGCATAGGCATTTCACCTAGTATGTTATTAATACTGTTGTTAAAAGTAAGAATTATTTTTATCGGCCCACCCCACACAAAGTCTAGATTGCCTGCTAACTGAATGTAGGTGCTCAATAGCTCAATACATTTTTTAAATGGAAGAATGACTAAAACTATCTTTTACCTTAGTAGAGCATTTGGTTATTATATGACCTGCCTCATTTTATGCCAAAAAACCCCAACCCTGAGTAACTACTCTAGGCTAACCTGCCCAGAAGGCTGGCCTTCACCTAGTGGCAGGCTAACTGGGCTCAAATCCTGTCTCCTGGACCACTTCACCCAATGGCCATCCATGAGGTGCCTAACCTCCCCCAAGCAGGCGTGTTGGGCAGTGTGTGCTTTCAGCAACAATCTTGCAGTTCTTACTTACCACATAAGTCAGGAGAATGCCCAATGGTTCTGTATCCTCTCTAGGCCCTTGATTTTTGGTGCCAGCTGGATGGGGGAGGGAGGAGCTGTGGGGAGGGCCTTGTCTCACTCACCTCATTTGATTCTGTGATTTGAACCACCTGTGTTTTATGTGCGAGTGAGAATCTGAGCCTTGCACTGGAAGGGGATGAGCAATTGCAGATCATCACACCCCTGCATGGAAACTGCAGGTGACCAGAAAACAGTGTCCAATTGTTGAGACTGCCTCAGAGAGGAAAAAAAATCTCACTTTGATGCTGTTAGGAAAGGAATGGTTTCATGGGGTATTAAATAACTAAAGCAACTGGAAATCACTCATTGCTGATATAATGGGATGTAGGAGTTTTCACCAGGAGCTTGAGGTATGGCTTCATTCGGTCCATGCTGACCGTTATAAGATGAAAGCAGATGGAAATGATTCCTTCCCTTCGAACTCACATTCTCAAATTTTGTGCCATGAAATGGCCTCACCATGATCTTCAACTTCCAGGAAAATATGACAAGTGAGCCTTCCTCCCACAGAGCAGACTGAGACCCACTCTCTCCACCACCTCTGCCACACTGACATTTCTGCACCATTCTTGCTCAGGGTGTGCAGGCCTTATGAATGACTCTGTCTCACAAATCTTCTTTACCAGGAGGCACCGCCTGGTGTCCTCAGCCCGAGGCTGTTCTGACCTGCCTTAGTGACTTGATCCTCCTCTGGAGCACAGCTCCTGTCTGGCACCCGTGGGTGATAGCCACACCCGCCAAGGTGCTCACAGCCGTAGCCACCGAGTTCCGTAGTCATCTTTCAGGGTGTGGGAGACCTCTCTCTATATAACATCTGACATCTTTCATATCCAAACTGTGAATTTTTCATTCCTGAAATATCATTTTACAATCATGCAGAAACCAAGTGAACCGACTCTTGTTTGGTTTGTGAGAGGAAGAGGCAAGGGACGGCTCCAAGGGGCTTGGCCTGCAAGAGGGCACGTGTGTTCCCAGAGTTCTGGAGAGGAAGGGAAGTAGTGGAAAAAAGAGATGATCCTTGAAGAGACTGACACTTGGAGAGCTTGAATTTGCCTGGTCATTATGGGTATATTGGATTGGCCCTGCTGAACTGCCACTCTGTGGTGAGTTAGAAAAGAGAACAAATTGTAAAGTTCCAATGAGCCTAGATCCAAATCCCCTTTCCTCTACTTTCCAGCTGTGTGAGTCTGGGAAAATCACTTCACTTTCTGAAACTCAGTTCCCTCATCTGTGACCAGGGGGTTAATCATAATCTCCCTCCAGATCTGCTCTGCAACATTGTACCTATTGTCAACAATCCTGTATTAGACACAAATATTTTGTTAAGAAAGTGGATCTCATGTTAAGTTGTTATTATCACAACTACAAAACCCACACCTTCCTCCAGGTTACTTTGGGGTTAAATAATATAATGTAAAGTGAAATAACAACTGGAATTGGAAGACAGGACATGCCCAAAAGCCTTGTTAATTGTATTCTACAAAGTGACCCCTTCATGACCCCTGCACATGGTAGAAAACAATGCGAATAGAAAATTATTACGTGAGTACCATGAGTCTTTCAGCATTGTTTTGCTGTTGTGAAACATAGTACTTGGGACCCAAGAAGCTGTCAATTAATATTGTGCATATGAATGAGGTGTATCAATTATTTTTGTGAGACTCTTTGAGGTCTCAGATATACCTTGGTAACAGCATTTAAAAAAATAAGCAGGGGAAAGTGCAATCTGTACCTTTCAGTGAGGTGGGGCTGAGGTACAATGTTGCCTACAGAAATGGAAGTATTTCTCCCATGAGCCCTGAGGCTCCCGCCTAGTCAGACAGGAATAACGAGAAAACCACAGTTACGGAGCGAGGGAAGGACACTTAAACAAAGGACATCTCTTGGCTTATTGAAATACAATTATTATTGTATAAAATAATAAACACCTCTCTTTACATGCCATACCTAAGCATGTTCACAACTCAGACATACACTCACTTTTCAGACATTTATTTATTCATCTGCCCCTGCAAGTGGGCCCGTGACAACAGAATGCAGGGCAGCAACAATACTAAGTAGAGGAACTAATATTAACTCAGAGCCTGTGCCTTAGTTGGTCTCCTTTTAATGTCTTTGAACATCATTTCACAGAGGGCTCCAGATAAGTCTGTAGTGCAGTGAGGGCACCTGGAAAGATTAAATGGGGAAAAGCCTAACATGTTGACTGACTAGCAATCACCAATGAAGACACTGACTTCAGTTCATGAGAAATAAGTCCCCCACATCCATAGGTTTGTCTTTCTTATCTATGAAATAAAAGATTTAGAACTGAGCAGTGTTTTTGAAAAGTGTCTCTAATGGTTCCCAGGCCATTTCAGGGGTAGGGGGAATATACCTGGCTGGGCTTTGAGTTCGCCTCTTCAACCAGGGAAGCTTCTTTTAGAATCTGTTTTAGTTATTGGCTTTCCATAGTAAGTTGTTTTTTTTTTTTAACAAAGTAAACTAAAGAATCTACTAGGTTGGTGGTCTCAGTCTCTACAACATAATTGGTTTGCATTCATTCGGCATCTTTGAGTATTTTTTATATTAAATGTATTGGGGTAACACTGGTTAATAAGATTATATAAAGTTAGGGTACGTAACTTTATAATCTGATATCTGTATACTCTATTGCAAGCTCACCACCCAAAGTGTAGTCTTCTGTCCCCATATATGACCCGTTTACCCTCTTTATCCTCCCCTTGCCTCCCTTCTCGTTAGGAACCACCATACTGCTGGATACATCTAAGAGTTTGTTTTGTTCACTTGTTTGTTGCTTTCTGTTCTATTGATATATCCCACATATAAGTGAAATCACACAGTTCTTGTCCTCTATCATCTGATTTATTTCACTTAGCATAATACATTCAAGATCTACCCATATTATTGCAAATTACAATGTTTCATTTTTTAAAGGCTGAGTAGTATTCCATCATGTATATGTACCACATCTTTTAAAAAAATTAATTTATTTATTTTTAGAGAGAGGGGAAGGAAAGGACAATGCATGGGAGAGAAACATCACTGTGTGGTTGCCTCTCATGTGTCCCCTACTGGGGACCTGGCCTGCAACCCAGACATGTGCCCTGACTGGGAATCGAACCAGCAACCCTTTGCTTCACAGGCCCGTGCTCAATCCACTGAGCTACACCAGCCAGGGCTGTACCACATCTTTATTCAAACTCTTTTAAGACTCTAAAACATATATAAATGCATTGCAGTTTATTTAATGCATTTCTAAGTCACAGTCACTATTTCATTATTGTGAGGTTGATATTATCATTCTCCTTCATTTTAAAGCTTATGAAGCTGAGGCCATAGCAATAAGCCATGTACCCCAAAATATACAGGTTGTCCATTATGGACCTAACACACAAGCACAAGTATTCTGATTCCAAGTTCAGTGTCCCTCCCTCCATGGCCACTGCCTTACCCACACCAACAGAGGGGACTCTCTCACTTAAACTTTACTGTACAAAAGGACAGAGAAAGAAAAAATGGGGATTATAAGCTCTGAGTATTGAGGCCAATCCATCATTTGGCTGTTTTTATTATCTTTTATTTTCTTTTTTGTCACCATGGATTAATACAGGATCGCTTTGGTGTTCATTTCAGTCATATTATGATCAATGGGATAGGAAGAAAATTAATGACCATTTCACCCCCTTTAGTGTCCAAATACACATGTGTTGCCTGTTTCTACACTACATGTATTAATCAGCCGTGTTCCTGACAATGGAATAACCAAATCAGAAGGGGAAGGAAGCTGGGCTGGGTGAAGGAGAATGTATAAAGAATACACTATGTTGTCATGGATGGATAGTTCATGGGGGAAAGCAAAAACTTAGGTCACAATTTGGCTTCACATTAATTAGCCACATTAGAGGAATGAAATGAGGTAGGAGACTTGGCTAAGGTCACACAGCTAGTAAATGACAGATCAAGATTCATACCCTACTATTTCCAAAGCAGCTATTAAAGGTGCAGTTAAAATTAAGCCACAGTAAAGAGATAAGAGCTCATTAACTGAAACCATTCAAAATTAAATGTGCTGTCCTTAGAACCTCTGTCTATTCCTGGGATGTCCACAGGGCTGAATCTTGGAAGAGCAACCGGGTTTGGGGTACTAATTCTTATTAGTTGGCAGTAGCTCCCTGAACTGCTGTGTCGAGAAAGGATTCTGAGGTCTTGACCCAAGTCAGTAGGAAAGATTGCCATGTTCAAATTAGTTATATCTGTAAGGGGTGCATAAGCAGGAGTAGGGACAAAAGTACTCTGAGCTCTATGACCTTTAACTACTGAAACTAGAAAATAAATAATGCTCATCACAAATACTTCACAGAACTTTTTAACCACTAGCTTGCTTCTACCTCTATTCACTAGCTGAACTAGAAACTGTACGACCATCTGTAAAATCCTACAACTCCAGGTATGCAGGAGTTGGCTTCAGACTGTCAAAGAACCATTGTTTACTTTCTTCAGTGCATAAGCAAAGCATACCTTATTTTCACTACTAAACTGAACTTCTCACACATGAGAGATAATTATTTTTATTTTTGACTGGGATTAGCATCAGAAGCTGTATTTTCATGAGAAAAAAATATAATTTTACAAAAATAAAATGACAAAACAACATTTTCACCTATCTAAAGTAGATCTCAGCGGCTCACTTGGCACCAATGATGAATATGAAGTTTCATAATCAATAAAATGATATACCTCTTTTATAGGGCCATGCTATAAAAAAATTGAGCAGAGAGAGAAAAGGAAATTTGTTTTCTAGCCTATCAGTAGATGTTCAGACTCTTGGAATTACCAACCTAGAAGGGACCCCAGGATCACATACTTTAACTTACTGCAGAAGAACATGTTGAAGCCAGAGCCATACTGACCTCTGCCAGTGTTTGAGCAATGCTGAGTCTTTCAAGCTAACTCATCCCGCCTTATTATTTTCATGTGTACAGTGCTCTCCACCTTATTGTCCATCATATTCATTTAAGGGCTTCTTATGTCACTCCAGTTTCAAAGTGAATTTAAAAGAGAAGTGTCTTCACACTCTCACCAACATTTGTTGTTTATTGATTTATTGATAGACATTCTGACAGGTGTGAGGTAATATCTCACTGTGGTTTTAGTTTGTACTTCTCTGATGATTAGCAATGTTGAGCATCTTTTCATATGTCTATTGGCCATCTGTATGGAGTTTCTTCAAAAAGTTAGTAAAGGAACTGCTTTAAGGAACCAACTTCTGGGAATATACCCAAAGAAACCCAAAATACTAATTCAAAAGGAGATATGCACCCCTATGTTTATTGCAGCATTATTTACAATAGCCACAATTGGGAAGCAGCCCAAATGCCTACCAGTAGATGAGTGGATAAAAAAAGTTGTGGCACATTTATGCAATAGAATACTACTCAACTGTAAAAAAGAAATAAATCTTACCCTTTGTGACAGCATGGATGGATCTAGAGATCATTATGCTAAGTGAAATAAGCCAGGCAAAGAAAGACAAATACCATATAATTTCATTTATGTGTGGAATCTCATTAACAAAATAAATGAAATAGAAACAAACTCATAGATACAGAGGACAGACTAACAGCTGTTAGAGGAAAGGGAGGTTGGAAGGCTTGGTTAAAAAGATAAATGGATTACACCAAAACCAAACCAAAACAAAAAAACACCTTAGACACAAAGAATAGTATAGTGATTACCAGAGGGAAAGGCGGTGGGGGCAGGTAGGAAATGGTAAAGGGGGATAAATGGTGATGGAAGGAGACTTGACTTGGGTTGGTAAACACACAATACAATATACAGATAATGTATCATGGAATTGTACACCTGGAACCTATATAATTTTATTAACCAACAACACTACAATTAAATTCAATAAAAATTTAAAAATAAAAAATAAATTTAAAATGTATCCCCCAAATGAAAAGATTTATTGATAAATATACACACAAAGTTTGTAGATTTGAGAATTTATGGACTTCTCCCAAGGTCACGGTCACAGAGGATGACTATCAACTTGCTCATTATGTACAAAATACAACATTATGAAAGAGGTACAGATGCCACCTACAATTTTACTGCTCAACTTTGACAAAGGTGTGCTATCTTTCAGCTCTCATAAGTACCAGATTGCCTCCCAGTGATGTGAACTTGGCAACAGAAGCTTCTTTCTGGTGCCTGCTCTTCCTCCTCACATCCCGGCCAGCATGCCTCAGCAGATGTGAGCCAGTCGGCTGCATAATGGCTGAGTTCTCTCCAGCTGGCTCCCCTAAAGCTAGAAGTACAAAAATCATTAATGCTTATTGTTGGCCAAACATCACAAAACATGAAGGATCTTCAGACACTAACTTGTAAGAGCCTCCAGTGAACTCAAGTGCCTCAGAATCAAAGACAACCAGTGGGAGAATCATTGAGTTTTAGAGCCAGAATGGGTTTTAGTACGGTAGTGTTAAAGCTTCAAATTCAGTTTGCAGGCTTAAATACTCGCTCTGCCTCATACTAGCTGTGCTATCCACAACTGACCTATGTCTACCTTTCATTAATATATAGCATTTAAACAGTAATAGTAGTTACTACTTTCATGTGCCTCTCTCTCTTTGCATTAGAGATGAGGAACTTGGTCGAAGGAGGTGACGTGACTCACCCAAGGCAATCCAGTAAGTTGTGTGACTACTAAGCAAACATAATGGTCCCTACAAGGGTGGCCGCCTAATTTTGTTGACTGACTTGAGATTTCCCCCACGTGCAGGGTTCTGCATCTCTGGTTGTTCAGGATACCAGCTATGTGACACTATTTTCTCTTGTAGGAGGCCACGTATCAGCAATGTTCTATTGTGACTATGAACCCATAAAGTTCACAGAACCTGTTTATTCTGCCCTTGAGGTACACTGAGGCAGCTGGGAAGTACAGTGAAATTTAATTTAGTTCAGCTTTTGGTTATGTAAATCCATATAGTAGCAGTAGGTGCCACTTTGCTTTTCAGTTTTATTTTGTGCCTTATCTGAAATCATCTGTTTCATCCATTTATTGATCAAACATTTACTGACTGCCTACTGTGAAGCTAACACTATGCTAAGTTGTATAAGTTAAAAAATATATATATAGTTGGCATTTCCGCCATCCCAGTAATAAAGGAGCTTGCAGTTTTACTAGAGAATTGGCTTCAAATGCACCTTGAAAGCCTAACTGGTAGATTTGAATAAGTGGGGATTAGGGCAGAGGACGGCTTTGGAGCTACAGTAAACCCGGCTCCTTGACTCCCAGTTGTGTGGGCTCAGGGAAAGCCCCTAACCTCCTCAGCCATTACTTCCATTCTCTAAGCAATTTCTTACAATGATAGTGTAAAGATTTTAAAAGATGATTTAAGTAAAGCATTATATACAATGTGTGGCAGCTAGTGGACGCTCAGTAAATTTTAGTTACGTTTATAGTTCGAGCAGAGATTCTAGTTCATCTGAAACACAAGCCAGGTGCTAAGGCTTCATTTAGTCAGGTTGAAGGCAGACTTTGCTTGTGCTTAAACCATTTTGGAGGCAGGCTTCTGACTAAATATTTGCTATTTCAAGTGGTGGGTTGAACAGAGTTACATTTTGTAACTCTGTAATCAGGGAGGTGGTTGAACTAGAGAGGAGAANGGACGGCTTTGGAGCTACAGTAAACCCGGCTCCTTGACTCCCAGTTGTGTGGGCTCAGGGAAAGCCCCTAACCTCCTCAGCCATTACTTCCATTCTCTAAGCAATTTCTTACAATGATAGTGTAAAGATTTTAAAAGATGATTTAAGTAAAGCATTATATACAATGTGTGGCAGCTAGTGGACGCTCAGTAAATTTTAGTTACGTTTATAGTTCGAGCAGAGATTCCAGTTCATCTGAAACACAAGCCAGGTGCTAAGGCTTCATTTAGTCAGGTTGAAGGCAGACTTTGCTTGTGCTTAAACCATTTGGGAGGCAGGCTGCTGACTAAATATTTGCTATTTCAAGTGGTGGGTTGAACAGAGTTACATTTTAAGAAACTTAATCAGGGAGGTGGTTGAACTACAGAGGAGAAAGAATGAAGTCAAGGAGTCTAGTTACAAAAATAATCTTGGCAAGAGTCAGTGGGAACTTAAGGTAAAGTCGGTGCAACTGACACACGTAGATAGACTGAAGAAGCAGTCTAGAGATAATTAGACACCATTAGAGAAAGAGAATAAAATGGAAGAAATTACACTTGTCCCTATGATTTCGAATATAATGCCTAGCAAAGTAGAGAATTCAGGATGAACAACAGAATCCAGAGGAGAAAAAAAGGTGTCCAGGTTCTTACTTTTCACATTTATTTTTACAGCCAGGGCTATGAGTGGCCAGAAAATATTCTGGGCACATCCTTTCTTATGTCAAAATGAAACATTTTTTTTTCCCACAAAGGGCAGCTTCAGCTGGATCAGAATTCAAATGCACACACATCCTGGCAACATTACTTACTGCTTCGTGCTGTTTTCTCTGATACATGTCATAGAATCCCCAGTCATACCGCTTAGTCTTTTGAAGGAACTGATGATGTAGATAGAAGACACAAGAGTTCATATTTTTAAGTGAATTCTTTGAAGATAGTATTACATGTGCTGGGCCTGCTACAGCTCAATGTGAATGCACCTTTCTGAGTCCACAAATGGACATTGATTTGAATGAATGATTGGGGAGTAATCTAGAATAATTTCTGCTTTTAGAGAACACGGGTTGAAGACCATCCCTTCCTTCTTACTGCTCCCCAATCCAACATCCAACAAGCAACTCTCCTTTTTAGACACCTTGTATGCAAACAAACCTCATAGAGCTTTTTTGTCCTGTTATCCCTTAGCCTCCCCACCAGGTAATAATCATCCCCTTTTTACACAGAAGTGGACTGAGACCCAGGTGGGCAAACTTGCCCAAGGCCACTCACATAACTAGTGGCAGAGCCATAGTCCAAATCAAACTTAAAGGAGAATGAAAATAGCATGTTTAGGGCTGGAATTGAGGCTAGAAAAACTGAGGGAGAATATATTATATTCCAGTGTTTACAAAACACTCATTAGCTGTGAATGGCAATTAACATCCCAATCACAGTGTGCTGCCTCTTAATCTTTTTATAATATGTTCAAATGAAATCTATCTTTATTAATTTCACAACTTCACAGAAGAATGTTTATTTGGCTCAGATCCTTAGGATACGCTGCAAAGATATGGACAACTAGACACTGTTCATTGAGAAGAAGATGAAGCTTGGTGTCTGATCAGTGGGTCTCAATGTGAATTCCTTCTTTCCAGGGATGGTTAATGGGCATATATGGGCTGAGTTATGTCCCCCCAAATTCACATGTTGAAGCCCTAACCCTTATACCACAGAATGTGACTATATTTTGGAGATAGGTTTTTACAGGGTCAATTACATTAAAGTAAGGTTATGAGGGAGTGTCCTAATCCAATATGACTGGTGTCCTTATACGAAGAAGAAAGTTGGACACAGACAGACACAGAGTGAAGACCCAGGAAGCAGGCAGCCATGTACACGCCAAGGAGAGAAGCCTCAGGGGAAACTAGCCTTGCTGACACCTTCATCTCAGACTTCTACCCTCCAGAAAAGAGAAAATAAATCTGTTTTCTAAACCACCCCATCTGTGGTACTTTGTTATGGCAGCCATAGCAGACCAACACAGTGAGCTTGGATTCACCCACACACCAGAATATGGTTTCCCTTGGAGGAAAAGCAAATGAGTGTATTGACTAAGATGGATGAAAGGATGAGAAGAAATACTTTTGAGGCTTGAGTGTTTACTGACAAGATCTGAGTCACTGAAATAGAGAAAGGGGATAAAACATTCTGTCTGTATTGTCACTCTCATTTAATGAAGTCTCCAAACACCCATGAGATGGGCTTATGAGACCCTTGGCACAGACAGAATGGCCTTTCATGCCCCTCTCAGTACTTCCACTTAGCCAGGGGTCCATGTCACTAACTCCATTTCCTCTGCAGGGACAAAGGCTGTCAGTCCTCCCTCTCTGCACCTTTAACTGAAGCTCATGACACTTTGCACAGCATTGAATCTACTTTTGTGTAGGGTCTAGTGCAGCCTCAACCTGACTGTTGCATTCTCATGCTGCTTTTGTGTTTGAAGCTAATGTCAGATGATGAAGCACCCTAAACTGGGTCAGCTACACTGCTGCCTAATTACTGTGATGCAAACTCACAGGTTTAAAGGGTTTTCTGCCTTTTTGTCTTACTGCTAGATCTTTACACTTTGTTCTCATCTTTGTGGTAGGTGTGGTATTTTCTTCTGATAGATCTAAAATACTAAAAGCAAATAACTTCTGTTTATGGAGTGCCTATAACATGTCGGATGCTTCATATTATTAGCTCTAATCCTCAGGCCTATCCTAAAGGTTAAATATTATCATTTCTACTTTGGGGATGAAAATATAAGACCTTAAAGAAACCATCATGGAGCTGGAATTTAAACAAAGTCCTGATAGCAAAGTCCAGCCTTTTCTCATTGGATATGTGCTTTCCGATTGTAGTCCTTCTCAGGTCACTGTCATAATTTTACCATGTCTGCCAACTGCCTGTTATTTATTTAGCATTTTTCTTCAAATAGACTCAAATTTGTATTAACATTATGTTAAGCTATACGAAATAATCGTAATTTTATATAGCTTAATGCAATGGTTATATTTTTAAATGTGCATTAAAATAAATACAAACTTATACCACATTTTATAAGAATATGTACTAAAATAAACAAGCACCTCTATTTAGAAAAAATACCATCATCCATGTAGCACCTAAAATTATTTGTGAGTCACCAATGCTATGAATATGCTACTGTGAAATACTTCACTACACATTGATACCACTTATGAGCAGAATGAACCCAGGACACGGCCCAGCACAAATCTTGGTGTTTTCCCAGAAGTTACTAGATACATATTTTAAGCAAGTTTTGCAGCCACCTGGCACCATCTTAAAAATCAATAGACTTGGATGATGGGTGCTGCAGTTTTACACTATTTTTGAAGTAAAATGCTCCACTGCTCCATTTTTTTGTTTTCTCCTGCTGATCCTTCAGCTGCTCAATCTCTCTTGATATTAATAAGGGAATTAGGAAACCACAGCAGGGGCAGAGGCAGCACAGCTGCCTCCGTGTGGGAGGGTTGGCCCTGTAGGCTAATGGGGCATAAGCGGTTCTGGGAGAGGTCAGCCTCTTGACAGGGAGAGTGAACAGATCTCAGGAATGGAGAGCGGGACACAGCTGGTCCACCTGATGGATCTTGTGCGAGTTTCCAAAAATAGCCCCCTCGCTGCCTCCCTTTGAAGTCTAAAGTTCTGCTGCAGTGAATGTGTTTCCAAGACACGGTTTTCAAATTTGAAGACTCATCTATTAGGCTGTAAATAACTTGAAGAAGATATCATACTATAAGTGATTATGACCTGAAAGCACACTACGGTGGCAGTTAGCCACACGTGCACAGAGGGCTGCACTGGGGATGGGGAGGGTCACGGTAATAGCCCCTGAAAACAAAGTAGGAGCCTGTCAAAGAAAACTGGCTCCTTCCCTTCCTCTACCGGTGCCTTCCACTCCCCACGCCTCCCTGCAATGTGGGGTCTCCCTTTGTTGTCAGCACTCTCTCACCTGGGTCAGGAGCTTCTCCAGCAGGTCCCAGCCCTCCTGCTCGCAAGGGTGCTCTATGGTCATGTAAATGAGTGGGTGGCATCTGGATATTTCTTAAAGGTTGATAAAATGTTATACCACACTGACACAAAAGTAGTTTCCAGATCATAGGGGCTAACATTATCCACGTCCGACCCTAATCAAAGCAAATATTTTGTGTTTAGTTTTAGCTTCATAGTTTAAGCATATTGTCTGTGATAGTTTAGCCAACTTGGCTGAACTAGAGCACCCAGTATTTCATCAAACACCAACTTGGGTATTGCTGTGAAGGTATTTTTAGGTGTGATTAACATCTACAATGAGTTGACTTTGAGTAATTTATCATCAATATATGGATGAGTGGACTTTATTGAATCAAGTGAAGGCCTTAAGAGCAAAAACAGTTTTTCCAGAAGGAAGAAATTCTCCCCCAAGACCACAGCATCAACTCCTGCCTGAGTTTCCAGCCCACCAGGGCCTGCCCTACAGATTTTGGACTGCCAGTCTGGGCAAACATAAGCAAATTTCTTAAAATTGTATCTATATCCTACTGGTCTGCTCCTCTGAAGAATCCTCAGTGATCCACCACCCAAATGATCAATTGTTGAGGGAGGCACTCAAGGGAGAACGAAGTCTGAAAACCAGGGGGATCTGTAATCTATAGTTTAGGAGGATTGGTGGAGGTCCCAGAGATATTTAGCCTAGAAGAAGGGGATCTAAGTGTGATCTTATGACTGTCTTTATGCCTTTAAAGGTCAAAAATATAGAAGAGAGATCAGACTTATACTGCATAGCCCCACAAAACAAATGGGACCTATCGTTAGAAGTTACAGTAGGCAAGATTTGAGATCAATACACACAAGAGCTCACTAAGAATCTGAGCTGGATCAGCTGTCTCAAGAATAAGTGAGCTCCTAGGGACTGGCTTTCTAACAGAACCACGATATGTGCAGGGAAATTATAAAAGGGACTCCCTAATTAGGTGAGAGGAAAGAGTGTGACTTTGAAGTTCCTATTGACCTTGACAGTTCCATGACCGTTGCTGCCACTTACTGAACGCTTCCTGTGTACCAGACACTGTGCTCAGTACTTCATATATTTGATTTTACTTCACCATTCTTTCAACTCCTACGATGGGCTTAGTGTCCTCACTTTAAAGACAGGAAAATAAGGCTCCTGAAAGGTCAGTAACTGGCCCAAAGTCATCCAATAAGTTGATTGAAAAGCGAGGTTTCAATCCCAGGTCCATCTGACTCCCTAGGCCCTCCTGGGGAGCCACTGTGCTAGGAGCCAGCTGCGTGTGGAAACGCTCTTCTCGCCCAGCGATAGTAGGATTTGAAATCACATGCAGGAACCACAAGTTGTTGTCTGTTCAACCTTTAGCACATGCATCCTAATTATACATTTGTGAATCTGCCTTCAGTCCAGCGTAGTAAATTTATCTGTGATGGAGTCATGCTTTATTTGTCAAAGCACTGAAAGTGAAAGAAACATTCTTTCATTAAACAAATGCAGGTGGACCACGGGTAGTAGTAATCTAGGAATACAGTTGCAAACAAGATAGATATAACCCAAGCCCTATCAAGAAACTTATATCTAAATAGGGAAGGCAAACATTGCATTAAAATGTATTGATAAATATTTAACTACAACTACTACTGGTACTGAGAAGGAGGGCAGAGTATGAGAGCAACAAGTGGACCCTTATCTCATCTGAATGGCCAGGAAAGACATCAGTCAGTCAGTGATTGCCAGGGTGGGAGCTGAAGGACGCACAGTGCTCATCCCGGTGCAGTGTACAGCAAGGCCCTGAAATAGGAAACCACTTGGAGCACTGGAAGAAGTGAAAGGCCAGTGTGGCAGCCTTCTTAGTAACAAAGAGGGCAGTGTCATAAGATTGGCTAGAGAGGGGGACAGAGGCCACGAAATGTAGGGCCATGTAGAATAGGTAATCTTTTAAAGTGAGTAATGGTAGTGACAACTTGGTGGTTTAGGTCATCCCAAACATACAATGCTGAAATGCAGTTGCACGTGGGGCTTGGGTGGTGTGCAGAGAGACACAGCATGGCAGACCTGAGACTGCTATTCTGAGAAAGGAGCTTCTGCTTGCAAAGTTGGTCCTTGGCTGGCATCAGGATACCTGGACACCGAGAAGGTTCCCACCCTTTTCAGAAGTGGCATCAGTGGCTCACTGTGCCTAAACTGTGTGGGCAAATAATATAATCTATGTTTCTGTCTTTTTGGGAAGTCAGGAATTTTGGTTTGTGTTCAGCAGAGGATGCCTGTATGACCAATCCCCAGTAGAAACCATGGGTACTAAGTGCCTAATGAGCTTTTCTGACAATATTTCACATTCACCGCTACAACTCAGTGCTGGAGGGATTAAACACATCCTCTGTGACTCCACTCACAGAACTCACAAAAGTTTGTACTTGGTCTCCTTCAGACTTTATCCTGTGCATCTTGTCCTGTTGATGATTTTGCTTTGCAATAAAGCAATAAAGCTGTAATAAATCTTAGCCATGAGTATGACTCTAAGAGTCTTATCAATGTTCCTAGTGAATCACTGAATATGGAGAATGGGGATTGGTATTGTGGACCCCTGATACAAGAAGTGTGACTTTGTGATCCAAAAGCTTAGGGTGACCCTAGAATCAAAACTTCCTTTCTGGCCACAGAAGGGCTTAAACTGGTTGTTTGAAATGGTCTCCCTGCTTCTGGGAAACTCTAGCCTCTGAAGTTGCCTCACTACTTTAAAATCTAGAAATTTGTGCAGTATTTCACAGCTGGGTAATAAAAATTTAACGACATACCCAACTTCCAATGAAGATTCATAATAAATATTAAATAGCCACCTGTGATCCCCAGTACCACTGCCCTGGATTTACCATCTTACCTTCAGAAGTTTAGAAGCCAATCTATAGCTTTAATCTATGTGCCCTTTATTAAAATGCAGGATGTGCCAAGAAGTCCAATAAGATGGTCTTAAGGGCATTTCAGTTTTGTATCTTTTTTTATTATTGTTCAAGTACAGTTGTGTTCATTTTCACCCCACCATGCATTCCTACCCCACCCATTCCCACCTCCCAACCTTGAACCTAACTCCTTTGGCTTTGTCCGTGTGTCCTTTATACATGTTCCTTTATGGCCCTTCCCCTATCTTCCCACATTATCCTTCTCCCCACTCCTCTCTGGTCACTGTCAGTTTATTCTTTATTTCAATGTCTCTAGTTTTATTTTAGTTGCTTGTTTGTTATGTTGATTAGGTTCTGATTACAGTTCTATATCTTTATGCTAAGCCAGTCAAAGTTATGGTAGGAATGACCTGTTATTTTATGTTTTCAATATATCATTCAAGACCAAGATAAGGTAGTCATTTCTTTGTATTTTACATACTGCTAATTGCAAAAACTATCAATATAAACATACTAGAAAATTATATGAGAGCAAATTTTATAAAATGCATGCCAGTTTCACTATAGCTATGTGGAACAATGCTCAAAACTGTTGATTTTGCTCACTAAATACTTTTATTTCCTTGAGGAAATGAAGATCCAATATAATACTTACTCTGATATTCTCAAGAGAGAAAAAGAGCAATGAAATATTGATGAGATGAGAACTGGGATGAAAAACAAATCCTGCTTTCTAAAGTAAACAACCAACTGATTCTACTGGTCTTTGAGCTCTGGAATCCAGCCATTCTTGTCATATTATCAAAGCAGGTCTTAATTCCTATCACAGCACTTATTCTCTCCTCCACAACATGCCCTTGGGAGAGTCATAACACTCTCAAACCTGACATCTCTGGGGAGCCTGGCAAGTTATTCCTATGGAGATTCTCCTTGATGTGAATCAATAAAATGTCTTTGCCTTTGCTGAGTACAGTTAGAATTCTTTTATGGAATCAATAAACATTTATTGGGCATCTACTTCATGCAAGGCACGTGGTACATCATGAAGGTGACATAGTTCTTGATGTCTAGAAACTGCCAGCTCTCGGTCTGTAATCACATGTTGCAATACAATGAAGTAATAGACCGTGTTGTGATGTACAAAAACAGATGAATATTGTGAAGTCAGAAAGAAAAGAACCCTCTGTGGATCTAAACAACTTTACAGAAAGGAACTACATTGAAGTACGAGGATCAGTGAGGTTCATTGCTCTGAGATAGTAGAGTCTTTCTGATGGAGTTGATAATGTGCATAAATGCACAACATTGAGACTACAAGTAGAGTAAGGTGGCTGAAGGGAGATTGCATTGAAGAAAATAATGCAAAATAAGGCAGAGCATGTAGGCTTGGAGCTAGGCTGAGGGCAGCTCAAATGCAATTTAGGAAGGCGGGCCTTCCTCCTGCTGCTGACGGCAGACCACCAAGGGACATTTGCTTTTAAAGTGACATTGTGGATGCTTAATTTGGAGGAGTGGCATAAAAAATGACTAGATGGGAGAGAGGTGTGGAAGAGGCTGTAAGTTACTGAAACAGGGACCTGGAAAAGATCTGAAATGGAAGTCCTGCCTATTGAAATAAGAAGACTTCAAACTAGGCTGAAAACATAAGGGGGGAAAGATATGTATATGATAAGCAAAATGAGGAATTAACCAATAAACATTAGAAATTCTTGAGATATGGAGCAACCTTCATATCTCCAGTAAAAAATGTTGAAAAAATTGGTTTTAAGACACTTGTATAAAGTGTCAAACTTACAGATCATTAGCTTCAGCATAATCAAAACAGAATAATTATTAGTGTAATTATTCATGTACTGTTATTCTCTTCTAGTCCATGGCACTCTGCCGGCTGGAATTGCATCTCAAGTGCCTGGGGTAGGGTGTGGCAAACTACCACTGTTTGATAACTGGAGTTAGTATGTAGGCATATTAAGAAGAGGAGATAGTTTGAGAAAAAAAAGATAAATCTAGTTTCAAAAAGGTGAATTAGAAGCAAAATGCCTAGCAAGAACTGCTTATTTATAACACACCTTACTATATGAGGTGATGGGGCTTGCAAACAATTGCTATATATCATATCCTTCCGGATACTTTGTGCGTGACATTTGTCTAAACTCCTGTGACAATGAGCCTTGCCATAAAACTGGGTTTTACTATGAAATATAATTGCGCCCAAAGAATAGAAAAGTTAATAGATGAAGAAATCATGTTTTAAGTAGCATTGTCAGGGTGACTTTTCATGCCAAATTAATTTAAAAATGCCTCTAACTGGCTTAAACTTTTTTCCAGTTCCTATTTGTTTGAAGCCCTGTTCCCTGTAAGTCTCAATAACCTTGAAATATTTCTGCTTATACGTACAAAATTAATCCCTCTGAAACACCATTCCGATGAGTTAATGAGTGAACAAGTGAATGAGTGGGAGCTCTGCATGCCGGCAGTGTCTGGAGACCATCTGTGCTGGCGCTGATGGGCTGATACTCACTGGTTCAGTAGTAGCGCTGCAGTGAAAGTGCAGTCACGGCATTCCGAGCCCCAGTCACCCACCCTACATTTCTGAACAACGGGGTCACCAACATGTCCTAAACATTTTGAGGGTATATCCTCAAGTTTAGTGAATTCATTAAAAAACATTAAGAACACCTATTCATGCTAATAGCAAAGTATCTCTCATCCCAAATACCATTCATCTAATGACCTCAATTACCTGAAGCAATTCTGGAACCCAGGTAATTAAGAAAAGTAACCAAAATTCACATAACCTGTCTGTGACTGGCACACTGGCAAGAGTAAGAAACGACACCTAGAAGAGGGATAGTAAAGGAAGAGATAAAAACAGTTAAGGGCAGATACACACACTACCCTAGCACAGCAGTCTGGGACTTAAGTGTAGGGAAAATCCTGCACACACATTCATACTTCTCACAGGGACAGTGGTGGCCCCAGTACCCAGGGCAGTGTTTTGCTTTAAAAGGGACAGAAATGTGTCACGTATTTCAGTAATGTCCCTACCCATATGTTTCAAGTTAAGAAAAAAAAAACTTGACATCTTAAAGTTATGAAGTTCAGTCTTATGGAAAACAAAATTCACTAAAGTACAATATTTTATAACCTGATGACAATAATATCTAAAGAAGGCTTGACTTTGTGGCCTTCATTATTAAAACATCGTCAACCTTGCCTATGGCATAGCTTGTCACTTGCTATGAGAAATACTAAGTTTCCAGAGAAACCAGGTATGGTCTGACCTTCATACCAAGGAGACACAGTCCTAAGAACTGAATTCTATACAGACTTTCCAAGAACTTACCCATTAACTTGAGATTTGAAATTGTAACAAACTCCATGACACAGGCCTTCAACACAGGCCATAAATAATAGATGGTAAAAATGTTTTATAAATGGGGTCTTGGCAGATGAGGTGCAGTCTCTAATTGTTGCTAATGCTGTTTGTGACAGCCTGGGGCAGAGCGGGCCCCCTACAACCTTCTGCCTGGAGCAGGGTCACATTTCACGCTATTGTCTGATGAACAACTCCAAGTTGGGGCCTATCAAGACACACACTGATAAAGATTTCTGGCAAGCACTGAAGGATGTTGTATATTAAATTACGTTTTTATAAGGTGGAGAAATTACCACTGAACATAATTTATTCTCCACCTATTCCTCTGTAGCCTATCGTAAAGCCCACACCCCCAACCAGTCTCTCTTGGCCCTTGAGCCCCCTTTTCATTTTCTCTCACCACAGTTTCCAGTCTTATTCACCCCTCGGCATCCCAAAGTTAACTCCTTGATTTCATTCATTCATAGAGTTCTACAGATAAAGTTTGGAGAAACTCTTTCCTTTCGTGGACTTTAGACTTTGGTGTATGGTGCCATATTTCAACCTATGAAAGCACTAAAGCAGTTCTGTCAGCCCTTGAAATTCCCACTGTACAGAAGCACTCGGAAGGCAGACAGGAATATACCTCAGAGGCTTCAAACCTGACAGTAGATGCCTGTAGAGGTCAAGGATTCCCGTCAATGGCCTGAGAAAAAATGAAGGCAATGAAAGCCTCTAGGTTTGTTATATTGTGTATAATATATATTTAAATAATGTTTTCTTTTTGACTACCAAAGTAGCAGACATATTTTGTGGAAAATTTGGAAAACAGAAAAGCACTAAGCAAAAATATAATTATACGCATTGCATGATCCAGAGATAACCACTGTTGACATTTATGTTTTACCATTAACATCTCAATGGTGTTTCTTCATTTTAGGGCTCATCATGTTCAAGTGCAGAAGTTAGTAGGAACAGAGCCAAGGTTACCTTCTCTTGCATTTCATGAAAATGTGCATTTGTAACTCCTTCGATTGCCATTCCCCCAATTGACGTTAATCATCATTTCACAGAAAGAAACCACATAGTGTAAATGATGCAAAGCATGGTTGTGGAGCCAAACTGGTAAGTTGAATTAATACATTCTGGCAACTTAGTTAATTTCTGTATACTTTATTCTCCTTGTAAAAAAATGGAGATGATGATAATAATAATACCACTTACTGTATGGAGTCATTGTAAGAATTAAATGAGTATGTAAAGCACCTAGCACAATGTCTAGCACAAAGTAAGTGCTCGATTAACATTTTCTATTATAAAGATTGCAGATCCTGACAATGGCATGTCGATTTTCAAGGGCTCTTACTAAGGCCATTTTTATATATTATTTCAAGGTCATGAAAATATCACTTATGAAATATTAAGTTGCCAATATTCTGGCCCCATCCCTGCCATGAACAATTCTGTGACCTTGGTAAGTCATCATAACTCTTTGGATCATTGTTTCAGGATTGGAAAAATAAGGGTGCTAGGCTATATTACTGGTTCTTAATCATTTTAAAGATTTCAGTTCTTTTGACACGGCATTTTTTTTATGACTTCAGGGGGTCTACTGACTCCAGAGAGATGAGAGTCTTCCTGTTACATGATTTCTGATGGTTCCTCAAACCCTGATATTCTGTGGTGTTTGGTTCCATAGGTATGGTTCAGTTTTTATGATTCCTGATCTGACTATGGTAGAAACAAAAAAAAAAGATAAAAGATCAGGATGCAATTCTTACTCACTAAAGATTTCTTTGTCTTCTGTTATTGGAGATTGTAAAAGTTCTCTATTTAAGTCCCTTGCACATAAGTGCTTTCAGCTCCTGTGCACTCAGGTTGTGGGAATCCAACAGCACTTATTTATGTGCTAATTTGCAGGAGAACTGTAGGCTTTCTCAATCCCAAAATCAACAGGCAACTCACTGAATAAGAACATATTCACCAATGATAGATATATCCTATAAAGGGGCAATGCCCAAAATTTATAAAGAACTTATAAAACTTAACAACAACAAAAAACAAACAACCCAATTAAAAAATGGGCAAAAGACCCAAGTAGACACTTCTTCAAGAAGGACATACAGGTGGCCAATAGACATGTGAAAATATGCTCAATGCCATTAATCATATGAGAAATGCAAACTAAAACCACAGTGAGACATCACCTCACATCCATCAGAATGACTATCATCAATAAATTAGCAAACAACAAGTGCTGGTGAGGATGTGGAGAAAGAGGAACTGTTTTGTACTATTGGTGGGAATGTAGATTGGTGCAGCCACTGCGGAAAGCAGTACTGAGATACCTCAAAATATTAAACATGCAACTGACTTATGACCCAGTAATTCCACTTCTAGAAATACATTCAAAGAAACCCCAAACTAATTCAAAAAATATATTCATCCCTATATTCACTGCAGCATTATTTACAATAGCCAAGATTTGGAAGTAGTCCAAATTCCCGTCAGTAGATGAGTGGATAAAAAAAACCATGATACATTTACACAATGGAATACTACTAAGTTGTAAAAAAAAAAGAAAGGAATCTTACCTTAGCAACAACATAGATGGACCTGGAGAATATTCTGCTAAGTGAAATAAGCCAGTCAGAGAAAGACAGGTACCATATAATTTCATTTATGTGTGGAATCTAATGAACAAAATAAACTAACAAACAAAAACATACAAAATAAAAATAAACTCATAGATACAAAGACTAGACTGATAACTGTCAGAGGAGAGGTGGTTGGGGGCCTGGGTTTAAATGGGCTTAAGCAAAGAAAAAACTGATAGACACAGACAATTGCATGGTGAATATCAGAGGGAAAGGGGGTGGGGCATGGAGAAGAACATATAGGGGGAATAAATGGTTATGGAAGAAGACATGATTTAAAGTGGTAAGCACACACTACAACATTCAGATGATGTATTATAGGACTGTATACCTGAAATCTATACAATTTTATTAACCAATGTTACCCCAATAAACTCAATAAAAGTTTTAAAAAAGAGATATTCAGCTTCATACTTTGCTGCTCTCACTCTAGCCTGTACACAGCCAGGATGCCAAGTGCCTTGGAGAATACAGACTGGTCCAGAGCATCACATGGATCCAGGTGGCAATGGAATCAGGGAATGCTGCTGACTACCAAGCATGATGCCCTACAAAGACAATATGCACCCCTAAAGACTGTCTACAGCTGTGTGTAATGTGTGGCCCAGGGATCACTGCTCCCAAATCACCTGGGGTGTATGTTGACAAGGAGGACATCTATGTGAACAGCCATGATGGAGTTTGGCTACCTGGGATAGCTGTGTTTCAGCAACTAACCCCAGACATGTTAGTAAGAACTTATGAGAATAAAGCCAAGAAATCTGCATTTTCAAAGACATCAAATAGTTCTCTTGTATTCTGAAATTGAGAATCTCTCACACAGAGAAACTTATTTGTGAGCATATGGAGAAAGATTTTCATAATAATACCCAGTATTTAAGAACTGATAGTATTAACTCCAGCATGGTGCCATAATACAAACCAATCTACCAGACCCTGGGAAACAGATCACCATGGCAGCACTGTAGAAGCTCCCAGAGCTTTGGTTTTCTTTGCAAATTCAGTATAATAATACGTACCTCACAAGTAGTTGAGGATTTCATTGAATAATGCCCCTTAGACTGGTTCTATAAATTCTGACACAATAGAAAAGTATGCAGCTTTATAACAGAATAAGTTAGTTGCCTATGTACACACATCAAACACTCTCTAAGATATTTTATGTGAGGAAAACAAAGTACACAGTAGTATATATAGCACCTTATATACTACCTTTTATACAAGAACACCAGGGAAATGAGAACAGGTACTTGCATTTATATGTAAATTCATAAAGAAAGTAATAAAAATGTTTACTATAGAGGGTCACATGATGGAGAGAAACAGGTAGGTACATACAAGAAGACCTTTACATCAAAATTAAATTTTTAAGAAGCATACACTTTAGTCTCTTTCCCTAACTAACACGATATATTCTAAGCAAAGAACAGTGTGGACTTAGAGCCATCCATCGAACAGTTTAATATGCCAAGTTATTACTCTCTTGTTTAATTTATATTTTAATGAGTGTTGACCATGAAATTACATTTCATTCTAACAGTTGCCAAAACTGCTTATCGCCTAAATTAACTTACAGATGAAGAGGGGAATGTATCTAAATGAAGTGTTATTATTAAAATGTATCAGTCATTTGCTCCTGGAGTGGGATTGGGAAATGTCCTAGATCAGCAGAAAACAAAATAGGAGAAACCTGTAAGCTCCCAGGGAACTTATCTGTGCAGTGGGATTTCTGCATTGATTGTTATACACTTTGCCTGCTCCATCGGGACGTGCGTGATACATGGTGCGACAAGAAGTTCGGCTACACAGTTCTCCACTGATGACTGAAACAGAGAGGACTGTTAGAGAGCAAAGAAAGATGCTTCACTTTGCTTTTAGCTTTGCACTAGCTTGTGGAACAAATCCACTGCAATTTCTCTGAGCTTTGTTCCCTGAATTCTCTCGCACCAGATTTTTTATCAGATGTATTTTCCCTTAAAAAATACCAAAATAAAACAAAGTCATAGCAAGATATTTTAGAAGAACAACATTCTCAGAATTCTGAGTTTACTGGATACTCACTGAGAACTAATCTCTATGCAAATAACAACATATTCACTATTTTTAAAAAAATGAGGTTTGGAAAGGGAGAAAGGATAATAGGAGGTATCCAATTCTGAAACTATCTTTTCAGTGTAGTTATAGCCTTTTATAACACAAATATAAATCTCTGTCTCTAGTTAGAGTGAACAGAAATCTCATTTTTTCCCTACCACATATGCAGAACTCTATCATGGAGAAGGGCTAGAGAGCTTCTCAACTCAGCTGATGAGTCTGTAATATACAGACTTTTATATATGCCAAGACCTTTACTGTTGTCTTAAAAGATTTCTTTTCAGCTCTAAAATTGACATAACCCTACACTGGTGAGGCTCTACAGAAAAAAATTGAGTGGGTAAGGTGAAAACTCATCAGAGTAGACATTGAAATCTAGGCCATCTTCAACAGCAGAGATGGTGGGGAACGTTAGAGTTTCTTTAGTTTGGGACTGATGAGTCAGAGAGCACTGATTGTTCCCCAGGATACGTTTTCCATTCTGCCTTTTAGCAGTAGAACCTCTATCCCCACAGCCACTTGGTTAGAGGGTTCTCTAGTTTTGTTGTAAGAGTTCATTTGGGCCAATGAGATATCAACAGTAGTAACATGGGCCATTTCTGGGCCATCTCCTTGACTTGGCCTACCTCTTTCTCACTCTGAACAGAAGTGATATTCAAAGCCCCGTTTTGAGGACAGTAGAGATGCTTGCTAGTCCTGACTATTACATGAGAGAGAGGCAAACTTCTCTCCTGTTTGAGTCACTGTCTTTGGGGGTCTTTGAGTTTCAAAAGCATAGCTTGTACCATAACTAATAAAGATGGCTTGATATAAGACGGCGTTTTAGGAAATTAGCTTAGCTTTGGGTAATCAAGGAAGGATAGAGTCACAAAGAGTTAAGGATGAGAGGTTGTCAGAAGACTGTCGCCCGTCCTTTTCCAGGAAGACAGGAATACAATCACGACAATGAAATTAATTCTATTAAATGATCCAGGAAAACTGTTCTTCAACAATTTAAACAGGAGGCTGTTCTGTTTAAACAGAACAGCCAGATTCTACATCCATTGTTATAAATCCCTAATTAAGCAGGACTGAATTAATGCATTATAGCTATACCTTTATCCATAGACTCTGTGGTAGAGTGATTAGAGACACAGAATAGGTTATATCTATAAGAAGATGGGCTTTAACACCTCCCAGACCAGAGTTTGAATCCAACTTTGCCACTCACTAAATGTAAGATGTTGGGAGATTCATTTAACTCCTCTGGACCTATCATGTAAATGAGGTTATTAATACCTGTTTATGGCATGAGGCTGAAAGTTAGAGCTTTGAGCAGAAAACAGGGTTTATGCATTGGGAATGAACAAATGTCAGGTGTATTTATTTTCTTGTACTCCTTTAGAGGGGCATCACAGACATCTTAGTGCCAGAAAAGCAGAAAAAAGACATGAGAGAAAAGAATAGGAAATGGTATTCTGATTTTTGGGGTGTCAGATTTGTTGATTAGGTAGGATTAATCTCTTAGCTGGGTAGAACTCTTAGCATCACTAGTCCCAAAACTATAAGACATAATTTTAGAAAGGAACAAATTAAAACTAATGTGACAAGACACATGCCTGTCTGATTTTTTTATATAAGAAAACTTAATATTCAGATCTAGTTTCCAGGAGTTTATGGAATGCTTTCATTGAATACAGCTTTTACATTGTTTGAGATTTCTCTATTTACAATTATAGTTGTTAAGTATCAGGACCACATTTTGCTTTCAGGGTGGTCAGTGATTAAAAATTTTGTTTAAGTTAAGGTAGTTAAACCAATCAGCATGTCTACAAAGTATTCTGTCTTGCATTTGACTATTTCTCTCACCCCAACTGCAGGCATGGCTGTCTGTCCTTCCATATCTTCAATGGCTAATACTTGTTGAGAACTTAGCATGTACCAGACTCCTTTCCAAAGCACTTAACATGTAGTATGTTATTCATTCTTTAGAATGATAACCCTAGGAGGCAGGTACCATTATTATCTCATTTTACAGAAGAAGAAAATATATGACAGATGAATTCAGTTGTTTGCTTGAAATCGCACAGCTCTTGAAAAATAGAGTCAAGTAAGACCCAGGCAGTCTTTCATCAGAGTCTAGGCAATTATGCTGCCTCTTTAAGAACTCAACAAGGTTTGCAAAAACTAAAAAAAAAAAAAAAAAAAAAAAAAAAAACCCACACAGCATAATGCAAAGAAACAAGAAAAAATGAAATCTATGAACAGAAGGCTAAAAAGAGAAATTCAAGTAATAAGGTTGAGTATGGGGTGTGGAGGGAGGGTAAGACTTAACAGTCAAAAATGCAAGCTTATCACAACATCCTGGTTTTGAGCCAAAATTGTGCTTCTGAGTTTCCTGAACATTGAGGGGTATCGGGGAAAGGATAGGTGGCATGGTTCACTGTGCATGGTAAAAGTAAGACTACTAGTTTTCAAGGAGAAGCATACTGCATCCTAAAGTATTCCCAGTCCCTCATTTAATTTCCCAGTTCTAAGCTTGAGAAAGCACAGAGATATCATCAGTGATTAGCTCCTGACACTATGTAATTGCTTTAATTTTGCTGGCCAAACATGTAGCTTCAACTAATGTCCTGTCCCAATATACCTATTTATATTTTTGAATATGATTTTAAAGCAAGCTGTAATGTGTTTCTCCATTCCACTCCACAGATTATCAGTGAACAATAAGCCAATTTGTTTGGAAAATCTTATTTTTTACCTCATATAACATTAAAGCCGACAGCTCTGCTTTTCACACTGGAAGCTTATATATGGCAGGACTCCATGGTACATGAATTAAATATTATTTAATTTTAAAAAACCCAGAAAAATACATTGCTGAGATAATACTGAAAAGGGAAGGCTGAAATTTATAGTGTACAAGGGCACTTATGATTATCTTGACTTCATTTCCCTAAGTAGCTATTAAAAAGCTGGAAGTTCACAAATTAAGAAAACAAGATAAAATTATTCTAAATTAAACTTTCGTTGCTTGACCAGTTTTCTTCTTTGTAAAAAATGTACCTTTTGATTTTACTAATTTGGGGCTTGTGAATAATACCAATAATGGTAAGAGCTACCATATGTTTCTTCCCTTCGTCTAACAGGCCAGAGGCACCATGATTATTGTTTACGATGCAATTCAACAGCCTGCAATTACCAGTGATTCTATTGTAGTAACTACCAGAACACGTAAGGTGTATACAGTTGGCTCTCATTTAAATTATTGTCCAAGTAGTGTACAACATTTTTTGGCACACGAGGCAAGCTGTCTGTGCAGCGGTTTCCTGCAGTGTGTTTTACTGGGATTAGTATCTGAACAATCCACTTACTAGGAAGAGGACTTTCTAGGATGGGCGTTTGTTTATTCCTGCTAATAGACTTATTTTATTTTTTTTAAATAGATAAGGATATGACTGTCACTTCCCCATCACATTGTGAGGAGTTCAGAGTCCTCGGTATTTCTTGGTCCTGTTATGTCACTGGTAAACGTTGACATCCGTATCAGATTACCTGTGTCTAAACCCTGCCTCTCCTCCTTGGCAAATTATTCATCATCCTCCAACTTCAGTTACTTCACATCTAAAATGAGGATAATACCATTTTTGTTTTGCAGGACAGTTGTAGCAATTTAAAAGAGGTAACACTTATGAAGTGTTAGAGTAGCATGTAGAAGAATAGTACACAGTAGATTCTCAGTCATCACTATTGATGTCATTACTACTCAGAGAGTAGGGACCTGGTAAGCTCTGGATAGAATTCAGAAGTACATTCCTGTGGTTATTTTAAGGATAACTCTCACCAAGAAAAGGCTAACTTTAAAATGACCCTATTTAAAGCAAGAAAAAATGTTTCCTTATAAATAGTAGGTATAAAAGGAAAGTCTCACTCTTTGAGTGAGACTTTCTCAAAAAAGAGGAACTGAATTATGAAAATGACTTCTACATGCCAAAAAACTAAATTATAATTGCATCTATGTACTGATCCTTAGAATTAGCCTACTGTTTCTAAAATAAATGGGTTCTGCTGGTTGTTTGTTTGTTTGTTTCTGGTGGATGGGAATGTAGCTAAGTTTCCTAACAAAGGAAACTTTGTAGTGTGATTATTACAACAGCCATTTTGGCAAAAATACCTAATAATTTTTGTGAAATTTTCTCTTAATATTCTGGTATTTGAATAACTCACTTCTGAAGAACCTATCCTGTTTTATCCTCAGACTTATTTTTTTGATTCTTGATTCAGCTAACTCAACCGATCATTTGTTTATGGGTTTGCAAAAGAGTCATCCCATTCATGAACATTGCCTTCAATGACATTCCACATAGTCAAGGATTTCCAATTTCCCATAGAAATCAGTTTGTGTATTGCAGTGCATTTTGTTCAGCATTCAAACGGACAAGATGTTCAGAGGGTTGTTTTAGTGGGAGCTAGTTTTCTAAGTGGATAGTACATTGGTGAATATTTGCACGATGGGGTCAGTTTTGCTTCCCTATGCAACTTTGTTCCCATAAAGCTTTGGACAATAAATTCTCAGAAAAAAACACTCCCTCTCCTATACTACTTGATAAATTTAATTTAAATATAGATCTGTTTTAACTTTAAAAGTTTATAAAACTTTGTAATCACACATCAGCTTCATAAAGTCATGTAATGAGTGGCTTGAGGGTCATGAATAAACCATAAATAATAGATATCTGGATCATTAATTTAAAAGTTGAACATATTAAATATTAAAACAAATGTGTTTGTGCTTTGAGGAAAACGGTCATTCTTTTGGGGTTTTATGACAGGAACTCACAGAAGACAAATATTGTGCACTATTTTTAATTGTGATTACATGAACAAAAGTCTTAAGAGTACATAGTACATATTAACTAACAACAAAATAAAATGTCCCTATAAATGAAAGTCAAACAAAAGAAAGGTGGAAATAACTTGTCATGGCAAAAGGAATGCAACCTAAGCCTGGATCCTTCACTTTGTTTTTGTTTTATTATTTCACTGAGATATTGCTTATACACAGCGTGAAAGTGACAACTCTTTACGTGACAGAAACTATGAAAAATAAAAGATGACAGAAATGTAGGGGAGGGGGAAAGATACATCTACAAGTGTGCTAGAGCTACCTCCTCAGTTTTTGGGAACCTTGCAAACCAGGTGTTCAACTGCTATCAGCTTAAAATCAGCCATAAGAGAGATACACATAAAACTAACAAATGCTACCAGTCAGAGACTCTGTATTTTTCCAGTGCGGTCGCTAACCATTCGCTAGCACATCACTGAATCTTATAATGAAAACAATAGACTAATTTGCTACCTGATCGAAACTCTGATCTACTCTCAGCTTCCTGGCCTGAGTGGAAAGCCTCCTGTAGCGGCCGCCATCCTCTGAGGAAGGGAGGCTTCTATACACACCAGCAAAAACCCTCTGGGAGTCACTGAGATCACCACTCTGCTGCTCTTAGCATTCTCCACTTCTTAGTACAATGAATGGCAATTCACTCCCCGTTTTTGCCCCCCTCCAAAAAGAAACTGTTGAAAACTGTTGATAATACTGGCATCTTTTTCCTATACAAGTAAGTAATCAAGGAGTGGAAGGGAGCTGAGTTGCATGGAAGAGGAGGAAAGCTAGAAGAAATAATTAACTGTTCCCTCTTCAACCTCATACAGATCTAGACAAAGTTCTCAATACTTTCGCTCTTAAAACTCCACCAGGCATCTTTAAAAAGATATCAATGTTTTTGTCATAAGCCAACAAACAAAGTGGAGACAGACACATAGATACAGAGAACAGACTGACAGCCATCAGAGGGCAGGGGTTTGGGGCCTGAGAAGGGTGAAGGGATTAAACAAAGAAAGAAAAAGAAAGGAAGGAAGGAAGGAGGGAATGAAGGAAGGAAGGAAGAAAGACTCATGGACACAGACAACAGTATGGTGATTCCCATGGACACAGACAACAGTATGGTGATTCCCAGACAGAAGGGAGATAAGAAGAGGTAGGAGAGAGTAAATAGGGGATAAATGGTGAAGGCAGGAGACTTGACTCGGGGTGATATATTGACAATACAATATATGGATGATGTATTGTAGAACTGTACACCTAAAACATATAAAATTTTATTAACTAATGTCACCTCAATAAATTCAATTAAAAATAAAATTAAGTGCTTTGAGATTTTTATCCTTAAAAAAAAGCTAAGAATGCCTGAGCTCCTGGAACCAGTTAATCACATCTGGGGATGAAGCCCAGACAGCAGGTGCAGTAGTGATTGAGAATCACTCATCAGGACCATTGAATAGAGCAAAATCCAGAATATAAACTCAAAGAAAGCAGGGGCTTGCCTTGTTCACCATCCTGTCCTCAGGAACAGAGCATTCACACCCTATACTTTTCCAAAAAGAGGAGAATTCACTTTCCTGAGGTACGAACAAGCATTCCATACATTACAAACACCTGACCTTAATGAATGTTGCTTATACTGTGAACAGGTTATAGGTAGCCTTTCTTCCCTTTTACCCAAAGCTCTGCAGTCTAACCCAAGTGGTTCTCAATCCTTGCTGTGTATGAGAATCACCCGGGAAATGTATGCACCTAGACAGAAAAAAAATACCAATTCCTCAGGCTCCACCTTCAATTTCCTATATCAAATGGCCAGTATTAGTGCCAGGAATCTGCATTTCCAAAATTTCCAAGACACTCTGAAGCACTTCCAGGCTTGAGAACCACTGCTTTTAAGCAAGCACCACTAAAGCCCAGCCTCCCTCTGAAGATTGGCCAAGGGGCTGGGGACAAACATCGTGACCTGTTGGGCACTTTGCAGGACTGTCTGGCTCCAAGCTTCATCACCCTACCGTCCTCAGTTCCATGTAAGGACACCTGTTTCTCACATTATACTCACCCCATTCAAATTCAGTTTCCTTTGCACTCTTTCTTCCAATTCTTTCTTTGTCACTTCAGGAAAACCTATCCTGATCCGTTTCTGTGATTCAGGAAAGAAAGGTAGTGCAAAGGTGAAAAGAGTAGAAATTAGGAGAGATCAGTTAACTCCTAAGGCCCTGGAAAGTTTCTAGAGAAAGAGCCAGTATACTTCAGAATCTCCACAGATCATTTCTTTTTTTTCTTTTAAATAGAACTTTTGATGTATTTTTCTTTTTTATTAGATCTCAGGTGCTCAATTCCACAGCACATCATTTGTACACTGTGTTGTGTTTTCACCACCTCAAGTCAAGTCTCCACAGACCTATTCATTTTCCTTTAACCTGGTAGTCTCCAAGTACATGTGTTAATGGTAAGCTAATTATTTAAATTGTTGTTTTTATCTTTTGCTTCATTATCTGTTTTTACCACAATATTGTTGCCTTCTTTAACCGTAGATGTATAATTTTTTTTCTGCTACACTCTGAGCTCAATATGCTTTTATGTGATGGTTTAGGAATTGAACAAACTCTGTCAATGTTTTAGTGAGGAAAGGCACTTAATAGACTTAACCAAGTTTGGAGATTCAACCCATAGCTAAACAAGGAACGGCCTGAACATCAGTTCTTCTCAAATTGTTCATAAATGGTATGGGCTAAAGCAGAAAGATATTTGAGCTTCAAAAAAGAACTATGAACATGAGGCCTTTCTCCAACAACAGATCTATCAAAAGGAATCCTTAAGGGTGAGACAGCACGCAGCCACTCTCACCCGGGGGCAACTTCCTCCTCACGCCCTCCATCTTCATCTCCTCCAGCACCGCTCAGCACACAGTGGGTCCTCAGTGTTTGATAAACTGAACTAAGCTACTTATTGTTTTTATATTTCATTTAAATTACTATTTCCTTCATGCTTTTATTTTAGCCTATCATATATTAATTCAAGTCATAGTCATCTGTTTTGGTTTTATATTTGTCTTTATTTTTCTAACCCATCCCAGTTTTTCAAATACTCACCAATCTCACAAGCTCCTTGGAGTGTAGTTTGTAAATATTTATCAAATTTTTTAATTGCATGTATCTTTTCAGGTGGTAACACCACCTCTAGAAAATCATCTGATCTATGTACATGTACATGTGAGCACAAGCATATTCATGAGATATTTTTAGTGTTGTTGGTAATTGCAAAAAATCTAGAAAACACACTTTTTAGATGACTTTTTACATAAATTAAGGAACATCTTTGAAAGGGAAATATATGTAAATGCTAAAAAATGAGACAGGTCTAAATAGACCTGCTTGTATGTAACAGTCTCCTAGATATAATTTTACATGAAAAAAAAGATGCAGAATAATATGTATTATACCATGTATATAAACACACAATTTGTTTAGAAATAGCAAATTTCTGTAAAGATATGGGAGGAATTTTTAACAGTAATTTCCTCTTGGAAGGGAGAATTTGAAATTAATTATTAGTGATGAGGTGCTATAAGATTTTTCATTGAATGCCTTCTTGTACTCTTTAAAATTTTTGCCATGACCTGTATTACTTCTTTAATTAGTGATTTTTACAAACAGAAATCACCATAATAAAAAAAAGAGTTTTGAAGTATTTAGACTACAGCATATATGTAGCTGTAAAATTTTGTTAGATAGAATTTGCAGTGTTGAAGGGATTACCGAAAGTACCTTCCTCTAATCAATCACCTCGCTTCTTTACAGAGCACAACAAGAGGATTTCTGCTGATAAGGCCTACTGGAGGAGCCTGTTAGAAAATTTTGTCTATGAGCCTAGAATTTCAACTAAAACATTTTCCAATGGTATGTCAATTTGCAACACAATAAATTCAGGGGCAAATCCAGAGTAGAGTCCTAAACCAGCACAAAGCAAATAGGTGGTACAGTTGCCACCCTTTCTGCCCTGGCACCTGGGAGGCCACTGCCATGACTCAAGCCCACTTTCCCAACGAGCCTGATGCAACTTCAGACTCTTCAAGGAATTTGTTGCCAGTTGAGTAGAATGAGAACCTTTTTTTCCTATGTCAATCCCAATCTGTACACCCTCGTCCCTGCCTTGAATTCCTGGGGAGACAGAAAGGAGAAGCCACTGTCCTGGCCTGGCTCAGGTTCTATTTGCACAATTCAAACATCAGAAAAAAAGAGAAAATGTTTGTGTACATCAGACTTAGTGGCCAGTAGTTGGATAAACCACCTGAATGATGCATGAGATGAAAAAGACAGTGTATTCTGGGGAAGGAAAAGGTATGGTCTATGGGTGGTGACAAGCTGGGGTCTGGAGCGAAGGAGGAATTGTCAGGGTAGCACTCTGCACTGTGATTTCTTGCCTCAGATTGTCTTCCATCCCAAGGAATTTGTTCCAAGTTTCAAGAGAAAGGTGTGCTGTGATTAAAACCAGGCCAAATAAAAATTGTGGTTCTGGAGGTGTGTGACCTAAGGTAAAGTTAGGTCACCTCCCCAGCCTCATTTTTCTCTTTGGCAAGTGTATTGGTGAGATGATTTCCAAAGTTCGTTTCAGTCTGCACATTCAGCACTGTACCATTGGAAGGTAAGCTGGAAAGTACTGTATTTTGCCATGTATAAGGTGTACTTTTTTGCCCAAATTTTTGAAGGAAAAATGAGGGTGCACATTATACATGAGTAGTAATAATTCTGTATCTATATAAATGTTTTTAATTCTTTTATTTGTGCTTATACATTAAAAGTGTAACTCTAGAAAGTAATAATGATATCCATATGCTAAATAATACCCTGGAATATGATAATCAGTTTTGCTGAACTTTTTAAATCAAATTAAAAAATTAAAATGAAAGATTATTTTTCTGAAAGTTTGGGCAAAAAAATGTGGGTATGCATTATATATGGCAAAATATGGTAGATGGTTCTTTATTTAAGATGCATGGGAGTCTTCCCAATGAAACAAAGTGCTTCTTATGCAAATTGCCTCTGATTGCTGCTTCGTTAGCTTGCTTAGTAGTCAATGTTTCTCACTGACTACAGTGAGTCCAATGAACATGGACACTCTCCGCCATCACATGGGGCAAGTTCTCTTATCTTGCTGGGAAGCTTGGTCATCCTAAAATGGGCTTTCTGTAGGGCCCACATTATTCCCCAGTGGTCTTCTGGTCACCTTGGGAAAGTCTGTAAGGCCACAGAGGTGAAGCTATGCCCTCTGAGATTTTCAATCTAGTAATGGGACTGAGACAACAACAACTACCCCCAAAGATGCTATTACCCTAATATTGGCAGGAGCAAGCTGTAGCTTAGAGGGGCTGTAGCCATACTCTCCACCAGCTCCGATCCTTAAGCCAAACCAAATACATACGTATAACGAGCCAGCTTCATGGTCTCACAACCAGGGTACTTGCATAGGCCCCGTATTTGGAAGGGAGATCTGCCCTCCCTTTGCAGTTGTCATTAAAAACTCCTAGTAATTTTATTTTACACTTGCATTCTGTGAGATTCAATGAAACAATGGAGGATGTGCTGAGGCTTTGAAGCCTAGCCTCCACCTCCCACTGCCTCCCTGGGGTGGATCCTCAGTCATCTTCAACCCCAACCGGCAATTGCCTTCCCCCTTCCTCCTGCAGTGTCCAAGGCACACTCATCTGGTGAGTAATCTCCATGCCTGAGGGAGCATAACATTGAATTGCAAATAAACAATCACCATGACAGATGTAACAGAGAGACAACAGAAGAAGGAAAGAAATTTTTTTTCTGCTTTTTGAGTAAGACTCCCCACATATTTATTTTATCCTAGGCCTAGGAAATTATGTAGCTGGCCTTGTACTGGGTTGGCAAAAAAAAGGCCATTACATTTTTTCCATACAATGGTTCTAGTAGTGTTTAGTTGTCTTAAACTTCATTCAAAACAATTTTGTTAGATTGTATTGTGACAGCAGTCATATCAGTGTGCATTAAAAAAAGATCTGGAGAGCATTAGGCTAAGTGAAATAAGCCAGGAGGTGAAAGACAAATACCATTTGATCTCAACTAAAGTGGAATCTAATCAACAAAACAACAAGCAAGCAAAATAGAACCAGAGACATGAAAATAAAAAACAAACTGACAGTAACCAGAGGTGAGGTGGGAGGAGATAATGGGGGAAGGCTTTTCAGGAACATGTATAAAGGACACATGGAGAAAACCAAAGGGGGATAGGAGCAAGGAAGGGAAGAAGGGATGTGGGAGGAAAAGGGAGACAATTGTACTTGAACAACAAAAAATGTAAAAAAAAAGACATCAAAATTGGTGAATTTTGGTGTAGCCATTTTAATATTGAAGATGAAAGAACATATACAACATTTTGGTATACGATGCTTTATTATTTCAAGAAATCTAAAAACAACTGACATACAAAAAGAGAGTTGTGCAGTGTTTGGAGAAGATGCTGTGACAGATCGAACATCTTAAAAGTGGTTTGTAAAGTTTCTTGAAACTATTGATATTTTGACCCAATAATCCTTTGCTGTGGGGCTGTCTTATGCGTGGGAAGATATTTAGCAGCACCCCTGGCCTCTACCCACTAGAAGCCAATAGTGGGAGGTAGTTGGCATACTCAAAATATCCAAATCAACAAAGTTACTGGTGAAAATAAAAGATGTGACTTTTATGTTATGGAAAAAAAGCAATGGACTTTTTGGTCAACCCAATACATACACAGTAGGCATGAAAGTCCCTGATCAGGAATGGTTGATCCTAAACCACTTCTATGTACACACTTTCTAGAGCCAATTATGTACCAAAAAAGACTGAACAAAAAGCAGGAGAGAGTGTGGGAGAGAACAGAAAGGCCAGGTGTGTTGGAGGCAGGACTATCCCTTCCAGCTCTGCACCCAGGACACCTACGCAACCTTTGCCTTTCTGAATGGGAAGCTGAAATAATCTTTATCAAAACAAAATGTGCTCTGCCTTTAACGGTATAAAAAGGCAGAGCACAGTGCCAGTAATGCATTAACAAACTACCTGAAAGGGGAGGACACAGTCACCTAGAATGGTAATTAACAGTGAACGGGTGAGGTAATCTATAAAAGTAGTTAGGAAGATGGGCTTTCAAGAAAGATTGTGCTTAGATTCCACTCCTGGCTAATCTCTCACTAGCTGCATGCCTTTGGAAAAGGTGACCTTTGTGTTTTAGTGCTCTCATCTTTAAAAATAGGATAATAAGAGTAGCTCCCCTAGTAACTATTGAAAGGATTATGCTCAGAACAGTGCCCAGCACATAGAAGTGCTTTAATCAATGTTGAACATAACGTTGCAAAGAAGGAAAGTGTTTCAGAGTCTCAAGGTAATCAGGGAAAGATTTACAAGGTGCCGCCATGAGTATCCTATATTGAAAGTTTGTACAGCATTGCTTTCTTCACAACTGTGAGCTTAATATAAAAACTTTCATAAGAAGGATTTTTGGTAGAAAACCTAGATGAAAATGCTTTATGTCCTTATTTGAAAACACACACACACACACACACACACACACAAACACAAGAGAACACTTAGAAATGAGACTTGGTTTAACTACATGCTTTTGAAGGTATTTCTGAAATGATTACTCAATCTCTTTGAGTCTTGATTTGGTATTAAGCGGCTCTAATGAAAGTGTGCAAACATCTGCCTTATACTGTGGCTCTTTCTTTAGCTAGTCTGCCATACTGACTTACTGAAGTTACAATTTAGGATGATTTTGCATAAGATAAAAGCCACATCTGCCTATCCACAAATCTTTATTTATTTATTTATTTTACTTGCAGGACCTTCTGTTCCTCCACAGATGTAACAACACCAACTGATGCTTTACAATAAATCCTGTTGGAAAAAAAATGCAGAAAAATGCATCTATCTGATGATGAATGCATGTAATAGACAGAGTTCCTAAACTACCAATTTAGTTAACTGTGTGTTCATTTAACAGTTGTGTACTATTCTCAACTCACTCCAGCACCAATGTGCTGACGGTGATTTCACCGGTGTTTCCCGATGATCATTTGGTTTCTTCGGATTTAATTACAAGTACTTCTTCCTATGAGTGTATGCCCAGAAGGCCAAATAGCTAAAAAAATAAAAAATAAAAAATAAAAAACCAAAAACAAATGAAAGGTAGGAAGCCATTCAAATGCTATCGGTTTCTCTGCCATTGAGTGTTACATTGTTAATAAGGCCATGCAATTGTACTATTCTGCAATGTCTTCTCCTGTAATACCTACCAGCATAAGGAGCGAAGAGAGGATGCCAGCTAGTTCTGCTACAGCTGTGTTTTAATTTCATTTTAGGTAAACAAAGGACATCTACATTTGGCTTTAAGACATAAGTCCCAGACAGCATTGAATGATAGTTCACAAGACAGGTTAACTTCTCAGAGCTTTCCCCTCATCCTGTGTATAAAGAACAAAGTGAACCACATACTCTACAACATGCCTTCCAGCTGCAACAGCCTACAGAAATCTATCTTAGTGGATTATGTGATCTTACGTGGCTTGATCCCCTCTCAAATCAAAGAAGAGAGAGTTATAGGAGTTAAAATGATCAGTGTCAGGAAAAGGAAGTCAAGAGGTTAATAATGTAGTCACCAGTAGTGGGTATACCAGGAAGAGCATCTCTGTGGTACGGGAGGCAAGAAGAGTGGGATAAAAACACAAGGTACTGAGCTTCACTTCTATTGTACGAGACTTTGGGATGGCAGGAAGGAACTGAAAAGGCAGGAAGACGACGGGTAACATCTTAGAAGAAAATTTGAAAGTCTTTGCATGGAGGTTTCATATGGAGGATTTTAGTTTCTCCTGAGTAGGGAACTCTTTCAAATTTCTCTATGTGTCTGTTCAAAGAAAGAGCTTTATTTAGATGACACTATAGGACAGGTAATGCATTTCATATAATCCACTGAACACTAAAAGGAGTTGTGAGTCTGAATTTCAAGTAAATCCCTTAGAACATAGTAGAACTAAAGTGGCTGAGTGATTGTATGAGATGAAAATAATTTCCTAAAGTTATAATTAATGTCCATCTGATAATAATAGTTACCATTTATTTAGTGCCTACCATGAATTGGAAACTACATTGGATAATTTACATATAATATCTCATCTAATGCTCACAGCATCATAGGGGCACAATTTATACCTGAAACAAATGTTCAGAAAGGAAAGCAACCTGCTCAAGATCACAGAGATGGCAGATGAGAGACTGAAACCCAGACCTTACTGATTCAAAGCCCGTGCATGGTCTTTCCCATCTTCCATCCTGCCATTCTCAGCATCTTATTGGGGGAGCCAATTGTAAGAGGGACATATTCTGAACCTGTAAACACCACGATGCTCTGACTGTACAGTATATTATTTGATGGGTGGGAAAGTATAAATAAAATAAATAAATGTACTCCTTATTTTTAATGACCATTATGTTATGCATTATTTTTTAAAATTAGTCAATCTATACATTGAAGGGCATATACAAGGTCTGTCTAGAAAAACCCCAATCATTGTTAATATAACAAGAATGGTTTGTGTGACATCAATGTAAACTGGCAGCCAAAGAGAGTGGATTAGAATGAGCATATATGAACAATGATGACTTCACTATACTAGTCAGTGGGGGCAGTAGACACAATGGAGTGAACATTTGTACTGTGTGGCCATGACATTCAAAATGACTGAATGAATAGAGCAACAAATCTGCATCCAATTTTGCATTAAGCTTGGAAATTCCTCTGCAACAATTATTTAGATAATTCAGAAGGCCACAGCTATGGGCAAATGGTGATTGGTAGCTTCATCATGACAATGCACCCGATCATGCATTGTGTTTCATGCAGAGGTTTTGGCAAAGCATCAAATCACCCAGGTGACTTAGCCCCTCTACAACCCAGATTTGGTGCCCTGTGACTTCTGGCTTTTCTCAAAACTAAAATCACTATTTAAAGGAAAAAGATTTCAGATCTTTGATGAGATTCAGGAAAATGTAACAGGGCAGCTGATGGTGATTGGGAGAACTGTGTGAGGTCACAAGGTGCCTACTCTGAAGGGGACTGAGGTGTCATTGTCCTATGTACAATGTTTCTTGTATCTTCTTCAGTAAATGTCTCTATTTTTTCATATTACATGGCTGGATACCTCTGGACAGACATATATACACATATATACACACATACACACAATATATCACTACTGTATATATGTACCAACTGGTACATATTATATATATATATATATATATACACGCATGCCTATATGTATACACACATGCACAATTTTTAACCAACTTTTTTCCTAGGTAGTGGTAAAACATATTAAAATGAAGCAATTGCCTGGCATAGGATATTTTAAAAATACTATAGAAGAATTGTCTTAGCGGTGGAATCTTAAAGATAAGTGATGTGGACCCAGTCCATGGAGGAGAGAGTAATTCTACAGACAATAAGTTTTTTCAAAAAAAAAATAAAGTGAACCAGAATTTGACTAAGGACCCACAATGGGCCAACATCATGATAGGTGCTTCCTGAATATCTCCTTTATTTTCCTTGGGTGAGAAACAGCCTGGCAGACTGTAGTTGAGTAGACATTCTTGAATGGACCATTCAGTATATTTACAGCTTAAAAACTGCCCTAAGAATTAGTGATCCTACATGACTTCACATAGGCAATCAGTGATGAATTAGTAATAACATGAAGACCATGAATGATCAAATATTCTGTGATACCAACTTCTTGGTTTTAAAAGTGATTTATTCTACTTTATTCTACTTTTTTCTCTTCCCAGCAACCTTCAAAATGAGCAGTAAGGTTGAGTTATCAAAATGAAACACACAAATTCATGGCTCGTAGTTAAATGCTCATCACCAATCAGTTAGAGATGTCCTTTTTCTACCCCAGACCAAAAACCTAACTGAAAGCTGTCAAAGTGACATAGACCTGAGAGGCGTTGTGCATGTCCTGTCAGGATAAGTGGGAACTCAAGCCCACGGGGAGTCAGGTATTTTTCTAATTGGCCTGGTTCACTGTAATACCTCACTTCAGTGCAGCCCTTTTATGACAATTAGCCTTCCTCTCCCCGTGCAGAAATTGAAAATTGTGGCCCAAGGAAAGAATCTAGTTGACCACTTTCAGAGTCACAGAAAAAAGAGATTGGAAATGCTATGAATATCTTTTATAGTGATGCTAACTTAATATTCTAAGCAGGGCCAGGACTAGTTTAAGGTGAATGAGGCACCATTTCATGCATTTGCATGGTTGTAAGCATGAGTGTCTCCTTAAATTTACATTCCAATGGGCCTTACATGCTTTGCCCTAGACCCAGTCCTTATTCAAGAAGAGGAGCATTTATAGCTAAGCATTTCACATCCTTATGAAATTACCAAACTTCCTCTTGTTTATAAATTCACCCTGATGTCTCCAATCTTGAAAAATTTTGAACACCATGACTTTTTCTTGCTTCAAAAACTTCAATTATCTTCCTATTGCTGCCTGGGATATTAAAGCCAAATTCTTACCTTTTATTTATTTATTTTATTTTTTTTAAAGATTTTATTTATTTATCTTTAGAGGGGAAGGGAAAGAGAGAAGGAGAGAAATCTCAATGTATGGTTGCCTCTGGTGTGTCCCCTGCCGGGAACTGGCCTGCAACCCAGGCACGTGCCCTGACTGGGAATCGAACCGCAATCACCTGGTTCGAAGGCCCGCACTCAATCCACTGAGCCACACCAGCCAGGGGAAATTCTGACCTTTTAACAAGAACTTTTGCCCTGGCTGGTGTGGCTCAGTGGATTGAGCATGGGCCTGTGAAGCAAAGGGTCACCCATTCGATTCCCAGTCAGGGCACATGCTTGGGTCGCAGGCCAGGTCCCCAGTAGGGGACACATTGATGTTTCTCTCCCACTCTTCCTCCTTCCCTTCCCCTCTCTCTAAAAATAAATAAATAAATAAAAGATTTAAAAAAAGAACTTTTGACACAAACCTGACTTTCCACTCACCTCATATGGAGTCAGGGAGCTGACCACTGGCTACATTGTCAGCTCCTGCATTTTATACTCTGTCTCCGTTCCTACTTCCCATCTGTGCCAAAGAGTAACTTTTCACCTGGTTGCTTCCAGCCTTTGGACCCACATACGTTTTCCTCCCAGAAGTTCCCTCTCTATACTACTTATGTCATACAATGCAAATACCATTTACAAAGAGCCCTTTCCTCTAGAAGGCCCTTTCAGATCCCACCCATAAGAATTAATGTTTTTCTCCTTAATCTTAATCTTACCACTCTCTTTTTCCACAACATTGAGAGAACATTTATCTCAGTGCTCCTTTTATTAAAAGAAAAAAATCATTATTTGCAGTTATGTCTGTACTTTGACTGCCCTTTGGACTCTTGGAAGAAAGAGTCCATTTTATTCGTCTCTGTATTCCCGGAGAACCCTACAGTGAACTGCATAGGGTGGGCTCTTAATATATTTGCACTTCACTGCATGACTGGGTACATTCTTTAGTATAAAGTAAGTACATGGATTAATAAGCTTTGGGGAGAGTGAATGCAAGCTCATTTCCTTCTTTTAATCAACAAAGTAGATTTTAAACCTAGGCTACTGCATGTTTAGGCCAATTCTACTGAGTATAAAGACTTGGAAAACACTTAGAACTAATAAATGACTTCAGGGTGAGTACATGGTGTAATTGTGTTTTGAAAATTACAATCTGCATGAATACAAAGCAAATACATATTGGAAGTTCAAATATTTGAAAACTCAAAATATGTGGACATGATGTTCTTTGGATTCAAGTGTTGATGGGAAGAGAGTGCATCTAAGGCAGTCCATCTGCCTTAACCCTCATAGTGCTACTCCTTCAATCAAATGTTTACTGTATGTCTCCACTGTGCTTGATGTTGGACCAGCTGCTACAGATACAAAGAAAACCAAAAGAATATTTTTTTCAATGAGCTATTATTAATAATAAGATGAGTTAAACCCATCAATTTACAGTGACTTCTTAGCCAACCATGGAAGAAAAGATACTTGAGACAGGTATTGGTAGAGAGAAGCATTTATGAACCCAAATTATACAGAGAACAGAACATTGGTTTTATCAGAAAAGAGAAAATAGATTTCAAAATGGAAGCTGTTCTAACAGACTGAAGGTTGAGTGGAACTTGTCTGAATGGGAAGAGAAGAACTACCTTTTATGCAGTGGGAACAGAAACATAGAGGATTCTGAATGGGTTTGATGTATTCTGAAATCTATTATATTTTTAAGATATAAAACATCTTTGAAAGTCAACGTGATCTATAAATACACTCTAATGGTAGTTTATTATACAAACTAAAGTATTGCTACCAAAATGTTTTTGAATATATCACCAATATTTGTACCTGGTTCCAGACTCAAGTGTAACATTAAAAGGCCCAAATTGTCTATGCTAACCAAAAGCCAATGACATTTCTAGAAATAAGCAGCAGAATTTCAAAGATAGAATGAGGTTTGCTTATTCTTAATTACTCCAAGATAACATAATTAGCATATAAATTTGGTGAGTTCATTTCCAGCTCCAAAATTCTATAGCACCACTTCACCCAATTTTTCTCTTTTTGAAAGATACTTCATGCTCTTTTGGTTTTGGAAGTCACTCCACCCAAACTTATTATTTGCACTTGTATATTGAGATCAAATGACAAGATTTATAAGTAGAGGGGTGAAGAATAGAGCAGGGAGTAGGGGTAATGGAGGTGGAAAGACACAGATTCTGATATATCAGTCTCTTTTTTTTTCTAGGTCATTCTCTCTGAAAAGTGATCCTGACACTATCATCATAATTATGTTCCAGGGTGAAAGGCAACCTCAAATACCAAGCCATGCTTGTAAATCACTGTGTGTATGCATGAGTGTGTACAATATATACATATGCATTGTATATATACATTATACATCTATAATGTATGTGTATATGGTTATGTATATTATGCTATCTATACAAACATTTGCTCATATGTACAGTTTCTATGTAACTAAAAATGAAATGATTTTTGCAGAATTGTGTTATAATTCCAAACATATACAAGGATATAACATGTATGTTAAAATATATATATACAATCATATTTTTCTTTACACAGCATTTTTATATCCACATAAATTATATAGATTGTCTACTTAATAGATAAGGGATAGTAACAGACTGTATGTCTATATTATCCATATCTCCCTTTATATAACCTGAAAGTATTTCTGTCTAGCTAGAGGTGTCTAGATACTTCACAGACAGAAATTCATTTAAAGTTGGGGTTTTTCCTGTCAAATCCATAAAATAAAATTTGAGTAATGAGGTGAAAAAGTACAAAATGGGCATAAATTATGCCATAACTATCGTAGAATTTTAGAATAAATGGGGTGTAAGAAGCCATATAATGTACCTTATACTTAATGCAGGAATTTGTCTTCAGTTCTGTGTTGAAGATGACCAGGGACAGGAGCTCAGGTCTCATGAGCTAGGTCACTTCAGCAGGTGTCCTAAGCATCTGCTATGTGCAAGGCTGAATGGGGCACTCGGGAGAGATTCAGAGATGAAATTAGCAAAGCACTTGTCCTCATATACCTTGTGGGCTGGAGTCAGAGTTAAGATCTCCACATTAAAAAGGGATAGTTCAAGGCAGTGGTGGTATCTTAGGAACAGAGTCTCAGTGCTTTGGAAGTTACTGGAAGGGGATAACTCATTTGATGGCAGTGGTACAGGGAAATCAGGCAAGGCCTCATGCAATAAATGACATTTTAAATGGTCAAGAGTGAGTTGTACTCAGACATATAAAAAGAATGGAGAAACATTCTAGGTAGAAGGAATGGCATATGCTAAAGAGTGGTGTCTGAAAAGTCTTTCCTTAGCTTCTGTCTCCCTGAAATACCCAATACAGGGTGCGTGTAATTCCATATCTACAAGCCAGTTTTCACAAGTAGGATGATGTGCCCCAAGCATTCACATGTGAAACCCTGATCCCAATGTGATTCCAAATACCTTTGGAAATGTGGGTTCTGCACAGTAATTAGGTCCTGAGGATGGAGCCCTCATGATGGAATCAGTACCCTTGTAAGAAGAGACACAACAGTTCCTGTCATGTGAGGACACAGGGAGAAGACTGCCATCTGGGGACCAGGAAGAAGATCCTTGCCAGGTCCTCTGGCACCCTGATGTCAGGTTTCCAGACTCCAGAACTGTGAGAGATAAATGCCATCACTGTCCTGGCCATCCTATACACCATGCCCTCATGTCCACCAATGTATCCCATGAAATATGCTTCCTCGGCTGTCACACTGCTGCTCCATTTGTCCTGAGAGGTACAAAGGCAGTGAGAAAACTGCTTTGCTTGCTGTGTGTTGCTTCTGGTAATGGCGTAGGCTGAGAGCACATGCCATTGTCACTGTCTCTCGATTTACATCAAAGTTTAAGTCTGACTCTCCTATTCACTCACCCTGTAATCCTGGACGTGTCATAACTGCCCCAACCCTCAGGGCCCTCATTTGTAAAATGAGGATAACAACTTATCTATTTCCTGTGTTTGGTATTTCATAAAATGTCAGGCATATAGCAAGTGCCTAATAAATGCTAGGCACTATCAGTACTCCCGTCATAGGTATGCATTGATTTTGAAAGCTCCAACAAAACATTCAGATACTTGGTTCATATCTTCTGCTGAATAATTTTAACTCTCCCCTCACCAATTTTTTCTTTTCATGAACCATTTTCTACATTCTAAATTAATTTTTGCTTAATGGCTGTTTACCTTACCTTTGGACTCTGGCTTTTTAAAGAACATGTGGAAACACAAAACCTTGAAAATAAAATGTTTGCCATTCCCTTGCAGGTAGGACATCTCCTTTATGGCATGCAGGCACTTCAGGGTTGGAGGGTGTATACAGGTCTAAGCTCCTCAGAGCTTCACACTCCCCTTACAACAGTAGTTGGTGGGACTTGACCAGCACCTCTGAAACGTGATGGTGTAAGTCCTGAGTTGTTGCAGTCACCTTAAACCACAAGATGAGATTGTGACTGAGAGTGGAAACAGCCCAAAGGAAGTATACTAAAAAGATTACACAAGAGAAACTGAATACTAGCAAGATTGTCTACCTTAAGCTAAGCAGCTCTGGGGATCTCCAGTTATAGGACACAGCAAATTTTTGTGCTTGAAACTGGCCGGGATTCGATTTTCTGTTATATTCAGCTCACAATGAACCATAGCTGATACAAGTGAAGTCACTACTGACATATATTGCTGAAGAAAATCAAGGATACAAACCTTAGAAAACCAAGCCTTTTGGTTTTCCAAGCCTTTTCTAGCATTGGAAAGCCCATGCACAGAAAGAGGGAGTATGGGCTACTATGAGACATGAGTGTACATGAGGGGTAAAAAAGTTTATGTAGATGCCCCAAATTTAAAATACCATAGTAGCCTTAGTTTCTAGCTTTCCAAGCATAGCACGCATTATTTATATCTCTATATGTCTAAACCTCAAAGCATCTGTACCACTAGATCATCAATCACATCTGCCTGTGGATAATAATCATGTCCTATCAATTAGTATTTTTCATTCTGACAGATGGTAGGTCTCTTAAAGAGATCATGTCTTACTCACCTGCAAGCTTCTAGCCCAGAATTTGACATATGTATTCAATAAATGCTAACATAAAATACATAATTATATTAATATGAAAAAAGTCCCTAGAGAAATTGATTGTTTTTGCAAATAGGAATCTATTGCTTTGACCTAAATAGTCATATGGAGAGAGAGACAGAGAGGGATGCCAGTGCCTGTGAAACTAGAGCACCCCTTAAGTCCACACAGATTCAAAACAATGGGAATGGTGATCCCTGGAGCTGTGCAGTGGGAAAACTTCAGCAAGGTTTTTAAACTAAAGAAGGTAAAACAACGTTGATTCTCTATCTTCATGATAAACATGAGGAGTTGTGAATTTATTGAAATTTAAATATGATTTCTTACCAGTTTCTTTTCCTAGTGACAGTAAGACTAACTCTTCCACTTACCAAGTATAGATATTTTTCTGCTTTCCTTTCTTAATCTTTCATAAATTATGAAATAAACTCAATTTGATATTTCAGGATCTGATTAGAGAGGTAGCCATAGCAATATCAGTTATATTTCTTAGAACTGTAGTATTGATTTAGGAATAACAAAGACAAAACAATGTATTTTATTCCACTGTGCTCTGATTGTAGGTTTCGGAATCTTTCAGGCCAATATGGCGGCATCCACTGAAATGACCAATCATCATCCTCTGCTCTCTGGCTGCCATTATAATGTGTCTTTTACATTAAACATAGTAACAAATTTGTAGATGGTATAGTATAAACATCATTTTAAAATATTTCGTTGCTTCTATCTGCTAAGCATTATGCTAGGGATACGAAAATGAAAAGAATAAACAAGGTCTTTCTTATAAAAATGATCTGATAGGCATTTAGGATAGAACTTAAACCTTCTTCCTGCCGTATTATAATCATACTTTATTCGCTTGACTGTGTCTCTGTTTCTCTCCCATTTCCATGTGCTGTGCTTTACTGTTTTTAGAGAATTCCTTTTATGCCATGGAAGAGACAGCAGCACATAGCAAAGGGAGTATAGCAGGAGGAAATCAGTTAACAATTAAGGGCACAGACTGGGCGGGTTCAAACCTCAGCTACCCTTTATTTCCATTTCCTAGCAGTGTAACATCTAGCGCTCTAGGCGGTGTGTAGAAAGGGTGCCCTCATGTCCCAGGGCTACTGGGAAGAGGAATGAGGTAAATGTACAAAGGTAACAAACACAATGCCTACTGTGTAGTAAATATTATATAGATACATTCTAAAAAATCAGAATTTGCCTCTGGCTTCATCCTTTATAACATTACAGAAATTATCCATTCTCAGCACTATAACATTGACTTCATGGGATACAATCAAGACTTACGAGCAGGAGAGCTTAAGGGCCCTTAAGCTCTCCAGGTTTGGAAGTACACTCAGCTAGGAAGGTCTTAGGTCCTCCCAGCACACTCCTTTCAAAACAACTATTATATTCTGTGTTTGGAGGAGGACCGGTATCATCCCCACAGATGACTATCTACCAAATGGACTGTAATCCAAGCCCTGGGAAATGCCTTGGCTTTTATCTGAAACAGGGCTCAAAGGACATATTCCCTTTTGCTTTTTGGACTGCGTTTCTGATTACATTTGGCTGTTAAAATTTATGTGAACAAAAACTCTCCTGTTTTCACTCACAAAAGATTTGCTTATTAAATGAATGCAGGAGGGGTCAAACTGACTCCACCGTCATGTATAAGAGATAGAAGCATTTTCCTGATTCCCTTCTTTTTCTTCTCTCATGAAAGCACATGGAATGGGTGGGGGCTGGGGGACATGGGACATGCAGGGAGAGGCCTTTATTTATGCTATTGAACAGCTTCTCATGTCACAGCTTCTTGTGTCTTCAACACAAGTTTAAACAGGTAGAAGACAATAATGAACTCTTCCAACAGAGTGGGATTTTGAGAATTTCCACATAAGTTTATTCTTTTCTAATAGTTATGAGGATATTTCCATTGTTTATCCAGCTCGCTACCAGAAATGAGTAGACACGTGAGATTTTCATGTTGTTAGAACAATTTCTCAAGGAATTACAATTCTCCCTTTTCATTATTAGAGAAATCAGTCACAAAAATCAAAGTGGGCCTGTGGTTTTCTTTTCTGGAGACCACCATGGGTTTATCGGGTTAAGAGTTAAACAAGGGTATTTGTTTAACTATCCTGCTTTTTTTTTAATCCTGCTTTTTTCAAGCAGGATAACTTTACGAGACAGCTTTCTCACTTTTGGAGGATCAAATTTGATGTTAAGTGAAGTTAGTATTTCAAAAATAAGTTTATTGACTTCTACCTAAAAACAGATAGGTGATCAGAAGTGTAATTCAAAATAATACCAAAAATGTTGTTTCTGTTCAGAATCAAGACAACACAGAGTATAGCAGCCTCTTACTGCAATTGGTTTTTCTATCTAGTGGCTTTTCTCTTCTTTAACTACTAAGAATTGCTGTGACTACCCTGCTAGGACTTGAAGGAGGAATAGCATGCCTAGAGTCAAAGTTCTAAATGAAAATCATTAGAATAACCTGAGTCAGGAAACCGGTGAAAGAGCAAAGCACTTACTAGGTGCTGTGGAAACTTCCACAGGTTGAGAGAAGGACCAGGAGGTGAGAAGCTAGCAGCAGATGGGATCCCACTCCCTCTCTGTGCACATCCGTAAGGGAACAAAACAGTGAAGGAAAAGAACCTAACACAGCCCTAGAAGGTTTTATTTACCTGGGCTACTGAAGTCACTACCTATAAACAATAGTCCTTCATAATTAAACTTTAGCTTTCAGATCAGCTAGTGATTGGCTTAATTTTTGTTTCTGCGATTTGTATGAATGGGAAGACGCTATCTGGGACTATTTGAGAGGAAATACAATTTTATAATTAAAACATAATCAGACTGCCTCTAGAATGGTTCTGGAGTAATCTAGTTATAACGGAGCAGTCCCTTCATTAATCACATATATCATTTGGCTCAAAGTAGCTGGTGCTTCCAAGACAGAGGTGGGGGGAGAAATGAATGACTGTGACCTATCTGGCCAGAGCCCAGGTAATATTAGCAATTTCTGTGTCCTTCCTGACTCTGGCAGCTTTTATGGCTTGTTGTCAGAAAGACTCAAGCATGGATTTGCTTTACAATGTTCGACTGTTCTTTTTTTTATAAGGGCTCCATGCTCATTGAAAAAAAACTGAAAAACTCAGAAAATATACAGGAAAATATACATTGTCTATAATTCTGTCCTGTAATAATATTAACACTGTAGATGTACATTTATATACACACAACTGGGCAACACACACATACAGACATACACACATGTATATGTAGTGTAAATTAGGATATGTTTAATTTACATATCTGTAGAGTGTTTATTTACACTTAATGTTATGCATACAAAATATATTGGTATGTAAATATATACATTTTAGGTTCCAGGTTTTTCCAAACTTTTCTGAGCTTAAAACAGATCTTTCTGATTCTCAAACTGTATATTCTCCTTATTTTTTCAGCCCCACTTATTTCTCCTAGATCAAAATGTACACTGTATAGGAAAAACAAGTTTCCCACTACTCAAGTTTATATGGTTCTGCATTTTAGCATCTAAAAGGAGGTTCCAGTGACAAGAGTGATACACAGAAGAGAGATGATTACCCCAACATCATAGGTGACAAAAAACAAAGCATAGGTTTAAAAGACATTGCCAAATACAAGTGAAGTATTTCCAGCTTTATTCCAACTGATAGATGTAGGGGCCAAGGGGTGGCTTGGATAAAATGAGCAGCTGCCAAATATCAAGGGTTTTGTGAAGTTGGAGATATGGGGAAAGGAAGGGATGTACGATTAGATCCACCCAGTAAGGAAAAAATGCAGATAATAATGCTCCTTAAACCATTCAAGAATACTCATGAACATCCTGCTATAAAGCAGAAGAAAAGAGGATGTAAAAATCTACCCAGTGCCAGCATAGCTTCTTTGGTGCATGCTCACAACATGAGAGTTTCACTGTGCATTCATGGCCCTGTGGTCTATACTGGAATATGTGTAATATGTTTATTAATCTCCTATTATACCCTTTACAAAGGCCATGGATCATGCCACTTATTCTCGTGTTACTAACACAATCCCAAAGCAAAAGTAATGAAAAGGAAAATAAAGCAACAACTAAAAACAAGGGCTAGAAATCAACAGTGTTTAGTATGAACCTAGTGACTCCTCAACATTAATTGATTTAGTGTGTAGGAGTTAAGAAAGTCTGTTTCACACTATCAATTAACTAGCAACCCTTAAAGAGAGATGAAAGAGCAGATATGTGTGGGAAAATAAACCAAATAAGGCTGCCTGGTTGTTCATACTGGGGGTTCCTGGCTTAATGCAACCACTTTCACATACCGTTTCGGCTCAATAAAGCTTTTCGTAATGCTGGTAGGTGATGGGTTTATGCAGCAGTGAATGCTCCCCTGTCACTCAAACTGTTAAACAGATCTTTACTGCAGGTAATCATAGGCTCTCTGGATCATGGGCTAAGGGATAAAATTGGACCAGAGGATCAGTTACATAATTCCTATTCCCCAGACCACACTGGTGTGGAAGTTGTAAATGTATGGGGATATTTGTAGCATGGTTCTCTCTTTCTAACCTCATCCAGAGGATTTCTCGTCTTCCTAATTTTTCCCCATAGATATCTTGGAGTCCCATGGAGTTTTCAGTGGCCAGTGAACCTGTGACAGCATCTCACAAGAATCATGACCTCCAGGCCCATCATTCTGGAAATGGTACCCAAAGCAATGTTAGTTGGTACTTTCAATATCTCAAGCACTATATAGGAAAAGAGCTCCTCCCTCTCTTCACTATACTTAATTCAGAATCCCTGTCTCCTGAAATGCACAGCTTATGTACAATGCTATATCATATTACTCCTCCCCTCTTATGTAGGGGTTTTTTAATGATCCAAGCTTATGTATATTATACCTTTAGATGAGTTCCTTCCCAAGTAGCTAGGGTAAACCCAGTGTATGGGCTATATTCATGGCAGAACAGAACATCCAACATAGGCTTCACCTAAGATCTATGCTGCATTTGTATTATTGCTTTAAGCTCCCTTTCGTTCATTGAATATCAAATAAGAGCTAATATTTATTGATCATTTACTATCTGTAAGGCCTTAAGTGCTTTATGTGAATTATGGTATTTGATCTTAATAACAACTCTAGGAGTCAGGTATCATTATTTCCTTTGCAGATGAGGAAACTGAGGTTTAAAGAGCTTAAGTAATTTACCTGAAGTTTCCAATGACAGGGATGATACTTGGGCATACGTAACACCTAAGGGAACTGGTATCTTTGTTGACGTTTATGGAACCTACCCCACACCAGACAGTATGCTGTAGTCTTTCCCATTATTTCTCACACTAGAAGTTAAATATGACTTTAAGTTTTACCTGACATAGCAGAGCCTCAGATCTTACGGGCCACACTTTAAGGGATCAATATACATATTTCTCTGTTTCATCATGTTTCATAAATAATTCCTTTAAGATTTTCAAATTCTAATTTTTACACCCCACCTTTTCACTCCTTTCATTAATAAATCAATTAACAAATGAATATTCAATTGACTATAATGAGCCAGGAGTTTTGAGTGAGGACGGTTCAAAGGTGCCAAGTCTATGATTTCACCTAAGTGAGTGTATAATTCTGAAGGCAATGGTCTCATACAATGAGAAAATAAGAAACCATTGAAAATTAGAAGTAAAAAATTCTGAAGCCTCCAGTCTTGTTTCTTTACTATTATTATGCAGTGCTGGCCTCTGGAGGCAGAGTCTTTGATTTCAAATCCTAGCTCAGTTACAGTTGTTCCCTGAGTCTAGTTCACTTAAAGATTGATTAAGTCTCGTTCCGACAACTACAAGTGACCAGCACGCTACTCCCCTCTTCTCTTCTATATTAATGGCAAGGATTAAGTAAAATGACATATGTAAAGCACGTAACCTGCTACCTAGCATATCACAATCATTTCATAACTATTTACTATAATTGTCCTAAATGATCGAAGAATAAGAGACTCCAAATCTTTTCCTTCTGCATCAAAATCTGTGTGCCATTGGCCAATCTTATTTGTTTTGGAAGATGAAGTGTCATTTCTCACCCATTAGCTTATTCAACAAACATGTATTGTATGCTCACTGTCAGACTTCTCCTTTCCAAGGAAAACTACTTACCTCTTATTTTAACTGATTTTTTTTCTTAAATCATGTTTGAATTTTAAATCTCCTTTTCTCTACTTACTCTTCTTACGTGTCTGAAAGCTAAATACAGAGGGTTTCAACATATGATGGTTCAACTTTTAATTTTTGGACTTTACAATCATGCAGAAGCAACATACATGAAATAGAAACTATACTTTGAATTTTGAATTTCGATCATTTCTTGAGTTAGCAATATACAGTACAATACTCTCGCATGATGTTGCATGGTGACTGCAAGCCAGAGTTCCCAATACTCTACATTGTATTGCATTAACAGCATTTTTGGAGATTGTGTTTTCACATCCCATTATGTCTACAAAATGCCCATCTAAGTCTCCTGCTTTTGGTTACAAGAAGAAGAGGAAGGTAATTATAGATGCTCCTCACTTATCATGAGGTTACATCCTGATAATGGAAGTGTTCTGAGGACAATTAAGGTAGATTAGACTAAGCTGTGATGTGAGGTAGGTTAGGTGGATTAAATGCATTTATTGTCCATGTATTTTTCATGTATTTTGATCTTAATAACCACTCTAGGAATCAGGTATCATTATTTCCTTTACAGGTGAGAAAACAGGTTTAAAGAGCTTACAATGACCTCGGGATATAACCCCATCATCAGTCAAGGAGCATCTGTAGGCCCAGATAACTTTCCTCTGGGACCACATAACTACCTGAAACTCACCCACTAAGTTTCCTCTCCACCAGTGCTTATCCTCTTGAAATAGTATACACATTGCCTTCACTTCCTGCTTACTCATTTACTTTTCCATTCAGAAAATATATGAATATCTATGACTTCAGTGATGTGTTAAGCAATAAAACGAATAACATATGAGCTCATTCCTGAGATGGTTGTGGATATTTTTGTTCCTTGATGAACTTGAACTACGGTAGTTCATTTAGTTACCCTTTATCTGCCAAATCACTCAACTCAAGACTCTTTTCTTCAGTCTTCATTGACTTCCACCTACCAAGGAAGCTGATGTAAGAAAACCTGCTGAAGTAGTCCCAAACAATTGTTAAGACTATTTCTAATTCCTAAAGGGAGAAGTGAATTGTGTGTTTATGTGTAATTGAAGACAGACATAGAGGAGAAAACAGGTGAACATAGGTAGGGTGGCATGAGTGATCCCCCCCCAAATTACTTCAAATTCAGTTAAGGAAACATTAGAAGTGGCACAGAACTATATCGCCAATGGTCAATATCACAAAACACATGACCCATCTGAAGCAATTTGCTTAGGAAATACAATAGATTTCTTCAAGGTAATGAATACTTGAACAATACTTCTTCCTGTGAAGAAGCAAAAAGAGCACCGTAAAAGCGCTCTTTGTAGCCCTTCTGACCCAGTTTAGTCACTAGTTTAATATTCAAAGAGCATATGTGTCCTTTTCCCTTTAGGAATTTTGATGTTCAAAGGCAATTTAGGTCATTGGCTCCTGTGACAGCAATTCCCCTGTGAGAAAGCTATATTTAAGCATCCATATCTTGTATTATTGATAACACAAGGCCTGGGAAGTTTAACAGCTTATTCTCTGGGCTGATCAGAAGCAATTAAATCAAGACTACTTTCTTTTATAAGGATACGTGTGTGCTTTGAACACCAAATCTGTGAGAGTAGAGTTCTAGCGTAAGTTTCTCTCTTCAAATATACTGTAAGCATCCCCTCCACATCAGAGAAAAATCAGAGACAACAATTATAAAAACATTACATTTTTGGTTCCCCACGTGAATATTTTTATCTTGGTAGTAAACGGAATGAGTTCTTTTAAAGGCAAAGCAAAACTCCCTTATGCTCTCAAATCCGTTCCCATTAAGTCAAGAGAACCATCTGCCCTTTGTTTCTATGCTGGTCTAGCTCCACTTGGGGTTTTGGAGAGCCGGGAATACAGTTTTATTCATCACTGTGATCCTAGCACCTAGTTCAGTCTAGACCACATAGCTGATTTCTTTCTTTTTTTTATTTAATTCTTGTTCAAGTACAGTTTTCTGTCTTATATTCCCAGCCCGGCCCCTGCCCAGTGCTTCCTACCTCCCTCCCATTTCTGCACTCCACCTTAGTTATTGTCCATGTGTCCTTTATACTTGTTCACATGGGTCCATCCCCTTTTCTCCTGTGATTCTCTCCCCTCTCCCCTCTGGTCCCTGTTTCGTATTTGAGTGTCGTTGGTCATATTTTGCTTGCTTGTTTGTTTTGTTGTTTAGATTCCTGTTAACAGTGATATCATATGGTATTTGTCTTTCACTGCCTAGGTTATTTCGCTCGGCATAATGCGTTCCAGTTCCATCCATGATGTTGCAAAAGGTAGGAGCTCTATTTGTCAAATACATTTTCCCCTAAGAACATTTTAGAAACAAGATATAAATTCCAAAGCACTGAGCACTGCAATGAGATTTTTCCTGTCCTAGCTCCCCGCACTTTGCCCTCTTTTCCCTCAAGCCTACCTTCCTTAGCTACACTGACCCACGTGGTGTCATCCAACATGCCAGGCTCATTCACGTGACAGTGCTTTTGCCTTCATTCTGTTTCCCATCTGGCATGTCCTTTCCCTCAGTGTCTTCTTGTTGAAATCATCTTTTAAAATTTATACAGTCCAAATATGGATTTTATGGTTCCTTTTTTCCTGAAGAAAAATTAATTAGTTCACATACTGTTCTCTTATAATATTTGGAACATTTTCTACTATATTTTTATTAGAAAGCATTATGATTAATCGTCCATGTCAATATCTCTCACCAGTTGGTCAGATCCTAGAATGCAGAGATTATATAATTTTCATATTTGTATTGCTAATGCTTAGCACGGAGTTGAAACGTTGCAAATGCTTGAAAGTATTCACTGAATTAAGTTGATTTATGGTTCTCAGTGCAGTACATATGCTTTGTCCCGTTCTGATAAACCAGTATTTATTATGCTCTCCCAAAACTTGTGTTTTAAGTGAATTTTGAGGTATAGTAAAATTTTTTCAAAAACTAGTCAGAGAAGTTGTGTTGTAGTTTTTAGTAAACATATTATTACCTCATACTCTCTTTTACATAAGAGGACTATAAATAAGTAAAGAGGACAAGAGCGTTGGTCATTCAAAAATACTTATCCCTTATAAATCACATGCTAAATTTTTTAATTGAATTCTGATTGTAACCCAACTAAATACCCCTATTAAGTTTTCTAATTATGAAATAAGAACTATTAAAAATGGAAAATGAAATAGAAACCGTAGAACAAAGTGAGAAGAATATTCTCCCTTATCATCTGAGTATCCTGTGAAAAGGAGTCTTTCAACTTGATGAGGTCAAAATATGACTATGTATTTGAGAAGCCTGCCAAATAAAGTCTGAGATTTCAGAAGCCAAAGTTGTAAAAAAAAATATGAAACAGTGTCACAGTAATTTGTGTCATTGTTATCTTTGAAATTTACTTGCAACGGACCTCAAAAAAACAAAACCAACCAAGACCCTGTCCCAAACACAAAGATCTTGCCAACTGCAGAGATTTGGGAGCCAGTAAGTCTTCAAAAGCACCAAAAGTGGTCTAAGCATAATTGATGAAGGAACTAGTTGTTTTGGGCTGGGGGGACAGAGTACACTCACAAAGATATTCTTTTCTTCTCTTGAGTTCCATGAAAGCTAACAATAACCACTATACAAGTTTGCAGTTCCAACACTCACTATGACATTTCATGCATAGCATATATCTGAGAAGTTTGAGGAAATCATGAATTCCTCACTCAGTTAATGACAGCCTATGTCTTCTCTCTGAAATGTAGACACTCACTACCAAATCAAGCCCTACAGAATAACTATAACTGAGAACAATCAGACTCATTTATCATCTTTTCAAGGGTGGCTATCACCACTAATATGCATCTATCCCTAGAGATATAGCCAACATTTTGTAAAATGTCCTCATGTTAACATTAGCTGCATAAATCTGTAACCTATCACACCCCAATTTTCCTTAAAAGCCACAAGCACAATTGTTTTTATTTACAATTTGCAGCATTATGTTTCAAAACAGCGAAAACTTGAGTGTTCCTCATGTGCCAGGCCCTATTCTTAGAACTTTATATAAAAAACATAGCATGTAAACGAGCAAAACCCATTTGTTTCTCCCTAATACATAGTACAGGAATTAATATTATTTCTATCTTTACTTTATTTAACATCACTCAGTTACAAATTCCTTATCTGAGTACTGGAAATAATATTATCTTGTTAGTAAAGGTTCAGAGGGTATAAATCATGAATCTTGGTTTCTAGATGCAATAACAGCTCAATAAAAGTTCATTTCCTTTCCCTCTTTCCTCAGTTTTATGCATACACGTTTTGCTATTGTTGCTATTTTTTACAAATAATTTTACATGTGAAATTTAACATCACATTACTCATCAGAAAAATTAAAATTATAATACAATAAAATGTAATACAACTATGCACCCATCAGAATGGCTAAAATGAAAAAAAAAGAAGGACAATGCCAATTTTGGTGAGAATATGCAACAATCAAAACTCTCATTTGTTGTCTTAAGGGCTGTGTGAAATATTATGACCGTTTTGAAAAACTCTTTGGCAAGTATCCAGTAAGGTCAAATACATGCATGCCTACTTTATAATCTAGCAAGTCCATTTCTAGTATGTAACAAAACAAATAAGTGCATACATTCATAAGAATGTTCATAGCACCTTTATTCATAGGCACTCAAAATGGGAAATTTCCCAAATGCCAGTCAACAGGGAAAAGGATAAAGCAATATGGTGTATTCATAGAACATAATATTACACAGAATGACAGACAAAACAAAGTGGATGTCAGAAATATTGTGTTGAATGGAAGAAGCCAGGTAGGAGTAAGTACTGTGTGATTCCATTGATTCAAAATTCTAAATCAAGCAAAACTATGGTAAAGTGATAAGAGCCTGACAGCAGTCACCTGGGTGGCAGTGACTATGGTGGTGCTGACCGGGAAAGGGCATCAGGGGACTTTTCAGGGTCAGGTAAATGAATATGCCTCACCATGAGTGGTGATAGTCACGTAAGTGACTATATTGATAAAAAATTATTGAGCTTACAGTTAAACCTCATGAACTTTACTGTATGTAAGTTTATCTCAGTTTAACAAACTTTTCTTGATGGTGTTCAACAGTTCACTTGGGTAGCGTTTACCTGTCAGAGCCTTTTACAGGAGGGTGGAGGGTGGCCATCTCAGAGCAGTCGGCTGCATCTGGACAGTCCTGATGCCCACAGTTCAGGTGGTAGTTGCACAGGGACATGTCCGAATGCACACCTGCTCCTTCAGCTCAGTGATAGGCCGCATCGACAACTGAAAAGTAAGCTCCCGATTTCATTCGCCTAACATTGTAGAAAGTCCAAAGCAAAAGAAAGTCTTTACGCCATAGCTTTTGTTTACTATAATTCTTATAAGGCCATTATCACTCCAAATGAGGACATTTTAAAATGTATAACACAGGAGAAAACATTTCTCCATAATGAGGCAGTTTGTAAAGTAGTTTGGATATGAAAAATGAGTTTGCCGGGGGCACAAAAAAAAAAAGAAAAGGGAAGATCCCTCCTACAGTGTAACACTCTTAATAGAGCATTCTGCAGCTGCTGAGCAATTCTTAAATGACTATTAAATCTGGTTCGCCTCTGCATTTGCTCCGCTGGGAGCAATGGTGCCATCTCCAGAGCTTCGAGGCAGAGGGTGAGGAGGTGGCAGCATCACACTTCACTGGGGCAGCCTAAACTGAGCAGACTGTTGAGTGAGTGAGAGCTGCATACCAGAGCAATACACACACACACACACACACACACACACAATATAAATATACACACATATATACCCACGCCCACCACCAGCAGCGGGCCCTTGCTTCACATCACTGTCCTCAACCCACTGCTCAGCACAACATTTCATTTAGACTGGAAATTTCAGCTCCCTTCACGGGACGGCCTCCATGAGCTGTGCTCTCCAGGCAACCACCTTGCCTTTGTAAATGCCACTCTATTTGTCTGGAATATTTTTTCCACCCCAACTTTCTATAAGTATTGCCTTTGATGTGCAGATAAGGACTTACCTTTTCTAGTTACTCCCAGGCTGTCTTTGGCCATCCTTATGTATACTCACCAATATGAAAACATAGAGCAAGGATGTGGTGTCATCACCAATGTGCTCATCTTGGCTCCTTAACTTCATGACTAGCTCCTTTTGATTGCGGCCCTACTATTTTTTATTTTTCAATTTTTAGTACATTTGCACTATTTCTGACACACAGTAATAGATGATTGCAGAACAAATAAGTGTATGAACAATGAATAAATGTGGGTGAAAAGCTGATTTTACATTCCTGTTTCGATTTGTGAATTATTGTACAATGAAAACAAAGCAATACTCAGTTTGGCAGAATTTAATGTGTATGAACTTTTCTCCTTCAAAAGAACATAGACAAAAACAGGATTATTCTGATTAAAACATTATCCTCTCTTATATGGAACTCCTTTAAGCATGGTTAATTATTTTAAAAATCATAAAACTTCTCTCGTATTCAGTTTACTGTCCCATCACTATCTCTAAGCAATGCGATTTTTCTTTTTCTCAGGAATATGAAATTGAGATGGTGTAATTTCATTCAGCCAGCAGAGCTGACAAACCCACTAAAAGCTTCACATGACCTTTCAGCAGTGGTGAAACCATAAACAGTGGGGGGACTCCAGGAGGCCTTTAAGGGGACATTGGAGCTCATCATACCATCTTGTAGTGGGGCTCTAAAAGCATTTCTTCTTGATTTCAGTGTGTTCCTACAATAGGGGAGAACCTACTATTTTTCCAGGCTCTATGCCTCTTATCAGAAATATTGCCTCTGAAGTACCCCTAAAATCAGGTAATATGGTTGGAGTTCATTCCCTCCTGCTATATATTAGCAAAGCATGTACGCTAATTGGTTATCTTCACTTGTAGCGTGAAATCTTTGTCTTGGATTACTTGCAGTACCTTTTAGGCTTGGGTGGCTTTCAGAACCATTAAGCTATTGTATGTCTAGGGGATTCATGCTAACTGAATTAGCAAAGCATTGTACCTACATCTTTGCTAAGAGTCCATTCCCACCCACACTGCATACTCAAAGAATGAGTCTCGATGGCCAGAGTTATATGTGGTGATTTAATTTCTCTGAACTTAGTTATGCAGGCAAGGGTGGTTATCTGATCAAACCTGATTCAATGATGCTCCTCAAGAGTTTGGGAAACACAAACCCAGAAGATGTAAGGAATGCAACTGCAGGATCATATACAGCTGGACACTGTGGCAAGTGTCAGTGAAATACAGGGTAAGAGAGGAAGCTGTTCTATGAAACAACAACACAACAACAACAACAACAGTAAAGAGTTGATGAGCCAAGAGACTCTAGGGCCACATAACAGAGAAGCCTAGATCCCTGTTTTGCCTGGCTGTATTTTCATGCCAGTTTCTGAGTATCCTAAAGAGAAGCCTTAGGGGACATTTTTTATTTAAGTTAGCATGTGTATTTCTCTTATTTGCAAACTACATTTAAAAGAGTAATTCTAATATAACTGTAACAATGATTTATTCAATGGTTAATTTTATATATAAGCTCATCTATGCCACAGTGACCAGATACTTGGCCAAGCATAATTCTGGATATTTCCAAGTGGGCGTTTCTGAATGAGATACGCATTTAAATTAGTGGTCTTTGAGTAAAGCAGATTGTTCTCAATAAAGTGGGTGAGCCTCATCTAATCAACTGAAAGCATAAACAGGAAAGAAAGGCGAGCCTTCACTGAAGCAGAAAGAAATTCTCAAGTTGACTGCCTTTGGATTTCATCTGCAACAGTAGTTGCTCCTGGTTCTACAATAGACTGCCTTTGAACTCCAACTCTTTCCTGAGTTTCTGACCTGCCAGTCTCCACCACCAAATTTTAGACTTGCCAAACCTCTACCTTCATGTGAGCTGATGGCTTAAAATAAATCTCTTGATTCACATATGCACACACATTCTATTGGTTCTGTTTATCTCTAGAGAACCCTGACCAATACAACCTATAATAACTACAAAGTATAATTAGTTATACCTAAATAAAATATATTCCCTAGATCCAAATTACTACAAAAGACATCTTAAATTTTGTTTATTTGCATTGCATCATTTGTTTTATTTGCATTGCATCATTTCTGTTTTATTAGGTTGAAAGAAAAGAGCTCATATTTGCTGAATAGTGAATATAGTGTATGCCAGTGATTTTCAACCTTTTTCATCTCACAGCATACATAAACTAATTACTAAAATTTGGGGGCACAGCAAAAATATACTATATTTTTGGCCAATCTGACAAAAATAGATAAAATTTTGATTTATTCACACCAGCCATTGATGTGTTGGCTGTTATCCTTTTTTTTTTAATTTGACAATCTACAAGAATAGAGGTCAGTGCTCTTGACTAAACAGGTTTGACTATATTGCATGTTTTAAATATCCTTGCTACACACATGTGAAAATTGCTAGTATAGGCCAACACCAAACATGTACTAAATTCTGAACAATACAAAGCAGTATTTTTATTTGATTTATAACTAAGAAAACTCAGCTGCAGATAAGTTTTGTATCTTGTCAGTGATCACTTTGAGAATATGCCTTTTAATTCTTTTTTTGTCAAGTACCCGAATAATCCATGTCTTTGTATTGCCAGTACATAACTCTGTAATCTCGTTGGGTTTCACATTAAAAGAAAGTTAAAAAAAGGGGACTGATGCAAGATGCAGAGAAGTACAGAGAGAATTCTGAGTTTGGAATTTTAAAAAATCCACTAATACATGGCTTAAGCTATCTGGGAGATATATATTAGCTACAAAGAGGAGTAATTGTGTTTATTACACTTGTTTCTTGTTTCACAGGCTGCTGTGAAGTTCAGTTCGTTTTACATAAAAGAAAGGTAGCTACAGATTAGAAAGGACTTTTCAAATGTTACATTGTAACATCATTTAACTTACAACCTTTATACATTTTGGTATAGTTTGTAAATGATGACATTTTGAAGAACTGAGACATTCCTTTTTTTTAAAGAGAGAAGGATACCCTAACATATACTAAATGCGAGTTACACTGGGGCAGCAAGCTCACCACACTCTGCTCCCCAGGGAGCACAAGAAGATGTTATAATTATATAAATAATTTACTCTAAGCTCTTTCATTTATCCCAGTAATCTTAAAATATACAGGGCCCTCGAGGGTTTCTGTCATTCCTACTTAATTCAAGAACATTACAACTATAAGGGACCTGAACAACCATTTCGTGACTGGCAAACTGCAGTCCGCAGACCAAGGTCCACTTGCCTCTGTTTGTGTACAGACAGTGAGCTAAGAACGGTCTTCAAACATTTAAAAATGTTTGAAAACAATGAAAATAGAAATATTTTTGTGATGTCACATGAAGTTCTAATATCAGTTTGTCTTTGTTCAGGCTGCTATTAAAAAAACACCACAGACTGGGTGGCTTATAAAAGCAGAACTGTATTGCTCACGGTTCTGAAAGTTCAAGATCAGAGTGCCATAATAGTCGAGTAATGACCCTTTTCTCCATGACAGACTTTGCCTTGAATCTTCACATGGTGGAAGGGGCTCCCTAGAGCCCCTTTTATAAGGCACTAATCCTAGTCTTAAGGGTTCTATCCTCATGACTTAAATCCCTCCCTAACGCCCTACCTGCTAATATTATTACCTCTGGGGACTTAGAGTGTCAACATATGAATTTTCAAAATATGAACATTCGGACTATGGCACAGTGTTCATGAATAAGTTTTATTGGGACACAATTATATTCCTCTGTTATATGTTGTCTATAATTGCTTTCTCAAAATACAATAGCAGAGTTAAATAGTTTTGACAGAGACAGTATAACTCACAAGTCCATTTATAATGTCTTTTATTTTTTTAAAAATTTGCCAACACTGCCCTGGCTGGTATAGCTCAGTGGATTGAGCGCCGGCCTGAGAACCACAGGATCGCGGTTCGATTCCCAGTCAGGGCACATGCCTGGGTTGCAGGCCAGTTCCCAGCAGGGGACTCAAGAGAGGCAACCATACATTGATCCTTCTCTCCTTCCTGTCCCCTCTAAAGATAAATAAACAAAATCTTTTAAAAAATTGCCAACCCTGATCTAACCCAATTCTGTCATTTATAGATGAGAAAACTGAGGCATTGAAAGATAAAACTATTGTTGGTAACTCAACAAGGATATTAATTAATGCAGTATAAAGGTTAAAATTTATTTTTCTGTTCATTTTAGCATGCTGAATTTAATAATAAAAATTAGCTTTAATTATACTAATCTTTAAATTAAAATATATAGCCTCTTTGTACTAATTACTGGGTTTACCTCAAACTCTTTGATTGCTCACATAAGCTAATTTCATACACAAATTCATCTTGATAAAGTAAAATATTTTCATCATTTATTCATTGAAATGAATTTATAATGTATTATTCTTCAATAGTTCTAAATAGAAGTTATTACAGAACAAAATATGGGTAAAAATTTAGTATTTTACTTGATATATCAATCAAGTTAAAATATTCCCTTCTTTTAACTCACAAAGCAATAATATATGAAACATTCAAACACTTTCAGAAAAATTGGCCACATTCAATTTTCATACAAGAGATGATTGACAATAAGATGAGAAGTAATTCCTTAGTCATTTTGTGTGCAGTGAATAGAACTAGACCAGTTATTTTCCTAAATGTAAGCTAAATTTCAGTCTTTTGTAAAATTTTTAAAAAGTGTGTCTAAAGTTAAAACATACTATTCATATCACTAGGAAGTCTCTATTGGTTTTCCAGTAAAATCAATTATCTACCCACCCTTTAAAATACATCTTGAAGAAGAAATTCTAAAGCAGTGTTCTCAACTGGGTAATTTTGCCCCCTCCCCAAAAATATTTGTGAATGTCTTGAGACTTTTTTGATTGTCACGATTGGAGATGGGAGGGAGGTCCTCCTGATCTCAAGTAGATAAAATTCAAAATTATTGCTAAACGTTCTACAATGCACAAGACAGCTAGCCCTCACAACAAATATTTATGCAGCCCAAAATATCTGTAGTGCTGATGTTAAAAACTCTATTTTAAAGGGAAATCATTAAGCTAACCGGAGGCATTCAACAACTATGAATTAAACCACCAGATTCTAAATGTTCAAGTCATCATTTATTAATGAACTAGCACTATAGAGCAAATATTTTTATGGATGTTAGTATGACAGCTCATTTTCTGAAATATCTTTATTCATTTCTTTCTTCTAGCAAAGAGATGTATCTCTTCTAGTATAGAGATTGTGCAAAAAATAATTATTTATTATTTTCCAGCCACATCCATCTTTAATCTTAACCAACATACGGTAAGATAATTTTCTAATGATTCTGATATCTTCCACAAAAAAATTTATTTTGACTTCAGTCAATTTTCTTCCCAGTGGGAGCCTAATAAACTAACACTTCTATTTGACTTTTATCCATGATACCTGATATAGCAAAATAACCTATGATTAAAACATAAAAATACAACCCAAGACACATTTACCCTTAAATGGAAATGCCAGCATACGTCACTAGGATTGTGTCTACATGGTTATCTCTAGACGTTTGCAAAGGCGTATTTAAAGGATACAGCAAGAATGGCTCAGCAAGTTTACCAGTGTAATTTTCCTTTCAATAGTCCTTACTCGAATTCATAATGTAACCCAGCCAACAACATTATTAAAGGTAATATATTAAAGTCTCTTAGAGCACTAAATTAAGAAATGCCCTTTCACCAACATAATTAATAGATGAGGTAACTTCAATCTCTTTCAGTAAATATTTTCAAAACAGACATCTGGTGCTACTCCAGCTTCTTCCTTGAGTACCTATCGGTTATGTGTTCAGGACCTTAACTCAACTTTCACCTTGGCGAACATATGAAGTGTGGGGTGGGGCCAAAGTAGGTTTACAGTTATGAGTACACAAGACACAGAGTTTATTCTTGGATTATTATTTATTAATTATTATATTATTTTCCATATGAATAACTATAAACCTGTTTTTGCCCAACCTGGCATATCATCTCAAGCTCAAGTATTCTTTAATTAGACAAAAGGCCAAGACCCTAGAATACCATTTGGTTTTTCTAAGTAGTGACTTTGAAGAACTGCGTCAAGAGCACAGTTATCCATCTCCTCCAGTATTTATGTATTCAAGTGTAATCTATCTAACACTCAAAATGTCTTAGGCTCTCTGCTAAAAGCTGCAGACACTAACTTGTCTAAGACATAGTTTTCTGACTTAAAGAAGATCTTCAGATCATATAAAAGACCTAATAATACTACAACACACTGAAAAGCAAAGGTAGAAGCACCCACTGACTTTTATGGCCATGCATATGAAAGAGTTTCATCTGTTTTTGGAGACTGAGGGACATTTTACCTTAATTCATCCAGCTCACCTGAGTTAAGTACAAAAGTATGGGCAGGAGTTAGGTAGAAGTAGGTGTGCTTCAGATTTTCCAGGAAGTTAAAATGTGCACCTGGCTGATGTGGCTCAGTGGATTAAGCATGGGCTGAGAATCAAAGAGTCCCCGGTTCAATCCCCAGTCAGGGCACATGCCTGAGTTGCAGTCCAGGCCCCAAGTACAGGGCATGTGAGAGGCAACCACACATTGCTGTTTCTCTCTCTCTCTTTCTCCTTGTCTTCCCCCACTCTCTAAAAATGAATAAATAAAATCTTTAAAAAATAGCTTGTGCAAAAAGCTCAACTTCAAAAAGATTTCATGACTTGAGGAAAGGAAAAACAAAATACGAAGGCAGAGGACAGATCACCAAGGGTCTTTTATAGCAAGGAGCTTAGATGTTATTTTATGGGAGAAGGAGAAATGAAGAATGTCACACATGGGAGCATCCTGATCTTACTCTCATTTAAAGTGAACCTTTCTGGTGGCTGTGGGAAGGGTCAATTTAAAGTAGACAGCTGCATAAATAAATAAATAAATAAATAAAGTAGACAGCTGCAGTGCTTTAGGCCCAAGAAAAAAAGAGACTGATGTTGGGAACTAGGAATAGATAGAGCGGGTGGATCAGACACATGTTTATGAGCAAACCTGACAGAACTACTTGTTTGATTACGTAAGGGTTATGAAAGCAAACAAAGCAAAAGGCATAATCCCAGGTTTTCCAGTTCGGGCAACTTGGTAAACAGGTGATTCCAGCAATTGGGAAAAGGTATCCAGGAAAAGTAGCACCTGCGAGGGAGCTTGGTTAGTTCAGCAAGAGCCGAATCATTAGGACAGAGGATAGACTCAGTGCTCTTTGGGGCAGTGTTCTGCCTTCGACCATCACTAGGTAAATGCGTGATCCCTTGAAGTAAACAAAAGGTTAATATGCCATCTTTTCTTCTAATTCAAGATATTACCTATCTGCTACACATTCCTAGCACCTAAATTAGTTTTCCTGCATGATCCCTTAAGAAACAATTTGGTAAATCATTCAATGCTCTGTGAATAAGGGGACTTTCAAGACGTGGAAACATTATGAGCCTGTACAGATGGACAGAAATATTGGGTGCTCAATGTTTAACAATAAAAAATAGATACTGAGGTGTGGTCATGCCAGAGGAATAATTCTAATAAACCAATGTCTCTTTACTAAAGTGTCACACTTCTGAAGAGATAGTCTCAGATGACACAAAGCATAAGGTTCATCTGGGTTGCTGGTTAAAATGTAGAACAACACTTTGCAAAACACTCCTTCAAGAGCTCATTTTGAAGGACAAATGTCCTTCCAAGTAAAGCAATTCCATATATAAAATATTGCTATTAGTGGATTTATAAGCAATAAAATTCTCCCTTTATCTACCTTTCATCTATTTGTCTATTAATTAAAAAACCTTGAAAAATCTTTAATCATTTGGAGGAGAAGGAGCAACCCTTACTGACGCTGTCCCTAGACAGCAATGGCCATGCTCACACCTCAGAAAAAAGAGAGAGGAGCCACTACTTGGAGAATTCCTAAATGCTTCCCAACATAAGTTGTAAGTGATAAATCTAAAAATTAAATGTCCCCTAGGAAGGGGGACATTTGTTATGCCCACCCCACCCCACCCATCAGTTATGGCATTGTATCTTTCTCACGTGCTCAGGAGCCAATTTTTTTTTTGTTCAGTTCAATTTTCCACATTTATTATTCAATACTAAGTATTGTTTTTTTAAAAAAAATTAAGTATAAAGTTATTTTAACTTTGAATGTGATGTTCCAAACAAAAACCCTGGATGTTTTTTTCCTCTTCTTCCCTGTCCAGAACCTCTTTCTTCTTTAGTTTCTGAAAACTGTAGGGTAGAGCAGGTAGGTAGGGGGATCTCCACCATTTGAGGGCATCAGGAATAACTGCTTTGGCCTTGGCCCCCAAGTGAACTGGCCTCTTATCACTCGGTATGATCACATACCACTGCAATTTAAGGGTCATGCACTTGAGTGACCACTGCAATTCCAAGGGCCATTAGAGGGGTTGTTAGATAAAGAAGGAAGGATGCGGCAGAATCTTGGTCATAGACACTGTCTTTGGGAGCTCATATCTCCATGTAAATTCAATAGAATAGAAAAATCTAAAATTGTATGTCACATGACTAAAAAATCATGAAAATATACAGAGAAATATGTAAACAAAAATTAAAAAAATACAAACGTTCCTTCAGGTTATCATGTTAGGTCATCTACAAACCAAAACAGGGCAACTGAACTCAATTTACTTGTCTACCTCTAAATGATCTTTCATGCCTAAATTTTGAAAACCCACGAACTGTTTACTTAGAAGCTTTTGCTCTCGCTATTGACAAACACGTGATCTGTTCTGCCCAGATGCCAGCACAGGAGAAGGCATTTGATCGGGTTTTCCCTCCAGCTCAGCTTAACCCACAGCAGCTTTTCTCAATGTGTGGTCCTTCGGAGAGCTGTTCACAACAGGATCACTGGGAGAGCTAGTTGAAATGCAGAGTCCTGGGCCCACCACCAACCTACTGAATCAGCACCCCTGGGTTGGGCTTTAATGTTTACTTTGCCTATGAGCTCCCTAAGTGACTCCTAAGCATTCTTTGGATTTTATATATCATTCACGTGATGGTTCAGTCCTTTACTCTTCAATAAACATTTCCTGAATACTTTTGTTAGCCACAGTCTTTAAAACTCTTTTTCATGTTAGATAATGGAGAAGGGAAAAGGATGTCATCTGGTTGCCCGTAGATGAGCTGGTTCAGTGACCCCAAGGGCTGGAGGGAGGGGGGGGGATGTGAAGCCACTGCGCACAGAGGCAGTGCTGGCTTTCCCTGCAGGCAGTCATCCGCCAGGAAGGCAGACCCTTTCCCTGGAGACGAACCTTGCCCCATATCGCTGTGGCTCCACAGTCATCCCAGAGCCAGGTGGCCCTGGACTCGGACCTCCCAGCCACATCCTCCCTCATTCCCCAGTGACCACACACTTTCATTCTTTCCTCCACAAAGAGGACGTCAGAAGACAGAGCTCTCTGGAGGGACAGGAGGGTTTCTTGTTGCCTCAGGAATTTCCTTCAGGCTGCCCGAGGAACATTTCACAAAAAGGCGAGTCGCGTGGTCACTGTTCAGCAGCCTAAGTCGAAGCCACCATTTGAAACACACCAGATACATTTTCTCTCTCCAGGGTTTTACTTTGGGCACATTTTCTTCTCTTTCTCTCATTGTGTTAAAGGGAATCTGAGGCTGGTGTGCTGAGATGAAGAGACAAAAGTTTCTTTATTATTAGGCCCTTAAATTTTCCCTGAACAATACAGCGTGTTTTCCTAAAAACAATTTGTTCTTCAGGTTTCCCGTCTCTAAGGCACTTAGTGGAGTTGGTCCCTCACAAGTTCCCTGACCTCACTCACCAGCACATCTAGATACATTAGGTATGTGTTTCTGCTCCTGCTGCAGAAACTGGTTCACTGCTATTATTTTACCTGCCATGTAAAGATTCAGAATTTTAGATATGTAAGGGAGATTTTGAAAGTCCTAAATTTAAAACACAAATTTAAATGAATCTCAATATAATTGTTTTCTAAGAGAACATGAAGGGGAAGTCAGTTTCTGGAATACCTGACATAAACTGCAGAAAACAGGCCAATTCATTTTGTCATTAGGTTATTGCTATGCTTAAGAGACAGTATGATGGATATTGATGACCATTGTATGGAATTACAGAAGTAGAAAACACCAGTACTTGGGCAGAATTGGTGATCTGAGTGCCTAACTTGATCACTATTCTTTCCATTATGTCCCTTGCGTTACCCAGTTTACTTCCATTAATCCTTTGGATAACGTAAAAAAGAGATCAGAGGAAAAAAATAAAACAGAATCCTGAGTTGTTTTTTATACTGGATTCCAAAATATTGGGAGTTTAATACACATTAGGAGTTGTTTTATAAAAAATCAAGGTATAAATTGCAAAAGGACAGTCTAAGAAAATTAGATGCGATATTACTGAATATATATAATGTACTTCAAAGAGGTCCTCTACCAAACATTCAGTGGGGTTCATACTCATCAATAATATGGAATTATATTTCTTACTTTTGTCTCAATCCCATTAGAATCAGCGATGTGCTTTTTATAGCTCACAAAAAAACTATAAAGTGAGAAGTTCTCAGGACCTTTATCCTCAGACAGTGGTTGGGACCACTACCCAACCAGGTGACAAAAAAGGAAATGGAGAAGTTTTCCTATGTTCTTGTTTCCACCACAGGTACTTAATTCACGAAGGCCCTTTTAACTTTACCTCCATTTCTGTTGCCTTAGCCCAGGTCCTCATCAATTCTCCAGGCTTCTAATCTAATCTCTTGGCTTTCAGGCCCACCACCTCCCATCCATTCTAGACATCAAACCCAGAGCATCGTACTTAATACCTGAATTGGGTGGTTACCTCCCTGCTCAGATCCCTTAAATGACACGTCAGGATGATGGTAAAATACCTTAGCTTGCTAGATAAGGCACTCTGATTTAAACTCTGTTGACACTCTGATTTGAACTCTGTTGACTATTTTAGTCTTTCTTCTATATTAATTTCTAATCCAACTTAATTATTTTTAGCCCCAATTAAGTATTCTCTTCAATGCCCACAGAGCATGGCAAGCTTCAACACAGGAAATCACAACATTGGATCCAAGTCAAGGACACCAAGCTATAGAGAGGTTAAATAACTTACCCAAGTTCACACAGCTGGTTAGGAACACAATGGAACTAGAACCCAATGTTTAGCCTTAAGGCTTCCCTTCATGTCTTTCTGACATTGCCCAAAGTGGGCAAAGTCACACCGTTTCTCAGAATAAAACTTTGAAAGTCCTAAAAATCACACTAATCCTTTGACCTTTATTAACAAACTAGCTCTAACATGCATATACAAAATCTGTTACAAGTACAGAGATTTCCTTTCACCCAATGCAACCTATTTTTCAGAAGCCTTCCCTTGAATAAGTCCACCAAGACTTCAATACAGAGAAAGCTCTCTGCCCTAAGATTAATCTTCAAATTCAACATTACTGAATCTCCCAAATAAAACAATGGCAGAGGCAGATTTGATAATGAATAAGCTAAGAATTGCCTGTCACTGAAATAAACTTGACTTTTTGTGATTAATAGCAAGGTGAAACCTTGAAACACATAATAAGAATAAAGCAAACAACCAAGGAGAAATATCTCGGAAGGAGTCTTCTCTGAAATCTGTTTGTTACAAATCAGCTTTTGTCTTTTGGCTATTATCATCATGTGCCTAGTCAGACATTCATTTGGAAATCATATATCCAAATGCAACTCCAAATTCAAATTTTGACTTGGTTGGCATGTTCAAAATTTGCTCTGAGATGGACAACACAACAAATGAGGTGTTTTCAGAAGGAATAAGCAGTATATCCCAACATCCATTGGGTTAATTCACAGCTGATGACCTTCCCCTTCTGAGTCTTTTTTAAAAGATTTTATTTATTCATCCTTAGAAGGGAAGGGAAGGAGAGAAGGAGAGGAGAGAAATATCAATGTATGGTTGCCTCTCGTGAGTCCCCTGCTGGGAACTGGCCTGCAACCCAGGCATGTGCCCTGAATGGGAATCGAAGTGCGATCGTGTAGTTCGCAGGCTCAATCCACTGAGCTACACCAGCCAGGGCCCCTTCTGAGTCTTTAGTATTCTGTTTCTATTAGGAAATGAGAAATACAGGAAATAGGATTATGGAGCCATTTCCAAACATTAGCATGGTACTGAAAAAAGTTAGCAAAGAAACACAGATTTTCAAGGAAAGGATGGGAAGGGAGATTGGCTTGAGCCCCGTCTGTCAGAAATTGTGAGTGACCTGGGTTAGTAACGTATGGTCATGTCATCACACCTTGCACTGCACTTACTGACAAGTCAGGGCACTGGAAAGGGCAAATCACATAAGGAAAACGCTTGAAAGAGAGACAAAAATTACATATTGAATAAGAGAATTTGGTTTGTTAGCTTTGATTTCAACAGACTCTTGGATACTCAGAGAATCCATCCATCAAATTAACATGGTGGTGAGAGTGTGGGGGAGATAGAACTAAACATTGTGAGGAGAGGAAGGGAGCAGAAAGTAAGGAAATAATAGTAAGAATTACCATTATTAAATATTTAATTTCTGGGCTAAACCAGGAATAACACTGACCAAAAGATGCAAAGGATTACTCAGGAATTTTCATTTTAATTGAAATAGAAAAAGCAGGCAAACATACCTAGGGACTAGTGAAGCAAAGACAGGACAGGAACAACCCAGAGGGAGAAAATATTATATAACATTCATCTCTGGAATATAAATACCACAATTACTCATATACAAAAGCAGTTTTAATTTCTTTCTAAGTATTTCTGACATAACTTGTTATCACTTTATTTTTTATTTCTTTTTTTCATCCTCATCTGAGGACATTTTTTATTGCCTTTATAGAGAAAGGATGGTGGGGGGAGGGAGAGGAGAGAGAGAGAGAGAGAGAGAGAGAGAGAGAAAGAATGGATGGTTTGCCTTCTCTTCTCACCCCGCCCAGGGATTGAACCCACAACCTGAGTGTGAGCCCTGACTGGGAATCAAACCTGCAGCTTTTCAGTCTACAAGACTACACTTCAAACAACCAAGCCACACTTGCCAGGGCCCTTTATTATTATTTTTCAAGGGATTGGAATATGCTCTAATCAGAAGTCTCCTAGGACTGCTATGATCTTTCAAAAATCCAGAAGTCATCTGAAAAAGAAGTTCTCTAGTAAAACACACCCTGTCTTTTGGATATTGAGAAAACTGGAAAGGTACTACTTTGTTGGATGAATTGCTATAAAGCCCCATGTCAATAAAGGGTGTTAATACAGGATGGTAGGGTTGAGCTGTATGCCAACAACATACTGGTGTAGTATTGACAACGTCTGCTGATAAAGAGCATGGGCAGTACTTTCAATTAAAAAGATGACAGGTTTTCAAAAAATAATCTATCTCAGACAGACACTTCCTTGTTGGTTTTGTGGCATGTAAATGATGAACAGCATTTCCCATTAAACAACTAGAATGTTAATTAATTAAATACTCTTGAGGGTGATATGTACACCCTTGTTAAGATCATTGTGTAAGTTAAAAAGCATCATTTTAGAGTAAAGCCAATGACTGGCTTTCACTGAAAAATGCTTTCCATTGTACATCAAATTGCTAGAATCAATCTTCACTATCATAGTTGGATTTGCCAGCAAAGTCTTTGCCCCAGACCCTTGGTTCGGTGGTGATTCTGGAGGAAAATTTACATTCGTTGGTTAGATCCCTGGTTTCATTCTTTTTCATGCCCTATCACACACGTGGTTCCAATACAGGAAAAGCACTTATATCCAAGAAAGGTTCTCTCCCATTCTCCATCTTCAACCCTGCTTCTCCTCCTGAATACTCTTTTAGAGAAGAAAACCATCACCATGACAACGATATGATGGGGGTTTGTAGAGGACGTGGGGGTAGTTTGTGTTGAACAGAATAAGGTGGGTAATAAATACTCCATTGTGAAAAGCCACTTAGTTATACAGAACGAATTGTCCACCTCAAACTTGACTCAACCAGAACACTGCCTGGGCGTGGGGGTGGGGGTGGGCAGGGGACACACATTGCAAGTGTAGTCTGTTCAGGGCTAATTCTTTCATCGTCCATTGTGGCTGATTGGACTCACTGTCCAGTGGTTATTAAATCAAAATATCACATTAATATGGAAAAGAGAACTTTACTTTGCCTTTTTAACTTCTAGTGGCTATGGGATATCCAGAGATTAGCACTTTTCCAAAGTAAACGTTACCATATTTTCATTTTCTGGGCAGGGGGGCGGGGAGATACTTGCTTTCTGTACCTTTTAAATTCTATTTGTATTTATTTCCCTATAAGGCAGATCATGAAGGCAAATGATTATGGAGTCGTGGGGGCTCCTTCAGTACCGGTAAGGTATTTCCTTCTGCATAGAGGAGTGTTGCAGACACAAGGTAGCAACCTCAGCCCAGGTGTAGTACCATTCTTTTGTGTATCTCAGAGCTTGAGAGAGCTCGACGCGTACATTTAGTGTATATTTAACAATACTTTCCCACTACCAATTTCTCTGAGAAGACTAAAATTATCATGCTGTTTAAAAAAAAAAAAAGCACAAGAACACCCAAAAAAAAGTCACAGTCTCCTGAGGTTCATTCTTTGTCCTTACCTGAGCAACCACCTAAGGACACAGGACTTTCAAAATAATGAGGAGAATCCTTTGTTCTCTCAGGTTCCATTTAAAGGGAAACTGGGTCGAAGGGTTTCCCCAGGGAAAGGGAAAAAAAAAGCCAAACAAACCCTGGAGCCAAACACAGGAGAGTAAAAGATTTTCACTCCCACCCGCCCAACGAAGTTAATTAATTCTATTTAAGGGATATTTGGGAGGGGTAGGGGGAAGCACTCAGGAAGCCCATTTTCTGGACTACAATCGCGTTCTCTAATGTGGCTCAGACCATCGTCTCCTCCCTGACAGCAGGGAGTAGGGTGCACTGAAAACCTCTCTCGAGCCACTGGCAACAGAGCCAGCATTGCATGCATTTCTGCTCCCCCAAATGTGCGCCCTGGCCCAAGTAAGAAGTTGGGTATTGACACCTGAAAAGCACAATTACAGCCATTCAAAGCAGCAAGTTACAGTACCTTAAGAAGTCTGACAGATGGGAGAAAGGCTGCGTGGCACAGCTTCCGGATGGTCCAGTTTAGGGGTCGAGGAGCATCAGTCTGATTCATGACCCCTTCAAAATTCCACCAGAAAAAAAACAGAAACTGCAAACCTGAGTGATGCCTAGAAAACAAATGGTCCCCCACGCCCCTGGCATCCCATGGTCATGTCCACATCTGCAAATTCCATTAGGGCAGAGGCTTCCTGGAACTTGGGAGACTAGTCAAGTGGCGGTGCCTGAGCCACCGAACCTTCTTGAGAAAGCCACCTCCCCTCTGCCTGCAGCCGTGCTCATGCATACCAAATGTGGCTGAATGGAGGCACACTGCCTGCTGCTTCGGGGAGCGGATGCACGGTTTTGAAGGAGAGGGGCAGCCTGCAGGAAACAGCCTGTGGTCGGAGTCAGAGCAGCCTGCTCAGAATGCGCGCTCCCTCTCCTGCTCTCCTCCCCGTAAACGCAGGGCAGGCATTGGGGGAGAACCCGGGCCATTTGCTCTGCTTGCTTGGTTTGCGGGGGGAGCCAGGAAGAGAGGACAAGAGAACATCAATAAAGCCAGAATGGGGAACTTGCACTTTCTTGCACAAAGCATCTTTGAGGGGCTGGAAACTGGCACAGGGGGAGGGGCTAGGACACAAGGAGAAGGGATGACTCTGAATGATAAGATAAACACTTCCCTTTTGATTTACGCGACAGAATAAATTGAGAGCTATTGTCAAATGGATCTACACTAAAAGGGATCTCTGTCGTGTTCTGAGGTTCTTATTAACTGCGACTGACGGTTCTCACCCTGATGTAAACATCGTATAGATGACAGATGGCAGAAAGAAAAGCAAACTAACACACTCCCGGGAGCCGCGAGTTATCTCTTTCATAGAAAGCAGTGTAAACTAACCCATGTTTGCCTTATCTTTCAAATGTGGCACTTTCTAAATTGGGGGTTATCCCCTTCTGGAAAGCTACTTGATACTCTTTCCCGGTGACAAAATTTTAACTCGGGAGGTACCAACTGGAATGCTTTCTATAAAAGATGGAGTTTCCTGAAGCATGGATACACACCCCCATCGATTTCCAGGGAGAGCTTTAAGAGAGAATTGCTGTGTTGGCGTATATAGTCCTTAGACATCCTGTGGTGAGAGAATAAAGGGGAACTTTTCAATTTGAAGGTAGAAATTGGATAATTTCACTTAGAGTAGCGGAGTTCGCTGGCTGGGCAATTGAATTCCTCCAGGACTCCAGGCATCAGAACTCAGTGGGTGCAGCTGACCAATTGCTGCCCAGACAATTTCCACATCCTTGAAGCACTGGCATCTTATTTTTCTTCTCTATGCCCCTCCATATGACTATACTGATTTTCTATTTCTAATTCACTTGAAGAGACTGGTCAATTCCAGATTCACGAGGACTGTGTATTCTGAAGCAGAGTGAGGGGGGTAAGAGCACATGTGAAACAGGAACGGGATGTAACTCAGAATTTGGGAAAACATGGATCCTCCCTGGGCTGTAAGGAACACCTGACACATTGCAAGACGACTCTAATTCCCTCACAGGGGTCCTGTGTTTCAGATCTAAGGACGCTATGCCAGAAAATCTAGTCCATTCGTGGAATCCAGACCTTTCACTGGCCTTGTATAATAGAATTCATGCATCTGAATATCTTTTCTTAAACAACAGAAGATATTGTTTAATATCTTCTTACTTTAATAGACCCCCTACAGAGTAAGTTCATTTGCAGTTAACATTCTACTTTCACAAAGGAGTAAAGGTGGCTTTAAAATAAGAAGAGCTAACATGTCAGGCATTGTGCTAGGCAGCTACATGCATTACGTAAGTTCATGTCAATGACAACCTTATGAGGTAGATGCTATTATCATATCCCCATTTCACAGATTAAGCAACTGAGGTCTTCAGAAATTAGTAATGGACCTAAAACGCATTGCAACTGAAACAGGTCTTCCAGGCTACAGAGATAAATTTTTCTTCTGTTCCATTTCTTTCATAATTGAGGGGGCCACAGGAGTAGAGCTACTGTCCTGTTTCCTGTTGTTTTAAACTTATAAAAGCAGTAATGTAACAGATCTTGAAGAATTACTCAGCATTTCTTTCAGATTATTTCTTTGGTGTGACATTGACATGGTAGTTAACACTGTGAATTGTGAAATCAGGCTGCATGGTTCAAATTCTAATTATGACCCTGGCCTTGGGCAAAGTACTCACCTACTCTGTGCCTTAGAGTCCTCATCTATAAATGGAGATAAAAATAAAGATCGCTTACCTAAGGTTGTTGTGATGGATAATGAACTAATACCAGTGAAGGACTTAGAACAGTGCCTGGCACATATTAAGTTCCTTATACCATGATTTATCTTCTAGGAAGCATGTACTGATATTGAGGACAGAAACCACTGATAATTTCCAGTAAGCACAAGTGTGCACACTTACAGTACCAGGTAATGAAGTCAAGAAAGACAGATTAAACCTAAATGCTTCTTATGAGTTACACGACTTTAATAAATGGAGTGAAGAGGAAGGTGGGAGACTACCAAGGCCCTGTGTGTTTCCTCATGCTGTATTGCAGAGTGGTATTCATCGGATCGCAAGCTGTTGCCTTTAGTCAGGCTACAAGACTCCAGTCTTTCTAAGCTATTAAATGCTATTAAGTGGTTCCGTTGTGGTTGTAAGAAGTCTGTTCCAATGCTAAAACATTGCAGTTGCCTCTCCCCTGCTCTTCATGGTGCCAATATGTTAAAGACCCCACAAAAATGACAGCACCATTTTGATAACACACAGCCTTGGATCTTCCTAGCCTCTTTAATTTTTGCTGAATAGATTTGGTCAAAGACACGAGTTAGGAACTCTGTGGAATGGGGACCTAGGAGGATTCACAGCCCTCCCTAACATCAATTAGAGAGGAGCAGAAAACCTCCAGAGAACTGATTGGGAGATTGCACTGCAAAACAGGCAAAGATTAAAGGAGGAGGACAATGTGTGAGAGGGTCGTTTTTTCTTCCACTGTTGGAGTAGTTTGTGCCAGAATTGTTTGCTCTCAAAACATCTAAAGCAGAGTTTTCAGGATTCCCCACCCTCCGTCTTTTAGGAAAGGGTATTTTCACAAAGAATGATGCCTCCCTGGGCTTTAGAGAGCAGTCTAATGAGGAAAGAACAGAGCAGCAAGCTTAGCCCCCAAAGTTAGCATCTCATAAATTCAAAATGCTTCTTTATAAATTTTATGAATGTGGATATTTATAAATCTACAGAACACATCTAGCAGGCTTCAAAGTCTGGCCTGGCCATATTACAGTAGCTTCCAGTATCCTAAAACATAGCAAGCCCAGCACATCAAATCTCTGCATTTCGAAGCCTGCCCATGAACACACTAACTTCCTCTCATGCTACATAAGCCTGCTTCCCACTGGTCATCACAACGTCTTCCCATGTAAATGACGCTGAATTTAAGAACCGTGATAGGACTGGACTTCCTTAATGCAGACAATAAGCCGAAGTAGACATTTTGCATTCTTTCCTTTTGAAAACCATGTTCCCTCTCTTTAAACACATCTCAGCAGCCTTTGTGTAGCGTTGCACCACTTTGCACACTGTCTTCTTTTACACCCCTTAGATACAGAAGAAGCTGACCCACGAAGGCCTAAGAAATGGAAAAGAAATGGCACAGTGACCAGGTGGTTCCAAAGCCTCCTGCTAAAATGTGTTTTCTGTTCACAACACTCAACAAATATTCCAATGTAACTGTTCACAGTTTGTTATTATAACATCAGAATTCATAGGACCTAGGTGGTAACTGAACAGACATTTTGAGGACCTAATAGATGAGTGTGGTATACCAGTGCAGGGGAACAATATGTAAGCAACTCAGGAAAATGTCAGGATCAGTCCCACGATGAGCCTTTGTACGTACATAACTTCACTTGTCTCTGTATTTTATAATCTCAGCATTGACATCTTGCTTGCTTTATGACTGACCTCATCTATTAGCTTTGTACAGTTTGAAATTCACCCATTTTATCAGAAATTAATTTGTGTTATGAACTCTATGGCAATTTATTAATTTTTGGTCAAAAAAGCATGTCTTTTTTGTTTCTTCCCTTTAACTGTACTCAAATCAAGCTATACATGTTCTGGAAATTTTAGATGCTTCTACAGTGTTTTAAAAAATATTAAATATCTTTATAGATTCCACTGGCCTAGAGAAGAGTTTTTAGTTATTTCCAAATATTTGTTCCTGAAATAGATAAAATAACTTCTTTTCTTTACTTATTTTTTCTTTTGGGGCATCGTTTATGAGCAATAGATTGTAAAGTATACTATAATCTGTCAAAATAAATGACTCATGTCGTTAGGTAGCTTACACAGCATTTATTCTGTGTAAAAAGAAAAGATCTCAGATTTAGAACAGTTGTCCACTCTGTTTTTGCCATAGTATTGGGATGTCGGCACCTGCTTCTCTGATTGCTCCCCCCTCCGCTCCCCACACACCCCCAGCCAGGAACACCTGCAGTGACAAAGAGCAGGTAAGATTTTGAGGCAGCGTATTCTGTGGTTGGACAGCTCTAGTTGACAGAAAGTTTCTCCTAAAACTGAAGTAAAATGTGCCTCCCCGTAACCTCCAAGTCGAGAGTCCCCTCTAGAGAATGCTTCTCCAAATATACAATGACAGGCAACAAGCACCACTCCAACCTCCTCTTCGCTGCATTGGACATCTTGGACCTTCAATCCTTCTGTACACATTGAAGTATAGTTGCTTAAAACCCTCTTCAGGGCTGGAGTCAATAATATGTTACAGGGGCACTTTAAATATAATAGTATCTAATCCTCCAAAATCCTTTGACTTCTCATAAATTCCTTTAGGGATCTTCGAGAAGAAAATCACTAGTAATTTAGCTCCTTTTAAAAGTTTTTTCATGAAGGTTACGCAACTTCGGTTTAAGTAATAGCTGATCCCCCACTGCCCCACCCCACACACTCAAAGCGAGTGAACCAAAGAGAACCTTTTTTCTGCAAAATGACCTCCATTGTGTCTGAAGCCAGAACACTTACAATTTTCCTCCCTCCCTCCCTCCTTTCCTTCCTCTGTCTCCGACTCTCTCTCTCTTTCTCCTGACTCACAAAGAAGGTAGTGATGCCCCCTGCAAACTGGGGATAATAATTCTACCTATGTCATAGAAATATTGTGAAATTAATTAGCTATTATGTGCAGAACCCTTAGAAGAGGAACCAGCACACGGTAAGAGCTAAAAAATATTAGCAATATGAAGTCATCCCCAAAGCTGCTGCTCTAGGAAAAGCAAAGCAAAACAAAACACCTTAATTTCCTTCTTTGCTTCTTCCAGTGAGCGGATGAGCTGCAGAGAACACGCAAGAAGACAACCACGCCTGGCTTTACTTACCTGCTTCCCTCTCTGCAGTGGAGCGGTTGATATGTTTTACTACTAAAGTCTCAAACTGTACTACATAAAATGTTTTGCTTTGGAAAATACTAGGGGCTATAAGCAGCTTCTTTCACCAAAATGCTAAGGTATATAAGCAACTTGTTTTTTTCACCAAAAATAGAGATCCTAAATATCCTATATCCATAATAATAAATATAATGAAAATGTATAACAAATTGTCAAAGGCCAAAAGCTGAAATACATCCTCATTCAAGCTTTGAAATTTTAAAACTTCTCTTCACAAAGGGAAAGGAACAATTTTTTGTATGATTCTGAAATTTTAATGAGTCCATAGAGGCTTATTAAAAATATAAGAATTTGAGATGTGCATTTCAAAACCAATAAATATTTGCATTTGTCTAGTACGGCTGATGTTCTTTGTTCTGAGCCTAGATATTGCACACACACAGAGCCTCCACATGCACCCACTAATATAGGTATTCAAAATAATTTTACTTTATGAAAACCATAAATCTGATGAACATGTTAAAGAACTCATGAATGGACACCTTTTGGGAGGGGAATTTAAGTAGTGAATCTCTAATTACTGCTTGAATAAACTGTGTGAACTGGAGGGAAGCTCAGCATTTCAGTGCAGCATTGGTCGGATCTTATGGCCAGTAGATGCTCAGATTAGACACAAGTCTAAGCTCAAGACTCACTATAGCTTCTCCAACACCATCTGATTCCCACCCGTAAGTGCAGAAAACCTGCCCCAGCCACGAACCACACTTGTGCATCTGGGCCTCTGAAACTAATGGCTAGCCCTGGGTTGAACCATAAGGTCTGCTGCCTGGGAAAGAGAGACATGCTGTGATCTGGAAAATTCTCAAAATGGTAGTTCTGCACAGTGAAGGATTTTAATGAAAGAAGCTAAGGAAAATCGTTTTTGTTATCTATTTTTGTCAGCCTATTAATTCTTATTCTGGTATCATATTTTAATAACCATGACATTTTTATTTTTATTTTATTAATAATGGTGGAAGAAATTATAGGAGTTCAGTGTTTGAGAGGCATGGTCCTATTTCGTTTTTTTTCTCGTGAGGAGGGACAAAATCCATGCAAACAACTTGGATTTTGAAATCAGGACAACTGAGTTTTAATCCACATTAAGTCATCGGGTAATTCATATAACTTTTACAGATTCTCATAATTAAAATAAACAGTGGTAAATTACAATAATGTTAACATACTGATTGATCTTTTTTTGAGCGCTTACTATGTGCTAAGGTCTTCTAAGTACATAGCTCATTTGTTCTCACAGCAAACCTATTAAACTCGCAGCATTATTATCCTCATATTATAGACGAGGAAACAGTCTCAGGGAACCATGGTTCAGAGAGGTTAAGAAACTTGCAGACGGTCACATGGCTGGTAAATGGATTTGAACCCAGAAATTAATCAGGTCCATCTGATTCTCTAATCTGTGCATCTGGTTCTATAATCTGTGTTAATTCATTACAATATGTTACTACCAATTAATAAATATATATAATATTGACATATGTGTTAGTCCAATTAATATATATTATATAATATATAGACATATATAATATTATATATATATTAATTTCCTGTGGCTTTCCAAAAGAAAGATGGTATTGGCTCACTAACACAATCTGAAAAGAGTGAAAGTAACTTAGTGGATCTAACCTTAACATCAGAACCCTGCAGAGCACAGAAGAGACCAGTGGTTGTCCCAGTGGTCGGGGTTTCTTATATTTTCACTGCTGACTTCCACATTCCTTTTCTGCTCTCCAGGGTCCTCTGGCTGGGGTGGCCTGTCCCGGGCAGGAAGCTAGGGCTGCTCTGAAGAGACAAGGATTTATCCTTTCTCATTTGGTATACCCTATATATAACACAGTGCTGGAATTTAGTATTTATTAAGCAGAAAAAATAAATGTTTCTGAAGAACTCACATAATTCTTGCAAATGTGTAGTAAGTTATATATATTACATATGTATATAAATATATATAACTTAGTTTAAAACTTAGTTATGTATATATAAAGTTATATATAATACACATACATATATATGGTAAATTATATATACATATATATACACACTCATTTAACTCTCACTACTATCCTAATTTTATTGCCACTGCATTTTTTTAAATAAGGAAACTAAGGCACAGAAAGGTTAAATACTTTCTGTTGCTATTAAATACAAGTTTACATGTTAAGTTTCAGAGTCATAGTTTTAATTAAAATATAAAATCATGTATTGAATAATGTTTTATAATACATAAATAAATAAAATCTATATTAATGCAAGTAATTAGTGTCAGAACTCAGATATTGTATAAAACTGTGGCGTATCATTCTTCAGGACTGAAAGGGTATCCTAGCTATTTACCAGGGTGACAGGATACTTCAGTCACACTGAAGATACACTTGGCCAGAACACATACTTACTATCATACCAAGTACCTGTATTTTGCTGTGTATAATGTGCACATTTTTGCCTAAATTTTTGAGGGAAAAATAAGGATGTGCATTATACATGGGTAGTACTAATTCTATATCTATACACTGTATTTTTAGGGCTATAAGATGCATCTAGGTTTTAGAGGAGGAAAATAGAAAAAAATTTTTGAAGCAAAAAATGTGGTAAAATATTTAATAACCCATGACCTTGTCCACTGCTGTCCCCACCCTCACCACAGTAAGCCAGGTAAGCTACATTTGGACTATAAGACACACCTCCCTTTTCATCCCAAATTTGGGGGAGTTAAAATGTGTGTCTTATAGTCCAAAAAATACGGTAAATATTTTATATTCTTTTATTTATGCTTATGCATTAAAAAAAGTGTAACTCTAAAAAGCAATAATGATATCCATGTGTAAAATAATACCCTGGAATATGATAATCAGTTTTGTTTCTAAATATAAATAAAACATTGAATTAAAAAATTAAGATGAAAGATTTTTTTCCTGAAAGTGTGAGCCAAAAACATGGGTGCACATTATATACAGCAAAATATGGTAAATACCAAAGCTGTCTGTGCAGTCATATAAACAAAATGATGATGATTCTTCAGGTTACTTGCCTTTTACATAAAATGTATAAAACATTTGGGGAGAAAACAAAACAAAATAGTATCAAATGCTGATAGTGACCTGAAGCTATTAAGTTAGGAAACAGTACAAAAGAAGAATTTTGTAATAGCTTCAAAACTGGCTAATAATTTAGATTCTGCCTGCTGTTATTATAAATCTAGCCAAAGCCATCCACAGGAGCCTAAACAATACATTCGCGGACACACGTAGTATCTGGTCGACAGCATGGGACCCCTAGCTGCCCCCCCGGGAAGCCTTCCCCAATGAGGAAGTGGCAAGATGATAATAGAAGAAAGAACTGCAATGTTTTGTAGTACCTGAAATTATCCCAAAGAGAAAGTATTGAGAAATTGTTGTTTTACAAAATAATAGGTGGATAGAACTTTAATGGTTGTATTTTTTTCCTTTTGTCTTAAATTCTTTTTAGGTAAAGTACTGGCTACAGATTAGATGAGAGACTCATCAGTTCAGTTTTATCCCAAAGTAAAACAGATCAAGATAAATAAAACTACACAGTTCTCTCCATAGAGTTAGGACAAAACCTCAACTCTTCATCTTGGTCTACAATATTGAGACTGATTTAATCTTGTTTAACTCTCCAGCTTTAACTCTGGACTTTTCACCATGCATCATGCTTCAGTCACACTGATTTCCTTTAATTTCTGTGTTCCCTGTCACAGGTCATTCACCTACGGTGTTCCCTCTTCTAATGACCTTTCACCCAGCTCTTCACAAGGTTATCTCCTTCTCACGCTTCAGTCTCACTGGGTTAAAGTGTAATATCCCCAGAGAAACCTTTCTTAATTCCATCAGCCACTGCAACTCTTTGAATTTTTTTTACACTCATAAGAGCTTATAACTATTAAATAGTTGGGTTTTTAATTTCAGCTCTTCATCTCCTACTTGTTAGGGTAGTTATCAACTGTATCTTAGGTCCTTCAGAATATCTAAACATGATAAAAAATGAAAATTTGGTGACTGTAGAATAAATAAATGATCAATGAATGATTTAGACATGTTTGTTATATTCTGTTTAATATATTTTTTATTTTTATTGTTCAGTATAGTTTTCTGCCTTTTCCTCCCACCCCAGGCCAATCCCCCACCCCTCTCCCGCTCCCTCTCATTTCCACTCCCCGCTCTTATTGTCTGTGTGTCCTCTAAAATTATTCCTCTGAAATTCCTCCCCTCTTTCCCCTGGTCACTATCAGCCTGTTCCTTCAAGTTATTTGAAGATATCTTACAATGCCTAGGCCTTATTTGCAAACTAGTAAGAACACACTGATATTTTTTTCATTGCCTTCTTGTTTTCAATGATTTAACTCCATTGCCTTGAAAATCTAAGAATTACTTATTTAGATATCAAAAAATTAAAAAAACAATGATGTTCTAACTTTCTAATAGAGACCAAGCTCTAAACACACAAGGATTTGGAACAGAAGAGCAAAAGGAGAAAAGGGGAAATTATGGATGTCAGAACTTCAACCTGAAAATAACTCAGGCTGGAGAATTCCGTCATTTACCAAGTGTGACAGGCTGGCCCATTCTCAAACTGAGTTTATCGAGGGATTAACTCAATACCAGAATATGCCTTTATGAAGGCTATTCTCCATTTTATAGACACTCAGAATTGGTGAATTTTTAATGTACTAAAGCTAGGAAAACCTATTTACTATTTTTTCCTGATTATAAAAGGGCAACTTCTCAATAAAGAAAATATTCAATATGGAAAATTGTGAAAATTCATGAAAGTGTAGGTAAGTAGATATTGCCTATAATTCCATCACCCATAATAACTATTGATGCGATATTTGAATATTTCATCATGTATTTTAGAAATTATGCTTTATATATAATTTGATTATATCATGAATGAATCTCCATGTTATTGAATAATCTTAGAAAATACAATGTTACATGCTTATATAGAATTCTACTGTTATTCACTGCAAGATTATCAGCCCACTTCCATTTCTGCCATAAATAAAGCTCTTATGAGTATACCTGATCATACCTTTTTAGCACATCTATGATTATTTCCTTAAGACAAAATTTAAGGTGAAAAAAATAATTGGTTCATGAGTCATGAATCTTTTTTCAGGCTCTTGATAGTTATTTCCAAATTGCTATCCAGCAGTGCCGTACCGTTTCACATGCATCTCAGCACTATATAAAAACGTGCATGTTACTGAATCATTGATAAAACAAGACATAGCATTAAAATTTAAATGAAATTTTGGCCAAGTTTTTTTTTCCCCCCCGGAAAAAGAAACATTTCTATTTGGTCACTTACAAAGTTCCATTTTCCTGTGGCCATTGGTAATTTTTCTAGTAAATTGCTTCTTCTTTCCATTAGAATTTTATTTTTCTTATTAATTCATAAGAGGTCTTTTATGCTTAGGACATTAATCAATTGTCATGAGTTGCTAGTACTTTTATAGTTTTCCATTTGTCTTTTAATTTTGTTTATGTTCCTACAAAAATTTTTTACTCCTAAGAAACTTTCCTTACTTATAAAATCTTAAAAATATTTATTCATTCAAATGTAGCTGTCATTTCCTTTGTGGCTTCAAACTTAGACAGTACGCTACAGAAAGGCCATCCCTGACCCACGCTCAGATAAACATTCTTGTAAGTGTTCCATGAGCAGTTAGCAGCTCTTGACACCATCTCTGCTCCATTCTCCTTCCTTCATGATCCTGTTATTTTGTCTGCTATCTATGAAAGCCTGCATGCTTGTCTGTCTCTCTTAATTTCTATCACCATAATTTAAATATTTTGGCTAAAATTTGCTTGCTGATATTTAACCAAACTGTAATCCTATATTACTTTTTTTTAATTATAGACCTATCCAATGGCCTGATAGAATTTCTGAAACTGCAACTGTGAAAACAGGAATCTTCTGTTCCATGATAGAGCCCACAATCTGTTCTAAAGGAGGTATGTTGCTTCATATTTTCAAATACTATTAAGGGTTTTTCTTCTTCACAAATACTATCTCCATAGACGAAAGGATCCTAATGCCTTGATGTCTCTGTCTGCGCCAGCTCTCACAGATGCAGTCCTGCAGCATTCAATGTGGCAGTGACCTCTGCCTCCAAAGGCAGTGACCTCTGCCTCCAAACTGACTGGCAAAAGCAATGAGTGAATCAAATGCTAAATTACTGTCAGGATCCTGAGTAAATGTAACATAGATTTCTGGGTTTGCCAGGATCTAAGCCACTAGAGACTTTGAAAATCAGAGCCAATGCCTTGAACTGAGCTCTGTGGACTGGTAGCCAGAAAATAGAGAACAGTTTTTAGACCTGTCAACCTGGCACGAAACCAATTGGGAAAAAATCCAATTTGAAAACTCACAAAATCCTCACAACAGGAAAAATGGGCAACAGGCAGGCATAGAAAGTCAACGAAAGGAACTTGAAACATAAATACAACCTTATAGGAACATACCTAAATCCAAAAATTATGGAATTATCCATGATGATAACTTTTAGCATCCTTGAGTTATTTTAGTGACTCCTCAAGCATTAATCTAGAGCAAAAACATTACTTCTGGACTCATAAATTCACCTTTCTTGGCATCTTGCCCATACACGGGACAGCAAATTCTCAGTCACCCTTCAGCTTCCTATTCTCCTTGTTATACAAAGCCTGCCATCTGTTACCTTCAATTCTGGTGGAAGGGCAGAGAGAAGAGCAATAAGAAGCCGCTAAAACATGTTTATGTAGAACGGGAGTAGTACAGATGCCAAAGCAACTGGATTCCTCATGCTGTTCCACTAAGGAGCAGTGTGAACTTCGCCAAGATCCTCATTCCTCTGGACCTTAGGATAGTGGTCCTGATGCTCTGTTGAGTTCTTTCTAAAACTAACATTTTACATTTTAAGACTAGTTCCTCCCTAGATTGCTGTCGTCCATTTCTAGGATGCCACTAATAAAACATTTGGAGCATTACTTATTTTGAATAGAAAGTGAACATTGCCTGGTATTGACTAAAGGGTTCTGGGTAACAGGGCAGCTTAATAAACTCACTGAGAGCCAAGTGGAACCATAGATGTAAATAGAGAAATTTTGTATGCCACGGGAGTTTATGCTGTGAAACGTCAGGGCTACACATACCTGAGCATGTGCTTATCTTTAAACAAAAGGGAAAATATCAGCAATTTTAGAGGATATGTTTTATTTTCTCAGTAGAATAAAATAGTCCTGGAGCTATTCGTATAAAATACAAATATCATATAACATTTGCTGAGGAATTACGTAAATATATTAATCTAGGTTTGGAATTTATTTGATGCCATACTTGCAGCCTCATCATGAAATTCAGATTCTAGCAAACTTATAAATACTATATAAAAGAGATTTAATTAACATTGGCCAGACTAACTGCAGATTTGTTAATCTAATTCATTTGTCCTGAATGCCTGCTAGGTATCCAGTACTATGCCAGGTGCTGAGGGTACACAGAGATTAAAATACAATTCACAGGGTGATGGAACACATAAACAAATAACTTGAGAAAACAAGATGTTCATATAGTATGGTAAATGCTACACTAAAGATAGAATTGTTCAGGACAGCCTCCTATACTAAAGACAAAACCAAAAATTCTTTAGCTAATGGCTCAAGAAAGTTTAATCCTTTCAGTCTTACTTTGGAGGAGTGGCTGAGTGTCATGTGGTAAATGATTTAAGATTGCTAGGCCTAGCCCTGGCTGATGTGGCTCAGTGGATTGAGCACCAGACTGTGAAACAAATGGTTGCCAGTTTGATTCCCAGTCAGGGCACATGCCTTGATTGAGGGCCTGGTCCCCTGTTGGTCCCCTGTAGAGGGTGCATAAGAGGCAACTACACATTGATGTTCTCTCTCTTTCTTTCTCTCTCCTTTCGCCTCTCTTTAAAAATAAATAAATGAATTTTTTTAAAAAGGATTGCTAGCCCTAGAACAAATATTTTGAAAACTTATATGGAATCACCAAAGACCCTGAACAGCAACAGCAATCTTGAGAAAAAAGAACAAAATTGGAGGAATCATACTACCTAATATCAAACTATATTATAAAGTCATAGTAATCAAAACAGCATGGTACTGGCATAAAAACAGACACATAGATTAATGGAATAGAATAGAGAGACCAGAAATAAACCTAGGTATTTATAGTTCATTAATATTTGATAGAGGGAGAACTTCTAGCCAAGATGGAGGTGTAGGTAGACACACTGTGCCTCCTCACACAACCAAAAGAAGGACAACAATTTAAAGAAAAAAAAAACAACCAGGACTGACAGAAAATAGAACTATATGGAGGTCCAACAACCCCGGAGTTAAAGAAGACACACTCATTCAGACCACTAGGAGGGTTGGAGTCGGGCACCTGAGTGGAGAGGACTTGAGGCAAGGCAGCAGCTGGAGGGCCTGGCTGTCCCACACCTGTATGCAGATAAACTGGGAGGAACAGATGGAGAGCAAGACAGACAACACAACCCAAGGTCCCTGAGCTGGGAAATAAAACCTGAAACCACCTATTGAAAATACCAGTGGGGGTTGAGGCAGCAGTGAGAGAAACCCCCAGCTTCATAGGAGAGTTCATTGGAGAGACCCACAGGGTGTTAAAATGTACACAAGCCTACTACCCATCAGGGAATCTGTACCAGAAGGGCCCAATTTGATTGTGGTTAGCAGGGGAAGTGACTGACAACTGGAAGAGAGCAGAGGAAGCTCCATTGTTTGCCCTTGAATCCCTTCCCTACATACAGCATCACAACCCAGCAACTGGGTTGCTCTGCCCTGGTGAACACCTAAGGCTCTGCCCCTTACTACATAACAGATATGTCAAGACAAAAAAATTGCCCAAATCAAAGAACAGATCAAAGCTCCAGAAAAAGTACAACTAAGCAATAAAAAGATAACTAACTTATCAGATGCACGGTTCAAAATACTGGTAATCAGCATGCTCACAGAATTGGTTGAATTTGGTTGCAAATTAGATGAAAAAAAATGAAGGCTATGCTAAGCAAAATAAAAAAAAATGTACAGGGAACCAATAGTGATGGGAAGGAAAATTGGACTCAAATCAATGGTGTGGACTAGAAGGAAAAAAGAAACATTCAATGAAAACAGAATGAAGAAACAAGAAGTCAAAAAAATGAGGAGAGGTTTAGGAAATTCCAGGACATCTTTAAATGTTCCAACATTTGACTCATAAGGGTGCCAGAAGAAGAGGAAGAGCAAGAAGTTGAAAACTTATTGGAACAAATAATGAAGGAGAAGTTCCCCAATCTGGCAAAGGAAATAGGCTTCTAGGAAGTCCAGGAAGCTCAGAGAGTCTCAAAGAAACTGGACCCAAGGAGGAACACACCATGCACATCATAGTTACATTACCCAAGATTAAAAATAGGGAGAGAATCTTAGAAGCAGCAAGAGAAAAGGAGACAGTTACCTACAAAGGGGTTCCTATAAGACTGTCAGCTGATTTCTCAAAAGAGACCTTATAAGCAAGAATGGGCTGGAAAGAAGTATTCCAGGTCATGAAAGGCAAGGACCTACATCCAATATTACTTTATCCAGCAAAGCTTTCATTCAGAATGGAAAGGCAGATAAAATGCTTCCCAGATAAGGTCAAGTTAAAGGAGCTCATCATCACCAAGTCCTTGTTATATAAAATGTTAAAGGGACTCATCTAGGAAAAAGAAGATAAAAAAATATATGAATAGTAAAATGACAGCAAACTCACAGTTGCTAACAACCACACCTAAACCAAAAACAAAAGCAAACTAAGCAAACAACTAAAAGGGAACAGAACCACAGAAATGGAGATCACATGGAGACTTATCAATAGGGGAGTGGGAGAAGGAGAGAGGGGGAAAAGGTACAGAGAATAAGTAACATAAGTAGTAGGTAGAAAATAGACAGGGAGAGGTTAAGAATAGTATAGGAAATGTAGAAGTCAAAGAACTTATATGTATGACCATGGACATGAACTCAAGGGGGAGAATGTGGGTGGGAGGGGGTATGCAGGATGGAGGGCAATAAAGGAGGGAAAATGGAACAACTGTAATAGCATAATCAATAAAAGATATTTAAAATATTTGGTAGAGGAAGCAAACACATACAATAGGGTAAAGATAGTTTCTTCAATAAATGGTATTGGGAGAATTGGACAGAAATGTGCAGAAAAATGAAACTAGACCAGCTTTTTATGCTACACACAAGAATAAATTTAAAATGGATTAAAGACTTAAATGTTAGATTCAAAACCATAAAAATCATAGAAGAAAACATAGGTAGTAAAGTCTTGAACATTGTTTATAGCAATATTTTTTTTTTACTTTAAAAAAAATTTAATTATTTTTCAAGTACAGTATTCTATTACTCCCATCCCATCCCACCACCCTGTGCTCCCCCCTCCCTCCCATTTCCACCCCTCTTAGTTGTTGTCCATATATCCTTTATATATGTTCCTCTAAATTCCTCCCCTATTTCCCCTGAAATTCCCTCCCCTCTCCCCTCTGGTCACTGTCCCCTGTTCTCTATTTCAGTGTCTTTGGTTATATTTTGCTTGCTTGTTTGTTTTGTTGTTTAGCTTCTGGTTAAAGGTGAGATCATATGGCATTTGTCCTTCAACACCTGGCAATATTTTTTCTGATGTATCTCTTCAGGCAAGGGAAACAAAAGAAAAAATAAATGGGACATCTAAAAAGTTTCTGCACAGCAAAGGAAACCAGCAACAAAGTAAGAAGACAATCCATTAAATGGGAGAACATATTTGCCAATACATCTGATAAGGAGTTAATATCCAAAATTTATAAAGAACTTGTAAAACTCAACATCAGAAAAACCCCCCGAATCCAAATAATCCAATTTTGAAAATGGGCAAAGGATCTGAATAAATACTTCTCCAAAAAGGATATACAGATGGCCAATAAACATATGAAAAAGATGCTCAATGTCACTAATCATCAAAGAAACACAAATTGAAACCACAATGAGATATCACCTCACACCTGTCAGAATGGCCATCATCAATAAACCAGCAAACAATGGCTGGTGAGGATGTGGAGAAAGGCGAACACTTATGTGTTGTTATTGGGAATGCAGACTGGTGCAGCCACTGTGGAAAGCAGTGTAATATTACCTCAAAGAATCAAAAATGGAATTGCCTTATAACCCAGCAATTCTACTTCTGGGAATATATCCAAAGAAACTGAAACACTAAATAGAAAGAATGTAAGCACTCCTATGTTCACTGCAGCATTATTTACAATAGCCATGATTTGGAAGTAGCACACGGGTCCAATAGTAGATGTGTTGATAAAACAACTATGGGACACTTACACAATGAAATATTACTTAGCTATGAAAAAGAAGAAAATTTTACTCTTTGTGGCTGAATGGATGGACCTGGAGAACATTATGTTAAGTGAAATAAGCCAGTCAAAGACAAGAACAATATGATTTCACTCATAAATGGAATCTAATGGACACACTGAACTAATAGGTACAATAGAGCCAGACTCAGAGAGAGAGAGTAGGATGACAGTTCTTGCCGGTGGCATTGTGGGGTGGAGGGATCAAACAAAAAAGTAAAAGGACTCATGATTGTGGGAGTGGGTGAAGGAAGAGAGTATAAGGGGGATAAATAGTAATGAAAAGTATTGTAAAAATCATTGGTAGGCCTAGGCTCTCCTCTATTGCCCCAAGTCATTCAGCACTGACATCACGCATGGAAACTCCATCTGGCAATGCAAATGTGTCACAGAGACCCAGACTCATCCGCCAGAGAAGGGGGTTCGGGGAAAGACCTTCATGTGAATGGAACCCACTTCCTGGGGATTTTCACTCTTTGACCCTACTTACTTTTCAACCACATACTATAGTTTTATTGAGAGGAGTTCTAATAAATTGAATAACCTCTTCCTTAGGACTTCTCCAGTGGTATTATGGTATGTCTAAAGAAATTCCAATGCCCGTTATGGAACAGGGACCAAGTGATGCTTCCACATGTGCTCCTTTTTAAAAAAACATATTTTACTGATCATGCTATTACCGTTGTCCCATTCCCCCCCCCCTTCACTCCCCCCCCTGGACACTCCCTCCCACCCACATTCCTTCCCTTTAGTTCATGCCCATGGGTCATACGTATAAGTTCTTTGGCTTCTACATTTCTCACACTATTTTTGCCCTCCCCCTGTCTATTTTCTACTTACCATCTATGCTACTTATTCTCTGTACCTTTCCCCCCTCTCTTCCCCTTCCACTCTCCTGTTGTTAACCCTCCATGTGATCTTAATCCAGGTCTGGATGAAGATATACTCAAACTGCTAAAGGGAGTGCAGTCAGGGGAGCATCCGGGAGTGGCCTGTCCATCTGAGGCTTTGGGAGACAGGAGATTTCTGAGCTACTTCTGGAAGAACAAGAATTTAGTCAATTTCACCATAGAAGTGGGAGAAAGGCATTCTGCATAGTAAGAACAGCTCTGGCAAAGCAAAGAACTATAATTTTTAAAGACAGGAAGGAGTTTTGCATGGGATGGATGATGATTGTTTGAACTATGATGCTTGTTCTGTATCATTAAATTGGATAGGGTTGGGGAGGTCACTGAGGTTTTTAAATGTGGGGGTAATGTGACCACGATTGTGTTTTAGAAAATGACTATCATATTTGTGTTGAAAATGGATTGGAGAGAGGCAAGACTAGAGGAAGAAAAGCAAATCTAGTCAATTACAGGAAACAAATATTAATTTTTTGAGTGGTTTACATCAAATATTTCTTTAACCCCTAAATTTAAAGGTAAAGAGTTGAAGTCAACATAATGTTTCAATCATGTGCTTAAGAATGCAAAAGTTATTTTTTAAATTGTGGCTTTTCCTTAAAACTAATAAAATATTGAAGTATACACAAAAGAGACAAAGAAGAAAAGGATATTACTTCGAAGAAATAAGGTGCCACCGTTTTTATGCTTCACACTAAGTCAAAAACTTATTATGTCTGATGTAGCTTCTTCCCTGTAGAAAGAACTGATATCGCCCCAAACTAAAAACCTAATAAATATCAAGTAAACAGATTACCTTAAATACTTAAGTAAATACTTAAGATAAGCTTGCTTGAGCATAATACATTTAACATGAAGAAATGACAACTGAGTTCTGAAGAATTGGTGGTCAGATTATAGACAATATATTTGATAATTGTGTCAATATAAACTTTGCTAAATTGGCTAAATAATTCCAATTATTTTAATCTTTTTTCTGGAAACAAAACATGGTTCTTATCTTACTTCCCTTTAATTTCCTAATGCAAACGCACATGACTTTGAGCTTTGACCCTTTATTTTGATATGTCAATGGAGGACTCACATAGAAAAGATTCAAGATACCCAAATATCCAAAATATCTAAAATATCTGCAAAATATCCAAAAGGAAACTTCAAGGTCAAATGATACATTTCAAGTATTTTTTAAGGAAAGTAACATTTTTACATTATTTAAACAGTATATGTTTAAAATTTGTGCAATTAGCAATAGACAATAGCAATTTGTGAGGAGGAAGTATCAGAAATAAAAAAAAATGACCGATAGCAACAAAACCTCCTCTCTCAGCTCACACAACTTTTTCCCCACCAAAGGTTTCCCTGCCATCTTTCTCCACCCATCTTTCCTCTCAGTGTTTGTTTCTGTCTGAAGCCAGACATCCGAGAAGAAAAGCTGGTGCTCTCTTGTTCACAGGTGGGTGATCCTGTGCACACACTAAGGATGGCTGAGCGCAGGAAATGGAGAGCAACGCGATACTTGAGTATTGATTTCAGCTTGTTCTTGGGTTTTAAACAAAAATATGTCCTCCAAATGATTTTTTTCCAGTTTTTGGCTGAGCTTCTTATTAAAAATTAGTATTTTCCAAACCTTCTCTTTTTTCTTTTATCTTTATTTTTCAGTTTGCTTGCTTCACTTAAAAACAAAGGACCAAATATCGAATTGTATACCGTAAATGGGTAAACTTTATGGTATGTAAATTTTAACTCAATGAGGCTTGTTTTCTTTAAAAACAAAACAGATTGTAACATACACAAAATAATAGATTTGGATTGTAGGCTTATAGTCTCAATTTCCTACTATGTCAGCTGTTTATTCGATGGAAATCGCATCGGCTCCCGTGGGGAGAGGCTCCTTCTCTCTAACAGGCCCTCAGCTCTTTCCAGTGTATCGATGGCATACATTGTGAACAGTCAACATATACTCTGCCTGCTCCAATATTTAAAAAAACAGATTTTTAAAACGTGAGTATGTTTTCACTTACAAACATGAAAATATTATTGATCAAGGCTTCTGGCTTTGCAGAATATGTTATTATATAACTCATATAATATAAAATCTTGTGATTAGTGCATCTACAGGTGTTCTCTTAATTTACTAGCATAACAAATTTGGCTGTAGATTTTACTTTCATCCTTCTCTCTCCTCTCCAGAGGTTACTTTTCATTTTGTTTTATTTACCTCTTTGATACTCTTACTTGATTCCCTGAATACATGCTATTTTATCTTCCCAAAATGCTGTCCTCTTTCACCACAATTCACATTGTAACTGAAATAAGCAATGTCCTCGAAAATTAAATTGATGGGAACAGCATATTAGATGAATTTTCCCGTTAGCTATATTGTCCACATAGAAATGGCTATGTGGCAATGTATTATCTCAAAAGGGTTTTCTGCAATGAAAATTTTATAAGTTGTGAAACTCTGAGGTAAAATTTAACCTTAATTCCTAAGGATATTTTTAAAGTAATTAAAACAGAAAACTTTTTTATCTTAATTGATATTTTTTTAAAAACCTAATGTTTACATTTCAGCCCTGAAAACAAGAACAAATTCCTTCTCTTTGTTGGCAATTTGCACAAAAATAGAGTGGGGGTAGGATAAAGAAAGGATGAGGGTAGACATAAAAATACTAAAAGGGTAATAATATTATAGTAATGACTGAGTTTACAAATAATTTATACAATAATTGCATGTGATAGGAAGTAGCATATTTTACCACAGAAAACCTTAATTTATACTGGAATGATTCTTTTCAGTGGAGTACATAGTAGTTATAACAATAGTAATAGTTATCAAATAATAAGTATTTGATAATAACAATATCAAACCTATGCCAAGCATGATGCTAAACAGTACTAATTCTTTTAACAGCAGAGACATATATTCCTGGCTGGCTACGCAACTGGACAACGTAGTTGTTGTCCTTCTGCTAGAAAGGCTAAAAATGAGACATTTGTTATCTAAGCCCCCTTATCGTTTGCTCTGGTCAATAAGGGAAAGAAATGATGAGGGGTTTGGGCAAAGATTTCCTTTCCTGAAAAATGAGAAAGGCACCAAGCCACTTACTTTCTCTCCAATCGTCTCTACCTCTGTGATGCTGTCATTCGAGAACAAGATGCCTAGGGCTGTAGTTATCATCACGAAACCCTGAGTGAGAGGCCTAAAGAAGACANGCTAGAAAGGCTAAAAATGAGACATTTGTTATCTAAGCCCCCTTATCGTTTGCTCTGGTCAATAAGGGAAAGAAATGATGAGGGGTTTGGGCAAAGATTTCCTTTCCTGAAAAATGAGAAAGGCACCAAGCCACTTACTTTCTCTCCAATCGTCTCTACCTCTGTGATGCTGTCATTCGAGAACAAGATGCCTAGGGCTGTAGTTATCATCACAAAACCCTGAGTGAGCGGCCTAAAGAAGACAGGCATGGCAGCCCAGTGCTTTCATGTCTTAAGCTGCTGAGCCAATCTAGAATCTATTGCCTCTAAGACTTCTACCTATACAAGATAATCAAATGCTTTTATTATTTAAGCAACTACCAGGTTTTCTGTTATTTACATTCTTATGCTTTAGAATAAAACAGTCATATGAAGCAAACTATGGGTGAAGGAATGGAAGAACAGAAAAGCAGACCTGCTCAAAGCCACAGCTAGAAAGAAACAGACACGGTTTTCACCCAGGCACTTAGTGTTCAGTGTCTTACTGACTACTCTACATTGTCTTTTATTTCCAAAGGGAATGGTTTCTTCTTTATTCCAATTGAACACCCTTTTTCTCCTCCTCTTCCTTTTATAGTATCCCGGCATTCATCCTGTAATAATGTTTGACAATATTTAAATGTCACAGTACCTTTAAAAACAATAGACCTATAACTTTCCCCAATAACTGCTCTAAACATATTGGGTTGACCAAAATGTTCATTTGTTGTTTTTCCATAAGATGGTTCTAGTAGCACTTAGTTGTCTTTAACTTGATTTGAAACAAGTTTGTTAGATTTTTTTGTGACAGCTGTCATATCAGCATGCATTTAAAATAAAATATCAAAATTGGTGAAATTTTATGTAGTCATTTTAATATCAAAGATGGAAGAAAAGTGACATTTTTGGCATATCGTGCTTTATTATTTCAAGAAAGATAAAAATGCAACTGAAGTGCAAAAAAAATTTGTGTAGTGTAAGGACAAGGTGCAGTGACTGATCAAAGGTGTCAAAAGTGGTTTGTGAAGTTTGGTGCTGGAGATTTCTCACTGGACAATACTCCATGGTCAGGTAGATCAGTTGAAGTTGATAGCGATCAAATTGAGACATACTCAAAATAGCTAAATAAAGTTATTGGTTAAAATAAAAATGTGTCTTTTATTTTATGGAAAACCCCTATGGACCTTCTGGCCAACACAATATTACTTCATTCATTTATCCATTCATCCCAAACACTCATTCATTGAGCTTTTGCTGTGTGTCAGGCCCTGAGATAAGTATAGCAAGGACTTGTGCCTAATAGTGGAGTCACACATGTACCAATAGGCAAAACATTGTGTGTTAATATATTATATAAAAACATATAGTGAACAACCTATGATTTTAGCAGAGGAATAAAGCAACTGGCTCTGTCTGGAGTATCTTAAAATTCATAGGGGGCATGCCTGAGCCGGGCTATATCACGTTTGAATTTAATTAGTTTTTGTACTCAAAGGTAGGCAGATAAGACCCTTGATGTCTAGTTCATTTGTCATGTGTTCATTCATGTTGAAATATTAATATCATACATACCCCATTTTTACCTTTTATATTTACAAATTCAAAATCAAATATATTAAACATGATACAAAAAACTAAAAAATAATTTGGCCTGGCCAGTGGCTCAGTGGGAACATTGCCCTATACACCGAAGGACTGCAGGTTTGATTCCTAGTTGGGGCATGTGCAAGAGGCAACCAATCCATGTTTCTCTTTCCTATTGATGTCTGTCTGCTTGTCTTGCTCTATCTCCTTTCCTCTCTCTCTAAAATCAATAAGCATATCCTCAGGTGAGGAATAAAAAAAAACCTAGAAAAAGCTAGACTGTAGCAGATTCTTAAGCTTCTGATCTTACTCTACCTTCAATAATTTAATGACTTATATTAACATATTCAATATTCCAACTTATCAATGCTTTTAGCTTCAGAAGTCTTTATAAATAGTATCTAGCTGAGTAGGATTTTGATAAACTTACACAACTTATAAATACTTTAAGCATTTAATACAAACACAAAAATACTGAAATTCTTAAGAAGAATTTTAATGTTTAAAATTATGATAACAAGCTGTGAACATTTAATTTTTATTTATTATTTTTAAATTCTCATCCAGGGACATATTTATTGATTTTAGAGACAGAGGAATGGGAAGATAGAGACAGAGAGAGAGAGAAACATCAATCAGTTCCCTCTTGTACATGCTCTGACCCGGGATCCAACCCTCAACCTAGGTACATGCTCAGACTGGGAATTGAACCTGCAATTTTTTGGTGTTGGGGATGAACCACTGAACCTACTGAACCACCTGACTAGGGCAACATTTAGTTTTTAAATTAGGGGAGATGGATGTAAGTTAGAACTTTGTCTTCTGATTCTATTATTTTACTAATGACTTCAATGCAGATCTTTCTTAACTCACCTTTTAGTTTCTGAATATCCTTTTTATGTATTATTTATTAGGTTAAAGGGGCTTCTCAATAAAACCCTGGAATAATCTGAGTTAATGAGATTACATGTATAACACGTGGTTGTTTGAATTTGCAGCAGAACATGACAGTGTTTGAAGCATATCATTGAGGCCTTGAACAATGGGATTAGTAATATTACTACCACATACATTTTATTACATTCCATAGGTTGACTACATTTTTCATGTATCACATTCACTGATATTTGTACAATAATTCTGTTAGATTTTTTTTATCTTGAAAAATCCCAATTATTGATACCTTGGCATGGCCTTTTGATTTCCAAAGAATGTTCTTCCTCCATAGGAACATTTTCAACACTTCATTACTCTACTGGTTTTGTTTTGTTTCTGAAATTCCATTCACTGGACCTATAACATAGCCAAGCTCCTTGCCTATAAAGAATACCATCAAAAAGGCCAGTATATAAAATCTAAATGTCTCCAAAACTAAGCAGAAAGACTTTTGTCAAAACTTCAGTGTTTCTGTCATAATCTTTATCTCTGTTACATAAAGAATTTTGCCATGTCTAATAATATCAAGAACACTAAATTTGGAGTCCAGAGGGTAGGATTCCCTCTCCTCTATGCGTGACACTGGAATAGGCATCAATCTCTCTGGACATCTGTTCACCTATTTCCCAAGAGAGGGGCTTGAACTGAGTAATTCCCTGACTGGGCATTTCTAAAACCCATGTGCACATGGTAGGCACTCATTTGAAATGGCTTAAATGTCTTAAAGGTCTGAGGTTGGTTTGAGTTCTCCCCCAGGCAAACCTTGAGTGCAAGTGGTCTGTTTGGTGATTATCCCAGGAAACACAGAAGGAAAGTAGAATTGGTACTGGGAGCGAAAAGACAATGAGAAATATGTTATTAAAAGCTACTAGAGTGGACACCTGGAGTGTCACAGCACCTGGATGCTGTGGAACCTGATGTAGAACATGCTTACCTGCTCTCCAGAGTTATGTTATCTGAAGGCATAGGGAGCCAGGGAATTTGTACACCAACTCCTGTCAGTCACTGGCTAAGGGCTACTGAGAAGAGAGCTGTTAACACCAGCACTTTAGCCTGCACCCAGAGGAAGTTCTTAAGCAACGTGGAGTTGTAAGTTGGGCCAATGTGAACTGAAATAGGCTGAAGGCATAAGTGGGCCTGCTAGTCCCCTCTTCTTGTGTCCTTTTCCCAGTTCACCTTTCAGACTCATGGTCATCCTCTGGACTAGTTTTAATGTTACAATACCTGTGTGCAGCTTCCCCTGACTCTCCAACTCTGTGAACCATAACTTACCATTACAGAAATGAGCACACTGCATGACCATCTCCTCACTAAACTGTAAGTTCTTTAGAATTTACCTATATACATTTGATCAATGCTGTTGGATCAGCTTAATGTTCTTTTGCATAATTTTTATTTAGCATTCATCAAGCTGCCTCTTCATTTCTCTAAAGAAACAGAGCATGCAAAAATTACTAGAGTTGCTTGTGCCAAGTAGCCATCCCTGCCTGTGACTCTTAAACTATTTAGACATATAAATAGTGAGATAGTTTGTGCTGACATTTTAATTTTGTTGTCAAATTCATAACACCAAAAATTCGGTGAGCCATGACATTTGAAAATTCATTCAGCTCCAATAAACATGCACTGGGTTCCTAATATGATTAAGTTGCTATGCTACTTATGATTTTTTGTTATTCTATATATATACACAGAATACATATATAACTATAATATATATCCTATACATATATAATTATAATATATATGTTATACACATGCATATAATTTAACCTAAGGTAAAAATCTAACATTTGACCTTTAATTCTGAAATCAGATGATCAAAATCCATCAACCACACTCATCTGAGCACATTAATGTAACAAAGGTAACATCCTCAGATTTAGTTTTCACTGATAATTTATAAAAAGAAGCTTATCTGGCAATTTGTATTAAAGTCATCTCTTCTGCCTATGTAAAGATGCATTTTCCATGTGCTGTCAGATTCTGTTACTTTATACAAATACTCTAGTCTTCACAGCAGCTTCATGTTTTTCCACTGGTGGAACTTTGCCCCACTAGCTACTACAGTACTTAATGGAGTTGCCTTTAAATACATATATATATATCTGTATTAGTGTAGTTTCAACACAATATCCCTTACTTTATGGCTACCCTATAGGAGAGAAAAAGTTTAAGAAAATGAATAGATGAATAGGGAAATTCTAAATTTTATAATGTTCATGACTTTTAAACTTATTACAGAGGTTTGATTCTGTGTACCCAGCAGAAGCAGTACTTTCTATTAATTTCAGGCTCACCCAGTGTTGGCCCACTCAGAAACCAAATAATAGTTTTTTCAATTCCTTTCATCCAACTGTCTGCTCAGAGACACCTGATCTATGCCTGGTTCTACCTATTCATCTATCTATTCCCATTCACCTTCTTATTTTAGCTATGAGTCAGGTTTTTTGCTGCTAACCTATACTTAATAATTGTTCTGATATCATTTTTAAAGATTTTATTTATTTATTTTTAGAGAAAGGGTAAGGGAAAAAGAAAGAGAGGGAGAGAAACATCAGTGTGTGGTTGCCTTTTGCATGCCCCCAACTGGAGGGGACCTGGCACACAACCCAGGCTGTGCCTGGGAATTGAACCTGTGACCCTTTGGTTTGCAGGCTGGTACTCAATCCACTGAGCCACACCAGCCAGGGTTGTTATGATGTCTTTAAAATAGGCAGAGCACAGTGATATTTTGGGACTTTCCTTAGAGGGTGTTAAGGTTTTACTTTTTATTGCTCCCCTCTGGGTCAATTAGATTTTTATGAGTTCCCTAGCGAGTTGATCCAACACATTATAATAAGTATTATTCTGGGTGATATATATAAACCTTACTTGACATATTAGCAGGAGAAAGGAAGAGGAGCAAAAGTCAACCTAGACTGCTGATCACTTTGGCACAGTTTAAACTGTTCCCTTTGGCAATAAAACGTCTTTAGAGGAAAAAGAAAACAATAAAGGAGCCATACGCTAAATAAAATAACCTTAGTGAAAAAGAACCTCAATTACACTACCAGTATTTTTGGTTAAATGACATTATATACCAAAAATAGTTTTGTAATAATTGATAAGGTAAGTGAGCCTCTGCATGTACATATCCATGACAACGCAGGTTTATATTTATAAGTTTCAAATAGCTATGTCACAAAAATGTAAATTATTTAAAAAGTTGTGTTTCTATAAATAACCATTAGTTAACAGTCTAGCAAAGAAACTTCACAGCAAATGACAAATTATGAAATGTTTTTAATATTATTCTAAGACAAAGTAGAAAAATTATTTCTCATTATAATTGTAAATAAGAACAAAGAGTTAAGGGGTCACTTGCCCTTCGAACTACTGTGAAGTCAGAAAGGATATATATAAAAAAAAGGATATAAAAATAAGAGGAAATGTACAATGCTACCTTATATTCCAGATGGAGCTCCATTTGGAAGCATGATAGGGTAATGTCCCTAGAGCTAAGACAGAACAAAGGAGAATAACAATAGAAGAAAGAGTGAATGTGAGCGTTCAGGCAAGAGCTTCCGCTACTTTTTCCTTTTTGCAGTAAGGGGCGTTTAGATATGGAACTTTGAAGAGAGAGTCTGGAATAGTCTGTAAGTGTGAAAGCAGAAAATACCATGTCATCGCATCGTATTTACGCCGAGTACTCTGAAAACCCCAGGAAGCTCTGATGAACCCTGTAGAAATAATTGGAATTTCTCAGAAAATATAGATAATATGAAGAATGGACAAAATAGGCTTTCCAAAGTCTATTTTCTTATGTAGAATCCTAAATTTTCTTTTGTATAATCAAAAAAGAAAAGTACACTACTGCCAATATAGCATTGTAGTCATATGCACAGAAAAAAAGCATTGCAAGAAGCATGTCTTAAAATGTGAAATTTAATTTTCAGATGAATATTTTCCAATGGAGTTTAAAATTTTCTTTTAACAAAGGAAATTCTTACAAACTAATTAGAATGTAATATGAGAAAAAAGATAATCTCAAAGTATAAAACTAAACATTTTAATTCCCCCTCATAACTGAAGTACATTTTCAGCTCATCAGGTTTGGTGAAAAATTCCAAAAAACTAAGAAAAATCTGCCTATTAACATGGTGCTTCCTGAAGACATATGAGGTGGAATCTGATATATTTCATGATGCTCAGTTTGGTGCACATTTACTTTTTTAGGCATATGACTGCTACTTAGGTCAATTCTTCACTTTCAGACAAAAGTTAACTAATAAATTCTTCTTATATTTGTCTATTTGGCAGAGTAAGAGAAAATGTTACCAAATCATGTTTCATTTTCTAAACATGCCCTCAGGTGTCTTTTCATTTTCCCCAGGCTTTATTGAGAAATAATTGACATATAACATTGCATAAGTTTAAGGCGTATAACCATGAAGACCTGACATATGTATACACGGCAAAATGATTACCGTAGTAAAGTTAGTTAGCACATCAATCACCTCATATTATTACCATATTTCTTATAGTGAGAATATTTAAGATTTATTCTCTCAGCAACTTTCAAGTGTACAATATAGTTAACTGTATATGCTGTACATTAGATCCCCAGCACCTACTCATAACTGGGGTTTGTACCTTTTGACCATAACTTCCCATACCCCCCATACCCAAGCCAAGTCCCCAGCAGTCTGTTTCTCCAAGTTTATTGTAGATACCTCATATAAATGGAATTTTGCAGTACGTGTTCTTCTGTGATGGGTTTATTTCCCTTAGCATAAAGTCTTCAGGGTTTTTCCATGTTTTTGCATATTGCATGATTTACTGTTTTTAAGGATGAATAATATTCCACTGTATTTTTAGGTAGGAGTTAGAAAATTAGGAAGGTGGAGGGAGGGCGGGAGGGGATCCATTGTTTTTAACAGAAAAGCTGCTCAAAATAATTTTGACTAACTGCCTCTGGTTATGTAACTGTTTGCAACATGACCAGATGCTGCCTGCAGCAGGAGATAAAGACCTGGGGAACAGAGCTCTACACACACCTGTGCTTAGGTGTTCAGGTCCTTCATAGGAAAGCATTCATGATTAGCACCACCATTATCTGCTAATTACTATGTAACTCTCATTCTCTGATATCATACTAATCCTCACCCCACCCCACAAATTACGTAAATCCTCAGGACAAGGCCCCTAGGCTTCTCTTGCCTCCCTCAGCAAGGCCTGTTCTCTTCCTTGAGAATGTACTAATAAACTCTGCTTGCATACTACTTGGCCTGGTAATCTGCAATTCTTTACTGTTCTGGCAAGAACGGAGTTTTCAATAGCACTTCACATATAGCACATTTTCTTTACTCATTCAACCTTTGGTGCATTTTCACTTCTTGACTATTGGAAATAGCACTACAATAAATACTCAAGTTCTCTTTTGGATCCCAATTTTTATTCTTTTAGATAAATATACAGAAGTATAATTGCCAAATTAAATGGTAGTTGTGTTTTTAATTTTTTGAGGACTTTTCATAGTGATTCCCATAATGCCTGCACCATTTTCATGTCCACCAAGTACACAGGGTTCCAATTTCTCCACATCTTCACCAACACTTACTGTCTTTTAAAAAAATAATCTTCCTAATAGGTATGAGGTAATATCTCATTGGAGTTTTGATTTGTATTTCTCTGATGATTAGTGATGAACACTTTTTCGCATACTTGTTGGCTAGTCATATGTCTTCTTTGGAGAAAGGTCTGTCAATTCTTTAGCCTATTTTTTAATTGAGTTATGAGTTTTGTTTTGTTTTTGTTACTGAGTTATAGGAGTTCCCTCATAAGTATTGTGTTCCTCTTAGAGCTCAATTATGCTCCAGGGTAAACCTTAAATAGCAGTAATGGAGATTGGTTGTTTTGCCTTGACCTGTATGTATTCTTCCTCATTCTTCTGAAAACAGAACCATTCTTTCTTAAAAGCAACCAATTCTACATTTCCTGTCCAACTGTTCTCACACCAACTATATGGCTCCGCTGAGTGCTCCAGACTCTGCCCACAGTGATTGGTTCTGCAATAAACATGTGACCCAAAATAAGCCAACCAGAGTTCCCTTGAACTTTTCTTCTAAATCTATAGGAAAAGGCTATTATTTACTGAGTTAACTAAATGGTAAGATGTATGTCTGGGACCCCTGAATGTCATCTTGCTTCTCAAGAGGAAAATTTTGCAGGAGAACAAAGCTAAGTAGGAGCAAACAAAACTGGAAGAGAGAGAGAAACAAGACAACATTGCTTGATCCCCCAAATCTAGTCTATCCAAACTCAATAACACCAACTTGGATTTCCCAGTCTGGAAGCCATATATTCCCTGTTTTGCTTAAGTTAGTCTGAGTGGGGTTTTGTCACTTGCAAACTACTAAGGGTATAATATTTTTAACAAGGAGATAGCTCCATGGATTTCTTGTTTAATATTAAATACATATGGACAATAATAAGGAGGGGGTAGAAATGGGGGAAGGAGGTGGGGAGGCCTGGGCAGTGGGTAGGGGTGAGGGGAAAAGGCAGAAAACTGTACTTGAAAAACAATAAAAAGATATTAAATGCAGCTTAAAAATAATAAATTCCTTGAAGAATTTTTCTTTGAAAATATTGTGTTTCAGATGAAGTTTTCCCTTGCCCATTCCAACAGCCACCACATTTATTTTTATTAATTTAGTTTGTATCATCAAGATTACTTTTTTCATGTTTACAAAGGAAATACAGAAAGAGGGCTAAATATATGTATGTATATTACAAATGAGTAGATAGCCTCTTTTACAGATATAGGTATAAAAATAATAAATGAATGAATATCTGAATAAATAAATAGACAGTTATTTTATATACCTTAAAATAACTGAATCATCTTGTGTGATTGTATGTTTTGCATCTTGCTCCATTTACTTGTTAAAGGTTGTAGTGCTCCTTAAAGTGTCAGTATATTGATCTTTTTCAAAATTCTATATGGATCCACTGAGGTGAAAGTATTATCATTTGTCTATTCCCTTTTTAATAGACATTGGTACTTTTTCCTTTAGAATTATACACAATGATACAATAAACATCCAACTTCATGTCTTTCAAAGTCAGCATTGACTTTATGTGCCTTAGGTAGTAATAATGTTGGAGGTGTAGGAAATGAAGCAACATCCATGTCCTTGGAAACTTAAAAGAGCATGTTTTCTCCTAAGATCACAACAGCTGGCAGTAACCTTGCAGAGTTAAAATTTACTAATATTCTCTCATTGAACAAACATTTATTAAATTACTATCTCATGCAAAGCACTCTCCTAATGCTCAGACTTAAAAAATTGAGAGAACTTGCTTTCTATCTCTAAGGAGTTTTCAATGTATTACCAGTAATTTTGAAAGGAATACATACTATATACATTATTATGTGCAAAGCATTTTGCTAAGTCCTTTACCTGTCTTCTCTCTCTTAGCTTTTTAAAAAATAATCTTCTACTTTTTAGTTACAGTTGACATACATTATTATATTTAGTCTTCAGAGGACTCTTCACATCATTCTTGTTTTATAGATCAAATGAAGAGGCTAATGTGACACAGTTAATAAGCTCAGAGACACAATTTGACTCTAATCCTTACGTCTACAAACCACAGATTTATAAACAGATGATCAACTGCATCTACAATGAATAAAAATACTTAATTTTGTTTGCATTGGGTGACGAACTGGTTAGAAGGAAAGGGATAGAGGGAGGGGCATGCCACAGGCCTGACCTCTTAATGGGAAGACACAGACTTTGAGAAAAGGAAGTTGGATGCTTAAGAAGCCCTAAAGTTAGGAAATGCCAAACACAACTCCCATTCAGTTCTGGGTACTTCCCCAAATCCCCATGGATTTGGTCTCTGCTTTCATTGATTTTTTTGGAATATATGGGTGGTAACTTATTTACCTGCATTTCCTTAACTCACAATAATCAATGTATGTTTATTAAATAAAATGAAGAATTAGAACATGTAACATACATCTAGCTATATCTTAGGAAAAAGAGCCTGGTTGTATGGTTTCATAAGATATTGAAAGGCATGGGTTAATGTGCTCCTGTTTTAAAATCTGTGTGTTAAAAATAGACCTTGGAAACTTTAGAACAAAATCCCATACAGGAACTATCTAACATATAACTGTGCCATAATTGAGATAACTATATCTTTTTTATTAAAACAAAATACACATACCTATCATTGAACACTCTCCCACCCCACCCCCACCAACACACCCAGGGCAAAAATTTATACTGTCTGGGAAAAGGTTCATGGAAACCAAGTCAACTTTTCTTCCTCATAAGGGAACTCTGTCCCAGAGCTTCTCTAGAGTCCTATGCACACACCAGACAGAAACCAAGAGATCTCTGCATTGCATACTCAGTGATTCCTTTAAACTCTTTTCCAGTGTGAATGGAAATCAGATTTAAAATGTATTTTAGAACTCAGCTTGTTTCAAGGGCTCTAATCACATAACAGACTAAAAAAATAACTTCCCTTGCAGCCAACTCTACTGATTCTGCGTCTCTCAGAAAATACTGCCTCTGAACAAAGGTAGGTGCACAACTCGTATCTCAGACCTGCTGGGAGAAGCAGCAACACTATAAACAGGGGCCTCACAAGTGGCACTAGTTATGTGACACTTTCTGATCAACATTCCATTTTCCAGGGATCTAGAAATATACTCTCTCCTCTCTCTACCTTGACAAAGGTCTACCCAGCTCATCAAGGAGCCTGCCTTGAAATATCTACCAAAAAAGACTCCCTCCTTCTACTTACGACTGTATTTCATTTTGTACTTAATTACTGATTCTTAGATGGGGATGACAAGGAGAGGTAGAACAGAATTGTCTTTAATTGTCTTTAATTCAAATTGTCTTTAATTGTCTTTAATCACTTCTTCTGAAGTGATTATGACATATTTGTTCTTCCATTCAAAAACTATTAGAGGCAGCCTTGGCTGGCATAGCTCAGTGGATTGAGCACGGGCCTGTGAACCACATGGTCATGGTTCAATTCCCAGTCAGGGCACATGCCTGGCTTGCAGGCCAGTTCCCAGCAGGGGACTCATAAGAGGCAACCATACATTGATATTTCTCTCCTTCTCGCCTTCCTTTCCTCTCTAAAGATAAATAAATAAAATCTAAAAAAAAAAAAGCTATTAGAGGCAGAAGTACCACATTTTTCTTGACTCCTTAGGAAATAAAAAAAATTACAGAATAATTCTTTTAATCAGCTAAAATTAGCAGGTAATATTTAAAATATTACCATATTTCTTTAATTACTAGAATATTCATAGTGCTTAGTTTGGCAGCACATATACTAAAATTAGAATATTTCTAAGAAATTATACCTTTGTTCAAATTTTTATAAATAATATTAAAAGTAAATTACATTTTTCTTAACATCCTGGGTCACAGTAATACATACCTTTACTATGTGATATACTACAATAATACTTTCAGATACAACTGGTGTTCTGAATGTTTTTTAGAAATGCTTTGCTGTTATGGGATGTGTATTAAATTCTTAGGTTTTGAGGGGTGATCAGTTTTATTATTTTTTACTATAAATGGTTTCTTATAATTTAATTAGAGTTGACATACAATATTATATTGGTTTCAGGTGTAAACCCAATGATTAGACATTAGACACCCTACTAAGTTTTCCTTTATTTTTCTTCTATCAACTGTTCACAGAATTCTCCAGAGCAGAATATGTAACTAGCACATGGTAGAGTAATGCCTAGGAAGATTTTAGGAAAAGCATGGACCAAGAATATTATACCCAGCTAAGCATCCATTTGAGTATAAATGCCACAGGAAAGGGTATATGAATATATGAGAACTCAGAGAATAGTGTTCCAAGAAAGCTTTCATGAAATAGTTTAAAAATTTTTAAAGGAAATTTTAGAAGATAAATTTCAGTAGAAGACAAGAACAATGGAAAAAGAATAGTGGATGGCATAGACTATTGAACCTGTCTAAGTACTAGGGTTAAGAGAAAAAAATTGAGCATGTTCATTATGGTAATAGAATTGTAAAACGTAGAAATAATCACAAAACTTGAATAAAGAAGGAGATGGTAAGTAAATATATGCTGATTTCTCTGTTTTTAGATCTGGGAATTCAAAAGGTATCACAAATAACTCAAGTAACAGAAGTAGTGGTATATGCAAAGATATAAATAAAAATATCAGGACTAATAAAAATGTGATAAACCAAAAGTGTGAAGGAAAAGACAGGAAGTAAGGCAACTTAGATGGAGTGACAGAACACTAAATTAGATACCACACGTGGAGGAAAGCTGATAAATTTTATCTAAATAAATAGGAATACACACAAAATATAATGACAGAATTAGGTGTAACAAATAGGTCTTATAAATAATCATTTTAAAAATACCATTATCCATTGATAGAAAGACATTCTTAAAAGAAATCATAGCTATATACAGTACATAAGAGATGAACTTAAAGTGATTAAGAGTGGTAAAAATAAAAGTTGTAAACAAAGCTATTCCAGGAAATGAAAATAAGTGGAGTTGAAGGCTTATGAACTTAATATTAAACAAGGTTATGTTTGGGGATATTAACATTAAACCAAAACAAAGGCATTCAATGATGATTAAGGGTTTACCTCACTAAAGTTTCAACAGTTATGATATCTGTAAATAATATAGCATTAATTTATAAAGCAAAAACTACAGGAAACATAAGGAAATGTAGATGAAATCACATCAGTCATAGAGATTTTAATTAGTCTTTCTCAGCTCACAAGAGAGCAAGTGGACCAGAAATCATCAAGGCCATCTCAGACCTAATGAACAAAACTAACAGGGTAATTAATATAAATCTCTATATCCTATAAGCCAAGACAATAATTTCTTTTGAAGTAATGATGAATTAACCATGTATTGAGCCATATAGAAAATTTTAATAAATCTCCCCAATATATATTCAGTACAGATACATGTGATTTAGAGGAAATAACAAATTATAGAATATTTAGAAAATACATATAATGAAAACTATTTTAGAAATAACAAGAAATAGCTAAAGCCAGATATAAGAGAAAATTTGCAGCCTTAATTAAAATAATGAAAATGAAAATCACTGATTAATTACACAATCTTATGTAAGAACTTTGAAAAGGCAAAATGAAACTAAGTAATGCAAAATGAAAGAAAAGGTAAAGAAAAACAAGGCAAATAAGTGAATACAGAAGTATTGCAGAATCAATTTTAAAAAATATAAGAACAACAATAAAATTATTTAAATAAATAAATAAATTTTAAAAATACAAGAGATGGGTCTTCTTTAATACAATAGAATACCCAAACAAACAAGAGAAAAAGCCAGCACATATACAAGGCTGAAAGGGGAAATAATCTCAAGAAGAGAGGAAATGAAATAAGAGATGGCTGTTATTCTCAGCAATTTGAAAATAAATTTGAAAATCCATATGAAATGTATGGTTGGCAAGAAAATATAATGTGCACAAACTGAGGTGGGGTAGGGAAGCAATGAACAGGCAGAGCATAAAGGAGTGTAAGGCAGTGGAAACACTGCATAGTACTATAAAGTTGGATACGTGTCACTGTGCATTTCTCCCAACCCACTAAAACACAATAACAAAAGTCAACGTGAAGGTAAACTGTGGACTTCGGGTGATGATGATGTGTCAATGTAGGATCATCACTGTTTTAAACAAATAAAATAAATAAACTCTAAAAAAAATGAATAGAAAAGAAGTGCCATTCTGGTCAATATGCTGGTAATGGGGGTGGCTATACATGTTTGAGCAATCTCTACTCCTTCCTCTAAATTCTATTGTAAACCTAAAATGAGCTAGAAGAAAAAATGTCTTTATTACTAAAAACTGATCTAGATAAGCAGAATATATAAATATGCTAATTGGTGAAAATAAAATCGAGGAAACACTAGAAGAGTGATTGTCCCCACCTTTTCATATACCTTTGAAAAAGTACTAGTTTTAAGTTATTACCAGATAAAAATATTCCATAAGGAGTAAATAAATCCAATATTATTTTAAATTTGAAAATGCAGGTACCTCCAATACTATTAATACTATTCTAAAACATAGAAAAAAGAAAATCTTTCATATTAATTATATGAAGTCAGTATAACATAGAACTCAGTGAAATAGCCTCCCACTGAAATTATATATATATATATATTGGCTTGGCCAAAAAGTCTGTTAACATTTTTTTCTGCATAATGGCTCTAGTTGTGTTTAGTTGTCTTTAACTTCATTCAAAACAATTTTGTTAGATTTGTGATAGCTGTCATATCAGTGTGAATTTTAAAAATACTTATGAAAAATTGGTGAGTTTCTGTGTAGCTATTTTAATATTGAAGATGGAAGAAAATACACACACAAAATTTTCAGTGTATTATGCTTTGTTACTTCAAGAAAGGTAAAAACACAACTGAAGTGCAAAAAATAGATTTGTGCCATGTATAGAGAAGATGCTGTAACTGATTGAATGTGTCAAAAATGGCCTGTAAGGTTTCTTGGTGCTATGAACATTTTGGCCAAACAATTATTTGCTTTGGTTCTGTCTTATGCATTGGAAGATGTTTAGCAGCATCCCTGGTCTCAATAGTGGGGGACAGCTGACATACTCAAAACATCAAATCAGTAAAGTTATTAGTGAAAATGAAAAATGTGTTTTTTATTTTATGCAAAAAAAAAACCATGACAGATTTTTTAGCCAACCCAATAAATAGTACTTAAATACAATTCCAATGTATTTTTAGACCTATATCAATCAGTTTATTTAATTCATATGGAAAAAGGAATGTGCACAAAAATGTTTTTTAGAAAAAAATTCTGATGAAGAAGAGAGGGTAGAGTGAAAATTAGTTTTATTGTAAGTTTACTGCTATTACTAAAATATTGTGGCTCTTATGCATAAAAGATCAATGGAACAGATTAAAGTCTAGACATAAATCTGAATAACATATGAGACTTAGTTTATGATATAAGTGGCTTGGTTAATCATCAGAAGTACTAGATTAAATGTTGTTGAGAGAACTGAAAAGCCATCAGGAAAAACAGGCTGGGTATCTATCTCATATTAATTAATTACAGATAAAACCACTGGAAACAAATGAGGGAGAGAGAGAGAGAGAGAGAGAAACTATGATGAGAAGTCATAAAATAAAAGATTCATAAACTGAAAAGGTAAAAAAAAACATAAATTACCTTCATGACAAACATATCACTAAAAAGCAAATAAGGAAAAATAATATTTGAAAATCCTATTTTAAATCATCAACTTTCCAATATGAAGTTTCAACAAATCAGAAATGACCAACTATCCAAGATAAGAATGAACAGAAAAGAGAGAATTCATAGAATATAAAATATAAATAATCTCAAGTGCTTGGGAGGGGGGAGGGGGATAACGGGGGAAAAAAGGGGACCGGGCAAGCAAAGCAACATGAATAGAGGACTCATGGGCATGGACAATAGGGGGTGTTGACTGGGGTGGAACAGGATGGGGCAGGGAAGAGCAATGGGGGAAAAGGTGGGATAACTGTAACTGAACAATAGAAAAAGTGCAAAAAAGTATATATATACCATCTTTCATCTATCAGATTGGTAAAGATCTAAAAGCTTGATATACGTAGGTAAAGAATGATGTATCTTCTCACACTTCTGGTCAAAGTATAAATAAATGCCACCTATTTGAAGGGCAATTTGGCCATCTTTACCAAAATAAAAGACCCCAGTACCCAGCGATTTCACTGCTGGAAAGTTATCTGCAGAACACGAGCTCAATGACACGTGTACCCACATAGTCCATGCATCACAGTTCACAGCAGCAAAAGCATGAAAACACATAATCATTCTCATATAGATGAAAATTTATCTACATCATGTAAATCTAAATAAAAGGATATTTAGCAGCTATTTAAAAAGTGAGAAAATTCTATATGTACTAATATGGAATAAGCTTCATTTGAAAAAAGCAAGGTGGACAACAGGGAGTATTTCATGTTTCCATTATTGTAAAAACATTTTTTAGGCTCTCATGAGAATTTTTTTTTTTACTTTATCTGCCATCAAAAAGTGAAAAATGTATGTTATAAAAACCATACTATGATATATCTACCTTTCTTTCAGAAGAGGTGTAAAAACCACAGCTTGTTTTGTAGCCAATTTATATGTCATAGCTGATTTTATGACAATGAGGGCTTTTAAATCTGAACATACACTATAAGTAACCAGAAGTATATGTCCTTAATCACGTATAATACTGTGAACTCCTCACTAATAAGAATTTTATCACCTTCAACTTCCTCTGCTGTAAACTGCAAGAGAAATGATTCTGAGATTTACTGCTCAGTAACTTGGAGATTCATTTTTCAAGTCAAGGCCACTGCTAAAAGCCAAGTCACCTTAGACGACATTATGTTGTGTATTTTCAAGAAAGGTGCTCCATGTTGATTGCCTGGTACCTTGCTTCTCAGGACTTACTGAGTATTTCTTTACAATGACTACTGTACTTATATGAATAAAGCATCCTCATTAACAGGCATCGTCAATGTCAAAGAAATCTTTAAATGGGAGAGTAGATACAGCTTCAAGCAAAACAACGAGTTCTATTTTTCCATTTCACTGGATCATTAATATCCAATGAAAATAATAGAAATACGAGAGAATTTTAATTTATGAATTTCAGTCCATTACAGCCTACCTTGGAGATATTTCACGTTCCGTTGCAGACCACTGTAGAGTGAGGATCGCTGTGAAGATGGTAGTAACTTTTCTGCTGGTGGAGGGTTTCCCTTTCAATTTGTAAAAAGTGCAACGCGTGTGAAGTGCAGTAAAGCGAAGGGCACTAAAATGAGGTATGCTGCATACTTCCAATGAACTGAAACACAGAGAGACCCAGGGGAAGATAATACCTAGATACACTAAAGTTTGTCCTCACGTTAGAGTGACTCGGCACTGGCTCTTTCTTGCCTTATCATTTTCCAAGAAGGTTGAAACCATCAAGGAGTAAAATCAGTCCTCAGTTGTCCTTTATTCACTGTCCATTACTTATTAGGGCAGGGATTTGAATCTTCAAAATGATAACAAGATCCCAAATAAAGTAACTTCTGGATGACTATGTACATTTATTTCAACTCTTTAAAGAGGGCCAATACTTCATATCAAGTATTGTACTTGGCAGACTCAAAGGCAGAACCAACTGTGGCCTTACCCTGGAGAAAGAAAGCCTAGTAGAAAAGATAGCAGGTTGGTGGCAGGGTCAGGGGAGGGAGGGGAGCAGCATAACATCAAACAAAGAACTGAGAAGGAGCACCTAACTGTCACCACAGCCAATGACCACCATTTTTACCGTCTATGTCACAGAATCTTGTAACAGCCCTGTGAGATTGGCGGGGTCAGAAAGGTCACTGGCCACACTGAATGCAAGGAAAGTAGGGCCATCAGATGATCTCTGTAACGCAGGTAAAAACACTTGACACACAGTGGCTTCCTGTTTTAATTACTCTTTCTTGCTAATTAGGTGCTAAGCTTAGCATCTATGTAAACATAGCCAATATGTAAACATTACGCTATTTTAAACTGTGCCATTAAAACTTTATTTTTAAAAAATGTTTGTACCCCCTTGGGAACACACCCTTGTTCACTTCTGTACTTTTTCCTCAAGGTAATTTTGCAGCTGAGCCAAAGGATTGGCAGGGATGACCTGCCACACGCTCTAGGGCCCTGGTTCGTGAGAAGTGGAATAAGACTTGCAGCCAGGTTAACCCAACTCTGAAGTCTATGCTTTCAAACTACAAAATCTCCCACAGAAGATAAAACCCTGTACAGTAGTCCCCCCTCATCTGTCTCAGGGGATGTGTTCCATGGCCCCAAGTAGATGGCTGAAGCCACAGATAGTACCCAACCCAATATGTGCTATAGTGTTTCCTACACGTACATGCCTACAGTAAAGTTTAATGCATAAATTAGACACAGTGAGAGATTAATAACAATAATAAAATAGAACAGTTATAACAATACATTATAATAAAAGTTTTGTGAATGCGGTCTCTCTCTCTCTCAAAATGTCCTATTATATTGTACTTAACCTTTTTCACAATTTTTGTTTTCTTTACAATTTCACAGATATAAGATTTACTCATAGCAACCTCAGCACTTTTAATATGCGGAGAACTTTTTACCCTTTCACTTAAAGGAAACACTTTCCAGCGTCTCTGCGGCGTACTGAATTGCCAGCATCATGACCCTTGCACTTTAGGGCCATTATTAAGTAAAATGTGGGTTACTTGAACAAAAGCTCTGAGGTACCAAGGCAGCTGATCTGATAACCGAGATGAAAGCTATGAGGTGACTAATGAGTGGGAAGTGCGTCTGTGGCGTGGAGATGCTGGAGGAAGGGAAGCGTCACGTTACCCAGGCAGCATGAAGCAGAATCTCATGAGATTTCATCGCTCTACTCAGAACAACGCACAATTTAAAACATGAATTGTTTATTTCTGTAACTTTCCACTTAATATTCAGACTGTAACTGACCATGGGTAACCAAAACTGGGGAAAGGGAAACTGGGGGAAGCGGGGACTACCGCACTCCTCCAGATGAGACACACAAGGGACAATGAGCCCCTTCGTGTTTCTTTGCGCCTCGGGAACCCAACTTACTTTCCCGTAGTCTAATTCGGAAAACTCCTTTTGAAGCCCCTTTAGCATTTTGCCGTTTGAAGTGTCCGTAGCTATCTTCACACAAAGCCGATGTTAGAACACCAGGAAAATGTTGATCTTGGTGCTGTCAGGGCATCCGGAGGAAGCTGCCCTGGCCAAGTTCAAATCTTAAACAGCAAAAACACTTTGGAGTTTATAATCTTGGAGTTCTCCAAAAGTAACTTTAGCTATTTTCATCAAAAAACTTTAGTTTCAAATTTTCTCTTGAAAAGACTGTTCAAGCTTCAGATCTCTCATCATATATATATATACATATATATATATATATATATATACATATACATATATACATATACACAAAAATATACAAATTTTGTGTATATGTATATATATATATATATATATTTCTCTGACCAGAAGGTATCTAGCTATGTAATATGAAAAACAGACATTTATTGAAGAAGATACAAGAAACATTGTACACAGGAAAATGACACCTCAGTCCCCTTCCAAACAGGCATCACAGGACCTCACACAGTTCTCCAAATCACCATCATCAGTTGCCTCATCATATTTTCCTGAATCTCATTGACAATCTGAAATCTCTTCCCTTTCAAAGGTGATTTCAGTTTGGGGAAAAGCCAGAAGTCACAGGGGTCCAAATCTGGGCTATAGGGCGTCTGAGTCACCTGGGTGATTTGATGTTTTACAAGAAAACTCTGCAGGAGATGCGATGCATGAGTTGGTGCATTGTCATGATGAAGCTGCCAATCACCAGTTGCCCATAGCTACAGACTTCTGAATCATCCAGATAGTTTCCATGGAGTTGATGCAGATTCATTGCCCTCACTTGCTCAGTCATTTTGAATGAGATGGCCATACAGTACATATGCTTACTCCACTGCGCCTACTGCCCCCACTGACTAGTATAGTGAAATTGTCATTGTTCGCACATGTCCATTCCAGTCCACTCTCCTTGGCTCCCACATGTCATTAATGTTGTGTAAATTGTTCCTGTTATATTAACAATAGCTGGACTTTTCCTGGGCAATATATATATATATTGCCCCCACACACACACACACTTATGTTTAGAACATGTATTTCAGGTTTTATAACCACAAAGAAAAAGATTTCCTCTAGAATAAACACAAAAACATACGGAGTGAACCATCCAGTATCTTAGCTAAAAAAGGCAGAGCATTTGGCTACACTGAAATTACCAAGAAGTCAGAATTCCAGATTCATGTCTTTCTGGGTCTTAGTTTCCTTGAGGTAAAATGACATGAATGAACCAAATATGTAAGATTTCTTCACACTTAAAGATGCCTTGAGTCCATTCTTACTTTGCAACCTAACAAAATTCAATCGGCAGCCAGTCAAATTACATTTGCACGGGTGGAATCCACCAGTCCTTTTCTTCCTTCAGAATAATCTAACAGAAACAATCTTTCCCATCCCACAATAAACACTAAGCCAACTTTACTCAAGAAATGATCTTTCTTTTATATTATTCTATAAATTTGAACCTGAATTGGGCAGTTTCTAGAAATTGCCATCCAGAATAAGCAAAGACCAAGAACTTCTCCTACGAAATATTTTAAGCATCCCCTACTGCCCAGCTTCTCATCTCTACAAAAGGAATTTTTTCCCAACCAATTTTGTTTTATCCAAAAAATACTGTGCCATGGTTGAAAAGCATTGTCACCAAAAAAGAGAATGATACAGTCAGGAATTCAAAACTCAAGATTCCCTTCAATATGATATAAACTACAGAATTAAATCTAATGTTAGTAATAATACACATCCATTCAAAATGCATTGCCTTGAAATTTTGCTGGATAGTCTAAAATTTTAACCTTGCTACATATTAAAGATGTTGCTTTACTAGAAAACATAACTAATATTTTTCAGATACAATTGTACCAGGAAATAGAAATTGCTGTCTCAGCTATAAATAAAGTCTTTACCAAATAATCTTAATTCTAAACTAAATCCAGAGTACTTCTATCTGTACACCAGCTGTGTTCTCTTTCTAATTATCTAGGAAATAATGATATACATAGAATTTGTGCTCAAAGTTGGGAGAGTCAGTTTAGTTTATAAGCAGATGGTTTAACCAAAAATCTATCTTAAATTTTCTCTGTTTAATCATTCATTCAACAGATATTTATTGAGTGATTAGTATGTGCTGAATTCTACACCTCGTGCTAGAGATACTTACATGCTAAATCAGGAAAGATGGCAAGGACACCAAACAATAAACAAGGAAAAATCAGAAAATTGCAACAAAAAGAATGAAGGCAGATCTTTAACGGATTTGAAGCCAATTGAAATGACCCTGAGGCAAAAGTGATCTAGGTTTATTCTTGTGTTAAACTACAGTACCTAATGCATACTAATGTGTTTTTATTATAATTATTTAATAGTTTGAACACATTAAAATTGAACTTGAAACAAACCTAAAATATTCCATGGAATGCTAATTCCTACAAGAAACAGATTGCTCTAAACAAATGCACTATATATTGGTTGCACATTAATATCAATTACAGAGCATTTAGGAAACACCAATGCAGAGGCCTCACCAAAAGCATTTGAACCTCAATATATTTTAAATTTCCCCAGATAATTCTAATACACAGTGAGAGTTAAAATCCATTGCTCAAAATTAATCTAGAAATTGCCATGTTCTAGCAATTAGGTTGTGTGTTGGGGTCCCTCACCCTAAGGGTCAAACCCAGGTTGACTCTTGTTAGTCTAGGTGCATCGAGAATGTGTGCTCTTCAGCTTAGATCTTCTCTTACTAAGCTACTTGATTCCCGCTATCTATAAAAGAATAGCTAAAAACAACATATATCTAACCCAATTTCTTTTATTACTTACCATATGTACTCAAATATTAAGTGCCAGTAAAATCTATTTTTTCTTTGTAATATTTGATATTGATGCAATAAAGCATTTGTAGACTAATGATATGGCTAATTACTGAACTTCAGTCAGAGTTGTGAGCCTCTGAAAAATACATATTCATGTAAAATCAGGATGGATTTGTAGACTTTAATTGACATCTTCTTCATAGCATACTAAGACTCCTTAGGGACTGACTTCTCTTTTTGAGAAAAGCCATTGAGTCCAGTGATGGAGGTCACAGAACAGGGAGCCGGATCACTCCTAGTTGGTACACTCTCATCTGCTGTATGGACTTGGGCAAGTTAAGTTCTTTAAGCCTTTGCTTCTTTATATATAATCTGAGTGTATGACCAGTATTTACCTCATTGTTCATCAGCTAATGAATATATAGCATATACCACTGCACCAGGTACATAGCAACTGATCGGTAAATGCCAACTATGATAATAATTAAAGAAACAGCCTAGTCTTTTTACCTACTTTTGTTTTAAAACAAATCTAATTTCCTGCTCTCAGGATTAACTTGTAATGCTTTAAATAAGAAGAGCTGATTGTGATCAGGTTGCTACCCATATCATTCCTTGTAGTTATTTTATTAAATGTTTTTCATTATAAGATAAAACTGTCTTTATATTTTATTTTATTTTTTTAAGATTTTACTTATTTATTTATTTTTAGAGGGGGAGGAGAAAGGGAGAGAAATATCAATATATGGTTGCCTTTTGTGCATCCCCTGCTGGTAGTTAGCCTGCAAGGAACCGGCCTGCAACCCAGGCATGTGCCCTGACTGGGAATCGAACCGCAATTGTCTGGTTCACAGGCCTGCGCTCAATCCATTGAGCTACACCAGCCAGGGCTATATTTTAAAATTATTCATTATCAAACCTAAGGAGACTTGCTATAAGTATTCCTCAGGATTCTTAAAAGACATACATACATTTTAAATATAGGACCATGAAAATTTTACCCTTTTGAAAATTTACGAAGTCTTGTAAAACAATGCTCACTGTCACTTGTGAATATATCCCAAATTGGTTTGGAAAAAAAAATCTTGATAGCTTGATGTAATAGACATCTTCAAGACAAACACCCTCCAAGACCAAATCACTTGAAAGTGCTGTAAGTTGTAACCCTTGTTAAAAAGGGGCTTTCACAAGAATTATCTTAAGACTATCAAAGCCCAATATAATTTCTATAAAGGATGTTTGATCAAACATTTAAATGCTCCACTTCTGCCTCCTTCCCAGACACATAAAAAAGAGAGGGCTTCCCTGCCTGTAATAATCCACATTGGACACATACTGACTTTTCACAAACTCCAGGTTTATTTTCCACATATTAATATAAGATGATTAACAGTTTATCAGCAAAAAGCATAACACCTACACTATTCTGAGGGAACATTTTGGTTTGCTAAATTAACAAGTGTTAGAGTTCTGAAGGCTAAAAATATTTTTGCCTAAGCAAATAGCAAAGTGTCACAACTTTTTTACAAAATTGGATGCAAATTACCATGAATATGTATATAGTGCTATCTAGACATTTTTAATAGTATTCCCTTTATTTCAAAAAGTTTTAAAGGCTATAGCTATCAATTTCAAAAGGTGTTGGTTTCAATAAAGTTTCAATATATTTTCTACCCTAGAGTCACCCGAACATACAGATAGTATCTCTTGTCCAATTCTTGTCTCTTTCACAGTAGAGTAGGATAAAATTCAATCAATGTCAGTCTCTAAGGAATCTTATTATGCCACAAAGATGATATCAATTAAAATCTACACGTCAAAGCAAATCCATTCTGATTTTGCATTAACAAACGTTTTTCAGAGACTCATAACTATGACTGAAGTTCAATAATTAGCCATGTTATTAGCCTACAAATGATTTGTTGCTTCAATATCAAGTATTACAGAGAAAAAATAGATTTGTGATAGTCTAACATTTAACAGACACTTAATATTTGAGTGCATATGGTAAGTAATAAAAGAAATTGGGTTAGATATGTGCTATTTTTAGCTATTCTTTTATAGATAGGAGGAATCACGTAGCTTAGTAAGAGAAGACCTAAACTGAAGAGCACACAGACTATTGAAACTGAAATAGTTAAATTATGCAAAAACTATGAGGACAGATTGCCAAAAATTTTCTGCATTTGGCCCTACAGAACTCTTGACTAGGTTGAATGAAGTTAATACAATTGGCTGTGCCAGGCTGGGAATGAACTTTCCTTATTGAAACCTAATTACAATGTTTTACAATGAGCTACATTACAGGCAGTTTTAAAGTTGTGGCATTGCTTATACTATTAATTCTTAATACAGTAGCATACTTTACCAAGCATACAAATAAAAGGTCCTACTATATTAAACTAAAATAAACTGTATAAAGAACTCATACAACTGAAATATCAAACAAACAATTCAATTTAAAAAATGGGCAGAGGACCTGAACAGATAACATCTCCCAGAAGACATACAAATGGCCAATAGATATATGAAAAGACCTTCAACTTTACTAGCTATTAGGGAAATGCAAGTCAAAACTACAATGAGATACCACCTCTTTTATAGGGTTATTGTAAGGATAAGTGATAAATTATAGTACAAACACCAGTGAACACACTGGGCTATAGAAGACCATTAACACACTCAGGCATACACAAACATGTTTTTGTATCTCCCTGCTGTATATATTGGAAAAAGAAGACTTGGTTATGCCATCTGTGTTAATTAGAAGAGGAAACTCAGTTGTCAGTATGTTGAATCAAATATGTCAACCATGCATATTTCAATGTTTGGTCAAAGAAAACACATATGTTAAAAAGAATAATCCTAACCAGCATAAAACCTACAAACATAGCACTTTTACCTTCCCACCCCTGGTTTTTAAGAATGTTGTTATTAACAGTCTTCTTAATTTCTAACAAATTTTCCTTGAATGTCCTTGGGATAAAAAACCCTTTCCAGTGAAAAATATCTCATACCTGGTTATGTTTTGATCACACGGAACATTTAACAGTCCAAAATGTTGCTTCCTTACTATTCGAAGACTCATAAAATCATCTCCACTCCAGAGATCTATGGGGTTGAGTGAAAATTCGAAATACAGAATCTATGTTGATTCCTTTTGCTAGGAAACAAGTAGATAGATCACCACACTTCCTGGGGAAAGCAGAATACCAGCTCCACATTTAGTAAGAGATATCAAAACTGTGAAACTATTCATAGTTTGGGGTGAGTGTTGGCAGGGCAACCAAGAAAGTCCTTACACCTTCTATCAGAGCCTGTATGATCCACCATCACCCCACCACACATCTCTCTAACTAACCTTGAATTTCCCTCCTATCACTTGGCATCAGTTATACAGGCTTCCATGTTATTCCCTGAACACACCAGGCACACTTTGACCTCATTACTCTCTTCTCAAAACATTCTACCCTGACATATATGAGGGTAGAGGCTAGTTTCTGCTCAAATGTCATCTTTCTCAATGAATTATACTTGGACTATCCAACTGAAATGTCAGCTTGCATCCTTCAAGAAACTGTAATCCCTTTTACCCTTCTTTAAATTTTATTTTATACCACATAGTCACTTCTAAACGCCTTTATATTTTTTCTATTATAATTATTGATTATCATTTGTCTCTCTCCACTTGCACATAATGCTCAACTTTTGTTGAAGGTTGAATGCAAAATTTATTCTGCCATATAGAGTATTTTCTTAACTTTGCAACATGTCACCTCTGCCCTAACCCAAGAAGACCACTGACCATTCTCCTTGTTTTTTCTAATTTCCATGTTTTTCTCAGAATATAGTTTTAATTAAAATTATCTTTGCACCTCAATTCTACCTGTCAAAATCCGACTATCTTGAAAGCCTGCTTGTGTCCCATTTTCTCTGTGAAATCTTCCCAGGTTCCACTGAAGAGAAACAATCCTCTTTTCTTCTTTCATATCATAATTGGGCCTCAGTTATAAGATACTTGTGTGCCTTTTATGAAACTGTCCAAGTAAGTATGGTCTTTAAAAAACCACCTATAGACTTCCCTTAGCACCTAGCACAGTGCCTGATAATTTATAGGCACTCAGTTATACTTATAAGTGTATTATTGGTAAAAAATACAACTTTCCATTTTGTATTATTGGCAAACAAAATATTAACATAGATAAATTTTACATTTCATAGAGGATGGTACTTAATTGCTCCCAACTCAATGTAGATCACTTTGGCCTGATTTAATATGAGGTTTCTTTTATTTTTTAAAGATTTTCTTTTAAAGTTATTTCCCTTTAGAGAAAGGGGAAGAGAAGAAGAATGAGAGGGAAGAATATATCAATGTGTTTCCTACGCACCCCTCACTGGGGACCTGGCCCTCTACCCAGGCATATGCCCTGAGTGGGAATCAAACCAGCAACACTTTGGTTCTCCAGCTGGCACTTAATCTACTGAGCCACATCAGCCAGGACTAACATAAGGTTTCTTACTTAGTAACATTTTGCTAAGCAAAGAGGTGACTCCAGAAACCCAAGATTTCCTCTGAATCTTAAGCAAAATTATATAAATCCTCCTAATCAAATAAATGAAAATCTTCAGACTTACTAATTTTGGTTTTATAAATATCTCTCAGTTTATTTATCACAAATTTTAATGTTTCCTTAGGAGGAAGTCCCAACTTCTTTTATGGAATCTAAGCTCTTCTCCACCTTTTGGTTACCTCTGGTTTAGCCCCACCTTTTGTTATGTCTCAATATAACACTTTACTCCAGAAATAGCCACAGCTAATCTGAGATCCATGTGCTCTATTGGAGTCAATGACATGCTTTTGGTGATCTATGACTTCCTGAATATTTAGTTAACACTTTGAATATGCAAGTATTCTAAGTGCACATGAAACATTCTCTAGGCTAGACCATGTTAGGACACAAAACAAGGCTTAATAAAATCAAGAATGTTAAAATTATATCATGTACCTTCTCTGACCATAATGGTATCAAACTAGAAATCAATTACAATAAAAAGAACTGGAAAACACTCAAACACATGGAAGCTAATTAACATTTAGGAAACAGTAAATGGATCAACAATGAGATGAAGGAAAAAATCAAAAGTTACCTTGAGACAAATGAAAATAAACACATTAAAACCCCAAATCTATGGGACACAGCAAAAGCAGTCCTAAGAGGGAAATTCATAGCATTACAGACATACCTCAGGAAACAAGAAAAATCTCAAATAAACAATGTAACCTTACACCTAGAAGAACTATAAAAGTAACAATAAACAAATCCCACAGTAACAAAAATGAAAAATAATAAATATTAAAGGAGAAAGAAGTGACATAGAGACTAAAAAAAAAGGCAATAAAAAAGATCAACAAAACCAAGAGCTGGTTCTTGGAAAAAATAAACAAGATTGAAAACCCTTTAACNTGAGATGAAGGAAAAAATCAAAAGTTACCTTGAGACAAATGAAAATAAACACATTAAAACCCCAAATCTATGGGACACAGCAAAAGCAGTCCTAAGAGGGAAATTCATAGCATTACAGACATACCTCAGGAAGCAAGAAAAATCTCAAATAAACAATGTAACCTTACACCTAGAAGAACTAGAAAAGTAACAATAAACAAATCCCACAGTAACTAAAAGGAAAAATAATAAATATTAAAGCAGAAAGAAGTGACATAGAGACTAAAAAAAAGGCAATAAAAAAGATCAACAAAACCAAGAGCTGGTTCTTTGAAAAAATAAACAAGATTGAAAAACCTTTAACCAGACTCATTAGAAAAAAAGAGAGGGGCCATAAATTAATAAAATAGAAAATGAAAGAGTAGAAGTAAACTAATAAACACAAGAAAAATACAAAGGATTGTAAGAAAATATTGTGACCCACAACACGCCACCAATTGGACAAAATGAGCAAAATGGATAAATCCCTAGAATCATGCAACCTTCATAACAAAATCAGGAAGAATCAGAATACCTGAGTAGAACAATTGAAACTAATAAAATCAAAGCCGTAATTAAATAAAGTCAAGCAAACAAGAGTCCTAGAGCTGATAAGCAAATTTTACCAAACATTCATAGAAGAATTAACACATATCTTTCTCAACTTATTACAGAAAATTCAAGAGGATAGACGATTCACAAGCTCATTTTACAATCGCCAAGATATGGAAGCAGCCCAAGTGTCCATCAGTAGATGAGTGGATAAAACAACCATGGGAAAGATACACAGTGGAATACTATTTGGCCATAAAAATTTTACCCTGTGTGACATAGCATTGATGGACCTCAAGAAAATTTTGCTAAGTGAAATGAGCCCAACAGAGAAAGACAAGTATCATATATTTCATTTATATGTGGAATTTAAACTAACCAAATAAACTAACAAGTGAAACAGAGACACACTGATAGTAAAGAGCAGGGTGATACCTATGGGGACTTGGGGTTAGGGGTAGAAGATGAAGGGATGGAGTGAAAAGGAAAAAGGATTCATGGACATGGACAACAGTGTGGTAACTGTAGTAGGGAGCAGATATAAGGAAGATGAATGGTAAGGGGGAAACACAATAAATAAATAATGTGAAAAAACCAGAAATGAAGTCACTGCTCTTCACTTCTGAGGAGATGCTCAGGGTAGGAGACCTAGGCAGTGACCTTGATACACTGAGCAGTGACCTCATTTCCTGACGATAGAGCCCAATGGACTTGGACCCCTGGCAATCAGTCAGCCACATTCTAACAAAAGCCACCTGCCCCTACCCAGATCATTAGGCAAGAGAAATTTGTCCCCGACAGGATGTTTTTGTGTTTTCTGCCAATGTCCCAAGGTCATGGCCTCAAAAGAGGCAGCAGTGATATGTTCCACCATGGTCGCCACTGGGTCTGGACTCAGCCCAGAAGCCTGTCACCCTTCCATGGCAGGACCCAGAGGTAACATAGGGTGGCCCAAGATGGTTTTGTCTGGGTCAGGCCACCACTCAGATCCCACCTGAGCAGCCCTATGTCCCCTCCCTGTGTGTGTGTGTAAATGTATGTCTGTAAGGGGGATTCAATGGGCAGGGCCTGACCAAGCAGGAATAGGCTGGGGTGGGGTATCAGAAGCCTGGATGGCCGGTCATACTCACACCCAGGTCAAGGTTGGCTGCATGGATGTGGAGTGTGGGTGGTGCCCTCTGCCCGAGGTTTATGCCAAGCCCTAGGGATGAATTTTTCTTCCCCTGGGTGAAGGTCTGTACAGACAGAGTGCTCGGCCTGATCCAGGAGCAGAAGGCCCAGTGAGCAGAAGCAGCAGTGACTAGGGATGGGCAAGGCTTGAGGCCTCTGGACTGTCTGGTCACTGTCATGCAGAGTTTAACCCAGATCATGGAGGAACAGCTGCTGGTGGACAAAGACCCCCCGACCAGTTACCATTAGCAAGGGACTAGTGTGCCACATCACCAAGGGCCAGAAAAGGACAGAGGCTACTGGCCATCTGGGAATCTGGGGACCCAGGCCCCATGGACAGCCAGAGAAACACACCATCCCTGAAGCCACCCATGCTCCACGGCTAGCTCACAATTTCCATCTGCAACTGGGAGCACGATGCCCACATTAAACAAACCACACTGGAGGGTCTGGAGCCCAAGGTGGGAGAGGTAGGGGTGAGATGGGAGTGAAGATGCATGCAGGATTGTGGGAGGGACTGGTACCAGACAGAGGGAGCACCTGAAAGTCTGGCCAGGAACAAAAAAAGGCCTCACCACCCGAGTGCTGGACTGCCCATGGAGAGAGCACCCTAGGGTGGATCCCAGGCTCTGGCTGTGTTCCAACTTTGGGGGCACATGGAAATGCAGGCATGTGGGTGATCTTTTCTCCTCCTGCAACTCCAGCACTGGCCCAGGAGGCAGAGCCAGGTCCTGCTTCAACATCTGTCATACAGCCGGAAGAGGTTGATGCAGGGACAGATCAGGAAACTGCCTGGGACCTGAAGGGGTGTTCACCTCCAGCGGTCATGCCACCTCCAGCAGCCACTCCATCTGCAGCTCTGGAGCTAGGCTGGCCTGTGCAGCATCTCCTGACTGACTGAGGCCCCCCAACCCCTGCCCGAGGAGCCCTCCCTGAACCTACCCTGGCTCCTGCCGCAGAGGAGGAGCTGCCTCAGGAAGATGCATCAGAGCCATCTCCAGAGCCACCTGTTGAACTTGCTCTGTCTTTCCCACCAGAATTTGTCTTATCTCCTTTTTCTTCTATTTGTTATAATTGTTATGTTTTTCTTTTCTCCGAGGTATCATTCACTGTTTTATTTTTTATTTTTATTTTTGGATGCTTTGGGGGTTTCTTCTTATGTTCTTTTCTTTTTTTCTTGTTAGCCTTCATTTTTCCATGCTGTGATTTATTTTAAGTAATAAATAAGAATTACTGTTTGTGTGGCATACATTCTACACACTGTGCAAGGATCACCACTGTCCAGTAGCAGGAGGCTCCATCACCCCAAGAGGAAACCTCGCACCAGAAGGACTCACTCCCCCTCCTCCCACCCCTAGCAAGGGGATTATTATCTAGTGCTGGGATTATTCTTGATCTGCTTTCTGTCTCTGTTCCTCTACCTATTCTGGATGTTTCCTATAAATAGAGTATTATAATAGGTGCCTTTTTGTGTCTGCTCACATATTTTTGTTTGTTTTTATCTGAACTAGCACTTTAATTATTTCAAAGGCAAATTCCAGATGGATTAGAGATCGTGGGTTTTAAAAAAAAAGAAGCCCTTTTAGTGATGTATTGATAGTCTTAATGCAGAGATCACGGTACTAAGTGTGACCCCAGTCCCAGAAGCCAGTCAAGACTATTCCCAAAGATTCAAGAGCCCTGGTGTGTGCATTTTCCTTAAAAGAGGACCTATTTCAGATTTTCAAAGGGTCCACCATTCTAGGCAGATGCAAAACAGTCATTTTACTGTTGTTCTCTGTTGCATTGTGTCTTGAAGATACACTCGGCTTTGCAGAGAATACATTAAGGGCTTTGGTGGGTTAGAAATCCTCTAAGTGTGATAAAACTAAAGGGAAGAACATGTTCAGGAAGGCAGACTTAAGATAGTGTCACTGAGTACCTGCTGAGTATTTGGTTCATGCCAAGAAAAAGGTGAATAGAGGAATCTCTGATTACTCAAAATCCAGAGAAAAATGTAGCTACTTTAGAAAAAAAGTTTAGAATTTAAACAAGATGGTACACATGTAACAGTACTATAATGGAGCGGTAGATAGTAAATATTACACAAACAGAATAAAGATGCTTGATTAGAGACCTCACTAGACAAGGACAGGAAACCCATGTCCTGTCCACACAATGCCAGGCACATGATAGGTTCTAAAGAACACTGGCTGAAAGACTGAAAAAGAAATACATTCCAGGAAATTATTTAAAAAAAAAGATTCTTAGGAATTTCAAATGCTACACAGAGATGAGAAAAATACCTAAAAGTTTGCTATGCTTACATTATTGAGTGTATGCAAGTGTCAGAGGATACTTTAAAACAATCTTATTAAAAGGAAATAGCTGCACTGAGGTATAGAGTAAGATTAGCTCATAGTAAAATATAATACTTTTGACTCTGGTAGCCTACAGGTCCCTTATTTATCATATAATTTATCCGAGGAGGACAGACAGAGGACCCAGAGATATATGAAAGAATGCTCAGCAACACTAGCCATCAGCGATGTGCAGATTAAAACCATAATGAAATACCACTTCATACGGGTCAGAATGGCCATCGTAACTGAATCAACAAACAAGTTCTGGTAAAGCTGTACAGAAAAGGAAACCCTAGTTTACTGTTGGTGGGAATGCAGACTGGTGCAGCCACTGTGGAAAACAGTATGGAATTTCCTCAGAAAACTAAAAATGGAACTGCCTTTTGATCCGGTGATTCTAGTGCTGGGATTATACTCTAAGAATCTTGAAACTTCAATTCAAAAGAACCTATGCACCCCAGTGTTCATAGCAGCACAATTTACAATAGTCAAGTGTTGGAAGCAACCTAAGTGTCCACGAGTAAATGAGTGGATCAAAAAACTATGATACATTTACATAATGGAATACTATGCAGCAGAATGAAAGAAGGAGCTCCTACCCTTTGAGACAGCATGGATGGAAATGTAGAGTATTATGCTAAGTGAAATAAGCCAGATGTTGAAAGACAAATACCATATGATCCCACCTATAAGTGGGACCTAATCAACAAAACAAACAAGCAAGCAAAATATAACCAGAGACTTTGAGATAAAGACCAAACTGACAGTAACCAGAAGGGAGGTGGGAGGGGATAACAAGGGGAAAGGGGGAAGGGTTGTCAAGGAACATGTATAAAGGACCCATGGACAAAGCCAAAAGGGGGTAGGATAGAAGGTGGGTGGTAGGGATGACTGGGATTTGGGGAAGTGGTGGTGGGGAAATGAAGAAAACTGTACTTGAACAACAAGAGAGAGAGAGAAAGAGAGAGAGGGACAATTGATAGTTATGACAATGGACATAAGACAGAAAACCACTATAGACTCAAGCACTTACACTATAATATTTTGGTACTATGTATTTTATATATTCTTATTCAATAAAATGGACATACTTTATATGGCAAATGTAGCTTTATACAATATTAATTGAACCATGTAATAAGCAAGAATGCAGCTGCCCTCAAGACATGCTAAAGAGCATTTGGAAAGAGAGATGAAATTACATAAATGAATTATTCAGAGGAACCATTTGAATATTTTTAACTGAGAAACATTCTGCTGGTGTCTTAATTTTTAGTTATTATAATATTTCACTTATTCACATATGTATATTAATCATTCATTAAACAAACATTTATTACCTACTATGTACTGGGCTAGGTTTGGGGGAGATACAGTACATAGGATTTGGACTTCAGCATGAGAGACAGAAAAGTAAATAGACTATTCCAGAAGGATATGGTAAGCACTGAGGCACTGCATGTAAGAGAGGCTGTAAAAGCACAAGTGAGGAGCATCTGTGTTAGGTCGGGGGTCAGAGGAGGCTCCCTTGGGAGGAGGAAGCTCCACATGTGTCTTACAGAAGAGGGGCAGAGGCTTGGAGAAGTAATCTACATGGAGTGTCTAGAAATGTTATGTTTACTATTGCTGGAGTGATGGCTACATGTTGGAAAGGAAAAGAATAGATGTCAGACAGCTCAACAGGGCCAGGTTATAGGGCCTTATGTTCATGCTAAGGAGATGATTCATTGTTCTAAAGGGAATGGGCATCTGATGACAGCTTTTACCCGGAGAAGTGACATGATTCAGAACTGTACTTCAGATTTCCCTCCAAGGCCACAGTTTTAAGGATAGATTAGAGATTTGAGGGGAAAGAAAATGATTATTCAGAAGCAGTTGTGGTGATTTTTAGAAAGAATAGATGAGACCTGCACTAAGGCAGGAGCAAGGATGGTGAAGAAGAAGAGAGAGCAGGGGAGGGAAAGAGACGGGAGGAAAGAGGGGAGGGGAGGGGAGAAGAAAGATCGGTTAATAATGACTGGAGAGATGGAAATGGTAGGATTTGGTGAATGAATTGATATGACAGGGTGACTGAGATGGCTTGGTGCCTGGGAGAATTTACCAGACAGGCAATGTCAGAAGAGAAATTTGGGGGAGGAGGATGAGTTTGAAGTGTGTATGACACAGTCAAATTGAGATTAACAAGTAGACAGTTGTATATGTGTCTGGAGATCAGTTGAGACGGCAAAACAAGAGATATAAGTTTGAAAATGATCAGTTTAGATGCATCGTTTGAAATCATGGGCATGGCTAAATGCGTTTAAGAATGTAAAGTGTGATACCAGAGGGTCACAAGCTGAGTCCCGGAGAAAGACACTGCTGAAGGGAATGGGTGGCTGAAGGTGACATAAGTACTCGCTAGAAGGGCCAAAAGTCCTGGAAAGAAGAATCCTGCAAACCAAAGAAAAAGATGTTAAGTAGTAGAGAATGATCTACATGGCAAAAAGAAATAGAATTATCAAGAAATATGATAGAAATGTAGCTACTGGATTTGCCCTTGGAGGTCAGTGATCACTGTGGCCAGAGAAATTTCACTGGAAAATCAAAAGTCTAGCCGTTAGCTAAGTGGTAACCCTAACCTGAACCCTATTGTTATATTATAATATGCACAGTAAAAAGCACAGTTTTAAACTGTGAGCAAGAGAGATGCATAGACCATGTGTGATCACAGGAGCCATGAAATAGGAGTGCTGGTGTCCCCAGTTTTCTTCTTCTGCCACTCTCAACAGAACCACACAGGGACCAGCTGAACTGAGACTCTGGAGCATCGGTGCTTTTTCCATCAAGTGATAGATGGCAACCAGAACCAGCTAAAGCATAGTGCATGCTGGGACAGATCCTGGCATCACAGGATGAGCTGAACAACTGGGAAGGCAGGAACCAGGGCACGCTCAGGGCCAACAGCCCAAGAAATAATTCACCATTTCGCCAGCTGGCTGAATAGCCACTTCAAAGCTGGTTTGCTAAAAGCCAAGTCAGCAAACAACCAGATCACTGAATTTACTTGTTTCTTTAAACAATACAATGGTTTATAGAGATTTGTATTGGATAAGGTAGAGAGATAAGGTTATGAAAAGCTTATGCTGTTTTAGTTGAGCAGGTCTTTATTTCTTCTCCAAAATGCTATTGTCAAGAGAGCTCAGCTTGCCCCACTTGTTAGAGCTGAAGGGAGCTAGCTGGAGAAGAGGTAGAGAGCAAGAAGCCCACAGCTGGAAGAGAGCAGAGAGGGGAGTCAGAGCTCATCACAGCTGCTGGTACGGATCTGCCAAAGGGGAAATGAGTGGGTGGAGAATGAGGGGCAGAGAGAGAGGAGGGGAGAGAAGGGAAGTGAGAGAGATGGTCTGAAACATATGCTCACGGCTAGAAGACCACCAGTGATTTTTAAGGAGATGAGAAGTGAGAGCAATGAACTTCATTATCTGAACTTTGACTGATTTTATTTGTCTATAAAACAAAATAGAGATATCAGATAGTATACGAGATGAGACAACAATTATGTTTTGAACTTTTTAAGCTTGCCTTTATAAACACATCTAACATATTCAGGGACAAGTTATTCACTAAATAACTGCTTCGACATTTATCTTTGAAAGGAATTGCTTTAATGTTCTCAATCTTTCATGAATGATCGTTGTATTTATATTAAATCCATAAGGTTCTTTATTCACTGAGTACAACAATAATTTATGAAGTTATATGCATAAATAACAATCACCTGATTTCCTTAAAAGAACCTACTTAATTAAAGTTTGATATGTTCCTTCACATACCAAATCAGACTGAGCAAATTACTTTTCTGTCTAATTGGCTTTACCAATAACACCCATCCACAGTGATGCCATATATTTACAATAAGGACAATCAGTAGAGATAAACCTCAGGCCAAGGCTGCCTGGGCTCTGTTACCAGCTTCACCACGTATCAGCTATGGGTGAGATACTTAACCTCTTTGTTTATTTTCACAAGGCAACATTATGGCAATAATAATACCAACCTCATAGGGTTTGTGAGTACTTAATACATCGATATATACAAACCTTTTAGGACAGTGCCTTTTTTTTACAGATAGAACCATTTAAGTGTTTGCTATTATTATTGCTTTCAATTATTTGATTGTTAGCAGGGGTGAAAAATGCTGCAAGACATGGTTTCTGCCTCAAAATAGCTTGAAATCCATGGAAAAGAGAGAATGTCACACATGTGTGCACACACACTCTAACAGCATGCTCAGTGGGACCTCTTACACCGCAGAAAGGGTCCAAACTTGTGTTAACAATAAGCCACTAGGTGCGTTCTTCTCAAGGAATGAGAAGTGGCAGAAACAGCTTCCCCATTCCTCAACCTTTCTCCTTGCCCTCTATTACCCCAGTTCATAGAAGAAAGAGCCTGAAAGACAACCTTAGACTTGATGAGTATGCACTTTTGGTGCTGAGAGGTTTCTCACCCCTGCCCCAACCACAAAAGAAATGCAAGAATTGTCTGTTTCTAAAGCCAAGAATTTCAGGGGACGAGGAAACTCACTTAGAGCAGTCGGTGGGGAGCCTGGCCGGTTGATTTCTGAGTTGCCGTTGAGTACAGGGAGAAAGATCTTAGGTGAGATTAATATCCACCCCCTGGAATGTAGGATACATAGATCCTTCTGCCCATCTCTGGGCTAAAGTTGTCTGAAGGCAGAAAGGCCTTCCGAGCATCAGCAGGTCTTAAAAAGACTAAAGCCCATGCTATAGGTGTAAAATGATAGGGCAGCCCCTTGTAGGTTCTCAGAGGCTGTCAGTGGGCAAAAAGAAGACTGCCACGTTTCCTGCGGCCCCATATGAAGGAGCAAGGAGAGCGGAGGAAAGGGCAGAGACAGGTGGGGAGTACCCGCCACACCAGGAACTGAGAACATGCCTTCCGGAAGAACTCTGCTGAAACCAGGTCGCCGAGTCATCAGCAACAGAAGCCATCCAACGGGGGAAGAACAAGGCCCTCACTCCCCTCTGACCTCACCGAAATGTAAAGCATCTACACGGAGCCATTCCCTCAGCAGGTCCTAGATGGAACAAGAGCAGCCTCGTTACCTAACAGGTTCTACTTCCTCTCTCCACTATTCCTCTCTCTCCCTATTTGGACGAACTAGACCTCGAAAAGGAAGGGGAAATAGGGATATAAAAGGTAGGCCCTCCTACTCTCCAAAGTCCAAGTAGCCAAGAGGATAGCCTGTACCTGGGGGAAGGGAAGAAAACTTTGAAATCAGATAGACACTAGAGTTTAAATGCGATTAGACTAATTAGAATAACCCAAAGTCAGGAGAAAATTATGGTAGCTAGCCCAACTGGGCTGGAAGGGAATAGGAAATTCAACACAGCAGCTGTGAATTGAAAGCTGTGACTAAAGAAATAAAAATATAATGTTTTCATGATAGTACTTTTTCAAAAACGGCATTTTGAGAAGCATTAAAAGGACTAAAGAACCATCAATATAGAGGCTCAAAAGTGAAAATTAAATATAACTTTGATGATATAAAAGTAAATCTAGTTATATTATCATGCATAAAATGTTGGAAGTTGACTACTAAATAGAGTAACAAAGTAAAATAATGGGTTGTAGTGACTGAAATTTTGTACAAATGACCTGGAATCATTTGCTGATTAAAGGCATTGTGTGGTAGACAGTATGAAAATATCCCAAGTACTATCAACACCATTTCAATTTCTTCTTATCTTGTTTGAGAAAAATGAGACAAATGGCAGGAAGGATTCAAGAACTTCAGTGAGTATTCCATTCTCATACCCAGTAAATCTCAAGGGAGTTGGTCTTGAACATAGAACTGATCCACAGATAAAAGAAATTGGTTGGCAAATATAAAAAACAATTTATTAGAGCTAAGATTTAAAAAAACAGAATCAAGTGAAATATGTGATATATTACAATGTAAGACGATAGTGGTTTGAAACCAATATGAGAACATCCAGATAATTCTGAAAAAAAAAGGTCATTTTAGTCTGATCTACCTACTTAGTTGATTTTCTTATTTATTTATCTTATTTCCCTCAGGTGTTTGTTTCCTCAAGGTCACTGGGTATGGTATGAATATACTGTTATCTTCCAATTAACATTCGTTGTCATTTTCCTCTGCTACCCTGAACTGTATCCTAGAAGACTTTAAGAACACAAGAGTGGATTTACCAAAATAATAACTGCTTTGTCCATAAAACCAATCTCCCATGACACTAAGTTTAGATTCTTTATGAATATAATTATTCCACATAGTGACAATACATTCCTAACTTCAACAGTCTTCTACTCCATTCAGAGGTTGATTTGGGACCTAACCATCGGTTTCCAGAATTCTGAGTGACAGAGGCTCATGGCTGAGGTTCCAGACAAAGCTCCCTACTAACCTACTAACTCACCCCCTGCATGAGTTTGAGGGTGTTTTGTTTAATGTTTTCCCTACTGAGCTATGAGAGATTTATCCAGACTTTCCCAGTAAACCAGTTCGTTATAAAGGGAATCATGACACCATAATTTTTTAAAGATTAATAGCATCCCAGTTGCACTATGAAGAAAAAATTTGAGAAATTGGAATAATCGGAGGGCAGGATGTGGGGGAATAGAGGAAATAAAAAAATAGTTTGTATTAGGTACGTAGTTATCTTACAAACAGCTGCATAATACCATAGAAATACACTGCTAAGGAATTGTTTTTGGTGAAGTTGAACATAAATACACTATGACATACTCCATTTAGAGGAAGAACTGCTTTATCATCTTATAGAGAATACAAAAATAAATTGCCAAAAATATTACTTCCGTGGGAATAGCAAACCAAATTAAAAACTGACACCCATCATTGTATTTTATTTAGAAGTATTGTTTGCATGTCTTTGAAGCTACCAGACACTTCTGGTTCCAAGTGACATCCAGACTGCAATGATTCTGAACTTACTATTTATCTGCTGTCTTCCCTCATGGTCTAGTTTACACTCACATGTACTTCTTAGTATCAGAGAATACACCAGGATAGACCCTAGACAACCTGTCCTCTCCCGAAGCAGCCCCCCATGGTCTGCGGGAGGAGAGGAAAGGACAGCAGTGGGTGTTGCATGGTGATTTAGAGTTGCAGGGAGTTTAAGTCAGCACCTCACTTCCCCTCCATTTGCAGCTCCAGCATCTCTGACACCTTTCTTTAACCCTGGCCTTTCTACATGAATTATCCTGCACCACTGGCAAAGAGTTACTTTGGGGGACGTTAGTATTATTATTCTAACAGTCACATCATTCTTTTTATTTTCAATGGTCACAGGCTTAAATGCCTACAGGAACGAGAAACTTAAGTGAATGAAGATGTCTGATTCAAGTTCTAGACATACATAGTTTTTTTATTTGATATGTAAGAATATGCTTTATAGACACAAGGAAATAAGTAGTATCTTCCAGTTTTTGCTTGAAATAAGCTGCTCTTCAGCCATCTTCCATTTTCTTTTAATTGACAAAGCCATGGATACAAAGAAGTATTTCTCTTCAATAGGAAAATACAGTGGAAGAGCAGAAATGAATAGCAGGCCTCCATATCGGGGAGCCAGCAGGGAGTGGTGAGGAAAGAGCTCTGCTGGGGAGTGGATATTTATAAAAGGTGACATCATTGCTACTAAGCCCCTACTGATTTTTTCCACGTTGTAAAGTGGATTATCTGTTGGAGTTTTAAAAAAATAAAACCTAGAAATATGAATTTATATGTGAAATCTTTAATTTTCATGAGTTGTCTGAAAAATATTTTTTTTCTGTAGTGTGCTTACCAAATTTGCAAAATCAAGCCTCCAGTTTGCAAGGCTTGCTGTTCATGTTCACCAACGGCTGTTCATGTTCACCAACAGCAGGAAACAAAGTCCCCCAAATTTATTCTGCAGAAGAGAAGATGGGGATGCGCAGCCTTGGAAGGGGAGGGTGTGTGGGTGAATGTTATTTATGTGCTACAGACAAACGAGGTGCAGAATGTGGCCACACATACAGATCTAGGGTGGATCAGCAGTGGTAATTAAAAACTATGTCTGGATAGGAAAAAACATCTATTTAGAGACAATTGCTCTAATCAGTTACTTTGCTTCAATCAGACAAACATTTGATTCCTTCGTGATATTATTAAACCATGTCTTCCCTCCATTGGGAAGGAAGGCAGTGATAAAATCCAAATTCAACATTTATTGCTGAATTTCTAACGTTTGGTGGCAAGTGTGGAGGAGGGTGGTGAGTGATGCACAATTAAAATAAGGAAAAAGCCATGGAGGAGAAACTGGAAGTGGTAGAGTTTAAAAAAGATTCTCTAGTATCCTTTCCATAAGGTTAATAAGTCAGAGGGATAAGGCGGTAATGACCAATGAACAAGGTTATAGCAGACAGAGAATGCATAGACAAAGGAACAGGGAAGAGGCAGTCACATCAGAAGTGTACAGGACTCTTAGGAAATGGAAACCCAGTATTTTGGATCAGGAGTCAGAATTGGGGAGAAAGTCTGAACTGCTAAACCTGTAAGTCAGGATACGTAATAACCCTGTGAATAAAGCCTGCCTTCGAAGTCATCAGTAAATTACGAATTTTACAAAGGGATTCAATTTGGTTTTCTTTTGTTTATTTATTTTTAGAGAAAGGGGAAGGGAGAAAGAAAGAGAGGGAGAGAAACATCAATGTGCCAGAGACTCGTCTATTGCAGGGGGGGGTGTCAAACTCCTTCTCACTGGGGGTCCACATCAGCCTTGTGGTTGCCTTCCAAGGGCCGAATGTAATTTTAAAACTGTATAAATGTAATTACTCCTTTACAGTTAAGTAAGAGGTCTGTGCTGCTGCACAGGTCTTGTGTTTGCCGTCTGTGATCTATTGGTTGCCTCTTGCACATTCATTCCCAAATGGGCACCTGGTCCTGCAACCCAGGCATGTGCCCTGATCGGGAATCGAACTAGCAACCTTTTCATTAGCAGGCCAGCACTCAATCCACTGAGCCACACCAGCCAGGGCTATTTTTCATTAATAAAATAATCTTTTAGTCTGTACTTACCATGGGCCAGGAATTAAGTGACACTCTCTGTCTCTAAAATACGTATAATATGTTACGAGAAAGAAATATTAATCGAAAGAAACAACAGTGCCGTAGGGGAAAGTAGTGGTGCTGTGAGATGCATACCCAAGGCTGCTGTGCGCTGCCACTCAGGCCGGGAACTGCGTAAGCCCAGGGCTCTGTTCACACAGACGGGAAGTAAGTGGTGTCCCCTGGAACTGAATCACACGGTATTTTCGAGCATCTAACTGAGAGGAGTTTGGTGTCACAGAGGCTTTTTGAAGGAAGCCGCTCTTAGACTGACTTTCAAAGGTATCACTAGAGTTCAGCCATACAGAAATCAGTTGGGAGAGAGAGGGAGGCAAACAGGGAAGGTTTCCTTCCTGTGAGAAACACTTGAAAAAAAAAAGCAGAATAAATGCCCTTAACAGGTTCATTATTGTCATGTTTAAAGGACATGTGCCACCAAAGAGCAAGTCATACCTTTGTGGGGTCTCAGAGAGAAATAGTTAAAGCTTTCCCATTGAAACCCGGATTCACTGAGTGCCATGTGCATAAAGAAATTCCCCAAACGGCACATCTAAATAGGCTCGTCTCATTGACCTGAGATGGACTGCATCGAGCGCAGTGTAAGGAACACAGAAATCAAACAGGGCGTAAAGTGTAGCAAGAACATCACACGCGGAAAATAGACGTATTTAAAGGGCAGAGGAATGAGCGAAGGTCTTTTCCTCTACAACCTCTCCAGCACTTGTTATTCTTACTTGTCTTGTTGATGATAACCATTCTAACAGGTGTAAAGTGGTATCTCATTGTAGCTTAGATTTACATTTTCCTATTAGCTAGTGAAGTTGAGCATCTTTTCATATACCTGTTGGCCATTCATATGTCTTCTTGGGAGAAGTGTCTATTCAGGTCTTCTGCCCATTTTTGCAAATTGAATTCCTTGTTTTTTTGGCGTTGAGTTGTGTGAGTTCTTTATATATTTTGTCTATTAAGCTACATGGAAAACAGCATGGAGGAGTCTCAAAAAATTAACAGTAGCCCCAGCTGGTGTGGCTCGGTGGATTGAGTGCTGCAAACCAAAGGGTCGCCAGTTCAGTTCCTAGTCAGTGCACATGCCTGGGTTGGGGGCCGGGTCCCTGGTGTGAGGCATGTGAGAGGAAACCACACATTGATGTTTCTCTCCCTCTCTTTCTCCCTCTTTCTAAAAACAAGTAAATAAAAGCTTTAAAAAAGAATAGTGTTACCATATTACCCAGCAAATCCTCTTCTGATATCTATCCAAAAATTTGAACACATTTATTTGCAAAAATATATGCACCCCTATGTTCATGTAGTAGTATTTATTAATGGTGTCCAAGACATGGAAACAACTACAGAGTCCTTAACCAGACTATTAGACAAAGAAAATATGGCCCATATAAATAATGGAATACTGCTCAGCTATAAAATAAAATACTGCCATTTGCAACAACAAGGATGGATCTTGAGAGTATCATGGTAGGTGAGACAAATCTGACAGAAAAAGTTAAAAACCATATTTCACTTATATATGGGATATAAAACTAAAGGCAAAAATGAACAAACAAGAAAAACAAATGGAAAATTATAGACACAGACAAGAGTATAACGGTTACCATAGGGAAAGGGAGTGGGGAAGTAGTAAAGAGTAATGGGGGTCGAATACATAATTACAGGAGAATATTTGACTTTAGGGGGTGGGCACATGATACAGATGACATAGAATTGTACACTTGCAATCTAATAATCTTATTAACCAGCGTCACCCCACTAAATTTATTAAAAATAAAATTTAAAAGGACAGAGGCATTTTGTAATTGGTGAGGTAAATTGGGCATAAGCAAACAAATCACCACAACAAATTGGAAAAGCTATATAAATATGTGAAGGAATAGCTAGTAGGGCCATTTTTTCTGCAAACCATAATGTCTCCCTTCTTTGAATACCTTTTGACTGAATCACCCACTTGTGATTGTGCCCTACTTTTCATTTTTTTGTTCCATCTTCATTACTAGACTTTAAGTGCCTTGTCTCATAACTCTGCATTTTTTCACAGAGCCTTGAACATGAAGCTGGGGCATTAATGTTGATGATGAGTCTGAATAGGAAACAATAGCATCAGCAACTGCTTTGTGATATGAGAGTTATAATGCCACCATGTGCAACTGCCTCTATGCAGGCTTTACGAGTGCCATCAAGGTGTAGGATTCTGTGCATGTTCCCCAAAGAATCTGCCTATACTGAAAAGGATTAGGGAGCAAAGTAGACTTTCCTAAACATTATGTAGTATAATTGGAGAAGGGCATTGTATTTCACTCCCCACAACACAGATTTTAAAGCCCCATTTGATATGTTTCTTTTCCTCCAGTCCCTTCACCCAGCCTCCTTTTGAGATCCTGGGAATGTATCTAGGACAGTGTATTTACCATTTGTCCTGATCCTCCTTCTATGCCTCTAATACTTCTACCTCTTTCTTATGCACAGCAATTTAACTTTGCCCTCGACTCTCCAACCTTTAATCCATACATTTAGTGACTCAGTTTAAAAAGTATCTCCTGTTCCAAACACCCATTTTCCATACTAAGGTATTATAATTTTATTTTCCTAATTACATAATAATAAGGACAACTAGAGAAACAAAGAATGCAGAAGGTAAATTGTGAACTGATGGAGTTCAGGACATGTGGTGCCAAAATATGGTATCTTGGCATGTTGAATATTTTAAGCTAAAGGAGTCTGAAAAAACAAAAGCAGGAAGGTGACTCTGATCTTCTCCTACAACATCTCTCCTGAAATCAGCTATGACTTCACAACCTCACATGTAAAAACATAGCCCCCTCTATCCAGAGGAAAGGAACATCCTTACCTCTGAAGACAAAATTCCCAAAGGGTCCACACAAGAAGACTTTGCAAAGTTTTCCCCAAGTACTACACTTACCTCACACTCCTTAACCTATATTCCTCCATGACCATGTACTCTTCATCAAACCTAGCATAGAAATACTGAGGTCTGTTTCTTCACATCTCCATGCCTTTATGAAGGCTCCTGTGTCACGTAAAACTTACATTAAATAAACTCACATGCTTGTATTCCTGTTAATCTGCCTTTGCCAGTTAAATATTCAGACCCAACCAGGAACCCTAGGAGGATGAAGGAAAACTTTTTCCTCCTCAACAAGACATATATATGAAGGTAACATACTGACCTTACAAATCTTATATTTGGGATTCACGTAAGAAACAAGTTTGAACTTTGCAAGAGTTCTATTTCTTAGAACAAAGCTGGCAAGGGAAGCCCCTGTATTTGAAAGCAAAAAAAGATCCATAGCTTTGAATTGAGAGGGGTACCTGGGTTCTTTATGGAAAATTCCACGGGGCTACAGGGAGAGACAGAGTACTACCTTCCAATAAGGAAGCTTTGGAGACAAGCACATCACAAATCATCCAGCTTAAAATTCTCATCTAAGGTAAAAATGATATTGGAATGGTTGCAGGACAGCTTAGGTCAACTTTTCATTTGTTTTTAGATGCATTACCTCAAAAAAACCCAGCTTATTTCTTGAACTTTACTGTTCAAGAAACTTTTAACTTTAACAAAATCTTCAACTTTACTGTTGAAGTAAGCTTTCTTAAAGCTTACTTGTGAGGCTTTAACTTGTAAAAAAAACAACAAATTTGATTATCAAATAATTGACAAGATCTGGGCATTGTTTTGCATTAAAATTGCTAAAAATAAATTCATTCTATATTCACTTCACTCAAACATAAATCAAATCACAATAATCATCTGCAATATAATGTACTTTCTGAGAAGGTAAATATTTCAAGATCTACGGAAGTGATAACTGGTTCTGCATATGATTATTTTTGCACTAAGTCAAAAAACTGTGTTTCTTTTAGTATTATATTTCTTCTCTCAAATATTAAAATAAATTTGGAAAAAAATATTTCTGAAAAAATGGCATAGGGGAAAAGTTTAAAGACACATAACTGACTAAATTTTATACAGCTAAAATGAAAAAAATCATAGGAAATTAAGTTGAACTGTTCAGTCGGCCTTTAAAAATGGAGCTGTAATTTTAGAGAGAGATTTGTGTTGGGGAATATTTGGAGGTAACATGAAAATATTGGATAGTTGGAACAGGGAATGCCAAGCAAAGACTAAGAAGGGAAAACCAGCCAGGATAAACTTTTAAAAATATATTCATCTTAGAGTCTGACTGGTTTAAAAAAGCCATCAGTTAAGGAAAGGAGAATCAGAGCAGGACTTTTGATGATTTTGGATTCAGCATTATTAGAAGCCAGAGTCCAAGGACTTGGGGACTTGCTGTTGATGAAGGTGATGCACCAATCAGGTGAGGACCACATATCATAGCAGCTCAACAGAAGACTGGGAGTCAAGAATACAGAGAGAGGCCAGCAAAGCCAAGCAAATGCCGTTTGGTGTTTCATTTTCAGATATGGAAAAGCTAATCCTGTTTAAACGTACAGAGGAGAAGCTGGGGTCATTGGACATCAATGAATGACAGGGGCCCTTGAAGCAAGTAGGACAAATTCTGTGGAGGCATGAGGTGCAGGGAGAATAGGCCTGGAAGGAAATGACACGTGGAGATAACATAACCATAGATACAAGCAGCTTTTGCAAAACCATAATGATCTTTGTCATAAATTTGGAAGTGAGAGAAGGGACAGGATTCAGATTGAGAGAAGAGGAATAAAATGTCACAAATGGCCTCTGTGATAGTAAGTTTAGGGTTGCACAAAAGAAAAGTAAATGGCTTGTGAGGGTACATGAATGGCCAAACTATATTTGTATGAGCCTGAAATGGGCTCAGCCTGTATAATTCTACTCTTTCTCCCATCAGGACTAGCTGTTGAGGAGCAGAAGAGCAGAGAACGTGAGCTGAGACAGCTGCCAGTGTTCTCAGTATGTATAAGGAACTGAGGCCAATAACAAGAGACAGACTGTGGGAAAAATAGATGTCTGTCTAATATTATGAAGACTGGTGGTAAGTGAGAGGGAAGTGTATGATGAGCTAGAAGGCAGACAGTGATGTAGATGTAACGGTCAGGCTGGAGTGCCCAGGCAGTGAGGACAGCATAAGAGGTTGTAGTAGAAATCTCTGAAGCAATACTCATTGATCAGGTTCAGTGTTTGGGATTCTGATGAATGGCTGTACCACCAACAAAGGCACAAAGCCAAGTGATGGAAGGGTCAGGTTGGTTTTCAAGATAGAGACTAAAACCAACAAATGTTAAAGGGCATACATTAACTCGGCATTAACCATCCAAGCCAAACACAGAAATGTTGGAAAGTATAAAAAGCAATCAGTGATTTTATGGCATGAAGAAGAAAATATTTCTCCAACCCATCGAATACCCAAGTTTTCACACACACACAGACAGGATTCTGTGTCATTCAAGCATTAGGGATCTCCAGCTTTTCCCACACTCAAATACTCAAGTTAAAGAAGATCCAACTAATATCCTAAATATTCTAGAAGTTACTCAACCCATACTCTAAAATTGATTGGGATTTTAGATTTTTAGTTCTTGCTTCCTCTGACTTTGGAACCAGCACAATAAGGCTTAGGTTTTAGTCGTGTGGGAGTGCCATATGGGCTTTATCTTACATCAATATTTTTTAGTTTTTCACTTTCTGTTTGCCTTCCTTTGCTTATGTTTTAGGGAGCTTGTGCTTTTTTTGTACTGCAATGGAAAGAAGAGTTTAAAATTAAATGCTTCTGACTTAGGAAGATGGCACCAAGTGGGTAGAAGCTGAGTCCACTTGCTCTTAAATCCAACTCAGACACTTGGTTCATCTTCCATAAAATAAACTGAATATTCAATGGAATCTTAACTGATAAGGAGTTTGGAAGCCAAGGAATACAGAAGACACTTCACAATGGGTGGTAAAGAGATTTCATAGGTGGAAGGAGAAATACCCTGTGTGTGACCCTGGCAGCCACAGAGAGTCTGGTTAGAGACTCCAGTTTTTCATCTCGCTCCCCTCCCAGGGCAGGGAACCCCTCAGACCTGGGCTGGCAGCAACTTGAATACACAAAGGGAGATCCAGGCCACACACACACACACACACACACACACACACACACACACACACCAAGCAGCACTCCCCCGGCTTCAGCAGCAAACACCAACTGGGAGAGTGCCAGAGAGAGAGAGAGAGAGAGGGATTCTTTCTGCATCTGGGTGGGATGCAGGTGGCTGGCTGTAGCAAGCTGTGACTGCAAGAGTCTCTTGACTTTTTGGAGAGGTGGTGGGCATAGAAAGCTAGACAGTGACTCTGTACTGCAGTGGGAATGCCCAGAGAGATTTTAAAAAGTGGACTGAGGCATGCTGGGCAGGGACCCACTTTTCATTTGTTGTTAGATGTATTACCTCAGAAAACCAGCTTATTTCTTGAAGTTACTGTTGAAGTAAGCTTCCTTAAAGCTTACTTGTGAGGCTTTAACTTGTAAAAAAGACAACAAATTTGATTATCAAATAATTGACAAGATCTGGGCATTGTTTTGCATTAAAATTGCTAAAAATAAATTCATTCTATATTCACTGCACTCAAACATAAATCAAATCACAATAAGCATCTGCAATATAATGTGCTTTCTGAGAAGGTAAATATTTCAAGATCTACGGAAGTGATAACTGGCTCTGCATATGATTATTTTTGCACTAAGCCAGAAAACTGTGTTTCTCTTAGTATTATATTTCTTCTCTCAAATATTAAAATAAATTTGGAAAAAATTATTTCTGAAAGAAATGGCATAGGGGAAAAGTTTAAAGACACATAAGCAGCCCTCTCAGCAAAGGGAGAAGACTGAGGGCACGGTTTGCTCCCACTGAATGCAGCTGGGCAGATAGATCAGAAGGGTGCACAGCAAGGGGATTTCTTGGTCCCAGCCAGTGCAGCTGGCAGGCTGGAGGCTGCACAGAGTGGAGAGTTTGGGACTCTGTCTGCTATGAGGGCGGTGGGCTGGGAACTGGAAGGGCAAAAGGTGAACATCTGAGATTATTTAAAGCCAAACAGAGCCCCCCTGTCCTACAGAGATCAAACCTTGAGGAAGGGGAGGTCGCACCCAGCCCTCACCTCCTGCAGGATCAAAAGCACCACCAATGGAGAAAATCTGCAAAACAGGCAGGTCAAGCTCAAGAACCCCCTGCAGGGTACATATCTGCAAGAGAAAGACAGGAAAAGGAACACCTAAAGGGCCCATATTGAACTCCTCTGAGGGAGACAAAATACAACGGTTCCTAAGGGCCTATTTCACCAAAGCCAGAAAAGCAGGGAGATCAATAATCAGTGCATCAAGGGAGACTCGGGGCCCCGCCCAGCCACAGCTTGCACAGAGAGCTGCCATCAACACTAAGCAGAAAAGAGGTGACCCTCCTACACAGATTGGCCCCTCCCTTGAAACAGACAGCTAGTTTATCAGAAACTATACATTACTGGAAATAAGCTGGGACACATCAAGAAGGGTGGTGTAGGGATGGTGGAAACACACCCACAATTTTTCCAGAACACTAACAGTGTCTCCAGAGGGAGACTCAAGAGTTCCACCCTCTGAACAAAACAGAAGCTCCCACTAGAGGCAGGTGAAAGTGATACAGGCAGTGCAGCCAGATGTTGGATGCCCCGCCCCCGCCCCAGGACCTTGAGCTGATAAAAACCAGAGGCAGATCCAGAAAGAGAAGTAGAAGGTGAACAGCAAACTGCTGAGATGAATTTCACCTCATTCTTCTTCAGATTTTGCATTATTCTCTTCCTTTCACATAGTCTTTTAATATTTTTTTATTCTGCTTCAGTTGTAGTACAATTAACCCACTATTCTTTAACTTTTGTTTTTTATTCTTTTTATATTATTGTTTATTTTACGGGTATTTCAAATCTCACATTGTACCCTTCCCTTGTTTTATTCCGTTTTTTCTTCTTCCTGACCTTTCTTATTTTTGTTGTAAAAATTATTTTTCCTGATGCTATGCCTTGCTCCTATTCCTTACTCTTACTATTTCTCCTCCTGCTGTTCTCTAAAGCATGCTTCCTTCCTTCAGTCAGCTCACATTCTCCCCCCGCCTTATAATATTCTTATTTCTTTTCCACCTTTAAAAATTGTGGCTTGTTTGACATGGATATTATAGGTATTGTTCTTCTTCAACAGTATTTCTACTTGTTTATTATTTTTTAAATCCCAAATGCATAGGTTACTCTCCCCATCTTACTCTGTTTTGCCTTCTTCCTGTCCTTGTTTATCTGAATTAGGAATTTTGTTTTTGCCCCCTTTCTTACCCTGGATTCTATTTCTTACTTTTATTATTTTTCCTCCTCCATTCCCTCAAAGTAATTTTTCCTTACTGTAGACATCTCATATTCTCTTTACCATAATATTCTTATTCTCTTTCTCTCTTTATTAGTCTTTGTTCAGCTGTCATTGTTATTTACCCCATTGTGCTTTTCTCCAATTTTATTCCCTTTTGTTCACTACCTTTTAGATTTTATTTCAAACCTCATAGTATACTCTTCCCTTTTCTTACTCTATTTTGCCATCATATTTCCTTGTTTAACTTGCATTTTAAATTTTATTTGATCTCTTTCTTTGCCTTGTTTATATTCCCTCCTCTTATTATGTCTCCTTCTTTTTCCTGCTCAAAATCATTTCTCTCTCCTTTACTCATCTTGTATTCCTTTTTTTTTCTTATAACATTCTTAATCTCTCTCCACTTTTATTAATCTTTGCTTAATTGCTGTTGATACTGCTGATGTGGTAGGGCGATACTTTTGCTGGTGTATATTTGGTTTTCCAGGTAGTATTGATTGATTAACCAGGACCTATACAACAGAATAGAAGATGTGGCAGAGTTGTGACTTCCAGTCAGCCAGCTATAGAGGATACCCCACCAAGGAATGAGCCACAAATAACCAAAGCCTAAGTATAACAAGAGAGCCCACATAAACTGAATAAAGGGCAACCCTACAGCAACTAGATCAGAAGATCAAAGAGAGTGCACCACTGAGTCCCACAAAAATTCTACAACAGAAGTCCAACCCAGAAAGGCAGGCAATCAAAACACAGGAACCTGAGATGCAGAAACAAACAAAGAGAGTTGCCTAAAATAGGGAGATAAAGAAACAACACCCAATCAAAGAGAAAAGGGGAATCTAAAAAAAAAAGAGCTAAATGAAACTGAGGCAAGCAATCTATCAGACATCGAATTCAAAATAATGGTTATAAGGATGCTCAAGGAACTCAATAAGACTACAAGGAACTTAGTGGGAAATATAACAGCATGAAAAAGAGCATATGAACTATGAGTAAGAACCAGGAAGAAATGAAAAATATAATATCTGAAATGAAAACTATACTAGAAGGAATTAAAAGCAGGCTAGATGAAGTAGAGGACTAAATCAGTGAAGTGCAAGACTAGGTAGAAAGAAATACCCAGTCAGAGCAACAAAACAATACAAAAAAAGACTCAAAAACAAGCAGGATAGTTTAAGATAACTTCAAGACAACATGAAATACAACAACATTAGCATCATAGGAATATCAGAAAGAGAAAAAAAAACAGCAAAGGATAAAAAACCTGTTTGAAAAAGTAATGACAGAAAATTAATATGATTAGGGAAAAAGTCATGCAAGCTCAGGAAGCACGGAGACCCCCAACCAAGAAGAACCCAAAGAAGCCTACTCTAAGACATATCATAATTAAAATGGCAAATTTTAAAGACAAAGAGAGAAGCTTAAAGGCAGCAAGAAAGAAACAGCTAGTAACACACAAGGGAACTCCAATAAGGCTGTCTGATGATTTTTCAACAGAAACACTATAAGCCAGAAAGGATGGGCATGGAATATACCACATAGTGAAAATCAAGGACTTATGACCAAGACTACACTATCTAGCAAGGCTCTTATTTAAAATGGAGGGCAAAATAAAGAGCTCCCAAGACAAAAGAAGGCTAAAAGGGTACATATACACTGAGCCAGCACTTCAATAAATGCTAAAGATATTGCTATAGAAATGAGAACAGGAAAGAGAGAGACACATAAATATGGAAAAAAATGAAAATGAGTAAGTACCTATCAATAATAACCTTAAATGTAAATGGATTGAATGCTCCAATAAAAAGACATAGGGTAGCTAAATAGGTAAGAAAACATGACCCACATATATGCTGTATATAAGAGACACACCTCACAACAGAAGATCCATACAGGTTGAAAGTGAAAAGATGGAAAAAAATATTCCAAGCACATGGACACAGAAAGAAAGCTGCTGCAGTAGCAATACTTATATCAGACAAAATAGACTTCAAAACAAAAAGCTATGGAAACTGACAAAGAAGGTCACTACATAATACTTAAAGGAATAGTGAAACAGGAGGATATGACCCTTGTAAACATATATGCACTTAACATAGGAGCACCTAAATATATTTTTTAAATCTTGGAAGACTTCAATATTGACAACAATACAGTCACCATAGAAAATTTTAATACCCCAGTGTAAACAATTGATAGATCTTCCAAACAAAATATCAACAAGGATATTGTGGTACTGAAAAAAACACACTCTAGATCAAATGGACTTAATGGATATATATAGAACCTTTCATCCAAAAGAAGCAAAATATACATTCTTTCAAATGCACATGGAACATTTTCAAAGATACACAACACGGTAAGACATAAAACAAGCCTCTACAAATTCAAGAAAATTGGAATCATATCAAGTATGTGCTCAGATCACAATGAATTGAAACTATAAACCAACCTTAAGGAAAAAGCTCAACATTCAAATACATGGAGACTGAATAACATGTTATTAAATAATGAATGGGTGAACAATAAGATTAAAGAAGAAATTGAAAACTTCTAAAAACAAAAAATGAACATACAACCACCTCAAACCTATGGGACACAGCAAAGGCAATACTGAGAGGGAAGTTCATAGAAATATAGGCCTTCTTAAGAAAAATAGAAACATTTCAAATAAACAACCTTACACTATATCTATAAGAACTAGAAGAACAACTACAAACAATGCCCAGAGCAAGTAGAAGAAAGGAAATAACCAAGATCAGAGCAGAATTAAATGACAAAGAAACTAAAAGCAAAATTCTAAAGATAAATAAATCCAGGTACTGGTTCTTTGAAAAGATAAACACAATCCTCAAGTCTTTAAGGTGATTCCTCAAGGAAAAAAACAGAAAGGACCCAAATAAATAAAATCAGAAATGAAAGAGAAGAGATTATAGCCAATACCACACAAACACAAAGGATTGTAAGAAATTACTATGAACAACTATTTGCCAAGAAATTTGAAAACCTGGGTGAAATGGACAAATTTCTAGAAAAATACAACCTTCCAAATATGAATGAAGAAGAGGCAGGAAGTCTGAACAGACTGATAATAGGTGAGGAAATTGAAGCAGCAATAAAAAAACTCATGGCACACAAAAGCCCTGGACTGGATGGTTTCAGAGGAGAGTTTTATAAAACATTTAAGGAAGAGCTAACCCTTATTTTTCTCAGACTATTCAAAAAAACCTAAGGAGAGGGGAAACTCCCAAACTCTTGTTTATGAAGCCAGAATCATCCTAATCCCAAAACCAGATAAAGACATAACAGAGAAGGAAAACAATAGGCCAATATTGCTGATAAACATAGATGCCAAAACCCTTAAATACGTTGGCAAAATGCATTGAGCAATGCATCAAAAAGATTTATGCATGATCAAGTGGGATTCATCCCAGTGATTCACAGATGGTACAATATTCACAAATCAATACACGTAATACATCACATAAACTAAAGGAAAAACAAAAATCATATGATCATATCTGTAGATGCAGAAAAATCACTTGATAGGGTACAGCACCATTTATGATAAACACACTCAGGAAAGTGGGAGTAGAAGGAACATAGCTCAACATAATAAAGGCCATATACAAGAAACCTACAGCCAATGTTATACTCATGGGGAAAAACCTAAAAGCTTTCCCACTAAGATCAGAAATAAGACGAGGATGTCTATTTTCAACCCTTCTATTCAACATGATATTGACAGTCTTAGTCACAGTAATCAAACAAACAACAAGAAAGAAATAAAAGGCATCTAGATTGGAAAGATGGAAGTAAAACTGTCATTGTTTGCAGATAACATGATAGTGTACATAGAAAAACCTATAGACTCCACCAAAAAATTAATTGATCTAGTAAGTGATTTTGGCAAAACAGCAGGATGAGAAGTCAATATTCAGAAATCAATGGCAATTTTGTACACCAATGAAATATCAGAAACAGAAATAAGGAAAATATCCCATTTACTATAACAACAAGAAAAAGTACCTAAGGAATAAACCTAACCAAGGAAGTAAAAGACCTTTACTCAGAAAACTAGACAACACTGAAGAAAGAAATTAAGAAAGACATAAATAACTGGAAGCATATACCATGTTCATGGACTAGAAGAATTAACATCATCAAAATATCCATACTACCCAAAGCATTTTGCAGATTCAACACAATCCCTATTAAACTACCAATGATACATATCACAGATATAGAACAAACATATCAAAAATTTATATGTAACTATAAACAACCCTGAATAGATGCAGCAACTTTCAGAAAGAAGAGCAAAGTAGGAGGGATGACAATACCTGATATTAAACAATATTAAAAGGCTACAGCAATCAAAACAGTCTGGTAGTGGCATAAGAACAGACACATAGATCAATAGAACAGAATAGAGACCCAGAAATAAACCCAAGTCTCTCTGGTCAATTATATTTGACAAAAGGAGCAGAAGCATACAATGGAGTAAAAATAGCCTCTTCAACGAATGGTTTTGGGAGTTCTGAACAGCTACATGCAAAAACGTGAAACTCAGCCACCAACTTATACCATACACAAACATAAGCTCACAATGGGTAAAAGATTTAAACATAAGTCATGACATAATAAAAATTCTAGAGGAGAACACAGGCAGGAAAATCTCAGATATTCCATGCAGCATATTTTCACTGATATGTCCCCTAGAGCAAGGGATATGAAGGAAAGAATAAACAAATGGGACTTCATCAAATTAAATAGCTTCTGCACAGCCAATAGAAACACCAGCAAAATGAAAATGAAACCAATTGTATGGGAAAATATATTTGCAAATGATACCTTGGACAAGGGTGCGATTTTCAAAATATATAAAGAACCTCACATGACTCCACTCCAGGAACACAAACCAACCAATGAAAAATGGCAAAACACCTGAACAGACACTTCTCCAAGGAGGACATACAGAGAGTGCAGAGACATATTAAAGGATGCTCAGAATCACTAGCCATCAGAGAGATGCAAATTAAAACCACAATGAGATACCATTTCACACCAGTCAGAATGGCCATCATAAACAAAACAACAAACAGTGCTCACAAGGTTGTGGAGAAAAGGAAACCCTAGTATACTGTTGGTGGGAATGCAGACTGGTGTAGCCACTGTGGAAAACGGTATGGAATTTCCTCAGAAAACTGAAAATGGAACTTCCTTTTGACCTAGCAATTCTACTGCCAGGATTATATACTAAAAATCCTGAAACACCAATTCCAAAAAATTGATGTACCCCAATGTTCACAGCAGCACAATTTACAATAGCCAAGTGTTGGAAGTAACTTAAGTGCCCATCAATAAATAAATGGTTAAAAAAACCATGGTACATTTACACAATGGAATACTATGCAGCAGAATGAAAGAAGGAGCTCCTATCCTTTGAGACAGCATGGGTAGATCTGGAGAGCATTATGCTAAGTGAAATAAACCAGGCAGTAAAAGACAAATACTGTATGATCTCACCTATAAGAGGAACCTAATCAACAAAACCAATAAGCAGCAAAACACAACCAGAGACATTGAAATAAACAACAAACTGACAGTAACCAGAGGGGAGGGAAGAGGGGAATAGTGGGGGAAAATAGGGGAAGTGTCATCAAGGAACATGTATAAAAACTACATGGACAAAGCAAAGGGAGTAGGATCGAGGGTGAGAGGCAAGGAGGGATGGGGCCTGGGGTAGTGGTGGTGGGGGGGGAAATGAAGACAACTATTCTTGAACAATTAAAAATCATAATTATTTTTCACTGTGGCAGTGTCTAACACCAGATTTCCTTTAGGATATTATGTTTATGGTACTGGTGATTATAAGATAGTATTTTTAAAATAATCACCAAAACCAGGAAAATTATAAGAAGATGAATAACATGCACTAAAGGAAAGTAGCAGTATTATAACATTAATTTCTAACAATATTTTTCAACTAAATCTAAGACACAAAATGTTTTCCATCTGAAACTACAGCATCTTATCCCTGCTATTCCAATCGTGTTAAAAATATCTGCTTCTTCCCTCTGTCAGAATCTCTGACAAATAGAGATTCTCTTCTTACTTTAAGGAAGCTCCTTAATTAATCTATTTCATTCCCTCAATGATATTCCAACCACCATAGAATCTAGATGGCAAAAATTAACTTTTGTCTAAAAACATTTTTAAGAGAATAATTTAAATTTTCATTAAGTAGAGATTTCATACATTAGAATAATGAATAGGTATTTTCACGCATTAGAATGATGAAAAGGTATTTTCCAGAAAATATAACACCTAGATTTTTCTTAGTTTTTGTATCCTAGCACTTAACCTGCTTACAAGAATTTGAAAACCCAGTTTAGAAGAAAATGCGAATACAGCTGAAACAGGAAACGATTTGGTGCTAAATGCATTTAGTGACAAAATTGGTGAGAGATTGGGCTGGTGTATTCAAGATTGAGTCTAAAAAAACTGATAGAAAAAGCCAATTGTTAAAGGGGAAAGCAAGAAGCATTACCATTTACGATTCCCAAAGACAGTTAAGTCACCAGACAGATATTCTCTTCTCTGGCAAAACAGCAAAGCCTACACCATATCCAAAGTTATGGGCACAGAATGCCCCCACATTCTTGTTCTTTGTGCTTGATTTTCCTTTACTTTATTAGAAATGAAACCTCAAGGCATATTTAAAAAATGAAATGGAGAATTCACTATTTTTCGAAAATTTGAAAGTGTTAGTAAATACTGAAGCTATAAAACAAAATGGTTCTAAATGAAGCAAGGCAATAAGGAAACCAGACACTAAGCTTTTTCTGAAGAGGCAGGATATCAACTTAGGTAGAGACAGCTGCCATTAGATGCATTTAACTTATCTTACCAAGTAAACATAACAAGCCATTGGGGGGATTTTCAATTTGGAAGTATTTTTCCAAAAAAATTCTGTGTAAACAAAATTTTAAAATCATGTTAAGCCTGCCTAATCAAATCTGCCTCCCAAAATAGAAAGTAGATTTTAGTGGTTCACCTGACAAGAGCAGCAGGACTCACCATATGGCATTAATGTGTCTGAAACACTAGTGTTCATCATTGCAGGAAATTGCTCTGTTGGAATTGTTGTGTTGGAAATCACCTATCTCTCAGTAGAATGCAATAAAAAGGGAGAGCCTTACCATCAATCATTCTTAGAAAGGAACATCATTCCTAATGTATTTCAAATTAAGTTCATCTAAAAATAATTTAAGCTGGACATAACTCCCTAAGGTGTGGGTCATGTCCTGACCCCATTTCTAGAAAGAAGCCTACACTTTTAAAGTGTTAGAGATAAGGTTGGTTCTCAGTTCTTGACCTTGTGTCAGAAAGATTTCACAACACGAGTTCAGATGATTTTGAAAGTACGTTTATTAAGGTTGGGGACAGTGAAACAAAGGCTTAAGATAGAAGAGGCAAGATCGTAGCAACAGCAGTGAGCCTAGGTGGCATGGTGAATTTAGTCAGCACTGTCTTGACCCTTTAGGAAGTCACAGAGGCAGAAGTGAGCCAGCTGGGCTGTGTGGACCCTGAAAACAAGTTACAGAGGCAAAGAAGGGCCCTTTGGAGACAGGTTCAGGGGCTTAGCCCAGGACAAGTTTCCAATGCCCACTGCTCCTCTGGTTGCAACTGTCCTGGGAGCTTTTAGAGCATAGCAGAAAGAAAACAAAGATTTGTGACTGAAGAAAGAAGTGGGGGAAAGGTGCAGGCATGCTTCAGGGAGAGCAGGCACTGGGTCCTTAGTCTTAAGAGTTTTTACGTGTTTTCTAAAGACAGAAATTTTAGGAGAGGATCTCAATAGAATGTTCATCAGCTTTCCAGGTGTGTCCTCTCAGGATCATGGTCTCTACTGATTGGTCAGCACTAGGACATGGGGTCACTAGTCATTTCATGTGGTCCTGGTGGCAGCCATGGTACCATTTTGTTTGATTTTGTTGCTTCTATGGCCTTAGATGTGAAACACAACTTAGGCCTAGATGTCATCTCTAGTTTGACTAAATCTCTGTCCCTTGGGTCAACAAACCTGAGGCTCTGGTCCTAAGATTATTTGGTACTGATCAGAACCTCATTGTCTTCATTGTTAAGGAATTTGTCTGCAAGGAAGGAGGAGGTGGATGAATTAGGGTCCTGGATGAGGCTGGTTTGAATCAGCTGTCTGTTTCCTTATTCCACTTGCCAGAGAATTTCCCTAATTTTCTACTATCCTGATTCACAAGTACTGTGCTTAGTGAGAAATGTGAGTTTCAGTACCACACATGGAAATCCATAGTAAGACACTCTAAAGTCAAATTAATTTCTGAAAGTGTGTTGTATAGAATCTAAGGGAGGGAGGCAGAGAAGCTCCTCAGTTTTCATTGAAACAATTAGTGAGCTGCTGCAGGGATGTGGAAGATGTCTTAGACCACATCATCTTTCCATTGCCTAGAAAATGCTGAAAATTTTTACTATAAAGAAGCAAGCACATATCATAAGGGATTTCTTTCTTGTACAAAACAAGATTTGAACAATTTGACCCCAGTTAAAGTTTCTAAATCACAAGACTAAATAAAAGGCTAACAGTTTTTGGAAAGAGGCCCTTCACCTAACCCCTAAGTTCTGGCATATTAGGTCTTCTAATTACAAAATAAAAGACCATTTAAAGGTTTGGCATTTCACTCTTGGGAGAATTAAGTGACAGAATAAAAGCAAGTGGTCTTGAATGCTTTACAGTGTTTATTTTCACCACACTAATTTAGTCAGAGGGGATTGAAAAGATTGCCCTTACTTGAGGACCCAGACGCTTCTGAAGTTAGATTCATTTTTACTAAAAATAACCTAACAATGCCTTTTTTACTACTCCTACTTTATAGAGCAAGAATGATCTGTGATCTTCCTGAGAACAAAGAAATTTCACGAGTCATTCATTTCTTAGACTACTTAAGGTTCTTTTAAATCATATTGCAACTGATCATATACTGCACAACCCTCTCCAACTCTGGACCCTAAAAGCAAAGCTATGTAAGTCTTTTTAACTTCAACTTTTGTTTTAATTAAAATAATTGGACATTGCTTTGCATACGTTCCAATATTTCTGGCTCCTGGCTTAGATTTTTAAACACCTAGTCCTTTAATTTTGTTTTGTTTTGTTTCTTAAATAATGCAGTGGGAAAATGCTATTCTCTTTTTTTCCCCAGGTGTGCTAGTATGGTACAATACTTGTAAATTAATAAATGTAATATATCACATAAACGAAAAGAAAGACAAAATCACATGATCATATCGGTAGAGGCAGAAAAATCATTTGATAGGGCACAACACACATTTATGATAAAAACACTCAGCAAAATGGGAGTAGAGGGAACGTACCTCAATATAATAAAAGCTATGTACAAGAAACCTACAGCCAACATCATACTCAATGAGTAGAAACTAAAAGCTTTCCCAACTATGATCAGGAACAAGACATGGATATCTGCTTTTAACACTTCCATTCAACATAGTATTGGAAGTCTTAGCCACAGTAATCAGGTAAGAAAAAAAAATAAAAGGCATCCAAATCAGAAAGGAGGAAGTAAAATTGTCATTGTTTGCAGATGACATGATAGTGTGCATAGAAAACCCTATAAACTCCACCAAAAAATTACTCAACCTAATAAAGTGAATCTGGCAAAACAGAGGGATACAAAGTCAATATTCAGAAACTGAATGCATTTTATACAACAACAATGAAATATCATAATCAGAAATCAGGGAAAATATCCCATTTGCTATAACAAGAAAAATAAAGTACCTAGGAACAAACTTTACCAAGGAGGATTTTTTTTATTAGAAAAAAACCTAGTTCTTCATAACACAGGGTTATAACCAGGATTAAAGAGCAAACCCAAAGGTCAACTTACTCTATTAAAAAATAAACCAGCAAACAGGAAATGCATAACTTAAATAACATGATGATATGAATACATGATGTTTATTAAACATATTATCAGACACTATGTGAAATACTGTATGAAGTATTTTACAACTACTTTTTAAAATTTTCCCTATGAAGCAAATACTATAATTGTTGTATTGAGTTGGCCAAAAGTTAGTTTTTTTTTCATAAGATGGCTCTAGTAGTGCCTAGTTGTCCTTAACTTAATTTGAGACAAATTTTTTTTAGATTATTGTGTTGTGACAGCTGTTATGTCAATGTGCATTTGAAAAAAGAACTTACCAAAATTGGTGAATTTTTGTGTAGTCATTTTAATACTGAAGTGGAGGAAATATGCAACATTTTCAGAATATTATGCTTTATTATTTCAAGAAATGTAAAAACACAACTGAAATGCAAAAAAAAAGATTTGTGTAGTGTATGGAAGGTGCTGTAACTGATCAAACATATCAAAAGTGTTTTGCAAAGTTTTGTACTGGAAATTTCTTGCTGTATGATGCTCCATGGTTGGGTAGACCAGTTGAAGTTAATAGCGATCAAATAGAGACATTAATTGAAAACAATTGATATTATACCATGCAGGAGATAGCTAACATACTCAAAATATTCAAATCAATAATTATTGGTGAAAATGAAAAAATATGTCTTTTATTTTATGGAAAAAAATGATATAGACTTTTGGGGCAACCCAATATTTCTATAGATCAGGTTTTCTTTTCTAAACTTAGAAGAGTGATGTCAAATGAACCATGTTCTTTAGTAACAAAAAGGTCATTTTTCACTTGTGTTTTCTTGTATCTGCCATACACACTCATTAACATGGGATTGCTGTAACTGAACTAGCTGATGAGTAAATCTTAGACACAATTTTTACTTAAATGTTAGACCCCAGGTAACACTTTTAAGATTATCTTGCCATGGCCACAATGAAGTATAGGTTTAAGATTATCCCTAAAGTGTTGCCTCTACTGCCTACCTACTTGCATCATAATCACCCAAAATACAAATTCCTAAACTACTCCTTAAATACAGAGCATGGATCATCGGGGGCCTTGAACTCTTTGACAAACTCCATAAGCCATTTTTTAAAGTTGATTTTTAAAGGGAGGTAGAAAGGAGGGAGGGAAGCAGGAAGGGAGAGAGAAACAGTGATTTGTTGCTTCACTCATTTATGCAGTCATTGATTGCTTCTTGTATGTGCCCTGTCTCACAACCTTGGCCTGTTGGGACAATGCTCTAACCAACTGAGCTACCCAGCCAGAACTTCACAGGCCATTTTCAAGGACAGTGAATGATGAAAAGAACAGCCTCTATATGATTTATGCTGCAAACTGTTTTTGCATGTCATTCTTAGCTGTCTTATTGATTTTTTAAATCAATCATATTTTGTCAGACCCACACTAGCATAGGATAGGTACTTTAAGTGTGTTGAATAAAATTTCATTTGGTTTTTATTGTGCTCAAATACATTCCTAAATATGTATTTAGCACTAGGGCTTCAGAGATGTTGAAGTTGAAGTTACAGCAGAGAGTAAGAAGTAGAACAATCATTGGTGTTGTGTGTGAATGTGTGACAAATATTTCTACTCCACCAGGTCACACATCACTAGAGATGCGCACACTTCCTGCCCTATTGAGTTTCCCTCCTGAAATGTTAGCCACAGAAGGAAGAGTGACTCTTGAGGGTTCCAAGGCTATGTCTGTCAAAAATATTTATGACATAATGAGAAGAATTTGTATTTAGGAATTGTGTCCTGGGTCAGTATGCATTCCCTAACTCACTTGGTGTGAATTAAACCTTTTTTATTGTTGTTCAACTATAGCTGTCTGCATTTTCCTCTCAACACTCTCCCCCCCACCCCCCACTCCCACCTCCCACAATCAATCCTCCTCCCAACCCATTGCCTTTGTCCTTATTCTATATCACAATTTAACCTATAGGAGCATTTGGAAAAAAAAGTATTAGGGCATTTCCCCCATAGCAGAATACAGCCTAAGGAACAGTAGGAAAAAACACAGCAACAGCTTTCAGGCCTCCCTGATATGCCCACTACTGGATACAGTGTAAAATATTTACTAACAATTCAATCAAGGCCCCACTGAAAAAACAGTGCGCCATGTTATTATAGTTTTCTTATATCTTTGCTCTTACTCTTGTCAGGAAATGTCAATTACTACCATCAGCTCAGCTAAAATCAGGACAAGTTTCCAGCAACACAGGTAGCCAGTTTTTCAATATAAATTTGCAGAATCAGCTTTTGGGGGTGCTCTTCCACATGTCATTAGTGTGCAAATGTCAGATAAGTGAATAACACCTTCCACCATGAGGTATAACTATTATCTGCAAATTATCAGTCTCAAATATACCACATGGAAATGGATCAAAACATAACCAATAGTGGCCATCCATGCCATGGCCTAGGGTGGGGACTCTAAGAGGACCACTGCTCACACTTAGTATAGCCTCAAATCTAGACGGCTGGCTTTCTCTCTAAATGAAGAAGTGTTAACACGTTGAATATAATAATTTAAACCATTCTACAATTTTTATGACCTGATTTGGCACTTTTTAATTTTCTTTTTAATGTTACTGAAGTCTTAAAAGATGAAAGTGGTGTGGGTCTTTCTTGATATTGTCCTCAACTCATCCCATGCCTACTCTCGGCAATGACTCCATTTAGGCAGACCTGTGTCTGCATTGAGCAGGCAGGCTATTTTGTTGTGAAGTGTTAACCTAGAACTAGCCTTCGACAAAATTATGAAGAAAGCAGAAAGGTCTCATAAACACTCAGCATTTGCCTTTTTCCTGTCATATTGACCCATTCTTTCTCTCTACATTCCTTTAGCCTCTGATTCATTGAAAAATCACCATTTCACTCAGTGCTCCTGCTCTCAAGCAGGGATTTGACAACAACTTTTGCATGAAATTTAAGTTCATGTGTTGCTGACTCCAGAAGAATTTGCATTTGATTCCCATTTTTAATTGATGAGGGTTTTTTTCCTTATGAAAAGAAAAATGGAGAAAAGTAAGACAAAGACTGTCAAAATATAAACACACACACACAAACATACACACTGGAACAGCATATCAAGATACAAGATGAGGAAGATGGCAACAGAGTAGGAGGGAGCAGATCCCACTTCCCCCAACACACAGGAGAAAAACCTGGCTGAACAGAGCAAACAGCCAACAGTACCCCAGCATATATGAAAATCAGAGACGAAAAATTGTAGCGGACACTGAAAAACCAGACGGTAAGGAGACTACTCCAGGACAATAAGGTTCTGGGAACCAGGATGGGACAGGGGTGGCTGTGGCCTTGGCCCATGACTGGTGCTGGGTCTACCACAGACTTCTTGGGGGCAGCGGGCCTGCCACAGAGTCCTTGGGAGAAAGCTGGGTCAACTGCTCTCTCCCTCCCCAGCCAAGCGGGGTTTGAGCAGCACCGGGACAGACCTTGTTGCTTGAAGTCGCAAAGAGGGGAATAAGGACAAAGAGGTAAACACACAAGGGCCGTGATCACCTGGGGAGTCTGTGGTCACTGGCTCAGGAGAGTTGAGAACCCCCCAGTGAAGATCACTGACCCTGATAGTCACGTCTGGCTGGAGAATTGGGATGTACTGAGCAGCAGACTTGAGTAGGAGGAATTTCTCAAAAAGTAAAACTGTTTGTGGCATTCTCCTGTGACAGCCGCTCAGTTTACTCCCCACCCAGTTGGGCAGCAATCCCAAGGTTGCACAGAAGCCCCTGCATTTCCCATAGCACTTGGGTTCACACCCAAGCCCGAAGGACCCAGGCAGCACCCACACCCCAGCCCAACAGCGATGACCCCCAGGGAAAGAATGCTCTAAAGAAGACCTGGATCTCCCATATGGGGCACTGAGGAGAGTCACCAGCTTAGCTCTTGGGGAAAGTACTTGCAAGACTGGCTAAGTAAACAAGAAAGGCCACACCAATCACCCCTCAGCCTGCTGAAGCCAGCAAGACCAGAAAAACCGGTTTGGCCAGTTTGAAGCCAACAAAAGGTGGGCTTTTTTTAAAGTAATCTTTTATCTTTTTAATTTTCATTATTCTTTTATCTTTCAATACCTTTTTCCTTTTTCTTTCTTTCTTTCTTTCTTTCTTTCTTTCTTTCTTTCTTTCTTTCTTTCTTTCTCCTTGTTTTATTCCTCCTTCCTTTCTTTCCAGTTTTATCTCTTCTTTCTGCCTTTTTTTAAATACCCACAAGTGAGACAAAAAACTTGGAACTGTGAAAGGACCAGAGTTGGACCCAAAGAGGGGGTGTCCCAACACTTGAGATAGTGAGACAGATTTCACTTTTCTATTGCAGAGAAACTACAAGCTACTGTATATTTGTATTATTATCTTTCTTCATTATTCTTACATCTTTTATTTTAATAGTATTTTTAACACCTCTTCTTTCTGTAGAGTCTTCTAAGCTTGGCTCATTAAATTGTATCATTTGACAGGTTCCCCCTGTTCTCTCTTCCACAGTGTATTGCTAATTTACTGTCCTTCACATCACTTGTGTTCCTTTAGCACACTACTCGAAGTTCTATACCCACTATTCATATTATCCAGATCACATAGATTCTGTCATGTGATTGTTGCTCTAATATTATTGTAAATAATAGCTGTTCCATACAATTGTAAACACTTCACATTGCCCCTCCCAGATCTTAGCCCACTTCACAGTTTCCTTAACTGTACTACTATAGGGGTTAACTCTATTCTTTCACACACTACACCTATTTAATTAAAGTCCTAGAGAAGAACATCGACAGGAAAATCTCAGATATTTCAAGCAGCAACAATTTTACTGATATGTCCCCTAGAGCAAGGGGCATAAAGGAAAGAATAAACAATTGGGATCTCATCAAAATAAAAAGCTTCTACATGGCTAAAGAAAACAGTATTAAAATAAAAAGACAACCAACTGTGTGGGAAAACATATTTGCCAATGATACCTCAGACAAGGGTTTAATCTCCTAAATATACCTCAGACAAAGGTTTAATCTCCTAAATAGTTTGTAAGAAGAATTTACAGGACTCCACTCTAAGAAGACAAGCAACCCAATTAAAAAGTGGGCAAAGGCCTTGAACAGATATTTCTCCAAGGAGGACACAGAGAGGATCCAGAGTCACGTGAAAAGATGCTCAATATCACTAGCTATCAGAGAGATGCAAATTAAGACCCCAATGAGATACCACTTTAAATGGGTCAGAATGGCCATCATAAATCCACAAACAACAAGTGTTGGAAAGGTTGTGGAGAAAAGGAGACCCTAGTTCACTGTTGGTGGGATTGCAGACTGGTACAACCACTATGGAAAACAGTATGGAATTTTCTAAGAAAACTAAAAATGGATCTGCCTTTTGACCCAGCAATTCCACTGCTAGGATTATATCCTAAGAACCCTAAAATACCAATCCAAAAGAATCTATGCACCCCAATGTTCATAGCAGCACAATTTACAATAGCCAAGTGCTGGAAGCAACCTAGGTGCCCATCAGTAAATGAATGGATCAAAAAACTATGGTACATTTACACAATGGAATTCTATGCAGCAGAAAGAAAGAAGGATCTCCTACCCTTTGTAATAGCATGGATGGAACTGGAAAGCATTATGCTGAGTGAAATAAGCCAGGCAGTGAAAGACAAATACCATATGATCTCACCTTTAACCAGAACCTAAACAAGAAAACAAACAAGCAAGCAAAATATAACCAAAGACACTGAAATAGAGAACAGGGCGACAGTGACCAGAGGGGCAAGGGGAGGGAATTTCAGGGGAAAAGAAGAAGGATTCACAGGAACAAGTATAAAGGACACATGGACAAAAACTAACAGGGGTGGAAATGGGAGGGATGTGGGGAACACTGTGGGGGGGGTGGGCTGGGATGAAAGTAAAAGACAGAAAACTGTACTTGAACAACAATTAAGATAAATACATTTAAAAATATATAAATAAATAAAAAATAAAGTTACAGAATGACCAGCTTAAGATTTGTTGGTTCACTATGACAAGCAGATATGAAAGTACATGCATTGATGAGCAATATGCATGTTCAGAGAAACTAAAGACTTTTCAAGAACTGTGCTCTTGACTGAACTATAGCTGTGGAGAAGCTACAAACTATGGTGATAACAACTCAGTGCATAACCAATACATGAAATGAAAGAAGAGACATGAAAGAAATCAATTCAGAGCAATTTTGGCTGTAAAACTTAGTACAACTACAGCTGTTTCATTTCCATCCTTTCTCCTTGCTTTTCATCACTGAAAAGCATTATAATTTTCTTTGATATAAAACAAAGCTGTTAACTTGTAGGAATTCCACAAATATCTTTATTTTCACAGGGAATAGAAGAAAATATAAGTAAATAGAAACAACAACAATGCCAAAAAAGCTTATTTTGGAAGTATCTAGAATCTCTTTGTTTTCTGTTCCACAGTTTAGGCCAAACAGGGAATAATAGCCCAGCCTGACACAAAACTGGCTTCTCTTACTTGGACTCTAATTACAACAGACTTTGGACAAAGCTTCTCAGGGTGTATCTTCTGCCCTCACAACTCACAGAGAGATAATGCATGAGAACTCATGTTTATTTATTCAGCATTGATTATGTGCCGGGCTCTGTGCTCCCTGTTTTATGTGTGGTCTTGCTGCATGACCATGCTATGAGGTATTCAATATATAAAATATTTAGGTATTCTAAATATTTTATATATCAGGAAACTAAGGCTCACAGAAATAAGGTAACTTGTGGCTAGGCAAATCTGAGAATGCTACAGGGTTTTAAACATATTTCATAAATATATTTTCCCCATAAGTTAAAAACTCTTCTAAAAATCATCTATAATGGCGCATAATACTTTTTATCACATATTAGGAACACAATTCTGGGCCAGTTTTAATTAAAAGATAAGGCTGGTTTATAATTATTAATATATTTGCATACCACTAATTAGCTTACCAAATCTTTAAAAGGAGTTCTATAGTACAGAACAAGACTTTGGCTATCTTTATAACAGAACTATTGTGCTTGAAAAATGTCTCCATAATTCAAATAAAATTAAACTTTAGTTACACTTAAATTAAATTATTCCCTTATTTCTAATTAGTCACTACATTCAAGACTTTGTATGCTGGCAATCCAGTCTTTGTTACTACATAGGTTGTTCCAACTGAATTATCTTTCAACACATCTTTTGAAGTTTTCTCTTCCCTCCAGGAAATTCCCAGCCACAATGCCAACAAAAGCATGTTCACCCCATGTTCCTCTGCATTCTACTGGATGCTCAGCACTCCAGGCAAAGGCCTACCTGCCAGAAGGGGTAAAGAGAATGGAGAACAGATGTGTTCACTTGGTCATTATACCAGGTGTATTTGTACTGCACCAATCTCTCCATCAAGAAATTTCTAGGAAACTAGTCTAAGAAGATGGGCATTAATAAAACATGAAAACACAACCATCTTATGAAGAAAATCAAGAGCTTTCTTTAAACCTAAGGTTTATTTTTATTTAAAAACAATTTATGACATAAAACTCAAACACAGAAGCATCTTAAGCAAAATACCACTTCAACAAAGATGCTTTTGAAAATCAGTCAATCAGCATTAGCCTCTCTCTGGTGTCCAGGATTTCTGGGATAAAGGTCGTCTAGTCCCTAGACACTATCACCTCTAAAACTCCTCTAAACTCTAATTCTAGCCCTTCTAAAATTCTGTTCAAGGTCACTTGTTTGTGTTGTCCATTCTGCTTTAGAAGTACAGCTTTCCTTTCTTAATAGGCAATATATTCTGCTTATTTTTTCTGAAATGGTACCTTTGTGTAAAAACAATAAGGCTAACATATTCCCTTTATTGTTACAGAGTAAAATTTAGCGATTCCTTTCCCTATGAAAATTTTAATCTCCAGCATAAGCTGCATGTCATCTAAGGAAGCTTTCTTGAGAAAAGAGAAATAAAAGCTGATTGCTTTCTCAAATCTTATCATACCCCCCAAAAAACTATTTTTGATAATGAACAAACTGACGGTGACTAGAGGGGAGGGGGTGGGGGATAACACGGAGAAGAAGGGGAAGGGTCAAGTCAAGGAACATGTGTAAAGGACCCATGGACGAGAACAACAGGGGTGGATTGAATGTGGGAGGTGGCAGTGGGCAGGGCAGGGGAGAGTAATGGGGGGTAAATGAGGACAACTGTAATTAAACAACAATAATTTTTTTTAAATTTTTGAGTGGAGGATTAAGATAGGTCTGTTACTAGGAACACCTGTTGTCCCTGCCACACAAATCAGTCAAGATAGAAATGGACATTTGATTTGGGTCCATCTGAGAGTATTGTTGTTTTAAACAAAACTATCCATGTGGTATATAGTGATTATTAATACACGTATACAAATCCACAAGCTGCTGGGCTTGGGCTATATATTATTGGATATACTAATGCCTTACCCCCAAAGATAAGATCATTTGCATTTCAGAACTATCATCTCATCTTTTCTTTTAATTCCATCCAATGGCTCCCTAATAACTCCTACTCTTTCATGTCTTTTTACCTGTGACCACACTGCCCCTGCTGCCTAGAAATACTTCCTCCTCCCCACACAACCACTCGCTCATCAATCTCACACTCATCCTTCAGGCCCAACTCAAATGTCTCTTCCATCCATCACCCTCACTCCTCTCGCTCTCCTCCTATAGCACTCTATACATATCTCAAGTTACCTCTTTCCACATATATCTTATTTGTGTATCTCTCCCCTACCCTAAGTATTCTATACCTCTTGAGAACATATATCTATCATGTGTTTTTAAAATATTTTATCTCCATGACTTTACATATCAACAAATTACCTATATATATGTAGTATGTCCACTCACATGCACTATTCATATAAAAATTCATCTGCAGCACACAAGTTACAAGTTGACTTCCCCAATAGCTATCAGAGATATAAGGATTTGAAGGAGCAAACCAAACAGAGCTTGCTTTGACTTTGTATTAAAAGAATTGGGCTTGGTTGTGTCAACAATTCAGTACTGAAGCCATGAGAACTACTGAACTGTTTTTGTACAGTTGCTCAATGTTCATGTCATTCTGTACAGTTGTTCCATATACACAGGCAGCACAGGCACTGCAATCTCCGATTGGGATCCACAAGTATCAAACATGCTAAGCAAAGCAACTCAGTCCACTCTGCCTCTAAAGAACTTACATGGATGCCAAACTGGGTATTTAACATTCAATTCAATTAATAGATGCCAAGTAAATGACAGATCACTTTATATCCTCATCAATTCAAGTACTCCCATGTATGCCCAAGTGTTATACTGAAGTTTTTGCCACAGAGACTTAGTGCAATTAACTCAAAGACAACAATGCTTTTCACATTCAATAATTTTGTTTAATTTATGAAAATGTACAAGTCTTCCAGGTATTCAAGACCACTCTTTAAGGAAAAATGGGCAAGCTAATAAAGGGTGGAGTAAAGAAAATTTAAAGGCTTAATTTTGTATAGACACTTTATAAACTTCTGGCATTAATGTCATACATTCCATTAAGATATACATTTCTTATCAAATGGGGTCTCCACACCTACCTAAGTACAGAGAACCATGATATCACTTATTCTGGGACATCAAGCTTTAATAGCACCCAAATGACCACCTTGTTCCTCTGATCTAGAGCACCTGTTACACAACCACTATGATCACAATGCAAGGTGCCCTAGTAAGACACCTGTGAGGACTTTCCATGACCTATAGAATGTGCCCAAATGTTCAACCACCACTGAAAACCATTCACAGAGTGTCCTCAACCAGGTACTCTGATGAACTCTCCTACTGTTCCACTAAATGTAGATTTAAGCAACTTCTGCTTTCTAAGCTCTAAATTATGTACACGATGTGTTTAATAGCTGAAGTATATTTTCTCATTTACTCCTTGCAACAGTTCTGCCAGGAAATCATCATGTCTTAGATTAGGAGATGAGGAAACTTAAGCCTCAAATAATAATGTACCTCTTCTAAAGCCACACAGCTAGAAAATGATGTAGCTAGAATTTGAATATGGATTTCAAGCCCTCTTAAACCTAAAGCTATATTGAACAGGCCTACAGCTTCTGACTTCAACCCTTGTCTCTAACCTCAGTGGCCAGTATAATTCTGGGTACACAGTAGTCACTCAGTAAACAAAAGGATCCTGTGAGGTTTGCTTAGTTTTTGACTCTACTGAAAAAGCCCTCCTCCCCACTGTCTCTTTCCTTAACTCCCTTTCTAATTTTATATTCTTTCACAATGCTTTCCATGACAGGACTTTCCAGCTCATTTCTATACTAGAAAATCACAGTTAATGCTTCACTTCTTTGAAGCATTTATGTTTTTGTTACCTTTATTTTTCATTTATTTTTATTCACGTACACTCAATTCTTAAACTGAATACTTTATACCACCTAGCTAAGTGATGGAACCCCAATGATAGCTTCTGTAGACATTTTCTGTGCTGGACTATATTATACTTGCCTGCAATACTGTGAGATAACCAATAGTTAACCAGTAGTTATCTACTATTGGTTATCTCACAGTATTGCAGTCTTGATAATTTGGAGCAGTTCTTGTTCAAATATAAATTTTGTGGGCAAATTATTATTTTAACTTGAACATGCTTTTATTTCTGCAAGAAACAAATGAGTAGCAATTTTCCGAACCCACCACATCATCAGGGGTCAGGAAACTGGAGTGTGAATTAACATACTATCTGTGAGGTTCATTACCTTCCTCTGCAACTCCTTCCTGACCTGCAGAGCTGATGAGAAGTTGTCCTTGGCTGTTTGGCTCCCTTATGTGGAAATGAATATAACAATCCAAGAGACTTGTTTCTTTTTTGCTCTGCCTTTTCAGTAGTGAAATACAAAAAGAAAAGAAAAATGTATCTCATATATGGTGACCTTTATTTCTAAGCTTACAGAACCAAGTATCTTAAATCTTCATGTAACTATAGCTAAAATTATTGAGCAAGAAGTCTAAAGGGTGTCACTGTAACTCTCTCCTTTCCATGGCACCTTAGAAGTTCTGAAGAGGTGGGGGTAAAATAAGGTAGGTAGTTTTGTTCTCTGAAAGTAATTTGGCAAGGTAAGGTCCAATCTTAAGAATGCTAACAAATGAATGGAAAATCATTTAAAGGAATTTATAAGAGGTGTGTGTGTGTGTGTGTGTGTGTAAAAATCTCCAGTGAAGATATAATATTAATGACTATTTTTTAAAAATTATGGCACTAGATACACTTCGCCAAAGATGAGAGAACATTATTTTGGTTTTTATAATGAATCTACTACATTCTCAAGAGTCCCTTTTCACCTTCCTTTTCACTATAATGATGTAGCCTCATCTCCCTCTCATTTCCCCTGTGGCCATCACTTTTGTTCCTTCTCTGCCCTGCTTTTCAATCCATTTTAATGCCTTCCACCTTCCTGACTCTGTTCAAAATAACCTGAAAAAGTTCACTGGTGCCATTCTCAGACTCCACTTAGTATTTGATGATGCTGTTGTCCATTCTCTTTTCTTAGCTATTATGACTTTACTCTCATATTAACCCAAACTCTCTTCAAAGTTCAGTTTCGTGAATGAATTCAGGTCCTAGGTCTCCCCTTCATTTCTTATCTTTGCTCGTCTCCTATCCTCCTCTTTCTCTTCCAGTGCTTTCTAAAATACTATTTTCCTCCTTTAGTTTCAAATAACACTATTATGCTAGTTATTCATTTTCTTTCTTTAATCCTCAACTTTCTAGTTGTCTCCAAAACTGAAGTTTAAATGATCTGTTAAATTTGTTCACAAAATATCTCATCTCAAATGCAGTAAGTCCAAAACTAAACACAAACTTGTGTCTTTTATTTTCCAGACTTCTTTTTATTCTCTTGCATTCCCCTAAGTCAGTGGATAGTGTTGCCATTCAGTAAATTATTCAAGTAAGAAATCTAAAATGCAGAAGTACATTTTAGTTATAGAAACTATGCTATTTAGTTATTTCCATAGTTATGGAAACTATGCTACTAATAAGTGGTTTGATATTGAAAAGTGACTTACACTAACTGGAGTTCAATTTCTTTATCATTATCAATGTGTAATGCTTCCGTGTTTCTCACATTTTCAGTATTCATTAAAGCATCAACTAATAATTAATCGGTAAATGAGTGGATCAAAAAACTGTGGTACATTTACACAATGGAATACTACTTAGCATAAAGAAGAAACTCCTACCCTTTGTGATAGCATGGATGGAACTGGAGAGCATAATGCTATGTGAAATAAGCCAGGCAGTGAAAGACAAATACCATATGATCTCACCTATAAGTAAAATCTAATCAACAAAACAAACAAATGAGTAAAATATAACCAGAGATTTGAAAATAAAGAACAAACTGACAGTCACCAGAGGGGGAAGGAGAGTAATGGGAAAGAAGGGGAAGGGGCAAGCAGAGGAACACCAATAGAGGACTTATGGGCATGGACAATGTGGGGATTGACTACAGGAGTGGGGAGGATGGGGTGGGGTGAGCAACAGGGGAAAAGGCAGGACAACTATAACTGAACAGCAACAAACAAAAACAAAATTTGAAAAAATTCAGTGTACATTTGAACCATTAAATTTAGATAGCAAAAATTAATATACATACATATATACTTTAAAATAAAAAAATAAACATTTTACAGTATAGTTGATACTGAAATTGTCTCATATTGTTGAGAGGGATGATACTGTTCACAATTTCTGTAATTTGTTATGTTAATGGGTAGCCTGATCAGGTTTTTCCCACTTACTCTTCATTTCTACTAAATAAAAAAATTGAATTTAAAATTATGGGTCACGGAAATATTTATCAAGCGTTTGTTGGCTTTTCCTAATAGTTCAGAATTTCCCTTGAGAAGGGGATAAAGACATTGCATGTGTGGGAGAAAGACTAAAATAGATACTTGGTGACCAAGAAAGTTGACTATGGCAGAGACTATGTGGTCATCGCATCCTGTTCATCTCTTTCTCCCACACACAGCTACCCTGTATTTTTCACCATTTCTTTAGTTACACGTGACCCTGTTGCTGCATTATAGCCAATACAATTGAGCAAAAGAATACATTCTACCTCCAGACCCAGTGAGTCTAGGAAAACCTCCCAAAGGTGATCACTGGCTGGAGTGAATATGGCCCCCAGTGTGAACCTGGTCATCATAAACTAAGAATGGTGACCCCACAGGACAGAAAGAGCCTGGGCCCTGAGTTACTGCCTGGAGGACAGCTGCAAAACTAAGAGAGGCAAAGTCCTATGATGCTAAACCACTGAATTTACCTGCCACAGAAGCAAGCTTTACTTTAACTATTACACATGCCTTAGGAAATATTTTTACCCACATATAATGGGTTATACTATAATATTAAAAGTATACTTCAGTTGGAAGTATGAAGTACTTTCGGAAAAAAGAACCTTGATTTTAATTAGTTTTGAGAACTCAGCTAGACTTGAAAAAGTGATGAGGTATTATCAAAATATATACAACAACCAAATCCACCAAGAATAATTACTCTGAACCAATTTCTAAGTAGGTCACTCATTTAGGATCAGCAGCATATATATTGCACATAGAAACAGTGACATCCTATCTTTCATTTCATTAACTACAAAAAGAAGCAATGTAGAACAGACATCAACCACCACTTTAAAGAGTACTATGACACATAGGTGTGTGTGTGTATAAATGTATACATATAATATATATTATAAATATATACATATATTTATATATACACACGTATATATATATATATATATACATTTTTAACTACTACATAATAGTGTTTGTTTTTTATTTACTATACTGTTATATTTATTTAGTTTCCAAACTTCTTGAACTATGTTTTTTTTTCTTTTTGAATACATTACTGTAGTAAAATAATAGAAAGCAAAAATATATAAAACAAAAAACTCATCACCTACATTCCCATCTCCAATTGCATAGTTTTAAATCTGTCATCTTTTGCTCCTAGTTCATGTGTATATTCAATATTTGCACTTGCACTCTAATATCATGGATAGAGTTTCACAGTCTACATTTTCTGTTAATAAAGGCCACGTGGATTTTGCCATACTCACTCTTTCCCCCGCATATTGACATACCCTGACACTGTCACCTCCTCCTGACTATTCATCTTCTAATGTGTGGTTTCCTAATTGACACCTGGCAATTAAACTCTCACTAAACCAAATAAATATCAGAAACATTAAGAGTTTTTCTTTTCTTTAAATTTTATTTTATTTTTTAAAATATTTTATTTATTTATCTTTAGAGGGGAAGGGAAGGAGAGAGGAAGAGAAACATCAATGTGTGGTTGCTTCTTGTGCCTCCCCTGCTGGGAACTGGCCCCTGCTGGGAACTGGCCTGCAACCCAGGCATATGCCCTGACTGGGAATCGAACCGTGATCGTCTGGTTCTCTTTAAATTTTATTTTGCAATACTCACAAGACATCTATACATTTCCACAGAAAACTAAGATAGGACTACTAAGGCAAGGTTTATGCACATAGATGCAACTGCATAGCATTGTGCTATAAAGCAGGATGAAATGTAAGTTGTCTTTATGAACAGCTTATAAGATGATTCAATTATTAATATTTTAACAGGACTGGGATACAGAGTTCTCCAGTGTGGACTTGATAGGATGATAGAGATCTCAGGTTGTCATTTTTAACACTTTCTGACATTTGCTTTGTGCTTCCTCTGAGCATCTTCCCAAGTATAGCAGATATAAGTAAGCCTCCCATAGAAGACTACTAGGCCCAGCACTCAGCTGGACAAGGAAGGATTATGTGTCAGGTTAAACTTCTGTACACTTGGTTGTAATGCTCTGGTGAAAAACCATCTTTAAGAGTTTCAAATATGCAGCCAGACTGCCCAGGTTTCAATGCCAACTATGCCACCAACAAGGTCATTTACTCTTTGCACGCCTATTAGTACAATGAAGCTAATGATAGGGCTTACCTTGTAAATGTGTTATGAAGATTAAACAATAAAATTTATGTAAATAGCTTTAAATAGTGCCTGATACTTAGTAGATATTAGAAAAGGATTCTCTAAGCAAGGACAACATAAATACTGAATAATATATTTTTCTTTGGTAAAGGAGATAATACTCCAAAATTGGTGAGTAATACCATGGTATGCCCTGACTATATGAAAACAATATGAAGTATTTAAAGCAAGGTTGCAAGTTGGTGACCTATAGGTTGGTGCCCAGAAGCATCTGGTTTGGCCAGCACACATGTATTACTGGTTCTGCTTCTCTGATTGACACTGACTGATACACTCTCTCTGAGGAAGGGCTGGTTCCAGAGAAGATTTGGAGCAGGACCAAGCTGTTCACAATGCTGGCTTCACCACTTAACCACATCATACACATTTACTAACCTTACTTGGCTTCATTCTCTTTTATCTGCAAATCTGGAAAACATTCTCCTTATAATGAATATTCAAAATTATTTTTACCCCCTCTTCCCTTTTAACATGTTTCAGTAACTTGCAGCCAAATCCACCATGCTTGCTTTTATACCAAGATATAATAAATTCCAGTGTTTTTTAACTTTTACTTGCTCATTGGTTTAATCAGCCAAAATTATGTCTTAAAGACTCAATAGGGGCTGGGTAAAACTGAATATTAATGTTAGATTCTAGGAAGGCAGAATACTCTGGAGACAGACTGCTGGGTTGAAACTGCAGCTTTGCCATGGACTACACTAGCTGTGTGACCTTGAAATTGTTGCTTGACCTCTATGTGTCTCAATTTCCTCATCTGTAAATGACTATAGTTGTATCTACTTCTTAGGTTTGTTGTGAGAATTAAATGAGTTAACATAACTATGGTGCTTTAAAGAGTTCCCAGCACAGCATGGGGGTTTTGTATAAGCATCAGCTATCAGCAGCCATCATTATATTAAATGCCAGTTTAGAGCGACATGTAGCAACAGAATTGTTAGTAATCCCACTTTAAAGATTTAAGTGTAAACAGGGGGAAAGATTGTATCTATGAAATATACACTTTTTTAAAGCTTCTCATGGAACTCAAATATAATGTGTTCCACTTTGAATGTGCTTGAGTTTTATGAGTACCTGTTCCTAGGTGTGCTTCTTTATCCTAATGGGGTGGAGGATAGTTGGGGAGGAGTGGAGCTAGACAGGATGGTGAAGGGGTTGGAATGGTGCCCATGCCAAGTTTGTTGGGCACTTTAAAATAAAATTACATGTAATGCTATGTGAAGTATTAACACACATTAGAGGTTGTTTGAGGACACAGACAAAATAAGAGCTATGTTATTAATTATGCACTTTCCTACAAAATATGTTTTTACACTTTGAACTATACACTATGTTGTCTGAAAGATATGAGCTCAAAAATGATTCATCCTTCCCAAATGTGTATAGTCGCAAAAGTGATTCATTCACACAAATTAATAAATGTCTCCTGTCACCACAAGGAACAGATTGAACTGTCTACTGGTACATTTCATGAACAATGACAGAAATCTGTGTGTTTGCACACTGCAATTTTAGGAAAAATGAAGGTGTGAAAGAGTCACCTCAGGGAAAGAAATCAGGCAAATGAAGCCTTGGCTTCCATTCGAAGAACACTCTTCAGGAATTTGAAAGGAAAAGATGAGGGATATTAGATGGCTGGGGTAAAGAGAAAGCTTACCAAGAAGAAAACAACGCATAGGTTTGCAAACTACTTTGCAGGAAAAAAATGATTTGTAGTATACTAAACAGGTTCTCTGACTTCCCATATACCTCAGACAGTCTTTAAGGAATGGTCTTCTTTTCAACAGTTGGAGGGGGCGCAGAAGCTAAACAAGGAGACTAAGTAGCTATTAGTACAAATAAATAAAGTTGCTCTTTCAAGTCCATGCTATTTACCTGGACTATGAACAAAAATGATAACATTTTTCCTTGAGGATCAAGCAACCAATTTCTACTAAAATTTCATTCTTAAATAAAAGAATTAAGATACTATAAAAACACCTAACACATCACTAACAATCACAGACCTAATTCCTGGGATAAGTAATATATATCATATATTTTACCCTTTTTAAATGAAAAATTGGGATTTTTCAATAGAGTACACAAGTAAGTCAAATTGGTCATTATTTCCTAAAGCAACTTTTTCACGAGATAGAGATAAGTGTGAGATATACAACTGATGTTGTGATAGATACTGCACATCATTTGATTAATCCTTCACCATATGAAAATTTGTCACTTTATAGTGTGCACTATATACTATTTCCATGTAGTAATGGATAGTGTAATCACAGAAGCTCCATGAATCAGTTATTGTTCAAAATGAGAATGAATTTTAAAGTATTTTTAAATACATCATGTAAAACTGGTCTTTTTAATGCTTTCTAAAAGACTTTTGTTGCCCTTCTGAAAAATCAATTTAAAAAAACATAAATTAAAAATATAATGAGTTGATAATGTCATTTTTATTTTTATCACTTCCCCAATATAGCTTAACTTTTCCCTTGGGTATCCCCAAATTATGCTGATCCAATCTTTGATGAAAATTGTAGCCCTTTTCCCAAAGCTTTCTTTTCTTAGGATCACACCTGACCAATGGAATAAGGTATCATATTAGAGGGGTGCAGAGGAGGCAAGGAAGCTGAAAGAAAAAGGCCAATATTATTTCAAGTTTGTTCTGTCATCTCCAGTCCTGAAAAGAAAAAAAAAAGAGAGGTCTTGAAGAGAGAATTAACTTTTGGAGGTGTTTTGCCAAAAAAAAAAAATCAGGGCAAAGATAACACTATTGGGTTTTAAAACAATTAGTTTTATCTGGAATGCCTGTTTACCCTAGACTGGCTTTGCCTTAAATGGCACTGTCTACTGAATAAAAAGCATTTGAAACACTGAAATTCTACAGTTAGACTTTCATCCTTACCTCCAAACTTGAAATAAAAGTCAGTAGAAGTAGAAGATATATAAACATTTGATGGTGATGTGATTGGGGAGCAGGAAGGTGTGAAGAATAAATAGCTCACATTGCTCTATGAAGCCCAAATTTGGCTTGCATGAATTAACATTGGTTCTATGGTAAAACTCCAAGAGTTAAGAATCTACTGAAGTCTTTGAAGACAAAATAAAATATTCTATTTTTATTAATGTTAATAAAGCTTACAAAAAGAAATTAACAAATTTTAAATACATTATCTAATTACAATTATATACCACCACAGGAATAAACCTCATGATCAAATTAATATCTCAGAATATTTCTGTGGTAACTGCTCAACTGCCCACCATAATCCTGCCCTTATTGTCCTACTTCCCAAGGTAAAGAGTGAAATGACCAGAGACATATATACATAAATGTAACCCAGTGACTGAAAAATTATTGTGAAGTTTTATTACATATCTTAAAACCCTAGTAAACCTAAAAGATTTCCAGTTGTGTGAAGCCAAAGACCTTAGTAGCATGAAACTATTTACTTGTGAGAATTCACATGAATATAGAACTCTTAGCCCATCCAGACCCAGCATAAACCTTGAAAGTTCAATCCTTTTCACTATTCATATGCTATGGTTAGAAACTGAATTCTGGCCATTGTTAAAGTGGGAAAGAGTGTTTAGCAAATTGATACCCTATTTCTATTCTGTATCACAATGGCTAATTCTGCTTGCTTTTAAAGAAATAAATTTGTAATTTACAAATATTAGAAAGTGAATGTTTCCACTGTCATAAGCAAAGTTTACTTTTAAGTTTTAACTCAGATAAGAAGCCAGTTCCAAGAGTCATCTTGAGTTAAAACACCTAACGGAAGAAAGGAACTTTCAGTTAGAGAGCAGAGATCAAAAAGTAGGGGGAAGAAGGAGAGAACTTCCTTCCTTCAACAAAGTATTATTCGCTAGCTCGAATATCAAATTGATGGAACAAAAAGAAAAAAAAAAGTTTCACAATAATCTCTAACTAAACAGTACCAGGTAGTGGAGCGGAGCCACCTTCTTTGTTCTCCAACACCTGACCAATCACCATTGGAACACGAAGATGGTCAGTGAGCTCAGCGAAATTCGAGGGAGAGGGTAAGGGCACCTGCTGAGAAAGGGGACCTACCCTTGGCAAGGATAGCAAGCAACTGCCCACTGGCCAAATCCACCTCCCTGTCTGTTCCCATATGACCTGTGAGATAAGAATAGTTTTCATATGCTAACATGGTTGAAAAAATCAGAAGGATAATATTTCATAGCATACGAACTTCACATAAAATTTAAGTGTCAGTGTCCACAAGAGAGTTGTACTGGAGCACAGCCACGCACATTCATTGACATCTGTCTACGGCGGAGTTGAGTCGCTGGGACAGAGTTCACATGGTGCACAGATCCTAAGCTGTTTTCTAGCTGTCCCTTTACAGAGAAAAGTTTGCCAACCATCAAACACAAGATTGGGTTTCTTTCTTTGGTTTATTTTTCTTAAGCTTAGAATAACTTTTAAATTTCTATAGTGGTATCATTTGTCACAAGACCATTATTTGTCTTTTTTTTACTTTACTCTTTTAAGGAGGAGTTACAAAACAAATGAGAAACATTAGATCTTGAGGTGACTAGGAAGTGGGGTGCATTCAAGAGATATTACAAAGATACCCAACTTTTACATTGTGACCAGAAGGCCAAGACAAGGCCCCTATTTTGCATTAAGTCTGTAGCTACTTCTTGTAGAAATAAATGATCCCATCTATTGACTTTTTAAAAGTCAAGAATGTCCATTTTTTGTCTGGTTCTATAGACACATAATAGTACCAGTTTGCCATAGAAGAGCCAGGTACAAATTTATATTTACTTTGAATACTTAAGTCTAGAGAATGTGGTATTGTGATATTTTTAATTTGTTCTTCAAATGCTTCCTTTCTTTCTCCAAGTTTCAAAAATGAAGTCATTTTACTTAGGATGTAAGATTATTTCTCTCAAATGCTGTCTCAAAATACATAATTTCTTAAAAGATATCAAAACTCCTGATTATGTAATGAGATGTGTTGAAGTAGAAAACCTCTAACTCATTTAACGGGTATAAACAAGGTCAAAGGCAGGCTGCCAGCATCCCCGGAGTGAAGTGCAGGGGCTGAGAGAACTGAAAAGAAAGTCTTAGAAATGAGCAGCAGTTACAAGAATGGACCCTGAATCACAGCTTAGTGTATTAGATCAATCAGAATTTCGACACATCACAAAAAAGTTTTAGTAGTAGTAAAACAGTTTGGAGATTCCTTCAAAGGTTAAATGTATCTATACCATGCAACTCAGTAGCTCCACTATTGAGTATCCACCCAACAATAAGGAAAACCTACAGGCACACGGACTTGCACACGAATGTCCATAGCAGAGCAATTTGCGGCAGCGAAAAAGGGGAAACAACCTAATAGCAGCAATTGCTCCAAGCCCTCTAACTACAGCTATCAAATAATTCAATCTTTTCTGTGTGGTGGCTCCATTCATCATTCTCAAATTTTTTCACATGTTGTTTTCTTTTGAAACCTTTGATGGCTTTCTATTATTAGCAGGATTTACACTACCAAACTTCCTTTACAGGTGTTCCTTACAGGCGTCACGGGTTGCAGCTGTATGGGACTGATGACCAGTCCCTGGATATTCCATGTACTCCCATATTCCATACCTCTGCTTCTGTTGGTTCCTCTGCCTCAAATGCTCTTCCCCATCTCATTCACCTAGAAGCTCATCTTCTTTCAAGGTCAAATGAAATAGACTCTCACCCTTGATGCCTTTCCCCGAATACTTCCAACTTTCCCGGGTAAATTATCCCATTGTTTTGTACCCAGAGGCCTCTCACAACTGTTATCATTTCATGATTTTTCACTTTTTAGTAGAAGTTATTATCTGTTCACCCCATTAAAATAAACTCTCACTACTCCAAGTTCTGTGAGGATAGGAAAAATGTCTTATTCATGTCTTACTCACAAATGCCTGACAAAAGGCTGTGGTTCATAAAGTTTTTGTTAAGTGACTAATATCTTTGAACACTACACACATTTTTGGTAACATTCACTTTATTAAAAAAAATAAACTTTTAATTTTAGAAGAGTTTTAGGTTTACAGAAAAATCATGAGGACAGTCCCCCATACCCAATTTCCTCTGTTAACATCCTATATTAGTAAGGTATGTTGGTTCCAATTCATGAACTAATATTAATACATTAATATTAGCTGAAATCTATACTTTATTCAGGCTTCCTTAGCTTTTACTTCGTACCTTTCTCTATCCTAGGATCCCACCCAAGACACCACATTACATTTAGTTGTCATGTCTCCTTCAGCTCCTCTCAGTTGCTATAGTTTCTCAGACATAGGATTGTATCCTATGGATTCAATCTTGTATCCATAGGATTACAAGACTTCTTAACTCCTCTGATTTTCAGTTTAAGAGACTCCTTCCAGAAGCAATCAGAGTTAAAATAATTTTTTTCCCTTTGAGCTTGGATCACTACCAATGGATGCACTAAATTTTCTTGACATCCAAGGAATCTGAAGTCCACTATTAAGAAATTGGCCAATTTACTTAAGTATGAAATAAACTTGAATGAAATATCTAGAGGGCCAGTTCCACTTTGGGAAGAAACTGAGGAGTTTTCTTTGCTGGCAGTTATAATTGTATAATGCATTTAACTCATTTGCTGTGTGAAAAATCTATCTACTGCTTTTCTTTTTGCCTTCTTTTTTTTTTGTTTAATGCCAGTATGAAGAGACATTTCAGTGCAAAACAGTTTGTATCACTGAGTAATAGGGAGACCTTTGAAGTTACTTACAACATATGTAAATGCCTGCTCCCTAATGGGTTCACAGAATGGGAGGATGAAGGCAAATGTTATAGCTAAAGACAGAACAGAAGCTAATAGGCTGGAGCCAGCGGAAATTTGTGGAGAAGGGTCCAGCATATGTCTACTGTGAAACCTAATCATTTGATGAGTGAAGCGAGAACTTATACCTTGACTGTAACCAAACCATAAAATTATTAACACAATTTTGCTCCTAAATCAGGGGACCTCTAAAATTCTTGGTTGTTTATTAACAAATGTGATTTTATTAAAAGCAAGAGAATTCCTACAAACAATGAAATTATAATACTAATCATTCTACTAATTTGTATATATCTTAGAATAAGTTGATCTTATAGATACCTATCAAACAAAATAAATTCAGAGATATTTATTCTTATTTGTCTTTCATGTTGATTAGTTCTTAGTGAATAATAAAGGAATCAAAGATTATAAATCACTTTCATACTGCAGTTGCCTAGAAGGGCTAACTGAATAATTATATTTTAATCTACATAAAATAATAAAATATAGCCCTTTCTTTTGCAGAGGTTGGAAATTTGACTGGGCCTTTGCATCTACATTTCAGCACATTGGTCCATATTGACTTTTAGATACATGTACATGGACAGAAAGGTAGCTTATTTGTTAATTACTCTATAGGGCTGAATGCAATATGAAGAGTTAAGCAAAGGGCACTAAATTCAGTATGATACCTGGCATATATATATTTAGTAGATCTTCTCCTCTATAAATTCCTTGAAGGAAGAAATTAATCTTTATCTTCTCATCTCTATAGGTTAACAGCACTAGGCACATACTGGGCACTCAACACATGCAGCAACACTATTAAATTGAATGTCAATGTTCTAGCCTTATCCCTTGGGAAAGAGAAAATACCTCTCCACAGATCCTCAAGAAAATCTACTTCATGAGAACACCCTAGTGAGATCAGCCTTGCACAAGTACACTAGGTGGCCCTGTCTTAGAACATTGTCTCTCTTATGGATTCTAGACAGTGCAATGGAATTCATGGCCATATGTCTAGTTAGCAAAGACATGCCATGCCAAGTTCAGCTTATTACACTCTGCAGACACTAAATGTATATGTGTGTCAGGGATGGGGAGAGGGACCAGAGGGATGTTTCGTGTTTGTCCTCTATGATCAAGTAAGATGGTAAGCATAGCAGTCTTCTGCCTAGATACTTCACCACTTCCCTGCAAAGTCAGAATTTAGGCCCATGGTATTTCGTACAGTATCATTCTTACACCTGTGCACTATAAAACTTTATCAATGGATTAATGCCATTTAATAAAATATCAGGCTAAGGATTCATAGAAAACCTTTGACATATAAAGGTTTAGTGTAAGGATTTAAAGTATGAATTAAAGCCACATTCTCTTGATTAAATCCAATGTTCTTTCATCAGGTCATTCTACTTTGGAGAAAACTAAACCGCTGAGTTGGGAAACAAACCAGCAACCTTGGAGTCATGGACATAAAGTTTTAAGCAATGGTGCAGCCTGGCCACAGTGACTCCTCCAGGGTCCATCTGTTTAACTATACTTGATGGCACTCTGGGGGTCCGGAAGAAATGAGGAGCCTCATTTACCACAAAACTTGTGGCCCCGGAGTGACCATGACCTAGAAAATGAGGAATTACTCTCTTCCTCCAAATATTTTCTTGCCACACTGCAAATTAATTCACTTGAATCAGACCACATCCTTCTCTGTTCCCAGAGCATTTTGTTTAACATTGATCATATTCTGTCTTACATGCAAATTAGTTACTTTTATGACTTTCTGTTATGAGGGCCTCACACATAGGCCTTTATTTCAAGATAATTGAAAACCATGAGGATGGCCAACCTGCTGGGATCTGCTGGGATCACAGGGGGATGTGGGTGTGCTTGTGAGTTAGTGACAATGACTCAGAGAGAGAGGGAGGCAGCGGTCCAAAAACCAACTACAATCAACATCCTTATAGGAAACATTTACCTATTGGTTAAAGCCTAGGTCAAGTGTCCATAAACTATGGTCTATGGGCCAAATCTGGCCTGCCCCAGTCCTGGACAGCTTAAGAATATAGCCATACTCATCCCATTACCTGTGGTCTGTGACCACAAGCCCAAACCATTTACCTTCTGGCCATTTACTGGAAAAGTTGCTACCCTAGAGCAGGGCTGCAGAATCAGGGTAACATGCTTTTTAATATTAAAGATTATATATGTATTACATAATTATATAATTTAAAAGTTTCTAGTAGCCATATTAAAAAAGTCAAACAAAATTATTTTACTATTTTAATCCAATATACTTCAAAGCCCCCAAAATTGTTAAATGAGATATTTTACTCTCTTTTTCCCATACTACATCTCTGAAATTCAGTGCATGCTTTGCACTGAAATCACATGTCCATTTAGACTAGCCACTTTCTGGTGCTCACTGGCCACATGCATTACATGATGCTGGTCTGGCAGTGGCATGATGAGGACAGAAGTGGCTGTGTGATCAGGCCTTGGCTAGGGCACTAATCTAAATACGCGCATTTGAACTCAAGGAGCTCTATCAGGCAATGGGTAACTCTGGAAACTGTGGTAAATGAATCAGGGGGTAAAACACAGGTAAGGTAGAAAGCAAGACAGTTAGAATGTGCCAGAGGGAGAGGATGAAGGAAATATAGACACAGGAGACGAAGCCATCAGAGTCGCTACGAATGAATATATATGCCCAGCTGTTTGAAGTTTAATAAAATTAATAAAATTAAACATCAATTTCTCTACCACCTAGATTGGAAGCAATTCTGACATTTGTTATGTGCCCTTAAAGAATCATGAGGTCTTGAAAGGCAAATACTATAGTATACTCACCTTACACAATCATGGAAATTACCATGGTGCTTGGGCCTTAGTGTGTGCTGAAAATGCATCTGTTCAAATGAAACAAAGCAGTGGACTGTTGGCAAATGGATAAAGAATAATTGACTGTCTTTGTGAATGACTAAAAATACAATGATCAGCCATTTCTCAGTAACTGATAACAGTTTCTATCTCCCCTGAATGCTTGGGGTTTAATAAGGATCAGATTCAGAAAGTTACATAAATAAAGTCTAGTAACAGAGAGCATGCATTATCCTGGTGATAAAAGAAGTGATATTTTACTCTTTTTGCTGTTTTTTGGGGAGAGGGCATGATAACTTCCAACCACATATTGCCTGAATGTATTCTTTCCAATAATTAACATAGGTAACTTTAACAAAGTGACCTAATACAAAGGTGCTTATAGGCCAACTTGGACAAAAGCAAGAAAAAATTTGGCCCAAAACTCTGTACTTGCAAAATAGATTGCAAATTCCTTATGCCTTTGTGTGAGTAATTTAAGAGCACTGATGTGCATAGTTTTCAAAGCAGTGAAATAAAAAATCGGACATAAACTGAAGACAACCGAAGGGTGCAGTCCAGCTTCCAAGACTTGGGATTGCAAATGTGGTTCTGCTCCTTCCCAAGTCTCCTATCTCTAAAACACATATTTCTGTTTTGTTTTATGGGTTCATTTTCTTTCATATTTAATAGGCAAACTTCAAACTACTCAGACCACAGTAAAGTATTTGTCACAAAACAGAGAGAAAATGTCTATTTACTACTTTTCAGCTTCCCTGAGTCTCAGAGCCACAGTTTAACCAGTGCCATCTAGCAAAAGTTCCCCAACAGTGACACAGGGAAGAAGATAGTGTCCTTCTGTGAAATGTGGCTACGTGACATCTACATTGTGGGTGCATTTAGATTGGGACAATAAAAAATTATATTCACCAAAATATATAAGGAACTCATACAACTTAACACCAGAAAAACAAACAATCTGATTTAAAAAACAGGCACACACTTGAACAGACACTTCTCCAAGGAGGACATACAGAGGATTCAGAGACACATGAAAAGATGCTGGATATCGCTAGCTATCAGAGAGATGCAAATTAAAACCACAATGAGATACCATTTTACACCAGTCAGAATGGCTACCATAAACAAAGCAACAAACAACAAGTGCTGGAGAGGGTGTGGGGAAAAGGGGACCCTAGTTCACTGTTGGTGGGATTGCAGACTGGCACAACCACTATGGAAAACAGTATGGAGTTTTCTAAGAAAACTAAAAATGAACGTGCCTTTCGACCCAGCAATTCCACTGTTAGGAGCATATCCTAAGAACCCTGAAACACCAATCTAAAAGAACCTATGCACCCCAATATTCATAGCAGCACAATTTACAATAGACAAGAGGTGGAAGCAACCTAGATGCCCATCAGTAAGTGACTGGATCAAAAAACTATGGTACATTTACACAATGAAATACTATGTAGCAGAAAGAAAAAAGAAGGAGCTCCTACCGTTTGCAACATCATGGATGGAACTGGAAAGCATTATGCTGAGTGAAATAAGCCAGGTGGTGAAAGACAAATACCATATGATCTCACCTTTAACAGGAATATAAACGGCAAAACAAACAAGCAAGCAAAATATGACCAAAGACACTGAAATATGGAACAGGCTGACAGGGACCAGAGGGGACAGGGGAGAGAATCACAGGGGAAAATGGGAAGGACTCAGATGAACAAGTATAAAGGACACATGGACAATAAGGTGGGGGGCGGAAATGGGAGGGAGGTGGGGAGCACTGGGGGGGGCAGGACTGGGAATATAAGACAGAAAACTGTACTTAACAAGAATTTAAGTAAATTTAAAAATAGAATAAAAAATAAAGTACTAAAATTTCCTAAAAAAAAACAGGCACAGATCTGAATAGTCATTTCTTCATAGGCAATACTAATGGCCAAAAGACACACAAAAACATTCTCAACATCCCTAATCCCTAGGAAAATACAAATTAAAACCACAATGAGATATACCCTCACACCTGTAAGACTGGTTATCATCAGTAAATCAACAAATAAAAAGTATTGGTGAGGACGTAGAGGAAAGAGAATTCTTGATGCACTGTTGGTGGGATTGCAAATTGATGCAGCTTCTGTGAAAAATAGCATGGAGTTTCCCCACCCAAATTAAAAATAAAACCACCATAAGGCCCAGAAGTTTCACTTCTGAATATGTATCCAAAGATATACAAAATAATAATTCAAAAAGATATATGCACCACTATGTTCATTGCAGTATTATTTATAATAGCCAAGATATGGAAGCAAGCTGTGTCCATTGATGGACAAATGGATAAAAAATGCTGTGGTATATACTTACAATGGAGTATTACTCAGCTCTAAAAAGAATACAGTCTTGACATTTGCCATGACCTGGATGGACCTAGAGGGTATTAGCTAAGAGAAATAATCCAGATGGAGAATGACAGATACAATATAATTTCATTTATATGTGGAGTCTAAAAAACAAAAATAATGAACACACAAAATAGAAACAAATTCATAGATATATACAGAGAACAAATTCATGGTTGACATATGGAAGAGGAGTTAGGACATAGGTGAAAAGGTGAAAGGGGTTAAGCAGTAGAAACTGTCAATTATAAAAATAGTCATGGAGGTATAATATACAGCACAGGAAATATAGTCAATTATATTGTAATATCTACATATAGTATCAGATGGGTACTAGACTTGTCGGGGTGATCACTTCATAAAGTATGTAAATGTCTAATCACTCTGCAGTACACTTGAAATTAATATAATATTGTATGCTACTATAATTGAAAAATAAAATTAAAAATCAAAATGTCAAAACCCATGGATAGACCTAGAGGGTATTATGCTAAGTAAAATAAGTCAACCAAAGAAAGGCAAATACCATATGATTTCACTTACATGGGGAATCTAAAAAACCCAATAAACAAACAAACAAAACAGAAACAGACTGATAGATACAGAGAACAGACTGATAGTTGCCAGATGGAAGGGGGTTTGGGGAGCAGGGTGAGAAAGCTGAAGGGATTAAGAGACACAAATTGGAAGTTACAAAGCAGCTATGGGGATTGAAAGTACAGCATAGGAAACAATCAATAATATTATGGCAGCTCCTTATGGTGTCAGGTGGGCACTAGACTTACCAAGGGATTCACTTTGTAAGTTATATAAATGTCTACTCACTATGCTGTACACCTGAAACCAATATCATACTGAATTCCAACCACAATTGAAAAATAAAAATAAAAATAAAACAGCAACATCTACAGCTGTTGATGATGTTGATGTGATATTTAAAACTGACAATCACTGTAACAGTCAATGACAAGCCTGCAGCCTGCAGGATCTGCTAATAAACCGTCTGCTGTGACTGTTATTAAAGATAAACTTATGGGTTGTCATTACTCAATCATGAAACCTAAGTGGAGAATTGTGGGGGCCCGCTAGGCCGCAGGGGATCACGGACAGAGCCCCCACTGTGAAAACGGTGGCAGGACTTGGTTTCTGGTCCCTGGAGCCGGCGGGTATCTTGACATCTTCTGGACCTTCTCCTTCTCAGCCTTGAAGGCAGGAACAAGGTCTTGGCATGTGTGTCATGTTCCAGGAAAGAGATAATCTTGAGGACACTGCTATCTGTGGGCTAATGTTCTCAGGATGTGAGAACATCTTGCCCTCTTGATAGCCTTCGGTAATGTACAAACTTTTGTAAAACAGCATTGTTCTCAGGCCACTGTAGTTCTGCATATAAGCCAGCAGTTCCTTGAATAAACTTGCCATTTGCCAGCCAGGAGCACTTGGACCTCTCCATTATTTTAATTAAGTTAAGTCCATCGCCTCACCTCGCGAACACCTTGCTGCCGCGGGCGGCAGCAGAGAATGTCATAGGCTGAGCAATGGGCCAGTCATGTCTCTATTCCCAGAACCTATGACTATGTTACCCTCCATGGCAAAGGGAACTTTGCAGATGCCATGAAGTTAAGGATCTTGAGATGTATACATGAGCTTGGATTATCTAGGCAAACCCAACATAATAACAAGAGTCCTTATGAGAGGAAAGCAGGAGGGTCAGAGTTAGAGAAGGAGATTTGACCCTAGAAGCAGAGTGAGAGACATTGGAAGATGCTCCCACCTAGACTGGAATGTAGAAAGAGGGGAAAGCCATGAACCAAGAAATGCAGGCAGCCACTAGAAGATAGAAAAGACACAGAAGTTTCTCCTCTGGACCCTCCAGAAACAACATGAGCCTTCCACCTAATATTTTAGGGTTTTTGGACTCCAGAACTGCAAGAGAATACATTTGTGCTTTTCTAAGCCGTTAAGTTGATGGTCATTTGTTACAGCAGCAATAGAAAACTAATACTCATATTATCTACACACATACTTATATTTAAATAATAAATTTAAAAATTAGGTTATTGTTTAAATATATTTATATTAGTCCTTTCGAGGATTTGAACTCAAAGTCTTCCAAAGACATTGTGTTCCCCTTGGGATTTAAAAGATGCCTGCTAGCTAATAAAGTAGCACCTTTCACAAGTTAAAAATAAAGACTAGCCTTAAAGAGCAGGATTTCAAGCAGCAGTTAGCAAATGGGGCAGATTCTAACAAGGAGAAGAATAAGCAAACACAACCACCCTGAACACGCCCGATCTCGTCTGATCTCGGAAGCTAAGCAGGGTCGGGCCTGGTTAGTACTTGGATGGGAGAACAAGCAAACACAGGAAACTGGAGCTTCCAATCTAGAACAGACTGCGCTAGCTATCTGTTTTGTTACGGCCAGACTCCCACACGTTAGTCTGGCCTGCGCTAGCGATCTTGTTGCACCATCACAGTCTGCACCATCACAACGTGCCAACATCAGGCTGTGGAGTGTAAATAGTGGAACTGGAAGTTACAGTGAAATGGATATGACCCCAACATACGTCGTATCGATGTTCTACCACCCTGCTTTCCATCTATTTGCTACAACATTATTACTTGTTAACAATCCTTACTCTGTTCACTCCCTCATGCATATTCTAATACATTTTGTAAACTGGATTCAGCGTCGAGGGACTGATTCTTTTACTTGTACCCTCTCCCTTCCTGGTCCACACTGACCTTTGTAATCTCTCCTCCCTCTGTTGTCTTGTCTTTGCGGCTGTGCTTTGGCGAGCTAACCCTCTAGACCCCACCATCACAAGTTGTCTTGGGGGAGTGTGGGAGTCACCTTCTTTCTGTGAGCAGCATTATATCTGCTGTCTGTCCTCAAGTCTCCATTCAGGACTAACCCAAGCTCCAGAATCTTCCTGAAATGATGTTTGAAAGTGCTGGGAAAAGGCAAGCCAAGGTGTTCACTCCACGGTCCTACTTTTCTATCCAACAGTATACATTTTTCTCACCTAGAACGGCATAGGCAATGAATTATATTATCAAACCCAGTAATGACATGAGATCATGCTCTTTTCAAACAACTAAATTTTATTTTCCTCTTTTAAAATTTGAAAGAATAAGCTCAGTGGATTGAACGCGGGCCTGTGAACCACACAATTGCGGTTCGATTCCCAGTCAGGGCACGTGCCTGGGTTGTAGGCCAGTTCCCAGCAGGGGACTCTGGAGAGGCAACCATACATTGATATTTCTTTCCTGTCCTTCCCTTCCGCTCTAAAGACAAATAAATAAAATCTTTTAAAAAAATAAAATTTGAAAGAATAATGAAAAATCCGCATTAACTTTATCAAAGACTCTTTGCTTCATTTTCATTTTGTAAAAGCTGTAATCCCTTAAAGCCAACACACATTTTATGTCTCCAAATTACAATTTTGATAATTAGAGTTTCACTACCAAATACTATATTCAATCAATATATCTGCTGTAACTATATTCAGATATCTTCAATTGCTCATTTCCCAGCAAAAGTAATATATGCAAAATTAAATGGCGTATTAAGATGGAGTATTACTTTAATTTGCAAAGGCATCATTTACACCATTAAACACAAAAAACATCATCTTATTCATCATTCCCTGAGGAAAAGCCTGCATACTTTTACAGTAATAACGGTGTGAATTCTAGGAAACAGCAGAAAAAATTGCTATCTTCAAGATTAAATTAAACACATGGGGGCAATGGTTTAAAACTACACTTAAATAAATTGTAGGTGTTTTTATTAGCATTCCAGAGTTTCCAAAAAGCCAAACTTTCAAAAACCCTAGCCAAAAATTTTGTTACGTATTTTAAATATCATTCTAAGCTTGGAATTTCTCTTTGCAGTGAAACTTGAAACCCTTCCCTTTAATTCAGACTGAATAAAACCTCACCGACCAACTATCAGATTCACAAGAAGTGATAGAGCTATCTTGCTGACTCCCTTTCTCTTTATTATATCACCTATCTATTGTTATACAACAAATTATCCCCAGACTTAATGGCTTAAAACAACAATATGCATTTATTATTTAACGATCCCTACGGGTCAAGGTTGAGAGCAGCATGGCTGGGTGGTGGGTGGTGGCTCCCAATCTCTCCTGAGGTTGCTGTCAGGATGTCGGCCGGGACTGCAGTGTCTGTGTCTAAGGTTCCTCACTCACGTGCCTGGCTATTGGCAGGGACCCTCAGTTCCTTGTCACATGAACTTCTTTACAGGGCTGTTCATGCATCCTTATAACATGGCAGCTGGCTTTCCCCAGGATGAATGATGCACGAGAAAGCTAACAGAAGCTGCAGTATCATTTATGATCTAACCTTGGAGGTCACCATTACTTTCCAGGGGTTCCACAAATCAGTTGCGTTCTGCACGTGAACCACACAAGGATGGGAGAACCAGGAGGCAGGAACCACTGGGCACCATCTCCTGTACTAACTACCACAAGTAGAAAATTCTGATCACTCCCAGATTTGTTAGCTTTCTAGGGCCGTCATCAAGTACCACAGGGACTGGGTGGCTTACACAGCTGTTCCCTCACAATTCCGTGAGAACAGGGTGGGGGCAGGGGTGGTTTCCTCTGAGGCCCTTTGCCTTGTTCACAGATGACTGGTTTCACGTGTCTCCACATGGTTTTTCCTCTGTACCTGTCTATACCCTAATCTTTTCTTCTAACAACATTAGTAATATTGAATTAGGGCCCCCTCTAGTAGTTTCATTTTAAGTTAGTTACTTCTTTAAAGGCCATATCTCCAAATGCAATCACATTCTCAGTTACTGGAGGTTGGGACTTCAGCAATATAAATTTTGGTGATGTACAATTTGATTCATAACACCCTATAATCCACCTTCTTCACAATAGATGTTCTTTTCCCTTGGACTTGGAAAAGTAAGTATTCACAGTGCTTACGCAGGAACCCTTTAATGAATAGTGAATAGGTAACTAGGTCACATCTATCTACATATAAGCCACATGTGTCCAAGGGAAAGGTTCAAGAGGGACAAGCTTCAAGTTCATTATTATCAACTGGGTTTTCTCCATCTGATCGAACCCCTGACTACTTCTCCAACCTAATTTCATACCACTGTGCCTGTTCAGCACACTTTAGTTTCCTCCCGTCTCCTTTAATAGGCTCCTCCTCTACAAGGTCATTGCCATAGGACATTTGCCCATGCTATTCTCTCCCTGCAGTGTCCTTCTGCTATGTCATTGCAAGGCTTGTTTACTCACTTATTAGGACTGTGCCCAAATTACTCCTTTTCAGAGAGACCTTCCCTGACTAACCATTCTCTTTAACCTTCCTCACTCTTCCCCAGTTACTCTCCTAAAGTTTACCCTGATTTAATTTCTATCATAGAATATATAGCTACCTGAAATTGTAGTACATTTTATATCTCTAATTCTTTATGGTATATCTCCCACACTAGACTATGAGACTCATGGTAATGGGGGCTTTACTTATCCAGTTCACCAAAAGTATCCCCAGTTCCTAGAACATAGTATGTACTATGTACATTGTATATTTATTTGTTGAATAAATCAACAAATGACTAAATGAATTAGGCTAGTTTGGGCAGCCTGATTTATAGATGGATCAGAGAAAGATAAATTGAAGTGGTATCTATGGTTCGTAAACTACATCTTCCAGGGTTTCTGATAGCTAATAGCACATGTTTAGTTTTTTTTTTTTTGCTTTGATGATATGATTTCAGTAAATTGCTTTAATCATACTGGAAATTGCCACTGAATGTTTGTTTTCCCTGAATGTGAGCCTCTGACATTTATATATTACATATGCAATGTTGAATAAGCAAACACAAAAATTAATGCCAATCTGGATACATTTCCCAGAAACTCTCATTACTAAAAAACTCATCTTCCCACATTTTCAAAGGTCTCTTTGTTGATGCACAATGCTTTGTACATTATCCAAATATCAAGCTTACAAAGTGCTTCACAACTTCCTTTTTTCAGTATATTTAATTTCTAACATGGAAATAAAGTTCTAAGCCTAGAAAATAATTTTTACCTATCATAGTATGACAAAAGATTAAATAGCTCAGCAACCATATGTTCTACAGATGCCGTGTAAGAAATTAATAGGCATAACCTACATAAAGCACTTTCAGAGACACATAAATTATCTGTGTCCATTATCAAATTTGTTTTGTACTATGTGCTTCATGACTGGGGTATAGAGAAACTGATTTCTAGTGTTCGATCCACAATTGAGTGTGCATTATAGTAAGGCATTTAAATTTTTGGAGATCAGTATCTTTATTTATAAGTTGAGAAGTGACTGTTCAATCCGTATCACTTCTTTGATTCTAAAGTTCGATCATTTACTTTTTTTCATTCTCTTCCCTCCAGAAAAACAAAGAAGTAGCTGGAAAAGTTTAGGGAAAAAAGTGGTATATGAGGGCCCCCCTAAAATGGAATTTAGTTATTAAAAATTGTGTATCTATTCTTACTTGTTTAAACTTTAGTCACCTTCAAAGTACTCTCCATTTGATGCGATACACCTATAGAGATATTTTCCCCACCATATCAAAACTCATCAGTTTTGATGCCTTTTAGTGCTTCTGTCATTTTTTGTTTCACTTCTTCCATATCGGCAAAATATTTTCCTTTAGGACTTTTTTCATTCAGGGAAACAAAAAAAGTTACTCAGGGTGAGATCAAGTAAGAAAGGGGGGTGGGGCATGGGGGTCATGTCATTTTTGGTCAAACACTGTTGAACAACTCAGCACGGTGTGGGCAGGTGCGCTCGTAAATCATCCATCATGAAATGGGCAAACAGCAAATGGATCGAGTAAAAAAAATTTCACTGAAGCTAAATGCAGCCTCTCACAACAGTGGCAGCTGGTGCACTGATACAGATGGGTTTCTGGAACACTCAGCTAGCAGGGGAAGCCCATACTAAAAAGGGGCCTGCCCTCCAGAAGATAATCCCAGTCTTGAGGGGATCCTTCCTCATATAAGTAAATCATCTTATTTCACATAATAAGAATTTTCGCAATGTACTTTACTGTTCGTTCTTCCTCAATCAGTGTTCCCAAACCTCTAGAGGGTTTCCTGGCCGTAGGAGACCCTAAGACACACCCCTCTGTTGAATCTTCAAGCTGGAAGAAATTAGTTACCACTCTGCTGATATCAGTTAAATAAAGACAGGTGGCATTAAATTAACTTTCATAATTTAAACTTCACATACAAGACAACCCAGTCATAAACACTGATTGAGCATTAATTGAGTCCCCTCAACACAGAGGCAGGATAATATATCTTATATCTTATACCAATTATGTAACTAGCATGCTCAAAAATTGTTCATGATAGGCCGATGTGTTTCTCACTGCCACAAGTTTTGTGTAAAACTTTTTCTTTATTCGGAGGAGAAAAAACTATGTATAAAAGAAGCTACATGTTCAAATAGGTTGATTCTGAGCTGCAGAAGAAATGGGTATAATTAGATGGTGTGGCTTTGACACTTCCTCATTTATCATCTTGACCTATTCAAAGTCGTCTTAGCATACACTCTTGAATCAATTGCTGTTTGCTTTTCTCTGAGTGAGGTGATTATAATATGAACATGTTCCAAGAGCATATCCAACGTGACTTTGACAATTCCCTAGATTGTATCCTTTAGAAATACTCCCCCCTTGAGCTTTGAAGTAGTCTTTCTTTATCCAGGCACATTGTCTCAGAAACCCGCTTCATTTTCTGCCAGGAGCAGGTGTGGATAGCAGGAAAAAAGCCCAAATTTTATACTGTTATTTATTGGGTGGTCTAGAAGATAAATTCCCTTCTATAGTCCTCTGGCATTCCTAATAGGATTTAATCTTTTTGTAGTTCGGACACTATTTTTAATTTAAACACGAATCTCCCTAGCAAAAGATCAGAAGAATCCCCAAAAGTGATGGGCAGATTTTTCATTTTCATATTTCCCCTTGGAGGGTGTAGGTTCTACCTATTGAATTTGTAATGGCTCATTGCAATGAAGAATTAGCACTATTTAACATGTTTTCTAAAGCAACATGCATTTCCCTAAGGTAAGTCTATGAAAAAAAAGCCACAGTAGCTTTAAATTATTGGGACGTCCATTCTTCTCCTCAGTTGATCTACCTTTATTCCCTCTCACACGGATCCTAAGTAACTTCTGCCAGAGATGATGCCTAAGTTTTCAGGGAATAAGTCTGCTTTCCTTCCCTACATAGCATTCCCTAACTCAGGTTAAAGGATCACTCTCTCCCCATCCAAGTGTTTCGCAGTGATGGAAACTTGCTTATCGCCTCAACCGCAGGAAAAACTCCGACTTTATTTTGTGGAGCCCTCCGTTAATTTTGGCCATCTTTCTCTCTTCTCTCTCAGGTTTCAGTTCTCCTCAAGTTCCTTCTGCTCCCACATCTACTAACTGAGTGAAGAAAGCCTCCTCCTGGAGTTATGTGAAACGAAGGTCCAATGAGTATCAAATTTGATATGATGTATCTTCAGTTGTCAAGAGCCATTTAATTTACTTTTAAACTCAATGTCTCTCTAATCAGTAGAAATTTTGAGCAGTGAAACTGTGAAGACTGTAAAAAAAAAAAAAAACAGGGAAAGGAGATCATCTTGATGCTACCTAAGTAATAGTATACAATCAGCTATTCTTCAGTGCGGAGGGGTATTTGGGCTCGCTCTCTCCCTACTATACCTCAAGAGTATTGAGGCTACTTTTGAAGAACACTTTAAAAGATCTGCCAATCCTTGCCCTGAGAGACATTAATATTCTCTTTGGTGTGACCCTCCACCAGTTGTACCTGTCTGTGGTTACCACACTACAGTGTGCTATGAAGGATCTCAAGTTAGAATATTCCAGAAGTGCACATGAATGTGTTAGACCAAGTGCATCTCTCTTCTTGAGACAGCCTCTCTTTGAAGAAGAAAAAAAATGACAAAATTTGTATAACCTTGTGCTACAAGTCCAATGTGGAATTTTAACATTTCAGGCAGTAAAATTTAGCAAACAAATTTTTTTTTATGTACAATAGCATTTCCAATACCACAATTATTGGTATATTTTGAAAAACTTCACACAGATAAACATTTCAAAATTCATAGCTCTCAAAATTCAAATGTCCTTAGGGCACTTCTGAATAATTAAAATAGTAAATTACATGTACTATATAGATCAATATTTTTAGGAAAATATATGCCAGATTGATTCATGATTTATCATTCAAAAATTATCAAATGAGTAGTTTGAAAAAAATAAATTTTACTAAAAAGCAGCATAAACTTAAAACAAAATCACCTTTCTATATCAAATGTCATGAATCAAAACAAGGATTTCATTAGTTATAGGAAATATTTGCCTGTTTTCTTTGAAAAAATTCAGTATATAATTTAACTGAAAATATAATGTACTTTTTCATTCCTCGGAATGGTAATACACTATGCATTTCTTAGAATGAGTAATTTATTGATGACCTCTTTTTTTCTTCAAAGATAAATGAGAAAATGTACTTGTATGCAATTTATTGACTTCAAATCCGTAAGTATACCAATTATCCAAGTTATGCATTGAAATTATGATATCACCATAAGGCCTGAGGAATTACAGTTTACAAAGATTGATTTGCCTATTTTCGTCTTTGTTAAAGGAAAATTTCATTGTATTTAAAAAAAGGAATTAATTAGTGCCACCCATGGAATTTATTCATAACATTTGCTACATAAGGATTTATTTGCTTGAAAGGTTTCATTCTTTGTCAAGGATTAACTGAAGAGAACTTCACAGCATCTAAATATAGTTCAGAGGAATAATTTAGCATATCCTGAAATTCATCACATAAATGTGAAGTTTCTTTCCCCCTAGAACTGGATGAGCCTTACATGTCCCCCTTTTTGTACCTATTCAGATGATCAAAAATTTATTTTGTAGATTTAAAAATAATTTGTACATCAACACTAAATAAATGTTTTGGTTCTTTTAGGAAATGTTTAGGTTATCAGTATAACCAAATAACCATCAGGAGAAGAGGGATTAGCCTAATGACAAATCCTTGGAGGGCAGGAACTATACTGAATTCATGTCTTTTATCCCTGGCCTCCCATTTACCAGAGTAGGATAAACAAGTATTGTCTTGAGTGAAAATAAACACATTATAAATGTAGCCATGACTATTACCTCTGCTTCGTAATTTAACATCCTTTATCCAAGTATGTATTGATTCTAATACAGTTTGTGAAAGTGTCAATACTACTTTACATATTTGCATTAAACAGAAAATTCAACAACAAACGTATCTTTTCTTATTTAAGACAAAGATAAGCATTTGAAAAAAATGATGCCTTGTGTTTAAGACTTTTACAGAGACATTTTTAGCATTTAAGGTGGATTCATAAAAGGGGAGGGAATAAAAAAGGGAGAGTGTGAGGGTCAGAGAGGGAGAGAGGAATAGCATCATTTTTAGGGAAATCCAAAATAAAGCAAAACAGAAATCTGTAGCCTACCCATCGTGGGGTTAGTCTGCTGAAAGGAATTCAAATAGTGGTATCTAGGTCATGCCAGGAATAAAATTTTAATTGAACTTTTTGGCTCCTTAGTAGGAAACCAAATTGTCTATGTTAAAAATTTCCTACAGTCTAGATTGTGCTTTATATTATTAGTTGACTATTAGAACTTGTATAAACATTGTGTCTTTTTAAAGAGCTATTTCTTTTCTTTCCAAGATGAAAAGCTTTATAAATGCTCTGCGTTTCTAGGCTTCTGAGAGAAATGCAAATGGAAGGAAACACTTCAAAACTATCTTTTCTTTATAGAGTTTACAGCTAACAGCAGAATAGTTACTTCACCTAAATGCAGCCCTTCAGACAGACCTTGAACCCCGGGCAAGCACGCACTCTCCAGTTCTCCTGTTTCACACCTTTACATTTAAAATTTTCAGTAGGAGAGACGCAAAGCTGCTGGAGCTTCCCCTGCTTATGCTCTTTATAGCTTTTTTCACTACCGTTTCTGTGGCTTTTTAAAAACCATATCTATCCAAAAATTAAATTGGTTCAACACTTTAAATATAATTCTGGATTGAAGCCTGGATGTAATAATTTTTACACATTATACTACAACTCTAGTATGCAATGTATTAATGCTTCATAAGCTCACTAATTTGTTATACTATGAAATCTAAAGTCATCTTACAAAAATATCAAAGCATAGAAAAATAAATGTGATAGGTGCAAACTTACTTTCAAATTAAAAGCTGAAGAAATAGACTTTGGACTTGGGACAAATTAGTGTTGATTTAAAATATTCTTAGGTAAAAGCTACCTCATGTGACTTTATTCAGGGCATTTATTTCATCACCTATCAGCAATGCTTGTTTCACCAGTGGGCACACAGATTCAGAATGACTCAGATACAACACTGCTTTTGGAAGGAGACTTTAAGACAAAAACATTTGTCACTTTTGCATATGTGTCAACTTGGGGAATCACTGCTTCTCAACAGCTGTAAATAATTTTTCTAGCCAGCAGATGTGAAAAGCAGTATTTTAGGCATAAGTTTCCAATGTCCTTAAGCAGTACAAGCTACGGGCTACAGGGATGCATGGCTGCAATAGTCCAGAAGCCACAAAGAAACCCAGGTGCCTCCAGCTTAGGTCACCAAGTCCAGATGCATTGTCTTCCCTGGCAAATGACCGCATGATCCACAGGATGACTTCCAGTGGATCAGCCAAGAGGCTGATTCTGTGAAATGCTCAGTTAAATGAGGAAATGTCTCATTTCCTGCAGCCTAATACCCTCTATAACTGTAAAGTGCCCCTATAAAGAGTCTAGGTACTTACTGGGTTAAAGGGGAAAGTGATCTATTTATTTAAGCTTGATTCTTGTTAATAGAATGGCATGTCAATGAAAGAATTTAGATTTTGACCCCCAAATTCAATTTAAGTTGGCTGTCTCAAAAATTATTTCTCCAAGTATTCAATTCAGAACTTGACAAAGAAAACATTTCTATATTACTATTATTGCTATATTGATGATACAAATATTGATGCCACTTTTACGATTTTTATTATTAGTACCGCTCCCATTACTATGATTCATCAACACCACAACCACTCCTTGCCTGGCCTCCCGGAATATCCTTCTCATTAATTTCTCTAGTTCTACTCTTGCTCTTTTACTATCTGTTACTGCTTTTAGCAATTTTCATTCTCCAGTCTCCATACTGCAAGCAGATTGAGCTTTTAAAAGTGTGAGTTGGACTATATCAGCCCCCTGCTTAGCGCCCTCCAAAGATTGCCCATGTGCTCCAAGTAAAATGCAAGCTGTTTACCCTGCTACACGAACATGACCTTGCCCTTGTTTACTCATTGCCTACGACACTAGTGTGGCTGGGGTGCACGGGCAGGCACTGTACCCGGGCCCTCGTGGCCCCCAATCTCTCTGAGCTCACTCATGACCCAGAGTCCTTGCACCTGCTGTTTGTCCCGACCCTGTCACTGTCACCTCTGTTGCTCAGCTGTCACTTCCTGAGAGTGTGCTTTCCTGATGGCACCGTGCTGCCCTGTGACTCTCTACCATTTCATTTCATCTTTTCCATTGCTTTTGGTGCAACTTGCTGTTTTTTTAAGTCTTCACTGTCTCTTTCTCCAAGTTGTAAACTTCATGAGGGCAAGAATCCTGTCACTTTCACACAACATTATGCATGATGCGGTGTAATTACCAGCTAATATTTTGAACAAATGAATGGGAGACTGAACTATTACTTTTCATGGAAGCTTATATTTACCAATCACTAGGAACCAGGCAGTGCATTGTGATTAGATTATCATAATTACTCTACACTGTCAGCCTGTAAGAGAAGGAAGTATTAATTATCTCAGTTTTATAGCTTAGAACATTCAAGGCTTAGGGAAGAAGACAAATGGAGACCCGCACACCTTGAGTCTAAATATTCAAAAAGTATAAACCAAGCTAATGAACTCTTGAGTAAAGCACATTCTCTACTCTTACCTTGGCAATACACCATCATTAAAACATAAGTTGGGCTTCAATCCTTAAATTCCTCAGATTCCACACAGGCACACAAAGCCATGGGAAAGATTGTTCTGGTCCCCATCCCCTGGCCTAGCCTCCGTTGTCTCTGACCCCCAGGCTGTGTCCCACACGATGAGAAATAATACCATGTGCACAGTCTGGGGACATCTCAACCTGCACCTCTGATCTCAGTCCACACATCACCAAAAAGCTGTCAGTGTGTGCCTGTCATCCCCCCAAGAGAGACAGGCTGAGGAAAGAGGCCTGGGAGGTTCTGGAAGTGGGTACAAGTTCATCTGCGTAGGAAGTCCCGAGAATCCCGAGCATTTTCTAGAGGCGGAAATCTGGGCTCCGGGTAAGCATGCCCTCTTGGTAGCATCAGCTCTTCCTCTTGTGAAGAAGAGTGTGGCCAGAGGAAGGCCAGGGCAGAGCTTTCCAAAGCAGAGACCTCCTTTCCCTGAGTCTAATAATAAAATTAAGACTCAAAAGTGAGCGGCAAAGTCTGATTTCTAATCCAGCCATTCTCCTTCCAGCAGCGTGGGTCTTCACCACTCTGCCAACTGTGTTCAGACCACAATAAACATAGAGACTGATAAAATTTTTAGTTTCTACCAGGGTAAATCATTCAAGCCATCCCAAGCTGTCTCCTGCTGCCTTGAATGCTAAAAGGATGACTATTTGGACACAGAAAATCCACTTGAGGCAAACTAGTGCATTGCCCACTAGAAAGTTGAGCAATGTGCTTTGCTGTTCATTGTAAATGTCATAAAATTATAAAGATCACATCAAAACATAAGTCAGACTATGTGAATAACAGGAGATTTCATTGCAGCAAATGTTATTGAGTTTGTGCTGTTCGTGAAGCACACTGCTAAGTGCTTGGAGCAGAGAAATGGAAATGGTTACAAAGTAAGATATAGCCTCCCTCCTTGAAAGATCTATAATCCAATGGAGAAAGTGCAAACAAACCACTAGACACAATGAAAAACAGGAGAGGTGACGCGATTTGATAGCACTATAAGGAAATTAGGAGAGCAGGAAATGTTGGGTTAATTCTAACTAAAGAAATCAGGAGAAGTTTGTGAAAACCTGGGTGGCATTCAAAGTGGATCTGGAAACATAAGTAGGACTTTAAGAGTTCAGGTTGGTGGGGTGGACATTCTGGGTAGACAGAACGATGTGTGCAGGGGCATGGCAATCATAATGATTGATACAGTATTGGCAATGAAAGATGTCTAACTCAAGACTGTGCTGGGAAAGGAGTTTAGAAAGGTAGTTTTGTGTCAGATTAAGGACAAGTATGAATGAAAAATGAAGATATCTAAATTTAGCTCTAGACCACAGGGAGGCACTGAATGTTTTTGAGGCAAGGACTTAACATAATTCTAACTGTTTTAAGAATACAGCGGAAGAAATTCAGAATAAGAATAAATTGATGAGAAGGACATACTGATGAGGTAGGAACTAGACAAAAGATTTAGGAAATTAAGCCCTGGCTGGTGTAGCTCAGTGGATTGAGCACGGACTTTCGAACCAAAAGATCAGTTCGATTCCCAGACAGGACGCGTGCGGGGGTGCAGACCAGTTCCCAGCAGGGGACGCACAAGAAGCAACCATCCACTGATATTTCTCTCCCTCTCTCCTTCCCTTTCCTTCTAAAGATAAATAAGTAAGATTTTTTTAAAATTTACAAAAAAAGATTTAGGAAGTTAAATGAACAGGAATGAGTAATTATTTCATGAGGGGCTCTCAGGAGGGACTGGTAATGGTCTGAAACTGCCTGGGTAACTGGGAGGAGAGTGGCTAAAAGGCTCAGGAACAGATGTTATCAGATACGCAGGGTTTGGCATTTACATCTATCCCAAAAGGGGAGGAGTGAAAGAAAGATTTATACGTGAGAAGTGGTAAGGATATCTGGTGAAGCTAATGAAGAATAAATTTTATTTTCTCAGTGAAACAGATACAAAATCATTACTTAAGAAAGAAAAAAATTGGAGCTTGGTTGTGCTTTTAAATAACGTTTTAAAACTTCTAAAATTACAGAGTGGGATATGGACCGGAATTTGGGAAATGGATTCCAGGGTTGCTCGTTGGGGTCCGGACTGGGTTCCCTAATGTGTTCCTTACTTGATCCACTGGCGGGGGAGGAGTAATCCAAGGAATGATCCAGCACCGTAATGGTTTTACCAGCATGCTTTGTGCTCTGCTCCAAGTGTTTCAAAGCTTTCAATGGTTTTTAAAATGTTTAAAGTATGCATATTTTAGACAACCATTAGAAAAGGCATGTTTGTTGAATCTGCAAATAAGACTGATCATATTTTAGATCTGTGAATGAGTGAAATCAATGAAAACAAGAGTGGAACACTTAGCAGAGCACCGTGCGCGAGCTAAACCGAATTACTTCAAGTTCTGCCCCTTCACACTTTCAGCACATGATTACAGAAAAAGAGATATTTCACCAAGCCCTTGGGTCTTGGCCACAGTATAACATGGATTAATATTTTATTCCCCCCAAAAAGGAATAGAGTAAACCATGGTTTTAATGAAGAGCACTCAGAATGGAATCGGCCCCGTGTAACAGCCATTTATACAAATAACTAGTTTCACAAAATTAACTGACGTCGCCTACAATTTCATCAACCTATTTTCAGGCTGTGACTAACAATGGATTTATTTTGCCATCTCAAAATTTATGGCCTCTGTAAATTCACGCAGTTCTGTTTATCTACCCTAATACCAGGAAGATTTGGTTGTAAGACACTTTAATTAGTGCTCTCTCTGTACTGGTAGTTAGTTGCTACCATTTTAGCCTCTTCAGGTTTTATGCACACCCTGTTATTCCAGTGTACTGCAAAGCAAATATAGATTAACAATAGGCTACCTCAAGGGATACTTTATAAAACTAACAAATAGAAAAATAGGAACTCTATTTTAAATGCCAGACTATTGCAAAACTAGATTCAAGACACATAGTCTGCTGAGCTCCAAGAGCCTAAAATTACTTCGGCAAGAGACAACAGTGGCTGTAGGGAGGGGAAAGAGTGAGAGTCGAGAGGGAGAATCAATAGAAACTAGCAACTCATCGCATGCAGGGGTCATGGAAGGGTCAGAGTTGAGTCCAAAGTGTCCTTGGAGACCGACTTAGATGAGAAGGCTCAAAGAGTCAGGAAAGAAAGGAATCAGAAAAGGCGGTAAAGAGAAAACAGCACTGAAAGGGAAGGAGAGGTATTCCGTACACAACAATGGGAGAGAAGGAGGAGAGAGTCAGAAATGACAAAGGGAAGGTCGGTTGATGGGATTCATAGGAGCTGACATTTATTTTCTCAGCGTGAGGGAACAGCTGCTGTGGGTAATGAGCTAGTAGAATGCCAGGAAAGACTGCTTTCTTCTGAGGAGTTATTAATGATGGCCTAGAATTATCATTGCTGGCAGAAAATGCGGCATTCAACATTTATGAACCAGGCTGTAAAACAAGGAGGCCCACCTCTGACCGGTGTGGCTAAGTGGGTTGGGTGTCATCCCACAAAGTGAAAAGTCACCAGTTCGATTCCCGGTCAGGACACATGCCTGGATTGCCGGTTTGGTCCTATGAGAGGCAACCTACCAATGTTCCTCTCTGTCTCTTTCTCCCCACTTCCCCTCTCTCTAAAAAGAAATAGAGTCTTTTAAGAGTTAAAAAATAAACAAGGAGGTCCAGAACCCCAAATCTTTATTCTATAACAAATATTCTACTTTACTAGCTAGAGTGAAACGTTGAAGTGGATGCAATAATAAAATATTTGAGGGGACAAAAAGGAGACCAGCTTTTCCCCAGCTGGTAGCACATCCTCGAAGGCTGAAGGAACATCATTTCAAAGGGTCCACGACCCAAGAACATTAAAACTACTGAAACTTTAAAGCCAACTCTTTTCTGATTAATGAATGTGTTCAGCCCTCTCAAGCTTCTAGCCATTGAGAGAAACGTAAAGCATCAAAAACTGTTGGGTGTCTACCCAAAGCCCATTCACTCCTCTCGGGTATTTTTCATTGGACAATTCTCCCCATCCCTACGTGGCTCTGTGGTAAACTGAATAGTTGGAGCAATCATAGACATAAATTGCTTTGCCATACGTTGGTTTAGAGAGGGGAATTCAACCAATGAGACCAGAAGGAGCTGCCCACAGGCCTCTGTGTATGGTTAGGTGGAATCTTCTTTCTCCGGACATTCTAGTATTTGAATGTAACTCCTAGAAACATATCATCACCCAGTGCCTATGAGGAAACAAGCCAAAGACAAAGCTGACAGGTTGGGGACGGCAGAAGAGAAAGACAGAGAGGGCATCCACCAGGCTCTACGCTCACCAGCCCTAGAGACATTATACCTTGGTTCTTCCTTTCATGCACATCGTGAGGACACATGTTTCTTATATTTTATTCTAGTTATGTTTTTGTTTGTTATCTGTTGTTTGGAGAAAATTCTACCTTAATTGATATAAGTGGGCATAGAAGAGACTCCCTATTACTAGCTAATTACTACTTTTCTTGTCCAGTGGACTCATTCAGCCAAGGCACTTTTAACTGCGCCCTGATCTGCATTGGAACACGCGTTTAATTATTGTTATACCCCCTAGGCTTGTCAAGCTTCCTGAGAACTAACATTTTGGAAGAACCCTCAAGATCATAATTATAATTTGTGTGTATTGTGGAAAGAAGAGAAACTTATACTAGAAAGTACAAAGAAAAGCCATTTGAGGATACACAGATAAAAATCTTCATGAAGGAAAAATATAAAAACATATTTATGTCAAAAATAGATCAACTCTAATAAGCTCTAAGATGTCTATGGTTTGCTTTTAAAACAGTGGGCAACGAGAACAATGTTTTGTGTGGAATATACTCTCCAACTTAAAATAGCATTTGCAAACCATTAACAGCAAAATTCATCTGTAGCACCTTTTAAAATGCTCTGAAAGAAGAATCTCTGAAAGTATGATCCCCAAAGTTTTGTTTCATAAAATGCCAAACAAAATTTCTATTATGAGGCCAAACAAAGAATTTAATAAGGAAACATCCAGACTCAAAGGAAAAATTTTCTTAAAAAAATATTTTCAAATGTTCATCTGTCTGCAAATACTATAAAATCAATGTCTAAATTATATTGGAGCTTTGGTGTGGATACATATATTTTACCCTGAATATTCAAACCAATCACAGGAGTTTTTAATAGCAAATGAGGTTTAAATATTCTCCATTTTGCTATGAAGACTAGAGCTTAAAGCTCCCTATGTGGTATCATAATATTACAGTTCAACAACCTGATGCTACTGCGCAAGCTAATTAATCATAATGCCTTTAAAACAAAAACATGACACACACACATTTTATATATATATATATATATATATATATATATATATATATAATTTCCTCACGAATTTTAAATAATCCTACACAGCTTTCCATTTTATTTAAAACAGAGGGAAATTTTTCTATTGTCTTAAATTAGTAGTTTGAAACAATTAGAATGAAATTTTTTTACGCTGAATACCCTTCAAAAGAATGTCCTAAAGATCTCTTTAGGGAAACTTACACATGACTGGTATTGCGGGTGGGAGTTTATGTTATAGGGAAGAGATGCAGAATGAAAGCCATGCAGACAGCAAACACAAAAGGAATCTAGAAGTGTGTCAAGTTCTTGAAAACAATGGAGAGATGCCATCAAGTGGCTGAAGGAAGAATTCTTCTTGAAGCAGGGACTGGCTTTCCCGGACATCGCCATCTGGTGGCCAACATTGTGAATCATTTTAGATTGCTAACAATGTGAATACTGGTTTTTCCCATGGCCCATACTTTAAGATTTCATAACTCCCCATTGCATTAACAAAGGAAATTCTACTAATAGTTTTATTATCCATTTAGAAAAATGAAAGTTTTATGAAGAATATTAATAATGGAATATCTATGGGTGAGAAATATGTTTAAAATTATATCTAGTTTAATAAATAATTTTAGGACATTATTCTATAATAATTCCAAATTGAATACATATTTGCAACTGTATTTAATCTTGACACTATAATTTTTAAATTGACTCACCAAATTTTTTTTTCTTTCCACACTTATTGGCAGCTTCATGGTAGCATCATAGGCTTTTTATATTGCATTGCTTTTTTGCTTTTTACCTGAAACGACTCATTAATTCACTCATTTCCATCTTCAAAAAATACTTCTTGGCAATCTTGTCAATCTGGGCACTGGCCTAGGCATGGATTATACAGTGCCGAACAAAACAGACCTTCGCCGTGCCCGCTCAGAAGCTTATAATCTAGTGTAGGTGACAAACACTAGAAGAAATGGACTTGCTTATTCTTTCAAAATATATTTATTGATTATACACTATTCCTTATGCCTTGTTCAGGGACACATCCGTGGAAAAAATAGACAAGGATTTCTACTCTTAAGGAGTGCTTTGAAGGGTAAAAGAGGAAGCGAACACAGATTGTAATAGGGACCTTTTCTAGGGAAGTGACATTTAAGCTGTGAGGTAAAACATGAGAAGCGGCCAGCAGAAGGGCAGGCAGGAGCCAAAAGCAGAGGGAACAGAAAGGTCCGGAGATGCAGTGGGGGGCAGACCAGCTGGAGCACAAGGAACACAGAGACAGAGATATGACCTGAGGGCAGAGAGACAGGAAGGTTGGGCTCAGTGCAGCATCTGGGAGGGCTCGGAAAGGGATTTGATTTTTAGTCTGTGAGCAAGGGGAGGGCCTTGAAGGGACTTAGTCACAGGCTTAATGATTTGATTTGTTTTGGAAAGAGCAGTACAACTGCTGTTGGGCGGATGGATGAAAGAATGGGAGGACAAGAAAGGGTAGTCACACATTTTTAGAGAAAGTTTCCGTTTACTGTTTTGAGTAAAGAGAAAAATGAATTCAAGAACAATCTATTGAAAACACTGTAACAACTTTCAGTACAAGAGGATGACTTTTTTGACCTGCAAATAGCCTCGTGCTCAAGAAATAAGAAAGCAAATACTGATACTCATTTTGCCTCAATTACTAGTCATAATTCTTCCCTTCCTCACCTGACTTCCCTACTACAGCACAAATTTTACTTTCTGATGAATTAACCTAATTATTTTATGCTCATCTTCCCTATAAGACCATAACTGCTTGAGAGTAAACAGTGTCTTCATTTTTTTAAAGTCACATACTCCTGTCACTTATATTTGAAAGCTTTACAGTGAATATCTAAATTAAAAAACCAAAATATAATATTAATTCATCGTGGCATAGAATTTCAGTTTTTAAATTTAGAATCTTCACCTCCCCAAAGGAAAATTTAAATCCAAGCTAGTTTATTTTGAGTTCATTTATATTATTGGGTGTTCTAATATGGTAATTGAACTAGAATACATGATTGTTCATAAATTCTGTCTCTCAGTTCTTCAAACAAGGGCCACAGAGCATGGGAGGGTAATGAAATCATTTTTCTTGAGTATTTAGGTGACATTCTCAGTTCTGTTCATTTTCTTTAGAGCTATGACACTGGTGTACCTGGCATTGACTTTGCTTCCTTTATGTTTCTGAAAATGAAAATATGTGCGATCGACTGCCTCTGTCGCCATGACTCCCCACAGCAACACACAGGAATGCTGTGAAAGTCCCTCACCAGGACTGCCTTCTTTCATACAAAATCTTGAGATTTTTATTGGAAGCAGGTTCCAGTAACTAATATTAGTGATTTTCCCACATCTGTGTGGCTAGGAGGAGACTTTTCTCCTAGGGAATGTATCTGAAACAAGAGAAACAGCTCTGAAAATAATGCAAAGCTGCTTTGCATTACAGAACTTCCCTGAGATCTTCCTTTGGAAATTGATTCTGCATCTTTTGAGCTACCATAGCACCATGGACTTATCTCTACAGAATTATACTTGTACCCTACAGAGTCATGATTTATTTCATACATCTATCTTCCTTATTAAAATGTAATTTCATGAGAGCAGTTTCTTATTTATTTTTGTGTCCTTAGCTTCTGATTCATTATAACATGTTCAACACATGTGTGATGGATAAAGAAAAAGATTTCAGGCCCTGGCTGGTGTAGCTCAGTGGATTGAGCGCGGGCCTGCGAACCAGAGGATCACAGTTCAATTCCCAGTCAGGGCACATACCTGGGTTGCAGGCCAGTTCCCTACAGGCCAACTCTCAGCAGGGGACGCACGAAAGCCAACCATACATTGATGTTTCTCTCCCTCTCTCTTTCCCCTCTAAAGATAAATAAATAAATAAAATCTTTAAAAAAAAAGAAAAAGATTTCAGTACTAAAGTTTTCCCGACGGAAAGGCAAGTTTTTACTTGAGAGTAAGCAAAAAACCACATCCTGTGCTTTAGGGCAATTTAGGCCCCCAGGAGGCATTGGTCAGTATCTGGAGACATTTTTGGTTTTGTCACAACTGAAAGGGGTGCTGTGTTACTGTCATCTAATTAGTAGCAGCCAGAAATGTTGCTATATGTTGCTAAGCCATACATTGCACCGGACAGCTGCCTACCACAAAGAATTATACTGTGCAAAACGTCAATAATGACAAGGGTGAGGCACCGGCTTTAGGGTACGGTTTCTGCACACATACTAAAACAGAAGAGCAACTTGCAAATTCATGCTACCATGCACTGCTTTGGTTTTATCCCAAGTCTTAAAATCTACAAAACCCAGCATTTTTAAGACATTGAATGCAAAAGCACTTTAGCATTCCAGCCTTGTATATCTTCAGAAAGTTCATAAAAGCTTTATGTGTACATGGTGTTAAAGTAAAATATGAAATGGGGAGCACACTTGAAAATTCCTGGAGCCAACAAAACCATTTAAGCCATGTAAGCAAAACTAAATCTAGTTCATTTCATGAACATGAGCACGACTTAAGTTAGGTTATTCCTTGTAAATGCCTGTGATCCCAGCAAAAGAAAGTTAAGTCATCTTCCTAAAATGGTATAACTGCTTTTAACGAATCTCTTTCCTTCTGGAAATCCCCATTGTCATAGCCACTCATTGTAAAGGTTAAACAACGTTCTCATTGTCACTTTACAAGCCAACCTGTAATGTCGTGCCCGAGAACTTCCTATCAGTTTTGGGTTTGAAAGCTCCCAGTTCGCAGACTGTTCTTTTCTGCACAACACACTCTTGCTAAACACAACTATACCGACCTGGTTTAATTTTTGCTGTTTCTGGAATTTTGACAGTGGCAAGATCAAATCTCAAGAGCAAAGAGAGAAAAGCAGGCAGGAATGAAAATAAGGATGAGAAGAATGAACATACACCGTTCCTCCTTTTGTCTTTTTCAGATAAGGTTGGCCGAAAACATTAATAATTTTTCTTTGAAATATCAGATATTCAAGTATATTTGAAACATCAAATCAAAGTCCTACCTCCTTCATAGATAGCCCTCATTCCAACAAAGCCACACCCACTCAGTGCTGGATTCTGCTGGTGTGTACAACCTGGAGCAGTGGCCTTTCCTAACCCAGCTCAGCGTAGCCCACAGAAAGGTCTGCATCAAAGTCCCTGCAGCTACCCCAGTCCATGGCTGGGCACACTGTGAGCACACATGACCGGAACTTATCATGTGACCCTCTCTGCCCATTTTCACCTTCCCATTGCTTCATATCTAAACTATCTGGCTTTCATAAACACTAAAGCTTTCTAACTATTTTTTAAATGCTCATTGTAAAGAAAATGCAGACTATATGGTCAGTACCCTGGGTTTTCCTATATTAGAAGACAAATACATCAAAATTAAAGAAGTGTTCTTTAGATTCAGTTTGCAAAACTCTTCCAAGATGGTGATCCGCTGTCACACTCACTAGCTGGCCAAGCATCACCCACCCCTCCCACGTTTACAGATACCGCCTGTCACTTCCTAAGCCCTTCCTTGATACTCCTCTCCATTTAACTCTGCCGAAACAACCTACTAACATAAAGAATCAGTTAGGGTGAAATGCATTCAAAGACATACACTACCGCACAAACTGAAGGTAAAAAGAGAAGACAAAAGCTTGATAACATTATTTTCTCTAAGGGATCCTCAAGTCTACTCTGGTTTATTTTTCTAGTCTTATTTAACCTGTGTTTTTAAATACTGGGTATTTTGTTCTTGCAACCTTGGGAAAGTCTCCAATCCTAGTCCGGTACCATTTTCTTATGCGTTACAATATGGGTTCTGTAAGTCCCCTTTTAATTATAAAATCTCTATAGTGACATTATTCCGAGTAAATTCATTCTCTGAGTATATTTTCTCCTGGGATAAAGCTAACCCCGCTGTTTGCTTCTTATAGACAGCTGTTGCCACAATTATCTTTTTTTTTTCTAAAACGAATGATGTACAGCCAATCAAGAGTGAGTGGTTAAATCAAAAGGGGGAAAAAAACCTATTATTGTTTTTCCTTTGATCTCCCTCCAAGAGCTGAGATGTAATATATTCAATAACGATGCAGCCCCTCTGAAGGCCATTCTGTTCCTTCCCTTTTTTATGCAGAGATATGGTGGCCATGAAAGCAGAAAAAATGAGAAAGTAGGAAGGAACCCCCCAAGTTACAAAGGCTCACCGTTTGAATCGAGGACGTCTATTTGAGTAGCCAGTGCAGTTGGAAGTCAGATGCTATTTCTGCTGGTAATGTTTTCGTATTTGAAGTTGCTATGAACTAGTGAGTCAACAGTCTTGTCTCTGTGATTCCATTACAGTCCTAACTTAATTGCACTTCAGCTCTCTTTCGACGACCAGATGTCCATTTACCTCTACAAAGCACTCTCCTTTGTCTTACTGAACACCAACTATGCGCCAGGTACTAGGACACGGGACTAAAGAGCACCACTGACTCGTAAAGAACCCCTGTCTGTCACAGAAGGGCGACTACATACAGATATTTTATTTTTTCATAAAATGTGACGAGGATGACAAGAAAGATAAGTACTAGGGTGTACAGAGGAGGGATTGACTCTTGCGTGGCTCGGAGAAAGTTTTACAAGGAGGTATTATTTGTACCCCTCCTTGAAGGGTGAAGAAGAGTTCACCAAGCAGAAAAAGTATGGAAAAACAGTTCAGGTACAGAGAGCAGTGTATGCAAGGTATGACAACATACATGACATGGGGTCTAATATAGTTTCACGGGGCCAGAACAAAAAAGGTGTATGCGTAAGAGCAGATGCAGTGCATGGAGCCGAAACAATGGGGTGTGGGGTTGACCAGAGAGGTTCTTGCAGCAAGCCAGATTCTTGCATTACACACATTATCATATGCAATCTTCCCATTATCCACGGAATATTTTACAGGTAAGCAATCTGAGCTCTAAAGGGCTAAAAATCTTTTTCCTGGTTTCAACACCCTTAAAAACAAACAAAACACCCTTGCTTTAATCTTATAAGTTAATGCGAATTTTAAGGGCTTGTAGAGGCAAATAAAATCGTATTTCACAAAGTGCATTTTACAGAACACCAGTCCTCTCTGTACTCTTCCAAAAGAGAACTTTTTAGTCAGTAAAGTTTAGAAAAAAATATGTATTATAATAACCTCTTTGAAAACCACAATGTATAAATTCTAAAAACTCTGATAAATCTTACAGTGAAGGGTCCTGCTTTGGATAATTACCCCAGAATTTCTCCAAAGTAACATTCTTAACATTCTGCAGAATGTGTGTTTGCAGAGCAGTATGGGAAATGTCTGACTATGTAATTAGATTTGCATTTTAGAAAGCTGGTTTAAGGTCATCTCCTAAAGTAATCTAGTAGATGGGTCAGAATAGGACACAGGTAGGAAAGTGCTATAATGGTACAGATGAAGATGATGAGGCCTTACATTTACAACTAAGAGGGCTTTTTAAAAAAAGATTTTATTTATTTATCTTTAGAGGGGAAGGGAAGGAGAGAGGGAGAGAAATATCAATGTATGGTTGCCTCTCATGCGTCCCCTGCTGGGAACTGGCCTGCAACCCAGGCATGTGCCCTGACTAGAAATCGAACCAGGGTTGTTTGGTTCCCAGGCCTGCGCTCAACCCACTGAGCTACACCAGCCAGGGCCTAAATGGGCTTTTGGATAAAGAATATTTAGGGGAGAGACTTCCAAAAATATAGTAGCTGACTGGTTGGGAGGTGAGTACCGTGTCAGGAAGAAAAAGGACAGTTGAACACTAGCTTGTCAAACATGGTAACTTAGTAGATGGTGGATCATCTAACAGGAGAAGAAAATAGGACGAAGAGCAGGTGGGGAGAAAACAATGATTTCAGCTGTGGTGCAAATGAGAAACTTCATGTCTAGGTTCAATGGCTGGTCAATAAAAACTATGGGATAGTGATGACAAAAATACGACATATAAAATGTTTTTCAATACCATAGCAAAGATATTGGTCTGTGCTTTTAAGATGTATTTCCTTACATATTTATATATACAAATTTATGTACATTGAATTGATTTACATCGAGAGAAAATGCATATTTATAGCAACCCTAAGGGCATTTCGTAAAACCTGTAACCACAGTGGAATGCCCCTTTGTACTAGGTTTGCACTTGAGCGCACATTGATCTTCAAAGCCGAGTCGCGCTGGTGGGTCTTTGACAAGGTCATGTGACAGTCAACACTCCTCCATTATTGCCAATACGCTGGTAACTGAGTGAACTGTTTCAGTTTTCATCCAGATGTCTGATTGCTCCACTTCCTCAGAATGAAGTAATGTTTCTTTATAAAGTACGTAAGATTGGGGAGGAAGGTACATTGGTCACTAAGTATTAAATTGTTCTGTGGGAATATTGCTTGTACTCATTCAACAAATATTCACACCTCAAGAACACAGTATCTGAAGATTTTCACCATCTAAAACCATCAGGACTTATATTTTCCAAGAATAGTATTTTATTTTATTAACATCAGGAGTGGATCAGTGGCAAAAATATGAAAATTAAAGTACTACATGGTATAAGGCTTCACAGTCACATTTGTGAAATAAATTACAGGGCACTCATGAATGTACCAAGCACGACTTCGGCTCTTTGCATATACCAACACATTTAATTCTTACCAGAACAGTATGAAGTGAGTGCTGTTATTAACCCCACTTTACCGATAGGAAAACTGAAGTTAAGGTGTTCAAGTTCATGCAGTCTAGGGGGACTTGAACCCAGGCAGCCTGGCTCCAGTGTCTGGGCCCTTGATCCCCTGGCCACACCTTATTTGCATTTGCCCAGCAGTGACCTTACAAGCTCATGCCTTCCCCTCATCCCCAAGAATTTTATTTACTACAGGGAGCACAATCTATTCACCATCTGACTCTTATACACTTATACATTATTGAGAATATACACCTATGTCTTATTTTTTTTCTATTCAAAAATAAATAAATGCCTTTTATGATTACAAGTAATGGATATCTACTTTGTAGAACGTTCATTTTAAATTTCTATCCCCCAAAGTCATGTTTTCATATTTAATTGTTCTGCCAATACTTTAAAATATACCAATATATTAAATTAATATCTTCCTGTGTGCTTGCTGACTGCCAGATACAGTGGCAATTGCTTTATGTGCGTGATCATATTGAATCTTCTCATTATCCACACAATATTTCACAGATGAGCAATCTGAGCTCCAGAGGGCTGACAAACCTTTTCCCAGTCTCAGCCCCCTTAAAAAGTATAGGCTCCTTACAATTTGGGGATCTCAACAGTTTTGTAAGTTCTTGGTGATAATAATTGTATTCAAGTACCTGACCTCAATTTTTAAAACTACATTTTCAAGAATTTCATTGGCTTTAAGGAAAACTGGAAAAAGCTGAAAATCACTGTAAGTCCACAATTTACACTGACTGCCATATTTAAAATCTTTTCTCTTTTTTCTAAAACTATTATAATCCTGATTTTACTTAACATTCAATCATGTGTTTTATATATTATCATTTATAATGGCTACATCTTATTTCACTTAGTTGACATTATAACAGCTACCTTCCCTCCAATCCTTCATATTTAGTTTGCTTACAATTAAAAAACATATTCTAAAAATTACAGAAACTAAATTTGTGCAAACCTTTTTCCTTCTTTTTGGGTTACTTCTATCAGATTAAATTTCAAAATGAGCAGGAGGCAGTACAGTCAGAGACTGTTTATTTTGCTTAAAACTTACTTCCAAAATTATGAGGTAGAACAGCCCCAAGAGAGAAATCTCATGAGGGCTCCTGTGTCTGCAACAATATCTTTCATCTTTCAGCTCTTTGAGCCATGATTCCCATTACATTCATCACAAATCTGCATGTAGTTGTCAGTAAACACTGTATAGGCTGTGATGACTCATTCCTCAGACTAAGTGCTCTTGGCTTATCTACCTTCTCTACACAGGATTTAGATTGTTCTGCTTAGAGGACAGAAGACAACTTGTGTGTTGATTTTGGCATAATCCCAGTGAGTGGAGAAACAAGGTGTTGTGAATCTGTACAGGAGCCACAGACCCAGCTGAGGGAATAAGCACCCCAAATCTTGACTATGAAATGCCTCACCTGTTCTAATTTGGACCCCCTACCCCTTTTTCTAGCCCACAACAACAAACGTCTTCACGTCTTTCCCAATTGTTATGATTCTGGAGCAGCAGGCAGAGGGGAAGGAGAAAGAAACAAAAGTGACAAAGAAAAAGATTAAGAACTGAGCTAGAAAACCACATTGTGGAATGGCACGCCCCCTCTAGAGGGCAGGGAGGAGAATTCATATTGACGATAGTGGGCTCCACTTCCTTCCTGCTGGATGTTCTGAGGAAACAAAAGTAACGGGTCTATGTCGTCACGTTAAGTGACCAAAGGGATGTTCCCAGGACACCATAGGAATAACCTCCTCTTAGAAACTTTGTAACAGATGAGGCTGCACCATGTGCAGTCTCTAACAGCTTTAAACACATTTGCTTACCTGATCCTTACAAAACTCTTATCACTCATTTTGCTGATGCAGAACCAAAGCTAGGAACATCTGGGTAGCTTGCTCAAGGGTGCCCCTGGCCAGAGCCTGAGTCAGAATCCAGATGAGGGTACTTTGGAGCTGCACATGCACTCACCCGGCCTCTCTGGGTTTCCCTAAGCTTCATTCTACCTTCCTTTCTTTCACATTATAAAATTATTTTATCTTCCACCCTCTACGTTTCAAAGCAGAACATTTCTAGGATAGGGTATATTTTGAAATTCTATTTTATGTCAAATTAAAAAAAATTCTTAGAAGCATATTGGTTGTGTGTGGGTGTATAATTTCTCATTAAAACGGAAAAAAGGAATAGAATGTTTAAATCTTCTACAGGGTGTTCTAACAAAGAAATACATTTAATTGGATGATAACAAAGCACCCACTCAGTTCTCTTAAATCTAAGTGTGGGATCTCTAACATTTTAATTTAAATTAAGGGAAAAGATGAATTAGAACTTTCTTGACACAAAGAAAATTATGAAAGTTAATAAACCCACTCTCATCTAGTACTTACAAAATCTCTTACACATTTTTAAAAGTAAAAATAATCATTTTGTGGCTTTTTACTTACTTTCAGTATAAAAATGCCGAAGGGTCCCATAATAGCCACACAGACCACTCATCTGGGCTATCTTTCTGGCGTTAACTTCAATTCCTTGGGCAGCTTATTAAACTTGTTCTCCTATTCTTCAGAACAATCACTTAGATAAGATATGGAACTATGAATTACTAGAACTAATGTTTATAAAAAACCTTCTTTGAAAAGGGTGGCATTTTTGCATGTGCCATGTGTGCTACTGCTTTATTGTCCCCCCGATTACATATGTCAAGTTACCTAAAATTCATGACCTCCTCGATTCCCACTTCACTAACTTTATTCCCAGTGCCGCCTTAGCCATCCTTTGTTTTCAAACTTCTATTTTCAAAAGATGCTCAAACCTCTTTCAACAGCTTCCACTCCTCTGTGATACGCAGCCTAAAAGCACTCATAAGTTCGTTATTGTAAGTGCTCCAGCATCATGGATAAATCCCCGTGATATCCGCAATAGCAGCACCATTTGTGCTTTCCTTTCTAACGCCCAACCGTGGGCTGGGTTAATTGACCATTCACTGATGTAGTTCGTCCCCCGCACTGTCACCTCTCCTAACCTGGGACTATTCCTCTCTCTCTCACCTCTTTTTCCCCATATTCTAAATTCAAGTGGCCCATTCCACTGAAATCCAAACCTGTCATGGCTATTATCAACTGATGTCACACCCTGACTGCCCGTTGAGGATAAACAACCTGTCTTACCATTTAGTATCAACCCACTTGCTGTGCTTGTCCTTTCTACAGCTAGAGAAAGGTAACTTGTGGCCATCACCATTTCTAACACCATGAGTGGCTGAGGTCTGGCAGACCCCTGAGAGCTAAGGAACCTACCTGCAGGAACCAAACCCAGAATCCTAACGTATTTGCCATTTCCTGGGTATTTTTTAGTCTGGTTCACATGCTTCCACTGCACAATTCCAGGGAACTGAAGCTTCTCTGGACTCTTGTCTCTATTTGTCTAGCTCTCAGGACATGTGCTTCTGGGCACTCAACCTGGAGAATAATTTATCTGAACATGTCCCCCCAAAAAAAAGTTGAGGACTGAACATGACCTAACCTAGTAATTTTTATATCATGAAGGAATGAAAAAAAGATAGCAGTTTGAACCTTGATGTTCAAACAAAACTATTTATTTAATTGTTCATACAGATAATGCTTTAACACTACATTTACATTTTATTCGGTTGAGTTTCTTTTTCTGCACCTTTGTCCCTCCAGTAATTCCCTCTTGAAAATCTCTCCTTCCTTTTATCTTTCTCTCTCTTCCTACTCTTTCCATAAGTAGCAAAATGAGCACACATGCATAAGTAAAAATAGTTTTAATGTTTCTGTTTTTATAATAAATGAAATATCGATTCTTTGAATGCCATGTCCTCCTTCCCCTCTAAAAAAAGAATCATGCCAAATGACAAGCATTAATTTTAATTTCACATGACCCAAGCTGCTTTTTTAAAAAGCAAGATATTGAGTCCTGTCAGCCATTTATGGCAAATTCACGGAGGGCGGGACCCTGGGAGCTCTTCCGCCCACCCACTCTGCTGGGTCTCCATCGCCATCCTGCTACTCCTCCTTCCCCTCCCTATGTCCCAGGGTACCTTATTTTTAAGACTCAAATTAAATGCCACTCCCTTAGAAGAACCTTCTAAAAGCCCCAACGAAGTTAAGGCCACATCCATTATTATATACTTTAACATCCCCAGAATAATACTTATGGCACGTAAAAATACAGCAAACGGGTGATTCGGGTAATCAGGTCTGTCATCCCTTCTACCCTGGAAGGAGCACGAGGACGATGTCTCTGTTCTGTTTCATTCAATACTGGACCTCCAACACCCAGCACAGTGGCTGGGCCACAGGGAGAGGTTGGCAAGTGACAGGTGCATAGATGAAGTAATAAGTGAATGTGTAGATAAATGGATGACAATTTCCCTATATACTGGGCACTGCATTACTCCCTGCCATCCTCCCACTCCAGGGGAGAGCTGGGCGTCCCAGGCAGGCTCTTCTTACGCACATTCTAACTCATCGTCTCTGCCTTTCCTCCCTCAGAGGAGCCGAGACATTACAGCCCACTTTCAGTGCCACTCTTTTTGTGTGATCGTTAATTATATGTACTTTTAGGACGTTCACAGACACGAGTGGGCATTTATTTGCTGCCACACGACCCAGATGGACATGACAGAAGATAGATTTGAGTATCATTTTTCTAATACTTCAGTGGGTGATACATGATGTGAATAATCATCACATAAATAAAATAAATTTCAGATCTTTCTATCGTTGCTCCCAAAGCTTCTATAGCTATGGAAGAAAAGATGAGAATTACTTTCCACCTCAGTACATTTAAAATCCTTTGAGATCAATGACCCTGAAGTTGTTCCTGTTCTTGAAGCTGTTACAAGATTCTGATAAGCAAGTGAACACAGGAAAAAATTGCTCAGGAATATTGAGATACCTTACACTGATTATTTAAAATGGTTTGTGCTGATATGTTCAGATAAACATTTATTGAGCTTATGCTATAGCAGAGACTATGAGTTGAGTTATATCTTTAAGAATCATAGGGGAAAAGGGAATGGACTCACATGAACAAGTATAAAAGACACATGGACAATAACTAAGGGTGGGGGGTGGAAAGGGGAGGGAGGCGGGGAGCATGGGGTGGGGGGCGGGCAGGGTTGGGATTATAAGACAGAAACCTGTACTTCAACAAGAATTAAATAAAAATTATATCAAAAAATAAGTAAATAAATAAATAAATAATGCTTAGTCATTAGTAAAAAAAAAAAAAAGAAATTATGGTACTTAGAGCTAATTTCTCTTATGGAGGTCTGAATGTCCTAGCATGAATTAATGGTGGGAAATGGAGTTAGATGTGCTTATAGGGACCAGAGAAGGCTTCTCTGGGAAGTGATATTTACCTTGAACTTTGAAAGAGAAGTATGAATTTACAAGGGAATTAAGGTTAGAGGCCATTACAGGCAGAGTAAACCAAACATGCAAAGGGATGAAGATACGGAAGTACACGGTACACTTATCAGTAACTAACAGCCTAGACTGTAGAGGGTGGGCACAGGCAGAAAGTGAACCAAGATGCGGGTTTTCAGTTCCATAATGAAAGTACATTCCAACGGTTAGAAACATTTTTAATAATAAAGACACAAAGTGTAGTAGCTTCATATTTGAAAAGTTGGCACATCATACACATGCTCTAAAAGCACATGTTCCTGTTTTTAACTCTAAAAATAAATTTAAGCATAAAGAAATAAGAATGTCACATCAAAACATTAGACCTGGAGAAAGGTTAATTTTGCATATATGATAAGGGTGAGAGACCATGAACATTTTTATGTGCTACATTCTAGTACCATTGCAATGTTTCAAGAAGCATGGCAGAAATTTAAGAGAAAAACTGAATATATTTCTCCTCAAGTCAGTGAACTGTGGCCTGAATCTCAACACCTGCACAGAGAAACAGAGCAGAACAAACTCATTTGAAACAAAAGGCTGCATTTACTCTGGAGGTTGGAACCACTTTGAAAAAGGCAAGACTCACAACTGTAACTGAACAACAACTAAAAAAAGAAAAAGAAAGAGAAAAAAATTGAGTAGCAATTAGAGAATAATAAAAATATCTGCTACCGGAAAAAAAAAGGCAAGACTCAGCATCGGCCAGTGAGCTGAGAAGTTAGGACATAGAGTCAGAACAAACAGCTATTCTTTTATGTCTGATTGAATTTTCTAAAATTGTGTTAAAGCCTGCCTTTTGACAACACAAGAAAGAACTGGAGAAACCGAAGTGAATGACACTCCATCCAGCAAATAACAGGGAGAGCTCCCAAACGCTCAAGCAGGAATGCAACTTGGCCCTTGAAACATTTATAAACTACCACCTAGGTATATTCTTGCCTGCCATTCCCTGTGGATTTTGGTTCCAAGAAATGGTCAGGATGAAAAGTAGAGCCTCTTTTTGATGGCAGGACTGACTGGAGGTCAGAGCAGATTCGGAGAGCTCACACTTCAATCCTGGGACCCCTTTTGTCCTGTTACTCCACGGAGTAGAATAATACTTCTCATCTTTATGAGTTTTCATGCTACGATCACCAAGGGTCAGGGTCAACATTCTTAGTCTAACTCATTCTCTTTACTATTACAATTTTTCAGGTCCAATTTAGTTTTTAGAATTATACTTTCGTTTAACAGGTAGGCATGCAGTTTTTGTTAATTCCTTTGCCTACCACCTTCTGACAGTTTCTCTCCACACTCAGAATATCTTCCAAACCCTTATAAAGGCTTATGTAATCTGGCCCTTGCTCATGGGACTCATTCTATGCAACCTTTCCACTTATTCAATCAAGGCTTATATTGATTTTTCCCCCAATTTTATTTTGTATTGGTTTCAGGTGTACAGTTTAGTGCCTAGACAATCATATGCTTTCCACAGTATTACCCTCTATTTCCAGTACCACCCCGGGCACCATACACAGTTATAGCAAGATTATTGACTATATTTCCTAGGCTTTACCTACCTCCCCATGGCTATTTTGTAACTACCAATTAGTACTTCTAATCCCTTCACCTTTTCACCCCGTCTCCCAACCCTCCTCCCTCTGGCAACCACCAGTTCTCTGTGTCTGTGAATCTGTTTCAATGTTGTTCATTAATTTTGTTCTTTAGATTCCACAATTAAGTGAAATCATATGACGTCTCTCGTTCTCTGTTAGGTCTATTTCTTGGAAACACCACGATTTCCCTGCCTCAGTGTCACCAGACCTGCTGTTTCTTCCAACTGGAATACCCCCCTCCCAAGCACTCTTGTAAGAGATTCCTTTTAATGACTCTGACCTCAGTTCAACTACCACTTCCTTTGGTAGCTAGCATCCAAAGCGCATCCCTACGTGATCCTCACACCTCCTGGAATCCATACCCTTGGAGCTGTCACTCGCCACATGGCATGTGATCAATAGTATAAAAGTGAAGTCGTGTGACTTCCAAAGCTAAGAAACAAAACGTATTGCTGCTCTGCTTTGCTCTCTTGGATCATTTGTTTTGAGGAAAACCAGTCAACTTCTCATGAGGACACTGGGTGCCCCTGTGGAGAGATCCATGCGGAAAGGGACAGAGGCGTTTTGCCCATGGCGGTGGGAGTGAGCCGGCTTGGGAGCAGATTCTCGACCCTGATAAAGCGTTCAGGTGACTGTGGTCTCCTAAGAGACCCTGAGGTAGGACAGCCCATCTAAGTTGTTATAGAATTTCTGTCTAACAAAAGTCATGTGATAGGATAAGTGTTTATTTTTAAGATGTCAGATTTGGAACAATTTGTTACACAGCAATGATAAGTATTATACCTTCTGACAAAGGTCTTCCCTAATGTTCAACCCCAAAAGACCCTACCCCATCACACTTTATTATTCCATTTTATTTTCTTTCTCATGCTTATCTGCAGCTTGTTGCCTGTTATCTTGTTCATTTTAATTTTTTTGTTTAGTACTTGTCTCCTTCACACTGAAATACAAGTTTCTTGAAGGCAGAAACTTTGTCTGATTGATTCGTTAACATTTATGCCCAGACTTGGGTCATTTAGAGTAGCTGCTCAATAAATGTCTGTGGAAAGAAAAACTGAGCACTCTGTGCAAATCCGAGTTCACTTACTCCTTCCAGGTATAGAATGTTGGTTAGCGGAAGTCTCGTCCCAACCTCCGTGGTGCGTTACCACCCACAGATTCCTTAGAAGTGTGAGGGACTGTGCGTGCCCAGCAAAGAAGTGGAGCCAGGGTCTCAGTTACCCCTTGGCAAAACTACATGTTTTGAAATGCAGAAAGGGTCAAGTTTTTGTTTTGTCTGAGTGATATTTATTAAATTTTTTTGGACAGAGATCCATTAAAAATACAAATGATGTGGAGAAGAGGATTTTTTAGCAAGAATAAAAAGAGACTATTAGAGGATCAGAGTTAAGGTAGAAGAGATGATCAGTGCCCCCCAAAAGTGGGAGGTATTATAATAAGGTGGGAAATGACTCAAAGAAATGTAATAAAAGTAGTCTGGTCATCTTCAGACCATCTCAAATATTTGCACCTGAATCATCCAAAAGAATTTTGAGACCAAGTCAGGGAAACCTACTGTATATCCACTTACTTTCTCTATTAAGTAAAACACATTTTTTAGAAGTTATACATAAGTACATGGTTTAAAGCTTCATAAGCATATAGTAGGTGTAGTATATATAATTCTGTGACCAAAAATGGGGTAAAAGATCTACATACATCCAGCATAAACATCCACACAAACACCATGTTATTTCAATGTGGTTTTTACCAGAGATTCCATGGAGAAAAACTGGATCTGCTTCTTGGCTTCGTTTCAGGAAACTGTTTAGGTTTAGGCCCCACCATCTGTACAAAGTCACAGCTGCAGAGAGCGTCTGTCTAATCACAGCTTTCAACAATAAAAGCAACACTATGCCCCAACACCCTCACACACTTGCCATGTGGTCCTACATGCGTGACTTTCCAGTCATGCTTCCCTAGAAAGTATGTTGGTGTTCATGTACCAAGAGAAGTACAAACCATTCAATGGATCACATTCCAATAAAAATTTTAAGAGAAAAAGAAAATCATTTTCCTAAACTTGATGTGGGAAGTATTTTTTATGCAGTTATAGAATACATTTTGTAGGAAGTTAAGCCACCAGAGGTTTGGAAAACCATATTAACCATATAATTTTCAACAAGCACTAGAAATAAAATGAGTCCCCATTGAGAAACAAAAAATGTGGAGTTTTTCCCCTGATTCCTACCCTAAAATCAAAATTGACAAATAATTTCCTTACATTTAAAATTATTAAGTCTATTTTAGTCACAAAACTTAACTACTGAACACAGATAATCACAGTTGGAAAAGGGGGTCCCATCTTTTTTGAGCTAACACATTTTCTGGATTTCTGCACTGTGGAAGCAAACCAGCTCCACAGGCCCATGGATAAAGGACACGCCTGTGGAGAGAGGAAAGGTAGATTGTTCTTGCCATAAAGAAAAGAGGTGACTGTGCTTCCGAGAGGCCATGCTAAGTGAGCTCTGATGGAGCAGAAGAAGAGCGTCTGTTTGGGGAAAACAAAAAATAAACAACAACAAAAAACACCCGAAAAGAGCCACCAAGGGCTTCTGGAGGAGCCTGGTCTGATCTGGGTGATGACCGACTGGCAGACACACCTCCATGGAGTTCTCAGTGGGAGGTGTCACTATTGTCCTCTGCAGTCCCAAACACACAAAGTGCAGGCATTTTGTCGCTCAATGAACAATAGCAGAAGCTGTCTCCTTGAATCAAAAGACATGAAAGGAAGGGTCATGTGAACAGGAGTGTGAAGAGAGGAAAAAATGGATAAAGATCTATTCATGCTCTCTCCCTGGAGGTCTGAAGCGTGGCTCTCATCCTTCCTCTTGTGCAGAGCAGATCAGTATCATTTATCCCAGCCTTGTTTTGCCAGCTGGAGGGAACGAGACAGAATTTTGGGTAACAGGGGAAATACCTTTTGATTCAAAACTTACAAAGTAGAGCTGTGCTTCAAAAGAATCTTGGCAAATGAACCCTGCGGGTAGTAACTTGAAATGAGAGAGCACCCTATTCAAACAGTGTCTGGGTATGAAAGGAAAGTATATATATTTGCTCAACATTTTTTTCATTTTCAATGATTAAGACATCAAACAAGTGAAAATGGCAGGAAGGGAATCTGACATTTTTTTAAAGGTGATTACAGTTTTCTATAGCTAGGTCCTAAATAATAACAAGAATAATTTAAAAAATTAAAAATATAAAAACCTACTTATATGTATGACACACGGAAATGAACTAAAGGGGGGAATGTGGGTGGCAGAGGGTGTGTGGGATGGAGGAGAATGAAGATGGGGGAATGGGACAATTGTAATGGCATAATCAATAAAATATATTTTTAAAAAATACAAAACCCTAAACATTAATGTAAAGGACATTTAAAAAGTGACAGTGTGTTCTCTTCTCCTCTTGGCATTGGACTCTGACAGATGCAGCTTCAAATCCTAGCCTCAGTGACAAAACATTCACACGACCACCCCCAGCACGTCACTCAGCCTTTCTGTGCCTGGATTTGTGCTCTGTAAATAGAATTGAAAGTAGATATGTACCTCACTGCACTGCTGTGAAAATTAAATAAGGATGCCCATAAATCTTGGCACAATGCCCAATTCATTAAAAAAACAATAACAAATAGCGTTTCAAACTATTTTGATATCTGCACTTAATTAAACATTCTCCCCATTCAGGAAAAAACAACTTTGAATTTTTTAATTATTTTCTTGACAAAGTACTTTTTAAAAGTTTGTTGGTAATGTTATCATGTTGTCACAAATCCTGATTAATAAAGCAATCAAATCAGCTTAAAAATAGATTGCCACATGGGTGGAAAACAAAATAAATAAATAAAAGTGAAAGTCTATTTGGCAATATACTGCAAAAAGCCTAAATAATTCAATACATACTAACTATTATTCCTAGGGAAATACCAGGTGTACACATATTTGTGTATGCAGGTTATGAGCTCATTTATGACTTTATTCACTTATTTTCTTATGTATTAGTTCACTTATTAATTTATTCGCTTATGTGCTTATGCATTAACTTATTAATTTATTTACTCACCCATGTATTTATTATTTGCTAAGTACTCAAAGAGCTTGGGAGATACAAAGATGAAGCAGGCTCAGAGGTGTATGGTCTGTGATGAACAGATTGACTGCAGCTACATTCACTAGGGCAGGCTCACATGTCTATACAGTACCTAGTTTATTGCTGGAGTCTGATCCATGAAATTAGCCCATTTGGAATAGGAACCATATAAATTATTCATTTTATATATTATGTAATTTATACAATCATGCTTATTTGGTGTTATTTACTCATAATTATGTTCTATGTAATTATGCTCTATGTATCATTCCAGTCAGGTACATCGGGAGCCAGGTCTAATACATACCTACATTTATAATATAGACGTTGTACCACAGCATGTTTAATTTTCTAGGAATACTTTTGCATGACTGAATCCTGAAGTTAAAAAAGAAAATCAAAATTAGACTTGCACTCCGTCCCCCTCAACAATCACAGACACATTCAGCTCCATCCACGCAGTTTTTCAACAGCGACTACTGGAGCAAGGCTGTAATCACTGCACTGTGGCATTGACGAGAAACTGACAGCGCAGGAAGAAAGCAAATGATAGCCCTGTCATCTGACCTCTCGCTGACAGTCTGTTTTCCTGCCTTCTATTCTCTTTCATCTCTTGGCACAGGAACAGAAAGATGGCCTTGGCAGATCAAGTTGATACCAGTAAGTGATCATTTGATAGGGGTCATTACATCCTGTAGTTTTTCCCTGTTAGCTTTTTAATTGAGGATATCAGGAAGGTTATACATTAAGGTTTTAAGATCAAAAGGGGGGCTTTATGTGATTCTGAGAACTTTATGCTGTTTATTGTTAATCTGCTCCCCAAACTGCCAGTTAAGCATGTTGTACCTATAACAGGTTTGGAACTCTTGGAGGAGATGATGAATCTCTAAAGTCGTTTCAAGGCTGTGCATTGCTTTAATGTTTGTGCCCAGAGCAAAGGCCAGCCTACTCCAGCCTAGACACATGGCCGCTAGGCGTGATGAGATGGGTTTTCCAGGCCAACCCTGCTCTCCACATCAGTGGCTTCCCAAAACCCCAGTTACACCCTCCACACTTCCCCCAAACTCTCTCTCTCTGAGCTACCCTATGTCTTTCAACTCCAGGTCCCAGCAATAATGCAGGACATGACACCTCTTGTCTCTGAGCAATTATTTATAGATAACATATGCCTGTGGATAAAATCCATGCATTTCTTCATCTGATACCGATGGTTTCTGTATAATGTTCATTGCCTTCTGCCCCAGAACTGTGTGTAACCATCTCCTTTGTCCATTATTCACCCACCATCCAGGCTGCTCTGGGGGCTCGGCCCACTTTCGCTGTGGCAGGTGTGTGCCAGTCAGTGGCGCTCTTAGATCTGTTGTGCTTTGGGTTTGATTCCTAAAATCTCCAGGTTGATCTGCGGAGAAATCTTCCTCTAATGCCAAGATGAGCAGTGAGCATTCTGTTTTTATTTTGGAAGGAACTGAGTGATTTTTCCTGAGAGCTCCGATTTCTTTTACAGTGAGACAACTATTTGCACTGCTTTCTTTCCATCACTAACACTTATACTTACCCAGGAAAGTATCAGTGAAAGAGCACACCAGGGCTCCCATACACTTACTGGGACTCGTAGTGGGCCCTGCAAGCACATTGCCACCTCCTCCTCTTACTCCAGGAAATGTTGCAAAGACTAGTTAACCTGTCAGCCACTGTGTTAACAGGGAGAATTTTGACAAAGGAATTCCTTAAGGGATTGCCCACTGAGAGCACCAGAAAATGCTTACGTGAAACTTTGATGAAATTGTATGCACTGGAGTAAGTATCATTTTCTCAAAACTATTCACTGTGCAGTGGCATGTATTTTTGTCTACAAGTTTAGATATGAAAGAAATATTTTATTTTTCTCTAATAGAAATTAATATTTTTTGAATCCTTAATATGCTTTGTGGCATAAACATAACCTTAATTTGGCATTTCTTCCTCTGTCCCCAGGGATTTGCCTCTGCTCTTAAAAGCTTACATGATATGTGAGACCTCACGCATATGGGGCATCTCATCTAATTTTTGGTGCTTGAATGTTGAGAGCGTCTCCTTTGAGTTTGCAAAAATAGGCAAAGATGTCTGTTATTACACCCATTCATACTTGTTGGCATTCCTAGCCAATCTAATAATACAAGAAAAATAAAATAAATAAAGGTTCAGGGATTGGAAAAGATAAAAATAAAATTATCTTTATTCCCCATAACATGATTGTGTTTGTATAAAATTTAAATTTTTCCAATTATCATAGCTATTTTTATGCTGATACCAGGAAATATCTTTTCTAATTTTTATTTGTTTATTATTATTATTGTTGTCCAGTTACGGTTGTTCCACTTTTTCCCCCACAATTATCATAGCTATAAATGCAATGGGCATGATTATTAGATGTAAATTCAGTACTCCAAAACCATTTGAATTTCTATTCACCTGCAACAAAATTTAGAAAATAAAGACCTTAAAAAGATGACACTATTGATAGTAGTATATAAATCATACGCAAACAGATCTATGGTGAACTCCTAATCCTTTATTGAAAAACCATGTAAATATTTTAATAATTACTTAAAGAGTACTTTACTAAGTGAAAATAGCATGTTAAGGATGTAGAGTACTCGCTATTGTAAAAATGTTATTTGACCACAAATTTATCTATAGTTTCAATTCCCACAACAATTCCAACTGTGTGTGTCTGCTGTTTTGTATGTGGTGCTTGACAGACTGATTCTCAAACATACAGGACATTTAAGTTCCGATAATTGCCAACATTCTAAGGAAGAAGAGGAATAACATCATGGCATGTGATTACCAGATACCAATCTTTATTATAAAAAGATATTAATAAAGGTAGTCAGGTATGGGAGCAGCGCCTGGCAAATAGAACAGCTAAACAAAGTAGGATGGTGACTGTATAAACACAGTATATGACTGAGTTTAAATGCAGACCAGTGAAAAAAGAATAAACTTTTTAAGATAAATTGTACTGGGGCAACTGACTACGTGTGTTGGGGGAAATAGCTTTCCTGGTCATACAGATAAATCAATTCCTAATGTATTAGACTTCAGTATGAAAGGTAAAAATGTTGAAGCAAGTTAGGGATTTTTTTTTACCTTGGGGGCTAGAAAATTTTTTCTTACATAAGTCACAGTATAAGCAAACTATGAAGAGAAAAATTGGTAAATGCAATTACATAAAAAATAAAAACTATCCTTGTAAGTCATGATAGAGTAAAAACATAAGCTACAAATTTACATGAGACTTATAATACACTGAAAGGGTTACTATGCAATGCATACAAGAAACTATGAATCAGTAAGATAAAATCAAACAACACTACTGAAAAATAGAAACACAAATTTCATGAGAATAGATAACCCCAAAGCATGCTGAAAGATATTAATGTTTTTAGTAATCAAGGAAAGTATAAGTTAAAATCATAGCTAGATACAACTCACGCCCACAAGTTTGGCAAAAAGTAAATAAGAATAATACAAAGTGTTGTCATGAATATATTATATAGCAAAAAGGGTAAACTTCCCTTGCTGCTATATAAAGGGTTTTACTTCCATTGAAAATATACATGGAAATGGGTGAACTAATTTGGAAAATTGAGTGGGAAAGTTGAATATGTGCCTAGGCTATGATTTAAGGATTCCACTTTTAGGTATTTATCCTGGAAGAAATTCTTGCATATGTGTACCAGGAAATATGTATATGAATATTTATAATTATGCTGCTTATACTAGCAATTAAGCTGAAAAACCTCTATGTGTGTGTACCTTAAAAGTAAGATGGAAAAGTAAGTTGTGATATAATTATACCATGGAATACTACACTGTCATGAAAAAGAATAAACATTTTTTTAAAGGTCCTCTTTATTTTTTTATATTTTTATTGAATTTTGGGGGGTGTCATTGGTTAATAAATTTATATAAGTTTCAAGTGTACAGAACCATATTACATCATCTGTATATTCTATTGTATGCTCACCACCCAAAGTCAAGTCTCCTTCCATCACCATCGATCCCTATTTTATCTCCTTCTACCTGCCCCACCCCCTTTCTCCCTGGTAGTCACTATACTGTTGTCTGTGTCTATGATTTTTTTGAAAAAGAATAAAGTTAAGTTGTGTTTAGCAAAATAGATAAACCTCAAAAATAGAATACTGATCTATAGGATGAAATCACCTAAGAACCTATGAAGTGTGATTTTCTTATCATTATATAAATTACAAAAATAGACAAAACTAAGCAATATACTGTTTAGGAATTCCTACAAATTTCACTTTTTTAAAGCTATTAAGAAAAGTAAGGGAATACTTAATGCAATATTTAGGGTAATGGTCCCCTCTGAAGGCCTGTATAGAAAAAAATGAGAGTAACATAGAAATGGCAAGTACATTTTTTGCTTTGGGTGGTGTATACACAGATGTACATTTCTTTGTTGTTATTAAACTGCATATGTTTTTCTGTACTTTTTCATATGTAGTCTATACCCCTCCATAAAAATATTTAATTTCTTTATTTTTATTTTTTTTAAGTTTATGATGGACTATTTGCAGTTGATATAAAAATATGTGGGTGAAAACTTTTGGAAAAGTCATTATAACAAACCAAGGGAGCAGGACTGAATTTGTTGATTTTTAACACTTGTTTGAAAAAAAAAAAAGATGGGAACAGTAAAGAGTAGTAAAAGGTGTGAAATTCTGAAGTCTACAACTAAGGTTAATGGTCTATAATATGATCATATGATGATCATATGATAAAGCAAAACATCTCTCTGCTTTAGAGAATTTAGAGCATTTAAAGAGAAAATGCCTGTGGCCCAGGTTGAATATAATGATACGTCTCTTGTAATGATTTTCCCCAACATCTGGGAAACCTCTGAGATGTTTCTCAACATCCCAACAGTTAGGCGCTGTACTCCACAGCCGGTTTCAGGAAAAGAGGATGCAGAAACAGGTCAGAGAGTCCAAAGGCAGTACCTTTTATAAACATGCAAAGGAAAACAAATGAGAAGGAAAGAAAAGGAAAAAGAGACCTCAGTAGAAGGAGTATAGAAGAGCAATGCAATGCAATTCAACACAACTGGTTCTAGGGCAACCTATCGGTGCTGTTCTGGGGAAGCTGCTCATACATATCACATAACAGCTGGAAAAATAACTATTCCTCGATCCATAGGAAACAGCCTAATTAGTTCAATTCAGCTACAAATAAATACATACACCACTGGGAGTCTATTATGAAGTAACCACTGTCCTAGATCCTATGACATGGACATAAATAACGTGTGGTTGGAAGTCAGAAAACCACCAATTCCAGTAGAAGTGGTAACTCCCATGGGAGAAGTATGCGTGGGATCCCACTGAAGCACAGAGCACTAGAACAGAGTCAAGCCAAAAGGGTAACAAGAGGCTTCCCAGAGTGGGCCGTGCTTGGGTTGAATCTAAAAGTTAGAGAGGATGGGAACACCCCAGTATTAGAATCAGTAAGAAAAGTCAAGCTTCAAAAGAAAAACAGGAAGGAGACACGAGGAAGCAGTGCACAGATGATGTGCCAGTGGACAGCAGCATCACAGACACTGTCAATCTCAACGGTAATCAAAGAAACACAAACTTGAGCAATAAGATACTCATTTCTGTTCATCAGATTGTCAAAGATTACACTCATTTCTTGAGTTCTCTATTAACCAAAACGTATCCTGCTTAGGCACAGAAAAACACCCCGTGACCATTTATGCTCATTATTTTCTTCAAGTCAAGTCACTGTAGATTACCCCATAGTGGAAATGAAAGTAACTTAATTTTTTTAAACAGATTGTCCTTTTCCTCAAATATTTCCTTTGGCCCAGCTACTAAGCCCAAAATGATCAGAAAGGCAGAGGAGGGCGACTCCTTCCTGTGAACATGTCAACAGCTGGGGTGGTATCCACTGGGTAAAAAATATACTATGCGGAAAAAAAATACAGAGAGTTACGCAACAGAGCTCAAAGGTATGTTGGCTTACTGAGAGGTTTGCCAAGGCAATAGAGGGTAGTTAAATATTTGTTCATCTGCCACTTCTGAAAAATATTTTTAAAAGAGCAACTAAATGTAGACTGAAAATAAAAACTTTTCTATCTAAGTGGGAAACGTTGAAATTATATATTTTCGCCAAGCATGTGTGGTGGAGACAAGGGTCTCAGAAGGGAAACAAGCCATTGAGAAGGCCTGGTGTGACATGGGAAACTGGTAGGGACTCTATGGCATCCTAAGAAGAACAATGACATGAACACTTGGAAGTATTAGTCCCCCTGGACCCTCGGAGAACAACGTCTGAGAAAAGAGCCTAACAGGTGGGACTCTGTAGACACGGAGAAATGATTTGGAGAGCAATACTGATTCACACTTTGTCAGCACCCAGCATGAACAGAAATAACCCCCAGGTTCTTGAGAGAGGACATGTGGGGGAAAATTACATAATCGTTTTAATGAAAAATTAAGTACAAAATTTAAACTTAATAATAAGGTTTTAACATAAGGTTCACTGTAAGAAACAGATTTAGGCCGCCCAGTGTTCCGGTTCCAACTCAATGTCGCAGCAGCCTTTGTGAAGATCCTTAAAGGTGCAGGATTTTGTTTCTCTTTGCTCAGGGCCTTTGCACATGGTGTCCTCACTGCTTAAAACACAACCCTTCCCTCACAGAAGTACTTACACACACAAATAAAAGAGCTCATTCCTTCTTCCAACCTCAGCTTACACGGTACATTGTCAAGGAGGAATCCCCTGACCTCCATGTCATCACTAAAGTAATTTCCCTCATTATTCTCTTATGTCAACATCCTGTTTGCTTCCTTTATAACACTTACCAGGTTATAACACTCAGATTCACCTGAGTGTTTATGTGTTTTTGCATGTTTTTTTTTACCCTATCTAGACCATAAGTTCCATGCAGGCGGGGACCTTGTCTGTCTTATTCATCACTGTGTGTCCAACACCTGGTGCAGTGCCTGACATGTAATACATTCTCCGCAAATATTTCTTGAAATGACCATCAAATGCACTGAGGCAAGGGGCACTGCCACAGACAAACTCAGGACTTCCACAGTGAAGGTGAGAGGTGTATCATCGTGATACACACCTGGCCTGGCTTGTTGTAATCTCAAAAGCTTAACCTGCAATCATGGAAGATGCCAAGACAGCAGCAATTTGGAACACAAGGGACAGAAGAGAGGCAAACTTCACCAGGGACAATGATCCAACTTGAATGAGTACATAAAAAAAGAGCACACAGGTACCCTGAGATACATCAGGGATCCGGGAAGCTTGGGTCACCTTGCCTCCAAAATACTCGTCTTCGTCTAACATGTAACCTATCTAATATCTAACCTATCTCATTTAACTCCCTGGAATGAAGCTCCACAGAAAAGTATTCTGTCCATTGCAGCCAGTTGTTGGTAAAATAAATATGAACTCAATAAATATTTGATGATTCAATAAATTCTGTTAGTAGGGGTTTAGAAAAAAATATTTTATAATTGTCACTGCAATTGTTACCCACATCTTTCTGTGCTTTCCTAAACTAGGGAAGTGTGCTTTTCCTTTTATTTTTGAATTTGCTGGATTCCCGAGCCATCTTATTATTTCTTACTAAAGTCATAAAAAGGAGAGAAGAAAGCCATATTCAACAGTGAGAAACATCTAAAAGGGAAAATGGTAATTATATAGAGATTCACTCACCCCAAGTAATTGAGACTGTGGCATTATTTCTAAAACAAAAGGTAAGCCAAAGCACTACACACTCTGTGGGTATTTATATGTGAAACTTGAAGTGGAGTTGGGATTTTTAGAAGTCTGTTGTTTGGAAACACCTGTTCATAGCATCTGAATGGAATTCAAACTCAGAGTGAAGAGCGCGCCCTTTCTTGTGTGAGGCTTACCAGCTGAAGAACCTAAAACCATTGGATCGGTGTTCTTAAAAAAATATCGCTGTTCCTGCCCACTACCCGCTATGAAGTAATTCACTTCCCTGTTTTTGAAGTGTAATCAAACAGAGGCTGATGTGACCAGATACCTTCAGGTCATTACCAGGTGTTCTTATTTAAGGAGACTGCGTGCGTGTGTGAGTGTGCGTGTGTGAGTGTGCGTGTGTGCCAGCCACCCTCAACTTGGGGGAATGTGGCTTGTGCCCCCAGGGGCACTGCCATCGGTACCTCTCCCGCTTCACTCACCATTCTTTTTCTGTGTCACTTTCAGGCCTCCTATCCTCTTCTCTGGTGTTCCCCAAGTTTCCACATTCAGACCCCCCATTTTACCTATAACTTTTTTGGGGGGTGGGTATTGCATCCACTTCCATATTGTGGATGACCACTGGTATTCAGAAGTCCTAGATTCCAAGATTCTAAGGCACCATCATCCATGGGAGCATAGTTATCTGTTTTCTGATGTTTGTGTTGTATCCTTGTATTTATATTCTTCCTTTTTCATGCATCAATCTGTCACATGCTCAGTCACTCGTGGGTTTCCTTCAGGCCTCCTGATAGGGACACAATCTATCAGGAAGCCAGACTGCCAGAGGATGAACACTGTGCTTGGCCACTGGCTAGCTAAACGGCCCTGGATGACCCTGGGCAATTTGCTGAATATTTCTGGCCCCTGGTTTTCTCATCTGTAGTATCAGCCTCAATGGGTTCTTTTAAGGATAGAAGATAATGACACATGGGAAGGTAAGCATTGGGATGATACATGGACAAGTGCCTGATACATTATTAAACTGAACAAAAAAGCTTTATTATCCTAGATTCTAAATCAAAAAATTATCTTTGCAAAAAATAAAATTGACACATTTCTTTATAAAAGCTTGTGATTCAGGGTGAGTCTAAGGCTTTTAATACTTCAGGTGGCTTGCCTCCGCGCTCACAAAGATCAGGAAGTTCCATTTAAGTTATTCTTCAAAAATCAGTCGTATTTGTGTGTGAGGAAAACATGCAGAACACAGCTCTTTGCCTCTCTAATGGCGGAGGAGACTAGACCGAGTGGTCTTACAAGTTCTCTTTCGACTTTTTTTCCCTCCAGATACGATTCTAATGAATTCTATGCTGCTATATCAGTTAATGGTTCTTTTGAGTGGTAACACTGAACATTTCTGATGACAAAAAAATGCATTATATGTTAAAATTTATTCAAAATTAAACTATTTTAAAAAAGAAAATAGCTATAAATTGTTATTTAGGAGATTTAGGAGATTTTTTTAGCTTAGAAAACTGTGACTTAAGTAACTTTACTTAGAACTCTATCTTTTTAAAAAAAGACCTTATAAATAAGCATACAACTATATTCCCTTTAATTCAAAGAAACAGTGAAAAATTCACTGCTTATTTTGCTTCAGAAATTGACTTTTTAATGCCCTAGTTTTGAGGGGTAAGTGTCTTTCAGGTCACGTTTTTGCAATTCAAGATTGAATCAAATGTATTCTACTTGGCAAGTTCTGTCTTGCACTTTGAAGATCTGTAGGCCAATTTGCAAAATCTAGCACTTCTAATCATGAGACTCATCTATTTCTACAGTCACCAATAAATAAGTAAAACTAAACATGCTAGTCACTTAATTACTCTATTTAGGTTAATGAGGGCAAAGTAATTACTAAACTTTACTAACTTTGTACTTTATCATATTCAAGATTTTCTAGGTTAAAGACTAAAGTGCTATATACATGACTTAGTATAAAGAGTTCTGAACTCAGCTGGAAAACAAAAGGCTATTCACTCTGGAAAATACTGTAAAAGCTAGATTAACTACTCCTCAGAAAGGAAGAATAGTGAATTAAGTCTGAACTTTGTATTAAACTTTAAAGTATATTATAATTTTGTCCAAAACAACTTGTTATAGACTAACAAGCTGCAATTCCCAAATCTTTCTTTAAAAATAATTCTCCATAATTTTAATTTTATATAAAATTAGCAAACAGAACAAATAAACCCAGCGGTGGCTCCATCATGAAATTCATGAGGCGTCTTAGGTGGTAAGAAAAGCACCCTAGTTGTTTTTGCACATTTACACGTTTTTGTAAAACTTAAAGATATTTTGCCTTATTTTTCTAAAAGGGTGCTTTTAGAAAAATTGTATAAGTTTTAGGCCCCAGTAAACCTCAGTGTGCACCATTCACCTGAGAGTTAGATACAGTCAAATATTCCAGACTTGCTGGACAAATTACCTGCATACTTACCATTGCCCACAAGAGGGCCCTAGCTACATTATGTAAAGAGATGCTCTGGGCCTCTTTCTTTCTATTTCTTTTTGTGGGACCAGACAAGCAAGACAACCCTGAGCAAACAGCTCTCAGAGTTGAAAAGCTGCCTGTGAGCTTCAAATTGAAAACGACTGCCATCGACAGACTGATGTGGCAGAAATGTCTTGCTCTGTTCCACTGCTGCCAACCCTTCACTTGGCAAACTGGAGAGGGAAGCAAAGCACAGCATGCCCTTATCATTTAACAAAGTTAAATGAAAGATCATTTCGTCCAAAGGATACTTAGTCAAAATCAAATAATGCCTAAGCTGTTTGGTCCAAGCCCCTCAAGTGCTCAGACATCATATAAGGCTTTCTTCGCTGAGAACAAGTGCCAACACCACCAGTTTCGACACACGTTTAGCTTGTTCCTGCTGCTTTCTGTAGCCTAACTTCCCAGCAGGGATTTGTACTAAATTCCAAAATCAAGCCTCACAGAGAACTGCCACCTAGACTCCCTTTGGCAATCACTCCACAGGTGCAAAGTAACCTATTATGTCCCCAATTTCAAAACAGTAGCATACCCATTTTTCAAAAGCAGAAGATTTATGATGTGACAGCAAAAATTATTTATATTTGCTTGTAACTTTTCTCCAAATCCTTATCTCTTCCAATGCTTATTTCTTCCAATGCAAAAAGCCATGTGACTTTCGGAAAAGAGAACCTCTGTGTCAACAAATCTGGAGACAAATGAGCCATGAGATGAGGGCTCCAAATCTATGAGAAGATTATAAGAAGGTTTAACAACGTCCCCTAAAATCATAAGAATTCCCTTCCAGGGGCCTCTCAGAGAGGGTGGGCAAGTGTGGTAACCATGGCAATTCTGTAATGAAATTCTGGGTCGTCAGATCAGGAATAGTCATTTTATAGCTTCCCAATCAACTTGTTGATAAATCATAATTAACAGTTTGGGGAACTCATATTAGACAATAGTGATTCAAATTAACCTAAACCAAGGGAGGGCATGTAATTTATTCAGATTTGCAATCTGTTTATTGCAAGAAGCCAAAAATCTTGCTGTGATCTGCCCTTCATGTGCAAAGCTCGCTTTGCAGAATCTGTCTTCCACCGAGAAGGAAAAATCTCTTCCCAGAGAATCCAGCTCATTAATCCTTTATTCTTTAATACATTTATCCTTTAATACACACAAGCTCATTAATCAAACAAGCTTTTTCAGTCACTTGATCCCAAGGGAGTTACAATGAGTGAAGAAGGCTGGGATAGAAAGAGACATCAATAGCTTACATGAAAGGAATAGCAAAAAGTTTACAAGGGGAAGAGACAAAATGAAGAGGTCATTATGGTCGGTCTTATTCACTTCCACCTGGAGTATTGTTGATAAAAATCCATATTAAATGACCTAGCCCTGGTCTGCTTCTCAGATTTCATCTAGTACCACTCTCTGCCTTGTTTGTTGTTTCAGCTACATTGGCCTTCTTCCTGTATTTCGACACATCAGCTTCCTTCCCATGCCTGACTGATCTGTCATGTCCTCGCATGCTAAGTTTCTCTTCACTGTTTAATTAAAAGTTCAGATGCCACCCCTCACAGAAGCCCTCCCTGACCACCCTAGTCAAACTTGTCCTTCCCATCTCACATCTCTGATGACTCCAGAGCACTCACAACTCCTTAAAATCCTTCTTAATTTACTCGTTTATTTTCCTGCCCATGTAAATTCCATGAGAACCAGGCCCTACTGTATCCCTTATTCACTACTATGCATACATACCCCAGAGCTGAGAACTTTTCTACCAGGAGCCTTTTCATAAGGGCTCAATGAATACTTGCTGAATGACTGAATGAATGAGAGAGAAGCTTACTCTCAAAAATAATACTATTTTGAATATTAATGTTAGAAAACTATACAAGGATACCCATCCTTGGGGGACTTGCCATCTAATTTGAGAAATATAGTATGTAAGAAAATCATTACCTGGATGTATTGCACAAATGCCAAGAGGAAGAATTCCAGGTGCTCAGGGGAAAAGCAATGACTTGTCCTTCCTTCCTGAGCCCCAGGAACATTGGAGTACACATCAGTGTGCTTTAGTGGCTACATATCAAACAGGTCTGCACACTGGCAATCACCACACGGTTGGCACACAAATTCCACCTTATTTGAGGTATAGGAAAAACATTCACCGATTACAAAACATTCACCGATTACAGAAATCTGCGTGTGCTTTTGGTGATAGATAAGAGTTCTTAATAAATGCTGAGCAACTTCCAAAAAAGTGGAAACATCTACATGTGCACTATATATTCAACTTCATATACTCTTATTTCTCACAGCAGCTACGTGAGACAGATACAACTATTGTTTTCATTAAACCCATTAAATAAATGAGTAAAGGGTAATTAGAGAGGTTAAGCAAGGTGCCCAATGCCACACATATAATAAGAACTAGAATTTGAACTCTAGAATTGCAGACAAGATCACATTTCTGAGAATCCCTCTGCCTGTTTGCTCAGACATTTGCAGACACTGCCAAAGACAGGTAGCCATGACCCTGAAATTAAACTTCCTGAAAGACAGAAAACCTACATGAATTATCTCTCTTCTGTGACTGAGTCCAATCCAAAGGGTTTGTTGAGGTGGCGTATTCTTTGTTGCTAGATGATAACTTTACAGCATTTGCTGCCTCCTTAAAGTAAAGGGTTTCTCCCCATTATTCCTTGCTCTGAATTCCTGATATTTAACTTAAATTATGACATTAAAGAAAAGATACCTTGAAGATAATATGAGAACAATTTACAAATACATAATGTGGCTTTACAGTATATGCTATTTTCTATATGTAGAGCTAAAATTGTTTGATTATTAGCAAGATTAAAGTATATTATTTTTCATTAGCACTGAATTTTTCACATACATATTTACATATGTGCACATGGGGATGCACGTGTATACATGTGTGAACACATATAAACATGTGTCTGTATGTATGTACACATAAACAGAGACAAATGCAAAAATAAAAATAATACTCATCTGAATATAATAGAATGCATGCTCACAAAAAATACGCATATACTGTTGGCTTCCGGTATACGGCAGACCAGTTTTAAACACAGACGCACACGGACACAAGAACTCTGTGATAGAGAAGATCTAAAAATGATGAATTTTAAAAGTCATTTTAATGCAGGGCTGAGCTGGTGGAGAAATCAAGAGAATTCCTTGGAGGACAGAAATGACAAAGAAAAAAAGCATGAGTCCAGAGGGAAACAATACTGAAACCAGTATTTGCCATGGGGCAGAGGCAACATTTGAAGAAACGAAGATGCTGAGTTACACAATTATGCAGGTCAAGATATTCCATGAATAAAGAAAAACCCATACTTAAATATATCACGGTGAAATTTCAGAATACACCCTCCAGAAAAGATGTTAAAAATAGCAAAAATAATTCTACAAATAAAGACAACTATGTTGAATGATAATTTGTAGCGGCAATAGTAGAAACCAGTATTTGGAATAACAATTTTAAAATATGAGAGAGAAAAAGTCAGCCATAATTATATATCCAGTATAATGAGGATAGAACAGGGTCTAGCAGAAGGAAGGTCTGCTTGAATGTGGTTGGTAAGGCAATAATATGGGCGTAATAATTTATCATTTTAATTTGAACATTTCCCCTAAAATGTCATATGGTGTGCATGAGAGTGATATTGTCATGTTACAGAATTACATGCTTATGATTTTGTAATAAAAGAAGGGGCATTATTTGTGCCAGACCTTGGATTTTTTTTTTTTCAGATCAATCAATAGAACAGAGTTTAGAATAAAGAGACTATCTCTGAAGGCCCTTCTAAAGGGTATATGTTTGAGAAAAGAAAATATCTAAAAATGAATACATAAGATTTAAGAAATAATTAGCAAAGGAAATTTGTGAAACATGTGTAATTCTGGACTTAAAAGAATCAAGACACAGCTAAAATCTAGGAAAACTATCCAAGTCAGGGAGAAAATAATGCAAGTTGAGTCATTCTAAAATCCTTATGTTATTTGGGAGGACGCTAAAATATGAGTTAGCATTACACTTTACTAAGTTAAATATTCTTTCTCATTTCATTATGTTCCTCCATGAAAATATATGTGAATTTATACATATGAAATTAGAACTTATAAATGCTATGTCTATTCTAAAACACTAATGAAATGAGAAGAAACTGCAAACAGGCAAATGCAGTGGAGAGGCAAAATAGAACACACAAATAGTACATTGGAAACAAAGAAAAACATACTGAAAATATTAAATGTATATGGACTGAACTGTCCAATTAAGATCATCAGATTTGATTAAAAAAATTAAATCTAAATATGTGCTGTTTGCAAAGACACAAAGAAATTAAAAGAAAAAAGGTAGTAAAAATTATATTAGATATGATTACTAATAAAAATTAACTCTGAGGCAAAATCATAATAACATAAAAGTATGTCATTATCTATTGATAAATTATTTAATTTATTAAGAATATATTAACAATTCCTAATTTCTATGCCCCTAATAAGGTAACCTCAAAAATACATAAAGGAAAAATCTGCCATCCAATGGCGGTTCTGATATGCATCACTAAATAATTTCTTTTATAAGGCAATAAAAAACAAAATTGGTAAAAATAGCAAAGATTTGAATAGCATAATTGGGATCTTGATCTGATGGACAAATAGAATTCTGCAATCAATAACTGAAGAATGTATACTCTTCTCAAGTTAACACGGGACATTTAGGAAAACTGATTACCATTTAGGAAGTAAAGCAAATCTCACCATATTTCAGAGAATTGATGTCATTTGGATCATGTTATCTTAGTACAAAAAAGTTAGAAATAAACAAAGAGATAAAAAGAGGCACAAGGCAAAAGCATCAGGTAGAAAAGGGAGGAAGATATAAAATAGAAATTTAAAATTTTCATTTCTAATAGCACATTTGTAAAATAATTTTGAAATTAAAAAGGCTTAAAATTCAAAGAATGATCATTAAAACACAGTATTTCAAAACTTATAAAGTATGCTTAGAAACAAAAATATAAAATTCATACAGATAGATTCATATACATTGTCTAAAATAGGTTAAGAAATCAATTTAAGAAGATTGAAGATTCCAAAGGCCAGCATTGGAAAGCAATATAATTAAAAGCTGATCTAGAAGACAAAACAAAGAAATAAAAGTAGAAAACAAAGATACAATAGAGAAGATTAGTGAAGTCAAAACCTTGGTTTTCAATGGTTAATCAAAATGAGTACTCTAAAAAAGATTGGTTTAAAAAAATAAAGTTACAAATAAATAATAATGGGAATAAAAGTATAATTTAAGAGATAAGAGAATGTTAGAAATGATAAAATACAATTAAATATAAAAATAAGATGGAAAAGACAAAGTCTTAGAAATATATAAATGATTAATACTAACTCTATATAAAGTATTTGAATAATCCTATTAACACTTTTAAAATAAGTCAGTTTTTAAAATTTTTTTTCAAGAAAACATCATACCTAGAGCATTTTACGAGAACATTCTCCAGATCCTCAGGGGATCAATAACCTCAATATATTACTGTTGCTCTTAGGAAATAGAAACAGTGGGAAAAACCTTCACAAATTTTATAAATCTAATATTTGACACTAAGTCTAGACAAGCAGAGAGCAAAAAAAGAAAAACACCAGGTCAATGCTTATTACAAAAATACATAAAAACCAATCAGCTAAAATTGCATGCCTAACAGCAACAAACAAAAGAAACTAAATACATTATGACCCCATTGTGTTTCTATCAAGAATGTGAAGTTGGTTGGACATTAGAAATCAGCAATGGGATTCATCATATTAACAGTTCAAATGGGGACAATCTACACATTTATCTCAATTTATTTAGTAAAAGTGTTTTATAAATTTCAGCATCCCTTCAAATTAAAACCTTTTTAAAAAATTAGAAATCAAAGACTTTTTAATCAGAAAAGCTATGTACAATAAAATGAGCAAACATCTTATTCAATGGTAAAATATTAAAATCATTCCCTCTGAATTTACACCACAAAATGCCAACCGTTACTTTTATTCAACATTGGATTTTTTAATCAGTGCGATAAGAAAAAAGATAACATACAAATGGTTCGTAAATAAAGAAATAAAACTTCCAGTATTCATAGGTAACATTATTATATGTATAGAAAACCAAAGCACTTCCAAATTATTAAAATAAAATACCCTACTATTCAATAGAATCGTTTAGAAAATACAATTTAAATAAATATTAAAGTTCCAAAAAATAAGGAACTAGAAATAATTCTAATATAAAGATAAACAAATCTTTATGTTAGAAAGTATAAAATTGTATTGAAACACCCTAAAGTATATTGAAATAAATGGAAAGATACACTATGCTTATGGATAGAAATACCTGATATTGTGAAGATATCAACCCCCGCCCTCAAATAGATCTATTCCTTTAATTCAGTTCTTATAAAAGTCCCAGTGGGATATTTTATGGGGCTTGACAGAAGGGCTTACAGACACAACTATGAAGGACACATGGACAATAACAAGGGCTGGTGGAAACAAGGGAGGGAGGTGGGGAAGGCTGGGGTGGTGAGGAGGAAGGTGGGAAAAAGGCATAAAACTGTACTTGAAAATGATAAAAATTAAAAGTATCTTTTAAAAAAGAAAAAAATAAGATAAATTGAAAAAATATTTATCAGCAATGCAAAACTAAATTTTAAAATTTTTTCATGTACAGTAAATGATAAAAATGATATAAAAATTGCCATACCAGTTATTAAAACTTATTATAAAGCTGAAATTTTAAAACTATGGTATTGTCCCAGGAATAGACAAAAAAAAACAATGAAACAGGAGAGTGAGATTTCAGAAACAGACTTGTGTGCGTGTAGAGATGTGATATGTGATAGAGCTGGTATTGCACACCTGTGGGAAATACATTTTCCCATAGGTTATGGTGCAATAATTACACATCCACATAGAGGGCAACATAAAATTGATTCCTGCTTTGGAATATATTTAAAAATCTATTCAAGGACTTTAATGTGAAGAATTATACATTAGGGTTTTTTTTTTAATGTAGGAAAATATCTTTGAAAAATCAAGATGGAGGTTTCAGGTACCCATTCAAAAGAAAGAAAAATATTGATAAATTCAACTTGTTGACATGTAAAACTTCTGTTTATCAAGAGGACCCATGATATGACAGAAGACATGATAATGCTAAATAAATAAATATTTTAAAAGCTACTCCATCTCTTTAGTAAGCAATGAAATGGACATTAAAACCTTGTGGAGGTATCATTTGACACCCACCAGACTGGCCATCTTTTGACAATGTTAGGGAGGGTATAACACCCCACAGATTTTCATATGCCACTGGGGGGAATGTAATCGGGAATGATCACATTTTAAAGCAAGTTGGTATTTCTTTTTTTTTCTTTTTTTTAAGCATCTTTTTTGTTTTGTTTTGTTTTTAAGATTTTATTTATTTATTTATCTTTAGAGGGGAAGGAGAGAGGGAGAGAAACATCAATGTATGGTTGCCTTTTGTGCATCCCCTGCTGGTAGTTAGCCTGCAAGGAACCGGCCTGCAACCCAGGCATGTGCCCTGACTGGGAATCGAACGGCAATCGTCTGGTTCGCAGGCCCATGCTCAATCCACTGAGCTACGCCAGCCAGGGCCTTGCAAGTTGGTATTTCATAGTAGAATTGAATATGAGACTATACTATGAACGAGTAATACAAATTCTAGGTATTCGGGTGAACCCTACAAAAACACCTGCACATGTGTACCAGCAGGCAAGCAATATTGTCCACGGCAACACTGTTCATAACAGCAAAAGGCTATAAATAGTTCAAATATCTATCAACGAGATAATGGAGAGATAAACTTATTTGTTCATACAATGGAATTCAGTACCGATGTGAGTGTCACTGAAACACAGTTGCATTCACTGGCATGGGTGAATCTCGAGCACTTAAAGTGAAAAAGTGAGTCACTGGACAGTATATACCGTATGATTCCATTTGTATGAGATGAACAAAAATAGGCAAAACCAAACATATTGCTTAGGGATGTAAAGAAAATCATGGGTACCCCTCTCAAAGTAGAGAGGGCCACACAAAAAGAGTCAGTGATACTGATCTTGTTCTATTTTTAAAACCTGAATTGTGAAAATAGACACATTCCTTTAATTATTATTTTTAAACTAAAGGCACTCATTTTCACACACTGTTGTACATATATCTCATGATATGTTTCAATATGCAAATTGTATCTATAATATAGGTACACAAATGTGAATCTTATTAACTAATTATGCAAATAACATGAAGCTCAGATGGGTAGAATAGTGGTTAGATATGAAAAGAGAGAAGTACTGATGGTCAGTACTTAAAAGTTTGAAAATATAAATTTAAAATTATGTTAGAAAGTTAATATAATTAGCTGAATATAATAATTCAGAATGAAAATTCATGCCAAATATTGAAGCTTAGAAGAGGTGAAAAAATATAGAGATAATTAGCTCTAAAAACATATTTTAAATGATTAGAGAGTAAATTAACTCTGTCATGGGTTCAAAACCTTTTTACCTTTTCAGAAAAAAAGATTGTAATTTATATGGCATAAAAATATACAGTATCTAATATCTCTTAAAACTTAAATGTTGACTATATTCTACCATCAAAGTTGAATGGAAAAGTGAGAGAAATCCTGGACAAAACACCCTGAGATCAGGCTTCCGTCCTGACTGTTTCTTTCTACCCTCTGGATTTTACAGGAGTCTCTGATCCTCTTTCTTGGGACCTTTGATATGTTACAACGAGAAAATATGGAAGTGACATAACGATACTGGGAAGCACTAAGGACAAATGCTCATCGGTTGCCATGAGCTAAGCTGTCTGGCTGCTTTATGAAGTTTCTCTTTTAACCTTCAAAACAAGCCTGTGAGATGAGTACTATTAGGCCCTTAAGTAAAACTACATTCAATAATTAAATACACACTGAAATGGAAATAATGATAGTTTTCCTAGATGCCCATGAATAAGACTTGCATGGCCCTGCCCCCATGCAGCTTTAAATTCTAGTAGGATGATGGAAAAATAAACACATGAACAAATTTAAAAATTCAGACAGTGTGTTGGAGGCTGCTTCTACTGAGGGTGATGGAGGACTGTCTTTCTGAGAAAGTAGCATACGACCGAGACCAGAACAAAGAGAAGTAACCAGACTCATAAAGATCTGGAGGAGGACTACTGCAAGCAAAGGAACATTCCCACAAAAGACCAAGGAGGAAACAAGCTGGATTTGGCCATGCCTGCCATGAATGAAAAGAGTGAGATTAGGGAGGCAGGCGGAGACTTCCGAGGTCACTTAGATATGTGAATTTTACTCTAATGCACTGAGATTCTAGGCAAATTATTTGATGTATGTTTTAAGTTAGCACTGTGGTTCTTTCTGATAAAAGGAGTATGGAGGACCAGAAACCATTAAGCAGTTACCTTGCAGGATCCCAGGGAAGAGATGACAGTAGCTTGTGCTGGGATGGCAGTCATAAATATCTCAAAAATAAAAACTGGCTTTGAGCTATATCTTGAAGGCAGAGAACAAAGAACTAATTGGACTCCACAGTTCTGGTACCAGAACTACTGCCTGAAGGGAAATTTACTGAGATGGGAAACAACATGGAGAGAAGATTTGAAGAGACAAAAATTGAAGCACACATGAACACAGATGGGAATTTTCCACCCTTTCCTAGTATCTCCAGGAGAGAAATCTGCAGCTTCCTTTAATCATCATCATTGTAGCAGCAGTCAGGAAGAGTAATAGTAGTGTTTCTTGAATGTATTATATACCAGACCCTGTTCTTGATCTTAACCCTAAGATACAGGTACTCTCACCACATTCATTTGATAATAGATAACGAAGCACTGCATTTCTTAACTTGCCCCAGGTCCCAAGGCTAGTAAGTGGCAGAAGCAGGGTTTGAATCTTGCATTTAGACCCGTGGTTCCATTATCTCCACTCCTGTCCACTTCACCACCTGATTTCATGGCTTACTTTCCACAGCCAGAATGCAATTGACCCTAATAGATAATAAAAGGTGAATGATAAAGCTCAGCAGACTTAGCTAACTCCCAACTCTTCTGACCTCCTAAATTATTTTTTATAAACATAGCATCAAAACATTTAAGGTTGCAATTTAGAGATACTTTAGTCCAGAGTGGTCATTCCACACTGTACAGGTGAGCTGTGTCACCAAAAAAAGTTCCTTTAGGAAAATGAGTGAAATAAACCTATCCTTACTAAAATATATCCTAAGTTTTTAATATAATAATGTGTATTCTGAAACTCTGACAGGAATACCAGATATTATATGCTAAAATTATTTGACCAAGAAATCCTTAGGGCTTGTTTTGCATGACAGTAAAAAGCACAATCCATGGACAGTTGGATCAACCCAGCAGACCAGGAACCCCGTGCATTGAGATGAGTGGCATGTCCAAGCCCCAAGGGTAGAATATGAGCTTATGGTTCTGCTGACAGTGAAATTTGATGCCCCCCCAAATTTTATTATGGAACAAGAAAGTACTTCAGAAGTAATATGAAAAATAATTTTTTTCTTCCATAGGTGAAAAAAATCAAGGTTCACAGCCTTAAGTTTGTTCAGCAGCTATAGATGCTTCATACAGTACTTTCCTAATCCCTATGTCTACTCTTTGTTTTGTTTCCCTCAATATCAGGAATTCAGATCCTAAACAGATGCCCCATCACTGCTTGGCCAGGGCCCAAGACTGAACTGCAGGTAGGAACACAGAAAAGGCCTCGAATGTCACCCCTGTGATATCTTCCTTTCTCTCCCCAGCTCAAAATAGGCCTCCTTCAGAGTACTTGTGTCACTGGGCAAATGTGCTTTCACCTGCAGGAAAACCCTGAGTGTTTTTATACAGCCCTACCTTTTAAGGAAAAAGAAGACACAGAATCACAAAAGCAAAGTGGGGATAAGAACCAATTCAAATGGTGGCCCACATTGTCCCACTTTTATAGGTAAGGCAGACGAGTTAGTATTTTATTCTTCCCATTTCTACAAAAGCGATACCAGATAAATCTTTGTCCAAAGGAAACTTAAAAAATAAAAGAAATTACTGGATTTGATTTTTTTAAAGATTTTATTTATTTACCTTTAGAGGGGAAGGGGAGAGGGAGAGAAACATCAGTGTATGGTTGCCTCTCGTGTGTCCCCTGCTGGGAACTGGCCTGCAACTCAGGCATGTGCCCTGACTGGGAATTGAACCGCGATCGTCTGGATCGCCAGCCTGCACTCAATCCACTGAGCTACACCAGCCAGGGCTGATTTTTTTTGAGAGGGAAACATAGATTGGTTGCCTCTTCTACACCCCAGCTGGGGACTTGGCCCGCAGCCCAGGCATGTGTCCTGACCAGGAATTGAACCAGTGATTTTTCAGTCCACAGTCTGGTATTCAATCCACTGAGCTGCATCAGCCAGGGCTGGGTTTGATTTCTTAATGTCATCCTTGAACCCAGATGACTTTGTCCTACTTAAGACTAGTGCTTTCCTATACACACCTTCTGAATGATGAAAACCACTGGTTTTGTGTGCAAAGTAGAGGAAAGGCTGATGAGATAGAGCCAAGAGGTTTGGCATTGAGGTCTCACTTTGCCTCTAATTAGCTGATATAACTGAAGCAAGTCACCAAACTCTAGGATGCTTAAGATTATTAGGGCTGTTATATTCTAAGCCTGTATGTTTTGACTGAGATGATGTTAATATTAACAGCAAAAATCACGTGTTTGATTTAACAGCTAAATTTGATTTAATAGTTACGCTGTGCCCAGCACTATCTTAAGTGCTACTGCACGCTAACACCTTTTTGTTTCAACAATTCTCTTGATATATATTAGGTACTAATATTACCCCAGTCTGACAGATAAAAAAATTAAAACCTAGATTCTTATATGAACGATATAATTCCTTTATTTTAAAACAAGAATACTGATTTTGAAGGACCCTACCATGGCATTTGAATTTTATCCCATACATCAGACATTTGCAAAGTTTCTCAGTTTGCAGCCCTCTTAATGTCAGAATATTTTTTCCCCTGGGATTCTCAACCTAAAGAAATACCTAAGTGCATTCTCTTTGTTAAGTAGTTATATATCTTTGAATAGTTTTGTCCTGAAAACTTAGTAACCATTTCCAAAAATAATACACATAGACTGAAAAAAACTAACATTTTTATTTCATCCTTAAGTAGCCACATCACTTACCAACAGGATCTGCTCAGATATGCTCGGGTGGTCTCTGCAAGTCTTCACGGTGTTTAGACTCCAATTGGACACCATCACCTTCCACTGATGTTTTACCTGTTTTGTGATACTTTGTTTTTGTTTGTTTGTTTTAGAGGAGGGCATTTATTTAATTCATCCCATGGTGTATTCATTTTCTGAGGTGCCTGTACCAAAGTCCCACAAAGTAGGTAGATTGAAACATAAGTTTACCCTTTCACAATTCAGGAAAGCAGAACTCTGAAATGTGATATTTGTTTTTTATCATAGCAACAACTGGAAAACCAGCTTCACAAAATAGGGCATCATCAAAAGGAATGCAGCCCAGCTAATGTTGAAACTGAATACCCCAGGCTGGTATAGAGGGCATTCAATAGATTGATTGATTGATTTCCCCTGAACACTGAAAATACCTCAGCAGACCCCGGTGAGTTCACTGCAGTGCCTTGGGCACTGTAGCATATGGTTTGGGAACCACAGCGCTAATCAGTGAGGAATCATGACAAGTTTTAAAGCAGGAATATGATGTGATTCAGATGTACATCTAAAAAATTCAGTAATCATCAGAGAAATGCAAATTAAAACCTCAATGAGATAGCATCTCACACTGGTCAGAATGGCTATCATCAATAAATCAACAAACAGCCAAGTGCTGGTGGGGATGTGGAGAAAGAGGAACCCTTTTGCACTGTTGGTGGGAATGCTGACTGGTATAGCCACTGTGGAAACCAGCATGGAGATAACTCAAAAAATTTAAAAGGTATCTGCCTTTTGACCCAGTGATCCACTTCTGGGAATATTTTTAAAGGAATCTAAGACACTAATTCAAAAGAACATAAGCACCCCTATGTTCACTGTAGTGTGATTTGCAATTGCCAAGATGTGGAAGCAGCCTGATCAGTAGCTGAGTAGATAAAACTATGGACATTTACACAATGGAATACTACTCAGCTGAAAAAAGAAGAAAATTTAACCTTTTGTAACAGTATGGATGGACCTAGAGAACATTATGCTGAGTGAAATAAGCCAGTCAGAGAAGGACAAATACCGTATAATTTCACTCATATGTAGAATCTAATGAACCAACTGAACTAACAAGCAAAATAGAAATAGACTCACAGATAGAGAACAGATGACAGCTAAGGGGGGGGGCGCAGAGTAAGGGGTGGAGGGACTGAGCAAAAAGGAAAAAGGACTCATGGACATGGGTGTGGTGATTGCAGGGAGGAGGGTGTATAAGGGGACTAAACGGTAGTAGAAATACAGTGGAAAATTATTAAATAAGAAATATATCAAAAGTAAATAAAAATAAAACAATCTCCCTGGCAGCTGGCTAGAGAAGAAAGGAAAGTGCCAAGACTGGAGAGAAAACATGTAATTCAGAAATGGCTTCAGTGTTCCAGAAGTAAATTTTAGATGTTAGTAAATCACTGGAAATCTCTGAAAGCAGCCTCTTTAAATAAAATTAAAAGCAAAGTCACTCATAAAAATATACTATCAGATTATAAATAAGAGTTAAGTGATGGAGGGATAAAAGGAGGATGTGGGCAGAGGTTATTTCAGTGTATTGTTGTGAAATATGCATTACTTTCATTTCTATAAACCATTCCTATTGCACAGTGGCACTTACTAAGTGTTGGAATAGAGGGTGGGCATAGGTATAAAATATAGAAGAGTTTTGATAAATATAGCATTGTTATGTAAAATAGTAAAGCTTAATAAGTTCAAAAGCAAAAAAATATCTAAAAAGAAAATGTAAGGATGGGAAGGGAAAGAAAAGAATTAGAAATTTAAGGAAAGAAGGGAGAGAAAAGAGAAGGAAAGAAGAAAGGAAAGAAAGAAGAGGAAAGGGAGGAGAGAAACTAACGTACTTCATGCTGCCAACTTTATCATTGTTCAACTATTGGTTTGAGTGTAAAATGCATGTCTCAGTTCTCAGGAAAACCAAAGATCTCTTTGCATCTAAAAAGTTGTTCAAGATGGCAAACACATTTCATCTACATGCTATTTTTATTTTTCACTGGATGACTAAGACTGCACGCCTTCTCCTAAAATGGTCTTGCATTTATAAACATAGAAACTGAAAATAAAACTTATGAAAAAATATAACCTTTGAGAAATAAACAATGGAAAGGGGGCAAAGATTTTCTGAGTTTAAATAGGCGTATCAGCTTGCAATATAAGAGAGAGGGAAAATGGAATAAGAGTCCATTAGAAGGGCACATTTATATAAGAGATTTGATAGTAGAGGTCTTTCTAGAAAAGTCTAATATAATTAGCTGGGCTCATCTGCCTCCATGTGCTATTTCCCACATGCAAAGGGGAAATGAAATTTCTAATTAAAAATTATTTTCTCTGTACTCGGAGCTGTAAAGAAGGAAGATATCATTGGCACTGTTCCTCATTTCACGGCTTTTAAAGAGCAAATAAACTCAATAGTGATGAAATATTATTAATTATAAGACAACCAAAAAATAGTAACTTAAATATTAATTTATAAATATTTAAATATATTCTCGCAGGTGGTCAAAACACACTTTCAAAATGCATAAAGCTGTGAGCTGGTTTTCATGGAAGCTCAGAAATGGTATACTGGCCTATTAATGGGATAGTGAATTATTTAATTGAATTTTTATCTCCATTTAGTTATAAAGTATATGCATTTCTTAGCTAATATAAGTTTTTAGTGTCTTCTTTATATTCAAATGCTTTTATTTTTTATTTTTTAATCATTGTCAGGAGCCGACCGGGAGCCGTCCCTTGACACAGTCGGGACGGATGACATGCATCTGCACCGCAGAGGCACCTGTGGCTGGGTTTCCTGTCTGTCTCTCCCTGCATGTTTGGTTTTGCGATTCATAAGTGGTGGGACTTTTAGACACCTGCATCTCAGGGTCAGTGATCTGCATAATTCTAAGGAAGTTGTACAAAATAATTTCCTGGCCAGAGAACAAAGTCCCCCCTAATGAAGTAGGCCCTAAATATCTAAAAGTCGTCAGAGTAACAGCCTCTCCTCTACCTTGGACAGGAATAGAATTAGACAGATAAGAAAAGCAGGACATCAAAAGCTCTATTCATACAGCTAGTTCTAATTGTCTGACTTATGACTCTCCTGGTCAAAATAACCTTTGTTTAACACAACTTCATACCGTGCACCTGCTCCTTTAATGTTATGTAACAATCTCTATAAACATAAAGCTTAAATCAAACTCTGAGAGTCTGGTCAGTCCCACAGAGGCTGGCTGTTCTCCAGCATCCAGCTGGGTGTCTGACTCTTCATTCATCGTCTGTGCTGTCCATCCTTTAGGGACTCTGAACCCTGTCGAGGCTGGACCCCTCGACAAATTGTTGTTATTTTTATACTACTACATTTGTCCCAATTTTCCCCCTTTGCTCTCCTCCGCCCATTCCAACCCCCACTCCCAAAGTCAACCCCACACTGTTGTACATGTTCGTGGGTCATTCATATGTGTTCTTTGATTAATCACTTTCCCTTCTTGCCCCCACTTATCCCTCTCCTTGATCCCATTTAGTCATTGTCAGTCTGTTCCTTATTTCCATGACTCTGGTTCTATTGTGCTGTGTCTATTTTGTTCATTAGATTCCTCTTACAAGTGAGATAAATTGGTATTTGTCTTTTGCTACCTGGCTTATTTCACTTAGCATAATACTCTTCTGTTCCATCTATACTGCCACAAAAGGTAGGAGTTCCTTCTCTTTTTCTGCTACATAGTATTTCATTGTGTAAATGTACCACAGTTTTTTGATCCACACATGTACTAATGGGTACTTAGATGTTTCCAGCATTTGGCTATTACATTGTATATAGTGCCACTCTGAACATAGGGGTGTATAAGTTCTTTCAGATTGGTTGATTTGGGATTCTTAGGGTATGTTTCCAGCAGTGGAAACACTGAGCCAAAAGGCAGTTTCATTTTTAGTTTTCTGAGGAAATCCCATACTGTTTTCCACAGTGGTTGCACCAGTCCGCATTCCCACTAACAGTGCACTAGGGTTCCCTTTTCTCCATACCCTCACTTGTTGCTTGTTGATTTATTAATGATGGCCATTCTAACAGGTGTGAGGTGACACCTCATTGTGATTTTAATTTGCATCTCTCTGATGGCTAGTGATGTTGAGCATCTTTTCATATGTCTATGGGTCATCTGTATGTGCTCCTTACAGATTCTACTTTGTCATAACGTAGAGTGAGGATTTAAGTGTAAGATTTACACAGCTAACCACAACTTAAGATATTTAACTATTCTCAATTGTGCACAGTTAAGTCAAAGCAACTTTCAGCGGCCAAGATGGAGGTGTAGGTAGACACACTGTGCCTCCTCACACAACCAAAATAAGGACAACAACAATTTAGAAACAAAATAACATCCAAAACTGAAAATTGAACTGTATGGAAGTCAGACAACCAAGGAGATAAAACAGACACATTCATCTGTTATAGATGGGTAAGCAGCCAGACAGAGAGTGGTGGAGTCACAGGAAGTGATGATGCTGGGCACAAAAGGCAGCCCAGGCGTGCAAGAGGGTAGCAGGCAGACCCTGAGTGCGCAGGCGGCTGCTGGCAGACCCTAGGTGCAGCATGGCAATTGTGAAGCACGGCACTGCATGCAAAGTGGCTGGCTGACTGGGCCGGTCCCATATTCACATGCAGATAAACCAGGCAAAACTGGGGGAGAGACAGACCTCACAAGCCAGGGTCACAGAATGGGGAAATAAAGCCCCAGAACACCGATTGTAAACACTGGGGGGGGGGGGACGGGGGGTTGAGGCACAGGGAGAGACTCCAAGCCTCACAGGAGAGTTTGTTGGAGAAACCCACAGGGTCCTAGAGCATACACAAGCCCATTCACATGGGAATCAGCACCAGAAAGGCCCAGTTTCCTTGGGGGAAGTGGTGGAGGTGACTGTGATCTGGCAGAGAGCAGAGCAAGCGCCATTGTTACCTCTTGGATCCCACCCCCACATACAGCACCACAACCCAGCATCTGGGTTGCCCCGCCCTGATGAACACTTATGGCTCCACTCCTCACTACATAACAGGTGTGACAAGACAAAAAAAATGGCCCAAACGGAAGAACAGATCAAAGCTCCACAACAAATACAACTAAGCAATGAACAGATAGCCAACTGATCAGATGCGCAGTTCAAAGCACTGGTTGTCAGGATGCTCACAGAATTGGTTGAATTTGGTTGCAAATTAGATGAAAAAATGAAGGCTATGCTAAGTGAAATAAAGGAAAATGTATAGGGAACCAATAGTGATGGGAAGGAAATTGGGACTCAAATCAGTGCAGTGGACCAGAAGGAAGAAAGAAACAACCAAACAGAAAAGAATGAAGAAACAAGAATTTTAAAAAAATTAGGAGAGGCTTAGGAACCTCCAAAACATCTTTAAATGTTCCAATATCTGAATTATAGGGGTACCAGAAGAGGAAGAAGAAGAACAACAAGTGGAAAACTTATTTGAACAAATAATAAAAGAGAACTTCCCCAATCTGGCAAAGGAAATATAGTTCCAGGAAGTCCAGGAAGCTCAGAGAGTCCCAAAGAAGGTGGACCCAAAGAGGAACACATAAAGGCACATCATAATTACATTAGCCAAGATTAAAGATAAGGAGAGAATCTTAAAAGCAGCAAGAAATAAAGAGACAGTAACCTACAAAGGAGTTCCCATCAGATTGTCAGCTGATTTCTCAAAAGAGACCTTGCAGGCAAGAAGGGGCTGGAAAGAAGTATTCCAGGTCATGAAAGGCAAGGACCTACAGCCAAGATTGCTCTATCCAGCAAAGCTTTCATTTAGAATGGAAGGGCAGATAAAGTGCTTCTCAGATAAGGTCAAGTTAAAGGAGTTCATCATCACCAAGCCCTTATTTTATGAACTGTTAAAGGGACTTATCTAACGAAAAGATGAAAAACATGTATAGTAAAATGACAGCAAACTCACAATTACTATCAACCACACCTAAAACAAAAACAGAAATAAACTAAGCAAAAAAACTAGAACAGAAACAGAATCACAGAAATGGAGGTCACATGGAGGGTTAGCAACAGGGGAGTGGGAGGAGGAGAGAGGGGAAAGGGTACAGAGAATAAGTAGCATAGATGGTAGGTAGAAAATAAACCCTCCCAGGGGGAGGGCAAGAATAGTATGGGAAATGTAAAAGCTAAAGAATTTATATGACACATGGACATGAACTAAATGGGGGGAATGTGGGTGGGAGAGGTGTGCAGGGTAGAGGGGAATGAAGGGGGAAAATAAGACAACTGTAATGGCATAATCGATAAAATACATTTTTAACAAAGCAATTTCCAGAATAATGACTACAGCAGAGCTTTTGTTTATATGTTTGTTTTTAAAGATGATATTTATATAAGAGCTTAAATATAATTCTAGGGAGGAGTTTTCTCACATTTCCCAGTTTAGAATCCTTAACTCATTGTCAGTCTTTACAATCTAGAAGTTCATTATTAAGAAAAGCCTCTTCCAGTCAGGACAGTCAAGTAGGCAAATACTGTGCTCACCCCCTCCCATGACCACATCTAAATTACAACTAAATTATAAAACAACCACCCTTGAGAACCATCTGAACACTAGCTGAAAAGAATTCCTATAAATAAAGACATAAAGAAAAAGCCACGACGGGACTGTGGAGGGGTGGAGACACAAAACAGGTGGTCCCACACCCACATGTGGTGATTAACAACTGGAGGGTATATCTTGGCCATGGAGGTATCACATAAGGAGCCAAGATGCCAACCCTATGCCAGACTCCCCAACCCAGACCATGAATACCAGATAGAGGAATCCCCACAACACCTGGCTGTGAAAATCAACAGAGCTTCCATCCAGGTGAGACAGAGGGCTACTCCAGTCCCAGGCATTTCTTTTAAAGGGCCCATACATGGACTTACATGCTGATGGACTCACTCACTCTGAGCTCCAGTGCTGGAGCAGAAGCTCAGAAAGCTACAGGGACATATGAAGAGGAACAGAATGGTCTGGCTTCAGGGCAAGGGCTGGAGGAGCAACTCTCTTGGGACTAAAGGGCTTGCAGGTGCCATCCTTCCTTGGTTGAGCCTGCCTCCCACCCACCCAACCTGCAGAAACAGTCTCCAAATCTGAGTCTTCCTCAAATTTACCTCACCCTGAAGATTCCCTGAGAACTTGCCCCACCCAACTTGTGCACAAGCTAGAATCTGTTTCAGCCCACACTATGAACTTACCTAAAGTATAAGGAAAAACCCCACACACTCCAAACAAAAAGAAGCTGGCATTAGAGTGCCCTGTACCCCTTCCTAAGTGCTTTGTAGCCTGACTTTAGCAGCAGCCAACTTCAGTTTACAGCACAGCTTCTCTCGTGCACTTTGAAGCCTAGCACAAGCAGATACCAAATACAGATCACTTGGTAGCTCCTACCAGGTGGCCCAGGCTGGGCACAGGCAGCAGCTGACCAGGGCTTACACCACAGCTCCTCCCAAGAGGCACTAAAACCAATATACCTGGAAGCTGGTTTCAGACCACGCCAGAGCACCACCCAATTAACTGAACAAACAACAGATCCACGGTTGGGGGCGTCTTGGCAGGCATCAAATCTCTACTACAGCAAATCTCACTCCATGGGATCAGCCCCCACACAACAGCTCACCTGTCATGACCACTCTCACAGCTAGTCACCCTGAAGGTTAATTCTACCCACTGACATGCCAACAGCAATCAAGACAACTACAAGTCTGGGGCACATACAATCCACACAGAGGACACCCCTGGAGCACAGTTTCGTCGACCAAAGAGACTGCAGCACTGGGCCCCAAAGGACACCTACTACATGAATGCCACCTTACCAAGACTAGAAGTCCTAGCAGATCTACCTCATACATAGAAACAAACACAGGGAGACAAGCATAGTGAGAAGACAAAGAAACATGTATCAAATGAAAGAATAGGACAAAACTCAAGAAGAAAAAAAACACTAAATAAAATAGGGGCAAGGAATATACCAGATACAGTGTTCAAAACACTGGTTAAAAGGATAGTCATCAGGGAAAAAATAAATGAAGTCAATGAGAAGTCACACAGAGATCAAAACCACAACAAAGAACCAGTCAGAAGTGAAGTATACACTAGATGAAATCTAAAGCAGGCTAGCAAAGCAAAGCATCAAATCAGCGATCTGAAAGACAAAGTAGTGGTAAACAATAAATTGGAACAGCAAAAAGGAAAATGAATTTTAAGAATGGGGATAGTTTAAGGGACCTCTAGGACAAGACCAAATGTAACAACACCCACATCAAAAGAAGAGAGGGAGCAAGGCACTGAAACCCTGTCTAAAAAAACAATGACTGGAAACTTCCCTAACCTAATGAAAGAGAAAGAAACACAAGTTCAAGAAGCACAAAGTTGCAGACAATATTAAACCAAAGAGACCCACACCAAGACACAACATGATTAAAATGCCAAAGGTTAAAGACAAGAAGAATCATAAAAGTAGCAAGAGAAAAGCAGTTATCTACAAGAGAGCTACCTTAAGACTGTAAGCTGATTTCTCAACAGAACTTTTCCAGGACAGAATGGATTGGTTTGAAATATTCAAGGTAATTAAAAATAAAAAATTGCAATCAAACTTTACCCAGCAAACCTATCATTTAGAATCAAAGGGGACATAAAAAACTTCCCAGACAAGGAAAAGCTAAAACAGGTGCCTCACCACCAAACCAATCTTACAAGAAATGTTAAAGGGACTTTGCTAAGGATTAAAAAAAGTAAAAAATATGAATAATAAAATGGTAGTAAGTACATGTCTATCAATGGGTACTTTAAAGGTAAATGGATTAACATACACTAACTCTAATGAAAAAACATATATAGTGGCTGAACAGATAAGACAGCAAGACCCATACATACCCTGCCTACAAGCAACGCACTTTAGATCAAAAGACACATAAATAAAAAGTAAAGTGATGGAAAAGATATTTCATGGAAACAGAAATGAAAACAAAAGCTGGGGTAGCAATACTTATATTAGACTAAACAGACTTTAAAGCAAAGTCTACAGCAAAGCACAAACAAGAACATTTCATATAGAATAGCCAAAATATGGAAGTAACCTAAGTGTTCAGTGACAGACAATTAGATAAAGATACGTGCTACATATAAAAAATGGAATATTACTTGGCCATAGGAAAAGATGAAAGCTTGCCATTTGCAACAACATGGATGGACCTAGAGAGCGTTATGCTAAGTGAAATAAGTCAGACAGAGAAAGACAAATACCAAATCATGTCAATTACATGTGGAGTCTAAAGAACAGAATACATGAACAAACAAAACAAAGTCATCGATACAGAAAAGAAACTGGTGGTTGTCAGATGGGAAGGGGTTTGGGAGACGGGTGAAAAGGGTGAAAGGATTAAGAAGTGCAAATTGGCAGTAACAAAATAGTCATGGGAATGTAAAATACAGCATAGAAAATATAGTCAATAATATTGTAATAACTATGAATGATGCCAGGTAGGTACTACACCTATCAGAGGTTATCACTTCATAAGGTACATAAATGTCTAACCACTAGTTAGATTAATATAGTATTGAATGTTGACTGTGATTGAGATTTTTTTAATTATAAAAAGCTTTGATAGTTTCTTCTAAATTGCACAATCAATTCTTAGGTGACACACAGTAGTTCAAAGACAATTTTTTATGAAATAGAAAAAAGCACCTAAAGTCAATGATGTTCCCCCAAAAGATACATGGAATTTCACAGCTTATAAGGGTCCATGCTATTAACTCAGTTTCTCCAGATAAGATTGAGCCCTCCGTCATGTCTGAAGAAGCACCTTGAAAGTCAATTCAATGTGATTAATTCATATTCAACAGGTAATTAGTACAAGATTCTACACTACCAAACTGAGGCTCCATTTTACCATGTTATTGCTCCATCACCATCCAATGAATATGTACAGGTACTTCCTGTAAATACAACACTGTACAGTACAAAAAGAAATCCAGGAAAACAGAATACCTGCCCCCAGGGGACTGTCTCAGGGCAACAAAGGCCAAAAAGGTTTTTAGATTACTTTTGACATCAGATTAGATGTAAGAGATTATATTTTACTCATCTTTGTCCTCCCTGGGATGTGCAGCCCTGCTCACAGGTTGCTTGGGGTCCTGAGTGGTAGGTACCATGAGTAATTTTTTACTTTATGGATAGGACAAAGCATGAGAATGGAAATCTTTCTATTTCTAAAATCATTTCCAGAAGCACAAACTGATGTTTTCTATGTTGATCACTATTATGTTGAACCCCCAAGAGTCACTGAATTTATGCCAAACTATTGTGCTCAGTTGTTCTCAAAATCACTTATTTACACATAGTTTCAAAGCCACATACTGAGTTAATATATAAGGGGAATCAGGCTAAAATTTTATAGTTTATGGGAAAACCAAATATTAAAATATGCTAACCACTTTCTGGTTACCCATTTTCTATGAAATATCTCTTCTAGAAATATTACTACTTTCAAATATCACTTGCTGGTCATGTGATGAAGAGATTGTAAAGAGATGGTTTTTGTGTTTGGCATTAGGTTGAAGGAAAGGGACCTAGTTTTTAATTAAAGTTTGGCCATATGCTGGTTGCTTCTTTATAAAGTACTTCATTATTATAAGAACTACATATCTAATAAAGATTAAATAAAACATCACATACATATGACCTATTAGTATAGTACTTGGCATATAAGATCCTTTGTAAATAGTAACTCCTTTTATGTTTCTGTGGAAACATGGATTTACCCTCAGAGGGCTTTCTCAATAGTTAGGAAATCTGATCAGTTATTCTCCCTAACAGTGGTTCATTGAATGGAGCTTATTGAAATAGCTTTTGTGTTTATGCCCATCTTCATCCTGAATCATTAGAGATAATTGCCATCACATTGAGAATAAGAGAGCAAACTCCAAATGTCTATATACAACATATATATATATGAGTTAGTGTCACAAATCAACTCCTACACTGTAGGTCCTTTGTTTTCTATGAAATTATAGTTTCAAAAACTAGACAGTTAAAAAATAAACATTCATTATTTAAATCTCACAGAATAGGTCATTGCAGAAATTTTTAATATGTCCAGAATCATAGAAATCTGCCAATAAATATTAGTGAATTTCTTATGCATTATTGTTACCTATTGTTCCATTTTTTGATCAAATGGAAAGGCTAGCAGACTATTTGAGTAAGTAAAGGTACATAATTAATATGTAAAGAAAATGACATATTTTCTGGAACAATAATGGAAAAAACCAATACGCAAGATCTGCAACATATTCAAGGTAGATGCAGACAAACTCATAGATGGAGAGCTGGATGACAGCTAAGGTTAGGGGATGGAGGGATAGAGCAAAGAGGGAAAAGTACTCATGGACATGGACCACAGTGTGGCGATTGTTGGGAGAGAGGGGTATAAGGGGACTAGATGGTAATGGGAAAAAGTACAATAAAGATTCAATAAAAAATAAATTAGTGATAGCAAATAATTCTGAAACATTATTTAATGCCATTTTCCTTTCATTCTTGCTAACTCTTAGTCTATACTCCTCAAAGTTAAAGTATCCATTAGTTCAAAAGAAAGGAAGAATCTAGCAGAAAAAAATATAATATTCTACATTTAATTTCTAAAATAGGTTCTTCCTGCCCTGGCTGGTGTAGCTCAGTGGATTGAGAGCGGGCCTGCGAACCACATGATCGCGGTTCGATTCCCAGTCAGGGCACATGCCTGGGTTGCAGGCCAGTTCCCAGCTGGGAACTCACGAAAGGCAACTGTACCTTGATATTTCTATCCCTCTCTCCTTCCCTTCCCCTCTAAAGATACATAAATAAAATCTTAAATAAAATAAAATAAAATAGGTTCTTCGTGTCTATTTCAGAGACAATGCTATGAGACCCCCGGCCTTTATTTGGAAGAGCCACATGTTGAGAGGATGGGATCATGAGGCCCAAAGAGTCAAAGTTGGAAGGCTTGGCACACAAACACTCAAGGTAACTGCAGAATATGGAATAAAGATATTTTTATTTTAAATGATTTTTAAAAGCCCTTGCTAGCTCTACTGCACAATGAAGAGATTGGAAAGAGATAGAAGTCTAGCATTAAAACACAATCTGGATCACTGAGAAAGGCCTGGGATGAAGATGAGGGCCCAAGAGAAAATTGTATCAACTCTAGATAGACTGGAACGTAATCTGAAATAGAGGGAACCTGTGCCCTGGTTCATATTTGGGGTTCTGAGAGGAGAATGCTGGGTGGTCATCGTGAAGCTGAACTAGACATGTGCAGAGTCTCTGAACCTTGAGGCCTGAGGCCACCCCAGACTCCAGGGACACGAGCAGTGAGTGGTGACCAATGCTCAGACAAGAGTAAATCCAGTTACCTCACTCACAGTGGACATCCTGAACACTCCATCCCATCTCAACTCTCCACCATGGTGTTAGGTGAGCTTCCTCCTCTTTCCCAAAAGAAGGGAAGGGAAGGGGAGTAGGAGAAAAGGATTCTGGACTCATTGTCTTATACTGAGATTAAATTGTATCAAGGGAAAAAATAAATTATTTTGAAAAAGTAAGACCAAGTTTATTTTCTCACCATAATGGGAGCTCATAACCACGTTTAATTACAGAAAACAAAGTCAAATTTTTACGTATTTTCATCCTGCAGAGTAAATTCTAATGGATTACAGTTTTTCCCCTTGTTATTTGAACACTGGCAGAACAGAGAAGCAAAAGTACTCAATAAGGCCCTGGCTGGTATAGCTCAGTGGATTGAGCGCGGGCCTGCGAACCAGAGGATCGCGGTTCGATTCCCAGTCAGGGTACATGCCTGGGTTGCAGGCCGGTTCCCTGCAGGCCAACTCCCAGCAGGGGAGGCATGAAAGGCAACCATACATTGATGTTTCTCTCCCTCTCCTTCCCCTCTAAAGATAAATAAAATCTTAAAAAAAATACTCAATAAGAACCTCAAGATAAAGAAGTAAAAAGTTGGCAAGAACTCAGAGTGGACTCGGGTAACACACGTGGGGGCTCATCCTCATTATGGTGGTCACGATCCCACGCATCCCTTAGCACATCAATGTTTCTAAGTTTTAAGCTCATTACTGGAAAGAAAAAGTGAGCTTCCCGGGCGGGAGAGAGATGAATGGTTAACCCTATAGGAGAACACTCATCCCTTACCCACAACTAGGCAAAATGAAATCTAAGAGCAATGTTTGTCTCATTAGCGTATTAAAATATAAAGGTACACATGAAAAAATTCCATGATCAAAGCCACAGAAGAAAAGATTGAATATAAACATGTTCATATTATTTTCAACAGGTTTTTAACAGAAGTACTTAAGGAAAATAAAACTATGCTTTATGTCCATTGTTGCAATGATTATTCAAGGTTTGTTACTGTGTATTATAACCCTCCCCAAATAAACTGTTCTCAGACTTATACAAAAGCACATGTAACATAAACATGCCTATTAATACCGAGACGCACACATCTTGGGGACTAATGGGGAAACTTCCTAACTTGAAGAAACTGCACAGATAATTGATGTAACAAATTAAGCTTACTGTGCTTAAAATAAATCATCTACATACCTATACATAGGTATATAATGGTGTTACATTATATAGTAACAAAGTTATATTGTAGCTTGGATAAATTAACATTACCAAGATAAGAGTAACTAGAACTCTCCAGTATAATTTTGATTTTGGCTTTGGTTTTCACATAGACTTTATTTCTTTCAAACTAGTGCTGACCTTGGAAAACTGCAGTCTGTCCTCATCGTGCTCAATGGAGGGTAAAGTCCCAACTCTTTTTGTTCAGTGAGATGAGAAGTCTGCATCTGTAGGACTGGCTTAAGTGAGAAACAAACACAGTCTCATGAGGTGTCAGCCACATGATAATTAGAGTAAAAATATACGAACCTAAAGAAAATCCAATCTAACATTTATTGTGAAGGTAATCCTTTCCCAAAATCAAGTTCCATGTTTTAATGAAGCCTAAATGAATTATTCCCAAGGCCTCACATTGAAAATGGTGCCAAATAAACAGATCCTGCCACCACATAACTATGAAACATGGTACTGAAAATTAAATCAGCAATTATGTTCACAAAAGTTATTCTTCAGAGCAGGGGCCTGGCCTACAGTGTTCTCTCTTGAGGCAAACTTAATACTTCAGCATAAAGTGCAAAAGTGATGTAGACACGGAGTGAGTTCATGTGTACACAGAATGGAGTTCTATGTGATTTATGCAGTTTGGTTCTGTGGTTTGAATGAGTCCCTAGTGTTGATCATGATGACCTCTCCCACATTTAGGATTCCAAGAGCTTCTTCCACACCATCATTGTCACACACACACAAAAACCTGTTCAACTTATAGAGAGAGCACTTTTGTGTAGGAATTGTGCTGGGGACTTGGCCTTCCTTATTTCATTTGATCCTCGCAATATCCTTGTGAGACAGAGGTGAGTCATTTTACAGATAAGAAGTGAGGAAAGAAGGGGAAGGGGAGGGGGGCTGATCCACCCACACGTGTGAATGATGTGGACAACAGGATGGCGATTGTGGGAGTGGTGGGAGTGGGGGGAGGGGGCGGCGAAGGGCAGGAGGAGAGCAACGGGGGGAAATGGGACAACTGTAGGAGGACAGCAATATAAAGAAAAAAAGAAAAGAAAACTGAGGTGGAAGACAACGAGTAATTTGTCCAAACCCACTCAGTGATGAGACTCCAGATATGCCTGTGAAGGCCTTGCTCTTCTTGTTACACCAGCAAGAAACAGGTGAACATTTGGTGCAGTGAGAAAAACAAGACATGTTTTAAAATGTTTAATTATAATTAAAATACACTCAGAATGCTGTGGGATCAGAGGAAGGCCAAGAACCAAAACAAGAACCAGGACCTGAAAGCTGCTAGGATACACTGAGCTGGAGGATGCACTGAGGCTGGTAAAAATGACCTTCCAGGAACGGTGAGCCTCATTAAATGACTGGATTTAGTATTCCCAGGGAGTATGATGCAGAAACTGCCCACCTAGATCTGATTTATGTTTGGCTTTTTCTCTAATTTAACGTCCTGGTAAATAAAATTTTAGAAAACTGTGAAAAATAACAGCAAAGATCAAGCTCTCTGAAACTGACTGATGCAGTCAGAAGTGATTAAAGTGACAAATTTTGATATAAATATTATATAGTTTGCTTCTACACAATTAAATTTCCACGTAATTTAATGGGCTCCATGGCAACAAAAAGCACAACTCCCCCAAATACTTTAATGTGTAGAGAAGGTTCACAGTGAATGTAAGGGTTATTATTTAGCCTATTAGGAATGCCCCAGTCAATGAAGTAAGTAGCTACCAGCTGAGCTCGGAGAAAAGGCAACCTCTTCCCACCGCAGCCACAGCATCAGGAGTGCACACCGCAATCATCAAGAGCAGTGGTTTCCAAAGTGTCAGCCCAGAACCAGCAGCGTCAGCGTCACCTGGAACTTCTTGGAAATGCAAATGGCTGGGCCTCTCAAGCCAGATGTATTTTAATCATAAACTCTAGGGTGGGACCCAGCAATCTTCCACAAACTTTCCAGGTGATCCTGATGCAGGCCAACCCTGGAGAACCACTGATCTGGGGAGATTTTAAAAATATGACCGTCCCAGGCTCCCCCCTGGAGCATCAGATTCAATTAGTCTGGAGTGGAACCCTGGCATTCCACCTCCCACCCAAAGGCACCTAGGATTTTCTAATGTCTCAGCCACTGCTTTTGAGAACCGCTGGCCTATTTTCTTTTATGGTTTGTTCCAAATGATACTAGTATACCTATTATTCCTTCCAGAAAAATACGACAGAAAAAAAAATATCTGGCTGACCTGAACATAGCAATGTTTTCCCTCTCTCAGTAATTCTGATCTCCAGAGAGTTCAGTGACTGGGTCCATGCCTGACAGATGGCAGCTCCAGTAACTAACGTCATAAGAAGAAGGAAATCATAAACAGCCTCCTGGATGAACCTCGTGATTCGACTGTCTTAGAAAATCACAGCAGATACATAGAGACAAGAAAAAGACACCACACTTTCCACCAGACAATCCACGCACACATGTTTGGTATATGAGGTCTGGGCCCTGAGATTCACCAATCGCCCTCCCTGCCAACAACTGGGGAGTTGGGAAGTGCAGAAACAGCTGTCATTGATTTCCATGGAAACTTACGGGAAAAGCAGCTCAGGTGGCTCCTAAAAGTGCCAATTGATAGAACTCGAAGATTACTGCTGGCTCCGTGGACGAGTGCTGTGTAATTTATATTCAACATTGGTGTTTTATTCTAACCAGCACAGTAACAAATATTGAGTTTTTATTTTATTTATTTTAAGATTTTATTGATTGATTGATTTTAGGCAGAGGGGAAGGGTGGAAGAAAGAGACGGAGAGAAACATCAAAGTGTGGTTGTCTCTCACATGCCCCCTCCTGGGGACCTGCCCTACAACCCAGGCATGTGCCCTGACTGGGAATCGAACCTTGATCCTTTGGTTCTCAGGTCTGCACTCAATCCACTGAGCCACACCAGCCAGGGCACATTAACAAATATTTAAAGAACATCATTGTCCACTAATTCAGAGACAAAGGGTACAAAAACGAAGTCATTGGGAAAATAAGAGTTAAAGACCTAAGACCTAAGGATCCAAAATGTGGTTTGCACTCAGCATCGCCTGGAAACTTGTTAGAAATGCAGATTCTCAGGCCCCACCCCATAGCTCTGGAGCTGTGGCTGTGGAACAGCAATGTTTCAGCAAATCCTCCAGGTGGTTCTCATATTCACTCTCTAGATGTGATGTTCGTTCCCTTGTCTAGTCAGCCAAAGAAGAACATACTTTGTTCCCACAACTTCTGCCCAAGAACGAACCTGGAGAAAAAGTCATGTGGTAGATTAAGTGAGCTGTTTAGATCACGGGGCTGACAAGAGGCAGAGGTGGTCTCCACGGTAACAAGCCAAGTATGGGTCAACAATGCAAAGATATGTTCCAAGCCTCAGACTCCAGTGGTGTTGGCCCATTTGTTCCTATAGGTATCATTTCACCAACCTCTGTCAGAAACTATGGAACCTACCCTGACCAGGGAAGAGTTGATTTAATGTTACTATATAGAGCAACTCATCACGTCCTTTTGGCCAATAGTCTAATTGGCCATGTGCCTTAACTCTAGTGTCTTGACCTTATTTTAGAGACCAGACATTTTGGGTACTTGAATCTTCCCACCCTATTTTACAACCAATGACTGACTATTGTTCAAATGATTCCACAAGGTTAATGGATATGGGGCCTCGGTAAGTTTACTTTACACCCAAGAATACGAACCCCCACCCTGCCAGCCAGATTTAGTCTCTGAGCAAGAAAAACCCACAGACGTATGTTCTTCTGCTTGAAATGTTGATGTGCACTGAGTTTTTTAAATATTGGGGTTTCAATATTTAAATATTGAGTGACTCTACATGCAAATCTGAATCTGTCCTCATCTGCTGTATCCCCAAATATGTCTGGGTCTGCATTCCTGCGTGACGAAGAGCAGCTGTCATTAGCGTGGCCAACACAAGTTAATTGTCCTGTGTTATCACCCCAGTGCAGCAATTTTCAACCTTTTCACCTCATGGCACACACAGATTAATGACTAAAATTCTGTGGCACACAGAAAAATACATTTTTTGCCGATCTGACAAAAAAATAGATGCAATTTTGATTTTACTCAGACTGCAACAGCTGTTGTTGTGTTGGCTGTTTTCATTTTCTAGTTGGACAGTCGAAGGGAAAAGAAGTCAGTGCTCCTGACTAAATAGTCAGCTACTGCATGTTTTCAAGATTCTTGTGGCTAACCAGTTGAAAACCACTACCCTAGTGCTATATTTATATATGTTAATGTAGAAACTAAAATACACCTGTGCCAAGTATCTATTAAAGTTGGGCAAACAAGAGTTAGACACCAATGGCCACATGTTTTTAAAATGATGCAGGAAGCCCTNTTAGCGTGGCCAACACAAGTTAATTGTCCTGTGTTATCACCCCAGTGCAGCAATTTTCAACCTTTTCACCTCATGGCACACACAGATTAATGACTAAAATTCTGTGGCACACAGAAAAATACATTTTTTGCCGATCTGACAAAAAAATAGATGCAATTTTGATTTTACTCAGACTGCAACAGCTGTTGTTGTGTTGGCTGTTTTCATTTTCTAGTTGGACAGTCGAAGGGAAAAGAAGTCAGTGCTCCTGACTAAATAGTCAGCTACTGCATGTTTTCAAGATTCATGTGGCTAACCAGTTGAAAACCACTACCCTAGTGCTATATTTATATATGTTAATGTAGAAACTAAAATACACCTGTGCCAAGTATCAAAGTTGGGCAAACAAGAGTTAGACACCAATGGCCACATGTTTTTAAAATGATGCAGGAAGCCCTGGCTGGTGTAGCTCAGTGGATTGAGCGCGGGCCTGTGAAGCAAAGGATCGCGGTTTGATTCCCAGTCAGGGCACACGCCTGGGTTGCAGGCCAGTTCCCAGTGGGGGACACATGAGAGGCAACCACACATTGATGTTTCTCTCCCTCTCTCCTTCCCTTCCCCTCTCTCTGAAAATAATAAAATATAATAAATAAATAAAATAATGCAGGAAAGCATGTATTTTGAAGGAGCACAAACCACCCCTACACATTAAATACGTTTTAAGCAAAGTATGTGCTTTGAAAAAATACCACTGACGACACTATTATGAAAAAATACCTGGACAGCTTCACTTATTTGCACTACCTATCAGGACATTTTTGGGTAACCTCTATTTTTATTTGCTACCTCCATTTATGAAATAACTATTTTGAACCATTGATATTTCGATAAGGCACTGATTCGCAACATTAGCTGCATATTGGTGTCTCTTGGGCAGATTTAAACATAGCCCCAGAGATTATATTTTAATTGTTCTGTCATGGCCTGAAGGTCAGAAATTTGAAGCATCACTCTAAGGTGATGCTGACACACAGTAAGGGTTCAGAGTCTTTCTACAAAATCGCTCTATGTGGGAAGGATATAAAATGTGAGCTCTCGGGTTAGGTTTACAAGTTTTAAAAAGCGAGTATCACCCTGCTTTCTTTCTTCCCACAGGTGGTCTTCTTAGGCCGCCTGTTCTTCACACCTGTATCTTTTTTATAATCAGGACTTACTTTATATGTATACCAGAATTGTGTTTCTGTGTGGAAATTTCTTTATGAAATTATGGGTCATTACTGGCTGGGATGTTTCTTTGCAATTTTCTGTAGCTGCAAGAACATCTGAGAAAAGTAATTTATGTACACTGAATTTTCCCAGTCTGCCTTGAGAGATGATAGTCTAATCCTCTTGTAGGGTTTAATAGTCATCATTACTAAAAAGGCTGTTTGACTGTCACACATAAATATACTGTTTTAAGGGCATAGTATCTCAAGCAAAAATGCAAGAGAGAAATACTCTTGCTTTGCTCCTTGCTAACTATTACGCTAACAATACGCTTATTTGTTTGGTTATAGTTTGGAATGTGAGCGGGAAAAAAACATTTTGACTACTGAGATCAAATCATAATTCCTAGTATAAATTTTGGACTGAAAAGAAAGTCCCTACAGACTTCTTAACTTTCTGTAATATAAGCGGACCATTTCTCCCTTCTTACATGAGCTCTTGCTTGCCCTGCAGCAAACGTCTGAAACTGGCCTCCAGAGCCTCCATTTATATGACTGGTACCGCTCACAGAGAATTCCTGCCTGAATTGGATGAGGAACATCCCTACGGACATTTTGTTATTTTCCTGCCCTTCTCTGTTTGAGATTCTTATAATGGACAAACGCAGTCAATATACAAAGTTTTTCTTCATTTCTCAGCTTAAGTTTGTTGTTTTTATATTTAAAAAGTCAAATAAATTTGGGAAACAGTAGGTAACATAAATTTGCTATTCTAATATAACTACCTCTATGTCTTTATATTTCTTTCCATATATATAGTTTTAAAAACCCTTGAAGTACCTGCTCAAGGATATTTCCATATTCTCCTGACTTTATCAGTTACTGTCTATAAAAGTATTCCTCTGGCATTACTACAAAACATAATTTAACTAACACTTCACATCCTGGTCACTATTCAGTTTGCTTTTAAATTTTTAACAGAATAAATACTGCTGTGCTGGGCATGTTATTTACTTATACACCTAAAGATTTTAGCTTTTTCTCATTTGGATTAACCTGTAATGCCAAACTGGGATTTCTGAGTCAAAGGCCATGAACATTTCTGTAAATATTAATAATCTTTGAACTTAGTTTTATGTGTATGGACTGAAGCAATATAGATACTTTATTGCAATGGCCTGGAACTGAACTCTCAATATCTTCGAGGTATGCCTGTATATAGTGGTTTTATGACAACCTTATAAGAGAAGCTATTTCCTTCTTCCTTACTTTTTATTTTTACTTTTTACCATTGTTCTTTATTTTTTCTAGTATAACAGGTGCTTTACTCTTTCCCTATTTTTATTTTTATTTACCAACATAGCTCCTCTTTTGTGAATTTTATGTTTGACTTGGCCTTTTATCTACCTAATCAAATGCTTTTCACACCAAGTTAAATAATAATGTTTTAAAATAATAATAATAATTATTATTATACACTAATTTAAGTATATTGTCTTTTAAAGTATCATGCATATTTGTTCTTAATATCTTTGAGTATTAGTTAATCACTTAATTATTTTGGTTCCTTGGGGTACATAACTTTTAAAATTTTTTATATAATTATATTTGTTGAACTTCTAGACTTCTCGCAATTTTAAATTTAGATTAGTTTTTCATGTAATGAGATGATAAATATTCTATTTTTTCTCACTTATTTACGTATTTATTATAATTTAATTCTTTGGAAATCATTGTAGTAAAATGTGCATTGAACTAAATTTGCCCTGGAAACTTCCAACAATTTATTTAAAACAATTTATTTCAGATAGTTCATCTTGCCTCTTTTCAGGCTGTTGGGAGCAGTGTATGCATTATACTTTGGTTTATTCAGTGCTCATTTTTTCTTTTCCAAGAATTCATGTCTTCTCTTAGATAAAAGCAGCATTTTAAAGATCTTGGATGCACTGACATATATATATAAAATGTAGTTTTCCCACCAAAAGTATATCTACTTACACTAGCTTTTTATTATCTCAGTAAAAGTTTCATAAGAAATGCACATTTCCTTTGCACTTTGTTTTTTAGATATTTCATATGCATCTGCTGCTATTAGGAATTGCTTTTTCCATTATCTTTTCTAAATGATATTTTTAGTAAGAAATTTTTTTATCACCTAATGATTTATCTTGTATTTATCTACTTTACTGAAGCTTTTTATTAGAAGTTGTTTTTAATTACTATAAAATTTCCTGGCTATTATAATACTGATATTTTGGGGTCAATATTATATCACACTTGTCAAAACATCAAACATATTATGTTAAAAATAATATGATAATCATTTTTATATTTTATAAAAACAGAAATGTTTGTAGCTAGGCATAATTAACATATTGCTTTGGAATACAGATGTTAACTATATCAAGAAAGTAGCTTGATATTTATATTCTGAGTGACTTTATCAATTTTTGTTAATACATATTAAAATTTTTTCTTCTCTATTAACATAACCCTATTGGTTTCTACTAATTTGTAATTTAAATCTCTTTCATTAATGAATTTACTGATATTGAACAAATTATAGAGTAAGTCTGAGTTGTTCGAGTAGGACTATTCCCTTATCATATTGTTTAATCTAACTTTTCTACTTTAGATTTTTATGTATCCAAAGTGGCACTAATCATCATGTTTTAGGTTATGATTCTCCCTTAAAACTATTTTTATCTTCCCTGGCCAGGTGGCTCAATTGGTTGGAGCATTGTCCCACACACCAAAAAGTTTGTGGCTTCATTCCCTGGTCAGGGCAGGAATGGGAGGCAACTGATCAATGTTTCTCTCCCACATTGATGTTTCTCTCTATATAAAATCAGCCCTGGCTGGTGTGGCTCGGTGGATTGAGTGCGGGCCTGCGAACCAGATGATCGTGGTTCGATTCCCGGTCGGGGCACATGCCTGGGTTGCAAGCCGGTTCCTTGCAGGCTAACTACCAGCAGGGGATGCACAAAAGGCAACCATACCTTAATGTTTCTCTCCCTCTCTCCTTCCCCTCTAAAGATAAATAAATAAATAAAATGTTTAAAAAAAATCAATAAAAACATGTCTTCAGATAAGGATTGAATGTGTGTATATATATATTATATATATAATATACAATATTATATATATTGAATGCATGTATATATATGCACACACATATATGTATATATATGAATGTGTATATATATTTGTATGTATATACAAATATATATATTATTTAAGATGTTTACTCATATAGCAATAATTAATGTTTAAGGTTTATGTGAGTTTCAATATACAGGGGTGGGCCAAGTAGGTTTGCAGTGTGAATACACGAAATAGAGATTACTCTCTTGTTAATTATCATTTACTGTATTGTCTATTTTGATATAAGTGACTGTAAACTTACTTTTGCCCACCCATATATTCTAACAGCTCTAACCTCCAAAATCAATGTTAAAACTTTATACTTACAGCCTGTATGACATTAGTTAAGACATTTGAGAACTATTTATCTATTAAAAAATTACTCCACTTATTTTGATACGGTGTCACTTCTAAGTAAAGAGGGTTATTTGAGATTTCCTCAGCATGAATTCAGATCTAAGGTGAAGATTAATAAGGTTGTTTATACATCTAATTTAAAACTCAGTTTGTGATTACTACATTTGTTTTGTCTTAGCAACTGAGGCAGAGTGTAGTTGTCATTACTATTTAATCATCAGTTATCACTTCATTAAAATGCCTATCCTAAAGGCAGTATTTAGCACCCTTAAATTAAAGAATCTAATCATTTTCTGTTCTAGGGCCAGCTGGAGACTAGGTAGAACTTGATCTGACTCAGAATGAAAATTACTCTATACTTCAACAAACAAAGTAATCAGGTGCTTTGACATAAACAGTACTACTGTGCTCTGTAATTGAAACTCAAAGACAGGCTGTGAAACCACAGAAGCAGAAAACTAAGATAAACTTTTGACAAAAAGAAATATAAACCAATGATGCTTCTGGTTAAGACTGATTCCCAATCTTTAGAAACATGATTATGAAGCCAATTCTAATGCATTGGGATCTTGTACTGACATTAAATTATACCCCTTCCTTACAGTTGCTCTTCAAGGTTACCAGACTATATTATGTTCTTGCATCAAGGGGCATCATAACATAAGATTGACTGAGATAACAGTTTTCCACTGGGTAGCATCTCGCCCTTGGAGAGTCATTATTTGAAGGTGCTGCTACAGGTTTCAAACCATTATAGTAGCTACCCCACCCAAACAACACATGGTTTAGTGTGAGAAATGTAAACATAGTATTACTAAAACATACTTTTAATCTATACATATGCAGTAAATAGTGTAATTTCTCCATATTCTTTATTTGTTTTCAAACAGATTCACAATAAACTGTCTTGTCTATTGCCCATTTCCTTACAGCTATAATTTTCTCAAGTGAGTTTCATAAATATTCCATTTTTGTGTTGTATTCATGGCAAATTTTCCATTTTTTCATGGATATTCTAGACAAATAGGTTCAAGGTAATAAAATAAGCATTTCTCATATTTTTTCAGAAAAATATCAATGTGTTAGTTCCACTTTTAATGCATGCAAAATGGACATGTCCCAGTATGAATTGTTAAGGGTGAAATCATTTCAGTTACTTAGTAGACTTCTAAGCAAAGGATTCTGGCCATCACTCTAACCACATATCACAAAAATAAAATATGCTTGGCAAGATCCACCACAACTACATTTTTCTACTTCTGAGCCTTGTTAAAACAATAAGATTAAAACAATCTTATAATTTTAGTGTAATTATGAAATAATCCACACATGAATAAAATACTGTATTTAATAAATACTTCAGGAAAAGACACAACTTGAATATCAAACTCATTGTTTTTATTTTCTTAGAATGACTTTTTTTTGCAACCTATATTTTGACATTTTAATCTACAACTGAGGCGCACACACTCCCACGTTCATTCAAATGCCACAGAAACATCCTGCAGAATTGACAAAAGCGACAGCAAAAATGACTCCTGCAGCATGCTACTTGTCTTTCCACATTCTAAAGGTGATGTGTGGGATTCAAAATTGAGTAAAATATTTCTATCTTTATGACTCAGCACATAAACAGAATTATGTAAAAAACATTGTAGGAACAAACCTTTAGAAAAAAACTTACCTTTCACAAAAGAAAGAGTATACCACATTTTATGGTGAGTATCAAAAATGCTAAATTACTGATAGTTATACACTATCAAAATAAAATATAAAATTAAAATTTAGATCTTGGCTATTATTCAGTGTTATAGGGAAAGAAAACAAAGAGAAAAAATAGGATACATTCTTAAGTCAAAGTATGTCAATCTCTGAAATTAAATGAAGTAAGAATCAACCTGCAATAGCTGGAATGCTTTGTTACCTATCTTGTATTCTTACTTTTAGATATTTTTTTAGGAGGAAAATGGCTCTGAGTCAGCAGAATAAGCCCACAGTAAAATGAAATTAATCTGAAATACACTATAACTTTGAATATAGAAACTGGTATTTTATGAAGGATAATTTAGTGACAGTATATTACAGCAACTTTAAACAATATAGAAAAAATGAGTTGTAGAGTAAAAAAATGTAAAGGGAGATCTGGGCAACATCTCTAGTTATTGAAATAGAAAAATCCCTGGAGGGGCAAACAGCAAATTATCAAGCTCCTCTAGCTGGAAATAAATATCTGTTAAAATTCAATTCCCATGGCTGTAACCTCATAGTCTCCAAGCAGGTTTCTTATCGATAATTTGGCCACACGAGTGCAGGTACTCTCTCAAAGGGAGTGTCTTTTTTTTTCTATTACATTATATTAGTTTCAGGTATACAATATAGTGATTAAATATATATATTTAACTTACAAAAGTGATCACCCAAATACATTTAGTACTTACCAAAGAGAATATCTTGTACAGTTAACTGATCCAATCATAGCACAAAATGTAGCCCCCACTGTAAATTAATGAGTGGGCATGAAGACTTATAAATTAGTCTCTTGAGATTTGGGCTAGTATAATCAATCTTTCAGGTTGTATCACTTTCAGCTCACCAGAAATGCCTGAGTTTTCAAGCGTAGGACAATATAGTAAATAATATCCTTAACAAGGACCTCGGGGGCATAAAAAAGAGTCAGAAACAAAAGATATACTAACTGAAATAAAGAACAATTTACAGGAAAACAATAGTAGAATAGATGAAGCTCAGAATCAAATCAATGATTTAGAACATAAGGAAGAAAAAAAACAATCAGAATAACATGAAAAAGAATCCCCAAAATATGAAGATAATATAAAGAGCCTCTGGGACAACTTCAAGAGATCCAACATTCACCTCATAGCAGTGCCAGAAGGAGAAGAGAAAAAGCAAGAAATTGCAAATCTATCTGAAAAAACAGTGAAAGAAAATTTCAGAATGCAAGTCCAGGAAACGCAGAGTCCCAATTATGATGGATGCAGAGGCTCACTCCAAGGCACAACCTAATTAAAAGATTAAAAGATAGGCCAAAGATTAAAGATAAAGAAAGACTCTTAAAAGCAGCAAGAAAAAAAGAAGTTAGTGACCAGCTGGTTGCCAGATGGGAGGGATGAGGGGGAGAATGGGTGAGAGGTGAGGGGATTAAGAGGTACAAACAGATAGTTACAGAATAGCCACAGGGATGTAAAGTACAGTATGGGAAACACAGTAGCCAAAGAACTTACACACATGACCCATGGACACGAACAATGATGGGGGGATTGTCTGAAGGAGTGGGGAGTGCTGGGTAGAAGAGGGCAAAGGGGCAAAATCAGGACAACTGTAATAGCATAATCAATAAAATATAATTTAAAAACAGATGGCATTCAATATGAAAAAAGTATATTTAAAAGAAAGCACTACAAAATTTAAAAGTAATATCTTTATGAATTAACACTGTCTAAATCATCGTTTACTTATATGAATACCAAAATCTAGCACTTTAAGAGCTTTAAAAGGATGGACTGATACTTGATACCTGCTTCCTAAATCTCTGGTGACTTGTGCAGTTCTTTAGACAGACAATTTTATGTCAAAGTAAGTTACCAAGAAAAACAGCAAATTCATTAAGATACTATTCATATTTTACATCAAAATTATATAATGAACTTAAATGATTGCTTTTAGAAATAAACTTAAAAAAATTTAATTTATCTTTAGATAAAGGGGGTGCAAAGAAGAGAGATAGAAACATCGGTGTGTGAGAGAAACATTGATTGGTTGCCTCTTGTACATGTGCTCTGACCAAGGGTTCTGAACCTGCAACCCAGGCATGTGCCCTGACTGGGGATCAAACTGGCAACATTTTGGTTTGCAGAATGATGCCCAACCAAATGAACCACACTGTTCAGGGCTGCAAACAAACATTTTAATGTCTGAAAACATATGCCTTACTTAATTTTGGACATACCTTTTCTTGACATCAGAATTGAGAAATTTTTGCTAAATGACTTTTCTAATGACTTTTTTTTTGTTGCTAAGAGAATGTGACAATTAGGTCTGCAGTCACTACCTGATTTCTACCAGCTTCAATCACAGAAAGATCACTGAATCAATTAACTCGCAACAATGGTAGGTCCCATCTGGCCAAAAGGACCTTTATTTTCCCTAACTGGTCACTTGGAAATTCTCATAAAATCTTCTTTTTCATTATGGAACCTTATTTGTTTCTCTCATTTTAAATATTGGAAGAATATAATGAAGCAGAAAAAATTTCAACAATAAAACACAATTCCCTAGACAACCACTGTTAACATTTCAGCAGTTTTATTTTGAATTTTTATGTATTTTCAAAATTAAAAAAATATGCCTCTCACTTTCCATCTTATTTTTTAAATATTATCAATTCTTTGTAAACACCGCTATTAAGGACTAAGGACATCCCATTGAGATACAATAATTTCTTTAACCATTTTCTTTTTAAAAAAAATGTATTTTATTGATTATGCCATTACAACTGCCCCACTTTCCCCCCTTTATTCCCCTCCACCCTGCACACCCTCTCCCCCACCATTCCCTCCCTTTAGTTTATGTCCATGTGTCACAAGTTCTTTAGATTCTACATTTCCCCTACTATTCTCGCCCTTCCCCGTCTATTTTCTACCTACTGTCGATGCTACTTATTCTCTGTACCTTCTTTAACCATTTTCTATTGCCAAGTATTATGATGTTGAAATAAACACCTACTCATAGCAAAGGCTGCCTATATTTTAAGAACCCCTTACAGGTATTTTTCTAAATGATACCACACTGACCTTAAAGATAATTCAAATATACCTGTGATAAATAAACCACGAACACAGTCATACTTTTCTTTATCACATAAAATATCATGTAGATCTATATTATTTTATCAAACATTTCCCACATATTCCTACCTTCTTTACTCCTCAACACACCGGAGGTTTTTTCCTCCTGTCAGTAGTCTGTGTGGTAATTTACTTCATTTGGTTTCAGCTACAGTTCATGTTCTTGAAGAAGTTCTTTCAAAGTCAGGAAAATGATTCTGGGCCCACATTCTAGCCCACTAATCCCCGATGAGTGTGAGGAATGGAGGAATAGACAAGGAAGCAGGAGTGTTCAGAGAAATCTCATGAGGGCTGGTAAGACAGGGAGATGTCGGAAGATCTGAGCTCTAACCACGCTCCATCGCCATGCAGAAAACACTACAGACTTCACAGTCAACCTGCTCCCAGAGAAGATTCATAACTTGGGAGGGGGGTCTAGGCTAGCAGAGTGAATAGATCATACACCTAAGACCAAGAAAGGCTCCATCACCCAGCCCTTATTACATGAAATGTTAAAGGGACTCATCTAAGAAAAAGAAGATAAAAAATACAAACACTGAAAGGACAGCAAACTCACAGTTATTAACAACCACACCTAGAACAAAAATAAAAACAAACCAAGCAAACAAGTAGAACAGGAAGAGAACCACAGAAATGGAGATGACATGGAGGGTTAGCAAAAAGGGAGGGGGAGGGAGGGAGGGAGAAGGTACAGAGAATAAGTAGCATAGATGGTAGATAGAAAATAGATGGGGGGAGGGCAGGAATAGTAGGGGAAATGTAGAATCTAAAGAACTTGTGACACATGGACATAAACTAAAGAGGGGGGAATGGTGGGGGAGGGGGTGTGCAGGGTGGAGGGGAATGAAGGGGGGAAATGGGACAACTGTAATGGCATAATCAATAAAATATATTAAAAATAAAAAATAGCAAAAGTAAATAAATTAGTGATGGCAAATAATTCTGAAATATTATTTAATGCCATTTTTCTTTCATTCTTGCTAAGTCTTAGGCTATACTCCTCAAAGTTTATTGATTATGCCAACTGAATGGCATAATCAATAAAATATATTAAACAAAAGAAAGGTTCCACGATTTAAAGGCTTTTCTAATTCAAGGGTTCTGGGATGCTTTGGAGGATCCTGCAAACCTGTCAGTGCCAGAGGTGTTGAGGGATTCTTTCTTTTTTTTATTTTTCTGTTTAGGTACACAATGCCTTCTGTTTGAGGAGAGGAAGCAAAAAAATGGGTCTCAGTTTCAAGAAGTGACATGGAAGGGATAAGAACAAAGCTTTGGGGTCAAGTCTGTGGGAGTTCAAGTCAGGCTACTTAGGGTGTGTTTGACAAAGTTCTTGGCCGGCCACTCCTGCTCTCTACTTTCTCTCCTGGATGAGAACCAACTCAACCAGTTGTGGCAAGTGGTGTAAAGCGTGAAGCAGTGTACCTGGTACAAGGCAGATGTTTAACAGGCATTCATTCCCTTCCCTGCCTTCAGATGACCTCCACTTCCATCAGTTCTCTCTGTTTCTCTTCTAGACTCACAAAATATAAGGTCAAGGAGATTTTGGATTCTTTCTCTGGCCTACTCCAGGATGTGAAGAAAGAGAATTACACAATAAATAAGGTGATAATTTACAACCTCATATGGGTTAACTTTTAGAAATAGACTGCATAACACTATTGCATAATTCAGCTATTTATTGTATGTAAAACTGGTTACTGCTTTTATAAAGATCACTGTTGGGAGGGGGGCATTTTTTCAAACATTTTATATTTGAAGCTAGGGAATGTCCTGTGACATACAAAATTAACTTCCCCCTCTGGCTGGATCTCTGCTTTTCACATTTTTCCCTGACCTTACAGCTTGTAGCAAAACCATGGTTAATTTTCAGACCATCGAATCCAGCCATACTTGCAGCTGCCTATTAGATTCACTTGAGTGGCAATTGTATCCAGCTCATTTATTAAAGTCAGTTTAAGAAAAATGCTGTTTAAAAGGAATTCTCTAAGAAATTAAAGGCATTTAATCAATCAGAACAAAGAGAACGTTATCTAGCAATGTTTTAAAAAGATTTTTAAAGTGTAATCTGCCTTTCCTCATCAACTAAGTTTTGCATCAACTGGAATGCTTCGTCGTGCTAATCTAAAAGCTAGAACTAAAAATTTCCCTCCTATTGGTATTTACATATCCTCCTTGTATCTAAGGAAAAGCACCCTGCTGAGGAGACATTTTGTCTCTAGCAGAGCTCACCTACAGTTACTGTCACTCTCCCATGGGTCCTAAACACACACCAAGCAAGAAATTCTGAGTTGAAAAACTGTCTATTAACCTACTTTGTTTTACCTTAATAGTTGTCAATTAGTTCTCGTAAATGTTTGCACCAGAACTTCGAGTACCTCAATGATAGAGTTGCATCTGCTACCCAGATTGAGAAACAGATGATGGATAAGCTTATTAGTGTTGTTTATTTAAATGTTGAATGAACAAGGAGTATCACTCTTTATGTGCAAAGTGTAGTAACTGGTAACTAAAATGTGTTTTCCTAATGCCTACTTTTCTTTCGGTTAATAATTTCCTTTCATTTGTTGATTCTTCAGTAGAAAACCACATCAACAGACAGTCTCGAAACCATGTTCCTTAATTCGATCTCTCCTTTGCCTCTGTTTCAATTCCTGACTGTTCTTGTTCTTCACCCATATGGTAGGCAGAGTAATGGCCTCCCAGAGATGTGTATATCTTGACCCTTGGAACCCACGACTATGTTATCTTACATGGCAAAGGGTGGGGGGGATCTGAAGATGTGATGAAGACTGTGGACCTTGAAAAGGGGAGGTCATCCAGAATGATATGGGTGGGCCCAACGAAACACACGAGTCCTTAAAAGAACCTTTCTGACTGAGGTAAGAATCAGAGAGAGGCCACAGAGAGATGCAATCTCGCTGTCTTTGAAGATGAAAGAAAGAGAACAGGAGCCGAGGAAGGCAGAGCAGTGCTCTGGAGGCTAGAAGGGGCAAGGAAACGGATTCTCCCCCAGAGCCTCCAGAAGAAAAGTCCAGCCGGGGGACACATTGATCTTAGTACAGTGAGATCCTCTGATTTCTAACTGGAGAACACTAAGACAATACATTTTTGTTTTAATCCACAAAGGTTGTGGGAATCTGTTAATCCCAACCATAGAAAATTGATACAACCCACAAGAATTACTTTCAATGTAAAAGAAAACAAATCTTGTGGACCAACTCACTACTATGCTTTTCATACGAGTAATGTCATTCACAACTCTACGATATCACTCCCCAAAGTGATACTTTTCTACACTAAGACAATCTAGGTGGTGAAACCCAACTCTTTGAGTCATGGAAGACTTTGAGGTTTATGTAAGCCGTATTTCCTGTGCCACCGTTTGGTTTCTGTCATTCTATTTTGCTCTCTACTCCAGAAGCCTTCAGCTACGTGTTCTTGCAAGGAGGATGTAATTCTGACCTCTCATACTAAGTTTGCACTGTAGTGCACTTGTGAATGCTGACATTAAAGGCTGAAAAAAAAGGAATGCATGAAAAAGAGATTGATCCCTTCGGTGTAGAAGCAAAACCATAAATATTTTGGCCAGAATGATAACAATATCTTATTAAGTGAAGAATGGTGATTGATTTGAAAAAATTGTGTTTTCTTCAGGGTCAAGAAAATAAATTGTTCAAAATACAGAACAGAAAAAAATCCCTGGTCATTATAATTCTGTTTAAGTTTTTGAACCATTATTCTTCTCATTTATTCTTTCATCTAACAAAATGCTTTTTAAGAAAGTACTGAGAAATGATCAAATATAGCATTAAGCATGTTCATTAAATTTTGGCCCCTCTATGACCAGATTTGTTAAACCACAGGAGGCAAACACGAGGCCCGTGGGCTGAATCCAGCCTGCACCTTGTTTTATCTGGACTGGCACCTAGTGTCTACCCAGCAGCAGTGCCCAGATCTCACTTAACTGCTAAGGAGTAGTTCCATTGGTACAGTCCTACAATTACATTCGGCCCTTCGAAGGCAACTGAGGCTGATGTGGCCCCCTGTGAAAATGAGTTTGACACCCCTGCTTTAAATAAAAACAAAAATGTGTATTTTAAATATACCCTAGTAAAACTGCAGGGAGAATATTGGGTTTCAACATTTAAAATAGAGTAGGAAAAAGTGAAGCTTTGTAAGTGACATCTAATAATAGAGATTTTCTGAAAATGTAGAAATATAGTTGGTCATTGTTGAATTCCAAGTTATTAAAAAGTAGCCAAAAATCTGGGATTTCTGTAATATAGGCTTAACTCCAAATATAATCATGTGCCATTAACATATCACTATTTTTGACAACTAAAATGACATTTTCTTTAAAAACCTGCAATTTTGACTTGTTACCAATTTGGGCAGGATTTCCACCACTCCACATTGATAATGAGGTTTTATTGCATATAATTATGGGACGTGTGAATGGTTAGTACACAATTTGATGAGCTTTGACATTTGAAACCATCACCAGAATCAAAATAACGAACATTTCCATTATCTCCTAAAGCTTCCTCCTGTCCCTTGCTGACCCCATCAGAGCCCAAAACCTACCTCTCTGTGCCAGCAATTTGTATTAAAGCCATACAATTTGTATCGTTCTTTGCCAGACATCTTTCACTCAGCATGAGTTTGTTGCTTATATCAATATTTCTTTCCTTTCTATTTCTGAGTAGTATTTTGAAATTCATTTTTTTAATCCATATAATGAACTTTCAGTGAACAAATTAATGAGCTGTGATTCAGAGTTATTTCCATCTCCAAATGCTACTTGCACTTTGCAAGATAATATTATTACATTAACATACTATTAGTATTTCAAAATGTTAATCTCAGCTTCAGACACTGCGCTACTGTGGCGACAAGCAAACGGCCCTTAGCGAATGGTTCTTGCTGCGTGAAACGGGAAGGGAGTTCTGAGAGCGAAAGAACACAAACCCCCGTGTGCCCTCACTGCAGGTTCCTGGGGCGCCTGACAAGGAAAAATGACAGAATCCCAGTGTGAGAAGAATTTATATTTTCTGTACTTTGTTATTTTAAAGGATTGCACTACGATATTCAGAACAGATGAGCAAAGCACGTGTTAAACAGAACTTCCAGTAAAGCTTTTCTGTAGAAGGATAAAGATTTGAGTAAGGGGGGGGGGGGGTCTTCTGAACCACAGCCATCCTAGAAGATACTTATTTGTCTTCCCTAAAGTGGAAAAGCTTTATTAAAAATAAACAGCAAATACCGTGAAGCTAATTCTAGAATTATGTATCCTGTAATTCTGGTGTTGCCAACGTGTTAACAATATTAATGAAAAAGAAACATATTTTCTACAATTGTTCACAAAAGAGAATTCTCCCCTTATCAAAAATCTCCAGAAACAAATCAGCCTGACAGAGCTTAGAGTGGAAATCAGAAAACAGCATGTTGTTCAGAGACAAGAGAGAGAAAACCTCCCTTCCCTCAGTATCCAATACACTTATTATCACTTGTTTTTTCGTTGCTCCTGCCCAGTAAAATCCAACCCTGACAGCTTCTCTATCTCTCATCGTGGTTTAACTTTATCTCTCAGTTCAGGTTTAACTTCCTTGATCCAGTGGGTAAATGCTGAAGTTTCTCTGAGCTTCACAGTCAGCCCTCCTTTTCCCCTCTATTTCATCCATTCCCATGCCTTTAATTGGCACTTATACATGATGACTCACGATAATATATCTCCAGCTGAGACCTCTCCTCATAGCTCCAAAAGTACATATCCATTCACCTACTTAAAAATTCCTCTTGAATGTTCTAAAGCCATCTCAAAATCAACATGCCAAAAATAAACTTTTGATCTTCCTCCCAAACAAGATCCTCTTCTACAATCCCCCGTTTCTGTGAATGATTCATCCAGCCTCCCACACCTAGGGGCCATCCTTAAACTTCCCTCCCTTATCCAGCTCCCATGTCTAAGCCATCCTTAACCTTTGATTTCTTTGCCCTCAACATAGTATCCCTCTGCAATCAGTCCATGCCCGTCAATTCCACTGCTTTTATCCAAGTCCAAATTGCCACAATGGACAACCACAGTCCCTCACTAACAAGTGAACCTGTACCTTTTCCAGCATCCTCTGTTCGTTCTCCACAGTGCAGCCAGAGAGATCTTTAAAACACAAACCATTCTCTTCCGGCTGCTCTCTGCACATTTGAAATTCACACAGAATTTTTATTCTACCTACCAAACATCCCTTGAATCTATTCATCTTTCTCCAACCTCAGTGCCACTCAACTAGTCCCTGACATCATCACTGTCTCTTGCCTAGATTATATCAACCATTTTGAAACTGTTCTTTCCACTTCTAGTTTTGCTTTCTTAATTTGTTTTATAAGTATAGTCAGATTCACTGTTCTAGAGAAAAAGATTACCTCTCTCCCCTGCTTAAACTACTGAGTTGAAATCACACAGATAGAAAAAAATGATTAGCATGAAATTATGAATACACATAAACATCACTTTCAACTTATGAGTCCTTCATATATGAGACTTCTCACTCCTAGAATGTATGTCTAAGACACAAGAAACACAAAAATAAATGGACTTCAAATTTTTATGCATTTGCCAATAAGATACAGAGTATGTTACATACATGTTGCAACTAAATGAGAATAGTTACTATATAGAGAACCTCTTGGTAAATATAACCTATCTGATGTACGAGAGTAAGAGTGCCTATGAGGTGCCTACTCAGGGGTCTGAGCTGGGGCTACCATCTATAGAAAGAAAAGTTGTTCAGAAAATGTGTATTGAACAGCTAGCATATGTGCATTGGTTTAATAAACAACTTTTAGTACATACACAGGTATAAGAAATAGTCCTCACTCTCAGCATGCTCATAATCTAAATGAGGAGATATAACTATATATAAGATATAGTTTAAAAGCATGCCATCAGAAAATATCACAAAAGAAAAAAATGAAGTGAGGGAAAAGAGGTCAATAGGTACAAATAACTTTCATAGGAAATAAACAGAAGTAGGAGACTTAAATAAATATTTAATAAAGATTTGGAGATAAAGTAATGTGTAGGTTGGGGCAGGAGGTTTGCCTTAAATTATTTATCAAAAAATTTTTGGTTATATAGACAACTTGGATTTTTTGTGATATGGTGAGGAATTGGGGTATGACATGATGCTTTATCTAGTTTGAGTGCATTATAGGTTTATCAGTGCTTTTAAGTACCTAATCATTTTATATTATTAAAATCATTTGTCATTCCTTAGACCATAAGGCATCTTAGATGTCAAAAGACACACCCCTGGCATGTTAAATGAATGTTGGCCTGTGAGTTTTGCACAGATAATTCACATCTGGATAAACTATTGAAATGATTCATATAACCAAATGATTATATCATAGTTGTTGGCTTAAAATGTTATTATTCAAAACATTTTTGTAAGATGCAGTAAGTTCTCTTAAATGAAAATGTATTAAGCATCTTCACATATAAGTAGCTATCCAACCTGATACATTGTGATATAGATATGATACCTCAGTCACATTGCCTCAGAGTTAGATGATGCCAACATGAGTAAGGGGGTTACAAGGCAATGTTGAATCCTGTCTCATGAACAAAATTTTGGAGCAAGGCAAAAAAACAATGAGCATTTTTAAATTTATATTTTATGAGGTCAACAGAAACCATTAAAAATAAACTATATCAATAAACATTTACGCCTGAATTTTATGAAAAAAGCACAATATCGAACAACCAATATTTTTATTTAGTTGATTTCTTTTTTTTTTAATTTTTGTTCAGTTATAGTTGTCCTGCCTTTTTTCCTGTTGCTCTCCCCTACCCTTTCCCCTCGCCCCGCTCCAGTCAATAGCCCCCCATTGTCTGTGCCCATGAGCCTTCTATTCATGTTCCTTGACTTGCCCCTTCCCCTCTGTTCCCCATTATTCCCCTCCTCCATCCCCTCTGGTCACTGTCAGTTTGGTCTTTATCTCCATGTCCTTGGTTCTATTTTGCTCATTTGTTTTGTTGATTATGTTCCAGTCATAGGTGGGATCATATGGCATTTGTCTTTCACAGCCTGGCTTATTTTACTTAGTATAATACTCTCCAGTTCCATCCATGCTGTCAGGAAAGGTAGGAGTTCCTTCTTTCTTTCTGCTGTGTAGGATTCCATTGTGTAAATGTACCACAATTTTTGACCCACTCATTTACTGATGGGCACTTAGGCTGTTTCCAGCACTTGGCTTTGTAAGTGTGTTGCTATGAACATTGGGGTGTATCGATTCTTCTGAATTGGTGTTTCAGGATTCTTAGGGTACAATTCCAGCAGTGGAAACACTGGATCAAAAAGCAGTTCCATTTTTAGTTTGAAGAAATTCCATGCTGTTTTCCACAGTGGCTATACCTGTTTGCATTCCCACCAACAGTGCACTAGGACTTCCCTTTCTCCAGCACTTGTTGTTTGTTGATTTGTTTATGGTGGCCATTCTGACCAGTTTGAAGTGGTATCTCATTGTGGTTTTAATTTGCATCTCTTTGATGGTTAGTGATGTTGAGCATCTTTCCATGTGTCTGTGGGCCTTCTTTATGTCCGTCTTGGAGAATTGTCTGTTCACGTTCTTTGCTCATTTTTTAATTGGATTGTTAATCTTCCTGTGAGTTCTTTATATATTTTGGTTTAGTTGATTTCTAAGTTCTGATATAGTTTGAAATTCTTCATGTAAAAGCACCATAGCAAAGAACTAATATTTTTTATGTTTAGCTGATCTCTAAGTTCTGATACATGTTCAAAATGTTTCACAGGTCAGCAGTTCTCCTTCAATCTCATCATTTCCAAAGTAGAGAAAAAAAGAGTAATTTCAGGCAAACCATAAATTAAGTACATGAACTTGATAAAAAAACTAATAGTTCAAGTTCAAGGTAATAGCTCAACTAATAAAGTATATTTGCTAACAAAAAAGATCAGTCACTTTCATTCCCCCTTTTGCAATATTTCTAAGTTATTTTTTGCCCTTTGTAATAAAAAGTGATATATTATAAATGTCAAGATTAGATGATATATTAAATATTTTAACATATGGGAACACAAAAAAACTCTTTTTCCCTTATACAGTTTCAAGTTAATTTGTCCTGTTTTTATATTCCAGTAATTTAAACACACTGTGGTCTCTGTTCATTCTTCAGAGACACCATTTCATTAGTTTTCATGTCTTATAGTACAACTGGGGCTAGAGTCCTTCAAACGAGTTGGAGTGAATTTAAAGGGAAATAGCGATAGTCTCAGGAATACCAGCTGCCAAACACTTCAACTTACCCAGTAACAACTAACCCCCAAAGTAATTCTTTCTTGCTGTAGAACTCTTTACCCAACAATATCACATACGTTATTTGATTTGATTCTTACATTATACTTAAAAGGAAGTGGTGTTATCTACATTTTGTCAGGTGATAAAATGTATCTGAATCTAATCCAGGCTTACGAAACTAGTAACAGTTTACCAGATACACTTTCTTCTCTGTACTCTTCCCAAGGAAAACTACCAAATGCAGCAGGCCTGGATATTTGACTCCAAGCAACCAACAGCCCATAAGACTGCCTGGAGAATTTGAACCAAGATACAAAGAGACTATTATCAATTGCACACAGGCACTGGCAATAAAGGGTCGCACTATAGTCTGAGAGATCAAGAAATGACTTTATTAAGCCATATCCAGTGTGAGCAAACAAAAGAAAATAGTTAATAAAATGAAGTCAATCCACTAAGATCAAAGAGAAGATGACATGAGGGAACCATGCAATTTAGAGAGAGTAAGGGATCTTGTAGCTGGCTTTCTGGTTCTGATCCCCAAGATGAGGCTGTACCTTACTTCCTGACCTGGGATGACATTGAAATTGAGTACTGGAGACTTACAATAAATCTCTCTGCTTAAGCTAACCTGAGCAGACTCTGTTACAACCAAACCTTTCTTTACTAAAAATCAGTGGTAGAGACATGACTTGAATCATCATTCTCTGGATTTTATTCTCAATGCTATTTGGTGTTCATGAAATTGTGAATTTTCTCTTCCTTATAGAATTAATTCACTTGATATCTTAAACAGAACATGTTTACTGGTATAACCTTCTATTCCCTCTCTGTAGAGAATAAAAAGTTATGGTTGTACAGAATCATTATTATACATAATTAGGAAGATAGTAATAATTAAGTAGAAAATAATTAGGAAAAAATAAAAAGAATCTTGAGAATCATAGGTCTCTTAAATAAGCAATTAAAAATTATATTTTCTGTAACCCAAACCAGAAAGCACATTCTCTCTACTACCAAACTTTAAAGCAGGCTTCCACGTGACGGTGAAACAGGACCGATGTTAACAAAAGCCACTTTCTACATTTAGAGCCAGTGTGATTTGCAAGAAAATGCGCTGTCATGTCTTCAAGCACCATCTTATCATATGTGATCTCTGCGTACACCTATTGGTGGCCCTCTTCATATAATACATTGTAAATCCTCACAACAATCTTATAAGGAAAGTGTTCCCCCATTTCATAGGTGAGAAAACCAAGGCTCACAGAGACCAACTGTGAAGTCTGGAATCATAGAGATGGGAAGTTATAAAACTAAGATTGAAGAGACTGTCATATAACTTTAATCTGCTTTTGCCCATAGGTGAGAGAGAATAGGATGCATTTTAAAGAACTGGCTTTTGCCTAACATAAATTTGTTAATAAATGAAATAATTGCTTAAGTACAGGGAAGGAACCAAGATAATAATCAGATCAAAGATGCAATTTCCCCCTTCTGCTTTATAAAAACATTTTTAATTGCTAATCATAACTGATCTACCTAGATGTCTTACATGTGACAAGCTTGGGCAGGATCTAGGCCTATCATTTCGGAAGGTATTTCCACTATAGCAGAAGTCCATCCTAAAAGTCAGATTCCAGCCACGAGATGAACATTACCTTGTACCTGAATTATCCAATTCAATAATACTTGCCCGTGTCAGAAAACGTCTTTACTTTTTAGGTTTACAAGTTTTAAAATACAAACATTGAGCAATTTACCATAAGGTTGTTGGCTGAATGTTTGATAAAATGAGGGCAAGAGCACATGTAATAACTGAACCAATAACATGATGCTATTTTATAACAACAAAATATTCTACATTCTAAGAACCATGACATTTATTAATAGGTCAGAAAGAATCATGGAACATCAGACATGAATAAGAGCCAAGGAACCATTTCATACAACGTTCCTATTTTACAGATAAAGGAAATTAAGGCCTTTCCAGGTGACTGGAAGAGTCACAAACCCCATTGGGTATTCTTTGTATTACAATTATTTCCCTAGATGACTGTAAGTTCTTGAATGGTGGGAAATATATATTTCATTTATCTGTGTATCCATAGCGCCCAACAACTTACATTGTCCAGCATGTGTGTGTTAGAAGTGTTGGTTGAATGAGTGAAGAATTGATAAGATGCAACTCAGATCCCCAAAGCACGGGTTATAACAAAGGCAAAGAAGTAGATAATTGCTGTTTTAACACAGTCTTTACCATGATTTCTATTGTCATTGGGCGTTTCTACCTGGCTTGCAAAGCTTCCCACGAATGTTTTTGTGCCATGGAAGGTGAACAGCAGAGATAAGAGACATCTGGAGCCTCCCCAAGTCCATAAATATCTAGTCTTAATAGATCTGAGCCCTGAGTATGAGCCAGGGTCCTCTCTCACAAGCTCCTCTGAACCAGCAGATGAGAAAAGGGGCTAGTATCTCTGATATGGCTCCCACGCCCTGGTCTTCCTAAGAACACACTGTGGGAGAACAAGCTACCGGTAGTCTCTCTCCAGGTGTGCTACACACTAGTTATGAACTCAGCCCACATGACGACATTCAGACTGTGTCTCTACATGAAGCTGCACAAACTGACCGATCATGTGTGCTATTCACAGAGTCCCTACGCCCACACAAAACTCTGCTCAGTTACAGGGTCAAGGAGTTTACACTCTACTTCTTAGAACTTGCTATTTGGAGTTAGGCTGCGTCTCTATCTTCCTTGGACACAGCATCTGCTTCCTTGTGACATTTAGGATTTTATTCAAATGTTGTAAGGACCAAAAGATCATTGAAAAGAGGTGATCTGTGGAAAGCAAGGGACTTTAGGAGACCATTCTGCGTGGCATGGGCCCAGCTCCCACTGGGAGAGACACAGGATGCACGCCCACGGATAGGTTTTCCCGTGGGGGATCAGGCCTGCTATGTACCTAGGCCACTTTGAGCCTTGCTTTTTGCTAAAAACTCCCTCACCTGGATTTGTGGCAAACATTTACTGCAGAGTAACTTCCTAAAAACCATGCTAAACCTTCCAAGGACCAGTGTAAACAGTTCAACCACTCTGGCCTTTTCATTTGCAAATATCCTTCTTCTGTGATGTGATTACCAGCATCCTCTCCTTTGTTTTCTGTAAAAGGTGACCACCTAAAGCAAACTTGTACATAGTAAATGAGGACCATCTCATAATGTACTGAGAAACCCAATAAAGGCCCGTGGTAGCAAGGGCCGGCTTTTCCTCCCCTGGAGAGAAAAGCCATGCTGTCCCTTTTCCTCCATCAGACTTGGTAGTCCATGTGAATGTTTCATTTCATCCATAATGACACTGCAGACACTGCAGGCTGGAGTCCACATCAATGGACAACCATTGAATGTGAGTGCTTCTGGGAATGCCAAAAGAACACAGCATGCTGGAATAGGCAGATTGATCAGCCACATCACACACTTTTTGCCTCCCCAGGCAATGTGCCCTCCATGAAAACTAATGAAATGGTGTCTCTGAAGAATGAACAGAGACCACGGTGTGTTTAAATTACTAGAATATAAAAACAGGACAAATTAACTTGAAACTGTATAAGGGAAAAAAGAGGGTTTTTTTTTGTTCCCATGTGTTAAAATATTTAATATATCATCTAATCTTGACATTTATAATATATCACTTTTTATTACAAAAAGCAAAAAATAACTTAGAAATATTGCAAAAAGGGGAATGAAAGTGACTGATCTTTTTTGTTAGCAAATATACTTTATTAGTTGAGCTATTACCTTGAACTTGAACTATTAATTTTTTAATCAAGTTCATGTACTTCATTTATGGTTTGCCTGAAATTACTCTTTTNCATGCTGGAATAGGCAGATTGATCAGCCACATCACACACTTTTTGCCTCCCCAGGCAATGTGCCCTCCATGAAAACTAATGAAATGGTGTCTCTGAAGAATGAACAGAGACCACGGTGTGTTTAAATTACTAGAATATAAAAACAGGACAAATTAACTTGAAACTGTATAAGGGAAAAAAGAGGGGTTTTTTTGTTCCCATGTGTTAAAATATTTAATATATCATCTAATCTTGACATTTATATCACTTTTTATTACAAAAAGCAAAAAATAACTTAGAAATATTGCAAAAAGGGGAATGAAAGTGACTGATCTTTGTTAGCAAATATACTTTATTCGTTGAGCTATTACCTTGAACTTGAACTATTAATTTTTTAATCAAGTTCATGTACTTAATTTATGGTTTGCCTGAAATTACTCTTTTTTTTCTCTACTTGGGAAATGATGAGATTGAAGGAGAACTGCTGAATTATGAAACATTTTGAACATGTATCAGAACTTAGAGATCAGCTAAACATAAAAAATATTAGCTTTTTGCTATGGTGCTTTTACATGAAGAATTTCAAACCATATCAGAACTTAGAAATCAACTAAACCAAATATATATAAAGAACTCACAGGAAGATTAACAATCCAATTAAAAAATGGGCAAAGCACCTGAACAGACACTTTTCCAAGGCGGACATATAGAAGGCCTATAGACACATGACACAAAATGCTCAACATCACTAACCATCAAAGAGATGCAAATTAAAACCACAATGAGCTAGTGGCTTTCCAGGGTACGGAAGAATTTTATCTGCAGTAAGTCACATTGACAGCATTTGAAACAAAATCACCAAATAAACATGAAATATCAGATGAACACCATGACCAGATAGGACAACACAAATCACCTACGGGCTTTTCAACAACAAAAAAGTATACAGTGAATGAACAAGTGTTTTTAAAATATTTAAGTAACGTAGCCTTCTTTGTGTGTATCTGGAACAAAACACACACTGTTCTTAGGCTCCCTCAACCTTTCTTTTTTCTAGCAAACTCTAAAGGCCCCTCAGAAGCTAGCTTTTCTTCTAAAGCAATCTGTGGCAACTTCCTGAGGGGTTCTTTTTGTTGTTGTCATTCTTGGCTTAAATACCAGAAATTTATTGTCTCAGTTTTTTAATTTTTAATGAATTTATTGGGGTGACATTGGTTAATAAAAGTATATGGCGTTCAGATGTCCAGTATTATAAGTATGTCATCTGTATATTGTGTTGGGTGTTCACCACCCCAAATCAAGTCTCCTTCCATCACCATTCATCCCTCTTTACCCCCTTCTGCCTCCCCGAACCCTCTTTTCCACTGGTAATCACCATATTATTGTCTGTGTCTATGAGTATGTTTGAGAGGTTCTATCGATGTTTTTTAAGTGCTGTAATGCATTGATCTTTATACCTCGTCTGCTTCCAAAAATGCTGTAAGGAGAATTATGTCATGAGCGTCAGCTTACATGTGTTATTGAACTTTAGGAATCACTGAAGCTCTGCCAGCTGCTCCGCAGCACTTCCTGGCTGGATTCACCTGGGGGATGACGATGAGCCTCTAGACACTCAGAAGAGTGGGAATGATTACATGTGACATGGGCCAGGAAAAACAAACTGCCATTTTGAGAAAAAACAAAAATGCCCAAATGACCAGTGCGAAAAAACCCAAGGGTCCCCGAGCCCGTCTTTATATTCTCTGACTTCCCCTTCATCTGTGCTGGAGCTTAACTTGTCCCAGTTTGCCACTCGGTTGCCCTACTAGGACACCACACCTTTCATACAATCCTTTCCTTGTCCGCTCCCTTCCCATCAGGCCATGGGGAATAATGACTATGAACTCAACATATGACTGAGGTGGGGACTTTCTGAAATTGTGAACCAAAGGAGGAAACGGTTTTAACTAATTCACTAATAATACTCAAGAACTAATTGACTACAAGGGTCCTAAGAATGCCTGTCACTACTGCTGCCTCGGCGATGGTCACGAGGTTTCAGTCAAGCAGGTTTTAATGCCTCACAATTGCTATTGGAGCAGAATATAATCAAATAATTAAGGAGTTTAAGTTAATCCCATGGCATTTGAAAGATTAGTAAAAAAAATGAAAAATAGGCATGAATCAAGTCTCCATGTCCAAGTAATTGATGTTAAATTTCAAATCACGTCTCCATGTCCAAATAATTAATGTTAAATTCTCATCCAACACTACTTTGACAAGCAGGGATGATTGTTATAGATTGAAAAATTGCTATTAATGAGAACATTCAGCCTTGGCTGGTGTACCTGGGTGAGTTGAGCACAGGCCTGCAAACCAAAGGGTTGCTGGTTCGATTCCCAGTCGGGATACATGCCTGGGTTGCAGGCCAGGTCTCCAGTGGCAGGGCACACAAGAGGCAACTACACACTTATGTTTCTCTCCCTCTCTTTCTCCTTCCCTTCCTCTCTCTCTAAAAATAAATAAGATATTTTTTAAAAATAAACTCTTATTCTTTTAAAAAATAAATCAAAATATTCAGGCAGCCCACAAAATGTGCATTTTTATTCTCTCTCAATTGTGAAGGAAACCGTGGTTGAAGGAGTCTGAGATGCCAAATTCTATTCCCAGGTCTTTAACTAGCTCTGCAGCCTAGGACAAGTCATTTGAAGTCTTTCAGGGATTTTCTTATCTTTCTAATGGGCATAGCAGTACCTGTTACAACACAAGAGCGTCGTGATAAATTCGTATCTATGATAATATAAAGGAAGCTGCTTTCAAATACAAAAGGTTTCTCAGTGGATTTGTTATTTTTATTATGTCTTATGTATTATATTACAACACAGATCTCATTTGTATTTTAACTGCTACCTTCAGTGCTGTCAGGCAAAGAAACACATCCCTGTCACCATGCCCCAAAGGCCAAGACTCACATATGGACCACCCTGAATGCCAGCAACAGTATGGACTTAGCAGGTTTCAAAATTCAGCTCTGGTGCATATGGGCAGGACACTTAACCTGAGGCTCAGTATCTTTATCTGTAAAAGAGGAGTTGGACAACAGAGCTGTGTTGAGGATGCACCAGAGTAAGACAAGAAAAGTGCCTGAACATTGTTGAATTAAGCATTAGCTGCTTTTTGTTTTCTTGGGCTCTGCAGCATCTATGAAGCATATTAATGGCAAGAACCCTCCAGACCAACTACGTAGTTATACTTCGTTACCTACCGGCTTGTCCACACTCATTTCGTGTGTTTTTATCTTGTCTCTTAACACTTGGAGAGATGTGAGTAGATCTTACAATTTTCTGTATTTTGTACAGTATATAATGTGATTGTGAAAACACAGTAGATAGAATAAAGTAGCTTAAATCCTTTAAGAACTCCTAAATGTTTCAGTGAGAAGGAAAAGTTGGGTATGGAGGATCCCAAAGCCATAGAGCTGAGCTGAGCCTCAGGAACACATCAGAGGGTTCAAAGGGGCCAAGGAAATGCAGACTCGACTCCAGGAATAATCCTGCATGTTTTATAAACTGGAGATCTGAATGAAGTTGAAATTAGGTAGAAGTGGGGGACATTTTTTAAAAAGGTTGGAAAGTATTGCCATAGGAAATCAAAATGAAATGTGACCACAAAACAAATCAATATGCACCTTCAATACCTTGCCTCAAACCACTTATTATCTCTAATTCTACAGTGGTCTTCCTCTGTATTCTTCCTGCATTCTTTATCCTGAGGAAAAGAGACATGTGCATGGCCCCTCCTTGGAGGAGGGGGTACCATCTCTCTACAGCAAGGTAACAACATGTTTGAAGGTATCCCAATTCTACTGAAGAAGCACCCCTGAGCACCTGATGAATGCAGGGCATCTAACAACTCAAACACAAGTACTCATGAACCTTTTACAGAAATACAGAAAATTCCTTGGGAGCATCATATTCTGAGTTTTAATTTGAAGTACCTGTGGGATGTAAGTTGGCAAACCAGGGGAAAAAAGTGATTGAGAAAAACAGGACCCAAATTTAGAAAGACAATAGAAGAAGGCCAACACCCCAGATATTACATCCTGGTAGCAGGTGTAGCATCATTCTCAGTGCAGCACCGAAAAGCATTCAGGCACAATGCACAGTCCTGGTGCAGCCCTCAAGCAGGCAGCTCCTGTCAGACCACACACAGCAGTATCTCAGGAATGTTGGCTAGTTGGAACAGTGGTTGCCCTTTGAATTGGCGAAATACTAAATTGCAGAATGTTTTTCACATAGTTTAGTTACTTTAAAGACTACAAGTAACTCTATTAAGCTAACAATAGGTTTACAGTTTAGTGGAGGACCTGCTTCCATGAGTAAAACATGTTTTTTATAATCATTGCATTAATTCATACTTAAATTATATTGCCACAATTCAGAGTTTTATACTAATTAGTTGCACTGAAAGAAGGATAATGAGCATTATTTAATACATGCCAACCACTTACCAGGTATTATATTACTAATATCAAAGTATTCATGAAAAGTTGAAATTCATTACTGCCAATATTTTTTGAAATAGTCCCATGTCCACATACAAATGCTTGTCACTAAGTCTCTGCCATTCATGAAAGAACTCAAAGTTTCAGCCAGGAGACAGTAATACTCCCAGGTCTAAGGATGGCTTCCTGGGATGAGGGTTTTTTGCTAGTGTTGAGAGGGGATTAGCATGGAAGACAAGATGAGACAAATTCTCTCAGGACCAGGTTTCTTAACTACGTGGTAGGTCTATAAATAATTACAATAAAATCATCGTCATATTGGGGTTATAAATGCGGTGAAGTAAAAAGAATTATACAACAAAAACCTATCAAAAGAGTTTGTTGTGAACTCTTAAAATATATCTGTGTTAAGAAGCAAAAGCAACTTCATTAATGTTCAAGTAAAGCCCTGGCTGGTGTGGCTCAGTGGATTGAGTGTGAACCCAAGGGTTGCTGGTTCAATTCCCTGTCAGAGCACATGCCTGGGTTGCAGACCAAGTCCCCAGTAGGGGCACGTGAGAGGCAACCACACATTGATGTTTCTCTCCATCTCTTTCTCCCTTCCTTCCCTTCTTCCTAGAAATAAGTAAATAAAATCTAAAATTAAAAAAAAATTTTCAAGTAAGATAAACTAGTCATATATTTATTTTGCCTCATAAGTAACAAACATCCTTGAAGTGATCCAGGTCATAAAGTGGACTTACAATCAAGATGACTGACTGATATTTGACTCGCTAACAATGTTACTACACATAAATTTCTACCACATTCTCCACGGTGGGGAAAAATACCTAGCAAGAGGTATCACAGGAGACACTAAGCATACTTTTAAACTTCTTATTATTTAAGTTATATCCTAAAAATAGTAAAAAAAATCATGGTAAATACATTAATATTTATTCAAGTTATTGGTCAGGCAGTGTTTACAAAATACATTCTGTAACATATTAGGACAAGGTAGTAGAAAATTCTGGCTAATTGAATATAGTGGTCAAATAATAATCAACATAGCTGAATATCTTTTCAACATGAAAACTATAGTATGAATATTCAAATCTTGGATGATTGAAAAAGATATTTCAGAATCTTGCTATATATTAGAGTTAGTACAATAAATATTATTTGTAGCTTTTTCAGAAAGCTAAGCTTTTATTCTAATTAACTATTTTATCATTTTAGTTAGAAATAATAGAGCTTTTACTGAAAATATATCTTGCTAATATCTCTTTAACCCAAAGGAAAATTGGTCTCACTCAGTGGTTTTGAATGTTAGTTATGTGTTTTAGCAGTTGCAATTGAGCTAAAAGTGGATTTTATTAACATAAATAGGTTCATGTTTAAAAACTAATGAAGTCAGTTGATTAGAATACATTCTGTTCTGATAAACCAAAAAAATGTGAAATTAGGGATAAAAACAAAAGTTACAGAGTTATATCCTCTTCATTGTCAATTTATTCATATATTTTAGTTGAAAAATTTCATGGACTTGCTTTGCACCTTTCCACATAAATGCTTCACACCTTTCCGCACGAATGCTTCAACCACTGAGCATTTATGTAAAATTTGATAGAATTTTTTAAAGACCGGTACAGTGCCACAAACTTTTAATTAATAACACATCTACATGAATTTTAAAATGTATCTGTGAAGTAGATCATTTACCCGGAAAAGCACAAATTAAGCGTTGCTGGTTTCTAAGCGTGACAACTTTTATGGAACTCCTTATAGTACATTTTCTTAAATGGTTTTTAAATCATTGAAATATCTATGTTAATAAACTTTGGATTAAAACATAGATTATTCCTACAGAACTTCTGAAGCACTAAGTGGTACATGTCAGCCAGCCAGTCTACATCACGTCTGGGCCTTTGCAAGTGCACTACCCTGACTCCCTGTGGTCATTGTGTTTCCGCAGGGCAGAGGAGGGGAGAATCTGGAACTGTGGAACAGACGTTGCTACACAAAGAATAGTGACAATAACATTAAACAGGGCTCCCGACTCAATCACACATAGAATCTCAGCAGGTAACAGAACCAGGTTAAGGGGGCTGGTCAAGATCAGCTGTGGACCAGAGAGTTCATGACCTCAGCTGTAACACATGGCTGTGCTGTGGAAACTCAGAAAGAGGAAACAGCAGACGACTTTTAAAATGGTTCCTGATAGCATTCAGCCAGTTAGGTAATCTACCCGTGAGTGTGGGCTGGAGCTAGTGACTTCCTTCCAATGGAGGGGAAAACAAAAACTGCAGCAAAAGTGTCTGGACAGCACTGCCAAGATTAAGTTACAAAAGCTTGTATCTTCCGTCCTGCTGGCCCTCTCTCTGACTCTTACTTTTGTTCTGATGAAGCAAATTGCTGCCACGTAGTAAGCTGCCCTGTGGAGAGGTCCACATGTAAAGGGACCCAGGGAGGCCAGGCCTTTAACTAACATCCCTGAGGAAGTGAATCCTTCCAACCACCTTGGCAGCGAGCTCGGATGATCCTCTCCCCATGGAATCTTATAAGGATCCTAGCAGACGCCTTGAGTACAGCTTTGTGAGGGACCCTCAGCTGGGGCTGCATGCCTGGCCCACAGACACTGAGATAAATGCTGTTGTAAGCAGAGCTAATGCAGAGGGTCACGAGATTTTCCAAATTTCCAAAGCAGCTAGCCAAAAACTCAGATTCATGTGTATAAAATCTCCTTTTTAAAGTTGAAAACCAATTTATTTAATGGATAAATATGTAGCCACACCCGAAGGCTAAAGGGGGTTACAAATTTCCAGTTTCTCACTGGTAACACTAACAAGGGATATGCCAGAGATGATGACCAGAATATATGCCATATATATGCCAGAATGTGCATATATAACCATGTGACATGAGGAAGACGTCCTCTAAAATCAAAATAAAAAAAATTCTCCCTCTAGTTATAAAGTATAACATGACAGAGAGAGGAAGTATATCAAAAGGTAAGAAGGCCCTGTTGCAAGTAGGTATGACAGTAATAAAATAAGAGGAAAAAAATCATAACTAGGCAATTCACCAGAGAGAGACCTTCAATCAGTCAAAGCTCTAATGTTAAATCTGCTTAACATTTTGCTTGTGTTTTTCTACTAAATGCTAATAGCAAGCAGCAGAGTGAACCCAAGGGATTATTTTTTTCCTTTTTAAATTTGAACCTACACTATTGTAAATATACACGAGCTGCTAACTGCTAGGGAAAAAAGGCCAACTTCTAATTGGCAGAAATATTCTCAGGAATAAAAGTCATACTAAAATATTTTAAGGCTGAATGTTTCTTTAAATTTGTGCCCCAGAATTAGCATAATATCATCCGCTCCACTACCAACGATGGCTAATCCCATTTTACTCTCAACATTTCATTGATCACTTTTACTGGAATGAATGCCAGCTATGCATTTCTAACCCTGGCTACATCCCTACACTTCAATTCTTTATTTCAAATTGTATTTTCCCTTAGCTATCCTACTTCTTACTCAGCAATCATCTTTCTTCTCAGATTGCCACTCCCTGCACCATGCCACACAGCCATTTTCATCCAGTTACCAAATCTAACTGAAGAATGTCTAATTAGATTATCCTAAATTATCTTAATTATCTTAAATATTTTAAATATTACTTTATGTTTCTACAAAAATGACACTGGTTCAAGCCCTCACCTATTACCACAGTAATTCACTATTTTTTATTTATCTTTTTCTTCCCAACCATTCACTCATTAGTTTATAGACATTGGTATGTAACTCCAATACACATTCATAACAAGACTGAACTTCTTAAAATATCAGTTAGTAACAATAATATAATGGAATTTTGCCCTACATTACAAAATGCAATCACCACCAAATTTTTACCTTCCACAACAGGATGAAATGGGTGAGGAGATATTAGAAAGGAGATTAGACATAATCAAAAATTATGGATAAAGCAAACTATAATCAATTTTAATGACCTGGATGTATGTTAATATATTTGCCAGAATTAGATACATGGTCAAGGCTCACGTGGCAAGATCTGCTGCTTAGCATAGATGGGTTATTACAGATTGCTGTAAACCCAAGCCCTACCCTGAAACTCTGGGTAGAAGTTTAGGCAAATCAAACTCTTTCAGATTACATTTATTTCACTATATTAGAAGACCACTTACACAAAATTCATATTAGTCAAACATTGTTTCATAAAGTGAGCAGACATTCTTAAACTTAACAACTAGTAAATTTTCATATACTGAGTTGCCTTAAAACAGAAGGAGGGCGAGAATAGTGGGGGAAATATAGAATCTAAAGAAGTTGAGACACGTGGTTATAAACTAAGGGGGGAGAAGGGTGGGGAAGGGAGTGTGCGGGTGGAGGGGAATGAAGGGAGGAATAGAACAACTGTTATGGTATAATCAATAAACTACATTTAAAATAAATAAATAAATAAATAAATAAAACAGAACACCCCTTTATAATCTTCCCATGATGTGACTCATACTAAACAGCGTAACCCGATGAAGCTGCAAAGAGAAGTCTCCACAGAATTATAGGAAACAATTCTAAAAACAACTGCCAAAATTACATTCATAGTTTTTTTCATTTAAAATAATAGGAAAGAAATCATCAGTTAGTCAGATATTATGCCCCTGAGACCAATAAACTGGAAAGAATAAGCAATCTTTTTAAAATGAGGTTCTCTCTCACAGATTTACCACATTATTTTCCAAATCTTCAAATTCACTTTATAAACATGACAAATACCTCAGTAAGGTGTAATATCAGGTAGTATCTATTAGAATCTAATGCTTATAAATGAGGTTGGGGCTTCCATACAAAATATCTTTACCTCTTTTAGAAGTGGGAAGATAAGGTGTCCTGCGGTGTCAGATTCTGCATATAAACCGCATGAAAGCAGCATGGGGTTTACCAGAATCAGGCAAATCCTCCTGGGGTCAGGGAGAATGGTAAGTCCAGGAGGAAATATTTAAGGTGGTTGCTTCTCCTAACTACTAATGAATTCATTAAGAACAGTTGAACTATTAGCTTCCTACCACACACCAAGACTACAAGGCATCTCTGGCAATCCAGCTGTGAAAAGTAACCAAAAAATAGCAAAACACGTAGGAGGTACCAATCATTATGAGTTAGGGCATTGTGGTAAAATGGAGCAAGCACAGACTTTGGGGTTAATTCCACTGGTACAAGTCTTGGTTCTAGACTTCTGAATTCAATTGGCACAGTTGTTTATATCAGACTATCTTGTATCCTGCCAATAATAATAATAAAAAAATCTAGGCAAAAGATTTTTAAGTGTGTTTAAGAAGTATTGGAAAGTGACCCAAATTAGACAGGAACTGGAAAGAGTCCATCCCTTGGAAGAAGGAAATGACACAGAATGAGATCCGCATGTATACATTCACTCCTTTGAGACCACCATCCATTCTTTCCAGAGCAAGGGCTAGACCTCAAGTAGAAAATGGTCATCTTAATGAAATGAAGATGTCAGAGTCAGGCTGCCAGAAAAACTGGAAATCCAGGAGGAAATGCACAGAAAGGAGGGAGCTCCAAAGTAGGGAATCCCAAATCTGCATCATTTTTTTTTCCTTGAAATGCTTACATGGCTCCTAACCACACATGTTCAAGGCAAGACTGTGAGGCAACCCAGGGGCAAAGACCAAGGGGAAACAGCTGAGCAGAGACCCTGGCAGCTGCCCACCCTACAAAGTCAGAAGGGTTTGGTAAGCGTTCCCCATCATTCCACTGCAGCTCTCAGTTTACTTGAGGAGTAATAATTACATTTCATAACTAACAGTTGTTCCTTAGATTAAGGGTAAACTTGATACAAGAACACTCCAGCAAAATCTGAAATGAAGCCTCCAGAAGATCAAGGTGATCTGCCAGTAATTTAAGTGACTGCTAGAAAAACACTCAACACTCTTCATACGGACATGATGAATCTGAAGTCTCCTCAGGGTGTCATATACATCATGTCCAATATACTAGCAGAGAAAAATGAAAATATGACTCACAGTCAAGAGGAAAAAAAAACACACCCACTGCTAAGATAGATTTTGGAATTAGCACACAAGAATAAAAAACAAAAAGAACCTGCAGTCAACGTTAAACTATAAAGATGAATTTCTGATGAAGATTTCAGAGACAACATGAAAACTATAAAATAGACCAATAAATCCTAGAATTGAAAACAAGCAATATCTGAAATAAAATATATAATTGGTTGTGAAAATGCCTTTGACAAAATTCAACAGCTATTTCTAATAAAACTCTTGATAAAGGGGAATGAATAGATACTTATATATATATATATAAAAATATACTTATATATATATATGCACACACACACACACACTCACTCCCCACCTCAGTCTTGGGACTAGCATTTTACTTGATGGAGGAGACAAACATTTCCATTACAGTCAAGAACAAGGCAAGGACCCTAATACCTACTATCTCCAGTGCTATTTAACATTGTACTGGAGGCATTAGCTGATGCAGTTAGACATTAAAAAGGAAAAACAAAATTATCTCTGTTTGCAGATAACATGAAGGCCCAGAAGCTACAGAATCAATGATAAAACTAACCAAAACAACAAAAGAATTAGACAAGGTACCAGATATAAAATTAACACGCAAAGTCAGTATGTAACAAATAATAAAATAAAATGGAAGGAAAATTTAATTCACTATAACAAGTAAAAATATTCACAAACTTATCTCTTTAAACTAAAAATATTTATGAAATAAATTATGAAAATATCCATAATAGATATAATTGGAAGCTATTACTAAATGGAAGTTATCCCTTTTTAATTCATTTTAAAGTCTTAATAATCCTCAAAATGTAATTTCTCCCAAAGTTTATACATTTAATGTGACCACAATAAAAATCTTTTCTCCTGGAGTTACGCAAGTTGATACTACTTTTCAAATAAAAAAACAGCAAGAATAACTAGGAAAATAATAATTAAAAAAACAACTAAGGAAACTATCTCTATCTGATATATGAACATTGTGTAAAGCCTTGAAAATTAAAGCAGTGTGGGTTCTGGTGTATGAATACACAGATAAACCAATATAATAGACTAGAAAGTCCTAAAATAGACCTAACAACTTACAGAAATTCAGAATATGATAAAAGTAGCATCTCCAACATGTATCTTCACCACTGGTATGACAGAAATTTCTTGTATAGAACTCAAAATGCACTAACTTTTTTTTCATTGTAAACTGGAGTTCATCAAAACTAAGAACTACTGTTCATCAAAAGACACTATTTAAAAAGTGAAAGTGCAAATCACTGACTGGAAGATTTGCAATGAACACATACGATGAATGACTTGCAACCAGACTATAGGAAGAATGCCTACAACTCAATAACAAGACGACAAACTGCAGTTTAAAAATGGCAAAAAGATTTACATGGACACAACACAAAAGAAGCTATATGAATATTTAATAACTATATACAAATACACTTAACATTAGTCATCGGGGAAATGGAAGTTAGAACTACAAACAGCCCCACACAAACCCTAGAATGACCCATGTGGGAAAGACTGACAGAGCAAAATGTTGTCACAAACACAGAACAACGGAGACACTTAACTTAGCCAGAAGCATAAGCACTTTGGGAAATTGTTTAACACATTTTTCTTAAAAAGCAGTACATTTAGGTATTTTCCCAAAAGAAATGAAATGATATATCCTCACTATTCACAGCAGTTTTACTTATAATATCCCCAAATTAGAAACAACAATGTCCATGCACAGATTATAGGATGCACACGTGATATGGCATATTTATATGATGTAGTGCTACTAAGGAATAAAAAGGGATGAATTATTGATGCAGAAAACAAGGAAGAATCTCCAAAGCATCAGGCTAAATGAAGGCAGAAGCAAAGGAGCATATACTACGCGACTGCGTTTATATGATGTTTGGGAAGAGGTACATCTAAGCTGAAGGGATGCAAATTAGAACAATGTTTACCTCTGAAGAGAGGGGGAACTTTCTGGGCAATGTAAATTCAGCTATCTTAATTGGGGTAGTGGTACAGAGACACATGCAGTTATCAGAATTTATCAAGCCATTCCCTTAAAATCTGTGCAATTACTGCATACAAATCAAACCACAATTCAAAAACATTTCAACTTTGACCTCTTCCTGTTATCACCTTTTTGAATTGCAATCCTTGAATCTCTGTTCTTCCTGATCTGTAAATTTTTACCAAGAGCAGGTCTAGGGTTTAAGGGTTTGTGTGCTGCTTCTACAGTTTTATGGACTTATTTTAAAGAAAGGGATGCAATATTGCAAGCACACAATTAGGTACAGAGCCTAATTAAGCTCCATTAGCTTCAAGGTAAACACGTTCCTGGTTGTTACAGACCTTACCTACAGGGATTTCAAACTCTTTGCAAAGAGAACCAGTGTCACTATTAGCTGTTATAGACCAGAAAATATAAGGAATAATTTTTTTTTAATTAGAAAGAGGTACCTTCTGGGAAAAAGAGGAGTCATTGGTTCATGAGCCGAAGGAAGCAGAGAGGAAATGGTAGAAAAAGAGAGGCTGGCCATAGATGAAGTAATAATAGAAGGCATAAAAATTAAGATGAGTGGACAAAGACATCTTTATCTTAACCCCTGGGCTGAAACAGGAAAGCAGAGAGAGACCAGCACCACTGCACACCAAAAGGGACAGAACGGGGTCGGACTGGTGCACTGATGGAGTGGGGGGAATCAAGAGATATTTTTATTTCTGTTTCTATTTCTGTTTCTGTTTTCTATTTCTGTTTCCCAGTCCTGCACCTTTAGGATATAACATTGCTCCTTTTGCTTGGCAAAGAAATTTGACACAAGCCATAAGTGAAGTCTAATGACAGAAACCCTGACATTTCTGGTATGTTGAGAAGGCTGGTTACTAAGCAAAAACCTAAAGGAAGAATTCCCTTTAATGAAAAAACAGACAACGTGCAGTGACTCTATGTTCTCCTTTCCAATTTATTCTCTTTGTTCCTATATTGTGCCTAGTTTAGCATTTTGGTGGTTGCAAGTTATCCCCATTTGGACAACAAATTATATACTCACCCAAGAATGATGTTGCTGGGAAAATTAACCATGAAAACAAATGAGAAATGCTAGCACACGGGAGGCACTTGGTTGTGTCCATCTGGTTACTGTCTCTGCAACTCTCTTTTTCATCATTAATATCCTTGCATTCATGTGCATCTTTTCCCTCAGTGAGTTGATGTTTTCTTGTTTTGTTTTCTGCCTAGACGTTTTTCTATCTAGGCATAGAAGGTCTTTGGTTCTAAATTTTACTCAGGTATGTTCAGTGGTCTAGAATATGTACTTACTATTATTGAAATGTGCTATTACTGTGCTTGGGAGAGAATGGTTGATTTTAAAAAACCTTTTAGATGGATGCTATGGTTTTACAGTTTTAAAATCACAAAATATATGTTTTGGATTAAGTAGTTTAATATTTTGCCCACCAGATAATATATTCCTTATCTGCAGTTTAACAAGAACTTGAAAATAAATTAATAAGACTAAACAACTTTTTAAGTTAAAAATTAGTTTGTAGCAGTCTACATGTGAAGATCATGCTATTAAATGCTAATTTCCTGAAAAATTTAAAAGATGCTATATAATAAAGCTGGTTTATTTGTATTTTTACTAAGAAAATTTTGTTCCCCTTTGTTGAAGAAAAAGTCAAAATGAACAACTTTCATGAACTTTAGGGAATGTTTTCCTTTCTACCAAAATGTCAAGTGACCTAGAGAAATACAAAGTTTAGAAAATTTGTCATTTGTTCTAATTTGTTTCTTACACATCACTATAGAATTAAGACATATTCACCTCCTCCAATCTGCTGTTTACCACAAAAAAGGGTGAAGAAAGTGACCATGCAGAAACCTGGGGTCCATCACCCTATCCTAACAGTGTTCACATGGTAGTCATATATATGAACCTTGTGTCTACTTGGAACTACATAACTATTTCTCTCCAATAAGCTATAAGGAGAAGTACATGAAATTACCCACAGGCAAAAGCAATTCATTGCCAGTGTGAGACCCTCCAAAATCTCTTTCTATCTGGTTTGGGTCTTTAACAACCTTTAATGGACATGGACACATAGCATAGGCTAGAACAAAAGCTTTGTTGTTGCAAACCACTGACATTTAGGACATTTTTACCAGGCGCTATCGCTATCATATATCCTTTGAAAGAACAGAATACCCTGAAAGAAGTTTAAGAATTTTAATAGACAACTAAATCTGTCATTACAGTCGAAATGATCAAAATCATGCTACTTAGGAAAAGCACACTTAAAGAGAAAAACAGTCTGAGAGCTAGTGGCTGATTAGGCTTCATTATATTCTTATTCCTGAAGGAAATCCTGACTGTGAAACTTCAAACCCTTAATATAAAGGTACTAGAAAGGAAAAAAAGAAAGTAGAAAATAGGGTATAGCCAGATCACAAAAGAGCAGGACACAGGCAAGGCTGAAAGGGAAACGCAGAAGTGTTAGAGATGAGGTGTGACCTCTCTGTTCTGCTAAGGGTCTGATCATGCGGAGGTAAAAAAAATAATAATCCAGAAATTATTTTTCCCCATGGGAGAAAAAAGTGTAATACAGAAATAGCAAAATTTCTTAAGAGCAAAAATGGAAGACATTCCTTAGCATATGTTGTCCTATAACAAATCCATAAACTTTACAAGCAGCACAGTTCTGCAATAATAAATAGAATGAGATACAGTAAAGAACGTAAAAATGAAAGTATTTACATAATGATCTAGTATATATCAACTTGGAAAGAATAAATTATTTAGCAAATAGGGTTGGGAAAATCAGCTCAAAATATAGAATATAAAATCAGACTGATACCACATATCATATTCCAAAATGAAGTCCAAATAGACCAATGTGGAAGGGGAAAATTCATTAAAAAAACTATCATTAGAAAATGTAGGATATTATATTTGTGACCTCAGAATCAGAAAGGTTTCTTTAAACAGATCCATAAAGCACAAGTCATTAAGAGAACCATTTTTAGGTCAGCTTTGTGGAAATTGCAACATTTTCGGGATCACCAAGGGTTGCAACAGACAGTATATTGCCACAGGAATAAACAGGTAGAGCTTATAATTCCTAAACTTTTTACTTTAAGGTGTTCCTGAACTTCACATTAAGCAAAAATTTTCGTTATTTTTAGGACTTAGGCTGACAGAAGGGACACACAGGTAATATTTCTTGATTCCCAAACAAGAGTGCCAAGATGGCTTATGAATTCCATTGAAAACTTTAATTTAGCATCACCCTTGATTTTAGTCACAATGCACATACCTGTGATCTCTTATTGGTTTTAATTCATTTCAGAACTCTTCACAGCTCTTTCTATACACAGATGCTTCTAAAGAAGCCTATTATAATTTAGAGCCTTTAAGACCAAACTTAAAATTTTTAACATTCTTAGTTAACAGCTGACATTAAAGAAGGAACTACACTTACTCTGTATGAGCCTTTAAAAGGGAAACTAGTTTTAACTTTATATTCTGAATGCCATTTTTACCTTTTAAACTCTAACATCTCATCAATTGCCATAATTTCTATGGAATCATTTAATAGAATGCTTCTGTAGCTATCAACTACAAAGTTCATTTTTGTTCTCAACTTCTAGCTACTTTGCTTCACTAGTATCTTACATTCTCATATAGTTTCTGTCAGTACTAAAAATATGCTAACTTTTTCCCTATTTCCTACTTTTTCTTCCATTAAAAAACTCATTTTTTTAGAAATAAAAATTGAAATGACTTAAATGTGGTGGTTATATACTTTTAAAAGTCCATCTTTCTTCTCTAAATCCACTTTTATATTGGCGGCCTTAGGTCATATCAGCTGGGTGGCTTAAGAAATGAATCCAAGGAACGACACAGCTCAAATTTTAAAACAAACTGGCACTATGTTGCCACCAGAAAAATCACAGTCACAATTAAGGATCTTAACTAACAGACCAGTGACTAAATGACTAAATGAAGGCAAGATAAAACTATCCCCTTGTCTCCAACAGAAGTTCTCTGGAAACAGGCTGAATCTGGATATATGGGTACAGTATAACCAACCTCTATTGCCGTCCACGGTTTCACTTTTAATGCAAAGCTAAGAACTTCAGTAAGAAATGCAGAACTAGTGGTGGGCATAGCAGAGTGATTACAAATAAAGGCTCTGGGTTTCAATATGGAAATAGTGTTAAAAAGATGTTTATAATATGCTTTCTGACACCACGCCATCTGCTCAAGTTCTGGGTGTCATAGCCTACCCGAGTGACCATGACTTTGAAATGCTTTAACCCTCTGTGACTCAATTTCCCCAATAATAAAATGGAAGTAAGAAGAGTAGCTACCTATAGAGTTGTGTAAATTCAAATAATAAGATGATCTATATAGAACACTACAAAATAAGAGCAGGGACATAAGACTTTGCTTATTGCTATACTTCAGCAGTTAGAACAGTGCCTGGCACTTCACAGGAGTTTGATAAATATTTATTAAGGAAAGGAGAAAGAGTAAACAATGCTGATGGAAAAGTGGCTGGAGCATAGCTAGAATAATTATTGGTTATTATTTTCATCATTATCATTCTTATCAATATTTGTCCAAACCTTTAATTCCTGGCTATGGGACCATAGGGCAATTATTTAATTTGTAAGTTTTTACTGGATTTTAGAAAGTATGATGAGATAGTGGTAACAGGCCTGGCCTAAGAGTCAGGAGTCCCATTCTAATTCAATCATACAATTATTTGACTTTGGACAAGTCTCTACTGTTTTGGGAATCAGCGAACTGATAGAATGGTATGATAAATAATATGATTATTAACATTTCTAAGTACAAAGATCATGAGAGCTAAACAATAGATAAAACTGAAGAATTTCAAGAGACAAATACCATGTGATCTCACCTATAAGTAGAAGCTAATCAGCAAAACAAACAAGCAAGCAAAATAGAACCAGAGACATTGAAATTAAGAACTGACAGTAACCAGAGGAAAGATGGGAGGAGATAATGGTGGGGAAAGGGTGGAGGGTTTTCAGTGACATGTATAAAGGACAAATGGACAAAGTCAAAGGGGGTGGGACTGAGGGTGGGAGGTGGGGATGGCTGGGGTGGGGGAAAATGGAAACAACTATACTTGAAAAACAATTTAAAAATTCTAAAAAAGAATTTCAAGAGGACATATTAATTTCACTGAAATTAGCTTTAAAATTAAAATAAGTCAGGTATTTCATCATAAAATGTTGGGTTAAGTATTTTAGCTGGGTATAAAAGGGTAACAAGAAACCATTCCATCTCTAAATTTATAAGTTATTCTAACCTCTAAATTGAAAAACACAGTCCAAATATTAATTGAACTATCTTTAAAAAAATTCTCTCCCAACCTTACATTCAGTACATAATTCATACATAAGATAATATCATATATCAAACAATTAGAGACTATCTCTGAGTGAATAGCATCATAATACCATTTCTTTATGGAATCAAATAAGACAGCTTATTTGTAGTTTTCTGTTCATACAACTGAGTTTTTCTAAAGAAAAATTTCTAAATTTAGAAAAATTAATAGCCAGAGCACAGCATAATATCATTATTTCTGTTAACTTTAATAGTGGAGTATTCAGAAAAATGCTCCAGAATAATTGTTAGGAAAATTGCCAAAATGTTGGAAATTGTGGAGGCCTAATAATAGATATGTGACAGTTTGTTATTCACTTATTTTGTGTACATTAGATTCTGTATAATCATATTAACTGTCATCTAGTTTTGAAATGGACTTACATTTCCAAAAACTAATAAATACATTAGGACGCTAAATGTCCCTATGATGTTTTGTGACACTACAGCATAACAACAAACTTAACTCTTAATCAGATCATTGGGGAAATAAAAGGGATGAGGAGGAAATAAATGACATAAAGAGACTAGAAAAATCTATCCAAAAATGCTACCTTCTTGAGCCACAAGTATTTATGGCAGGGATGGGTTCATGCCTAGTCCTTTTGGTTGACCACACCCCAAATCATTGATTGGACAGTGGTAGCTATAGGAGATATATATGAGAGGCTCTAATTGGGGATGCTGGATGGTGGGGCAAAAGGGGAAAAATCAGGATGACTGTAATAGCATAATCAATAACATATAATTTAAAAAGGAAAAGGAAAACTCTGCTTGCTTGACTATTTCCCCTGTGGCTGGCCCTGAAAAATTGTACACTGTTACTATCATCTGGTTAAAGCAAATTTCAGCAAGGGTAGCCCATACTCACACACTCTAAAAATATAAGAGCAGAAATTAATGTTTTTAATTAACAACATTCAGAACGATCCTTTCTATTTAACATTACTGCTTGTCTCTATGACTATAGGTAAACCTTTTGAATATAATAGATAACAGTACTTATAACTTATAATTAAATATTTTTTCCTCTAATAGAATTAAATTGACAGTTTCAGATTAAATAGTACCAGTACCTGCTAAAACTGAGTGACTTGGGAACACAGAGTATGGCTCTAGTTAATGATAGCATGAAATTTAGTCCAGAACATTAAGATAAAAGAAACAATAACCACTTTAGGAACTAAGCTTAGTAGGCACGAGTTTGGGAAAGCATACTGACGCTTGGTTGGGACTGTTTAAGAGCATAAGCAATTCTTTCATTTAACACAAGCAAACAAACCAAAAAGACAAAGTCAGTTTTAGAGCAATACACTGAAAAGAAAAAAAGCAGCCTTGCTAATGGTAAATTTGAGAAATTAGGAATGTTAATTTTATTCATTTTATTACTTATAATACTCATGAGGGACCATGATGATAAAACTTTCACTTGGCAAAATTTCTGCATGTGGGCTCTGCTGGAGTTAGAATGCCTTCTCTTTTCAACAAATCACTGTTGGAGAGTTAGGGGTATATTAAGGGAAACATCCAGCTAAACAAGAGGATACCTGCTAATACTCCTGGGTTAGTAACACCATTTACCATCACCTACTAACGTGATTATGGAGTTACTAATTTTGCCTTAAATCCTGCCTATACTACACCAATAAGTACTCTCCCTGCTAATAGGCCTGGAGTTGTACTTTTTTTTAATGTTCCAAGCCAAATTGAGAGCTTATAGTTGGCATTAACTGAATTCTTGGTCTATTCTAAGCATGTAGTATGTACTTTATATTGATTACCTTAATTAACTCTGAATCGCTGTCAGGTGGCCATTATTGTGGTGACTATCACAGGCATTACTGTAAAGATGGGGAAACAGGGGCTTGGTGAGATGAACTTGTACAAGCTAATATGTAGCAGAGCCAAATCTAGGAGACAGAGTGACTCCAAAATCTAAGTTCCAACCTCTCTACTGACTGCTCCCAAGTGATGGTACTAACTTCCTAGCAGCGATGTACCACGGAAATTATCTCACCGAATCTGGGCTGCCAGGTTGCTAAATACTCTCTGTCCCATCAAATTAAACTTTTTTAATTTAAAGGAACAAAATATAAAACTCCAAACGTGTACTCCAGAAAAACACAGAGTAATGGAATACTCCAAAATGCTGGCATAAGTTCTTGAGCCCAGAAAGAAGATATAAAATTTACTTTGTTTGTGAAACTACATGTCCATTCACTAGTACTTGCAAAACAAAGGATGCAGTTATCATCACCGTCTTTCCTAGAATAGGGTAATTTGATCCTGAAGAAGGAATGCATGCCATGTCATAAATAAGGGAGCAAAATTAATTACTCAATTCAAATGCCTTCTCCTAGGCTAACTAGCTCACCCTACTGTCAATGTTTAATGTCATAGATGGCTTTCAGATCCTTCCAAGAGTCCTGAACCAGTAACAAAATGATACCATTGAAAAAGGAAGTACTGCCCTGACCGGTGTGGCTCAGTGGATTGGGCATCACCCAGTGAAGCAAAGGGTCACTGGTTCTCTCCCTGGTCAGGGCACATGCCTGGTTATATAGGTTTGGTCTCTGGTTGGGGCACATTTGACAAGCAACTAGTGAATGTTTCTCTCCTTCTCTTTCTCCCTCCCTTCCCCTCTCTCTAAAAATAAATAAAATCTAAAAAAAATAAAATAAATAAAAAGAGCTACTGTATGCTGACATTCTGCAACTCGTTTAATCTTAACAAACCCTAGGGAGAAAAGAGAAAACTGAAGGTTGGCATAGTTAAGCAGTGAATTTGGAAGCACATACCATATTTTGCCATAAATAATGTGCATTTTTACCCAAATTATGTGTTAGAAGCATAAATCCAGAAAGCAATAACAATATCCATATGCAAAATAATACCCTGGAATACAATAATCAGCTTTATATACAAATAAATTGAATTAAAAATTTAAGATGAAAGAATTTTTTCCCTGAAAGTTTGGGCCAAAAATGTTGGTGTGCATTATACACAGCAAAATATGGTACTTAATAAACAATAGAAGAGGGATTTGAACCCAAGCTTCCATCATTTCAGCATCATTCTATTTTCATGTCCCTATGCAGCCCCACGTGGTTTAGTTATACATTAAGTTTTTTTTAACTCAATGAATTGCTTTTTGTCTGAAACAACTCTTCCGATTGTAGTTATCTACATAAAATACACTTGCCAGAACTAGGAGCTCATAAACACAAAACTGAGTAAAAATGTGCTTTGTAAAATCTTTTTCTAAGCTAACATTCTCACCCATGATGTCTCAGCTTACACCACACCTCCGCCGGGAATTCTTTCTTGCTTCCTAACACGAGGCCCCTGACACATGTTCCCACAGCTCCCATGTTCTGCCAAAACACATCACACTAGATTCAAGTGCTTGCTGAAGCCTGTCACCCCACTGGTCTGTAAATTCTGTGAGGGCAGATTCTGAACTTGTTTTAGATCCCACTGTTGCCCCAAACCCCATAAATAACAAATGCTTAAAAAATAATTGGGTAAAATTATATGCTAAACTTGCAGTATTTAAGTTCACTTGGATTTTGAAAGCTGTTTGCTTATCAATGCCAACCAATAAAAATAATAAGACTGGGAAAAAAAACTTTGGGCTATCTCACATGAGACCAGGCATCTCTATGCAAAGAGAAAAAAGAGAGATTGAAAAGAAGCAAAGCATACGGAGTGTGACCAAAATATATAAATATATAAAAAGCATTGGGCCCCCGTGTACAAAGACAGCATTGTCATTCAAGGGGCCATGCCATTCCTGGGAAGAAATATTCCTTTAAATTTCTAGTCACTGCTATTAGGCTATATCAATTCCAAAACAATACTGAAAAGTAATTCTTGTGCAATTTAAAGGAACTTGAGCACTTAAAGGTAGTATGACACATAGGCAGTCTTCATTTGCCTATGCCTAATTAAATGGGATATTCTGCTGGACATTTCCAACCACTAATTGGCCAGGGTAAAGCCTGTGTCAGGAGAACACATTGCCTAAACACATCTGCTTTCAGCAGTGTCGAGGAGAAAGGGAGAGTCACTAGAAGAAAGACTGGCTAGTTTGTTTGCTTATCACAGAACCCAACTGGTTATTCCAAATGACTATAAAGGATCTTCAATCTTCTTAGAGTTTAATGTAAAATTCAGAGCTAAAGTAGGACAAGGAAGTGATTTTAAACTCTTCACAAATCCTAGAAGAGGGGAGGCGGTAAAGATGCCATGGATGAGAGCATTCATGCCTACATCTTGGGAGCAGCATATCTCAAACAAAATATCTTGTATCATCCTAGGTAACTGAAGTTCCTGACCCAGGGCACTGAAAATGTCAACAGACCCATCTACAATTAAGAAAACCATAAACTGTGAATCACTGCAGATTTACTCAGGCACAGGAACACATCCCTTTTCTTGTTAACTGAATAGTCACATGCATGTTCTTAAATATTCCCTTGGTGGGAGCTATTTTTCAGGAAGTAAATAAAATCATAAGGTTCAACCTTCTCATTAGAATCTGCTTATTTTAACAACAGATCTGTAGACAAAAACAAAGACCTCATGTTGCTAACACCAGTCAGGAAAAAAAAATCCAGAAAAGATACAGAAGGAAATAAAGTATTAAAGGATTTAAGAGCAGCAGAACTTATTTCTCAAGGTCCCTGTGGATAACACGTGATGTAGACAACAGGCCAAGACCCTTCCCCCACTGTTCCATGACCAGGGGTCCCAGGAACAAATGAGCAAACGGAGTCTACCCACAAACACCCCCTGATGATGATAAATTGCTTTTTATATTAAACCACATAATATTATGGTTTTTTGTTAATATTTATTTTTCCACTAATCAATTCCAGACACCATTAAAGGTCATAATAAAGACTTTTTGCCTCCATTTTTTTACTACTTTTCAAAATTCAGGTGACGTGTTAGACTGATCTTCAAATTATTTCTCTTGTTCTATAATAATAATAAATAATACTAATAATAATATTTCTCTTGTTCTATAATATTGATAACTTGATTTCATTCAAGGTTATCACTTTATCTTAGATTCTCAAAATTCCCCAAATACAAACATTAACTTGATCAGCTATCTGCACAGAGCGAATAGATGGCAATCTTCCTATTATGATTTTAGGTGTCCTGAAGGGTGTACAATAGCAAAAAAAAAAATTAAAAAGCTCTCTGTTAAAGAGCTCTTATATCATCTGCCCTTTAATTAATCTGCCCTCATTGTATCAGAGGTAGGGAAAGTTACAGGATGATGTAACAACAGACTAAGGATCTGGAGCCAAACGAACCTGGATTCTGACCCGCCACTTTCTGCCTATGCGTCTTTATGCTCATTACTTATTTCTGAGCCATTTCTACTGAAAATGGGGATAATGCCCAACTGAATTCGATGAATATGTAGCCTCTATTGTTCTAAATATGGAGGATACAGTGGCAAATAAAACAACTGTCACATTCTCATGGGGTTACCATTTTAGCTGATATGACAGAATATGAACAAACTCCTAGATAGATCTTGGCTATAATACCAATGTATGAATGATATGAAACAAAATGAAGTAGCAGAAGGGGGGTGGCTAGGTGTCATATCAGAGAAGAAGGTTTTTCCGAGGTTGTGCTTGAGCTGAAACATGAATCAAATGTTTAGTGCCTAGTAAGCATGGTAGGTATCATAAAAAATTTGAGTTCATTTCTTTTCTACCCTTAAGGCCCAAGTTATTGAAATACCAAAGTGTTATTACCTCTTCATGATTGTCTGCAAGCACCCTACCCTGGGTAGCTCTATCTTCTTACCGTTTCCTCGGAAAATAAGAGAAATGGAGTTAGAGAGCCTAAAGGAATGACGCTTTGTGATGGCACCAGGGAGGAGCAGGGAGGTGCATCGGGCTTGAGAAACACACTGGCTGAGGAAGCCCTGCAGTCGTCCTGGCACGAACACAAACCGAGACGGAGGAGGTGGGGGGAGGAGAGAAGGCAATAGGAGTCTCTGCACTGAAGCCCACCTATGTGGCCAGTTCACTTAGGGCTTGAGCTTGCAGAGCCACTGGAATTGGGTTGGTATTTTAAGGATACACATTTAGTCACTGTCTTAAAATATTATCTCCCCAACAGAACATTCTTCTACTAATAATTAATTCCCTAGGGCAATGGGTCATGAGAAGAAGAGTTTCTAATGGGATGTTAAAAATATGTTTTTTTTATTACATGAGTGGTTCATCAGAAATGAATTCAGTAATTTCAATACAGATTATCCTCTAATAGAAATAATTTGGCAGTGGTGTATCTGCACATTCATAAATTTAAAAAGTCATTACAAATTCAGATGAATTTCTCATAGATGAGATTCTACCAATTGGAAACAGTTGAAGACATTCATAAAGCAAATGAGCCTATTTAATTGACTGTTTGAAAGTGCCAGGCAGACAGAGGGCATTAACTTGTATATGATGAACAGAATAATAACTTTCTTACAGACTTTTTTTAGAACTGTCTTATTCTAACAAGACATACACAAAACAAAATAATTCTAAGAAAAATATTCAGTGTAATCTCAGAATCAAATTTTCATCCTTAAGCAATAGCTTGAGAAATCTGGTCATATTACCAATGCTTTGCTCCAGGCTAAGAGCATAATTGGAAAAGGATGTATATGAACAATAAAAAGACCAAGCACAGGAAAACACTCTGCAAAGTCTTGCATAACAATAGCTGACCCTCCTGGAGTGTGGGCCTTTGTCCCAGGTGCTCATATAGGCCATTAATCCTCAGGAGAACTTTATAAGGTAGATTTTATTTCTATCTCCATTTTGTAGATAGGGAATCAAAGATCTGATAAAGGTCATCAAGCCATCCAGAGTTCACATAGTGAAAGACAAATTTATAAATATGTTTTGAGACTTTTTTCTTTTTCCAGGAAGTCCAGGAAGCATAGAGAGTCCCAGAGAAGTAGGACCCAAGAAAGCACACACCAAGGCACATCATAATTACATTACCCAAGATTAAAGATAAGGAGAGAATTCTAGAAGCAGCAAGAGAAAGGGAGACAGTTACCTACAAAGGAGTTCCCATAAGACTAGCAGCTGGTTTCTCAAAAGAAATCTTGCAGGCAAGAAAGGACTGGCAAGAAGCATTCCAAGTCATGAAAGGCAAGGACCTATATCCAACCTGAGGACCTGAGATTGCTCTTCTTTATTCTCTTTGGCTTGGGGTAAAGTTACATTGCAGGGAAAGAATGGTAATAGGAGGAAAAAGAAGACCTGAGCTCTAGTTACAATCTCACCCCTCTCTCCCAGACTGTTTTCTCATCTGAAAAGATCTAGTCCAGGCCCAAGCTCAACAAAACCATTAAATAAAAGAATAAAGGCAAAGTATTCTATAAACAAAATAGCAGAATGCATGAGGAAGTGGTGATTTCTCTTTGTTGCCCAATTACTGGCAGAACACCCACGAAGAAGTTATCACCTCTCCTGGGGAGTATATGCAGTTGGTGTCTGCCCAAGTCCTGGGCAAATGTTCAGTTACTATTAAGATGGTGGGAGGTTGTTTTTGCCATCCTCCTGATAGGTATTTTTTCCTACTTCAAATGCGTTAAATAGCTGGTCTTTCGACTTGCTGGCTTAGTGAGTGAATAAGAGAGAGAGAGAATTAGGTTCACTTACTGAAGAAGTGCCATTAACTAGGGACAGACCTGCAACCATTGATGAGAACCAAGATTTTAGATGTGCCACAGTGACCTTGAAATAACTTTTTTCTTTGGTAAAATGTGATGAGACTCCCGACAGCGCTATTCCCTCTGATTGTGAGAACAATTGTAGAAGCTGATTTGGACCTTCTGATTGCTTGTTTGACAGCTACAGAGTTTATCCATTCGCTCAGGGAAATTACTGCTACCCCGAAACTTTTACTGACAAACTGAGTGATTAGAAAATCTGCAGTCAGCTGGCCACACTCCAAGCCTGAACTGCCACGGGAGTTCTAGTGACAGCAAGGAAACCTTTACTGCAAGGCCTGTAGGGAAAACGTTCCACCATTGGGCTGTTCTGTGCCAAAAGAGCAAAGCAGTGTCCCACCCAGTAGGTGGAAAGCCCCCTGAGAGCAGGGACTCTGTCTAGGGTGATCAATTACATTTGCCCAGCAGGGAGAAGCCGGGATAGCAGACTAGAGGGAGGTGCTCTGGAAAATGTTAAGTGAATGAATGACTAGACCTACAATCAAATGAGAGGTTCCAACTCTATCTTTATGAAGTCGCTGAAAGTTTGTAAGTTGTAACTGAGGGGGAAAAATGAGAAAAGGAAGCACAAAAATGTTATGACTAGAGTCCTATGTACATGTCAGGATAATTCAGAAGCAATACATAAATTGGTTTATTATGGTTTATGCCATTACTTCTTCCAATAAAGTTTGCAAGCACAAATCATAAGATTTCCTTTAATTCTGAATATGTCTTAAGTTCTAGAGTCTCTTGTTTAATAGCACTAATCACATCACGCACTGTTGGAACCTACTAGAATGGGCAGTGTGAGCATTTAGGATATGTATCACAGACATGGCCTGCATCTTTAGCAAGCACACACTTTTTAAGAGGCTCCACAAACTGACAACACACACATGTAACTACACCTGTGGCCCTGTGCACTTTAAACCACATTCTTGATTTGCCTTGTACACGTTGCGTTTTTTCTTTTCACCTTCATTTTCCCTTTTCATTTTCTCTTTGGGAGAAAAAATATTTTAAAAGCCACATTTGCTGGTTGATTTGTTACCTTGCTAGTTAATTGGTATTCTAGATAATGCCTGCTCATGGTTATCACTGAATATGACGTAGTGGAAGCCAGAGGTTAATCTATACAACAATTTTTAACCATATCACCCTCTACGTAATTTTTTTTTGTTTCATGTTTTTAAAGTTAGGCAGCATGGACTATGATCCACTGTCCATTAAAAAAGTAAAATAAGGTAGTCAGACTTTTTTTTTACTCAGTAATTTCTACGATCTTAATTCAGGGCTAAAAGGAAATTTAAAGATAAAAGAAGCTTAACAATCAGAAGTTCAACTAACTGAAGCCATTCCCTGATCCAGCATCACGCAACAACACGAAGTCACAGATGCTGGTCACACCAGAGGCGTGCTCTGGAAAAGCAGGACAGCATAAGGGCCACAAGTCACCTCCCACTTCGGGCACGCTAAATCCAGACTAAAGCATCTTATTTCACTGCAGCCTCCCGGTATGTCATGGAAATCTCTGATTTTCAGAAACTGTCCACTTCGCTCCCCTCCCACCAAAAACACCACTGGACTTCTTGTGTAGCATTTCTAGGCATACCAGTAAGTGCTTCTCACGATTTGTAACAAAGAGTGCACTTATAATTTCAAACTGAGAAAACAGAAAAAGGCACAATTAGCGGAACAGTGCAAATAAATGATCACATTTTTAAATACAAAAATTTTATTTACTCATCTCATACAGAGTATTGCTTTGAAAACATTCATAATATTCTCACCAGAATTCGGAAAGTGTACTGCCTGCAACTGGTACAGGAATGTGTCTGTTTTTTTAAGCCTTAATATCACTTTAACCTTTTGTAGGGATTCTCTGATTTTTCTTCCTAACAATGAGGTTAATCATTGTAGACAATGTGTACTTTATGTTGAAACATATAATATACTAGATTTTGAGTCAAAATTTTAGATCACCCTTCATTACTCTAATAAGATTTTTCTTACTACCCAAAGGCTAAAATGGCCTATGAGTTCTACTGTCTTTAAAAGCTGTTATACCATCTTGAGTGTGGAGAAATACAAGATCATGACTCACCAGTTACTGTTACTGCTCCTAAAGCATTCAAAATAACATTCATCACTTCTGTCTTCGGGGACCAAAAGTTTTACTTCATTAGCAAATTTAAATAACCATTTTAAAACTACACATTTACTAACTTTATTTAGATTTTTCTAAACCTTAAAACATTGAGAATTCCTTTAGGTCCTCTATACATTATATTTGATAAGTAACCTAAACAGAGCTCCAAATATTCATTAATATTAATATCAAACTAAAATGAGCTTAATCTGCCATTACTGAATGTGTCTGTGTATTAAGGTTTTAAAACTATAAATCAAAACAGTCAATGCTTTATATGTAGTACTAGTTACAATTATAAAATTAATATAATTGTGATTTATGACTTTAGTGATTTACTGTTCTATAATGTTTTCTGCTATACACATACATTTAGGTAATGAACAAAATGTTTTTTCACTCTGGTTCATGAAAAGAGGGAAATATTTTCTATAAGACTTAAAACAACTAGACAAATACTAATAAGTAAGCTAAAACTTACAGTAAGTTACAACCTCTGCTGAGTCTACTCAATTTTGAAAAATAAAAATGTATAACAAACAATATCCCCAAAATAAACACTATATAGGTAAAAAAGAAATCATAATAGAAACAAAAACTGATAAACTGAATGATAATAAAATAGGATGTACCAAAAAATGTAGGGTATAGAAAATAATGATGCCTAGATGCAATAGTCTTAAATACATATAGAATGAAAGAATAGCTAAACCAATAAAATACCCATTTTAACAACTTAGAAAAAACTGCAAATTAACTCCCCGCAAAAAGTAGAAGAAACAATAATGAAGATAAGAGCAGAAACCAGAGATGAATGAAAGCAAAACATAAAAGGAGAACTTAACAATATAATTTCTTTTTCTGAAAGGAGTAATAAAATTAATTCCTAGAAATGTTGATTAAAGGACAAAAAGATGGAAAATCTAATTCTATACCCAGATACTTCCTGACGATCTTTTTTCCTAAGCTCACAAACCATAATATTAAATATTGGATGGTGAGTGTATGGAGGTGATATTCAAATCCTGCTAAATTAACCTAGAAGAAATGTGGGGGGAAATCAATTTTATATTTCATTTAGGACTCAGGAAGATCAGACAAAATATAACACAGTTTTCAGAATTTTAAAGCCAATTCTTGTAACTTAGAAAAAACAATTTTCCTCTGAAAATTATTTATATGAAACCCCTTGACACAACAGGATTTAAAATCTATAATACTGTTTCATAATAATCAGTAAATGGCTCTATAACTCATCATTTTCCAAGAGTTGTATATTTGTAGTTTGTTTAAAATGATGTCTTAACCTTTCTCTTTCCTTGTTGGTATAATAATAAATGTTCTATTTTATCCAAAGTGTTAGGATTAATAGGGAAATATATAAAACTAATACAATAGTGCCTGCCATGTAGTAAGAGCTTAATTATTGCTAGCTATTATATCACTTTGGTCATCATCAGGATAACTCTTTTTCTCCAAATTAAATATATACCTCTAGAGACTTGTCATAAAAATAGGTAACATGGACTTCCAGCCAAGATGGAGGCATAGGTAGACAAACTGTGCCTCCTTGCACAACCAAAATTAAGGACAACAAAAATTTAGAAACAAAAAGCAACCAGAACTGACAAAAAAGTTGAACTGTACAGAAGTCCGACAACCATTTATCCAGACCAGTAAGAGGGGTGGAGTCAGTAGCTGGTAGAGAGAGGTTGTGGCAGAAAAAAGCAGGGACTGGTGGACCTGGGTGTGCAGGTGGTAGTTGGAAGACCCCAGGCTCAGGCTCAGGTTCAACAAGCAGAACCAGTGAGGTATGCAAGGCGGCTGGCTGACAACAGTCACACATTTGCACATAGATAAACCAGGCGAAAATGGGAAGCGAGACAGACCTTGCACCCCAGGGGGCAGTGCCAGGAAATAAAGCCTAAAAGCACCAATTGAAAACACTTGTGGGAGTTGAGGTGCTGGAAGAGACTTCCAGCCTCACGGGAGAGTTTGCTGGAGAGACCCACAGGGTCCTAAAATGTACACAAGCCCATCCAGCATCAGAAGGGCCCGATTTGCTTGTGGGAAGCAGCAGAGGGGACTGAAATCCAAGAGACAGTGGAGCAAGCATCATTGCTCCCTCCTTGATGCTGCCTCCACATACAGTGTCACAACCCAGCAATGAGGGCTGCCCTGCCCTAGTGAACACCTAAGGCTCTGCCCCTTATACTTAACAGGTGCAAGTGTATGAAAAAATTATAACTCAAATGGAAGAACAGATCAAAGCCCCAGAGTCAATACTTTTAAGCAACCAAGAGATAGCCAACCTATCAGATGCACAGTTCAAAGTACTGATGATCAGGATGCTCACAGAACTGGTTGATTATAGTCACAAATTAGGTGAAAAAATGAAGGTCACACTAAGTGAAATGAAGAAAAATGCACAGGGAACCAATAGTGATAGAAATAAAACTGGAACTCAAATCAATGGAGTGGACCAGAAGGAAGAAAGAAACAACCAAACAGAAAAGAATGAAGAAACAAGAATTCAAAAAAGTGAGAAGAGGCTTAGGAACCTGCAGGACATCTTTAAATGTTCTAACGTCTAGATTATAGGGGTACCAGAAGGGGAAGAGGAACAGCAACAAGTGGAAAACTTATTTGAACAAATAATAAAGGAGAACTTCCCCAATATGGCAAAGGAAATAGAGTGCCAGGAAGTCCAGGAAGCTCAGACAGTTCCAAAGAAGTTGGACCCAAGAAGGAACACACCAAGGCACATCACAATTACATCAGCCAAGATTAAAATGAAGGAGGGAATCCTAGAAGCAGCAAGAGATAAGGGGACAGTCACCTACAATGGAGTTCCCATCAGACTGCCAGCTGATTTCTCAAAAGAGACCTTATAGGCAAGAAGGGGCTGGAAAGAAGTATTCCAAGTCATGAAAGGCAAGGACCTAGATTCAAGATTGTTCTATCCAGCAAAGCTTTCATTTAGAATGGAAGGACAGATAAAGTGCTTCTCAGATAAGGTCAAGTTCAAGGAGTTCATCATCACCAAGCTCTTATTTTATGAAATGTTAAAGAGACTTATCTAAGAAAAAGAAGATAAAGAACATGAACAGTAAAAAGACAGCAAACACAGTTATTAACAACCACACATAAAACAAAAGCAAACTAAGCAAACAACTAGAACAGGAACAGAACCACAGAAATGGAAATCACATGGAGGGTTAGCAACAGGGGAGTGGGAGGAGGAGAAGGGGGAAGGTACAGAGAATAAGCAGCATAGATAGTGGGGAGAAAATAGACACGGGGAGGGCAAGAGTAGTGTGGGAAATGTAGAAGCTAAAGAACTTATGACACATGGACATGAACTAAAGGGGGAATGTGGATGGGAGGGGATGTGCAGGATGGAGGGGAATGAAGGGGGGATGGGACAACTGTAATAGCATAATTAATAAAATATATTTTTTAAAAAGAAACAGAAATTCTCATACATTACTGATGGGAATGCGAACAAGTACAACTACTTTGGAAAAGGTTTTCAGTTTCTTACAAAGTTAAATATAAATATTTCACATAAGCCAGCAACTCCATTTCTACATATCTATTTAAGAGAAATAAACCATGTTCCCACAAAGATTCATTCAATAATGTTCATATCAGCATTATTCTTAATAGCCAAAAGGTGGAAAGAGCCCAACTACCCATCAGCTGGTGAAGAGGTAAATAAAATGTGGTATATCCATAATGAAATACCAATACTAATTAAAAAAAAAGTGTAAAATACAGATACTTGCTACAATGTGAAGAAACTTTTAAAAGATACTAAATAAAAGAAACCAAACAGAAAAGATTATATATTACATGGTTCTATTTATACAAAATGTCCAGAAAAGGAAAATCTACAGAGAAGTGAATTCATGTTTGCCAGGGTTCTGGTGGGAAGGGAAGTTAATTGCAAACAGATGTGAAAGATCTTGGAGAGAAGAAAATGCTCTAAAACTGGATATGGTAATGGTTGGACAACTAGGTACATTTACTAAAAATCATTACATTGTACACTTAAAACTGGTAAACTTACAGTATATAAATTATGCCTTAATAAAGTTATGCTAAAAACAAAAAATAGGTAATATGAATTATATTTGATTCTATCTAATTTGGTAATATACTAAGAAAACCAATAATTTGGAAATTCTGAATTTCTACTCACAAAGGTACAGTGAACCATGAATTAAAATTTATACTTCCACTCATTATGCAAGTTAAATTTAAAAATGTGATTACCATAGATAATAGAAAACACAAGTTAATTTTCATCTATATTAAAGCACTTTAAATTTTCTAAAAAATAAAAACTAAGTAAACAATTAGAACAGGAAGAGAATCATAGAAATGTAGATCACTTGGCAGGTTATCAGTGGGGAGGGAGAGGGAGAGAGAATGGGGAAAAGGTACACGGAATAAGAAACATACATGGTAGGTACAAAATAGAAGGAGGTTAAGAATAGTATGGGAAATGACGAAAGAACGTGTAACTACGACCCATGTACATGAACTAAGAGGGCAGAGAATGCTGCAGGGTGGGGGGTGCAGGGCCAAGGGAGATAAAGGGGAGAAAAAATAGAAAACTGTAATAGCATAATCAATAAAATATACTTAAATTTTTTTCTCAAAAATTACATTTTAAATTCTCGAAACGCCACAAAATTACACAATAATAGCTGTCAATGATCATGTACTTACTATGTGCCATGAGTGTTTCTATATTACATAAATTAGAAATTGCTGAAAAATGAAGGAATTTATACAAAGTGAACAGCTGATAAGTTATAGAATGACTTTCACACCATTTTCTTGAAATGCCAAATCACTTTTTCTCTCCACCACACTACACTGCCTCATATGGATAAAAAAGTTAAGCATAATCACCATTCATTAACATTTTCCTATTAATCAAAAATATCTTGGTAATAGGTTATTGTAATAACTGGGATAGATGGGCATTAAAAGCCCTCTAAGTAATAGATTATCCTTAAATTTAGAAATGAAGCCTTAACTACCATCCAAAGGCAACCATTTGAGCCATTTAACTAGAGGGAAGGACTGACTTCATGGAAGTTGTTATCACATTTCTTTAAACCAAATCTTAAATTTAAGCTTAAATTTATAAAATAGTATTACTTGCCCTGTTAATTACTTGTATTCAACAGCCAAAAATTTGATGTGGACCTTGACCAGAGCCAACAAACCATGAGGGAAATCTAACACAAATCACCCTGTCAATTACTCTTCATCCTTAAAGAGATTCTGCCTTTGATGAATCTCTTGTAATCTCTTACAACTGTGGTTAATCTGTACCTTTTTAAAAAATATTTTATTTGTTTATCTTTAGAAGGGAAGGAAAGGAGAAGGGGAGAGAAACATCAATGTGTGGTTGCCTCTCATGTGTCCCCTACTGGGAACTGGCCTGTAACCCAGGCATGTGCCCTGACTGGGAATTGAACCTCGATCATCTGGTTCCCAGGCCCATGCTCAATCCACTGAGCTACACCAGCCGGGACCTGAGGTGAGTACTAGTTTTTCTAGTCTGACTAGAATTTTTTCTAGTCTAACAAAAATTCTAGTCTAACAAAATGAAAAAGCTATGCAGTCAACAAACACTTAATAAATACCTAATAAGTTACAGACACTGTAGCAGGTCTGAGGATATAAGTCTCCAACTAATTGTATATTGCTGTGTATAAAATACACCCATGGTTTTTGCCCAAATTTTCAAGGAAAAAAATCTTTTGTTTTAATGTTGAATTTATTTATTTATTTATTTATATTTAGATATTTATCTTTTGTGTTATAAAGGAATTTCAGCATTTACTTTTTAACATATCCTGGTATGAGAAATTTTATGTAACAAATAATTACATAACACAAGAAGAGATATAAGTTACTTCAGGTACTACCCATGTATAATGTGCATCCTTATTTTTTTCCCTCAAAAAATTTAGGCAAAAAGTGCACATTAAACACAGCAAAATACAGGTAGTTCTCCTTACATTTTTATTTTGAGATGTTTCTTGCTGCCCTTTGGAACTTTTGGGGGATATTTCTATGTTGTCACTATTCAAATTATCAGAATGTTAGAATATAATTTTAACAATGCCCTTTTAAGTGAATGCCTTTATATGTCAAGGTAAAACTTAACAAATTTGTTTGCTAATTTCAAAAATAAATTCCCATGGATAGAACCTAAGAAAATCTAGCCCCTAGACAGCATCATAACATTTCATATTATTGATTAACATGTGTGTGACTATCTCTGAAACACAGTCAATGGTATAATTTAGATTTATATATTCCTTCTTAAAAGTCTACCAATAGTAAAATTAGAACTACAACCTTACATAGGTTTGAAGATATAAATATAAATGAGCATTAATTTAAAAGAGCACAAATCATTGTTGTCTTATTTTTAAATCATTTTCTATAAAATATTACATCACAGAAATTTATACCTATAATTATCTTTACTAGAATAAGACAATGTTTCTGTTTCCTTGTTATACAATAAATAACCTACTCAACATTTAACTTCAGATAAGTGGCATATTTATAACACAAGGAAAATATAAATGCTTAATCATATCTTTATGATGCTTGACAGAATAGATCTACAGTGTTCAAGCAGGTCTTATGCAGCTATAAAAAGTTAAGAGCATTATTTGGAACAATAATTTAAATCATACCAGCTTTTCTAGAACAAGATAATGGTAGCTCAAGTTTGTAAAAGTGTACTTCAATTTTAATGCTTTGATGATTCTTCAGTATCAGAGTTAACTAATTGGCATTTACCTACATTTGATTTCCTCACTAAACACTTGTAACAGGAACATCTACTTTAAATTATGCTTTTGGACTTTATATTTATCATCTTCTGGGTATCCAACTGTCATTGTATTGTGCAAGGGTTACCGCTGACTATCCTATCTGTCTGCAGTAGCCAGCTATGGAAGATAACCGTAGTCTAAGGCAGCCAGGAGGGAAGCTGCTGAGTTTCATGATTGGCTGGACACAGGGTGTTCTTTTCCTCTGTTCCTTATACAACCTGATACTGTTTGGAGGAGATTAAATTGTTTAAGGTATTTTTCTTGTATGTTTAGAATTAAACATAGAAGACTATGATAAGTAAGCCCTATTCAATAGATACTCTAAATAAATGCATGCAATAGTATATTTAACTATATTTAGTTATAACTACATATACATATATATAACTATATTATAGTATATTTAACTATAACATATATGAAAAACTAGGTTGAATAGAGTGTAAGTTTTCACTAACAAACTTTACAAAGGACTATGAATTCTGTTCTAAGTTTGAAAAAAACAAACAAAAAAAAACTCTGCTCTGTCTACACAAAGGGGCCAGTCCACCATTTTTATGTCCCCCCACCATGAGAAGCAGTGTTCTGAACTTAGGCAGAAAGTGAGTATTATCAAAATGGCAGATTGAATTGTCATCCACAGGGATTTTAATATTTAGTAAAAATCTTTAATTATAAAAAGCAAAGCAATTAAATTTTTTTAAATTTTTATTGTTGTTAAAGTAGTTTTCTGCCTTTTACTCCCATCCCAGCCCACCCCCAGCCTCCCCACCTCCCTCCTGTTTCCACTCTCCCCATTGTTTTTGTCCATGTGTCCTTTTTTTAAATTTAATTGTTGTTCAAGTACAGTTTTCTGTCTTTTACTCCCATCCCAGTGCACCCCCCCCCCAGTGCTCCCCACCTCCCTCCCATTTTCACCGCCCTTAGTTTTTGTCCATGTGTCCTTTATACTTGTTCCTGTAAATCTTTCCCCTTTCCCCTGGAAGTCTCTCCCCTTTCCCCTCTGGTTCCTGTCAGCCTGTTCCATATTTGAGTGTCTTTGGTTATATTTTGCTTGCTTGCTTGTTTTGTTCTTTAGCTTCCTGTTAAAGGTGAGATTATATGGTATTTGTCTTTAATTAATGTACTTACCTATGTTAAACAATCTATACTATACTTCTGCATTTGTAAATTTAATGAACTACTTTAATTATTAGGTTAGTTGGTATAAATTTTTTAAAACATTCAAGACATGAAAGGTTTCTTTAAATATTTATTTCTTTCCTTCCTTCTTCCTAATCAACCATTCTCCCAACCATTATGTAACATAGTAATATCACAACTGTTTTCAGGAAATTTAATATATTCAGAACATAATCTAGTGTCATGTTTTGTTTTGTAATCTTTGCTCATGATTCTTCACATACCACTCTTAGAGTTTGAAAATGTACACTTCTTTCCAAGTAGTAAGCCAATGTCTAATTCTAATTCAACAATCATTTATCAGAAATCTATTTGGTGCCCAAACCTTTGCTAATGTTGCTAATCTCTGTTTTAATTTGTGGATAGTTATTTTGATTCTAGGTTAATTCAAATCACATAGAGAACCCAAGGAGTCAATCATTTATGAGCATTCATGGAGAAATCACCGTGAAGGAAAGGTACAGCGTGCACACACACACACTCCCTCTTCCCCCTCTCCCCCACATTTGCCCCAGTCCCCCAACATATTCTTCCATTTCTACAATTACGTCCTGTCACACTTTGTAAGAAACATTTTCCCCTTCATCTGTCTCAACCTAATTTTTAGAAACTCTAAACTACTGGTTACACAGAGGCCATGCCAATCACAAAATCTTTACCAGCCAACATCATCCCATTTATAAAGAGAAATAACAAGGAAAATTTTTTAAATAATATCAGTTATACCTTTTCAACATAAATTATTATTAATATTTGTCCTATTAACCCAGATATTCCAAAGGCTATGTATACAATATAAAAAGTAATTTCTATAACTTTGGAAATACTAAAAATCCCACCAATTCTTAGTATTTGTTGATTAATAATATATGTCAGAAGTTCTTCCTGTCTGCTTTTTATTTTTTGTCATGGTGTGATGAATTTTGGGATCACTTTCAGAATAAAAAAACAGTGGCTCTTTATCCTGGCCATAGATTGGAATCACTGGTAGAGGTTTAAAAAAACACCTAAAATACTTTCACCCCCTTAATTGTTTTGATGTGGGCCCTGAATCATACACCTTTACAGAGCTTCCCAGGTGATTCTCATAACCATGGCTGGTAATCATTTGTGTACAAAATTCTTTCCCTGCTTATAAGATAATTACTATTTTAATTTATATGAATGGTTGATTTGCCTCTATTCACTAAAAAGAACTAACATGGGTACACATTAATAAATCAAACATGGCCTGCCCTCAAGAACTGTATAATCTAGCAAAGAAGGTGCTAAAAAGCCATATTTCCTTCACTGGCCTTATAAAATGTGTCGAGAGAAACCATAGAATCGGTGTGCTATTCACTCCCACAGAGCATGCAAATAACTCTCTTGGTGTATGCAGGGTTCCCTGTCTTAACCTCTATCCACTGCTGTGTATTCAATCCCTCATCTCTGGTTCTATTTTTTATTTAATTCTAGATGAGGAGATTCTACCAATGCATTTCTGAGAGGGTACATGAGTAGATTTGAGAAGTACAAGTCTTGGTTGAAAATGTTAGTGAGAAGGAGAAAATCCTTCTCAATATTGGAAGAATGCCTCGATTTTCCTCAATGTGCAGTGATCTTTTTGGTTATTTGCCTAGAGGAAATTCTCCTTTTTAGAAAAAGATAAGTTGATAAAATATCCCTGGGGTTCTTTAAGCTTGATACAGCAAATTGTGTTGGAACTGATCAAGGTCAGGCAGATCCACCCTTGTCTCCTGCAGGTGGAAGAAAATTCCTGGAACACGTGAGGATGTTTGGCATGTCTTATTTATGGGTGGGCAACCACGCATGCCACAAGCTCTCTGGTGGGAAACCCTTACCTATTTAAGTACCAAATGGGAACAAAACCGGGAAACTGCCAAAACCTAACCTAACCTAACCTAGTTCTGGGCACATTTGAACCCACTTCATGTTATAGGAACAGTTTATTAGACCCAGTCTCAAGGCTATGAGAACACTGGTTACCAGGCCCCTCCAAGGCTATGCTGCTCCTCTTAGCTACCCAGACACCTGGGTGAGGAAGCCAGATTGCCTCCACTTACTCTATGCAAGTCATGGCATGTCCTCAAAAGGTAATACGTAGAAGGCAAAAATGAGAGGAAACAATGAAATACCTTACAAATACTTTAAAAACTATTTAAATAGTTTAAAAATCTTTCCCTATATTACAAAAAGTTATCCATGCTTGTGATTTTGTACTATTACTATGGGAGGAGGAGGAAGCCCAACTCACAGCACCAAAATTGAGAATGGAAGATTAAACTTGATTTTACCTTTGTCAATCATTTCATTGACTAAGGAGGGAGATGGGTCATCTTGACCATGAAGAAGCAGTAACCATCTCAGGTTCATGGGGATAAACCATGGATCAACTTGCTGAATGCACCCCTCCTGAGGGAGACAGTTCCTCCCAGGGAAAAATCCTTCAACAGCAGGCAGCTGAGAAATCAGTATAGCCAATATCTGATTATTATTTAATATTATATTACTTAGAAAATAAAAGTGACTTTACTAAAAAAAATCCATTTTCCTGAGTTCTGTCTCTTGTGTTTCTAAGTCTTTCACTCATTGCATCATAAATAAAACTTATTTGATAACTTAGGGCCTGGGAGGGAGAACGGAGTTCTCTGATCTCTGGCCAAGAACATCCCTGAAGCGCCCAGCATCTTGACTCAGAATCTCTTAAAACTTTCTGGAGAAAAAAATATGCAGCTTGCCCTTACACAATAGGGCAGGAATGAAGAGCTGAAACTTTACCCACATCCACTGCGAAAACATAATGTATACAAGTTGGATAAGCACAGTCAGGTCAGAACCTTCACTGAAGTAAGGATCAATCATGACTACACTTAAGATTAGACATACACACCGCCTGTAAGCCTCACCCGTAGGGAATGACACCAGACAACTCAGACAGCACAAAACAGTGACATATTACGTGGTAGAGCCTAGAACACTCAGGCATCAATAAATGTTAGAGAGGGAAAACCTCTGGCAAGAACCAAAACGGGCATTAAATCTTAAGAACTAGTGACACTTGGAATGGGGATAACAGAGAAGAGGATTCATCCCAGACAGAAGGTGAATATAATGAAAACTACAGAGGGAAAATGGAACAGCTGAGTACATTGCTGTAAATCACAAAACAGGGGCAAATAAGGATACCCTAAGTATGGGCAAGTCAGAACTTGGCAATTTCAATGATGAAGTAAGGCCCTGCATGTCATTAAATACTTCCAAACATCGATTAAGTGAGACTCCAAGCAACTGTCAAGTTCAAAGCTTGAACTTTGAAAAAAAATAACTGTGGCTGGATTGAAACACAGATGACCTCAAAGTGTTATTATAACAACCACATATTGAACACTAGTATTTGGCAGAACACAACAACATACACTAACAACAACATAATGATGTAACTATCAACCACAATATGCAGGTAAGGAAACTGAGGCTCAGAAAAGTTAAATTAACTCAATAAACAAGCATATTAAGATGTGAATGCAGTTATGTCTACTTCGGAACCCACACAATTCATTACGACAAGATTTTCTCTAATATTGGTTGTGGCTTTAGTTTTCAGACAAGAGGACTATTAAATGTTCTCTCTAGTTCCTCATCCTTCTTACGTGCTCCCAGCACCTAGAGCAGGGACTGGGTTCAGTAGACATTGAGGGATTCTAGTTTCTGAGCACCTCCTCTCCACTTCGACCTGCCCTCACAGTGCTCCGGGAAAGAGAAGAAAAGACTCATAGGAAAGAGAAGAAAGTAGACAATCACAATACACTGTGATACACAACAAAGTTGACTGAATTAATGAATGGATGTACGAATAAATCAACACAAGCATGTAGTTTAAACACAATTAAGTATTTGAAATTCTGATTTTGATTAAGAACATGCCTTTAAGTATTTGACTTTTGAATACCACTTTTGGCATTTCTTACTTATATAGCCTTGTACAAGTGATTTAACTTCTCAAACCACAGTTTATTCATCCATAAAATAAGGATTCTAGTACCTGCAAGTTACAGGGTTCCTCTTCAAGTTAAATGAAATCATGTGTGTAAAGCACTGAGTGCAACGGCTAACATTAAGTGCTCAAGTTATCGATACATTACTGTCGTTGTTCATGTTAGAAGTGGGGGTGTCCTGTGGTCTAAGGTCTACCAGGAATGTCAGACTCATTTTCACCACGGGACACATCAGCCTTGCAATTGCCTTCAAAAAGCCAAATGTAATTTTAGGACTGTATAAATGTAACTCCTCCTTAACTAGGGGCAAGGAGCCTGGTGCTGCCACCAGGTAGAAACGAGGTGCCAGGCTGGATAAAACACGGAGGAGGCTGGATTCGGCCCCAGGCCTTGTGTTTGCTTCCTGTGGAGACTGAGACCTGTGTTTCTGTGCCACTAGGCAGACACAAGCACAAATAAGACTGAACAGGAATAAGTGTCTAACTTTCCTACTATTCATCAATGTCTACAATTGTCACATGGTCAGCAAATTCAAAGGAACCAGTTCAGTGTTTCTGTAGACTTGGGTCATGAAATGTACAAGTATACAAGAAGCTACAAATGTTAACCCATGCAGCCAATTGAGAATTTGGTTATGAAACTGAATCCTTGAAAGGGACTACTTGTTGGTTGCACACACAGGGAAAATGAGTCACGGACTAGACAAATCAATGAGAGTTTTGGTTAATTAAACTTCTGAAATGGTTGCATTTCTAACCCACAACAAAAACCTAACAGACTATTTAATTGCTAAGTAGAATGGGATCCATTTCAGAGGATTTACTGTGCTCTGTGCCAACTGCATATGAAAAAAATCTTCCCATTCATTATTTTATTCTGAGTTCACATTTTACATATAAGGAAACTGAGGCACTAACATATTAAGATAAAAAATCATACCATTAGAAAATGGTAAAACCGAGATTTGAATTCATATTTTTTTGACTAAGTACAGTGTACTTAAAATTAAATCTAAATAGGCAGACAAAAAAAAAATAAGCCAGGTCCACATACATAAGGCTATGTGAGAGAGAATTTAGAAAAATGCTTGCCTGTGTAGGCCTAGAAAAAGTACCAGATGAACCCCCAAACAAATGATATTTTAACTCTTGTTTGGAAAACAAAAAAAAGTCATAGAATTGTTATATATAAATTCATGTTTGATAAATAAATTTTAAAAAGAAAAAAGGAAATAAATTTATTTTTGCAGTTCACTACTTATTGCTTTATATGTTTAGTCTCTTTAATGTAGTTCTCCTTTCTCAAAAAATTAGATTTTTAAAGACCAGAACAATGTTTTGTACTTCCTTTTTACCTTTACTCTGAAATGAGCATATTCATAACATTGAACCACTTGTTGAGATAGTTTATATAATAGCTTGTCTGAAAGCAGATAATAAACATTAAAATAATGTCTGATAATCCTTTTCTGGTCTAGGATACAGATTTTTTAAAAGGGTTATTTAGCTTACTTTGTATTAGCCTCCAAAATTTTTTATACTATAGATACTGAATAAATAGATGTCTGTAATTTAACACAATAAGTACTTGAAATTGTATATAAATGATTCATAATGATTAACCATTCATATAAAATTTTAGTCAACCCACATTAATATTTAATTTTGCTTTTTTGGGAAGAGCATGAAAATAATTTCAACATTTTACATCAATATTTACATCACTAGTAACCCAAACTAATAGACACATTTGTACATGTATATGTGTGGAATATTTTAAAATAAAACTTTTATTCACATTCTTGACATTTTGAAGTATGTGTCATTTCTGGTGATGCTGAGTATCTTGCATTTGATCCTCCAGATTCGTTTCCACCCTTCTTTTCTCTGCTCTGTGTCCTGGTAAATTGACCATCCGGGACTTTGTTTGCTTGTCTTCTGACTTCTGCTGGGTCCAGTCAATGGGAGGCACCAGCAGGAGCCTGAGAAGGAAGTAAGAGTGGAGAGAGCAGTGGGATATTTATTCCCAGGGCTCCTGTTTCCCTAAGCTTCATCAAGCCAATCATCTGTGTCCCTCCACAAAAAGCAGAGGATCACACCAGCTAACACTCCTCCACAGTCACTCTCGCCAGGTTGTGGGATCACTTCCTTCCTTTTGTACCATTAAAGCCTGAACACTACTGGCTAGGACCAACCCTGAGGATACTATCCCTTTTTTCACCTTTCCTAAACCCTGTTTACAGTTTTATAAATTTCACATTTCCTCACCAACACAAACATATCAATCTCACCAAAGCAGGTCTCAAAAATGATTCCACAAGCATCTGCCCATGAAACAGAAACAAAATGTTTTCACAGTGTTCGAAACCCCCAGGCATAAGGACAGAGAGTATTTCTGTGGTTGAGTCAGTCCTTCCCTAACACTTCATGTATGCGTCCTTAATTATTCACACAGCACATTCAGGCATGGTCCATTTCCTTAGTCCTTATGTTAAATTGGAGATTTTCAAAACACAACAATAAGGACAATTCACCAAAAGCCATTACAAATTGAAGCATACATAGGAAGAATTTGAATAGTAACTACTTTCAAGCATTCTTCTATTCTATGGCAGCTGTAACAATAAATCCTGTCTTTCTAATGCAACAAGAGTAAAGCTTTAATACATTATGCATTCTGGTGATTGACTCATGCCCACAAACAGCAGAAAGTTGGGATAACTCTGTAGTCATTTTCCCATTTGGACATACTGCTCCCTGAAGTAAATGCTCCCTGAATTTACTTAAAAGTAAATTCATTGGAAAAATCTGCATTCTTTGGGTTATTTCAGGAATGAGGCCAGAGGAGTACTTTATGAACCAAAAATTCTCTCTGTATTACAAATATTTAAGAATGTTTATTAAGAATATCTGAAAAATGTTAGAACAAGTAGAATTCCTTATTTTGACTAGGTATTTTTTAAAGTAAGGAATAAAAAGATATTAATTTGCTGATAATTTTCTTCTAAAATAACCCAATGGGCTTTTAAAACAAATCTCCTGAGCATAAATTTCCCCATTCACATGCTGTCGCCATGGAGACCAATCTCTGGCACACTGGATGGTATAACCTACACATCCTTTCTAGCCCGAAAATTCCGTTGTTGCCATAGAAACTGCCAGTCACTAGCCTTTTTATTCCTTGGTGCTTCCATAGATACCACTGAAATTTCAGCTATGGTTTTCTTAGCTTTTAGCAGTCTTTGGCTTTTTGGCGTGCGAGAAAAACAAACAAACAAAAAACTCCTGTTATCTTTGCCTAAAATACAACCACTTATATCAGTCATCAAAATCTGAGCAGCAAACTCAATACTAGAAATATTTTAATAGAATTCCAGGTGAGACAACTGTTCAGGAACTCCCAAGTTTCTAAAATAAGATTATTTCTAATGTCTTTTAAGAAAAATAAGTTATATCCGGCTGGTGTAGCTCAGTGGATTGAGCGTGGGCCTGCGAACCAGAGGATCGCAGTTCGATTCCCAGTCAGGGCACATACCTGGGTTGCAGGCCAGTTCCTGGCAGGGGACACACGATACATTGTGTGTCCCCGGCAGAGGCAACCATACACTGATATTTCTCTCCCTCCCTCCTTCCCTTCCCCTCTAAAAATAAATAAATAAAAATTTAAAAAAAAAGAAAAATAAGTTATAAAGAGCAATAATTCTTCATTTAATAAATACTTTTCAAATGGTACAGAGAAAAAGCTTTTTAATGTAATGTATTTTGAGGTCTATCCCTTTTGGCAAAATATAACCAAGAACATATAAATTGTTGAGTCTCCTGAGATAACTCAATGGGGACACAGTTACATTTCATCCCATTTTGAGAATAAAACTAAGCTTCTTCCTTGATAAAGAAAAGGACAAAGAAAATATCTAAATGCTTTGAGCAGCATATAAAAGGAAATATGGATTAAAGAAGTTTGTTCTTGAAGTCCCAGAAAATGAAAAGTAGTATCTCCACATTTGTCCATTAGTAGTCTCAGATTATTCGTCCATTAGTAGTCTCAATTTATCTTAAAATAAGATAAAATATCAACCTATATTCAGCCTGTATTCTTAAAATATCAACCTATAGAATCTGTTTTTCTGAAAAAAAATAATTATTTCTTTAGTAACTATTTAGGGTTTTTAATTTGATAGCAGCAGATTATTTGTGGGATCTCTCAGGAAAATGACCTAGTTTTGCAGATACACAAATGACCAGAAGAGATAGGATCCTAAACACCACATCTTTAGTTTTAAAAACAACCATGGTATTTTGTAACCATAATCAAGTTGAGGAAAGAGTTTCTTGAACTACAAGACTAGAAAAGGAAGATTGAATATTATGAAAAATAATGTTAATTGCATAATTTTTAACTAAATATTTGATATCTATACACCTCGCTTTAGTACAGTTGGCAAAATAAGAAAAATAGCATAGCATTATTTTGATAATTTTATTATTTAATTAAATATTACTTGTTTCTTTTTTAATTTTTATTTATTTATTTTTAGAGAGGGGAAGGGAGGGAGAAAGAAAGGGAGGAAAATATAAAGGCGTGGTTGCCTCTCACATACCTCCTACTAGGTACCTGGCCTGCAACCCAGGCAGCTGCCCTGACTGGTAATCAAACTGATGCCCCTTAGGTTCACAGGCCACTGCTCAACCCACTGAGGCACACCAGCCAGGGCTACTTGTTTCTTATTAAAATATGTATAATGCTACATGATGTGAGAGGGGAAGTGAAATATAATTTAGATAAGGCATTAATAATATCTGACATATTAAGCCCTCAAAGACCACATACCATCATTAGGTATTTGTACTATAATTTTTTTTACAAAAAATAACATCAAAAACCAAAATACCATCTCTAAAGATAACCACTATTAGCACTAAAATGCATACCCAGCGAGACATGTACACATATAGGCACATACAGATGCATGACACGTAACTCTTCTCTTTGGATAAAAATAAAATACTCTAGAAATCATGTTGTAACATGTTTTTTCCATTCAATCATATATTGCGAATATGTCTCCAACATCAAAATGTGTGTGTGTCTGTCTGTATATTTATACATATATGTGTGTGTGTGTGTGTATATATATATATATATATTCATTCATCTACATTTCATTAACTTCTCACTTACCAAATACTATTTATTTTTTGGACAGCCCTAGTTCTAAGAAGTTCAAGTGTTCTTTTTTTTTTAAGATTTTATTTATTTATCTTTAGAGAGGAAGGTAAGGAGAGAAGGAGAGAAATATCAATGTATGGTTGCCTCTCGTGAGTCCCCTGCCAGGAACTGGCCTGCAACCCAGGCATGTGCCCTGACTGGGAATCGAACCATGATCCTGTGGTTCGCAGGCCCGTGCTCAATCCACTGAGCTACACCAGCCAGGGCTCAAGTGTTCTTTTCCTGTCTTCAAAGAAACCACAGTAATCAAAGGCTCATTAATCAGATTTCTCTGTCATTCTCTGAAAGATTCTGGCAGCACCCATCTTGCATAGCTAGACAAGAGAAAGAAGACCCACCAGTTTCACGAAGAAACAAGAGGAGAATCTTGCCTTAATGCTTGTCCTTTCATACTTACTTTTCCAGTTTACACTCTATTTTCACACAGAAATACACATAGGCACATAAAGTTTAGAGAAATAAAAAAGTCAAAAAACCTGATCTCTTTTTTTAAAAAATATTCCACAAACTCTGGCTATTTAATTACTTCTGCCTGAGAGAGTCAAATTAAGAGTAGGCTATGAGAAAGATTTAAAATAAAAATTAGCCCTGGCTGATGTGGCTCAGAGGATTGAGCACTGACCAGCGAACCACCAGGTCACTGGTTCTATTCTTAGTCAGAGCACATGCCTGGGTTGCAGGCCAGGTCCCCAGTGGTGGGTGTGAGAGAGGCAACCACACATTAGTATTTCGCACCCTTCTTCCTCCCTCCCTTCCCTTTTCTAAAAAATAAATAAAGTATTTTTTAAAAAATTAAATTAAATTAAAATTAAAATGGGGAAAAAACTTGCCACAAATCCCTTCCCACAAAATTTCTAAGTTAAAGCCTTAGATACATACATGGTATTTGCTGTAGTATCTTGGCCTCATTATATGGGATGCATACAAGAAAGCCAATGATAGTTTTAAAAATCCTTTAAGGAACATGTAAGTCATTTGACACTGAGCAGAAATTAATCCATGCTCCTGCCAGGTCTACCTATGTCAGTCTAGAGAACAGTTACCACAGTACACTGGGGCCCATAGACACATCTTACTGGCCTCTAAGTTCTGTAACAGCTCTACAGATATCACCCAAGGGAGGCTTTAGCTTCAGAGCAAAGTCATTCAAAACTCAAGAACAACAACAAAAGAAAATTGTCTTCAATTTTCCTAATGTGGCCTCAGCACCCCAGGAGAGAGCACTCTAAGGGTGTGAGGGAAATGCACATTTGCAGTCCAGAGCCCCGGGATCAACAGAGTCTACTGCATTTCAGAGAAGTCAAAATGAGAGTTATGGGGATGTGACTAATGTAAGCAGGTTTGGCCATTTGAAAGGTTTCAATTTCTGCTATAGGAATTACAGCAAAGCAACAGTTGCTTAGAACAAAACAAGAACAAAATATTGTGTGATAAGAATAAGATAACCTCATCTCCATGTAAAATTCAAATGATCCATCTAGAAAACTTATTTAATATTTTAGAGAAAACAGCATTGGCAAAATATAAACATAAATATAGGTGACATACACATACACATTCATCAACATTCTACATACATTGGATGGATGGGTGGATGGATGAATAGATGATGATGATAGATAGACAGACAGAAAATAGAGAGATAGATAGCCCATCTACCTCATTGGCACATAGAAGGAGACAGGAAGTAAAAGTATTAGGAGCCCATTAATTTAAAGAAAAAGAGAGGGGGGAGACAGAGGGAGAGGGAAGGAAGACATGTACTGTGTCAAGTTTGTTATACTTATGAGAAAAACAACAATAAACAACAAAATAACGTTCTCCATCTGAGTCAACAACATCACTTGGCTCTTGTCATCGGACTAACACTTATATTTTTAAATTTCTCCAAATTTGCCCATCACTTGCCAATTTTTAAATTCTGACCATTCTAAATACAGAGCCCATGGGCCTGGTTTGGCTAAACCCAGGATTCTCCTTTCTACCAGCTCCACAAGCAAGAATCAGTAGTGTCTTTTCTAGATATGGTTTATCTATAGCTGGAAAATTACCTTGAAGTGACTATGACTACCTAATAGACTCACCCATCCTGATTGTGCATGTGCCACTCTCGGTCTAGAAATTCTCTAATTATGTGTGTTAGGCAGTTACTCATTGATTCTGCAAATATTCATTAAATACTACATTACTATAGGCCAGGTAGCATGGTTCGGCCTGTAGTAATGGGAGCAAATGAAACTGATGTAGTCACCATATTGGAGTTTTAAATATTGGAGAGATATTAAACACTGGACTATGTGATTGTTTTTTCATTGCGCTTGTGATAATTGGTATAAAGGAAGCAGCAGCTCAGGGTACAGGGAGATGTACTTTTGTAAGTATGAGGAAGATTATGATTCAAGCAAAGATTAAAAGAAGACTTGAAGCAGGCTAGAGCAAAGGGAAGGGGTAAAAGTGTTGATCCTTGTGAGTAGAATGTAAATAAATCAAGGCAAACATACCCTTGGTAACTACAAATTAGCCTTATTTGTCCCCAACAGGAGTCTATCATATAGTAGTCATCATCCTTGCCCTCCTAATATGTAGTCTTTTTTTAAAAAAAGATTTATTTATCTCTAAAGGGAAAGGGAAGGAGAGGAACATCAATGTATGGTTGCCTCTCATGAGTCCCCTGCTGGGAACTGGCCTGCAACCTAGGCATGTATCCTGACTGGGAATCGAACCGCGATCACGTGGTTCACAAGCCCGTGCTCAATCCACTGAGCTACACCAGCCAGGACCTAATATGTAGTCTTTTATCTAATCCTCCCATCAAACCGGTGAGAAGGGTAGTATCACCATTATACAGCAGAAACCTGAAGCTAAAAGATTAAGTGACTTAACAGAGGCAAACGTTAAGGTAACATAACTGATTTCCCATTAAGCAACTCAAGCAGCTACACCTACCTCTTTATTTCTTGAAGGAAAAATACACAATGGAATTTTATGCTGCAGAAAGAAAGAAGGAGCTCCTGCCTTTTGCAACATCATGGATGGAACTGGAAAGCATTATGCTGACTGAAATAAGCCAGGTGTTGAAGGACAAACACCATATGATCTCACCTTTAACAGGAAGCTAAACAACAAAACAAACAAGCAAGCAAAATATAACCAAAGACACTGAAATAGAGAACAGGCTGACAGTGACCATGGGGGAGAGGGGAGGGAATTTCAGGGGAAATAGGGGAGGGATTTAGAGGAATATATATAAAGGATACATGGACAACAACTGAGAAGGGTGGAAATGGGAGGCGGGGAGCCCGGGGGTGGGATGGGATGGGAGTAATAGACAGAAAACTGTACTTGAAAAATAAATAAAAAAATTGGAAAAAAATGATAAAATACATAATGTGATTCTCCTAAAATAATATCTTTTCTTTTAAAAAATCAGGCTTTTTTTTCTATTTTAAGTGTAGGTTAATAATGGTTATTATTCATATACTCAAATTAAAAAGACTTTTTAAAATTCTAATTATAAATGTAATAGTCAAACTCTATTAAATTAAACTCTATTAATTGTTATTGGAATTTTTTCATATGAAGAGTGAGACATAAACGAACTTTTATGAATGCAGCTTTAAAAATCCATTTTACACTATGAAAGAATTCCTAGGAGGGAAATTCATTGCATTGTAGGCCTATATCAAAAATGGAAAACCTCAAATAATCTAACTTCACACTTAAAGGAACTTGAAAAGGAACAACTAACAAAGCCCAATGTTAGTAGAAGGATGGGAATAATTAAGGTAAGATCAGAAATAGTCTAAAAAAATGATACAAAAGATCGATGAATCCAAGAGCTAGTTCTTGGAAAAGATAAACAAGAGTGAAACACCATTCACCAGACTCAAAGAAAAAAGAAGTAAAGAACCCAAATAAACAAAATCAGGAATGAAAGAGGAAAAATAACAACTGACAAAGAAATACAAAAGACTGTAAAAAAAAAGATAAACAATTACATGCCAAAAAACTGGACAAGCTAGACAAAATGGATAAATTCCTAGAAACAAGCAATCGTCCAACCAAATCTAAATCAAGGAGAATCAGAGAATCTGAATAGACAAATTACACTGGATGAAATTGAAGTAGTAATAAAAAAAACTCCCAAAAAACAAAAACTCTGGACAAGATGGCTTCACAGGTCAATTTGACCAAACATTCCAAGAAGAACTAACGACTCTCCTCAAACTATTTCATAAAATTCAAGAAGAGGGAAGGCTCTCAAACTCATTTTACAAGGCTAGCATTAGCCTAATTCCAAAACCAGATAAAGACACTACAAACAAAGAGAATTATAGGCCAATATCACTGATGAACATAGATGCTAAAATCTTCAACAAAATTTAGCAAACTGAATACAGCAATGCATCAAAAAGATTATACACCATAATCAAGTGGTATTTATTCTGGGAATGCAAGGATGGTACAACATTTGCAAATCAATAAATTTTATTTACCACATAAACAAAATGAAGGATAAAATCCACATGATTATATTGATAGATGCAGAAAAAGCTTGATAAAAATCCAGCACCCATTTATGATAAAAACTCTCAGCAATGTGGGGATAGAGGGAACATACCTAAACATAACAAAGGCCATATATGACAAGCCCACTGCCAGAATCATATTCAATGGGCAAAACTACAAGTGTTCCCCTAAGATTGTGAACAAGACAGGGATGTCCACTTTCAACTCTCATTCAACATAGTACTAGAAGTCCCATCCACAGTAATCAGATAAGACGAAGAAATAAAAGGCATCCAAATTGGAAATGAAGAAGTAAAACTGTCTTTACTGTCTTTATTGCAGATGATATGATACTGTACATAGAGAACCCCAAAGATTCCACCAAGAAACTACTAGAACTGATAAATGAATTCAGCAAAGTAGCAAGATACAAAATTAATATTCAGTAATCAGTTGCATTTTTATATGCCAATAACAAACTGACAGATGGGAAATTAAGGAAATAACCCATTTGCAATTGCTTCAAAGAGAATAAAATACCTAGGAATAAACCTAACCGAGGATGTAAAAGACCTGTACTCAGAAAATATAAGACACTGAAGAAAGAAATTGAAGAAGAAACAAATAAATGGAAGCACATACCATGTCCATGGATATCATTAAAATGTCTATACTACCCAAAACAATGTATAGATTCAATGCAATTCCTACCAAGAATCTAATGACATGTTTCAAATAATTAGAACAAATATTGCAAAAATTTATATGGATCCACAAGAGGCCCTGACTAGCAACAACAATTCTGAGAAAGAGGTACAAAGTTGGAGAAATCACCCTACTAATATCAAACTATACTACAAGGCCATAGTATCAAAACAGCCTGGTACTGTCATAAAAACAGATACATAGATCAATGGAACAGAACAGAGAGCTAGAAATAAACCCACACCTTTACAGTTTATTAATATTTGACAGAGGAAGCAAGCATATACAATGGGCTAAAGATAGTTTATTCAGTAAATGGTGTTGGGAAATTTGGACATATACATGCAGAAAATGAAACTAGACCAACTTCTTACGCCACATACAGTAAATTCAAAATGAATCAAAAACTTAAATGTTAGTCCTGAAACCATAAAAATCCTAAAAGAAAACAAAGGCAGCAAAATCTAGGACATTGCTTGTATAAATTTTTTATAGGATATATCTCCCCAGGCAAGGGAAACAAAAGCAAAAAATAACAAATGGGACTTCATCAAACTAAAAATTTTTGTATAGCAAAGGAAATCATTACCAAAATAAAAAGACAACCCACAGAATGGGAGAACATATCAGTACATCTGATAAGGGGTTGAAATCCAAAATTTATAAAGTACTTCCAAAAGTCAACACCAAAAAAACAAACAACTTGATTAAAAAATGGGCAAAGGACCGAATAGACACTTCTCCAAAAGGATATGCAGATGGCCAATAGACACATGAAAAGATGCTTAACATCACTAATCATCAGAGAAATGCAAATTAAAACCACAATGAGATACCATCTCACACCTGTCAGAATGGCTATCAATCAGTCAAAAAACGAGTTCTGGCAAGGATGTAGAGAAAAGGGAACCCTTTTGCGCTGTTGGTGGGAATGCAGACTGGTACAGCCATGGTGGAAAGCGGTGAGGAGATACCTCAAAAAATTTTAAATGGATCTATTTTTTGACCCAGCAATCCTACTTCTGGGAATATATCCAAAGGAACCCAAAACACTAATTCAAAGGAACATAAGCACCCCTATGGTCATTACAGCTTTGTTTACAATCGCCAAGATACAGAAGCAGCTCAAGTGTCCATCAGCAGATGAGTTGATAAAAAACAACTATGGAATTTACACAATGGAATTCCACTTGGACATAAAGAAGAAAATTGTACCTTTTACAACAGTATGGATCAACCTGGAGAACATTATACTAAGTGAAATAAGCCATTCAGAGAAAGACAAATACCATATGATTTCACTCATATGTGGAATGTTTTTCAGTGATGAAAAAAACTGAACTAACAAGCAAAACAGAGATAAACTCATAGATGGAAAGCAGATGACAGCTAGTGGAGGGGGAGGTACTTGGTGGAAGGATTGAGAAAAAAGGATGAAGGACTCATGGACATAGACAACAATGTGGTGCTTGCTGGGGGGTAGGGTGGTATAAGGGGACTAAATGGTAATAAAAATGATAAAGATTATTTTTAAATATTTAAACAGAAAGAATATATTTTTAGGAAATTTCATGTTTGAAAATTAAATAAATCAAATTTGATTTTTATCATTTTGAACTGGCTGTAATTGCTAATATTCAACCATTTAGACTGACAAAAAATAGTCATTTCATATGGTGACCAGAGCAATTCCTTGTAATAAAGAGCGATGTTGCCCAAATGTCAATAGTTCCTGTGATGTGAAACACTGAGCCTTTGTCTGTGTTCTTCCCATCCTGTCCCCCTGCCTATGAAATGTCCCCAAATATTTCATTGCATCTCTTCTCTGCATTTCTCTCTCATACTCTCTTGGGTACTCATGGTTTCTCATATAAAGATTTAACAGCTTTGTGTATAAATGCTTCAGGTTCATTAACAGAACTGTGAGCTTCCAAGTGCATGATGACGCAGAAAAATTCTGAGTGCTATCATCTAGGAATATGCTAAGCACTATCTGAAGAAATGAGATTAGACTACATAGAAAAAGTCAGATATTATAAACACTTTAAATTTTCTAGGAAGAGTGATTTTTAAAAAGATTTTATTTATTTATTTTTAGAGAGGAAGAGAAGGAGAGAAATATCAGTGTATGGTTGCCTCTGGTGTGTCTCCTGCTGGGAACTGGCCTGCAACCCAGGCATGTGCCCTGACTGGGATTCGAACCGTGGTTGTTTGATTCACAGGCCTGCACTCAATCCACTGAGCTACGCCAGCCAGGGCTTATGAAGAGTGATTTAAAAAAAAAAAAATACGTTGAGCTGAACAGTTAATTTTAACGCCCTGCAGCTGACAGCAGCAGCATTGTATTCAGGCAATACTGGTACCAAAGCAGAAGATCAAACATCATTNAAATATCAGTGTATGGTTGCCTCTGGTGTGTCTCCTGCTGGGAACTGGCCTGCAACCCAGGCATGTGCCCTGACTGGGATTCGAACCGTGGTTGTTTGATTCACAGGCCTGCACTCAATCCACTGAGCTACGCCAGCCAGGGCTTATGAAGAGTGATTTAAAAAAAAAAAAAAAACAAATACGTTGAGCTGAACAGTTAATTTTAACGCCCTGCAGCTGACAGCAGCAGCATTGTATTCGGGCAATACTGGGACCAAAGCAGAAGATCAAACATCATTAACTATTTCCCTTTCTGGTTATCCTAGCTTCTAGCAAATTAATGAAGGCTTATTACAAAAGTTTGATTTTACATCTTGACTAACTCTGGTTTAGTTCACTCTTTATCATTAAGATTAAAAGCACTTATCAGGTTCATGTGCTGGGCAAGCTTCATACCAACTGAAACTGACCAAATGTTTATCTTTGAGTAGTTTCCCACCAAAAAGGTAAAATTTTACCTGGTGGAAATAAAGAACTTGATTTTATGGGGCCTGGGATGATGGGGGTCAGGGAGAGAGCCTAGAATCCAAAGGTAGGAACAAAGAAGAAATGGGATGCTTTGGAAAAGAAATACCTGAGTGTTCCCGGGGTGGGGGAGGAATGACCCTCTTAGCAGTTATAGTGAGGCTGTTTTCTAGAGAAAGATGGAGTTACAGAGTTGATGTAAATGTTTAGGAGTTGACAATCTGAAAGCATATTATACAATCTGTTTGGTATGAATTTGGAGAACAAACAGGGTAGGAGTGGGAATGAAAGAAAAATCAAGTGAAGAAAATGATCAGGAAAATCACCTTGAAAAGCTAAAATGGGGAAAAAGGAGAATAGGAAAAGTTACTATCTCTGTATAAGAAAAAATAAGACATATACAGTTGAGTAAAAATATATACAAGCTTTTGGGGATCAATGTTTATATTTATACCTAGCTGTGCTACCGTGTGAAGCAGGAAAAATAAAGCTTCATATCACAAATAAAAAAGAAAATGTGTTTTCAACACAGAGAATTAATTCGGTAACACTAATGAGGTACAATAAGATATTTCTAAATAGAAATAGCACAGCTGGTAATCAGAACAAAACCATGCCCCTCCAACAATGAAATGTATCTCCATTTAGATAGGGATCATGGACATTGCTAGTATACTCCTCTACAGCCAAATGGTAATTTTTATCTGGAGGGTATTAACGGGACAGGGATAATAAATTTTGTTTATAAAGCATAATCATATATTTTCTAATACTACTCTGTTTTTAAACACCTTTAAGTATATCACACTTCTCAATCTTTGTTTTTTCTTTTTACTTTAACAAATGGAATGTGTTTCTGAAATTAGCTTGTCTGACACCCTAAGATCTGTTGAATATTACATACAGCATTGCAGGAAAGTGTTTGTTGGGTTAAACCTTTAAAAGTTGCAAACTTCACTAGGGAAGAATTGGGCCTTCCCCTTTCCCCCAAGGTTTTCTAACTATATTCTTTCCAAAGCAGAAGGAATGACAAAAAAAAATTAAAACTGCTATTAAACTTGTGACCCCCTAAATCAGAGGAGCTTGAAAAGGAATTTTAGGTGAGCATTATGCAATCTAAACTCACTAGCCTAATATTACAATACATTTATTCAGAACTTTCATTTCTACATCATAAAGAAAAAATCTAGGAAAGGAAAAGATGGAGAGACTCTCTCCATTTGTTTACTCAGCAAGCGTGTACGGAGTGTTCAGTCTGTGTCAGATGCTGGCGTAGGCACTGATGAACGCGGGTTTGCTTCATGAGCTCCACAGTGCACCGATTTAACCGTAATTGACTCTCTCGGGTAGTTTTAATTTCTCTTGTACCTTACAAGTCCAAGGATCTCTTCTTTGAGAAGATTTTCTTTAGACTAGAGCAGCGTTGAAGGAAAAGCTTTAGGATAACACATGAAGCCATGTTCTGGTTCCAGGTGCATCTTTGTTAGCCCACTACCCTGAGCAAGCAACTTTTGAAATCTCATCATGTATAAGTGTATAAAATAAGGCTCATACATGGCACTATCTCTCCTACAAGATTGTTGCAATGAATACATTAAAATGCTGTGCATACTTTAAATCTATAGATCACTATACAAATGTAGAGTGATAATTATTGGGTTGGCCAAAAAGTCTGTTTAGTATTTTCCATAAAATATAAGATACATTTTTTATTTTCACCAATAACTTCATTGATTTGGATATTTTGGGTATGTTGGCTATCTACCACATAGTACAACATTGCTTGTTCTCAATTAATGTCTCACTTTGATCCTTATGAACTTCAACTGGTCTACTCAACCATGGAGCATCACCCAGTGAGAAATCTCCAGCACAAAACTTCACAAACCACCTTTGATGCATTCAGTCAGTCACAGCACCTTCTCCATATACTGCACATATCTCTTTTTGCTTTTCAGTTGGGTTTTTACCTTTCTTGAAATAATAAAGCATAATATGATGCAAATATTGCTTATTTTCTTCCATCTTCAGTATAAAATAGCTATACAAAAATTCACCAATTCTGATGCATCTTTTTACTGCACGCTGATATGACAGCTGTCACAATACAATCTAAAAAAATTGTTTTGAATGAAGTTAAAAACAGCAAAGCACTACTACAGCTGTTTTATGGGAAAAAAAAACCCCAAATTTTTGGCCAACCCAATATAAAGAACATTTTTATAAAATACAGGACACAGAGTGTGAATAGGCAATTCATGCTGATAGTAATAGAAATCCTCAAAGTTAGAAAACATTTCATTCCATCAATAATAAAAAGTCATGCAGACTTTAAAATTAAAATTCTCTTTTGCATCCATTAAACAGAAAGAGAAACTATCTCAAAATTGATATTTATCAAGGACACTAACAATATCCACAATTTGCCATTAAATTGAAGGATTTGGCCATACCCTTTGCCTCAATAACTCTAGCATTTATTATTTTTAAAAAACTGAATATGTACAAAAATATTTGTGTTCAGGAAGCTTCATAGCATTATTTTATAAGAAAAACTATGGCACAAGCCTAAATGCATAAAATAGGGGGATGTTTAAAATAACATAGTATATTTTAAGATGAAATGTAAAGAAGCCATTAGCCATCATAATTAAGACTATTTAATGTTGAAATAAGAACAATGGATTGTCTTTGTCAACGTCCAGTAAGCGTCAGAGAATTTTCAAGGTACCAGCAGAGTAAGCAGACAAACTCCCTGCTTCATGGAGCCTAGAGGCAAAGTAAAGGGACTAGACAGAAAATTATACATTTCAGATGGATGCAATAATTAGTTATGCATTAAATACACATTCAAATAAAAGGCTGCAAGGAAATCTATAAAATGAGAACAATAGGTATGTTCAGTTGATTTTTAAAAGTATATTAATTTTTATATCTATATTTTATTCTCCAGGGGTTCTAATGACATAAAAAAACCAAATTTTATAAAAATACATTCAAAGAAAGGGTTTCTAATTTTCATTAATAAAACCAGACTCCCATTCATGAAGAATCAATGGTGTGGCCAGTAATCTCAGCTTTCAAGGACCTTCGAGTTCTGTGTAACTGAAACAAATGGACATGGAGATGAAAGAAGATGGGGAGATGATCAGATCAGGGTAGGCTGGACCGGCGGGGGGCCTCAGGGACTTAGAGGATCTCAGGGGTCACCTGGGATTCATATGACAGGATTGCTGAATAAAGGGCAGGCAGATGGGGGACATGGTTGGGAGAGGCCCAAGGGACAGTAAACAAATTCATCTGTTGGAAAAAAAAGTGTTTTTTAATAACTTTACTGAGCTATTTTTGACATATAAAATTGTAAATACTTCAGTATACAACTTGATATTCTGGAATGTGCATACATTATGGGAAGATTGTTACAATCAAGCTAAATAATTTATCATCTCTACATAGTTACCATTGCATGTGTGTTGAGATTTATGTTGAAGTCTATCCTCTTAGCAAATTTCAAGTATACAATAGAGCATTGTTATTATTATTACCAGGCTATACACTCGAGCTCCAGAACTCATTTCGCTTGCATAACTTTATATCCTAACTTCTCCCTCCCCCATCTCTGGCCCTGACAATGACCATTTAACTCTCTAATTCTATGAGTTTGACAAGAGATATCTGCACTCCCATGTTCACTGAGGCATTCTTCGCAATAGCCAAGATATAAAAACAGTATTTTAAGTGAGGTAAAAGAGAAAATTCAGGATTAGAGAAACAGGTTGGAGCTACATTTTAGAAGACTAAAAAGCTGAGTCAAAGACTTTGCTCTTGACGATGTATGTATCAAAGATTCATTGCCTATTCTGGAACAAATAATGATAGTCTGAAAGCAGAATTAATACACAGGGTTTTCAGAGAAGGGACTAATGAAAGAACAGGCCATAAGATATGAGGCTGAGGTGCTAAAGAATTGAACTTGAGTGTTGACAACTGGAATAAAAAAAGGCAAAGCACCTGCTTGCCATTTCAAAAAAAAGCCTGTAAGACTCCATGGGCTATGTTAAAATAAAGCTTAGTCTCAAATCCAACCACAATTAAGTAATTGATGAATTATTATTTTTTATTTAATTCTTGTTCAAGTACAGTTTTCTGTCTTATATTCCCAGCCCTGCCCCCCCCCCAGTGCTCCCCACCTCCCTCCCACTTCCACCGCCCACCTTATTGTCCATGTGTCCTTTATACTTGTTCATGTGAGTCCATCCCCTTTTCCCCTGTGATTCTCTCCCCTCTGGTCCCTGTCAGCCTGTTCCATATTTCAGTTGTCTTTGGTCATATTTTTCTTGCTTGTTTGTTTTGTTGTTTGGATTCCTGTTAACAGTGATATCATATGGTATTTGTCTTTCACCGCCTAGTTCACTGTTGGTTGGATTGCAGACTGGTACAACCACTATGGAAAACAGTATGGAATTTTCTAAGAAAACTAAAAATGAATGTGCCTTTTGACCCAGCAATTCCACTGTTAGGAGTATATCCTAAGAACCCTGAAGCACCAATCCAAAAGAACATATGCACCCTGATGTTCATAGCAGCACAATTTACAATAGCCAAGAGTTGGAAGCAACCTAGATGCCTGTCGGTAAATGACTGGATCAAAAACTATGGTACATTTACAAAATGGAATTCTATGCTGCAGAAAGGAAGAAGGAGCTCCTACCTTTTGCAACATCATGGATGGAACTGATGAATTATTTTAAATAAATGATTTATCCAGCTGAATAGCCTTCAGGCAGAGGCAAAAAAAACCCTAAAATTTTGAAAGTTAATATTATCCCCTCAGATCACTTGCATGGTTTACTAGGGGAAAGACAGCTATAAAAAGGCACACCATACACGATCAGTGTATGCCGGTAGCAAAGTGATGCCGGGTTTACATATTAGAATTGTTTCTGCTGACTATCAGCTAGCAAGGTTGAAATGGAGAGGGAAATGAATACTTGGACAAATCGTCATCAATTGCTTATCACAAATTAGACTCTGCATGTGAGTCAACATAACCTGGCACTTTGCTGCTGACATATGCCAAAGTAAATTTAAATTCAGCAAGCTATTTTAGATATATGATTCATTTTTATGTGTCAACACAACTTACCAAAAATGTGAAATGATGTTATAAAACCTTGCTGCGTTGGTTGTCAAAATAAGCACACACAATATCCTGAAGGTGGAGAAAAGATGACTTCAACTTGGTTTTCTATCATGTGGTCCACCATCTCCTCCAGATCAATTCTTCTTTGATAATTTTGGTAACCTCTACTTCAACCTCCTCCCTACTCAGCTATGTTGAAGATGCACTGAAGTCTTATATGAATGCCTTGCAGGTCTATGGTATTGCCTCTACATATTTCAATAATTAGAAGGCATTTCCAAAGCATACAATTAATCAGTGTCCCCTTCCAAAGGTATTTTCCCACATCACAAAATTATTAAAATGGCCTTTAACAGAATCATTTTATTTTGAAGACAAGAGAACAGCTTTTATTGAATTGTTTCCCTTTGAAGGCCTTTTCAAGTTGTACTTTTTTGTAGAGAAAATACTTATTTAGAAACAAACAATAAGGAGTTTGTATATGCCTATTTTGTGTTACCTGTGAGGGAGCCACACCTTTTTCCAACTATAATCCACGCTGGTTTGGCCTCAGTTTGAACCTTCCACTAATCTTATCAGTTCAGGCCTGATTTTTAAAGGGCAATTGAATCACAAAGCTGTTGCACAGCGTCCTGTTAATGAAATTCATCCATTCACTCAAGAAACATTAATGAGCCTTCTCTATGCTTGGAAAGGTACAATAAGTCTAAAAAGGCAAGTTGCAATCCCTGCACTCAAAGTTCTCAGTCTTGCGATAAGGAGACACAATTTCCCAAGTGCAAAGAGTGCATAGTTACAGGTAAGTAAGTGAGTAGGTAAAGGCCCACCTGGAAGGGTACCCACCTTAGACTGGGAGCTTCCAGAGAACTTTCTAAAAAGGGGGCTGGCAAACTATGTCTGCAGGTCAAACCTAGCTGGGCACTTACTTTTGTAAAAAAAAAAAAAGTTTTATTGGAACACAGTTGCAGTTATTCCTTTAATACACTGCCCATGGCTGCTTTCGTGATACAATGCCAACATTAACTAACTGCTATGTATACCTCATAAACCTCAAAGCCTGAAATAATCACTCTCTGGCCCATTCCAAAAACCTTCTCAACTCCTGTGCTAGAGAAAGAGATGATAGAGGCTTTGGAGATAGGCTTTGGCCATTCTAGATAGGAAGGCATGTACAAAGATAGCAAAATAAAAAAATAGTTGTTTCTGGAAACTATGTGGTTCAGACTGGCTAGAGGACAGTGCATCTGGGGAGTGGGCAGAAATATCTGTAGAAGGATAAGATCAGATTACAAAGAACTCGTGTTTACGTGATTGAAAAAATACATCTATTAATAATGATGACCATTTTAAACGTTTGCTATATATGCCTGATACTATATCACTAATCATTTCACATTCATTGCCTCATTGAAGTTTTATGACAGTCCTGTGAAGTAAAACTATCACCTTCAGTTGAGAACTGAGCAAACAGATGCAGAGAGAATCAAAAGGAGGTCACCTCGCTAATAAGTGACAGACAAGGGATCTGAACTCAGGTGGTATGGCTCCTGTGCTCTGTACTCGTGAGGCAAAGCCTCTGGCAGATGCCATTGAGAGCTAAGACACATGGAACCCCACAGACTTCTGCAAAAATAGAGCACATGCATTTTCCTAAGGAGAATTAAGGACCCACAGTGGGGAAAAATCAAGTCAAGAAATTCAGGAGGTGTCAACAGTCAGTACTTCTTAATGACAAATTAGAAATGTTTCTTCTTTCAAAATCCTGAAAATACAGGGTATATGAAATGCTGAGATAGACACTGAGTCAGCTAATGCAAAAAGCTAATGCAAAAAGACACTGAGTCAGGAATGTTCAACTTTAGTTCTATTCATAAACCTCTTACAAGTTCAGCAAGTTACACAGGAAACTAATGATTCAAAGTTTCAGCATCTGTCAAACACATACTGTCATACACACCTCCCAGGGTGACTAAGGATGACAAAAATGTCTGAGTGCATGGCACCACACCTAACACAAAGTAGCAGCTTAATAATGCTACTTATTATCATTGAGCTTTTAAGGAGAAAGGAGTGTTCAACAATAACAGAAATGAACAGGTACTCGATAATTGTTATTAACAGATTTTCATTAGGAAATGAGTTCAGTTAACATCAACCTTCATCAGATGCATTTCCACTTGAACAGCATAGCATAATATGAGAATCTTTTTAGGAACTGAAATTACCCCAGATGCCTTTCTCTCACCTTGCGTCACTCTCTTTATGACAATTTAATTAATCACTCATTTATTTCAATTCTACCTTAAAAAAATCTTAAGTCTCTTCTCCCCTTTCTTATCATTCTAACTCATCAGGCAGACCCTGGTACTCTCTTGTCTGGTGCTGTCGCCTTCTGATTGCTTTTGCTGCCTCCAATCTTCTCACCTCCAGCCCGTTCTCAAAACTGGCTACTGGTGTCTTAAAACCACGTTGCTGGTTGCGTAACAGCCTCCAGGGGCACCTCACTGCATGAAGAATACAAGCCTGAACTTCTTCACACAACACACAGACCCACCCCTACCTCACCTTCATCTTCTGCTGCTTCTTCCCTGCTTCTGGGTCTGCCACTTCTTTATGGAGGAGGCTCACCTGCCCTTGTCTTGGTTTGACAACTAGAAAATCTTTGTAGATATAAACCAGGTATCTTCTGTATTTTGTGAGGACTCCTCTAACTTATCCAGGCAACACTGGTCCAGGACCCTGTTGGTTTCCACAGTCCTTTGTACTTATCTATATTTTGGCATTCCCACAGTGTACTATAACTAATATGCACATGTGATGCGTGATCTGTGGGTACCTCTAAATCAGAATTCTATTTTATTTGACTTCACATTCTCAACACCTTGTTTATTTCTTGTCTCATACTAATTACGGGTAAAAAGGTGTCAACTGGTAAATGAAGTGATAATTACTTCTTGTCTGATTGTCTTCATAAATTCTGCCACAATACAAAAACGTCATTCTGTGTCTGTTAGAATTTAGCATTTCCTTACCTACCATATATATGGCCCTGCCCTATGCCCAATGGGATATGCAGAGTGAACCCCCACACAATCTCTTCTCCTGTGCCAAGTTCTGGGGATTTAGGAAAGGGCACAAATGACCTCTGGTTGTTGAATTTAGATTAGGTAGAGACACACACACCAGCTGCCTGTACTCCGCGGAATCCCAAAGATATTTCAACACCAATAACTGATAGGTGTTCTTTTCATGTAAAGAGGATCTTACTCTGAAACCTCAAACATACACATGGATGTTTTTTTTTATTTTCTGTCAATGTTGTACAAATAGATGTTTGTGCATTTCTTTAGGAATATGAAACAAAGACAGAAGCTTAAACCATCCTAATCACTTAAAGTTCAGAGAGTTCACTGGAACATTTTTTAACATATTAAGATCTAATTACAATCTTTTTTTAACAAAAATATTTTATGAATTTTATCTCCTCCTGATGGTACTCTTTTTGACAGCACCATGCAAAATTATTAATTCTATTTGTATTTATTCTCTGTAACAGGGCTATTTCAAAAAAAACAGTAATTAATATTTGGCCGATGACAATACATATTCAAAACATAGATACATTTTAAAGGGTGATAAAAACTAAGAAAACATCTATGTTCTTATTCTTCATTGCCTGACACCTAAGTGCATAAACACTCAAAGGCAATTGAATAAAACAAGAAAAATAAAGATAGTCTTCCATCATTGAATTATGGTGTTAATTTTTAAAGCACTAAGAAGTTGGTAAATAACTCCCTTTCAAATAAAATCCAAGCCCACCTATTATGTTTACTGTATTCCTAATGCCCAGCACAATGTCTGAGGTATTGGGCATGTTTAATAAATATTTGTTGAATAAAAGAATGAATAAAGAGAACAATGTAGAGAGATACAGGAAGGAACACAATATAGTCCCTGTCTATAGAGATACAGTCTATAGCAAAAAGAAATGTGAGTTAAAAACTGGCCAAAATTTTCCTCAAGGAGTAAGAGGACAATGAGATAGATTGGGAAGGGGGAACACTGAGGGCAGGAAAAGTTAACCTATAAACTTTGCCAACCCCAGCATTTAGCCAGGGTCAGCCTTCCTAAATAAGAAAACCATTTATATCAGTTTACCCAGAGAGAAATACAACACACACACACACACAGTAAGTACAAAGGAGGCTTTATTTTTTAGAGAGAAATGGAATGTCTTTCCATAGTGGGGTGGTGAGGAATTAATGTAACTAGAACTTTTCCAGAGACTTAGAATGACCTGTAATCAATTCAACTCAAAGATGCTCCTTTGTTTCATTCCACCACCCTTGTTACACTCACCTCGTCTGTGTGGCTGCCTTCAGGAACCCTACCAAGCAGCTTCTAATGGACTTGTTTGGAAGTACAGGGTCACTTTACATAATGAAAATGATGGTATTGTGCCCTGGCTGGTGTAGCTCAGTGGATTGAGCGCAGGCCTGCGAACCAGAGGATCGCAGTTCGATTCCCAGTCAGGGCACATGCCTGGGTTGCAGGCTGGTTCCCTGCAGGCCAACTCCCAGCAGGGGATGCATGAAAGGCAACCATACATTGATGTTTCTCTCCCTCTCTCCTTCCCCTCTAAAGATAAATAAATAAATAAATATCTTTATAAAAAAAAGAAAATGATGGTATTGTTTGAGAGATCAAGGATTTAACTCAAAGACAACCAAATGGTCTGAAATTAGAACTCAGACTTTAGGGGTGCGGGTTTAGAGCAATGATTGGTCTTGATATGGGGGGTTGGAGGGCCAGTGTGGGGCTTGCAAAAACAGCTCTGATTTATATTATTAAAGAAAAAGCTTATCAAGCATGTGTACCGACTAAGACCCACTTATGTTTAATTCATCAAACTGGCTATTTTCTACTATATGGTTTCATATATAGTCCTGACCCTCAAAATCAGTAACTCACATTATTACTAGGTAGTAGGTACTAGTCCTAAGTGCTTTGTTCAGTTAACCTGATTTAAACCTCAAAATTATTAGATAATAGAAACTATAATTCTTTTTGTATAGAAAAAAATGCTTTGCATAAAATTAGTAAGCAGTTGCAATGTGATTGGTGTGCAGGTGGTCAGGTCCCCAAAACTACCCCCAAAACAAATCTCTGAGTATTGTATGGTTTATTTATCTTTGTTCAATGGGGAAGTGGATAGTGCTTCCTGGATATGTTGCTCTCCTCCCTGGCGTGCACAGTGTTTGCTTCGTGTTCAGTCCCTTCTATATTCACTACCCACATCCATGGGCCCCACTTTAAAATGCCCCCAAGAATACCCTTTGCTTTGTAATATTCACAAGGCTAAATGAAAAGTCTTTTAATGCCACATGGTGGGGATAAAATTTAATCTGTCCCATTGGATTGAAGTTGTCATAGTCCCATTCTTCACAATGTGCAGGGCAATCTAACCTCACATACACAAGCTGCTTGGCTGTGGTCTGCCAAGCTAACAGATACTAAAATGAAAAAGATTATACCATTTGAGGGCAGATGCCAGCATCTAGTGAGACCATGAAAATAAAATTTTAATGCAATAGATTTTTTTCTACATCAATGCCTTTTTACAAGAGTCAGTTCATCATAACAATAACAGGCTGTCATAATTTTATGTTGTGAAACAGACTTGATATCACTACTCCTAACAGCTTATTCATTGATTACGTTTTTACTTCCTTTCACAAAGTGAACAATAGAAGTGGGATGCAGTGAACTTGAATAAATAAAATGCCATTATTCTCTTAAACAGATACTTTTCAAAGGCCTACTCCGTCAGAAGGTCCGCATGTGGCAATCACATCTTCTGAATCAAAAATGTGACCTTTAATGGATACACTGGTTAACACAGGACTGAGTGTTTTAAATTGGTACTCTCATGGACATTCTCAAGTACATAAGATACGGCAAAATGTGCACACAGATCATGTACTCAGACCTTTACTATTGTACTGGAGAAACAAGACACTAGCTTGTGAAGCAGAGAAAACCCAAGATTCTTCTGATCACTATGAATGGCAACAGATAGCGTCGTATTCAACAGCAGTACTCAGTCTCCTTTGAGTAAATAATATATTTAACCTGCAAAATGTGTAGGAAAGACCATAAGTGCTTTGAAGTGACAGGACAGAGCAATGTAATTAGAATAGAAAACCATTTCTTGGGTCTTTGTTGTAGCCTGAGTAAGGGTCCCCAAAGATATGAGTTCCTCATTGTTCTCTGAAACCTGTAAACATTACCTTATCCGGAAAAAAATAGTCTTTGCAACTGTGATTGCATTAAGGATATGAGATGGAAAAATTATCCTAGATTACCTTGGTAGGCCGGAAAGGAAAGCACAAGTGTCCTTATAAAAGAGAGGCAAAGTGAAACTTGACCAAAGGGAAGAGAAGAAGGAAAGAGGAAACACAAGGGTGGAGGCAGAAATTGAAGTGATGTGGCAACAGACCAAGGAATGCAAATAGCTACCTGAAGCTGGAAAGGCAAGGAACAGAGGCTCCGCTAACATCTCTGGAGGGAGTGTGGCCCTGCTGACACCTTGAGCTCAGCCGGCGACACTCATGTCTTCTAGCCTCCAGAAACACGAGAGAATATATTTTTGTCTTAAACTACATAGTTGTGGTTGTTTCAATTAGCCACAGGAAACTAATACAATAATGATAAAATTTCAATATAGTATAATTTTCCATGATTCAAATGCACATAAACATGTAGTTTTCTATTTATCTAGAACTGTTAATAACAACCTAAGAAGAAAGCCTATTGTATTGTAATATATTGTAAATAGAAGAAGTATTATGGGCAATACTGACACTGCTTTTAGGAAATAAGCCCTCAACTAAGTTTCAGAACTATTTATAAAAATCACAAACAAATTTAAGAAATTATAAGCCTCTGCTGTTATTTATGACCATTAACCTCTTAGTGGTAATGTGGACATTGATTGATTCCAGCTTACAAGATGCTTCACATACCTTCCGTTGCTTCCTCAGTGATAGAGTTCATGTTTTTATTGTTGTTCAATTACAGTTATCCCAATTTCCCCTCCCAACATTGCTCTCCCCTGCCCACACACCCTCCCCTTCTTCAATCAATCCCCACGCAGTTGTTCATTACCATGGGTCCTTTATGCATGTTCCTTAGCTAGGATCTCCCTCTTCTTTCCCACATTATCCCTCTCTGGCCATAGTCAGTTTTTATATACCCACAACCTGAAATGGTAATCTAGGGAGGTCCTCATCCCTAACAGTCTCTCTAGATTCATGATACAAAAATTATTATAGGATATAAACAGTAAAACTTAAAAGTATTAGAAAAGTAAAATTGAAAAGAATTGTGAAAAGGTTGTTTTCAAAAGCAAAAAACTTGAACTGAAAATTGCACTAAAAACAGGAATGGTAGGAAAATGTTGAATTTCTATTATTGTCAGACACTTTGAAAATACACATTTTTAAAAAATAATCCTGTTATAATATCCCAATGGCGGTGATTGTTTTTGTAAGATATTACTTTCCATCACTTGACAGTATGGCTAAGGATTGCCCCTTCCAATCAATGGGTTTTATTTCACAAAGAAAAAAAAAGAAGGACCCAGTAATTTTACCTACAGGATCAAGGTATTGTTTGGTATTCATTTGCACCTGTTAAAAGTTGCAAACCAATAAAGAAGGTTTAATAACACAAAGTAGGTAATTAAGAGAGTGGAGAGCAATGTGTTAACACATTTTTTTCTTACAAGTTTTACAAAACATGTAATCAAATATTAAATAAATTTAAGTTATGATCATCTTTATTTTGATAAATCAGTTTGGATTGATCGACAATTTCTCACCACCTAAGATGAATTTTTTTTTGCTGCTTTAACATTTTCCCCCAAACTGGTAGCACAAGCTATTTAAAGATATGGGGACTTTTCTAACTCTTGTTTCATAATTAAATTAAAATATTGTTTATAAGTAGAAAATATATTTTATTTCTTAGATAATTTCCTCATTCTTTATCATTATAGATAGATGGGAATTATTTGAAAGTTTCAAAAACACTGACAATATAAGTGCCTCTTGATGTTTCCATTTTAGTTACAATCTATTTTAGATACGGCTTATAAAAATGAAAGGTCTTTTAAGGACAGTATCCACTCATATTTGCCTCAATGTGTTTAACTACAATTTATATACAACACAATGTACCCATTTTAAATGCACATTCCAATGAGTTTTAACAAAAGTATACATCTCTGAAACTACCACCATAAGCTACAGAACATTGGGGGTAGAACATTTCTACCCCCAATATTTCCCTGTGCCCCATGCAAAACCATTAAATCCTGTCCCCAGCCTAAGGCAACCACTGATCTCTGTCACTTGAAGCTGGAGGTTTATGTAAGTGGGATGACACAATGTGGCTTCTTTCGTGCCTGATTTTTTTCACTTGGCATATTTTTAGGATTCAACCCATGCAGTCCTGTGTATCAATATTTCCTTCCTTTTTATGAATGAGTATGCCATTGTAAGAATAGGTGTCAATTTGTTTATTCATTGACCTATTAATGGACATTTAGGGTGTTTCCAGGTCGGGGCATTTCCAGGTTGGGGCTCTTACAAATAAAGCTGCTATAAACATTCATGTCACAGATTTTGTGTATTCATATATGATTGTACTGATCACAGGGCTACATGATAAGCAAGGGTTTAATTTTATTTGAAACTGCCAAACTGTTTCCTAAAGTATACCTGTAGATAAACAATATATGGGACTTCCAATTGCTCTACCTCCTGGTAACATTGGGTATAGTCAATCTTTTAATGTCAGCCACTCTCCTGGGTGTTTAGTAGTATCTCATTGTGGTTTTGATTTGCATTTCCCTGATAATCTAATAATATTGAACATCTTTTCATGTCTTATGGGCCACTTATACATCTGCCTTTGAGAAGCTCCTGCTCAAATCTTTTGGAGAACAATGAGTGTTTCATTTGCTGAAATGTCTATACCCACATTCTAACTCTGTGCCTGCCCCATGGGCACTCAATAAATAGTAGCTGAATGGATAACTGTTGGGTATTCCAAAGTATCACCACATAATTCTCTGACATGAGTGCTCTAATGTAAGTTAGTAGATAAATAATCTACAAGAATTAAATATTGGAACCAAATACTTGAGGAGGGTATTACAAAACTAAAGTGCCCAAAAGACTAGAAACATTAAAGAACACGGCATGCTAGGCTCTCTCGCTATCTCATAGACTTGCAAACTAGCAGTTCTCTATTTCTAAGAAAATGACATTATAGTAAAGGAGGAGACAATGATAACTCCAAAAGCCAAACATCAAACAATTGCATATCAGGTCTATTTAAGTATTACTGACTTACGTCAAAGGCATTTTTTTTCCTCTTAAAACAAATGATTTGCCTGAACTTGACAAACTCTTTCTCTTGTTTATGCTCTGTCCCTAGCATGACACCTGAACAAAATAAATGTTAAAAGTTCTTTTTTAAGTTCTAAAAATACTAAAAACTATTCTATGGTGATAAGGGCATATTAAAAAGGGAGAAAGGAAGGGGGAAAAAAGATTAAAGGAATTGAAAATTATTCTTAAGAGAATGAACATTTATTACTTTTAATTTGCCTTTAATAGTGTGCTTAAAAAAAACAATATTTGTTAGCAGCATGATGGAACATAGTGAGTTCAGAAATACCTGGGTCCAAATACCAATCTCCTCAACCCTAACAATGGGAAGGGTCTTGTGTTGGGTTTGGGGTAGCCAGCAACAGAAACAGATCATGGCAAACTCAAACAAAAAGGAATGTATTGGAAGCATACCAGGTGCTCTCAGAACCTGTAGTTTTGAGAACGTGGAAGAGAGAAAACAAGACAAGTCTAGATTGAGGAACATAGAAACTCAACAGTTTTTACAGCATAAATAGTCTCATCTAGACATGCCTTTGTGTGGACCTTCTACCAGTCTCATTGTTCACATTCCCAAAATGGAGTGTCTAATTGTATTTTAGGTCTTGCACTGTCCCCATGACCAAGTATTGGTGGGTCCCTCCACAGAGCTCCGGCAGACTATATTTAGAAGAAAATGGTATTCCTGTGTGGTTAGGAAAGGGGAAGAGGTCCTGAGCATTCAGGAACTAATCAGTCTCCACTAGTGACCTCAAAGAAATCAAATATCTCAACCTATAAAATGCCACAAAAAATGACCCTTATTCCCCAACTTAAAAGGATTCTTACGAGGCTCCAACAATGCAATATATGTAGCACGTAAGAGCTTGGGGGACCATAAGGCACCCAGCCAATGTTAACATTTCATCACAAGGATGTGAGCTGGAAAAGAAAGTATGAAAACACACAGTAGCAGATGTAAATCTGAAGAAAATATGCTAAAAAGCCAACATAAAATGTAAATCAGAGCCTTTATATGAGTTTTGTTCATATAAAGTATATATAGTATCTACTTCCTAAGGCAATTTTTCTTCTGAAATAGCTTGCAGGAAGTAAACCGAAAGGCCTTGTTGATAGAATTTAATGAAGTATAATAATTATATGTAGTTATAATCATGTGTGAATATTTGTTTATTCTAATATAAAAGAGACTCCTTTTTACATGAAAAAAATATTTCCTCCCAAGGAAAGCAGATATCAAATACCTATTCAGATATTTCAAGGAATAGAAATTTATTTGAATGTATAGAAGACATCATATTGGCAAGTGGTGTTTTTGCTGGTTTGTTTGCAAATTGGTCGGCTTCTCTTTACCTGAGAAATGGAGTTCTGAGATAATTTATTCTTGAGCAAATGAAAAATCAGTCAGGCATCAAATCAGTTTCTATTAGCCATAAATTGTGAATTCTCTTAGTTTAATTTTCATAATTGGGTAAGTAGTCAAAAAAATAAACAAAAACATTTGCAATTTAAATTTGTAACCAGAAATACAAGTCACAAAATGTGTTCCTTTAAATGTTCTGATTTCATAACAATGTGAATGTAGTTAACGTCATTGAACTGTAGAGTTAAAAATGGTCCATTTTATATTATGCATATTTTACCACAATTAAAAAGTTTAAATATACTATGGAAAAGTTCTCATATAATTAGTCTCATTTGGCTTATTTTCTTCTGATAATAAAACCAAACCAACAACTTCTATTCCATAATAAATGTGCAAATAGTGGTAACTATGGGTCATATTCTGGTTCCAATACATATTTCAAGTGTAATTCTGACATTCTCGGAACATTAAAGCTCTTAAGATTCATTTAATAAAATCAAACAAAACTATCTTTAGAAATAAAGCCATGAATTATATTTTTAGTACTTCACAGTCCAAATGGTTATACATTCTTATATTTAAAGTTTTCTGCTACATCTCATTTTACATAACAGTTTTTATTGTTTCCACATTTAAAAACTTTGTAAGTGTCAGCTATTTTCTTTGTCTCACATTGCTATCCATAAGGAGGAGGAGAGAACAGTAGGGATCTGAGACACCACGGGGTGGGTGGTGCGGGTGGGAAGTCTGGTAGGGAGGGAGCAGGAACAGGAGAGAATTAGAGGGGCGAGTGAAGAAAAACACCGAGGACAGGAATGCCACATGGACCTTCTGTTGACCACCTCCTCCCTCAAAGAGCCACCCAATTAATCATAACACATTTGCCTTGTATAAGCCCCTCCTTTTAGGATGATGTTTAAAGCAAATGGGTAAAGCACATACTCTGAAGGGAATAGTGTGGCAAGTGTCACAGAAATGATAATACAACTACCAGTTTATGAAGGAGTCAGGACTATTCTGGCGTTGTACCAAAAGGAAAACATGAAAAGGGGATCAGCATCTTCGATGCTGAAGGAAAATGTGACATGTTATCTCTACAGTTTTAAAGAGACACAGCAAGCAATGCTACCTTGTTGCCTATGAGACTCCCTCAATCTATTCACTACTAGACCTCGGGGCAAATACATGGTAATGACCCTTTGCCCACATGTCTAGTTTCCTAGAGAATCCCAACACACATTGGCTGAAAGCCTGGGATTATACCAAATACAGTTTGAAAATGATTGCCCCCTTGTACTCCACCAACACCACAATTTGGCACATTTTTCCTGCAGTAGTATACCCCCAACGACTTCCCAGTGAGCTAAACACATTTTTGTGGTCACTGAAATTAAAAGGGACTGCAACTGAGAGACATCTGGCTGAGTCTGTGTCACACTGCTATATTTAGTTTCTTAGAAACAAATAGCTTTTGAAAATTATTCCACTGGTAATTAAAACACACATTATTTGATATTTTCCAGTATCACTGAGACTTCAAACACTATACACTATAGTAACTCAAATACCTTTCTGTTCAGGGGTGACTGCTGGGATTATATCCTAAGAACCCTAAAACACCAATCCCAAAGAACCTATGCACCCCAATGTTCATAGCAGCACAATTTACAATAGCCAAGGGGTGGAAGCAACCTAGGTGCCCATCAGTAAATGAATGGATCAAAAAATTATGGTACATTTACACAATGGAATTCAATGCAGCAGAAAGAAAGAAGGAGCTCCTACCCTTTGCAACAGCATGGATGGAAATGGAAAACATTATGCTGAGTGAAATAAGCCAGGCGTTGAAAGACAAATACCATATGATCTCAGCTTTAACGGGAATCTAAACAACAAAACAAACAAGCAAGCAAAATATAACCAAAGACACTGAAATAGAGAATAGGCTGACAGTGATCAGAGGGGAGAGGGGAGGGAATTTCAGGGGTAAAAGGGGAAGGATGTACAGGAACTAGTATAAAGGACACACAGACAATAACTAAGGTGGGTGGAAATGGGAAGGAGGTGGGGAGCACTGAGGGAGGTGGGCTGGGATGGGAGTAAAAGAAAACTGTAGTTGAACAATAATTAAATAAAAAAATAAATCAACAACAACAAAAAAGTTGTTAAACCTTGATCAGGTCACCACACACCCTCAGTAAGACAGGTGACTTTTGAAGTGTCCCTAAAACTTACATTACCACATCAAGATGCAGTATCTACAAAGCAAAATTGGCTCTGTCTAAATGGCAGCCTAGTAAACTAAACAAATGTATCCTATGACACTCCCCTACATAGCTGATTACTGAAAGTTCTGGGAAATGAACAAAACTCTTATTTCAGTCTACCATCACTTGCTCACCAAAGCAAAAACCCAAAGTAAAACTCTTTCCCTGCTGTGAGCAAATTGCTTTCATTAACATTAAATGGGCTTCTCATGTTTGCAGCAGTTTTTCACTGTTTGGCAGATAACTTTCAACGGAATGCATTATAAGAAAGTGATAAACAAACAATCCCATGAAGGTGGCTGGAAAGAAATCTTTAAATAACAAATATTTTTAAATATTTTTTATGAACTACCCTTTAACAACCAACCAAAATTTACCATTTTTGTGTTCAAGGTTCATTTTTTAAGACTATTTGCAAATGTGACCAGAATACAGAAGCAAACAGTCCCTCTAAACAATAAAAAAAACGCTAGCATTTTCTGAGCAATATTCCTTTGTTTTCTCAGAACAATTTATTGTCACCATTATCTAGAAAACAGTCTTCCAGAAACAAATAAAGCCTGGCACCATGGAAGCAGTTTAAGTTTGTTTGCTCATGACTGAACCTCTGTGGATAGAAAACAGTATCTCTCTGCTCTTCTAGACACAAAAACAAAATTATGCACATCATACACTTTGGCTACAACATGTAAGAAGTATACATAGTTTGAGGAAATCCAAAAAGATTGATTGAGGATATTAACATTATGGTGACAGATTTGCCTAATCCATTTAATATTGCTCTACTACTTCTGACAGGTTATTTCTTCCTAAATCTTAGCTTCAGCCCCCAATTTCATAACTCAGAGAAGCACTATATTTTTAATGAGGTTAAAGTTATCAACATGTCAACCAAGCCTACGTGTAGCTAACCTACTTCCTTCATCTGCCTTTCTTCCAAATCCAGTAATATTTTTATGTAGTCTGGGACAAGATGACATAAGGGGCTGAATGGAATTAGACTGGCTGAGCTTCCAGACCTTGATGTTTCCAATCATAGTCTGTGCAACTCAAATGTTTTCTAAGTTTCCAGGGTCTGCCTTTTGGTTTCCACCCAGGACTCAAATCATGTGGATTCCTAAGGATGCCTTCCCTGTACATTACCATCAACTTTACAATGTCATGAGGTTCCTTATAGATACTTCAGGACAGTTAGTCTTCAATTTAAAAAAATCTCACTTCTTCATCATTTTATGTCAAATTCAGCAATCTTAAATTCTGATTGGCATTTGTATTGATACACTACTGTTCAGGAACTGCCATTTGTACCTGCAGCAAACCATATACCAATTAAGAAGTCTAGGTTTGAATTTCCATTTTTTCCCCACTGTAACATTTCAGGAAACTCATTTGGACGGCATTTATGCCATGGTACTGTGCAAGGTATCGGGTAAACTAGACAGGTTTGCTTCCTCTGGGAGCTGGCAGGCCATGGAGAGAAATGGAGAATACACACACAATCCAAATTAAATAGTCCAAATATAAGCCATATCATAAGGCAGGATAATGACAGGTTTATCCTGGTGTCTGCTTATTATCAGAAAATCACTCTGCTTTTTTACAGAATTTTCTTTTATAGAAGACCCATCCCCTCCAGTCTTCTTTATGACTTTGTACTTTACAGGTGCCCCTTCTTTTCCATCATCATTCTTCTCCTCTATAGGCATAGCTTATTTTAGTGCACTTTGCTTTACTGTATGTTACAGATGTGGCATTTTTTACAAATTGAAGGCACCACCCTGTACCAGCAAGAAGATTATGAATCACTTTATTGCTGTGGTCTGGAACCAAGCCCACACTAATTTTTGAGGTATATTTGCACATAGCATCATTCCCATTAACACACAACGTGTTCTGGTGTTGTTCACCTTGAAAGAAAAAAAAGTACGGTGATTGCACATGTACTCCCTGGTGCCCATCCCACCTTTTCTGCTCTCTCGTACACTGAACTTCTCAAAATCACCTCACCTCATGCCTCAGCCTGTCCATGTGGCTTCTGTCCCCACTGCTATAACCAAAACGCTTTTGGCAAATTCAAAAATTTAAAGTGCCAAATACACCAGGCTCTCTAGTATCTTCAAGTCTTAAGAATTTCACCAGCATTCAACCTCCTTGGTCACTTCTTCCCCAAAGACCCTTGTCTCTCAGCCGCTGTGACATCATTGCCTATTTACCTCTCTGGTTGCTCTAAGTTTCCTCAGATGGTTCCTCTACCAAATAGATCTGCAGGATTCTTACCTGGTCCCTCTTATCATCTCTATACACAGTCATCCAAGTTAACATCATTCATTCCTGGGACTTTAATACCATTTCTAAACAGATAACACCCAGATTACCTGTAACTCTGATTTCTTTTCTCGACTCCAGTCATATACATGTCACTAACCAACTTAATATCACAATCTAAAAATCAGTGTTGTCAAAACTAGACTTGTGACTTTTCTTCGAAGCCCATTTTTCTTGTCTTCATGATTTCTGTGAATATTACTATCCATTCAGTTGCCCAACCCAGAAACATGGGATCCATTTTTGATTCATTTGTCTCTCTTTACACTCATATAAATCCCTACTGCAAGCCCAATTGCCTTTCCTACTAAAATACATTAGAAAAATCAGTCAGTTTCTTCGTATCGCCATTGCCACCAAGCCGCTCCAGGCCATCTTTGTTTCTCACCATTTTTCCACAATAGCCTCTCACTTCCTCTTATCCCTCTCCCAACTATTGTCTACAAAGCATTTGGAGAGAATCCAGCAATATTAACCAGTTCACATTATTCACCTGCTTAAAACTCAATGGTTTTTCACCACACTGAGAACAAAATCCAGCCTCTTACTTTGACCCACAAAGGGCTACATACCTGGCACTCTGATCCTCCCCAAAATCACCTCCCAGCACTTTCTAGCTCATTCTCTGGCTGCAGCCTCCTGGACTTCTTTGACTTCCTCAGACATCAAAGTCTTCCCCGTTTAAGAGGCTGTGCATATGCTATTCTCTCCATGTGGAATGCTCTTCCTATAACTGGATTTTCCTCCACCGTTAGCCTGTAGCAGTTCAAGTGTCCTGTCTTTAGAGAAGCTTTTCCACACCTCTCGTGGCAGTGTATTTCCATTGCACTTTGTATTTCACAATTATGTTTTCATCTACTTATTTATTGGCCATGTCTCCTCTAGGCTCTGACCTGCATAAGAATAGTGGTGAGCCCAGCACCTAAGACACTACCTAGCAGCTAATAAACAATCTACAAACATTGGTTTAATGGATCAGCTTTATAAGAATATGAGACCTGTTATACTGGGGAAGTCAATATCTCTCCAGCCCCACCAACTCTTCTTTTTTTTTTTTAGGATTTAAAAAAATTTTCTTCCTAATACCATGCATTACCATAGGGATTTTCACATATTACCTAACTGCTTTTCTCAATATATTTTGAAAGTAAGAGTTATTTACCAAATTGTGCATATCAAACAACTGAGGAGAAAAAATATGTCACTTGTGATAATAGAGTGTCAGGGATGGAATTCAAATTTATCTGTTAATTCCTAATCTTTTGAAGCTCTTTTGATTATACCCAGAGCTGGCTTCATGGGTGTGAGAATCTCTTTGTTTAAAACTCTCATTTTTGTATCGAAATTCTTAATTTCTGAACACAGGCCACAGACTTTTATTTTGCACTGGGCTCCACAAAGTATGCAGCTGGCCCTGCCTGCACCACGGGCTTTGTTGTAAAGAGTTTCCTAAATGTATTCCTAATACTTTGGCATTTTCTTACTTGGGACAATTTAGGATCTAAGTACCCTGAATGATTGACCACTGTGTTCCCAGGTGTAAGGCATTTGCCAATGTTAAGGAAATTTCCAGACCTAATCCCAGAGGTAATTCTCTACAAGCTTATCTCATTTTATTGAGCTTCACAGATTTTTTTTCAAAACAAATTAAAGGCAAGACCCTCCACCAGCAAAAAGATTACTACTCGCTTTATTGCAGTGGCCTGGAACTGTATCCACAATATCTCCAAGGTGTGCCTGTATTTCTCTTTCTCTTGTTTTGAGAAATATCTGCTTAGCTTTGTTTTATATCTCTCATTAAATCAGATCTCATTCTTGGATAAAAGATTACTTTCCCACCTCCCTTCTTTCCAATCCCATGAAACCAGATTATTTTAGAAGTTCTTAGTCTAGAATCCAATTAAAGGTTTTGTCTAATAAATTATATCGCCCTGATTGGCCATTATTCAGGATCTCACCAAAACCACAAACAATTGAATTCATTGAAAGCATTCTCCTTATCCTTGGGGGAGAAGTTCCAAGACCTCAGTGGACACCCCAAACCAGAATGGTACCAAAACCTTTATATACTCTTTTTCCCTACACATACATACCTGTGATAAAGTTGAATTTATTAAGTAGGCACAGTAAGTGATTAATAATAGCTAATAAAGTATACTAGACTAGAATATAAGATACACTACAGAATATATTAAATGTATGGAATATAGAGAATAAAATATACTATAGAATATACTATAATAAAAGTTATGTAAATGTAGTCCCTCTCAAAATATCTTATTTCCTGAATGGATTTGTTCTTACCTTAGATCTCAGCACCCTCAGCATACAATTTTTCCCTTTCCTTATTAAGTTGAGAACTTTCACCTTTTCACTCCATGGAAGTGCTTTATACACTCTCATTGGCATATCCCAACTGCCAGCACCACTTCTCTTGCACTTCAGGGCCATTGTCAAGTAGAATAAGGATTATATACTTGAACACAAGCACTGAGATGCCACGACAGTCCGATCACTGGCTACTAAAGTGACTAATGGGTGGGCAGTGTGTGTGGCGGGGAGACGCTGGACAAAGTGGTGATTCGTGCACTGGGTGGGAGGGAGCAGGACGGCACGGTTTCATCATGCTACTCAGAATGGCAAGCAAGTTAAAACTCAGGAGGTGTTTATTTTTGCAATTTTTCTACTTCATTTTTTCAGATCGCAGTTGACTGCAGGTAACTGAAACTTCAGAAAGCAACACTGCGGATAGGAAGACTACTGTACCTTACAGCAACGACATTGCCTTCCTCACCATAATTTTTGTCTTAAGTGGTCAATGATTCTATACTGTGCCAGGAAGCCTTTCAGTTACATTAATAACAGTGAGGTTGTGTACCTGTCCGGTAGCCTCCCGTATCTTCCTCTGAAGTTCGCGTCAGTCGGGGCCTCTCAAAGTGCCATTCCCAGAGCAGCAGCAGCCGGCCCACATCTGCGAGCTTGTTCGAAATGCAAATCCTCAGACCACTCCTCAGGTCTATTTAACTAGAATTGGCCACAGGAAGGTAGTTCAACAAGCCTTTCAGGTGATTCTGATACATGCTAACGTTGAGAATCACCATCGCAGATAATATTTATTAAAATAGTGGTATTCAAATGTGGGTTATCATCTAAATCACCTGGGGAATCTTTTCAAATGATAGTTGACCCTTGAAAATTTTAGTTTTGAATTGTGCAGGTCCACTTATATGTGGACCTTTTTTTTTTCAGTTGACCCTAGCAGCTCTACTGACGTGGGCAGTTCAAATCCAAGATCAAACCTAAGTACTGCTCAGTGGGCAGCTGTCTAGCAGTTTCAGGCTTGCCACGGGATACGAAGTCCACGGGATGGTATGTCCCAGGATATGGCCAGTCCCCAGGTGATTCGGATGGCCAGCAGGTTTCAGGACCCTCCTCTAACGCAGTTGCTGTTTCAAATCAGTTGCACATTTCAATTTGATGAACAGTTTTACCATTTCATTGTTGAGTTCCTCCAGATTACTTTTCATTGATATAACTCTGCAGAGCTTGACAAATTTAATCTACAACTACTTGTTCTGATGCTTTGGCATGTTTTAGCAGTCAAATTTGAAGTAAAACGAGCCTAAAAGTCATGTTTGGTGAAAAACAAAGCACACATTTTTAAAAATATAGCAACAACAAAAACAAATTTATATTGTCTCATAACTGATTTTAACCTTTCAGCACATTTTAATATATTATAATCATTGAATTGCTCCAGATTTCAATAACTGGCTTCTTGGCTTAGTTTAATATAAAGAACATTTTGAAGCATATTGAGGACCTACTATGTGCACGGTACTGTACATCATCTGTTAATCAAATTTCACCCCGATCATAAGCCAGAGGAAAGCTGGGGTGAGAAAATATTTTGACTAAATGTACATCTTCACCACCACCCCCAACTTATTCTTCCCAAATTTCCTTTTATATTCTTCAGAAAAATGAGTAATTTTTTTCTGATAGCTCATCTGTCATCTTTGCTCCATCCTTCAGGAAAGTGATGGATGAAGACAAAAAAAGAACGAAAGAAAAATTACATCTTTTTTCATTGCATCTATTTCTTATGAGTACAGAATATAGAGATAGGCAGCCTGATTTCAAATTCGAACCTCATGACATTAATCAAGTTCCTTAATATCACCACACCTTAGTTTCTTCACCTATAAAATGAATCAGGTTATAAGGAACAAATGATTCAATAAATGTAAGCCTCACAGAACAGCTTCTAGCACATAGAGCTCAATATGTGCCAGAAATGTTAGTAATAGTTATTAACATTTCCATGTCATTGCTCTTTGCTATTTTAATTTGCAAATCCACATTTACCTATATCCTAGAGCCTGGGCCCAAGAACCCTTGTTATCCTGCCTCCAACAAAACATCCTGCTGTCCTGTTCTTGCTTTTCTGTGATACTTACAGTCTATCCTGCAAAGCCCGCAGTTGTTTCTATCTTCCTTTTGTCATTCACTAATTGGTACCCATCTCCCCAATTCATTGTAGTATAAAGGGAACATTGTGGACATAGGCTTGGGTTCAAATCTTTATCTCCTTCCTCTCTGCCCCAGGCTCACTCAGCTCCAGTGTCTTTCATCTTCACAATCCTTAAATACTCCTCTGCCTCAGGACACTTGTACTTGCTGGTACCTCTGCCTGGAACATTCTGCCCCAGGGTATCCCCATTGCTTGCTTCCCTGCTTCGTTCAGACATCTATCCTCTACAATTCCCTCCAGCTAAAACAGTGCCCTTCTCATTTTCTACCTGCCTCCTTGCTTTATTTTTCCTCAGAGTACCTACAATCACTAGAAATTTTATTATATATTTATTGTCTAGTCTATGTATCTTCTGTCAGCCCTGACCAGAATATGACCTCTGGGAGGGCTGGAACTTAGTACAAAGGAAACAACGCTTTCCTAATTGGGTTGCTGTATGGATTGAATGTATAAAATATAAAATTGTTGTAAATATTTAAAAGCCTGACAAAATGCTGGGCATATAACAAATGTTCACTTTCTCCCTTTTCTCATGATAACAAATGGAGAAGGTAGCACATGTTGCTTCTCATGTATTCTTACTACCACTGTCAGGCCCCCCAGTAGTGTCCCAGAGACCTGAGAAAAAAGCATGAAAACTCTTCAATTGTATGCTCATTATGTAGACTTGCCGCACAAGTCAGCATATCCTAATTAGATTTGAAATATAGCTGGCTGTGAAAATATAAGCATATACTTCTTATGCACGCAGTCGGATTAAATGGGAGTACTTATAAAAAGAGATTTTTTAAATTTTATTCATTTATCTTTGGAGGGGAGAAGAAGGAGAGAGGGAGAGAAATATCAATGTGTGGTTGCCTCTCGTGTGTCCCCCGCTGGGAACTGGCCTGCAACCCAGGCATGTGCCCTGACTGGGAATCGAACTGCAATCACTTAGTTTGCAGGCCCCTGCTCAATCCACTGAGCTACACCAGCCAGGGCAAAAGAGATGTTTTGATTAAATGATTTTTCTAGTTCATCATCAACTCAATTTTCACCCACTAAACATATCTCTTCCTGGTCTTTATTCGGTTCTTTGCCTTAATCAGTAGGAAGCATGGAACACAAATCCACTTTCTCTTGTATCTGAGCACAACATCTTTGCTGAAGGCGTTGTTATGGACACCGATTCCTGTTTGATATAATTGAAGACATTAAGGTTACAGCATATTGGCCCGACTCTATTCTGACCTCACCATGAACCAAGGTAATTACTTCTTTCAAACTAAATCCTAGTAAAGGTTCTTATTTACCTCTTATTTGTCATGTGTTTCTAATTTTAAATCACACTATTAGAAAATACACAGAGAACCTATTTACCAAAGGTTCTACACTCAAATTTTGCTCAAATTCGAAGTGTCCTAGATCTGGTTTTGATTGGTATCACATAAAATAACCAGAGTTTATTTACCACTTGAGAGAATAAGTAAATAATTCAACCCGCTAAAAATAATAAAGGAAATATATCCTTACGATCATGTAAATCCAATTATGTTTCCCTATATTCACTGAAAAATATTAAGAGAAGTAGCATCAAAAATATCATGTTTTTCTTTCTGTATTCATTGGTTTATTCCTTTAACTAAGCTTGTTTGCAAGACTGATGACAACATAGTCTCATTGCTTTCGTTATTTAGTTCTCCTCGGAGTAGAGTCACCATCCAAAGCAGCCCTTAAGCCAGCTCCATAAACAAATTAGGTTTGTGAGGGAAAAGATGCGTAAAAACGGTTTATGCTGCTTAATCATCTTATCCCTAACTCACAAGTCAAGCATGTACTGAAAAAAATTAAAGGTGCATTTGAATTTTATCTCTGCCACTTCCCAGCTATCCTAGTTAACACTTACTTGACTTCTATGAAATGTAGTTTCTTTGTCTGTGCTTTGGGCATCCAAATAAAACCTACCTCAGAATGATATTTAGAAGATTACAGAAGAGATCATTGAAAGAGCCTGGTATTTTCAAATGCCAAAATAGTGCTCATTTTTCTTCCCTTCTTCATTGTTTCTCTGTCCAGGATATGAAATACCTAAGTCTAGAGCATTTTCACTATGTTCTCTCACTTATTTTACACACTAGTACCAAGTTGTCACAGCAGGCCAGACAACTAACTGAGCAAGATTTGGGAGACACTGATAAAGGAAATACATTCCCTGTCTCAAATGAGATCCTAAACCAAAGGGCTAGGTTTTGTTCCAGGTATATCTCAGGTGATGTTGGACAATCAGACATTTTCCCCAGGATGAAGAAATAATGCCTGGCCTTTGAAAGCTTGTACAGTGTGTATGATTCACAAACTCTGTGGTAATACAATATCCTGTGAGTCACCTCAGAGCTCAGATCGATGCAGGACCATGATGTTATCAGACCAGTGTGGCCGCCTGTCTCCATCAGCGGACCTGAAGGCACCAGTCAGACAAGATATGGTATGGTCTCAAAAAAACGTTTACCTCCCCCAACTGTATGGAGTGGGCAGTGAGACAAAAGTGGGACTTAGCCATTACTTATCACTTGCTCCTCCTGCATTCATCTTCATAGTCTATTTATCTGGAGTAGGTGGTCTTCATAACATGGGTTAGGCTCCGGTTTTACTGACTATTACCACTGCGTTCTATAGTTACACCAAATAATTTCATACCACTTTGAAACAACCAGCGCTTCTTGTAGCTGCAACCCAAGTTGTTCCCACTTTGGCCGAGGCTCTGGTCATTTGGTCAGTCATGTTCATCTTTTAAATGAAAACTCACTTCATTTATGCTAAGGTATCTACTAGTTTTCTGTGCTTAAAAACACTTATTTCCCACAAAATGGCTGCTGATAATTAGAACAAGGAAAAGAATTCTGAAAATTTATCTTTTTGTTTAAAATGGATCTTTACATAACGGAACAACCCCCAGATATCAAGTCAAAACAAATGGGAATAGACTTTATTCTGAAACTGGCACCCTCACTGGGCAATGGGCTGGTGACAATGAACATCTGTCAGGTCCAGTCATGCCACTTCCCCCCCGTAATTCCTGAAGGGCTTCTTTCATGAAAGACTTTACAAAGGCAACAAAAAGAGAATAAAATGAATACAGTTAACTTCCCGATTACCTTAAACTTATACGTATACATAGCCTCAGCCATAGCAAAACTGTTAGTCAGAAATGATGATGGGAAATGTCTCTATCTTGAATCAGAGTCTGGACCTTTTGTCTTTCCCTTGCTATGGACGTGCTTTTCAGCTTTCTCTGGTTTCTGTTCCGTGTTTCACTGGTACATCTTTGTAGCCACTAGTAACCAACTGCAGAATTTCTGGGTTTTCATATCCTACTACTTGCATACATGAGATCATATGGTATTTGTCTTTCACCATAAATAGGCATGTTTTTAAAAACATTAAATTTCTCACATCATTTAACCTTAGCATTTTGAAGACTCTTATCTATTGCTATGTCCTAACTTGGTGTTAGCTATTCATCCTCTTTTCTGTCCTATTAACACTAATCTCTCAGTGGATTGAGCACGGGCCTGCGAACCACACAATCACGGTTCGATTCCCAGTCAGGGCACATGCCTGGGTTGCAGGCCAGTTCCCAGCAGGGGACTCCCAAGAGGCAACCATACACTGATACTTCTCTCCTTCTCTCCTTCCCTTCCTCTCTAAAGATAAATAAATAAAATCTTTAAAAAAACACTAATCTATAATAATTATCGACTATTATAATGATTATTGAGTAAAGGAAACACACATTTATATGAAAAATTAGATGCCCTTAAATAACAAGAAAAAACTACAATGGCCCTATTTAAAAAGAAGTTGTAATTCAAAAATTTAAGAAAAGGTTATTTTCATTTATTAAGAAGAATAACATTAATAAAATATTTACAAAGTAGCAAAAAATTGATCTTTGCAAGATCTATATGGAAAATTTTTTAATTAACCAAGAAATTATTTTACCTGTACAACTTCAATTCAGTGAATCAAAACCTGAAAATTCCAACATTTGTTTATTCATAGGACCAATCAGTTGATTTTCTTATTCATTTGGCCAATCTTACCAAGGCTAATAATGGTAAGCTTGGTAAAGCTGTGGGAGTGACACCAATATTTTAATTAAGATAATTTTAATATACTTATGAATATATTATTTACTTATAATTGCTAACTACATATACCTATGATGCTTATAATATATTGCATCATACTGTATGTATCCTCCCACCACAAGTAAGTCTTCCGAAAGTCTTTTTCACATTTGTTTCTCCTGTAGCATAAAGTTTTATCTTGTACAGAGTGGGTGCACATTAATATGTATGTCAAATAAAATATTATATCCCAAAGTCTAGTGGTAGGAAAGGTCATTTTCACTCTACAGACATCATTATGAATTCAACACTCAGAAAACAAAAGTGTAAGTTTCAGTTATGCAGGATAAACAAGTTCTGGACACCTAATGACTGAATGTGCTGCCTGATGACTATAGTTAACGATAGTGTATTATGAATATATACTTGAAATCTACAAAAATATTAACTATGTGAGGTGACAGATATGTCAATTAGCTTGACTGTGGTAATCATTTCACATGCATAACATGTCAAAGCAGCATATATATCATTGTATATATTTAAGGTAAGTTGTAATACCTTAAATATATACAATTTTGTCAATTATAGCTCAGTAAAGCTATGGGAGTGAGACAAAGAATGCAGTGTATCCTCATCTATCCTGTTCCTGTTTGTCAGCAGAAACTCATCCCAAATAGATGAGTATTTTTTTCTTTCTTTCATTCTTTTTACATGTCTGTTTGTTTGTTTATTTGTTTGTTTGTTTATCTGTTGGTCAAGTAAAGTTGTCTCCATTTTCTCTCCTCCACTTTCTCCCACCCCATCCACACCTACCTCCCACCCTCAATTCTACCCCTCTTTGGCTTTGTCCATGGGTCCTTTATACATGTTCCTTGATACCCCTCCCCCTTTTTCCCTGTTATCCCTTCCCCTCTCCCATCTGGTTACTGTCAGTTTGTTCTGTATTTCCATGTTCGGGTTATATTTTGGTTGCTTGTTTGTTTTGTTGATTAGGTTCCACTTACAAGTGAGTTTATATGGTATTTGTCCTTCACCGCCTGACTTATTTCACTTAGCATAATACTCTCCAGTTCTATCCATGCTGTCAGGAAAAATAGGAGATCCTTCTTTCTCTCTGCTATGTAATATTCCATTGTGTAAATGTAAGATAGTTTTTTCTTCAGATTCATTCATTCATTTATTTATTTTTAGACAGAGGGGAAGGGAGGGAGAAAGAGTGGGAGAGAAACATCAGTGTGTGGTTGCCTCTCACGTGCTTCCTACCAGGGACCTGGCCTGCAACCCAGGCATGTGCCCTGACTGGAATTGAACCAGTGACCCTTTAGTTCACAAGTTGGCACTCAATTCACTGGATCACACCAGCCAGGGCTACCATAGTTTTTTGATTCACTCATTTACTGATCGGCACTTAGGTTGCTTCCAGAACTTGGCTATTGTAAATTGTGCTGCTATGACTACTGGGAGGCATTGGTTCTTTTGAATTGGTGTCCCAGGATTCTTAGTGTATAATCCCAACAGTAGAACTGCTGATTCAAAAGGCAGTTCCCAAATAGGCGAGTATTTATCAGGGGTTTAAAGTCACCTTAAGCAGAGCATCTTTCACCACCATCTTCAAAACTTTGTTTAGTAAAGTTTTAACAAATGAAACTGATAACTTAATGCCTATGAAAAACAAAAGAATGGCCTCCCTAATTGGTCCATATCCTAATCTCCAGAACCTGGGAATATGTTACTTGATATGGTAAAGGGAATTAAGGTTCCAGATGGAGTTAAGGTTGCTAATTAGTTGACTTTAAAGAGGCTGCTGTGGATTATGCCATTTGGGTCCAATGTAATCATAAGGGTCAATAATGTGGAAGAGGAAAAGAAAAGACAAGGTCAGGAAAAGGAATGTGATGACCCAAGCAGTGGTCAATGATATGCAACCAGGCTGCCATTGAAGAAAAAGAAATGAGCCAAGGGCCAAGGAATGTCAGAATTTTCTAAAAGGTGGAATAGACAAGTAAATGGATTCTCCCTAGAGTCTACAGAAAGGAACATAGCCCTACTGACACCTTAATTTTAGTCTAGAGAAATCTGTATCAGACTTCTGAAGCACAGAACTGTAAGATCATAAATTCATGTTGCTGTAAGCCATGAACTTTGTGGTAAGTTCTGAAGGCAGCAGTAGAAACCTAACACAATGCCCAGGAATTTTTTTTTAATTCTAAGAGCAAAAACTTTAACACAGAAATAGTTAGACAATATATTTTTACATATTATATTTCTTAATGACAGTTTAATTTGCCTCCATAATAAATGAGCCAGATATTTTCTGAGAGTTAACAAACTCAATGAGACAATTAAAATATAAAGCCTGACAGCAAAAAGATCAATGCCATAACACAGCTCCTATTCTTACTACTACTTCAAGTCTTCAGAAATTGTCTCTCTTAAGCATTTATCTTGACTTTACTATATGAATTATAATTAGGGGTAAGCAAAGAGTTGATGACAGGAGTCCCTGTTTATAAAATTAGTTCATCCAGTAAATTAAAAAAGAAAGAAAGAATTGTAATATCACCATTTTACAATTCCGTAATGAAGCAATAAAAATGGCCAGGGATCAGCAAACTGCCACCAAGGGCCATGTCTAGTCCTTGTGAGCTGGAAATGATTGTTACATTCTTACATGGCTTTTCAAATCAAAAGTATAATATTTTACAACATGTAATTATATGAAATGCAATAGCATTTGTTTATAAAGTTGTATCGGTACATAGCTATGTCTATGTATTTACATAATGTCTATAGCTGCTTTTGAATGTGAGAGACTTTATGGTACTCAAAACCTAAAAAATGTACTATTTGGTCTTTTGAATAAAAAAAAGGTTGCTAACCCCACTCTAAGATATGATAATCAATGGTAGCTTGTACCTAAAATGAGAGGCAACCAGAATACCTATGAAGTATTCATGCCAAAAAAAAAAATCAAAACTGATCAAGCATGCTTGTCAAATTATCAGTTCACAGGAAATACAATGGACAGAGAAACATATAAGGTAACACCATTGGGATGTACCCAGCAAAGTATACAATGTGGGAAAGAGTGTAGGACATAAATTTCTTTGATAAATCATCTTCAATAGAAAAAATATCAAGAGGTAGGGGGAAACTATAGACTTAAAAAACAATTGGAATGTGTCAATTCAAATAAACTGTGGTTTAAAAAAACAGAATTATGAGATCATCAAGGAAATTCAACCTACCTTATTATATAAAGGTATTAGGAAAGTATTAATTTATTTAAATTTCATTGTAATAAGGAGTCCTTATTCTTCAGATATTTTTTAGATGAAGTGATATTTATTGAGCATTTGCTTTTAAAAACATAGTGGGGGTGAAGGAATAGAAAATAGGGGCATACACAGAAATAGACCCATGTCTCTATAGTCAATTAATATTCAACAAAGGGGGCAGAAGCATAAAACAGAGTAAAAATAGCCTGTTCAACAAATGGTGTTAGGACATCTGGACAGCTTCACACACAAAAAAATGAAACTCAAGCACCAAGTAACACCATACACAAAAATAAACTCAAAATGGATAAAAGGCATATGTATATATGTTGTGATACCATAAAAGTTCTAGAAGAGAAAGGAAATAGGCAGGAAAATTTCAGATATTCCACACAGCAATATTTGCATCTGTAGGTCCCCTAAAGCAAAGGACATAAAGAATAAACAAATGGGACTTCATCAAATTAAAAAGCTTCTGCATGGCTAAAGAAAACATCAGCAAAATGAAAAGGGAATCAACCATATGGGAAAATATATTTGCCAATGATACCTCAGACAAGAATTTGATCGCCAAAATATATAAAGAACTCACACCACTCTACACTAGGAAAACAAACAATCCAATTAAAAAACAGGCAAAAGACCTGAACAGACACTTCTCCAAGGACACACAGAGGGCCCATAGACATATGAAAGTATGCTCAATATCAGTAGCCATCAGAGAGACATAAATTAAAACCACAATGAGATTTTACTTCACATCAGTCAGAATGACCATCATAAACAAATCAACAAACAACAAGTATTAGTGAGGTTGTGGAGAAAAGGGAACCCTAGTACACTGTTGGTGGGAATGCAGACTGGTGGAGCCATTGTGGAAAACAATATGGAATTTCACCAAAAGCTTAAGATGGAAGTGCTTTTTGATCCAGTGACCCCACTGCTGGGATTATAACCTAAGAATTCTGAATCACCAATTCAAAAGAACCTATGCACCCCAATGTTCATAGCAGCATAATTTACAATAGCCAAGCGCTAGAAACAGCCTAAGTGCCCATCAGTAAAAAAGTAGATAAAAAAACTGTGGTACATTTACACAATGGAATACTACACAGCAGAGAGAGAGAGAGAGAGAGAGAGAGAGAGAGAGAGAGAGAGAAGGAGCTCCTACCCTTCATGACAGCATGGATGGAACTGGAGAGCATTATGCTAAGGGAAACAAGCCAGGCAGTAAAAGACAAATACCCTATGATCTATCTATAACAAACCTAATCAACAAAACAAACAAGCAAGCAAAATAGAACCAGAGACATTGAAATAAAGAACAAACTGACAGTGATCAGAGGTGGGAGGTTTGGGGGAAACAGGGGAAAGAAGGGGAAGGGTCATCAAGGAACAAGTGTAAAGGACCCAAGGACAATGGAGTGGGGGGAGGATTGAATGTGGGAGGTAGGCATGGGCAGGGCAAGGAAAAGTAATAGGGAAAAACTGGAGAGAACTGTAATTGAACAACAATAAAAAAGTTAATAAAAAAGAAAAAATAGGTGCATTGATGAAGCAAGATTTGTCATCATTTGATCATTGTTGAAGCTGGTATGGAGACATGGAGTTTATTATACTACTCCCTCTACTGCTATATATGTTTGAATGTTCCTTAATAAAACTATTTTGAAAAGCTATCTTTCCCAAGAGTCATAAGGTTTATGAAGAGAATAATTTTATAACCATAATTTATTTCATAACATAAAGAACCCAATGTTAAAAATATCAAAAGCAATTAATATTTTACATATTAATATGATATAGATTTTACATTTTATCTCAAACTGTCAAAATCACCTCCAGTAAAAACATCAAATGATAGACATTTCAAGGACCAGGATCTACTGTAAAAAATAATCATCTTAAAGAAGACAAGCAGATTTTATTTTGGGTATAGGGGGATAAGTAGTAATGGAAAAAATACAATAAAAAGGGAACTATTAAGAAAAAAATTTTTAAACCAGAAGCCTAAAACAAATAATTATTAGGTTTATATTATATCTTGGCTGTAAACAACAACATTCCAATTTCAAAAGAATTGAAGACCATAAATAGCACTTCCCCATCAAACAAAAGCAGCTTCTGCTTTTGATACTTGCTGTTAACACCTCCAGTTAATGCTGTAGTTAAGTCACATTCTATTTAATGAGTAGCTTTTGTCAGACACTGAACTAGCCATACACATCAATACACAAGGTTCATTACACATTCATCCTGGGGGCAGGTATTCCCATCTTCCTATTTTAGGATTAAGGCACTGAGACACAGAAAGACTAAGTTGAAAAACTAGTTAAGGACCTAAGTCAAACTAGAAATCCAGTCTGTCCAAGTTCAGTGTCAATACAATCTTAAAGCAGAACACCAGCACCCCTTCCCTTCAGCCCCTTGCAAAGCTTGGCTCTGTTCAGTGGTAGGACCTAAACACTTTCTCTGGTGCAACTCTAGAGAAGGAGCCCTGGTCCTTATGTCTTCCAAAGAGCAAGCATAGTTACTGATTTCCTGAGTTTATAACCTGTCAAAAATATTTGCAAATGAAGAGCCAAAGAGACAAGCACAAAGATGTCCATGAATATTGTTTGCAATAGCAAAAAAAGAAAGGAAATAAGCCAATTTTTGCCCATAGAGCAATAAATAAGTTACCTGTGGCACTAACAAATGCTGAAATAAGGGGCAACATCTACATATAACACCTTGATATACCTCAAAATATATACTGTTGAGTAAAAAAAGCAAATTGAAAAAGAATATATACTATACAACGCAATTCATGTAAAAGATTTTAAATCACTTATACATCTTTATTAGTACATATGTAGTAGAGATTAAAAAATAAACTTACATAAGAATAATAATCCCCAAGTTCAGAATATTTCTTACCTTTGGGGAAAAAAATCAAGAGAATGGTAGGGAGATAATTCAGCTGTGTCTATAATACCTTATTGTTTAAAAATAAATAAAGAAAATATGTCAAATTGTTAACATCAGTTTAATGTGTGTTATGAGTATGTGGATTTTTTCATAATATTTTGTTGTGTCTGTATATTTGAAACAATTAAAATTCTAAAGAAAAATAAATACAATAAATACTTTTTCTTCTAAAAGATGGGAAAGGAAAAAGGAACTCTCCTTATAAAATGGGTGAGGAAAGATGCATAGAAATACAATTTGCCTATGGTCACACAGCTAAAAACTGACAGAGTAAGGATTCTAATCTAGACTTGTTTGATTTCAAAGCTACTGTCTGTTCTCTAAAATTAATCCCAATTTCCCTAAAACTCCCAAAGTAAAGATGACCTGCATTCAAATTGAGCCTCTTGGGAACAATTGCCCAGTACAGCCCTCCCTCCTAATTTCTCCATTATAAACTTTACAGGGAATTCCTAGAAAACTCAACCTTCAAAAAGGACAAAACTTAGTTGGTTATTACCATGGATGTGTGCCCTTTTATGTGACTATTTTGCAGCTAAATTCTGATATTCTCAAGAGACATTTTGAATGAACATGCAATACCACAACACTGAATGCACAAACTGGCAGTTTCTCATGTCAACTCTGACCTCAAATAACTGTTTTTAGGACAATGAAAGTAGTGAGTCCCACCTTTTGAAATCTAGTAAATTTCCCACATCTTGAGGATTTTGGAGAGATCAAAGTATTGAACAGTTGGATACATCAAAGATTCAAAGAAACACTTTAGCAATCTCTGAATTACCAAACAAAATTTTTCATAAAAATACATATTTTTGCATGATAACAGTGAATTACTCACTAACATCATAGACTAAGCATGTACTAAGTCAAACCTGGGAAGAGGGCAATAATGACTATCAAAAGGTATTATTGCCCTCTTTCCAGATCCAAACAACTCTTTTTTCTGTTTCTTTATCATCTTTCAAGATTTAGTCACCAATAGATGTAGAAAAAGCTTTTGATAAGGTACAACACCCATTTATGATAAAAGTACTCAGAAAAATGGGAATAGAGGGAGCATTCCTCAATATAATAAAGGCCATATATGAAAGACCTACAGCCAACATCATACTCAATGGGCAAACACTAAAAGCTTTTCCACTACGATCAGGAACAAGACAAGGTTGTCCACTTTCACCACTTCTATTCAATATAGTATTGGAAGTTCTAGCCACAGCGATCAGGCAAGAAAAGGAAATAAAAGGCATCCAAATTGGAAAGGAGGAAACAAAACTGGCATTGTTTGCAGATGACATGATAGTGTACATGGAAAATCCTATAGTCTCTACCCAAAAACTTCTCAAACTAATAAATGAATTTGGCAAAACAGCGGGATACAAAGTCAATATCCAAAAATCAAAGGCATTTTTGTACACTAAATAGCAGCTGCAATTTTGAGAAAGAAGAACAAAGTAGGAGGGATCACAATACCTGATACCAAACTGTATTACAAGGCCACTGTAATCAAAACAGCCTGGTACTGGCACAAAAACAGGCACATAGACCAATGGAATAGAACAGAGAGCCCAGAAATAAACCCAACTCTCTACAGTCAATTAATATTCGACAAAGGGGGCAATAACATAAAATGGAGTAAAGACAGCCTTTTCAACAAATGGTGTTGGGAGAACTGGACAGCTACATGCAAAAAAATGAAACTTGAGCACCAACTTACACCATACACCAAAATAAATTCAAGGTGGATAAAAGACTTAAATATAAGCCGTGAAACCATTAAAACCCTAGAGGAGAGCCTTGGCAAGAAAATCTCAGATATTCCACGCAGCAATATTTTTACTGATACGTCCCCTAGAGCAAGGAACATAAAGGAAAGAATAAACAAATGGGATCTCATCAAAATTAAAAGCTTCTGCATGGCTAAGGAAAACAGTATCAAGATACAAAGAGAAGCAACAGCTTGGGAAAACATATTTGCCAATGATACCTCAGATAAGGGTTTAATCTCCAAAATATACAAAGAACTCATTCGGCTCCACTCAAAGAAGACAAGCAACCCAATCAAAAAATGGGCAGAGGACTTGAACAGACATTTCTCCAAGGAGGACATACAGAGAATCCAGAGACACATGAAAAGATGCTCGATATCACTAGCTATCAGAGAGATGCAAATTAAAACCGCAATGAGATACCACTTAACACCAGTCAGATTGGCTATCATAAACAAAGAAACAAACAACAAGTGCTGGAGAGGTTGTGGGGAAAAGGGGACTCTAGTTCACTGTTGGTGGGATTGCAGACTGGTACAACCACTATGGAAAACAGTATGGAATTTTCTAAGAAAACTAAAAATGAACGTGCCTTTTGACCCAGCAATTCCACTATTAGGAGGATATCCTAAGAACCCTAAAGCACCAATCCAAAAGAACCTATGCACCCCAATGTTCATAGCAGCACAATTTACAATAGCCAAGAGTTGGAAGCAACCTAGATGCCCATCGGTAAATGACTGGATCAAAAAACTATGGTACATTTACAAAATGGAATTTTATGCTGCAGAAAGAAAGAAGGAGCTCCTACCCTTTGCAACATCATGGATGGAACTGGAAAGCATTATGCTGAGTGAAATAAGCCAGGTGGTGAAAGACAAATACCATATGATCTCACCTTTAACAGGAATCTAAACAACAAAACAAACAAGCAAGCAAAATATAACCAAAGACACTGAAATATGGAACAGGCTGACAGGGACCAGAGGGGAGAGGGGAGAGGGGAGAGAATCATAGGGGAAAAGGGGATGGACTCACATGAACAAGTACAAAGGACACATGGACAATAACTAAGGTGGGGGGCAGAAATAGGAGGGAGGTGGGGAGCACTGGGGGGGGGCAGGGCTGGGAATATAAGACAGAAAACTGTACTTGAACAAGAGTTAAATAAAAAAAAAATTCAGTCACCAAGTCCAGGAAACTTTTTATCTAAACTTCTTATTCCCTCCCCTTATAAGGCATCAAGTACTTCAACCTTTGCTCTATTGCATTCTCACTATAAGGCCAGACTCTATAAATCTCTGTCTTGTTGTTTTGTGTGTGTGTCTTGCATTAAACTGTCAGTTTTATTAGGAAAGTGGTCCAGTACCTACCATGATGCCTACCATTTCCTGGCTACTGAACAAATAAAAGTTTTTTTAAAAAAACATTGTTCTCTACAACCCTTCCATTTTTGCACTACCAGCCATCCTCTGGCTATGCAGAGGAAAGAAACAGAAAATAAAGCCAACGCAAGACCATCACACCTGGTCAGAACAGATGACTATAATGTTTTGCTACTATTTATAAGTGATTATAATGATTTAATTTTTTTTAAAAGTCTCAATAAAGAATGTCGGGGTGAACTGTTCTAATATATTTTTAAATAATTGAAACCATATTTTAAAACATCATATAAAGATAGTTTACATGTCAAAATATTTTAATTACTCATTTGCCTCCTAATATATTTGTGGCTCTCAAATTAAATATGAAACAAAATTAAATTTTAATTCCCTATGATTGATGAGAAAAAACTTGTTGCTTGTTATATTAATTACCAGGAAAAAGACAACATTTCAGAAATGATTGAACAAGATGAACCATATCAGAAAATGGATTTTTCCCCATCAAAAAACCACAATGACATGAGAATACATCTGTATTCCTGAGCAATAAAACTTTATCCCCTTTTTAGCTTTTTAACACAGTGAGTAACAGGCAGTAGACCAAAATCCACCTGTCAAGAAACACTTTATTCAGTAATGGACTAGCACCGCAGGGAATTCATTCTGCTTTCACCAGGAGAGCCTTTTGTGTAACGAGAACAAACTATTAAGGGTTTAATGACACTGCAATAGCATATTAGACACTGAAAAGGGAAACAGGGATTCTTTTCACCAACTTGCTGTTGTTTCCACCACAGCCACCAAGGGACCTACCACCCCCACAATGCTCAAGTGGGCAACTGGTTTGGAGATGAGTTTTTCTGACTTTAGCCCTGCCTTGGACTCAGCTTTTTTCTCATTTATTTTCAGATCTTGAAGAATCCAGCTTCAACACAAGATCTTGAAGAGCCAGAAGTTATCTACTAGACCCAAAGGAGCAAGTCAGCTTCAGAAATGGAAACAGGTTTGTTCATGGAATCCCCCCTGCACACAAAACATCTCAAACGGCTGTCAGAGGAGGAAATTTGGCAACCGGCTGAACTGGACTTAACTACTTTGCAGCACTGTGTCTTTGGTATGCTCACTGTGTTTTCTGTACACTTGCAGTTGCTCACCTCTCTACACAAGGTGTGATGTTCTGTGGTTGGCATCTGTCGATAAGGGCGACTGTGGCATTAGTGGAAGCAAGAGTGGCATCTAAGGTTGAAAACTAACTCTGATTATGACTCCATCATTTCACTCTCTCAGAACTGTTGCTTTTCATTCTTTTACACAACTTACTTAGAAAGTAATTAAATCTGTGACTATTTGAAAAAAAGGCTTCAGATAGAGGTGAATCACCTTTCAAAATTAAAAATACATACACGCCAAGGTAAGCATTTGATATTTGTAACACCAGATGGCACTTTTCAAATTACCTTTCAATAGATCTCCATGCATTTCTGTGTAAATAGAATTGAAAAATAATAAAAATAACATGAATAGTAATACTTGAAGTAGAAATATGAAACTCAGATCATACAGAATGGAAGCAAAGAAATTTTAAATTACTTTTATGCCCATTGTGCCATTCAATAGACATTATGTGACACATTAATACCCAGAAGCTTAATTTCATATACCAAATTCAAATATATAAACTTTCATACTAATATACCTATACGGCTGACATTATTTTAAAAACATTGTTTTTATATTTAAAAAAATTGTCTGCCTTGGCTGGTGCAGCTCAGTGGCTTGGGCATGGACCTGGGAAACAAAGGGCTGCCAGTTCGATTCCCAGTCAGGGCACATGCCTGGGTTGCAGGCCAGGTCCCCAGTGTGGGGCACACCAGAGATACCCACACATTGATGTTTCTCTCCCTCTCTCTCTCCCTTCCCCTCTCTCTCCAAATAAATAAATAAAATCTTTAAAAAATAAAAAACAGAATCTATGGCCCACTTCCACAGAGGAACAAATTCTGAGGAGTAAATATGATTACATTCTACTTTATCAGAATTTTGTGATTTGGAATGTAACTAGAATACTGTAGATTACTAGATTAAAGCTTGCATTTTCAACCATAAAGTGTAAGAATAAGGGGCAAGAAGGGACTTCTTAAATTACAGAATAGGAAACCAATGTCCTTTGAAATCATCAAAAATTGATTTGCTAGACATACCCATGACTGTGGCCCAGAACTTGAAAACGCACCCTTTAAATGCCACCATTGTGATTCAGAACAACTGCCCCTTCCTCCAGCCGCACAGGGGGGTGCTGAACAGGAGCAGACCCCAGGGAGCTGCATCAGGGGCCATGTGCACTCTCCTTCCAGGGCCCTGCGTTAGTCTATAAAGAACACCAGGAGACCATTTTCTGAGTTCCAAAGAGAGTGCCTGAAATGCAAGTTTTTGATTTTTAATAGTGGCATTAAAACCGTGGGGCCAGCCTCTAAGAAATCTCTAAGAATATTACAACATACTTAGCAATAAGTAGGTAGAAAGTCTAAGTACCAAGGTTAATTCAAGCAGACCTCCCCTACACTTCACACCTAAAAACCCATGACTCAAATTGTAGAACAAAAGTACTTTGTATGTGACCAGGAATATGGCAGACCTCTGCTTGCTAGAGAAAATCTCTCATTATTTATTACGTGTGCATGCTTTGTTGTTCATTAAAATGAAAAATAATGCAATCATTTCCATGGGGAAGAAAGTCATGAACTGTATTGTTCATTGGGAATAACTTTAACTGGAAGTGATTCCAAGACTCTAATTATAACAAAGAAAAGAGTAACAAAGGCCATGTTAATAAAAACAACTATAGCCCTGGCTGGTGTAGTTCAGTGGACTGAGCTCGGGCCTGCGAACCACACAATCGTGGTTTGATTCCCAGTCAGGGCACATGCCTGGGTTGCAGGCCAGTTCCCAGCAGAGGACTCATGAGAGGCAACCATACATTGATATTTCTCTCCTTCCCTTCCCCCCTAAAGATAAATAAATAAAATCTTAAATATATATATATATATAAATAAAAATAAAAACAACTATATAATCCTTTTACATTCTCAAAAGAAAGGATGTGAAAAATCTCCCAATTTTTATTCTTAACTAAATTTTTACAAATTTGTCTATTTCATCTTCAAAGAAAAGAGTAAACTCATTATTTTTATCAGAATGAATGCCACAATAGTTCTGAGTACAACACAAAATAAATAAAATTCAAAGCCACATCACAAGATACCTTATTTATTCATAATAAATTAAAAACAGCCTTAGTCATCATAATACATGATAATATAATTAATATTAATTACTCACTTTAATCACTTCCTATTCTATGCTGACAGTTATGTCTTTATACGAAATACAGTATGTTGAAAATAGCACCAGCTCAACTTAAAAGAAAAAATCTTACCCTGAAGATTAAAACTCCTACAAAGTGTATCTGCTGCAAGCATTATCATTCCCTCTTTCCTGTCCACATATGTAAGTGGGGTGTCTCTCTTACAAATGAAGTAAAAAGTCTTTGTTAACCATGGAATCACACCTTCATTAGAAACCTCACTAGCATGGCTAGGAGCACTTTCTAGATTTCTTAGAACAAAGCCAGTATCAAACTTGCCATGCAATGTGAGAAGAAGCTCAAGTCTTTTACCATAACTGGTTTTTAACTGAATTACTAATGTTTCAATTAACAAGTACTGCATAGAAAAATAGTGCCTTCATCACCCTTAGTAAACAAGAGGACACAGTTACTTTTCCAGATGTCTTCTGGTTGCCATGGTATTATCCTATTATGCCCTCTCTCTCACACTCATCTTTATTCTAAGTGACAAGCCTGAGAATTATTTAACTGAACTTATATGTGGATTTTACATGTCCCTGATAGAGACTCTGCGAACACCTGTTGAACAGAATTAAAGAAGGAATATAAGCTACTTAAAATAATACTTAGACTTCTAGTAAAAGGAGGGTCAAATTAATTCTTCATTCATATAATTGATAGAAACCAGAAGTCATCAATATTATATTTTTACATAATTCATTTTGGAAATACCTATCTTTGGAGTAGTAATATTCTTTTGAAAGTATTTTAAGCCCACATTTCTAAACAAATAATATTTCAATGCCTGCAATAATGTACACAACACTTATTATATCCATATTTAAATAAGAACTCACAAACACACTAAATATTACAGGAAACATTGCAAATTTAATAACATTGTCTGCTAGTAGTATTTGTGAACAAGCAAACAAAATAGACACACCATAAATTTCAATGTGTGTATATTTTATTCTGTTGAAATAGCGTTTTAAACATCCTGCTCTTCAGGGATTAATTTTTATCCTCCGATGACGACCCTGCCCAGGAACAGAGCAGGGTAACATTACTCATGCTATGAAATACAATGCGTACGTCCCATCCTCTCTTAATTAATTCGGTTTGTCTTCACCACGTAATATCTGCTGTCAACGCCTCTGTATGTGAACCGTAAGTACACACACACACACAGGCTGATGTCCTTCATATTTTGGAAGTTAAAACTGGCGTGTCCTTCTTCCCTATGAGCAACAGGAGGGCTCTGCACTCTCTTTTAAAACAGAGTTCTCTCCCTCTGGGCTGAAGGAGGACAGCTAATATTCAAATACTAAAAATGGAGATGCAGCTGAAGTTTTTATCAACTGTCTTCTTTACACATACGATGTCTATATTAATTTCACTTGAGTGCTTTTGTTGCATTAATTAGACATCGAGGAGGAGCTGACACATGGGAAAACTATTTTCTGAATGCTTACATGTTAACAGTAGGATTAGAAGCACCTGGGATATTTTTGCTATTCTCTTTATGCAAATGGTATTCTGCAAACAATTAAACGCACCTATTAACATAGTGGGGGTGTGGTATGGAAAGAGCAACTGTTAAGAGAGTAAAAATATGGCATGCCCTTCCGATGCCGCCCTGATTCAGCGGTTGCCGAGGACCTCGGAGCATACTGTACAGAAAGATCCCCAGGACCTACAAGAGTCACAACCACACACTCTACAACATCTCACACACTCTGATCATTGCAAAACTCTAATGATATCCCGAGCCCCTCGCCTCTCAAACATGTTTTCCATTTTTTTCAGACACCAGATACGTCAGGAGGCTCTCTGTGGCTGAAGAAAGGGAAGTCATTCCTTCTTGCCCCTCCTCACAGACCCCACTTTTTCCATTAGAAGCGACTCCACAAGTTCCCTGGCTGGAGCCCTTAAGGAGGAAAGTTCAGCACCATGGAAAGGGCTCTGGCGTGCGGTGTGAGAGGGAAGGAGAGACAGGGCTGTCTCCAGGCCACTCACCGGTGTCTGCTGCGATGGGAGTCCCGAGCGCTTGGTGGACCCCTGCTTGGAACTTAACCTTTTCCACGACTCGGCAAACCTGCCCCTGCTGGCGCTCCGGCTGCGCCTGCGGTTCTCCGCGCTGTCCTCTCGGTCCGAGCAGCCCCGCTCCATTTCCGCCGCATCCCTCCACTTCTTCCCCATGTTAAGTTCGCCTCTCTTGGCCAGACCACAACACCCCGGCGCCAAGCGCTCTTGCTCGCTCCTCTCGCCACCAGGTCTCACCAGCCTTCGTGCAGCTCTGGGTTGGCGCCGCCTTTGCCTCTGTCGGCTCCAGGAAGAGCCCAGCGCTCTCCGCTACCAGGCTGCGCTTGCGCCTGCTATTGGCTAAACTCGGCTGGGACTGCGAGCGCCACCTGCTCTGGAGCCAGGTTCCTTTCGCTCCCCAAATTTCTCTCCCACGCACAGCAGCAGCCGCCTTTCCTGGGGGACGCACGGCCCATTCTTGGGACTATTGTTGCGCCACTGGCTAGGTATCTCCAGTCACCCGACCCCGCCCAGTCCCCCAGGCCTGGAGACCAACCTCAACCCACTCCAAGGTGCAGGTGTGAGCCTGGGTTATTCACACAGAGTGGGTGGAGACTCCCTTGACTTGGAGAAAGAAAGCACGCAACTTTGTCATCCTTCCCTTCTCTTTCTCCCCTTTCTCCTCTTTGCAGGAACAACTGTCTCCTATAGATCCTTGGGGAGAGTAGAGCTCCATCTTGTCAGGCGTGGTGCCTTGTCAGGCGTGGTGCCTTGTCAGGCTCGAATTCCTTCTCATGCTCGCTCAGACTAGCCCACTGGTCCTTAAACTTGCCTACGCACCCTAACTACTTAAATCTTTTCTGTTGTTATTAATACTGATATTCCTAGGAGGCTAATTTAATTGGCCGGGCTATGGCCTGGGAATCGGAATAGTTAAAAGTCTCCCCAGGTGATTGATTCTTTCTGCTCTACCTCAATTAAGCGTTTTCAGGGACCCATACTATGGGGACAGGGCAGAAGAGGGCCCTTGAGGGAGGAAGGAGTTGATACTTCTTAATCAACTCATTTTTCTCTCCAGGGTAGGAGAGATATTCAGTTTACTCTCTCCTGGAGCAAGGGTGGTACAGCAGCTAAGCAGTGAGGATGATCTGTGAGTTCCTGTGTGTTGTACTTTCTTTGACGCCTCTGCCTTGTCCTAGGTTCACATATCTGCCTTCTGCTCACTAGAAGGAAAGCTGGCAATCTCTCATAAGTCTTGGGTCAGTTATTTGACCAGACTGAGCTGTCATGCTCAGAAATGCCCTTGATCAGATGAGAGAGAGCCATTGGGGGTATCACAAATTTACAAAAGCTGAGACAATCACTTTACTCATTCTTAAGTAGAAGGAGGCCTAAAATTGCTCCTGGTCTAAAAGGCTGTCTGGATGCTTATCTGTTGCAATGGCAACAGACATATCTTCATTTTTTTCTCTCTTTTTTTAAATGAAATAGAGTATTCTGCCTCCTCTTTGAAAAATGCCAGGTTCTCCCAGGAGGAAAAGATAAAAAGAAATCAAGAGGAAAGGTGAAAAGTCTATAAGGAAATTGATATTGTGGTGCCAGTTGTAAAAATCATAATCTGAGTTGTCAGTGGTCAGTCTCATTAAGCAGGCATTTGGGAATCAGCTGATTTACAGAAGTGAAATACAGAGCTCTAAAAACCCACAGCTGTGCACCTGTAGGCAGTGCTCCACTAATATTAGTCTTGTTGTTTTAAGCAAAGGGACTCAGAGAGCATACGCCCTATCTTTTTAAACAACCGCCTGTGTCCAGAAATCACACACCCACGCTAAACAAAATGAGACTCCAAACACTGTTTGCAGTACACAATGCCATTAATGAGAAAACCACAGGCTCCATTTTGCAGTTTCTTACTTCCTATCTACGTTCATGGATTTGAAATTATTAGTAACATTTCATGGAAATATGGTGATTCAGTCCATCTCGCAAAAATAAATCAAAATTATTATGCATAGTTTACAAATTAGGTGGGTATGAGAACTAAATAGCAGTTGAGGAGTAGAATAAAATTCAGCAAGTTATGACTTACAGTAAATATTTGCCGTTTCCTTTACTTACCAACACAGGGGGAAACTCCCTGGGAAATAAAAAGTATGTGTGATGACCCAGACACCTTGCAAGTTCCCTTCTAAGGTATAATGATAAGATCCCTGACAAGGAGCTACCGGGGCCTTCACAGATACATCAAGGAATGTTATCCAAGAATGCTCACCTCACAGAGGCACAAGGCCCTGATTCACCCACATCAGCCCATTAAGGGGAAGAGAACCCCGTCATCAAGGGCATCTGTCATGAACGACGGTACCAGTGTTCTATGAGCACTCGCAGCAACTGATGATTTTTTTAGACATACTCAGGAAAGTGTAATGATGATTGGTGATTGCACATGTCTTTTGTTGTTGTTGTTTGGTCTAAAAATGGGCTTTCCATTGTCCTTATCTAACAGCAGTGTTTTTAAAGCCCTATTTGAAGATGATCTCTGTATTTCTTTTTGCACTGAACATGTACCAAAAATATCTGGAAACTGTACAAGAGGCTAAATTGGGTGTGATTGCAGACAAGCAGAAAGTTGGCCCTTTCCACTTCTGATGTTCATTTGTCTTCTCCAAATTTCCTGATAGCCAGGAAGTAGAAAACTAGGATGAAAGTCTATCATATTTCTTACAAATTTAGCAGAGAATGGCAGCACCAAAGCTAAGAATACATTTAAAATCACCAGCACTGACATTCTAGAATCAGAGTTGAAAGCCATTTCCAGAGCGACTTAACTTTAATGGAAGAGTCACTGCAATTACAAAGGTGGATGTGAGTACATTAAAATGGGAAATATGACGTAAACCTTTTGTCCTCCATGGTTTCTAGGCATTAAAGAATGTGAATATTAGTAGATCAAGATTAAGGCAAAATACTTATACTCTTAAACAAGAGATATTCTACATAAAATAAAAATGCAAATATATCACCCTGGCCAGGTGCTCATTCTTTGGAGCATCATCCCATATGCCAAAAGATCGCAGGCTGGATTCCCAGTCAAAGGTCAATCACCATAGAGAAGGCAACCAATCAGTTTCTCTCACATCAACGTGTCTCTTTCTTTCTCTCTCTCCCCGCCTCCCTCCTTCTCTCAAATCAATAAGCATATCCTCGGGTGAAGATTAAATATATATATAAATAAAACTGTAATTATATAAATATTAGTGGAGAGAGATAAGGCAAAAATGAATTATATTGTTAAATAATAAATATTTTATGTAAAATACAGGTGTAAATATATATCTTTATGTTCGAATCAATCAAAATGTAATATTTTGCAACGTCCTGGTCTGGAAAGTAAATTTTACATGGTATCCAAAAAAAATTCTCAAGAAAATATCAGCAGGGGAAAGTGGTGGTGGGAAAATGGAGACAGCAAAATGTATTGGAACATGAATAAAAATGATTTAAAAAGAAAAAATCAAATGCCAATGGTATTCTATTAGCCACAGGGACTCTATGAAGCTTATAGGCCCTACTGTTGAGTATGTTATGAGTCAATTATCACCACAAATGCTCTTCAAACCCCATTTGCCCTAGGTCACATGGTCATGCATTTAGTGTAAGAGAGTTAATAAGGAATTTTTTTTCTTTTGGTTATTTCCAGTACTTGTAACTCTCAGACATACCCTGGGACTAACTAGATCAAGCAAAGTACAAGTGGTCAGGTAAACAGAGAAAGTGATGAAAACTACAGAGCAAGGTTTGATCACAAAACCCTCCTCAAAAATAAGAGAATATAAAATATTTTATCAGTTCTACCGTCATCCATTTTTTACACTTTAAACCTCCCTGAAACAGGATGCCTTTTATAATAGATGGTATCTCAGATTCAGTGTAATATGAATCATAGAGCCTCAGAGACAGACAGACTCCTGGGGTTCTGACCTTAGAAACCCAACATGCGATCGTTCACACTCGGCCTAAACACTCATTCTTCAGCATTCAATTCTTCTTCCTCATCAGCGGGACATTTCATGTTTAAACAGTTTTAATCAGTACGGAGCCCATCTTTATAAATGAAGCTGAAACCCATACCTTCTACCCTTATTTTAAATTCTGGAGTCACACTAATTTAAACCTATGTTCTTTTTCTTGTGATAATCACCAAGTACTTGGCGATGGCCTTTGCAAGTCCCCTACAGTTCCTCTTCCCTTAAGGTGTATAACATCCAATTCCTTCTGTCCCCTCCTTCTGCCATGAAGGAGCAAAGTTAGAATCAGCACTCTTACAAACTAAGAGAAATGTGAAAACTGAAAGTGTGAAGAATTGGGGGCCACCTATTTTGTGGATTCACTAAAAGCTTACTCACTATGAATTGATACACAGCAAAATGGAGTCAGTCAATACCTATAAAGCAGGAGACAGGATGTAGAATCTGTGTTGAGTTATTATTAGGTTCCCTTCAGTAAACACGAGGGCTGGGTCTCACACAAGCCAAACAAATCTGAGAGTTGAAATAATTATTCCTGTAACTCAAGTAAAAAATCACCCAAAGACCATGACAATTAATAGAGAAAAGGAGCAATAGGGTTAGACAGGTTTATGTACATCGACCATCTATATGGGTGAAATTTATTGGGTGATAACTTGAAAAATTCTCCTTCTCAATGGAAAACAATCTCGTATCTTCCCCGAAATACCAGCTGATGAGCCTTTCTGGTTACACATCCTGTCAAGGCCTCCTACGAAAACCATTGCAGGTCAGGGAATCAAGCTTCATATCCACAGTTTCCTTCCTTACCTGTGTCCCACCTACCCACCTTCTCACCTCTTTTACCTCCTCTCTTCCCTCCCTCTTTAGTTCTCTCTGTGTTTCTCTTTCCCCGCTTCTCTCTCTCCCTCTCCTCCCTTTCCTCTGTCTTCCCCTCTTTCCCTTCCTTTTTTCCTCTCCTTTTAATTGTTCTGTAGACCTTCCCCTCAATGTAAAACAAACAAAATTCTACAGTTTCCCAGGCTTTCTATTCTTTAAGTACTATTGTAATTTGTAGAAATCTTTACTATACACCCTCTTTACATTTCATTGATGCATTAGTATGAATTTATATATATAAACAATTTTCCTCTTTCTAAATCTACACATAGACATTTTGTAAAACTTTGTTGCAAAGTTAAGAGATAATGACTACAGTGAATGGTATAAAATTATCATGGAAAATGATAATATTGGATTGGCAAAAAGTCTGTTTAGCTTTTCCCATAAAACAAAAGATATATTTTTCTCTTTATTTATTTTATGGGCTCTCATCTCTAACTAGTTCTTGCTGAAATAATTAAACTTCTTTTCAGCAAAAAAACACATTTTTAATTTTCACCAGTACCTTTACTGATTTGGATATTTTCAGTAGGGTGACCATCTCCTGCTATTGGCTTCTAGTGGGCAGAGGCCAGAGGTGCTGCTTAACATCGTCCAATGCATAAGACAGCCCCGCAGTGAAGAATTATTTGGCCAAAATGTCAGTAGTACCAAGAAACTTTGTAAACCACTTTTGACACACTTGATCAGTCATAGAAACTTCTCCACACACTGAACAAATCTTTTTATGTATTTCAGTTGCATTTTTACCCTTCTTGAAAGAATAAACATAATAGGCCAAAAATGTTGCTCATTTTTTCCCATTTTCAGTACTAAAATGGCTACATAAAAATTCACCAATTTTTATAATTTTTTAATGCACTCTGGTATGACAGCCGTCATAATACAATCTAACAAAATTATTTCAAATGAAGTTAAAGACAACTAAGTGCTCCTAGAGGCATCATATGAAAAAAAGAGAAAAACCTAAATGCACTTTTTGGCCAACCCACAACCCAATATCATTGAAAATAATATAACCATCATAATTGGGGGGAAGGGAGAGAGAACAGAAAGGGGAAGGGAGGAATAAGTGAATTAAATTCCTACCCATTATAAAATAATGTTTAAAATACACAAATAAAGAAATATTGATATAACACTCCCATCAGAATGGCTAAAATTTTTCAGATAGAAAATTTAAGTAGAAAAAAAACATACTGAGTATTTTCAAGGATGTAAAACAACTGGAACTCACACACCACTGGTGGGAGTATATTGTTACAAACATTTTGAAAAACTATCTACTGAAGCTGCTGACATGCATACTATGACCCTGTATTTCTGCTCCAAGTACATATCCAACAGATATACATAAATGTGGTCATTAAAATACTACAAGAATATTCATAGCAGGACTATTTGTGAAAGTTCCAAACTAGAAACTACACAAATACTCATCAACATCAAAATGGGTAAATAAAATATGATATATTAGAACAATGAGATCCTACACAGCAATGGGAATGAATGAACTTCTGTTATATGCAAAACCAGGGATGGTGTAACAATAATGTTACAGACAACGGTGAAAAATAATAATAATAATAATCTAGAAAAAGACAGACGTTAGCTTCTACCAGATTGCTGTGCAGTTATCATTAAGATCTCTATTTTAAAGAAAGGAAGCTGGAAATTAGATTCCACATGATGGATGTAGTTTATGTAAAAAGATAAATCAGAGGTTCAATTACTAGTAAAACAGTCAAAGGAAAGACTAGCCTTATATCAAAAAATGTAATAACTGTAATCTGTTTTAAGTTAAATAAAATGCTACAGCTTATTCAATATTTGAACTGGTAGAAGGTTCTGTTGTCCCCAGATGAAAATGGTCTTATTAACAGTCAAAGAAAAAAGTTTCTACCCATCTAAAATGGCTAAAGTTTTCCTCAAACTACTTCTCTGAGATCATAGATACATGAACGTCTACCTTTACAATTTCACTCCTTTACTTCACTAAAAATGAAACTTCTTCTGCAATGAGTAATCCTTTAAATCTTATCACATATTGCCACTTTAGTGGTTAGGATTTTCTAGGTGTGTAACAAGAACTCCAGGAAATTGGTAGGGAAGGATATGCAACACACATGTGGCAAGGAGAGGCTCAGAATCCAGTGCCTGGGGGGTTTTAAGGTAAACTATTATTTCCTTCCTGCTCTTGAGTTAGAACACAGAAGCAGAAGGCAGTCACTTGTACTAAAGTCCAATTATTTCTGTTTGTCCAGTATAAAGGGCAGGAAAATATCAAAGGTCATCTTGTTAGTGAACACACATTCTTAGGGGCAGGATCTAGTCATTAGGGGAAATCATTACTTTTTCATTTTTATTTTTAAGAAAGAATGGATTTTTTTCAACGTACCACATAGGTCAAGGCAAATATTTAGTAATAGGTAATAAATCGTTAGATCTGGCACTTAGGCATATTTAGTTTCCTAACTGTGAATGCATTAAGTGTCCTTATAAAACTAAAGTTGTAAACTGTCCTTTTGAACAATTTCGTGCCATTTTGTCATTTTGTGCAGAAGGACAAATAGTAACGTCATTTGGTCCCTTAACAAACAGAGTGAAAGGGAACATGGACGTGACCATGCTGAACGCTCCCATTTGTAAGAGTCACGATTTCTAGTCATGCTGGAACAGAATTATTTAAGTGTGATTTTGAATCTGAGCACATTAATTAGAATCCTATGAAATATTTTTCACTGTTCAAAAGAGAACAAACTTGAGTATTTCTCCCTTCTAAAGTACAAAGTGAATGAAGTGAAAGTAATTACTTAAACAAGAAGTAGTGGTTTCGTTACCTTTTTATTTTTTATTATACTTTCAAATTTCATTTCCTCCAATTCATGCAAAATCATTATTGGAACTTGAAAAGAGCCTGAAGGCAGGGGCTCAATGAACTAACAAAAATTCTCCAGTGCTTCACCTGTCTCCTTTGACTCCCACAAAAGAAACGAAGCCAACAACATGCTGAAAGGGAGACAAGCCATGGTCATTAACACGACATATTCCGCAGATACTATCTTTGCCATGTGAATGGGGTCTTGAGACATTCAGTAGAGATTTCAGTGCCTACTATGATACTTGGGATTAAAAGATGTTTCATATTAAATTGGGTGGTTTTAAAAGAAGTACATTGTGCTGGTTTATACAGAATCATGCCAATTATTTAGTTGAAAAGAAAGCTGATCTCAGTGGCTAAAATGGAGGAGTTTTAGCGAAGTTGCATGTCCAGGTTGGTGTCAATGGAAACAAAACTCACCGGGCTGTTGAAAGCATAAGAAGATGTATAGCAATGCCAAGCTGGTTAAAATAAAAACTTACTCAAATTGAGAAATGCAATGGGAAAATCATAGTCCTCCTAAATGCTTTCTGTGAAAAAGGCTTTATAGATAAATGTTTCTTTTACATAAAAGTAAAAAATTAAGTGATTCTTAGGATTCCTACCAACACGATGCCTCAGTGTTTGTAGATAGGTAGAAAGCTTGTAGAAAGCTTTTTACTTTCCACCAGTATTTTTCACTCAGACGTAACCTGGAGCCATGGCAAACACTTGGAGTGCTCCTCCTCATTGCTTTCATCACACCCACTGATAAAAATGCTGCTGGATTCTACATACTGTTCACCAGTGTGAACAGCTTTGCACAGTGATTGAAAGTCTCTACCTAGCCAGCTCTGCAACAGTGATATGCCCTGGCCATCTGGGTTTCAAACATTACAAATATCAATGATTTGTTTTAAATGTTCTCAGAATCTCAACTTCTTGACTGTGTCTGTGATGAAACTCAACTTGAAGATAATGGGTAACATAAAAATGCTATGTGTCTGTCATGACCATGTCCTTTTCAAATTGTTTTATGATGCAAGGCACACACACTGATCAAGAATGTGGTAGGAGTTTTAGCTCTTTCACCAACTTCTTCATGTTGTACTAACGAGTGCCCCTGGATAGCCAAGTGATGTGTTGGAAAGAATCCAAAAGAGAAAGAAAAGCAGTAAAAATATATAAGGGAAAAGAGAATATAAGGAACTCAAGACTGATAACAGTGTAATTAAAATGGTTGACATTTATTAAGCATTTACTCTGTTCCAGGCATCATATCTCTACATGGCTTCATTTGCTTAATTCTCACTATAACCCCATTTTATAGGTGAGGAAACTGAGACAAAGGAGGCTAAATAAATTGCTAGAAACCAGCAGAACCTTAAACTCAGGGAGTCTGGCTCCTGAGCCCATGCATTTTACCATTACGTCATTATACACAGAGAAGCAAAAAGAGAAAGGAAATAATTATTATGCCTGCCTGACATGGACTGCTTCCTTTGTGCCAAGCACTGTGCTAAGTGTTCTGAATGAGATCACTAAGTTTAGAAACTCTGTGAAGTACGAAATATTATTTTCATTTTGCAGATGAGAAAATCAGAGAGTTACACAGAATAATGACATGACCTAAATCACTCAACCTTTAAGTTGTGGCATTGAGCTTAACCTCCAGTCAGCAGTTACTGTGACTGACCTCTTTACAGTAACAGCACCAATAGCGATAATAAACTCCTGGTATTTATTATTTGCTATGTCACCGTCACTGGGTCTCACTCACCCATTTTGGAATAAAATCACTCAAAATGCAAAATACTCTAAATTCATATTTTATGTTTCTGCTTATCTTTTTAAAAAGGGAAGTATACAGAGTGTTATTTAATGCTATTTGTCAAACTGGCTATTAAATATTTACTTATCCTTTCTTGGTAACGTCTGCTCTCCATCAATCTCTTATTAATTTGACAGAGTAAATTATTATTTCTAAGTGTGGAGGCGCCTTTGAGACTGTTTACTGTTTACAAAGGGCTCTGTACTAACCGTGGCAGTGCATTTTTCAGGGGCTTAATGAGAACATGCTCAGGCGCAGTGTTTATTACCTTGGAGAGAAAAAGTATTTAAGCCACCCACCCTACTCCTCTATATTTTAATTTATTGCAACCTGTGCTTTTGTACTAGGGAGAGGGATTTCCTCTTCTCTTTGTAATATTTGTAATTAGCCCCCAAACTAGAGTTTTGGCTTTCTTAGAAAATCATAGAATCTCCCTTGGAAAAGCCAATTATCTCTTTCATTATTTCCCTTACTTTCTTGCCACATGTATTTAATTCCCTTTACCCTAGAATGTCTCCTGGCTATAGGAGTTACAGCTGAACCTTTATAAACAACTCTAAGAACAGGATCTGTGGTCTCCACAAAGGAGAGAGTCTTTGCTATTAGAAAGGGTTATATGGAGATATAGGTGTGTGTGTGTGCACGCACACGCACGTCTGTTCAACCCCCAAAGTAAGCAATACCTACCATTCCAAAGTCTGATTAAGGGTGGTGTCTCCAAAATCACACCCACCCCACATTCAACCCACCTCTCACATCTTAAAGGTTTCCTGTTTTTCAAGCCAAACAATGCAGTTTGAGAACCAATTAGAACAACCCATGGAGAAGCCTGAGCTAAAGAAGATTCAGGAATCCCCAACTCTGCAGATGCATCCTAGGGTTTTACCAGAATAAATCTATCGTCTTGGCCCCTCCTCTAGTCCAGCCTAAGAAGTCATGAGAACTTTCTTTAAGTTCCATTTTCTTCGAGTCCCTTGCTGTCTGGACTCCTGCCCTTGGAGATGCTCCAGAATTTGCCCTGTCTTTGGGAAGGTGGTAACTTGAGTGTTACACGTGCTGATGGATTAGAGGAGGCTGGGAAGCTCTTCCCTGACTCTTCCCGGCTCCACGGTCCCATAACACCAAACCCACTCTTTTACCCGGTGCTGTTCTCTCGATGATAAAATACCATACCACTTCTCACAGCAGACACGCCATATGGTGCTCACTACTCCTCTCCTGAACAAAATGCCTGGAATGACGGAGTTTTTTCTTCTAGCTGCAAAAGACAATAGAGGGGAGTGCTTGCATTTGTTATAGATGCATGTATAGAAAATATTATGACACCCCCTGTTGACAAGTGTGTATTTATAATCTCTTAAATTCAGAAAGTCTCTGGGGAAAAGTCTTCTCCCGTGAGAAAGGCACTAGGTGATCTGACACTGACTCTCCAGTTCATCAAGTCTTCCTTCAGAAGCTACAGTTTTGGAAATAAAGGTTTCCTAGGTGATCCTTCCTCTAAATACCACATTTTTTGTTCAAGAATAGCAGGCTGTTACTTGTAACTAAATCTTGGGCTCAAGAGAGGCCAGGAAGAGTTTGACCTTTATCAGTCTTGTCTTTGAAAAGAAAAAAATGCTCTGTCTATGCCAGGAAAAAAAAAAGATTAAGTCTATTGAGCAAGATCTGAGGGTCAGACAGATTTGGGTTCAAACTCCAGCTCTTACTTGCTATGTGTGTGATTTGAGGCAAATATCTTCATTTTCTCACCTACAGTGTCCTTGCTGTATTGCACAGCATATAGCATGGGCGAAATAGCATCTGTCTGGTGGTAATTATAAAGCACTGAGTACCAGGACTATTGGGTGAAGGGTAGCTAAATAATACCGGCTATTTCTCAATTTTACAGTAGCTACTTTTTTACAATAACTGTGTTCACAGTTTTATATATAATTTAATATTATTTGGAACTGAATCATTTCATTGGCATTACTCTTTTTCTATTCTACAACCAAATAAGCAAGCAAACCCTTTTCCCTTTAAAAAGATTTCCATTGTTTAACAAGAAATGTATTTGCTTTTTTATTTGTGGTCTGAATGATTCATAAAACTGATATACGAGGAGGGACCCCCCCAAAAAAACTGGAATTCTCTCTAGAGAGAAGCCCCTTAGTATACACTTCCCCCACTAGGTGAGTGTTCTGGGAACCCATCTGTACCAGTGTGCTAGCTGGAATTGTTGTGAGAGGCCGCATTCGTCTTCAGTGACTTTTTTTTAAGACACTTTCAATCCATTTACCCATTTCGTGGTGGGTGATTTATGAATGCACCTGCCCACCTGCGCTGAGTGTTCAGCAGTTTTTGACCAAAAATGTCATGACCTCCATGCCCCACCCTCTCTATTCATCCAATCTCGCCTTGAGCGACTCTTTTTTTGTTTGTTTCCCCACATAAAAAACATCCTTAAAGGGAAACAATTTGCTTTGTGGAAAAGGTGAAACAAAAAACAGCAGGAACACTAAAAGGCATCAAAACGGACAAGTTCAAACACTGTTTTGGGCAGTGGAAAAAATGTCTCATTAGGTATAGTGCATCAGTTTGAGAGTGCTTTGAAGGTGGCTGAAAATTAAACATGTAAGAATAAATACACAATTTTTTATAAATAAATTCTGGGGGGTTTTTTGCTCCACTTCATAAAGTCTAAAGCCTTTTATTTCTAAGTTAATGAGTCACCATACAATAGAAACCACAATAACTTGCTAGTCGCAAGCCTGCTCTCTGCACCCTGTTTCTATAGAGAGGGGTTTTGCAATGATGCTGACTGCGTCACAACACTGTAGCTGCAAATACAAAGTAAGGAACACAACACAGGACAGAGCTGCATCAGGCAGGCATATGCACTCACCTCACGTGTGCACATGCACTTACATCGTTGACAGTAAATAAAAAGGCAGGTAGAACTATTTAGAAAAGTATCCACAGAAATCTAAAAAAGGAAAGAGCTGTAACATAAAACTCAGAAGACGTAAGGAAATCACTGCAGTGTTTGTCACACAATTCAACAGTATCACAACAGAGAAAATCAGTGACATTTAAGTTTTATCATAGGCTGGTCGGTTGAGGTTGCACTTAAAATAACACATTCAAGGTGGGGACACAGTAGGTGTACAGTTGTTCATAGGGAAAATAATATAATAATAATTAATAAATGACAACACCAGAGTGAGCTTTGTTTCATGTACTCACAACTATGACCCTCAGTTTGCTCCACGCTGTATGATGAGGGTCTACCAGAAGAGAGGGTAAATGGTGTGGGAAGGAGACTTGACGTGGCGTGGTGAACACACATCGCAGTGTACAGATGATATGTTGTAGAATTGTGCACCTGAACCCTGCGTAATTTTGTTAACTGGTGTCACCCCAATAAATTCAATAAAAAGGGAAAAAGAAGAATTTAAAATTCATTTGTTTTACTCTGTGGGGAATAAAATGTTGAATGAGAATGACAAAAGCTCAAGAGAGCTACTGCAACTTTGTACATTAAGAAACTCCCTGGCTGGTGTAGCTCAGTAGATTGAGCATGGGCCTGCAAACCCAGACGATTGCGGTTCGTATTCCCAGTTAGGGCACATGCCTGGGTTGCAGGCCAGTTCCCAGCAGGGGACACACAAGAGGCAATCATACATTGATATTTTTCTCCCTCTCGCTTTCCCTTCCCCCTCTAAAGATAAATAAAAATTTTTTAAAAGATTAAAAAAAAAGAAACTTCAAGCGGCAATCTAGCAAAATCACTCCCCCCAACCATTTTCATCAGGCTCTTTCTCTGGCTTGCAGGTCATGCAGAGCAGGCAAGCCCTGAAGGGTGCCCTTCAATACGTGCATAATGTGGGGGAACCAGTGCTCTAACTCCTCACTGGAAGGAGCCAAGTTCTACCCAATGGAGGCTGCAGCTTCAAGAAAGAGAAGAATGGGATAGATTCTTTCCCATTCTTGACTACAGTAGAACACAAATGTTCATAACTCCTAAGATTTTTGGCTCATCCAGTTTTTTATTATAGTTGACATATGATATTTTTTAGTTTTAGGTGTATAATCCAATGATTAGACATCTATGTAAGTTATGAAGTGATCACCCCGATAAATCTGGTACCCATCTAGTAACCATACATAGTTATTAGACTATGAATGACTATATCCCCTATGCTGTACTTTACATCCCCATGACTATTGGGAATTGGAATTCCCAGTTTGCACTTCATAATCCCTTCGTCTTTTTCACCCATCTTCCCAAACCCCCTTCTGTTTGGCAGCTGTCAAAATGTTCTCTGGATTTATGAGTCTGTTTCTGTTCTGCTTGTTTGTTTTCATCTACTTTTTATTTTTAATACTAAAACCTCCCTCTAAAGAAAGGTTATCTTGGCTAAGCCGCTTTATACAAAATTCTGTTAAATTTTAGTATTCCAAGACACTTCCTTATTTTGTTCCATAGAGATCTCTGAACTGCAACTTTATTTTTCTTTTTTAAAAAGAGTTATTGTATTACATTGGGCTGACATCAGTTCACAAAATTATATAAATATAGGTCTCGGGTCACAATTCTATAACACACCATCTGTATGTTGCATTGTGTGTTCAGCACCCAAAGTCAAGTCTCCTTTTGTCACCATTTATCTCCCTTCACCCTCTTCTACCTGCCCTCATCCCCCTTCCCCTCTGGTCATCAGTAAACTGCTGTCTGTCTATGAGGGTCTTTGTTTTGTGCTCAATCCTCTTACTTTTTTCCCCCATCTCCCAATACCCCCTCCCCTCTGAACAGCTGTCAGTCTGTTCTCTGTATCTATGAGTCTGTTTCTATTTCGTGGTTTGTTTATTTTGTTTGTTAGGTTCCACATATAAGTGAAACCAAATGGTATTTGTCTTTCTCTGGCTTACTTATTTCACTTAGCATAATACTCTCCAGGTCCAGATTACTCTTTTGTAACAAAGATTAAGATTTCCTTCATTTTTATGGCCACATAGTGTTTCATTCTATAAATGCTCCATGACTTTTTTTTTCAATCAACTTGTCTACTAATGGGCATATGGGCTGTTTCCAAATCTTGGCTATTGTAAGTAACTCTGCAATGAGCAGAGGGGTGCGTGTACTCTAAAGTTAGTGTTTTGGGTTTCTTCAGGTATATTCCCAGAAATGGGATCACTGGGTTATCAGGCAGTTTGATTTTTAATTTTTTTGAGGAGTGTCCATACTGTTTCCCGCAGTGGAGAACATCTTAGTTTGATGTAGTCCCATTTGTTTATTTTTTTCTTTTGTTGCCCTTGGCTAAGGAGACATATCAGAAAAAATATTGCTATAAGAAATGTCCAAGATTTTACTGCCTATGTTTTCTTCTAGGACTTTGTGGTCCTGAGTCTTACATTCAAGTCTTTAATCCATGTTGAGTTTATTCTTGTGTGTGGTATAAGAAGGTCTAGTTTAATTTTTTTTTGGATGTATCTGTCCAATTCTCCCAACACTATTTACTGTGAGAACTTATTTTGTTTAGCCATGATTTCAGTGCAATATCTTAGCCTACAAAGAATTGGTTTATGCTCCACTGAATACAGGAGAAGCTTTATGTAAACCAAAGGACAGTACAAAACAATAACCCTTTTATGACTTGCACCAATAAAGTGAACCTTGTTCAAGTGAAAACTATATTCTTAGACATGCTTGTAAACAGAGGAGACACCTTCTGTCAGTGAAACATGTAACACATAGTAAGTAATATTCATTTAGGACTTACTACTGATTAGAAACTACTTTATTATAATTATTGAACCCTTCATTAATTATAATAAATATATTATAATTTAGTTATATCAAAATTATTATATTTGATATATAAATAATATCAAATAAACCTAATTAAAATACTTATAGAATAGTTACTTTATGCTAAACTCTGTTCCAAATGTTACCTCTATTAGCTCATTTGAGCCTCACAACAACGCTATAATATAGCTACAATCACCCCCATACTGCAGAAAAGTAAACCAAGGCATTAAAGGTCAAGTGAGTTGCCCTTGGCCACACATCCAGTGAATGACAGAGCTAGGATTCAAACTCCAAGCAGTCTTACTCCAGGGACCACACTTTAAGCCATTACTATGTGCCCTTTCTGTTTGATGGGTACCTGTTTGTCACTGCTTCAAAGCGGTATCTAGAAAGTATGCTTAGGAAGTGTATGCCCTGGGGATTCAGAAATGAGTAGCAGATGGCTCAGGAACCCCAGATTGTGCCCTGCATGAGAGAAAGGAGCCTCTTCATTTTAGCCATCACTATATTCCCTACTGCAATTAACCCCGCTTGGAAACAGTACACAGTAGAAGCTCTCCTGGTGGGAACAAGCTGGTCCACATTTAGAAAGATCTAAGAATTCTTTTACTATGAGGCTGAAGTTTCAGCTAAACCTGAGTCTTACTTTGAAGTTCCCTGCCTTGTCTTTATAGAGACTTTTGGGGATTCAGAGCATCTTTCCAAGGAAAGAATATAAAAACTTTAAGGAAATTGTGAACCTCAATTCATATACAGTCTTGTGTTGTTTAACAACAGAGATCGGACATGAAAATGTGCTGTTAGGCAATGTCATCACTGTGCAAACATCACAGGGTGCACTCATGCAGACCTACTTGGTATAGCCTACCACACACCTGAGTTGTGTGGGTAACCTATTGCTTTTCGTCTACAAACTTGTACTACATGTTACTGTACTGAATACTGTGGATAATTGACACACAACAGTATTTATGCATCTACACATAGAAAGGTATAGTAAAAATATGGCATAAAAATTTTTAAATGGTACACACGTACAGGGTACTTACCATGCGTGGAACTGGCAGGACTGGAAGTGGCTCTGGGTGAGTCAGGAATGAGTGATGGTGAATGTGAAGGTGTAGGACAGTACTGAACACCACTGCTGACTTTGTAACACTTAATGCTACAGTATTTTTCTTTCCTCAATAGTAAATCAACCTTAGCTTACTGTGACTTTTTTACTTTACGTACTTTTTATTTGAGTCTTTGACTCTCTGGTAATAACATAGTTTAAGACAAACGCATTGTACAGGTATATAGATGTATTTTCTTTCTTTGCACCCTTATTCTATAAGCATTTTTCTTTCAACTTTATTTTTACTTTTGAGACTTTTTTTGTTCAAAACTAAAACAGACCCAAGCACACATGGTCTCCGAGGCCTACACAGGGTCAAGGCCATCAGTTTCACTGTCTTCCACCTCTGCCTCTTAGCCCACAGGAAATGAAGTTTTCAGGGGCAATAAGAAGCGTGCAGCTGGCATCTCCTGTGATAACAATGCCATTTGCAATTGCTCCTAAAGGGCCTGCCTCAGGCTGTCCTTGAGGGGGTGTCTCTCTTTTCAGAAACACTTTCATGGTGGTTAGCTTGGTATGTTTCTTTTTTTCACTATAGATTGGTTCTCTATTAATGAAAATCATGTAATGCCTGAGGTTCGTGTTTTCAAACTTTTGAAGGAGCTTGTTGAGATTTGCAAATGCTCCTGCTAAACCCTTCACTGTAAATTTTCTTGAGGAATTTTTTTTTCTCCTATTTTATTTTCCCTTGTCTTTTCTTCCACTGTGCATTCTTGTTCCAGTCCCAGTGACTCCTGATTCGTCAGTTCCTCAGGAACCAGCTCTAGAGGCCCCTCAATGCCGTCTCCATCCACACCCAGGAAGCTGTGCACTTGCTCATTGCTGCAAGCTTTGTGTTACATTTCCTGGCAGCCTCCTAAGAATCTATAACTATTTAAAAGTAAAATTTTCAAAAAGTTCTTATCACCTTCTATCTAAACAATTAAACCTATAATTTGTGAAAAGAAATATTTTATTCTTTTAACATAATTATAGCTAATAATAGCAAAAGAATCTACAGATACCAATTGCACCAAAAATAATGTATTGTACATAGGCAATATATAAGGCGTGCTGCTATACCTGGAAATAAACATTAGGCTTGTTACTCCCTTTTGGGGGGAAGAGAGGATTCTTATTAAAAATAGTTTTAAAATCCTCATTCTTAAATTATCAGTATATAGTACTCTTAAATTTTAATAAAGATAATCTATGTGAAGTGAAGAATGAGGAAGTCATATTAATTTTTGCACCTCAAAATTTCAGCTATTCATTGTACTTGAAAATACCATCACCAATGGTGAAAACTATCTCTAAAACAAGTTGCAGAAAATATAATTAATACACATTTAAAATAACACTGGGCATTTGTATATTGTTTCCCTTTTTACTCACGTAATCAGTTTTAGCCCCGTGAGAGTGGGCAAACAGTATTAACAGATATAAACATACATATTTAAACTGCTCTAAGGAAAATGCTGATGAGTTATTCAGTCTTTAATGGAGACAGTCAACTCTTGAGGTCTCATCCCCAGTATGCTGGTGGTGATGGCGTTAGGGCTTATGAATGATAGTGTGATGTTATATTTATTTCTATAAGGTCCTACTACTTTATCTACTGTTTGATTTTGGCTTAATCCAGAATGATGTCATCAAGCATTTTAGTGCTTTGGGAAACACTGCCCAAACTTTCTAGCCAAACTTTTCAGCTAAGAACTGACACTACATGAAACCTATCCAAAGCCACCCCCATCCCCAGGGCTGGCGGAAAATGGCCCGAGAGGGATGGAGGCCGTTGGTGGGCAGGTGGCAGCTCTACCCACCAATGATCATTTTTTAATAACCAAGGACTCTTATCATACCTTCAACCTACAATTTTTTGCCTCCACCACAACCAAGCCAGTGTAGTGGGGTACACATCATCAGGGGATTTTTACTATTCATTTTTAAAATTTGTTTTAGTTGGATTTTTTTAAGCATTCTGATACTGAAGTGGAGGGTGAGGGAGAATGTGCGGAATAGTTGGCCCTAGTGCTTTCTCTCTCTAGCAAATATCAGGGCCACTGAATCGTACTCCTTTCTGTGTCTGATAATCTCATTACATCTTCCTAGATGCAGGGGAAGTGCAACAAATGTTGCTTATATGCTTGTTAGGTTAAGTTGCAAGATCTAGCTGTCAATACCCTTGGCGGGCCCTTGACAAATGGAAACATAAAAACTTGGAGCTCCTTTCAAAAGACACCTTTTTTTAAAGATTTGATTTACTTATCTTTAGAGAGGAAGGGAAGGAGAGGAGGGAAATATCAATGTATGGTTGCCTCCCGTGAGTCCCCTGCTGGGAACTGGCCTGCAACCCAGGCATGTGCCCTGACTGGGAATCGAACCACGGTTGTTTGGTTCACAGGCCTGCACTCAATACACTGAGCTACACCAGCCAGGTTTCAAGACACCTTTTTGAGCTTGAGAACATGTACTAGGTATCACTTGTATATATTCATGGAGTTCTTTTTTTTCCAATTTTTTTATTTAATTCTTTTTCAAGTACAGTTTTCTGTCTATTACTCCCATCCCATCCCACCCCCATGCTCCCCCCTCCCTCCCATTTCCACCCTTCTCAGTTGTTGTCCATGTATCCTTTATATATGTTCCTCTAAATCCCTCCCCTATTTCCCCTGAAATTCCCTCCCCTCTCCCTTCTGGTCACTGTCAGCCTGTTCTCTATTTCAGTGTCTTTGGTTATATTTTGCTTGCTTGTTTGTTTTGTTGTTTAGCTCTCTGTTAAAGGTGAGATCATATGGTATTTGTCCTTCAATACCTGGCTTATTTCACTCAGCATAATGCTTTCCAGTTCCATCCATGATGTTGCAAAAGGTAGGAGCTCCTTCTTTCTTTCTGCAGCATAAAATTCCATTGTGTATATGTACCATAGTTTTTTGATCCATTCATTTACTGACGGGCATCTAGGTTGCTTCCAACTCTTGGCTATTGTAAATTGTGCTGCTATGAACATTGGGGTGCATAGGTTCTTTGGGATTGGTGTTTTAGGGTTCTTAGGATACAATCCTAGCAGTGGAATTGCTGGATCAAAAGGCAAGGCCAATTTTAGTTTTCTGAGAAAATTCCATACTGTTTTCCATAGTGGTTGTACCAGTCTGCAGTCCCACCAACAGTGGACCAGAGTCCCCTTTTCCCCACAACATTTTCCCCTCTCCAACATTTGTCGTTTATTGCTTTGTTTATGATAGCCATTCTCACCGGTGTAAAGTGGTATCTCATTGTGGTTTTAATTTGCATCTCTCTGATAGCAAGCGATATTAAGCATCTCTTCATGTGTCTCTGGATCCTCTGTATGTCCTCCTTGCAGAAGTGTCTGGCCAAGTCCTTTCCCCATTTTTCAATTGGGTTAGTTGTCTTCTTAGAGTGACGTCGTATTCATGGAGTTCTTGCTGGATAAGCCACTCAGTCTACTTATGCTGCTCAGGTCCCATCTACATCCAGATTCATCTATTTATTTAAATTAATGCAATGCAAATCATGACACTTACTATTTTTTAATCTTCACACCTACTTGCTCCCCCTCAGATATATCAATCTGCCACTTTGCTCAAAGGTACAGAACTCTAGGAAGCATTTGACATTCAACATAATAGGTGCATATTTATTGAATATAATTAAATGTATAGGTTATTATGTTTCTTATATACACTGCCTTCCTCTAAGGGAATAAAAATTACCTTAAACTTTTTATTAACTTTTTTTGTGCAGGAGGGAATACTTATTTATAAATGGATTTGTTTTTCATTTCAACTCTTCCCACTATCTTAATTATTGCTTTTATTTTTCCTTTTTGTCAGCAAGAGATCCCACCTTCTGTCTGATTTAATTATAGTTAGGCTCTCTGTTTGTAAGGTTATTGTGTTTTATATTTATAGTTTATTCCTTTTCAGTGGTTTAAAATTGCTACAAATAAATTTTTAAAATATATGACACCCCCAAAAACAAAATAAAATATTTGACACATTTCTTATTTCCTTATTCTCTAAAATTTCTTACTTCATCTCCTAGTCTCTAAATAACTCTACTTTGCACATATATTTTATTTAGTAAACACATGCTTACTTTTTCAAATCTATCTTCTAATAAATAAAATCATGAAGGATGCTAGTAAACATCAAAGACACACTTAAGTGGGGAAACAAAGTCACAAGACTGAAGCATGCATCATGACCTTGGGCAGGATGGATGAAGGGTAAGTCCTTGAGGTAGAACAGGACCCAAGTAATTGTGCTGATTGACTATAATGATGATGGCTTAAGAAGTTAACACATATGAATTCTTAGAAAACATTGAGATAAAAATAAGAAAAAGTAATTGTGGGGAAATAATACCGTATATGTGAAACGTAAAGACTACCGTAAACCACCAGGCTGGTCTTTCATATCTGTTCATCTGCTCACCTTCTATTTAGCATCTTTCTATTCAATTCTCTTTCTGTCTCTCTCTCTCTCTCCTATTCTCCCCAACCATCACTTCCCTCCCTGTAATTCTGTACCTTACACACACGTACTCATGCCATGTGAATATCTTGCACTGAGTCATCATTACTTTTTTAAACTTTATTTTGAAATAATTGTAGATTTACAGGGTTTCAAATATAGTACAGACTGCTCCCGTGAACACTTCACCCAGTTTCCCTCAAGAGTTACATCTTGTGTAACCAAAGTACAACATCAAAGACATGAATAGACATTGGTAAAGGTATATGTACCCTTCTATGCCATTTTACCAGGTGTGCAGACTCCTGTAACCACCATGGGAGAAAAGACACAGAACTATTCCAAACATCTACTGTTGTCTGCCCTTTACTAAAGTGAAAACTTGCCTTCATTTAAGAACTTTTACCCTCTTCTATTTATTATATAATTGTCTGAAGTACAATATTTTCTCCACACATTGGAGACCCTCATCAGACAATGTTTTACTTTTTGTGTAGAGCCTCCAATATGATTTGGAAAACTTGGGAGGAAAAAGGAGTCTGTTGTATTTGCCCATATTTTGGCTTTCTCCATTGTTCTTTCTTCCTTCTTGCTGTTCTAGGATATAACTCCTCTTTCAAAACCTCTTTTTTTATGTGAAATTTTTTCAAAACCTCTTTTAGCTATTCTTTTAGGACAGATCTGCTGGGGATAATTCTTTTTTGGTTTTCCTTTGCCTCACAAGTCTGCATTTCCTTTTCATTCCTGACAGAAAATTTTGTGTGATAGAGAATTCAGACGATTCTGACAATTCTTTTCTATCAGCACCTGGAAAAGGTTGTGCTACTCCTTCTGGCCTCCATGCTCTCTTTTCTAATGGCAATCTAGTGCTGTTTAAGTCGCTCTTTTGACAGTGTGGTTTCTCTCTCACTGCTTTTAAGTTTTTTCCTTTGCCTTTAGTTTTTTGGAGCTTAATTATGACATGTCTTGACATGCATTTCTTTGGGTTTATCCCATTTGAGATTTGCTCAACTTTTTTTTTATTTTGACAGCTTAATTGAGATATAATTCACATACCATAAAATTCACCCATTTAAAGTGTAAAAGCAATTATTTTTAATATATTCACAGCTATGTGAAACTATCACAGTAATCTAATATTGGAATATTTCATCATCTTAAAAAGAAACCCCACATCCATTAGCAATCACTCCCATACTATTTGCCCTCCCCTAGTCCAGGCAACCATTAGCCTACTTCCTGTTTTTATGGATGTATCTTTTCTGGACATTTTACATAAATAGAATCATGCAGTATGACGTCTTTTGTCCCTGGCTTCTTTCACTTACCATAATGCTTTCAAGGTTCATCCACGTTGTAACATGTATCAATAAGTTATACCCCATTTTATTGTACTTCACTTTATTTAGCCTCACAGGTGTTGTATTTTTGAAAAACTGAAGGCAAGACCCTCTGCCAGCAAAATGGTTATGACTTACTTTATTGCGATATTCACTTTATTACTGTGGTTTGGAATAGAACCTGTCATATCTCTGACGTACGCCTGAAGTTCATTTCTTTTTATTGCCAAATACTCTTTTATTGTAAGGAATATACCACAGTCATTTATCCATTCATCAGCTGAGAGACTTTTCGTTTGTTAACATATTTTTATCTAGTATGATGAGTATGGCTGCTAGGAACATTTGTGTACAAGTTTTTGTATGCCTGTATATTTTGGTGGGGATGTATACTCAGTGAAATTATCGTGTCATACAGTAAATGTCAAACGTTTTGAGGAACTGGCAGGTTTCCAAAGCACCTGTACCGTCATTTTACATTTCATCCAGCAGTACATGAGGTCTCAGTTTCTCCACATCTTTGCGGACACGGTATCTGTCTCTTCTCTTACAGCCATCCTGGTGGAGTAAGTGATATTGCCTCTTGGTCTTGGACTAAATATGTCATTCATTTTTACATGACATTATTAATCATTTATATATCTTCTAGTAATGTCTATTCTGATCCTTTAATCATTTTAATTGATTTTCTGTCTTTTTATAATTGACTTGTAGCTTATTATGTATTTTGTATACAGGTCCCTTATCATGTATGTGATTTGCAAATATACTCTCCCATTGTGTGGGCTGTCTCTCAAAGCAGGGGAAGGGTCAAGTCAAGGAACAAGTATAAAGGACCCATGGACGAGGACAACAGGGGAGGATTGAATGTGGGAGGGGAGTGGACAGGGCAGGGGAGAGTAATGGGGGAAAAGGAGACAGCTGTAATTCAACAACAATAGAAAAATTTTAAAACATAAATGTTTTAATTAAAAGGAAATCCAATTTAACTATTTTTTGGTTTGTCTGTGATTTGGTGTCATATCTAAAAAACCATTGTGTAATTTAAGGTCATAAAGATTACCCCTATGTTTTTATCTAAGTCTTTTATATCTTTTGCATTAGGTTGATGATGAGTTTTGAGTTAACTTTTTTGTGTAGCAAGCTTCGTTCTTCTGCATGTGGGTATGTAATTGTCCTAGCATCCTTTGTTGAAAAGATGATTCTTTCTTTCATTGAATTTCCTTGATTACTATATTGAGAAAACAATTGATTGACTATGTAAGGGTTTACTTCTGGAATCTCAGTTCTATTCCATTATTCTGTCTATTCTCATACCAGTAACAGGCTGTTTTGATCACTTTCACTTTGTAATTTGTTTTAAAATTGAATAATGTGAGCCCTTCCTCCAATTTTATATTTCAAAATTATTTCAGATATTCAGGGCCCCTTGCATTCTACATGATTCTTAGGATCAGCTGTTCCATTTCTGAAAAACACAGTCACCGAGCTTTTGATGGGGATTGCAGCGAGACTGTAGGTCAATTTGAGGAATATTGCTATCCAATGATAATATTCTAATGAGACCACCAACCCATGAATATGAGAGCTCTTTCCATTTATTTAGACCTTATTTAATTTCTTTCACCAATGTTTTGTAGTTTTTAGTACGCAAATTTTTAAATCATTGGCTAAATTTATTCCTAAGTATTTTATTGTTTTTGATGCTATTTTCAATAGAAGTGTTCTCTTAATTTCCTTTTTGATTGTTTAGTCTTAGTATATAGAAATACAACTGATTTTGTTTCTTAATCTTATAGCCTGTATTCATTCTGAATATATTTACCAGTTTTAATAGCTTTTTTAATTAGATTATTTAGAATTTTCTACATATAACATCATGTCATCGGCATATAGGTAATTTTTCTGCTTCCTTTTTTTTAACTCTTATTTTGGAAAAGACTTTATTTATTTTTAGAGAGAGGGAAAGGGAGGGGGAAAGAGAGGGAAAGAAACATCAGTGTGGGGTTGCCCCTCACACACTCCAAACTGGAGACCCGGCCCACAACCCAGGCACGTGCCCTGACTGGGAATCGACCCAGCGACCCTTTGGTTGGCAGACTGGTACTCAGTCCACTGAGCCACACCAGCCAAGGCTTTACTCTTTTTTTAAAACTGTTCTTCAAGCCCTGGCTGGTATAGCTCAGTGGACTGAGCGCGGGCCTGCGAACCACACGATCGTGGTTCGATTCCCAGTCAGGGCACATGCCTGGGTTGTGGGCCACTTCCCAGTAGCAGGCCACTTCCCACCAGGGGACTCATGAGAGGCAACCATACATTGATATTCCTCTCCTTCCCTTTCTCTCTAACGATAAATAAATAAAATTTAAATAAAATAAAATAAAACTGTTGTCCAATTTCAGTTGTCCCCATTTTCTCTGCATTATTTGCCTCCTCCATACCCACCACTGCCTCCCACATTCAATCCTCCCCCTCCCCCCTGGTTGTCTTTGTCCATGGGTCCTTTACGTGTTTCTTGACTACCCTTCCCCTTCTTTCCTGTTTTCCCTCTCCTTCCTCCCCTCTGGTTACTGTCAGTTTATTCTTCATTTCCATGTCTCTAGTTATACTTTGCTCACTTGCCTGTTTTGTTGATTAGGTTCCACTTATACTGCTTCCTTTCTGATTTATATGATCTTATTTCATTTTCTTGCCTAATTGCCCTGGTTAGAAACCCCACTACAATGTTGAAGGGAAGTGATCAGAGTGGATATTGTTATATTTTTCCTGATCTTAAAGGGAAAGCATCTATTCTTCCACCATTAAGAATGGTGTTAGTTGTGAGCACTCTGTAGATGTTTCTTTTATCATATTGAGGAAGTTGCAATCTATTCCTAGTTTGTTGAGTGTTTATTTAATAATAAAAGGGTATTGATTTTGTCAAGTGCTTTTTCTGCATCTATAACTTTCACTGACTGTGTCTATGACCATGAAAAATTGATGATAATATTCATTTCATAATTTCTTAACCCTCCCTTCTCCAAAAGATCTCTTTCACCTATGCCTGTAATGGTTCCTGCCAGGACTTGGGAGTGACAGCTGACTCTTTTGACTTTTTATACTATGTCTATAGTTGCTATTCATGGTTGTTGTTTATAAATACAGGTTGTTGCTGCAAAAGTAAGGACAGAAGAATATTATGAATGATAGGAGGAGCACCTGGTTGCCAACTTAATTAAAATGAAGACAAGCATTTTATCTGAGAATCTTACTTCAGGTGCAAACAAATAAAGCAAATTTCATTTTTATGCATACTCTGAGGGCACAATCAACTTTGAAGTGAACTGTAATATTTTCCCAACTTCATAAGCATATACAATCCCCCAGCAGACCACAAGCACAACAAGCCTACACTTTTTCACTGTGAACGAAGATGAGAAATATAAGAAAGGAAAGTGAAAAAACATAGATATATCCACAGGAAAGGATTAATGACGGATAAAGTCAATTCTTTTAAGAAACAGTCTGGTTTAAACCTTCCTCTGTTCTCCTTCATCTATGCATGCTATTTTTTCCAAAAATGAGATAGCATTTTTAATTCCAAAAGCATACCTTGTGAATTCTGCAAATAATTGTTACCATGGAACTCTAAGTAGCCCATAGCAAACTAATATGTTCTTGGGGCTAATGCTGGTTTGGCATTTAATGTGCTTGCTACTTCAGTAGAGAAACTTGGGAGGAAAAAAAACTGCCTGTACTCCCCATCATTCCCTTTTAAACACAGTGGTGTTTCTATTTGTTTCACCAAACTGTGTTAAAAGCTCATAGATAAGAAAAATTAAGAAGTGATTTCTTTTTTAATAAACTTTATTTAAATGTATGCTATGCAAATCTGAATGTAGTAAAATAAAGCAGACATATAACTAAAAAGATGAGTAGTAAGTTAAAAGAACTTTGCATTGTGTAATTCATTGTTAAACATCTCAAGACAAAAACAGTGTAACAGAATATAGTGTTATTAAATTGCCTATAACATCTTTCATCTGAAGCTTTTAAATCATGTTACAAATTTATTCATTCCACAAATAACCACAGGTGGGAGGATATAATAGAAAAATAGATTCAGATCCCGGACACTTGCTCTTTGTCAATAATACTCTCATTTCTTACATGATACAGCAGTAATCTGATCTGTCTCCAGAAAAAAAGTCCCCAAAAGGTGTCATGTCAAAGTGTGAAAGATGAGTACAACTATTTTATAACTGGAACTTTAAGGCAAAGAACTTACAAATTTTTTAAGAAGTTTTCAACAAGTTAACTACTCAGCAACCCTTCTCTATGCTTTTATTATTCTTTTTTCCTTAAAGATTTTTAAATTTATTTTTAGAGAAATGGAAAGGGAGGGAGAAAGAGAGGGAGGAAAACATGGAAGTGGGAGAAATACATTAACCAGTTGCCTCTCATACACCCCCAACCTCGGACCTGGCCTGCAACCCAGGCATGTGCCCTGGCTGGGAATGGAATTGGAGACCCTTTGGTTCACAGGCCAGTGCTCAACCCACTAAGCAACAACAGCCAGGGCATGTGCTTTTATTACTCTTACTGTTACTAAGAACGTTGTTGTTTTAAATTATAATACCTTCCTCTACAGTGCAGAAAGATTTTTCAGCTATATTCTTACTTAATCCTGAGAACAATCTTATGCAGAACGTCTTCATTAAGGATGGAAAACTGGAGTTTAAAGTTGTATCACTTGCCTAGAAGCACACACCAATGAGTGGGAAAATAGAATTTAAACCTAGACCATAGAACATAATAATTATGTGCATAGGTTTGGGAGCCAGGCTGTCTGAGTTCAAATCTCAACTCTGCCCCTTGCTGTTTGCATCAACTTGAGCAATTTGCTATCTCTGTGCCTTAGTTTCACCATATAAACAGTAAGTATAATGAGGCTACCTGCTTGAAAGGATTGTTACTAAGGTTATATAAATTTTAAAGTGTATAAAGCAGTATGAAACATATGGCAATAATAATTCAAGGTTTGCTCTTTTTATATTCAAATAATACACTGTTTTCTATGTTTTTGTCATGCCTATTGTGTCCAGATCTCTGAGCAGCCACTGATGGTGTTGGGAACAAGAAAAATAGTCTCAGCCCCAAGGAGCCTGCGTCCCTAGCAAACATCCTGTAGGTTGATTGCCATCTGTTTAGTTTCAAAATTTTCCTTTCAGTTGAGTCAGACCCCACCCTGTTCCCACGTGCGGGCTCTGGGAGCCAACAGCTAACCGCCACATCTGCTTCTGTGCAACACTTGCTTGCTTGCCCCTATATAAGGACTTGGCTGTAAGCACTAGGCGTGACTCTCATTTACAGCCCCTGCGGGCACTGTGTCTCCAGACACTTTGAGAGTTCGCCCCTGCGCAGGTTAAACTTGGCCAATAAAGTAACATCTTTGAAATCCTGAAAGTCTCCGACATTTGTTTTCGTGGTAGGTGGATGCAACAATGGATGATGAATTAGATCTAGATATAAACACTTGACATAAATACAGGAAATCTACCATGAACAGCTGAGCTGGGCCAATCCTACTCCCAGGGAATTTGTATTCTAGAAATGGGGAACAGATAAGGAGTTTGCAGATAAGTCCGTGTGAAAAGATGTTGTGAAGAAGAGAAGTAGCCATAGGGAAGACAAGTAGAGCTGGAGGTATGAGGGAGAAAGGCACAAGAAAGAAGAGTGTGCAGGCTGAACGTCTCTTTGGGTCCTAACTTCTCACTTTCATTCCATGGAGAGCTTTAAAGTACTTTCCAGTATGCTTGTCTCAGGATAAACATCAGGCGTGGCCCCCACCTCGGGTTTTTCAAGACCCCGGAGGCCAGCTACTCTCCCTGGAAGTGTCTGCATCCTCCTGAGTCTGCTCCTCTCACTTCTGACTCCATTGCTGCCATTTCTCTTACTGTACGCCTTTTACTTCTGAATCATAATTTGTTACTTCGTTTTGTCCTTTAAGTTCCAAACATGTTATTAGTATTTGGTTGTCGAAGGAATGAATATATTTATTTACTAAGCATGTTTATTCAGAGCAACCCACCCACCATTCCTCTCAGGACTGATGCCCCCACCACCTGAATCTAAAAGATACAATCCATTTATTAGGTAACAAAGTTTTTTTCACAATAAGAATCAAGGTTTTAAAAAGTAAGAGGATAATGTATCCTTTTCATTTTCTACAAAGTTATAGATGCTTTCATAAGAGCAAATTTTGAAAATCAAATGGCATTAGAGACTCAAAAAAAGAAAGCACAGATGGGAAAAGACAGAGGAAAAGTAGATGGAAGGCCCTTCAAGTCACCGAGCTCTTGCTGGTCCCCCTCCTCCATCTATGGCTCAGTGAGGAAACCGTCTTCCTTCAGCTGTGTAGGTCCAATTTCCAAACTGCAGGTTCAGCTGGGGCAGAAATGTGTTACTTTTTCTCTAATAACTTAGCAGGGGATAATTTTGTTATTACAAGTTCTGTGGAATAATAGCAATAATTACAGAGAAGAATCTATTCTTGGCAAATTGAAGGGTTTGGCGATAGGAATCTATTTTTTAAATCTTACATGAGATATTACCCTTTGCGTGGAAAATGGGCCTCTCAAGTGCAGGGTCTCTACAGGGAAGTCAAGTCAGGCCGTCTGGATTATAAATAATTTATTACTTGTTATTTCATTTACTCATTTATCAAATACCTCCTAGGAGCAGGTCAACATTCTGCTTGCTAGTCACTTGAGACAGCATTAAAGAGAGTCCCCCGCTGCCAGAGCGAAAGGCCAGAACCTGCATCTGGTGCCCCCAGCACCTAGCTCAGTGCCTGGATGGAGGGTTGGGGATCCTCACACATCTTCTAAAAAGAGGGAGATATGCAGTAAAAGCAGACGACACTCCTGAGAATTACGTGAACAACATATAACATCACTTACTCAATAGAGTAGAAAAGAGAAAAGTATCTTACCGAGTCCCCAGAGTTGATGAAGCTAATTTTCCCCAAAGCTGGGTCTTTGCCCACTGTCCCAGGGCCGTAAGAGTGTGCAGAGGCAGCCTCTGAGCTCTGGCCACCTTCGCTCTTGGCCCAGGGATGCCTGTGCGGGCATTGATTACAGCCCTGAAGGGGTATTTAAAGGCTCATTTTTTATACTTATGCTTTTGAAATTAATGTTTAAGTTTAATGTTTGCAAGTCCAGAATTGGGCTTTCTCTGCAGATGCAATGAACCACTTGGATGAACATTGTGTATGAATTCAGCTAAGTGTGTGAAGAAAATCACTCCCTGAAGAATCAAGCTAAGTTGAAAGCCACATATGCCTCATACGTGAGGATGGATGAGTCTTACGTATGAGCCATATGTGACTTTTCCTTGCCTCAACTGACTTTCTAAGATTTTATAGTTGTATAGTTACTGTGTTTCTAAAAAAAAAAGGATTGGTAGCAACTCCTATTGGACTGGAGCTAATAAATCAACACTTTGTCTTAAATAGGGCAGTCATTCTTTACATAAGAGATACGAGATGATAAAGTAAAAATAATGGATACTTTCAATGGTGTTTTTAAATACAAAGTTTTGGTCTCATAGAATGGTTTGAAACACTCTCCCTGTGTAAGCACTGACTAAATAAATGAGGCATTCACTCAACAACTCAGCAGGCAGACAGGCTATCAAAGAATGATTTAGCAAACTACAGACAGATTATAAATTGTGCCATCTTCACTCTCTAAGTCTATGTGCATTCTTACTGATAACCTTAAAATTTTTACAAATTTTCTGAAAGATTAATTGCCTAATTTCCATTGTGTTGTTACACTGTCAGTTTATTCTTCATTTCCATGTCTCTAGTTATACTTTGCTCACTTGTCTGTTTTGTTGATTAGGTTCAACTTATACTTCTTCCTTTCTGATTTATATGATCTTATTTCATTTTCTTGCCTAATTGCCCTGGCTAGAAACCCCACTACAATGTTGAAGGGAAGTGATCAGAGTGGATATTGTTATATTTTTCCTGATCCTAAAGGGAAAGCATCTATTCTTCCACCATTAAGAATGGTGTTAGTTGTGATGACTCTGTAGATGTTTTTTTCATCATATTGAAAAAGTTGCAATCTATTCCTAGTTTGTTGAGTGTTTGTTTAATAATAAAATGGTATTGATTTTGTCAAATGCTTTTTGTCACCTTTGTCAAAAGGGTATTGATTTTGATTAAGTCTGTTGTGTGATCTAATATAAAAATTTCCTAATGGATTATAAATACACATATGCATATGTCTGTATGCACCCACATACATGCATAAGTTCCCTGCAGTCATATTTCAGTAAATAACTCTACCATGACCCCTTCACTAAATTTAGAAACTGAGGCAAGTGATTTTGACTCTTCCCTTTTCTCCATCCTATACGTTCTATCAATCAGCAAATCTTGACAATCTCATTCGTATACTTTCATCCAAACCCACCTGACTGGTTTATTATGACAGCCTCTGAATAGGTCTCCTTACTTCCATTTTTAGTCCCTTCCAATCCTTCCACCTATGGAAGCAATATTGAAGCTTCTAAAATACAAACCTGACCAGATAATTTCCTTACTTGATACCCTTAGTAATACCCCTTTTCCCTTATGATTGCCTTTAGACTCAAAGCTATAAAGTGCTTCATGATCTGACTTTTGCCTACTCCTTCAGCATTATACCTTTTGACTCTCTCCTTTTTCATTCTACATGCCAGCTTCACTCAACTTCTTCTAGGTTTTGGAGAGCTCAGTTAGAGGGGTTGGTCACCCCTTGTCCTGCACGTATGTCACTCCCTTGCCTACAACTCTCTTCGTGTTCCCGTTTGCCCTGGTGATGCCTACACACCCCTCAAGTCTCAGCTGAAGGGTGACTTCTTCTAGTAAATGAATCTTCTCTGATCTTTTTCCTAAGCCTAGGCTAGGTTATTCTCCCTTGCATGGACTCAATGTCACTTTCCATTGTACATATTTAACTGGATTGTATTTGCTTATTTAATTACTGTATTTTGCTATGCACAATGAGCACCCAAATTTTGGTGCACACTATACATGGGATTATTATAGCCATTATTACATCCATGGTATGTAGTCATTATACCCATGTATAATGTACATCCTATTTTTCCCTCAAAATTTTGGGCAAAGAGGTGCACATGGTACACAACAAAATATGGTAGCTGCCGTATCTGCTAGATTACATGCTTTGAAGAACAGAGGCATCCTCCACCTCTCTTTCCATTTTAACCCCTCATCAAACACAATGCAGCTGCTTAGTAAATAGTGTTACCTAAATAAACACCTGCCTGCCAGAAAGGCTATTTCAAAGTCCAGCTTTCCCCAGTAACAAAAACTCAGTAGATGCGAAAGAAAGACCCAATAGATTCACCCAGGCTGTTGCCTTTAGGACACCTCATACACTGTGTTTCTACAAAAGACCATGTTCCCCATACCTAATCTTTACTTTCCTGCTTATTTCCTTTGCTCAGGCTGGAATGTTCATCTTTATCACCTCTACCTGTTAGATCCTACCTATTATTCAGTAGCTAACCAAGGTTATTCACATTTCTGATGATTATTATGATTATTATTTTCTTCTCCTATAACCCTTGTAATTCCAAGCAAAAACTAACTCCTCTTCCCATGGCATTTAGTGCATTTTTAAAAATATATGCCACATTCTACTATGTAGTATAATTGTCTATATGTTTGCTATAGTAATAGACTGTAAGTTCCTTGTAAGATGGTTTTTTTGTCTGCCTTCTTTATCAGATGAGATCATTGGAGAAGGAACCATCCATGCCTTTTTCATTTTCTTTCTTTCAAATAGCTAGTGTGGTGCCTAAGGCATTGTATTGGTCATGAGAGTATAGAAACTGATGGCATTTTCAGTCAGGCAAATTTGGATGTTTGATCTTGACCGTGTTACCTAGTATCTGTCAACCTTGGTTTTGTCATTTGCAAAATGGGGATAAAATGGCTGCTATGAGTTAAAGTAATTTCTCTAAACTCTTTTTCATTTAACAAATATTGACAATTTACAGTGTAACAAAGATTAGCTTTTTCCAATAAATAAATATTAATGGAGCACCTGCCATGTGAGAGATACTATTCTAGGTGCCTGAGATGCATCAGCGAACAAAACAGACAAAGATCCCCACACAAAGTGACACTTACATTCTAGTGGGGGGACAGAGAAACTATAATACATCATTAAGCTTCATAGTATTTTAGATAATGATACATGTTTATAAAAATAGTTTGGAGAGGAAGGGAGGGATTTCAGAAATGCTAGGAATGGGTGGGAGATACGGCCATTACAATATTAAATAGGGCAGCCACAGAGTGACCTTTCAGGGAAGGAACAAAGACAAAGTTGAGCCAAGACTCACAGGCATGAAGAAGCTATGAAGAGAGTTTTGTGGATACCTGGGGACACAGTGTTCCAGACAAAGGGAACAGCTACATAAAGGCCACATGCGAACATGCCAAATGTTTGGCAGGAAAAGCCAGGAGATCATGTGCATGTGACAAAGTAAGCAAGGAAGAGAATGGCAAGAGATGTCATCACAGAGGCAATGAGAAGTCACTTCTCACAGGGTTTTGCAGTCCATTGTAAGTATTTTAGCTTTTACTCCACATAAAATGGGGAGACACAGGAAAAGTTGCAACAGGGAGTCACATCACCTGATGTACATGCTGACAGCCTCTTTCTGACTGCTAAGTTCAAAATATACTGTAGGGAACAGGGGTGAAAACATCAAGATCACTTAAGAGGCAATTGGCTGTAACTCAAGAGAAATTAGCTGTGGTCTTGAATCAAGGTGGTAAACGTGGAGGTGGCCAGGATTTGGATAGAGTTTAAAGAAAAGGGTAACAGGATTTTTAACAGTTTGGATGCAGGGTGTGAAAGAAAGGAGTCAAAGATGACCCCAACGTTTTTTATTTGAATGATCAGAGGGATGCATTTCCCATCAGTTGAGATGGGAATACTGAAAGTAGAGTAGGTTTAGGAAATAAGCAGAAGTTTAGTTTCAACATGTTAAGTTGCAGATGCTGCCTAGACATCTGTATGGAGGTACTGAGCGGGTATATGAGTCGGGAGTTAGAAGTTGTTGTCTGGGGCTTAAGATACCAATCTGGAGCTGTAAGCGTATAAATGGTATTTAAAGCCATGAGACTGAATGCTCTGGTGGTAAATGAAAACTCAGAGTGCCTTGTGGTAGGGAGCTTAGGATCTACTTATAGTGACTGCTCACAAAGTATATTTGTCCTTTTCCCTAATGGCACTACTCAGAGTATGCTTTGTAGAGCACCAGTGTTAAGTTAGCGTCACCCGGGGGACAATTGCTAAAAGTATAGATTTCTGGGTCTCATTCAACCCAATGAATTGAAAATTCTGGGAGTGTGGTCCTGGAACCATTTTACTTTTTTACTGAATTTATAGGTTTCAGGTGTGCAGCTGTATAATACATCATCTGTATATTATATTGTGTGTTCACCACTCCCAGAACCATTTTAAATAGCCTTTCGGATGATTTTCCTATTTGATATTTGAGAACTACCCTGATGGAAGCTTAAATATTTATTGAACTCATTCACATTTTAAGGTTTTAATTTCTATTTAATAACAATGTGACAGTCATTGGTTCAACACGATTTCATTTCTAGTCATCATTGAGAAGCTGAATTTCAATCCGTATCTTACAGGTTAGGGCTAATATTGCCAAGCTGTTGAGTGTCATACTAGGAGAGTTCAAATGATAGATGGCAGAGAAAAAATTCAACTGGTCCTAATTTCTTCTGCTAACCTGGGGATGGAGCACTGGAATCACATAGTGTGTCAGCAAGAGGGGAGAACACCATGGTTGCTTTTTTTTTCCTTTTCCTTGTTTTCTATGTCCTATGCTTTCCACCGGAGGCAAGGCCAGATAATATCTCCGAGGTCCTCCCAGTTGTATCATTCTACGATCCCCCCTGAGGCATCTAGAAAAGTCACTATGAAAGCATCACCTGTAGCCAAGTGTGATTATCCACACAAGTACACATTTCTGATTTCCAGCTCAGGACAGTCAGACACAGTCTACAAATAAGGAGGCAATCCCAGGGGATTTAACTGCCACTAGACACAAATTGTGTTTGTGCTGCCAGCTGTAAAAGAAAACACTGCCCTGACTGGTGTGTCTCAGAGAGTTGGGCATCACCCCATATACCAGAGGGCTGCAGGTTCAATTCCAGGTCCGGACACATGCCTGGGGTGCAGGGCAGATCCCCAGATGGGAGAGGCAACCAATCAATGTGTCTCTCCCTCTCTTTCTCCTTCCCCTCTCTCTAAAAATAAATAAATAAAATCTTTTTAACAAAGAAAATAGTAAACTAAAGTAAAAATATATTTCTATAACGCCTGTGAATCTGTGGGCTAGGAGCACAGAGCAGCATGCCTATGGAGTAGACAGGATCAGAGATGTGTTGAACTGAAATTGATTATACTTTGCCAAAGAGTTCGTGTGAATCTACCCAGCATCTTGGTTCCTACTTTGCCGAGCTCTGATCAGCTGGAAGAATGAAGACTTGTTATCTTTGCCATCAGTTCCAAACTAATTCCAGAGTCTATCCACACCTGGCCAGGGATAAGTTTGGCTCCTGCAAGAAGTGAGCCTTGGATAACTACATATCCACAGAATGACAGGTTTTCCCTACCTTCTGCTTACCTTGCCCCAATGTATGATAGGATTCTGTTATGATTTGCATTTCCATCCCCTTAGGGGGGAAATGGAAATACAAAGTCCTGTCCCCATTGCCACGTGGGTGGTGGGGACAGGGAAAGGAAGGAAGGAGCAAAGCCTGCCTATCTCTTGCCCCAGCCTCTTTACCTTGAGTATTGCTTCTTTAGTACTTTTAGCTGCTGACTGGAAGCCTCTTCCTTATTTGTCAGTTCCCCAAAACTACACTGTGATTACTCACTATTTTATTGTCAATTTTACCTTAGCAGCTTCACACAGGTGATAGGTGGTGGACCAGGCCAGATCTCATTTGTCTATAACAACTATGTTTCCCTGTGTACTGTACTGTGCCATCCCATGTCGGCCAATGCAACAGTCGGGAGCCAAGGCTGCCCCAGCTCCAGTCCTGCTCACTCACCAGTGCCTTCCCTCCCCCATAGTCAGTGCTACCAATGGCTCCGCACGACTCAAAGACAGACTCACCAGAGCTACGATCATGCTCTGCTCTCCAAGTCTTCCAGATTAATACAGTGACCAACAGACATGCCCACAATGCAAATCATTTCATTGGATGACCCTGTTTTAAACCCCTGTATGAACCAATGTAATTAGTATTAGCCATAGCTGTTGATCACATGAATATAATAATTACAATACTTCCATTGACAAGCATACTGCTTATCTTTTGGGCACAGGCTGTAGTCAATGGCTGAAAGGATAGACACGCTTCATCCTGAAAACCCAATTCCCTTGAGTGTTGAACACCCAGCTTCATTCACTATAAGCTGCATGTATTTAAACCTACTAAGAGACAACAGAATATCGAAGTAAAGGACATAGGCTACGAGAGAAGCACCCAGGGTGAGAAGAGGGAATATTCAGGGCAAGCAAAGCATAAGAGAGTGTGGAAGGGAACTGTGTCATTTCTCAAAGAATCTATAATAATACAAATGCACATTAATGATCTGGGGTACAATAATTATAGCTGGAGCACAAATTTGAAGACCGAATCTATGTTTAAATCATCTTCTCCTCCTATGATCTTGAATATTGTTTTCATCTATTAGGGTCAAATAAAAATCTAGTGAGTGATAAGAAGGAAAAGGAAAAGAAGGGAAGAGAGGTGATGATCGGGGCGGAAAGAAGGGGGGAGGAAACTGTTTTGGCTATTGGTGAGATTTGATATTAAATTACCAAACTAAAAAACATACTTCTTCTAAACCATCGTGTCCCCTTTGTGCCTAGGCTAGTTAATGTTCCTATTTTTCGAGATTCACACTACAAAAAAGTTTTCTTTTCCTTTGATATACCTAAATGACCCCTATTTTAGTCAATTAGACTAAAGTTCTACATGCAGAACATGTCATTATCGTTTTTAGTAAAAAAAAGAACATTCATCTCCAGATATATTATAAAGCAACTATTTTAACCTCTCCATCTTTCTGCAGCCCACCCGTGCTCTCTACCTTCCTACCACTGTGATCTCTTAAAAATGTTCATTACACAGAATACCAAGTATAGGTCAGTGTAGTTCTACAGGAAAAGAAGCAAAGAGAAAGAAACCTCACCTTATTAAATGCTTGTCAGTGTGAAAACACAACAGATCTTCATCTCTCTCTCTTTCTCTCTCTTTCTCTCTCTTTCTCTCTCTCTCTTTCAACAAGGCTGCAAATCTGGTCAGCTCACATTGGGTGTGAACTTGTTTTCTGACCAAATAATGAGTCATTCTAATTAGAATCATTATCTTGTTTGTTTTTCTCAGAGTGAGAAGGTGGGGCTAAGGGTCTCACCTAGAAGCAATGATTAAGAAGAATCTGTATGAAAACATCAACACAGACAACCCTGCCCTATAAGTTTGTCAAAAGTAAAATCTCAGAAATTTTGAGTCATACATGAAAGGAGAAAAATATATTACAATGTAGCTCTCTTCTTGTTTTTTTTTTTCACATATACCTAACACAATAAATGGCTCCATTAATGATAATGGACCAGAGCAGCAGCTTCACCTTGGAACCCGAGAAACAAGTTACAAACGAAATTCTAAGACCCCTGCCCAATCTCTCATATCAAAAACCCAGGGGAGGAGACCCAGCCCTCTGTCCCTCTCCAAACCTTCCAGGTGATCCTGAAGAGACACTGTGGATGCGTTCTACTTTCACAAAGAATTAAGTATCACCCTTAACATGAGTTAATGAGGTCTTACCTGCCTGGCTTGTGTTAGCGGCTCTATTGATTTATTTTTTTAAATTTTTTTACAGCACTATTGATTCTTGATAAAAGCTGTGCAGACCACCAGGAGGTGACCATGATGAAGCCAAGGCCATAGAGTTCAACAATATGATTGGCCACCAGATGGCTGTTTCAGCCTTCCAACCTCATCTGACAGCATCCATGGCCATGACTGAGGGACTCGAAGAAAGATCTTCACGTGTGGGCTGCCAGCCAGCCACCTGGTTTTGATTTTGTTGTGGAATAAAAATGAAGCAATTAGCTTCCTGTTGCTAAAGGGACTTCTCCTGATGCTTCTTACACACGTATTTTTCCCCTGTTGAGATTTGCTGTGATGAATTTGTGGTCTTATTGTCCCACCCCACATTCCACACTTTTAATAAATACAACGATGGCTCTGTGGGCAGGATCTGAAGCTACAAACAAGACACCACCCTATATCTGGCCCACGTAGAGCTGCCCAGATCTAATATCGAAGCCTGCAAAACTCACAATAGGTCTGTTTCTCAAGTTCTTTTCCATTTAAATATTTCTTTAGCTGCTTCTCCCAGGTATTATTTTTTATTTATTTAATTTATGTCAGTAAACAATTCACTTCTGCTAAAAAGTGATTGATATTTACTTTATTACTTCAGAAGGACTGAGGACCTGGGAGAATTTGGACACAAGCTTCTTTATTTCTTTATTTCTTTACTTTTATCCATAACATACAGAAGGAAAAATATTATCTATATATCATTTTATTTCTTTTTTATTTGTGTCCTGCTTTATTTTTTTAAATATCATTTTAGAAATAGTGTGTAAATCAATCCCATAAAATATTACCCTTGGTCTTCAAATATGAATTGATTTCACACACCTCTGAAATTTTCAGACATATCCTATTTTGCCCAACTTTTTTACTCTTAGATTCTGACCCTTTCTGCCTTTGCATCTGATTTCTGTGCAAAATCACTCTAGAGTTATAACAATAAATTTCATGCTTCACTGTAAAATCAGCCTCAATACTTCAGGATCACAACTCCAATGTACATGTAACTATGTCTTTGTACAGCAACATTTCTCCAGGGAAGTCGCATTTCCACCAGTCTCTGTGGCTTGTACGCATGTGTGTACCTGGATGTCCAACACGCAACCCTAAAATGTCCCAATTTACACACTTTTCACAAGTGCTAAAAGTGCTAACAACATAGCTATATGCTTCCACACCCGAAAAATCTGTATCATTGGCACATTGATAGTCAAGGAAACTCTTCTAAGAATACTGGGCTGGGAATTTCCTGAGAATATGGTGCTGGGAATCATCCACAATCCATAATAAATATATGTTTGATTAAATTAATGCCTAAATGAATGGGTTAAGAATATATGAATGGAATGATGAGTAAGTGGAATACTGGCAGCTGAATTTGTTGCTGTGGGTCGAGGCCTCCAAGGAAAACATCTTGAAATAGTTTGAGTATTTTCTTGCATTCTAACAGTCCTGTCCTGCTTCGTACCACCCAGGAGCTCCCAGGAATGGCTGTTCAGAACTCTCACTCTCAAAATCCCTTGCTCACCCCTCTCCTGCAGTGTTTTGAATGGCCAGCTTTCCTAATGGTACATGTAGGCATTAAGTGGTATAAGAAACTCAAAACATTCTATGATAGGAAAATCCAGACCAGCCTGACTCCTGCCTCTAACCATGGGGTGCCTAGAATCAACCAGGTATGAATGTCTTCTTCCCTAGAACATTCAAGAAAATGATACTTTGATAGAAGAAACTTTCTTGGCCTATAGTGTGAGTACAAAATAAAAAGAGTTGGGAGGAAAGTAACACGGATAATAAAGATGCCTTCGATCTGCCATAGAAGAGATTGAAAAATGACAACGATGGGGGAAAAGCTTGAGAATGAACCATCTGATCTTGGAGGCCCATGAGAAAATGCCCGCAGAAAAGATACTTAGAATTTGACTACAGAAAACTAAATAAAACAATATTAAATTGAATTATCCGAAAAAGTCTCATTTGGGTTTTGTTCTTGGCATATAAACAAGTATCTGCCTGTTATAAAAAAAAAACACCTATATTAAAAGGTCCAAAATTAACAAGTTTCAAATTACCAATTTCTTAAAACCAGAAGACACAATTATCTTGCAAGTTTAAAACAATTCAGTAAACTCAAGAACCACCAGAGATATCCTATTAATATCAGATGTCATGTTGCTGAAATAAGCCCTTGGACAGGCTTTTCCTTTTGAAATCTTTCCGAAGGGAAAAGGACAGAAACCAGACTGAAAGAGAAATGAAAAAGTAAACATTTGAGTTCCAAAGTAGCAGAGCTGACACTCTCGACGATGGTGGCCTTTTGACTTCAACAGATCATAGTAATGGTCTGTCAGCTGCACCCCGTCACTCTGCCGAAGTCTGCAAGCAAAGAAACCGTTTTAAAAGCCCATGAAAAATTAACTGAGAACATCACCTGTGACATTTGTCTGGAGTCCGTTGTAGATTTTTGGTCATGGTCTCCTTCACCTAATCTTAACAGCAGCCTAATGATCCCAAGAAGAAAGGCTTTAGACAAGTTGTGACCTTTAAAATTATTCTACTTTCAGCCAGAGAACTTCCTATAAAATACTGTTGCTACTTTTGTTTCTGATCCCCAGTGAAAAGTAATGCAAGACTGGTTTTCTCTACACAGTCTTTCAGGACACAAGGTGTAAGAGTGTTCACGTATTTTAGACTATGGCTTCTTAAAATATATGCATATAAATTCCTATACTCGTGTATCTTGTAGAAAATATATAAATGTAGAGAGAATATTGTTTTCAGAGACAAATCCTGGGTTTGAGTACCACCTTCAATACTGTGTGACAGGAGCAAATCTTTTTATATTTACAAGAATTCTCCTTCCAACTTAACTGGTCTGCTTTAAAACTCTAGAATTGAGAAATAGAAATTGCTTTATATCCTATAGAATGTATATAGACAACAGCGTTACTATGTTTATTTCTCAGTTGTCTTGATGTTTTGTTCATGTAAGGGTGGCCAACTTTTTTGTAGTGCATGTGTCTTTGACATACGTCCTTTTGTTGTTGAGTAAAATTTATTTAAGATTCCCAGAGAAGAATATGTAATATTATCAATTAATAAAACCATTTGGTAAGTGCTTTATAAAGCATCTGTCTTTTAATCTATATTTCCTGCACTTGGTTTGCTTAATGCACAATGCTCTGAGATTTATGCCAGTGCTTTTGACATGAAGGGCTAGATCACTATTGGTTGCGGGGACTGTCCTGTGCACAGCGCAGTGTTTAATACCATCTCTGGTTTCTACTCACCAGATGCCAGTTAACAACCTATACACACACACACACACACGCACACACACTTGTGACAACCAAAATGCCCCCAGACATGGCCAAAGAGTACACTTGGGAAGCAACATTACCCTTGTTGAGAACCTCTGCCCCAGAGGCAAAAAATGTAGACAAAGGAGGGAAAATTTATTTACTTCGAATTCAAGAATTCTGGATTCAAATCCAATCCCAATCCTTCCTCTGGCTATGCAAGCTTGAGCTAACTGTTCTGAGCATGATTCCACATCTACATGACACAATTGCACAGATAATGCTTAATAAACATCTCAGCTCTAATATCCTATAGCTTTTGCATGTGCATGTATTGATTTACTCCATGAATGGATGTGTTTTTTATTTTTTATTTTTATTAAATTTATTGGGGTGACACTGGCTAATGAAATTATACAGGTTTCAGGTGTACAATTCTACAATACATCATCTGTGTATTATATTGTGTGTTCACCACCCAAAGTCAACTTTTATTCTATCACCATTTATTCCCCCCTTTCCCTCTTCTAACTGCCCCACCCCACTTTCCCTCTGGTAATCACCATATGGTTGTCTGTGTCTATTTGTTGTTTTTTTAGCTTAATCTCTTCACCTTTTTTATGCAGGCCTCCAATTTCCCTCCCCTCTAACAGCTTTCCATCTGTTCTCTGTATCTCTGCATCTGTTTGTATTTTCTTTGTTAATTTATTTTGTTCATTAGTTTACACATGTAAGTGAACTCTGATGCTTGTCTTTCTCTGACTGTCTTATTTCACTTAGCAGAATGCTCTTCAGATCCATCTCTTTTGTCATAAAAGATTTCTTTCTTTATTACAGCCAAGTATTATTCCATTGTGTAAATGTACCACAGCTTTTTTATCCACTCATCTACTGATGGGTACTAGGGCTGCTTCCAAGTCTTGGCTATTGTAAAAAAAATGCTACAATGAACATAGGGTTGCATATATTCTTTTCAAATTTATGTTTTGAATTTTGGGGGATATATTTCCAGAATTGAAATCATACTAGGTCATAAGGCAATTCTATTATCAATTTTTTGAGGGAACTCCATACTGTTTTCACAGTGGATGCACCCATCTGCATTCCCACCAATAGCACACGAGGATTCCCTTTTCTTCACATCCTCACTAACATTTGTTGTTTGTTAATTTATTGGTGAAAGCAATTCTGACAGGCATGGGATGATATCTCATTGTGGTTTTAATTTGCATCTCTCTGATGATTAGTGACATTGAGCATCTTTTCATATGTCTATTGGCAATCCATATGTCCTTTTTGGAGAAGGGTCTATTCAAGTCCTTTGTTTATTTTTTAATTGTATTGTTTATATCCTTAGTGTTAGGTTGTACGGATTCATCTTTTGTCAAAAATACAACTGTGTTTAAGCAGAGTCAAAGACCTAGAAGAAAAAACAAGTACCTTAGCAAAGATATTTTGGAAAGTATCCACTTCTCAGTTGTATCATTGGTGAATATGTTCTTTTATTCAGTGACTTGTCTTCTCATTTTGTTGATGGTTTCCTTTGCTATGCAAAATGCTAATATTTTGATGCAGTAGCATGTGTTTTAGTTTCATTTCTTTCCCTTGGCCAAGGAGATATATCAGAAGAAAATATTGCCATGAGAAATGTTTAAGATTTTACTGCCTTTGTTTTCTTCTAGGATTTTTATGATTTTTGAATCTTACATTTAAATCTTTAATTCATTTTGAGTTTATTTTTGTGTATGGTGTAGTTTCCATAGAAGAGGCAGAAGGTGTCTTAATTTCATTATTTTGCACATATCTGTCCATTTTTCCCAACACCACATATGGAATTAACTATCTTTATCCGATTGTACAGTTTTCCCTCTTTTTTCAAGTGTTAATTGATGATAAAGACTTAAGTTTATTTCTGGGATCTCTATCTGTTCCATTGATCTATATATCTGGTCTTTTTAATACCATTACCGAGCTGTTTTGATTAATATGGCCTTGTAGTGTATTTTGATACCAGGTAGCATGATTCCTCTAACTTTGTTCTTTCTCAAGCTTGCTATGGATATTTGGGGTCTTTTGTGGTTCCATATAAATTTTTGGAATTTTTGTTACAGTTCTGTGAAGTACACTGTTGGTAACTTGATAGGAATTGTGTTGAATCTAGATTGCTTTGCATATTATGGACACTTAATTATGTTAATTCTTCTTATTCATGAACATGGTATATGCTTCCAATTATTTGTTTCTTCTTTAGTTTCTTTCTTAATGACATAATTTTACAAGTATACATCCTTTAGATTCTTGGTTAAATTTACTCCTAGAAATTTTTATTCAATTCTAAATAAAATTGTTTCCTTAGTTTCCCTTCCTGGTAGCTCATCATGGGGCTACAAAAATGCAACTGATGTCTGGATATTTATTTTGTAACCTACTACTTTCCTGAATTCATTTATCAGTTCCACTAGTTTTTTGGTGAAATCTTTAGAGTTCACTATATACAGGATCATGTCATCTACAAATAGTGACAGTTTTACTCCTTCCTTTTCAATCTTCTTCTTGTCTGATTGCTATGGCTAAGACTTCTAGTACAATGTTGAATAAGAGTGGTGAAAGTGGACATCCCTGTCTTGTTCCTTATCTTAAGGGAAACATTTGGATTTTTGTCCCCTGAGTATGATGTTGACTGTGGATTTGTCATATGTGGCCTGTATTATGCTCAAGTATGTTCCTTCTATTCCTAGTTTTCTGAGGGTTTTTATCATAAATAGGTGCTGGACTTTATCAAATGCTTTTTCTTCATATATTGTTGTGATCATTTTTCTTTTTTTTTCATGTGATGTTTCACATTTATTTATCTGTGGACATTGTATCAACCTTGAATCCCTAAAATAAATCCTACTTGATCATGGTGTATGATCTTTTTAATGTATTGCTGGATCCAGTTTGCTAATATTTTTGCTAAAGATTTTAGCATCCATATTCATCAGGGATGTTGGCCTATGATTATCTTTCTCTTTTTTGGTCTTTTTCTGGTTTTTAATTAGAATAATGTTGACCTCACAAAATGAGCTTGGGTATCTTGCCTCCTCTTAAATTTTTTGAAATAGTTTGAGAAGAGTAGGTGTTAGTTCTTCTTTAAATGTTTGGTAAAATTCTCTTGTGAAGCCATCAGATACAGGACTGTTTTTTTTTGGCGGGGCGGGGGGTTCTGTTTCAATTTTATTAGTTGTAATCGGTCTATTCAGATTTTCTAATTTTTCCTGATTCACTTCTGGAAGATTGTGTTTCTAGAAATTATCCATTTCATCCAGGTTCTCCAATTTGTTGGCACATAATTGTTTGTAATATTTTTCTTACAATTCTTTATATTTCTTTGGCATCTGTTGTTATTTCTCCTCTTTCACTTCTGATTTTACTTATTCAGATCCTTCCTCTTTTTTCCTTCATGAGTCTGATTAAATATGTATAAAGCTTGTTTATCCTTTCAAAGAATCAGCTCTTGGTTTAATTAATCTTTTGCATTGTTTTTTAGACTCTATTTTGTTTATTTCTGCTCTTATGTTTATTATTTCTTTCTTTCTATTCACTTTGTGCTTTATAGGGTTTTCTTCTAGATCCTTTGTATTAATTTGAGATATTTCTTGTTTCTTGAGGTCCTGTAATGCTATGATTTTTTTCTCTTAGGACTGCTTCCTCTCTGTCCCATAGATTTTTGTGTGTTCATTTTCATTTGTTTGAGGGAATCTTTTGATTTCTTCCTTGGTCTCATTGTTAACCTATTCATTGTTTAGTAACATTTTATTTAGCCTCCATGTCTTTGTGTATTTTTCAGTTTTTTCTTGTGATTGGTTTCTAGTTTCATGCTATTATGGTTGCAAAAAAAGTACTTGATATGATTTCAATATTCTTAAATTTATTGAGACTTTTTTGTGCCCTAACATGTGGTCTATCCTAGAAAACGTTCCATGTGCACTTGAAAAAAATGTATATTCTGCTACTTTGTGGTAAAATGCTCAGAAGTTATCAATTAAATCTATCTGACCTGTGTGTCATTCAAGGTCACCATTTTCTTGTTGCTTTTCTGTCTAGATGATGTATCCATTGATGTCAATGGGGTGTTAAAATTCCATACTATGACTGTATTACTGTCAATGTTTCCTTTCATGTCCATCAAAATCTGCTTTATATATTCAGGTGTTCCTATGATGGGTGCATATATGTTCACAAAGATTTTATCCTTTAGTTAGATTGATTCCTTTAGCTTTATGTAATATCCTTTGTCTCCTGTTATAACCTTTGTTTGGAAGTCTATTTTGTCAGATATAAGTATTACTACCACAGCTTGCTTTTCATTTCCATTTGCAGGAAGTATTTTTTATATCTCTTTGCTTTTAGTCTGTGTGTATCTTTTATTCTGAGGTGGATCTATAGTAAACAGTATACATGTTGGTCTTGTTTTCTTATTTATTCTGCTACCTTATGTCATTTTGGGGGGCATTTAAGTCTTTTACATTTGAAGTGATTATTGATAGTTATATATCTGTTCTTATTTTATTCTTTATAACTTTCTTCCTCTTCTTCTTCTTATTCTTATTCTTCCTCTTCACCCTTTAATAGTTCTCGTTTTACTGGTTTGATGGTAATGAACTCCTTTTTCTGGGCCTGGGAGCAGATCAGCAAAATTTTCAAGGCATCCTGAGATCCACCTCTACTTGCCTCTGTCTGCCAACGGCCTGTTAGGTTCAGTCACTAAAAGAGACTCTGGCCATATTCAAGTTGCATGAGGTAGATTCAATGAGGTAGATTCTCAGTGAATCATTAAGTAGGGGTGAGTAGTGTTCACCAGACTGATCCAGGTCCAAACTCAATGTCAGTGCTGGGTCTCAGCAAATGTCCCAGATTATACCAAGTCTAGCTGCCACCCATTGGGTGTTCAATCACCTTTATTGTGGGGCAGAGTCTCAAGGAGTCATTAGGATGAAACCAGCAGTTTATCAGCCCCAAACAGACTAAATTTGGCCATATGAAGGGAAAGCCCTGTACATTCATGTGTACAAAGGAAAAAGTGACTTCCAGCCTAAAGCCACACAATTCAGTCAGTCCCAGGTTTTACCAAGGGCCCAATCTCAAGCTGGAAGGGCCTCCAGGGGTCATGGAATTGGGGCTAGTGAATCTCCTGTGAGGGGAAGGTGCTGGTGAGNATTCAGATTTTCTAATTTTTCCTGATTCACTTCTGGAAGATTGTGTTTCTAGAAATTATCCATTTCATCCAGGTTCTCCAATTTGTTGGCACATAATTGTTTGTAATATTTTTCTTACAATTCTTTATATTTCTTTGGCATCTGTTGTTATTTCTCCTCTTTCACTTCTGATTTTACTTATTCAGATCCTTCCTCTTTTTTCCTTCATGAATCTGATTAAATATGTATAAGTCTTGTTTATCCTTTCAAAGAATCAGCTCTTGGTTTAATTGATCTTTTGCATTGTTTTTTAGACTCTATTTTGTTTATTTCTGCTCTGATGTTTATTATTTCTTTCCTTCTCTTCACTTTGGGCTTTGTAGGGTTTTCTTCTAGATCCTTTGTATTAATCTGAGATAGTTCTTGTTTCTTGAGGTCCTGTAATGCTATGACTTTTTTCTCTTAGGACTGCTTCCTCTCTGTCCCATAGATTTTTGTGCGTTCATTTTCATTTGTTTGAGGGAATCTTTTGATTTCTTCCTTGGTCTCATTGTTAACCCATTCATAGTTTAGTAACATGTTATTTAGCCTCCATGTCTTTGTGTATTTTTCAGTTTTTTCTTGTGATTGGTTTCTAGTTTCATTCTATTATGGTTGCAAAAAAATACTTGATATGATTTCAATATTCTTAAATTTATTGAGACTTTTTTGTGCCCTAACATGTGGTCTACCCTAGAAAATGTTCCATGTGCACTTGAAAAAAATGTATATTCTGCTTTGTGGTAAAATGCTCAGAAGTTATCAATTAAATCTATCTGACCTGTGTGTCATTCAAGGTCACCATTTTCTTGTTGCTTTTCTGTCTAGAAGATGTATCCATTGATGTCAATGGGGTATTAAAATTCCATACTATGACTGTATTACTGTCAATGTTTCCTTTTATGTCCATCAAAATCTGCTTTATATATTCAGGTGTTCCTATGTTGGGTGCATATATGTTCACAAGGATTGTACCCTTTAGTTAGATTGATCCCTTTAGCTTTATGTAATACCCTTTGTCTCCTGTTATAACCTTTGTTTGGAAGTCTATTTTGTCAGATATAAGTATTACTACCACAGCTTTCCTTTCATTTCCATTTGCATGAAGTATTTTTTATATCTCTTTGCTTTTAGTCTGTGTGTATCTTTTATTCTGAGGTGGATCTATAGTAAACAGTATACATATTGGTCTTGTTTTCTTATTTATTCTGCTACCTTATGTCATTTTTGGAGCATTTAAGTCTTTTACATTTGAAGTGATTATTGATAGTTATATATCTGTTCCTATTTTATTCTTTATAACTTTCTTCCTCTTCCTCCTCCTCCTCCTCCTCTTCTTCTTCTTCTTCCTCTTCACCCTTTAATATTTCTCATTTTACTGGTTTGATGGTAATGAACTCCTTTTTCTGGGCCTGAGAGCAGATCAGCAAAAGTTTCAAGGCATCCTGAGATCCACCTCTACTTGCCTCTGTCTGCCAACGGCCTGTTAGGCTCAGTCACTAAAAGAGACTCTGGCCATACTCAAGTTGCATGAGGTAGATTCAATGAGGTAGATTCTCAGTGAATCATTAAGTAGGGGTGAGTAGTGTTCACCAGACTGATCCAGGTCCAAACTCAATGTCGGTGCTGGATCTGAGGCCACTCAGCAAATGTCCCAGATTATACCAAGTCTAGCTGCCACCCACTGGGTGTTCAATCACCTTTATTGCAGGGCAGAGTCTCAGGGAGTCATTAGGATGAAACCAGCAGTTTATCAGCCCCAAACAGACTAAATTTGGCCATATGAAGGGAAAGCCCTGTACATTCATGTGTACGAAGGAAAAAATGACTTCCAACCTAAAGCCACACAATTCAGTCAGTCCCAGGTTCTGCCAAGGGCCCAATCTCAAGCTGGAAGGGCCTCCAGGGGTCATAGAATTAGGGCTAGTGAATCTCCTGTGAGGGGAAGGTGCTGGTGAGGCTTAGAGGAATGTGGGAAAGTAGCTCTACATCAGAGCCATACAACTCAGTCAATTCCAGATTTTGCCTTGATCTCTGGGCACTGGGTCAGTGGGGCTAGTGAATCTCCTGTGAGGGGGAGGTGCCAATCAGGTTCACAGGAAAGAAGGAGGAATGGCCCCACCTCTAAGCCATGCAAGTCACTCACTGACACCCTCTGAGTCTGCCCAGATCTCTACACCCTGGCACAGGCAGCTGACTCCCCAGCACGGTGCAAACTCTGTAGGGTGGGTTGAGAGGGAGTCCAGAAGGTGGGGCTGTTGCATTCCTTTAGGTTTATGATGTATGAAGGGGAGTGCTCCACCACCCAAAATGGTATCTGTCATTGTGGGAGAGTGACTCACTACAGCAGTCCTGGTGGTTGCCCCTTCAGGTCTCTTGCCAGAGTCACAAACCCCAGTCTATTCTCACACAACTCTGGTCCACTTAGCCCTCTCTCTGCCAAAGGCCAGTGTGAGTGCTGCAAATGAATTTTTGTGCACTGGCCCTTTAAGAGGGCAACTGTGTCTCTAGCAGACCCTTATCTCTCTCTGGTGGACAGAATCCTTCCTGATTTTTACAGTCAGATGTTATGTGGGAACCTCTTCCAGGCTTTGGTACTCTGGTCTGATGAGCCCGGCATGAGATTGAGACCTCAACCACTCAGGGGGAACCTTTGCCGCTGAGATACCCTTCAGGAATCTCAGCCACCGCTTGTGGGAGTGTGGCCAGCCCCCTTCCACTTCTGCCCTTCCTACCAGTCTTGATGTGGCATCTTCTGTAAAAGCTTGGTTATAAGACTTCTGATCAGCTATTCTTCAGGTTATTCGGGTTGATTGTTCTGTATTTTAGTTGAAATCCTAGTTCATTTCTGGGAGGAGGTAAGTATAACATCTACCCACTCTGCCAGCGATTTGGATCCACTTTAGATTTGTCTTTCCAATAAACTGGGGTTTTATGTCTATTATGTTACAAAGAAAGCTTTAATATTATTAATGTATACTTTGATAAAGGCTATTTATTTGGTTGTCATAATAATGTTTCCACAATTCTATATTGTGTTCCAAAATTTCTACAGCTGTATTTTCATATAATCCATTGCATTTCTAGAAAATAGAAACCCATTTGGTGGACTTGGAAAGAAAATGATTTCCTATGTAACTATATATGTCTTGCCTTGTTATTACTGTGTCTCCCTTTTATCTGTAACATCCATTTGCTGTTGGCTGTGAGTCAAATTTCTAAATGAAACATTGTATTCTGCAATCACTTTGAACCAATTATTTTCTACAAGTTGATGAGCTGCAAGAAGAAAATATCAAAATCAACTTCACTGGTTGACTTCAGGGACAATATGAAATGTCTAAGAATTTTTTCCCACTCAAAAATTATGCTAAAAAATGAGGGACAGTTAGTTCTCATCCTAAAGTCTTGAGAGCTCTGAAATACTCACATTGATCTTATTCCATTACAGCAGAAACCTTCCTGAATCTGACCTCACATTTTGCTATTTATGGAGTCTCTGCCTTCTTTCACTTCTCCAAGCTTGCCTCTCATTATGATGTCCCCATTCTATGCAAGAATACTACCCCACTAAGGGTTAGAAGACCACAAAGAAATGAACCTCTAGCCCAAGGAACCCATGGGAAGCCAGAACTGAGAATTCTGGACTCTGGGTAATACAGAGATTCAAGGACATGTGTCAGGGTAATTAGACTTGATTTGGTTTGGGCTACATTATGTGTTGTCATGCCTGATAAGAGGACTTGAGGACCTAACTTCCACTTACATCATTTTGTCTATGGGTGTAGTTTTTCAAAGTTCTAAACTTCATATTGATATTAAAATTAAAAAATCTGTGAAGATTAAAATAATTAAATTGACCAAATAATAAAATATACATTTTAATTTATTTTAAAAAGTTATCCTTTAGCCTACAAAAATTTTAAGATATTTCTGTAAACACAAAGATCATGCACATACTTCAAAATTGCTTTTAAAAATATACCAGAGGTGTATACTAAAAAAGAAAAAAGAAAATGAGTTCCTCTCATTTCCCTCCATGAAAAGCTAATGTACTTTTCCTTTCTGATAGGTAATTGAAATGTTCTCAAGACCAGTTACTTCATTGGACGCTTTCCTTTCATAGTTACTACCATTCCCTCAGGTTAATATTGAGAAAGCTTGGCTTACTTTCATGTGCAATGACAATTACAATTTATTGTGCTTTTGCCCAGGTTTTGCCAGAATATTAGACATCAGTGGTTACAACACAAACCTTCCCATAGTAAACAGGGACCAGGAATTAAAAGACCCTCTAACAATGTCCCCTCCCCAACAAAATCCACTCCAGATCTATTATTTCAACCAGTGGAATCAAGTTTTGCTATTCACAAATAAAATAAGGGTTGTCTGGGGCAAAAATTCATTCAAAGTTCTCTTTTAACATTAGCTACACTTGCCTCTTCATGCTTCAGTTGTTCATTACATCTCCTCTGGCCCCTTTTAAATACATCTGCGCGACATGTGTGAATTTTAACAAAAGCATCCCTAGCATTTAAAGGGTTTCCTTTGTTTCTAGATTACTCCTCCTCTATTAATATGAGCAGATCACATGGCATCTCACAAAAATAGAGATAATTTATTTTATTCCATCTGAGTATGGTGGGCAAAAATACCCCTAAATAAAATTATGAGATAGATAAATATCTTTATTCTGTTATCCTTTGATACCCATGCTCCCTTGGCAAGCGACTCCTGCCCCTAGCATCTCAGGGTTCTCCATTAATACTGGTCCCTCTGCTACAAAGAGGAAGCTGATGAACGTACTCATGTTGAATCATACTGTATACTTTAGGGTAGAACCAGAGTTGAACATTTTTAACACAAAAGAATGAATTGGTAATGGTAGAATTTCAAACCTAAATGACATATTATTTGGAAAGATATTTTGTTATTGCAGGGCTTTGCTTCTGCCCCTCAAATTTTAGCATCTAGATGTCAGCTCATTTTACTACCACATAAGACTAGCAGTAATTTCAAGATGTAGGCAGGTTTTCCAGACAATGACCTAAAGCAGCTTTCTAGGTTTCTTCTCATCCTACTCAGTTCAGTAGCAAGAAACAGTTGGGAACCTATGTCGTCCTGGTGTTCCCTATCCAGACCAAAAAGCTGATTGAGATCTGAGATTGAAGGGAAAGGTGTTAGGATTCTGGTTCATATCATGTTTTTCAGCTGCAAGGATATCACACTGCATTCCCCCTCAGACAAAGTTGAATAATTTTAGAAACAATTGTCATCTGGCCGCAGAGCCAACCGGAGAAGGTAGCACATGTGCAGGATTCTGCTTGCTGGAAGAACATGATTCCATGGCAGGAGAGTAGACTATCGTAAATAACTGTGACCAATGCAGGAACGAGTGAAGAAAGATGTAAAATTAGAGGCAAATACCTTGGATGCTGATTTTCAGAATTCACAGGAAATAAACAAGATGTGGGCATTTGGGACCAAATGGATGCCTCTTGCACCCAGCCTACGCTAACACTCACATCTTTCAAGAGTAGGGAGGTCACAGTGAAGCGGGGGACTGAAACGTCCCTGCCAATTAAGAAAGCCATTGAGGACATGGCCTGCCCCTGCACTCAACTTTCTATGCCAGGGCACTGCCGGGGAAAGTTTTGCTAAGGCAGGGCCATTTCTCTCTCACTTTGGTAACAAAAAACTAACTGTGGAACTTATTGTATCTTGCTCTTGTGTAGGCTGCCTAGAGAATTTAAACAGAGCTGTTAGTTTAATTATAGCAAATAATTGAGATTTTATAGCCTGAATTTCTCACATTTTCTCTCAGTCATGGTATCCTACTTAATGTTGCTAACACTTGTTTTTATTGTTTATTTGTTTATAATATATTGTTTTAAATCTATGTTTTTCTTAGGCCACTTCTATTTCAAGTCTTTTGTATAATAAAGCTGAAGAAAATGGGAGATACTTCTAGAAACGAAGATGTTAAAACATGTCAGTGCCACCATTACCTCTATGAGACAGTTCTATACCACAAAGGTCCAATGATAGACCTTGCAGTATGGGTTCATGACAACCTTCAAAAAAAATTCCCTTTGATATTTTTTAAATTCTGATTTTCCATTTCATCCAAGATATGTGGAATCAGAAATTTTGTGGTGGATCCCAGAAATCCAAAGCTTTGCTAAGCATCCCTGAGTATACTTGTTATCACCCAGGTGAGAGAACCAATGATGTAAGGAAAAGACCTCTTTCTCTTTCTCTACTGTGTAGCAAGTCCTAGACAAAAGGTACAGTCTTGGGGACCTGAATTTGAACTTAGAAGATTGGTCATGCCACACATTACTTCACCATCAAAATATTGTGGGACACCTTAATGAATTTAATTGGAACTTAACCTCACAGATTCTGTATTCCAACCAGTGTTATGTTAATAAGAATGTAAGAGTTACTAACTTATAAAATTGAAATAACTTGTTTTTTTAACCCATAGTGAAAAAAAGAGCACCTGTATGTTTACCAAAAAAAATCCAAGGGACAGCAATGTTTCTGGTCAGAGTATTAAATTACCCTTTCCTTTATTGGTGATAGTATGCCAATGTTTTGGCTATCTCTAAAAGCATTTAGCCCTAAAGAACCATGCCCACACTTCATTTGCATAATGATGCATCAAATTAGTTCCAATGGTGGTGATGGTTTTGTGTCATTATATGCAAACCAAGTGGTCTTATCTTACCTGCTTTATAAAAACAATGAATTTCTGAAATTAGAATTAACAGACTGGGGCACTCTACTAAGACCAAAATATTTATAATAATTATGTTTTCATTTTTATTTGACGTTTAGGTAACATGAGTGAGAAAAATATTTACTTGCTCCCAAACAGAGAAATAAACACTAATTTAAGAGGGGAAGGGGAAATTTTATTCCAGTCAAAGGCTGGCTTAGTCTAATAACATTTAGAGCATTTGTAGCTATTATCACTTTAAAATTATAAAATGCATGTATTTGCCCATCATTAGTTCATTTGCATTCTGTTATCATCACCTTGATGATCCCATTCAAAGCCAGTCATATCAGTGCCTTGCACACTGTGCCAGAAAATTCATTTTAATTCACTATGCTAAACTTATTCTCACACTGCAAGATCATCAGTCTGTTACACATCAAATCGAAGGTGAACTGGAAGATTAGAATTTACAACTTTATGAGTATCCTTCACAACCTACCAAGGTTGTTTCCAGGCTTTTCTCAAGCAGAAAAGTGGAATGCAGTATTTTGGGTGTAATTGTAGTGCTAAATGGAATAAGTTCACCCCTAATTTATACAAGATTCCTTAAGTGAACATGTTAGCCTCTTCGCTGACTGGATGGTGAAAAGTAACTGCAGCATTTGTTAAAGGTATCCTACCTACACAAAAAAAGTATGTGTACTTCTAAACCTCTCTATGCATCCTGGCTGGTATAGCCCAGTGGATTGAGCATGGGCCTGCAAACCAAAGGGTCACAGGTTGGATTCCAGGTTAGAGCACATGCCTGGGTTGTGGGCATGCCCCCCAGTGGGGGCCATGTGAGAGACAACCACACATTGATGTTTCTTTCCCTCTTTTTCTCCTTCCCTTCCCCTCTCTCTAAAATTAAATAAATAAAATCTTTAAAAAATAAAATAAATAAATCTATCCCTACTTGTACAATTTCTATTTTACCATTCCAGTAAAACTACCCATGCACTTAGCAATTTTATTGCAGAAATTTCAGAATGCCAGTTGGCCTTACAAATAATAACAATAACAATAATAATAATAATAATAATAACTAATATGTAGACTCCAGCATAAAGACAAGTGGAACTGACCTGAGCCCAAACACAGTAAAAATCAAGGTCAGTTAAACATACAGCTTGAAGCAGTTATCTCAGCCAACTCACAGACATATGAGAGTAAATATGAACTTCTAGGTTTTAGCTTTTAGTTTGTTACACAGCAATGGCTTACTGATACAAGGATCATCTATAAAGTACCAAAATTTATTTAACAGTAGACTTCCCAACAAGTATAAGAAGTGTATTTTCAATTTGCTGATATAAAGTAATAGCTGACCTAGAATTCTATAACCTAAAAAACTATTTCTAAAAAGTTAGATGAACAGGGGGGAAAAAGTCATTTACACTCAATAGATGTTTATCAAAGAAACTGTAGAAAGGAAGTAGGTGATCCCCAGAAGAAAAGTCTGAGATGAAACAAATAATGGTGAGTAAAGTGGGAAATAGGTATGTATATTAAAATAAACAAGGTTGGTATAAAATAATTATTTCTAACTAATGACGTTTTTTAAGATGCTATTTATTTATTTTTAGAGAAGGGGGAAGGAAAGGAGAAAGAAAGGGAGAGAAACATCAATGTGTGACTGTCTCTCACACACCCCCTACTGGGGACTCGGCCAGCAACCCAGGCATATGCCCTGACTGGGAATCCCATCTCTTGGTTCGCAAGCCAGCACTCAATCCACTGAGCCACAGCAGCCAGGAAACAAGGTTTTTTTAGAGAATAGAGTTAAACTACTGAACAATTAATTCATCCTGGTGAGAGTAGTCTCTGACTTCTTATAATAGGGTAATGATTAAGAGATAGTACCTATAGATTTTGTGACATTAAATATACATGATAATATTTTTAAAGTAACCACAAAAAGAATACAAGCAAAGAATATAGCTACTAAAGTAGTAGGAGGAAAAATTAAGTAAGGAAGGCTAAGCAAGAAAATGAAAGCCTCAATTTTTAAGGGCAAGAAAAACACACATGAAAGGATAAAAAAGGAGCACAGATATTGCAGAAACTGACCTATGTATATATGGAAATTTGAGATTTAATATGGTGCTTAGATAATTGGTTATCCATAAAGCAAAAAATTAAAATTGAGTGCTTACCTCATACCACTTACAAAAATCAATTTCCAATATATTGAAGATGATATAAAAGTAAAATATATGAGACTACCTTTATTACTTTAAGTAGAAAAGAATCTCTTAAATTCAAAGCAAGAAATACCACTCATAAAAGAAAAAGTAGACAATTCTATTGCACTAAAAATAAGATCTTGTATTTCTCCCAAACTACTAAGAAGTGAAAACCAAACAAACAGCAGCAACAAGAAACAAGAGAAGCCACAATGTGAAAAAATGTCTTTTTAGTACATACATACAATAAAAAATTAATACCTAATACCAAAGTAAGGTACTCCAAGAACTCAATTAGAAAAAGACAATCCAAAATTTTAAATACATGTGGGACTTAGCCTGAACCTTTTCAAAAGATGGAACATAGAGGTTAAAATATAAATTATTGTTCAGACTTACTTGTAACCCAGAGCAATACAAAGCAAAATCACAGTGAGATCCAATTTTATGGCCACCAGAACAGCCACATCTGATGTTGCTAGAGATCTGACAAAGTCGACTCTTGCACACTGCTGGCGGAAGTATAAACAGGTTCTACCCCCTTGGAAAACACATTGGCAATAACCTTACAAAGTTAGACACTCCCATATCACTGCCCATCAGTTAGAGTGAGAGAATCTCTTACATGCAGCAATAAGAGACCTGTATGAGAATATTCATAGAAGCATCAACTGTCATAAAAGGAACAGCCTAGAGCAATAAAAAATACATGAACTAAAGTTATGCATGGTAATGTGGCTGAAACTTAGAAATATACTGTTAAATGAAAAAAAAGCAATTTCTAGATTACTATTACATTATGCTATTTTTAAAAGCTCATAAAGAGTGAAACTTAATAATATAATGTATAGGGAAGCATATACAATGCATTACATGTAATTATATTTTTAAAGCAAGGCAGCAATAAACACAAAATTCTAAACACCGTTTACTTCCTCTGGTGTTGGGGCAGGAGAAGGAGCAGCTCTAAGTGCAATAGGAGAGGAGAGGCTTCTTGCTGTTAAGTTGGTGGTGAGTTCACGAATATGTATTATGCTTTACAACTAATAAATATTTCATACATTCTGTTTCATGTATCTAAGAGAACATAATAAGCTGATTGAATTAATAAGAGTAATGATACGGACTTTCACCAAGATGGAGGCATAGGTGGAAACACTGTGCCTTCTCCCACAACCAAGTTTGAACACAACAAAGGTTTGGAGAACTAGGACACACCCAAAGACCAGAAAACGGAATTATACGGAAGTCCGACAACTACGAACCGTTCAACGGGACGGTAAGAGAGGTGGAGCCAGCAGCGGAGCTGGGTTGGGCAGGACAGATCCCCCGACCTAGGCACGCAGGCAGCCCGGAACCAGTCGGCGTGTGGGGCAGACTGACCGTGGTCGCACATTCGCGCACAGTGAGATGGACCACACAGGCCCCATGGGGCGAACCCAGTGGTGGAGGGCTGACGGCGGTGGTACACTCGCGTGCTGTGGAACGAAATGTGTGGCCCTGGTGATGGTGGTGGCTGTGGCGCCGGGGCTGCGGCGGCAGGCGGCAGACGGGAAGCCATTGTCCCACTTCGACCCCGGCCCCACATACAACGTCACAACCCAGCGACTTCGTAGCCCTGTTCTAGTGAACACTTTAGGGCTCTGATCCTGCTATGGAACAGGCACGAACAGCCCAAAAGATGGTGCAAGAAGAACTCAAAGTCCCAGAGCCAATAACTCTAAGCAATCGAGAAATTGCCAGCCTCTCAGAAGCACAATTCAAGACACTGTTTATCAGGATGCTCACAGAATTGATAGATTATAGTCATAAATTAGAGGAATATATGAAGGCTAAACTAATTGAAATAAAGGGAGATGCACAGGAAACCAATAGTGATGGAAAGGAAACTGGGACTCAAATCAATGGAATGGACCAGAAGGAAGAACAAAACATCCCACCAGAAAGGAATGAAGAAATGAGAATTCAAAAAAATGAGGACAGGCTTAGGAACCTCCAGGACATCTTTAAACATTCCAACATCCGGATTATAGGGGTACCAGAAGGGGGAAAGAAACAGCCAGGAGTGGAAAACTTATTTGAACAAATAATAAAGGAGGACTTCCCCAGCCTGGCAAAGGAAATAGACTTCCAGGAAATCCAGGAAGCTCAGAGAGTCCCAAAGAAGTTGGACCCAAGAAGGAACACACCAAGGCACATCATAATTACATTAGCCAAGACTAAAATGAAGGAGAGAATCCTAGAAGCAGCAAGGGATAAGGGGACAGTCACCTACAAAGGAGTACCCATCAGACTGTCAGCGGATTTCTCAAAAGAGACCTTACAGGCAAGAAGGGGCTGGAAAGAAGTATTCCAAGTCATGAAATCCAAAGACCTACAGCCAAGATTGCTTTATCCAGCAAAACTTTCATTTAGAATGGAAGGACAGATAAAGTGCTTCTCAGATAAGGTCAAGTTCAAGGAGTTCATCATCACCAAGCCCTTATTATATGAAATGCTAAAGGGACTTATATAAGAAAAAGAAGATGAAAAATATTAACAGTGAAAGGACAGCAAACGCACAGTTATTAACAACCACACCTAAAACAAAAGCAAACCAAGAGGACAGCTAGATCAGGAGTGGAACCATAGAAATGAAGAACACATGGAGGGTTAGAAACAGGGGAGTGGGAGGAGGAGAAGGAGGGAGAAGGCACAGAAAATAGCATAGATGGTAGGTAGAAAATAGATAGGGGGGAGGGCGAGAATAGTGGGGAAAATATAGAATCTAAAGAACTTGAGACACGTGGTTATAAACTAAGGGGGGGAGAATGGTGGGGGAGGGAGTGTGCGGGTAGAGGGGAATGAAGGGGGGAATAGAACAACTGTAATGGTATAATCAATAAAATATATTTTTTAAAAAGAGTACTGATACAATAAGGCAGAGTTCCTTTACAGACTGAAGTTCAGGGGTACAGGAAGTAATTGAAGTGAGACAGATGTGTAAGGTTGGGTAAAGCTGTTCAGCAGAAAATTATTAGCAATTATGAGTTGAATAGAGTCTTTCTGCTAAGATATGAGTTAGAGGATAGATAAAGACAAGAGTTAGGAAATGCCTGTCATCTTTACAAATACATTACAAATAGAGAACATCGCTAGCTCGAGAAGTGTAGAGACGTGGGCTTTGACCTGATTCAGAGTCACGGTGGGATTCGACTTCAACCAGCGTCATCTGCTAATTCAGAGGGGTAGGGAGCTTGCTGAATATGTAGGGGCCTCCCTGCAACACAGGGTGTCCATCATATCTGGCTAAGATGCCAGCTATGGGCCTCAAACTATAGTAATGGCTATAATGTGAATATCCAGGAACATGTGAAAAATTTGTCACTACTGAGGTGTCGGTATAAAGAGTATGGAAACATCTAACGATTGGCAAAGTAATCAATCACATTGGGCTTTTTTTTTTCCAACTACAAGACATGATCACCAATAATACCTACCTTAGAAGATTGTTATGAAAAATATTTTCGTGAAAAGTTAAATGTACACCTATGATATGACCTAATCATTTCAGTCCTAGGAATTTACCCAAGAAAAATGAAAGCTTCCATGTATACAAAGATTTGTATCCGAAAGTCTATAGCAGCCTCACTTGTAAAAGCATGAAACTGGGAACAACCCAAGAATCCATCAACAGGTGAATGAATAAACAAATTGTGTTACTTGTTATAATAGAATACTACTCGGCAATACAAAGGAATACAGATACATACATCAACACAAGTGAATCCCAATAATTATGCTGGGTGAAGGACATCAAGTCAAAGAAAGTACATGTATATAAAACTGTAGAAAATGCACTACTTTACAGTGACAGAAAGTAGATGAATGATTGCACGTGAATAGAATTGGGGAAAGGGCTGAGGGGAAGGAGGTGATTACAAGAGAGCAGAAGAAAACTTTGGGCTGTGATGGCTATGTTCACTGTCTTGTTTATGGTAATGGTTTCGCAGTTGTGTACAAAATTTATGTACACTCCAAAACAGCTAAATCTTACAAAGCTATTTGTAAAGAAGGCAAGTGCTGATGAGAAGGAATGAAGGATCAAGGGTAAATGTTACCTACTTAGAATGCCCAGAACTGGTGCTTCTCAGTCTTTAAAAGGCCATGGGAGATCTTGTTAAAATGCAGATTCTCGTTCAGTAGGTCTGGGGCAGGGTTCCTCATGCTACATAAGGTGGGCAGACGAATGGACGGATGGATGTTCATGCTACTACCAGTGAATTAGAGTTTGAGCAGCAAGGCCCTGGAACCCCTGCACAAAGTGGTCGTCTGTTATAATCACCTGCGCATCTGCAAAAAATGACTGATGCCTGGAGGTTGTGACTTAACTGATCGTGGGAGAGTCCTGAGAACCGGGATGTTTTTAAATATCTCCCCCCAGGTGATTTTAATATGAAACCAAATTTTAAAAATTACCACTGGTTTAGGTTGTGATTGAAGCTGTACCAGACGGCATCTCCGTGAGCTAAATTGTGTACAAAAGAGGCACCATGTCATTTTCCTAAGAGGTTAACAGCCCTGATAATTACAGTAACAGTATGCTTAAAATGGAAGGCTATTGTTTACAAAACTATAGCTGGCATATATGCATTAGGCACTCCTATAATGCCACCCAACTCTGTGGTTGCAGGTGAATTCCTCATAGCTAGCCAGGGAACTCCCAGCACAGCATGACTCCATTTTCCTTCTTGAACACAAATTCTTCCCTTTATTCACTCATATACAAATCCAGAGCCTCCTGTCATCTCACCATTCTTAAGGCTCCCTGTGGTAACCTCATATCAGTGCCAACTAACCATTTATCTCAATAGTTCCTCTGTAAATAAAGTGAGAATTTCAGGCACCTTGGCAAACAGGGACTGCACTGCCTCTCAGTCAAGATTCAGTCATGAAAACTGCAGCCACTGTACATTGTCCAAATTTAGAAGTGGAGACATACATAGCCCTGAAAGTGTTGAGAGAGCAAGAGAGGAAAGCTGTCACTGATGAGGTCAACCCATGATGGAAAGTGGCTATGAATCTCCAGAACTTCTGAGATGCTCCCAATAGCTAGCTCAGACTTCAACATGCAGTGTGGGTGGTTCTCCAGGTTGACCTAGAAGCTGCTGAGAACTGCTTGTTAATATAGTGTCATTTAATTGAATAATGTAAAATTAATAATGAATTTATTGTACTTTGCATAAGTTTCTATGTTCCATAGCATATATTGCTCCCATATCACAGTGTACAGTCCTGATGAAATTAAGGACTAATCTACTGGCAGAAATCTGATAGGAGCTGAAACATAAAGATAGCTACCTAAATTTGGGACCATAATTCGAAGTTCTTTATGCTTTTTAATCATTTTTTTTACAAGATGCCTTTGACACAGGCATCAAGATTGGGCATACCAAATCTTACATGAAAGCAGCAAATTTCTCTAGGAGACAGTGCTCAATGTTAATCTTTGTTTTGGTTTTCCATCTTGTAAAAAAAATGATTAAAAAGCATAAAGAACTTTGACTTATGGTCCCAAATTTAGGTAGCTATCTTTATGTTTCAGCTCCTATCAGATTTCTGCCAGTTGGTTAGTCCTTAATTTCCTCAGGACTGTACACTGTGACCTGGGAGCAATATTAGCTATGGAACATAGAGACTTATGCAAAGTACAATAAATTATTAATTTTACATCATTCAATTAAATGACACTATATTAACAGCATTTCTGTTCAGATACATTGAATAACATGGTATTTTACACAGAGAAAATATTTGACAAATGGGTATAAAAAATTAATATATGAGCCAATATATAGGTAAAAGAAGGGTTGATTTTAAAGGCTCCAAAGTATAGCAAAATACTGAATTATCTTCTGAATTGTCAAAGAAAGGTCAGACATTATGCATATTCCACCAATTAAGTTATTTGTTGTCACAGCATATTCTTTTCTAACCATGGCTGTTAGAAATTGCTCTACCTAAAATTCCATGTGATAAGCAAAATATAGTCGGAGGCAGTAAAATGAGACATATATTAGTACTGACCAAAAAATAGCTCATTTTTACAAAGAGCCTTGTTTTGGTTGTCCTGAATCATCACCTTAATTTTTTTTTGTAACAAGAATAATTATATTTTCTTTTTTTCCCATTTTTAATTAATTTATTTAATTGTTGTTCAAGTACAGTTTTCTGTCTTTTACTCCCATCCCAGCCCACCCCACCCCCAGTGCTCCCCACCTCCCTCCCATTTCCACCCCCCTTAGTTTTGTCCATGTGTCCTTTATACTTGTTCCTGTAAACCCTTCCCTTTTTCCCCTGGAATTCCCTCCCCTCTCTCCTCTGGTCACTGTCAGCCTGTTCTTTATTTCAGTGTCTTTGGTTATATCTTGCTTGCTTGTTTGTTTTGTTGTTTAGGTTCCTGTTAAAGGTAAGATCATATGGTATTTGTCTTTCACCGTCTGGCTTATTTCACTCAGCATTTGACTTTAAGAAATATAGCAAACTGACTTAGACACAAGATGATGTTAAAAATCCCTCTAGGTAGGCATGTTCCCCGAAACATTCACCACCTCTGACTCCAGTGCAGAGGGCTCTTCTGTGCTGATTTATGGGTTCATTAGAAACCAGCAGTAATGCCTCCAGAGTTGAATGCCTTTCATTCATTATTCAGTATACCAATACTATATGCATTCAAAACTTCTCTTTGAAATCAAAAATACCCAGTTTCACAAGTGCTCAGCTATCTTCTCCTCAATTGTATGGCCTTCTTAAGAGACTTAAAAGTAGCACATGTGAATGAAAAATAATATGTTTTAAGATTTTTTTCTCTTCGGAATATTTTATTTTCCAGATACTTAGACATTGAAACTCTGTTTCTGGTCTTTAGGTACTTTGTCCCAACTACTTAGACAGCTCAAAAGAACTTGCTCTAACTTTAAAAAAAAACTGGTAAATTTGATGATGGAAGTTCTGTAACCAGGAAATAGTATACTATATTTTTTTACTGGATTGAAGTGGTAAGACAAATGGGGTCTGTGAGTCTTTTAACTTCAGGTACCAATAGGTAAACACTGTTGTAGACCAAAACAGCAACATAGGCAATGCAGTTTTGCCTTCAACAAATAGACCTTATTTTCATTAAATCAGATTAATTCTTTAAATACTGTACACACTGACTGTGATTTTGACTAATTCACTATCAGTAAGAAATACTCTTGGGATGTCCAAAGATAGATAATTTTGTAGGAGATCAAACAATCATTCTGCAGATAAGCACAAGGGAAAAAAATAAATCAACCCACGAAACCAAGTCTTGATTAGGGATTATTTTTACTCTAAGTTGAAAATTTTAAATAAAATTAAATTCTATTTTCTTATATGAATATGAGCAATATTTATGCCAAAGAAATATATGTGAATATTAAGATAATAACAATAGGAATATATAATTAAGAATTCATTAGTTATATTTACATGTGACCGAAAGTAGGCAGATTAGGGGACATGAAGTGGGGTAGAAATTTTGAAGAAGGGAACAACAGCACTAAATTCCCTGATTTTAAGTTTCCACGTTTAAGAAATCTGCAGTTTTACTGGCTTGATAGAGAGGACAGATTTTGGGACAACCACAGCAACTAGAAAGTTAGAAGCCCCAGATAAAAGAGAACTGAGAGAGTGATAGCCCAAAATTTGGTATAAAAACTCTTCCCAAATCTTCACCTGACCTATAAAATATTCATAAGCTGTGCAGACTCCAAGTGGCTTGACTAAGCCTAATACAACCGACCTGAGATGTTAACTCCCCACACAGAGATGATTGAGTTGACAGCATCAGTTCAGTCCAATTAACTGCCTGCTAGGAAATTCAGGGGGTGGGGGGAGGGCCTACAGAGAAATATAACAGAATGTACAGTCTCTATAATACATAATCAGTAGCCAAGATGGAGGCACAGGTAAGCATGCTTGCCTCCTCACATAAATGTAGCACAAAATACAACTAGACTACAAGACAAATATCACCCCAGAATTGTCAGAAAATTGAATTGTATGGAAATCAACAACCAAGGATTTAAAGAAGCCACATTCATCCAGACAGGTAGAAGTGGGGCAGAGATGTGGGGCTGTGCAGAGGTGCAGAGACAGGAGTGAGTGATCCCACATTCACATGTGATAGACAAACATTGGGAGGAATACCTCAGGAGGGATTCAGACCAGACCACCCAGCCCAGGGTTCCACTGCCAGGAAGATAAGTCCACACAACTTCCGATTGTAAAAATCAGTGGAGATTGATGGGCACAAGACACTGCAGGATTCACAAGAGACTCTTCTTCAAGGGCCTACAATGGACTCAGGACTTACACAGAACCACCCCTTCTTGGATTCAGCACCAGGGCGACAGCTAGAAAGGTACCAGCACATGGGAAGAAAGTAAAGTGAGTGGTAACAGGGTGAGTATCAGAGACAGTTTTCTCCCAGGCAAAACTCCAGAGGTCAGGCAGTGGCATTGTTCCATCTCTGAACCCCCACCCCCCAAAGAGAGCAACAGAGTGGTGACATGGGTTGCCTGGCCCTGGAGATTACCTAAGGCTCCACCCTATACAACTTACCTGGTGCACTTTTCTATGAGAGGTCACACTACTAAGACAGGGAGTCAAAGCAGCTCTACCCATTGAAACAAACATAAGAAGGCTGTTAAAATGAGGAGGCAAAGAAAGATGGCCCAAATGACAGAATAGAACTCCAGAAAAAGAACTAGACAAAATGGTGATAAGTGAGATGCAGAGTTCAAAACACTGGTTATCAGGATTTTCCAGGGACTCACTGGGTACTTCAATAGCATAAAAAAGACCCAGGCAGAAATGAAGGCTGCATGAAGTGAAATACAGAAAAATGTACAGGGAACCAACAATGGAGGGGATGAAGCCAAGAATCAAATCAATAGTTTGGAACACATGACAAGAAAAGCATTCATTCAGAACAGCAGGAGGAAAAAATAATGCAAAAAAATGAGGACAGGCTGAGGACCCTCTGGGACACATTTAAATGTACCAACATCGGAATCATAGGGGTGTCAGAAGGACAAAAGGATGAGGAAGAAATTAAAAAATTATTTGAAAAAATAATGGAAGAAAACTTCCCTAATTTGTTGAAGGAAATAGACATGCAATTCCAAGAAGCACAGAGAGTCCCACACAAGATAAACACAAGGAGGACCACGCAAAGACACAACATAATTAAAATGTCCAAGGTTAAAGATAAAGAGAGAGGCTTAAAAACAGCAAGAGAAAAGCAGACAATTATCTACCAAGGAGCTCCTGTAAGACTGTCAGCTGATTTTTCAAAAGAAACTTTGCAGTCTAGAAGGGACTGTCAAGAAGTATTCAAAATGATGAAAGCAAAGACCTACATCCAAGATTACTCTATCCAGCAGTTATCATTTAGAATTGAAGGGCAGAGAAAGACAAGGTAAAACTGAAGATGTTCATCATCAGCAAACCATTATTATATGAAATGCTAAAGGGAATCTAGCATAAGAAAAAGATCAAAACAATGAACATTAAAATGGCAATAAATTCACAACTATTAATAACTGAATCCAAATAACAAACTAAGCAACACCAGAAAAGGAACAGAATCATAGATATGGAGATTATTTGGAGGGATATCAGTTGGGAGAAGGAAGGGGAAGAATGAAGAGAAAAGTGCAGGGACTAAGGGGCACAAATTTGTAGGTACCAAATAGACAGGAGATGTTAAGAACAGTATAGGTAATGGATTGGCCAAAGAACTTGTATGCCTGACCCATGGACATTAACTAAGGGGTGAGGGGATTGTTGGAAGGAATGGGAGTACTGGGTTGAAGGTGGCAAAGAGTGAAAATTGGAACAGCTGTAAGAGCACAATCACAATGTGCAGGATACAGCCCATAATTATTAGATTTATAAATCATCTGAAAAATGTGGCCCACATTCAGGGAGAAAGGTAATCACTGGAGATGATCTCCAAATTACCAGATATTAAAATTACCAGAAAATGTTTTTAAAGTAACTCAAAAACTTAATATTTAAAAGTTATAAATGAAGATAATAAATTGTTAAGTGAAATGTGTTATACCTCCTGCCTTGAGGGGGAACAAAATGCCCTCACCTTGACCTGAAAGACCAAGTTCAGATTTTGAGTACTTCAACTCCTCGGAGTCCTAGACCACATTTTTTACAATAGCCGATGCCAGGAAAGCATGACAACACCTGGGCTGTATTTATGCCACCTCCTTCCCTCATCACTCCAATTTCATCCCACACTTCATGGTACCTATGTAGCCACCTGTAGACACTCCATCTCCCAACTCTACCTGGGGTGTGCACACTATGAATGGTCCATACTTAGGAGGACGCAACTGCAGCATTTCTAAGCAAGTTTGGGAGGCTGGTTGGGGACTGCTAGTGCAAGGATTTCAAGGCCCTGAGTACTCAGATCATAGTGTCAGGGTGAGTCACAGGCTCTCTGTGAGCTATATCCCATTGGCTCCTAAGGCTCTTGCCTCTTGGGAAAAGACACAGCCAGAGAAGGGTCAGAATAGATCCTTTTAAGTGTTGGAACAGAACATGGATCCACTTGCTTAGACCTAAAAGTGGTACTGGCCATAGATGACCCTGAGCTTTGGATTAAGACAGAAAAGTTTCCAGCTCTGAATCTTCTACTTACTAGTTACATGACCATGAGCAAATAATTCAGTCTCTGTGCCTTACTATCCACATCCATAAAATGGGAATAATAAAGACCCTAGTGCTTTACAAAAATTAAATGAGGTCATGTTCTCTGTGCACAACATAAGCTTTCAGACCATTTTAGCTACTATCATTATTTTTGTTTATCTTACTAATTATTGCTATTTTCATTCTATTATTATCTTTCCACTGATCTGTATGATTTCCATATCTGAATGATTTTAAAGTATAAGCTGTTAATTTTTAAAACCTATATGACATCTTTTTATGAAGAAACACTGTGGTGTCTGAACTGAAAGTGAGCCTTTCAAATTCTTCTTCACTTCCAGATACTGAATAATGCACAAGGTCTTACAATCATCCATAATACATGAGAGTGCTTACATTCATTGACTGCCTATTAAGTTCCAGGATTTGGGCATAAAACTCCATAGACAGTATTTTATCTAATGTATTTAATGAAGTTGTGAAGCAGAAACTTTCCCCATCTTATTGATGAGCAAATTGAACTTCAAAGAGCTTTAACATGCCATGGTCACACTGTTAGTAAGTGGGCAGAGTGAGGCTCAGATCAAGCAGCCTGGGATTTTTTATTTAGATCATTTGAAAATTGCAATCTATTGTTAGAAATTAGGTTGATCACAATCACAATTTTAGAAAATTAAAGCTTTCTGCTTTCAGATCCTTTCAAATGATGATCTCAAGCTCATAGATCATGAGTAAATAATTATGTTATATATTGTATAAAGATACTACCATTAAATGCACAGCTCTACTTATTCCTATGTTACCTGAATGAGGTCCAAAGACAAAACTTCACAAATTAGAAAATGATGAAAAAAATGTGTGATGTTATCAAGACAGTGATATAATTGTTCTTGACTTCAGCCCACTATTCACAGATAGGACACCACTGTGAAAATCCCAGAACTTGGAGGCAGGTAGAAGCACTCCCCTGGACCATAGGGTAGAGAAATACTTCACTTTGACCACAATGCCCTTCTTCAGGTGAGCACAGCACTGCACCAAGACGACCCCCCCCCATCCCATAATTTCTCCAAGAGAACCCAAGGTGGACAACCACATTCCTCCACAGAGTCCCACTCAGGACTTACTTCACAGAATTCACTGGGAAAATCCGTGGCATTGGGCCACTGAGCAGAAAGAGACAGAGAAGGGACAGGGCTTATAGCAATTAGTGTTCAAATGGTGGCAGACCACATTTCTTCTTGAAGCAGCCACCAAAGCAGAGATCCCAGCCAGTGGCTCTTTGCACCTGACAAACTGAGCTGGTAGCCCCATCTGGCCTGGGAACTCAGACGGCATTTATGGCAGAATCTCCAGCCAACGAGCTGTAAAGCTCATTCTTTGACTCCACACAAGCAGGGGAGGAAATCTGCAGTACTACTCAAAAGCTGAGCATTGTCTCTAGTCCTGCCCCTCTGGGAAGCCTGGCCACAGACACTTGGCAGCCACTGAACAAATCCTGTGGCCACCCAGGCAAGGAGCCAAGTCAACAGCCTGCCCAACTGTTGAACATAGCCTCTGGCCCCACACAATCAGGGACCCTGAACAGTTGCCCTGTGAACCTCAGGGCCCAGCCTGCTACGCCACCAAACCATGGAGTTCCGCCTACAATCCCAAATATTTTAAAAAGAATTAACACCAATCCTTCTTAAACACTCCCAAAATACTGAAGATAAGGTAACACTCTCAAAATCATTTGACAAGGCCAGAATTACTCTGATACCAAACCAGATGAAGACACTCCAAAAAAAGAAAACTATAGGCTAATACAGATGCAAAAATTCTCAACAAAATACTAGCAAATTGAATTCAATAGTACATTAAAAGGATCATATATCATAATCAAGTTGGAAGTCATCCTGGGATGCAAGGTTGGTTCAGCATACAAAATTGTGCTCTATCACATTTATCAAATGATAGATCACATTAGCAGAATAAAAAATAGAATTTTATTATCATCTCTTTTTAAAAATTTTTATTGTTGTTCAGTTACAGTTGTCCCCATTTTTCCTCCATTACTGTTCCTTGCCCTACCCACTCCCCACCTCCCACATTCAATCTTCCCCCAATAGAGGAGAATATTATCATCTTAATCGATGTGAAAAAAGCATTTGAGAAAGCTCAGCTTCATTTTATGATAAAAACACTCAACAAATTGGTTCTAGAAAGAACATAACTCAACATAATAAAAGTTATATATGACAAGCCCACAGCTAACATCATAGTCAATGATGAAGATTGTAAAGGTTTTCTTTAAGATCAGGAATAAGAAAAAGTGTCACTTTACCACAATTATTCAACATAATCCTGGACATTCTGGCCAAAGCAATCAGTCAAGAAAATAAAAGAAAAGTCATTTGAATCAGAGAGGAAGAACTAAAATTGTCTTTTTGCAAATGAATGATGTTATATATAGAAAACCTTAAGGACTCCATGAAAAAAAAACTGTTAAAATTAAGTGAGGAATTCAGTAAAGTTGCACAATACAAATCAACAGACAAAAATAGGCAGCATTTCTGTAAACTATCAACAAACTCGGAAAAATAAATAAATAAAACAATCTTATATACAGTAACATCAAAAATAATAAAATACTTAAAAATAAATTTAACCAAAGAGAGGAATGGTCTCTATACAGTAATCTATGTCATTGATGAAAAATTTAAGAAAATAAATGAAAATATATCATATGTTTATGGAACAAATTCAAAAGTAAACAAGTAAGACTGCATCAAACTAAAAAGCTTCTGTTCAACAAAAGAAATGTTCAACAAAGCGGAAAAGCAGCCTACAGAATGGGAGAAAGTACTTGCAGATCATCTATCTGATAATGGGTTAACAGCCCAAATGCATAAGAAACTCTCAGAAAAGGAAACACTGTGTGCTGTTGGTAGGACTGCAAATTGGTACAACCACTGTAGAAAACAGTATGTAGGGTCCTCAAAAGATTAAAAGTAGTGTAACTTTTATGATCCAGCAATTTCACTTCTGAGACTATGTCCAAAGGAAATTAAATCACTACCTTGAAGATATATCTCTACCCCCACATTTATTGCAACATTGTTTATAATAGTCAAGACACAAAAACAATTAAATGTCCACTGAATGATGAACAGATAAAGAAAAGGATATACATCTGCATAATGGAATACTATTTATCCATTAAAAATAAGGAAATCCTGACCTTTACAACAACATGGATAAAACTTGAGGATATTATGCTAAGCGAAAAAAGCCAGACAGAAAGCAACAAATACTGCATGTAGAATTTTAAAAAAACTGAATGATAGAGTAAATAAGTGGTTGCTAAAGGCGGGTTGGGGGGAAAATGGTAAAGATGGTTAAAGGTACAAACTTCCAATTAAAAGACAAGTTCTGAGCATCTAATGTACAATATGGTGCATTAGTTACCAATACTGTATTGCAGCAGTTTTCAGCCTTTTTATCTCATGGTACACCTAAACTAATGATTACAATTCTGTGGCACACCAGAAAATTTATTTTATTTTTTACCAATCTGACAAAAAATAGGTATAACTTTGGTTCATCCACCCTGGATGGCTATTATTATGTTGGCTGTTATCATTTTTTTATTTGAAAATCTAAGGGAAAAGAGGTCAGTGCCCCTGGATAAATAGGCAGGTATTACATGTTTTAAAAAATTCTTGCAGTACACAGGTTGAAAATCGCTACTGTATTGTACACTTGAAATCTGCTGAGAATAAATCTTAAATGTTCTCATCCCCCCAAAATACAATATGTTGGTAACTATGCAAGCAACGGATGTACTACCTAATTCATTGTGGTACTCCTTTCACAGTGTATGGGTATATCAAATTATTGTGCTGCAAACCTTAAACTCACACAATGTTGTGTGTCAATTCTATTTCAGTAATGCTGAGAAAAAATGAAAATTAAAAAGAGAAAATTTTGAGGAAACTATTCAAATGCAAAACAAAAAAGTGTGAAAAGAGGCAGAGAAAGATCAGTATCCAACTCCTGCCAACGTGAGTGCCTTTGCAATTATACTGTGACATGTAGTAACTGTGACCTTAGCAGAGAAAGAATATGACAACCAACACAGTATCGCTGTTAGTGAACTACCCCAGCCTTCGCTCCCAGCAGAACAAGGACTATCCAGTCATCATCTCCCTATCCACAATCTCCTCTTCAATAATATTAGAGGACATTACTAGAGGTGGCAGTGAAGCAGCATCGAGGAGAAGAGGATCCGGGACAACCCAAAGTCCTGACTGTCCGGAGCAGAGTACTGTCAGGTCCTGCAGTGAGGTGCCCTCTAGTTACCTGCATCACACTCTGCCTCTAAAGCTCCACAGGCACCATATCACATCTAATCTTACTTTTCACTTGTCTGCCACATACGGCCTAACAATGTAACATAGCTTATGTTCTCTGTTTCTTTTTTGGTTTTTGGCTTGCATACCTTGCTAGGCTAACTAGAATGCAGGCCTTCAAGTGCAAGTGCTTCGACCAGAACTGCCCTTGTGCCATGTGTGGTTTCATGGGATTGAAGAGGTGAGCTGATACTCAGAAAATCCAAGCGGGAGAAGCTATTAGCCAAATAAAAAAAATCAAAAGCAGCTCTATCTAGTCCACTTTCCTATTTCTCTTGGCTTCCTGATTTTCTCAGAATTCTGTGATTACTCACGTTCTTGCTTATTTATTTCCTTTCTCTCCCACAAGACTTTAAGGGCCAGGATAAAAAGGATCTAGTCTGTCTTGTTTACCATTGTTTTCTCAGAATATATAGTGACCCAGCTCATTGTGAGCACTATTCACATACACATATATGTTCAATTCAGTGGATGAATGAATAGCTGGATGGCAGGATAAAAAGGCTCTGATATCATATTCTGTATACAGATTTCTGAATTCCCGTCAACCCAACAATAGGGGCAGACCAGAAGGAATGTGATGTCTCATTCAGCCAGCTAGATCATGGGTGGGGCAGATGGAAGTTTTTTAGATGGATGGGCATTTCAGAATTATGTTAGGGCTATTGGATTTGAGAAAGAGTGGGCTGGACTAACAGCCCAGCAGTGAGGTACTGGCATGTTCAATAGAGGACTTACTGCACATTTACTAAACCGACCTTGCTGATTCTTGCCTTGTGGCATCTTGATTAAACTTTTCTTCTTATGTTTTCTTAAAGTTGTTTAATTAGTGCACTTTTTGAACTGGGATGGGGAGGGAATCAGTCATAATTATTCAGAGTATTTACTGAGCACCTAGTATTACTCTGTACCTGCTCAGTTCTGTAACAGCAGAATTGAGAAAACACAAAGAAAATAAGAGGCATGGCCCCTGCCAAAAAGGAGCTCACAATTTAGTTCTAGCCTTAGAACAGTCCAAAACTGTATTTAATGGTGTATGTTGCTGAGATCATTGCAGGGCCTTCTCCTCTCCTTCTGTCAGCATTAGTCTAAAGTTGATTCAAACTCAGCTTGGTAGTATGGGAGCTGCAGAACCCAGGCAGCTAGCCAAGAAGTCTCTCTCGTATTTGCAAAATTGACAGGCAGACTACTTCGATTTATAAGGAGAATCTGGGGCATATTATTTGCAGATCTCATGGGTAAAGAGAGTTTTGGAAAAGGATTATGATTAATGTTTCCTCAGAGTTGCAACTGCTTTTTGGTTTTAAAAAAAATGTTCTTTGATTGATATTCTCATTTTTGAAGTGAAACTTTATGTTAATTCATGTTGAATTAGCAGTTTTAAAATCCATGGCTCATTTGATAAGAAATCTGTTCTGTCTCTAATTACTCTGTCTTAGAGTAGCTGGAATCCAGGGGTGTCTAGGGTGTGATAAGATAATACAATGCTACTTTGGGAGACGGAAATACAGTTGGACAAAGAGCAGTGCAGCCACTAGCGATGAGCTTTCTGCTTGCCAGTGGTGAGTAGAGATTAATGCCAGTAGTCTCAAACTATTGTTATTCCAGGGAACAGGAAGTTTCTCCTGCAGCAGCTGCTAATGTTGTGTCAAACGGCTACATTGGTTTGTCTGGATAATATCTGCTAAAAATAGAAAAATGTGAATAATCACACATGATCACAAAAGTGGTTATGGAGAATCTTACAAAGTTGACAGGTGGCATTGACAGAATAGTTGACAGCTTCTGAAACTGGTAAGAATCTTCTTTTGTGTAAAAAAAATAATAAAGGTATGCCAGTGGCAAATGGAGGCCTTTTTTGCCTTAGCAATGGATGAGTTTGTTTTTACCCAACTCTCTTGGGGTCTTCAGGGAAGCTGAGCTGGTGTGAGTAAAGACTAAAGCACACTGAGAAACGGAATGTCCCTGCTCCTATGCCTTTTAGGGGGCACGTTAAGCCACTTAGTTTCTCCAATTTATTCTTGGGACCAACTTTGAAAATAGTGTACTATTTGAATCCAAATACTAGACTCCAGTGATGAAAATGAGCAACTGAATTGAGGTACCCTTAAACAGTAGAAAGCATGAGTGCATGTGTGCCTAAAGGATGTTTTCAATATAGGACAGCAAATATTATGACAGAAAAATATTATGACAGAAAAATTATGCCCTTATCACAGAGAAGCAATCATGCCTTCTTGTTTGCAATAACAATGAGGTCCATCTACGGGTCAAAAAGCAGAACTGGGCCATTTAGGTGTATTTGTGGAATATCTTTATGCTTGGTATTCTGAGAATTTAGGCTACTTTGAGTCTCCTAATGCTAAAATGTAGGTCTTTGCAAGCATTAAGCAATAGGGATTACTATTAAGCTCAAACATTAAGGCCAACTCCTTGAACTCCAAATGAAATTATAAGACCATGCCAAATAAATAAAACCTATAAGCAGAATTGTGGTTTTTTCTTGCTTTAGTCTCATAAAATGGAAGAATAGTAGTTAATGATAGAATGGTTTCGCTTAAAATGTTTTCTTTCCATTTAAAAAACATTAGACCCAATTAGAGACAAGAAAGGATTTTTTGTTTTGTTTGTTTTGCTGCTATTGTTCAGTTGTTTAGTGTTTTAATTTTGTTTAATTTGAAAGTTTAAGAGGGGAAAATATAAAAGACTTTTAGATCACTAAAAACATGAATGTTGCCTTGTTTGGTCAATGCCGGGTGAACTTCTGATCCTCTTAATCTCAGGAAATAAATTAGCGCTTGTCAAAACAAAATGGAGGCCTCCCTACCCCACGAGCATTTGACCACACAGCCTCCCTCAGCACTTGTTTCTGGAAATGCTATACCAATGTTTGTGCCTGCAAGTCTATACTGAGCATACCAGTACAAATAATTCAGATATTCAAATGTCAGCTCTTGGGGGACATGAAAAGGAGCAGTTTCATTTTCAGTTTCCATTGCATATTTTTCTTCCACTCAGTCTCTTTGAGATCAATAGGCAGTCTACAGGGTACAATCAGGAATAAAAACCCATCCAAAATGCCAAGAAATGCATGTTGGATTAAGGAAATAGCACTGGGAATATCTATTAAATTCTCCAGCATTTAGCATGTGTAATTTTTCAGTAAGGAATGTGCATTAGGGACTGTGCAAAGCCAGAATTTCTCCCCACACACTCTTAAAGAAAAAAAGAAACATAAACAGATTTCTCTTTGATTGACTTTAGAGGAGCTTCGTGAGCAGAGGCCACAGGAGGTCATTGCTGACTCCAAATTCTAACTGTAAGGATTGTCTAACATTTATATTCACTCAGCCTCACTTAAAATTTTTGGTTCTGAAAGGAAAAAAAAGGCTTGACAATCTGATTAACATCTGGTTTTCTGGCAACAACTTAAAACTCTGCTGCAGCTCTCAGTTTCAAGACACTGTGGGACTCCCCGTAGACAGCGCCTGATCTTGGAAACTTTAATGCAGCAGATGGCTCTCCCAAAGAGAAAAATCTCACTGCAGAGGCAAGCACCCAACAGGCTCCCTCAGAGGGGCAATTGTTCCCATCCCTCACTCTCACTCTGCCAACACTATAGGAAATCACTTTATGACTTTTTACCAATTCTTTAATGAAATAATATTTAAAAACCAAAGTAGTCAATTACAGCCTTTTATATCTCATTTCCCATTGAGATTCTTTTTTCCTTTCCTATACTTTTATTTCTTTTTTTAAATTTTTTTCTTTTCTTTTTCTCCAATTTTTTTATTTAATTATTTTTCAAGTACAGTTTTCTGTCTATTACTCCCATCCCATCCCACCCCCCATCCTCCCCCCTCCCTCCCATTTCCACCCTTCTCAGTTGTTGCCCATGTATCCTTTATATAGGTTCCTCTAAATCCCTCCCTTATTTCCCCTCAAATTCCCCCCCCCCTCTCCCCTCTGGTCACTGTCAGCCTGTTCTCTATTTCAGTGTCTTTGGTTATATTTTGCTTGCTTGTTTGTTTTGTTGTTTAGCTTCCTGTTAAAGGTGAGATCATATGGTATTTGTCCTTCAACACCTGGCTTGTCTCACTCAGCTTAATGCTTTCCAGTTCCATCCACGCTGTTGCAAAAGGTAGGAGTTCCTTCTTCCTTTCTGCACCATAGAATTCCATTGTGTAAATGTACCATAGCTTTTTGATCCATTCATTTACTGATGGGCACCCAGGTTGCTTCCAACTCTTGGCTATTGTAGATTGTGCTGCTATGAACATTGGGGTGCATATATTCTTTGGGATTGGTGTTTTAGGGTTCTTCGGATACATCCTAGCAGTGGAATTGCTGGGTCAGACTTAAATATAAGCTGTGACACCATTAAAGTCCTAGAGGAGAACATTGGCAGGAAAATATCAGATATTTCACGCAGCAACATTTTTACTGATATGTCCCCTAGAGCAAGGAATATAAAGGAAATAACAAACAAATGGGATCTCATCAAAATAAAAAGCTTCTGTGTGGCTAAAGAAAACAGCATTAAAATAAAAAGACAACCAACTGTATGGGAAAACATATTTGCCAATGATACCTCAGACAAAGGTTTAATCTCCAAAATATACAAAGAACTCACATGACTTCACTTTAAGAAGACAACTAACCCAATTAAAAAATGGCGAAAGGACTTGAACAGATGCTTCTCCAAGGAGGATATACAGAGGATCCAGAGACACATGAAGAGATGCTCAATATCGCTTGCTATCAGAGAGATGCAAATTAAAACCACAATGAGATACCACTTTACACCAGTCAGAATGGCTATCATAAACAAAGCAATAAGCAACAAGTGTTGGAGAGGGTGTGGGGTAAAGGGGACTCTGGTCCACTGTTGGTGGGATTGCAAATTGGTACAACCATTATGAAAAACAGTATGGAATTTTCTCAGAAAACCATTGAGATGTTTTACCAGGATAAAGATTTTATTTAGTGTTTAAAAAAATGAAGAAGTAACACTTTAAATCTCTGTTCTCCAAACCACTCTCTATACTAAGGTTTTACACTTTCCAATCAATTATTTTCATTAATACATCAAAAATCCCTTGTGGCTTATGATGCACACATTGGGAAGGCCTCATAATTAGGTGTTCTATAGTAAATGAATGCCTCTCTGTCCATGACTCCCTCTAGAACCTCAAAGGAACAAGTCAGCAACTGTGACTAATACCTAAAATCAACCACAAATACTCTAAGCATTGTATTTTTCTTCTAAATGAAGATGAAGAAAGCACATATTTCTCCTCACATAGTATAAGAATGAAATTCTCATGTCTACGGCAAGAGTAAAACTCTAGTCCCTTAGAATGTCCATTTGTGGTCATTCCAGTATTTACTGAGAACCTGCAGGGCAGTAACTGTGCTAGTGGCCAGGCTTACAGTAGGGAATGAGGAAACACAGATGCTGCTTTACGTAGCTTACAGTCTGAAGTTTTCCCAGTCTCTCAACCATATTCTGCATGACACACATGGTAGATGAAGCATACAAGTGTCACATACTCCCAGGGGAATTGAAACTTCAGGCAATTCTCACCGTGCTAACCCAAACTCCACCCATTCTCCTCCCACTAAGGAAGGTGCTATGATGCAGATGAATGATAGTAACACAACTATAGGCATAACTTTGAATATACTCAGTTTTTAAAGGGGCCATATGAACACTGAATCTTTATAATTAGTAATAAATTACTGGCAACAAATTATTTACCCCATGCAAATTATGATGACATTCCAAGATATCTACATTGGGGAGGATAATCAAAGCTCTAGTTACCATTTCTTTTGAATGACCTTGTAAGTGACATGTCAGTTTTACTCCCAGTATCTCATTCAACCCTTAAAATCACCTTGTAAGATAAGTGAGACATGCATTGTTAGACCCATTTTATAGATAAGGAAATTGTGGCTCAAGTCACTCAACTAGAGAGTGGCTGATTCTCTTCCATGGCCCTCTGACTCTAAACCACATGCCTTTAGCACTATTGCAGGAGTTATCCATAAGTATCTTCTGGGTAACAAAAAATATATAGGGTGAGGGCTTCACATGCATTCAAAACTGCAACTAAAACATTATCATCAGAGAAAAGTGGAGAACAGAACTCTGAATAATTTGATAGTTCAGTCTACATGCTGTATAAAGTACATCTGAGGTGTATACAAAGTAGAACAAAATAGGTTTACAATTGTTCATATGGAAAATAATATAATAATTAATAAATAATAATACAAGAATAACCCCTGTGTTTTGCATATTTACAAATATAAACCTATTTTTGCCCCACCATGTATATGGTGTCCAACTTGGTCCAGATTAATACACCTACAATTCAATAATTTCTTTTCTTTTGCCCACTTCATTGTGGTACCTTCTCTAGAAGGTACTCACATCAGCCTCAAAGTTATCAGCCAACCCATTTCCTACAGAATGAATAGCAAACTTCTCTGAGAACTGGCAGATGAACCAGGGTGGACACCAGACCCAACCTCAGCCAATCAGATTTTCATTCTCTTAAAGCTGAGTATTGGGTTGTAAGAACATGTAAAGTCAGAGGTAAGGTGGCCATGTTCAAGACATGAAAATAAGCAATGGAGAAAATCAAACTATAAACACAGAAGGATAAAATAAAAACAGACCAAAGGAGAAGAGAGTTTCCAGAGAAAGGAAAAGATGGCAAGAAAATAACTGCTTTTATTCCTTGGGTTTTCCTGTTTGAGGCAACAGTTCTCTATGTGGCCAAACTGTATGTCTTGTCCTTGAATTCTTTGAGATACTCCTGTATCTTTCCAGTAAATTTCCTTTCCTCCTCCCCCCCTCCTCCTTTTCTTTTACTTCACTTACTTGTAGTAGATTTCTATTTCTTCTAGCCAAGAAATAGTTAAGGCTATTTCTCAATGCATGTTTTCCAGACCAAGCTACACTGGAACCCTTTCTTTTATTCTCAGGTTCCAAACTTTGGGAAGGACCAAAGGCATTTATAAGTGGAGTGCATACACTCTCTTATGATCTAAAATAGATCTTCCCCCTCCATAAAATTCTCCCCCCAACACAGAAAATTGTATTGTTCTGCATTTCATAATTGCAGACATCTGTCTATTACTCATACTTCCCAGGTTTACAGCCTAGGTCAACCTACTCATCAAACATTTGTGATGAGCCCAAATCTTTTCTTCTGATAGTTCATTACCATCTCTTTTCCTTTTTGGTTTTAATCCTTATCAGTTTCATTCTCTTATTCTTCCCTACTGCTAATTTCAGTAGGGAATGTAGGGCACCATTTGCTCTGTCTCATACCAGTTTATTTCTTCTCATTTATTACAGCAGCTTCCAGAATTAGAGAAACCAGTATCAACTGTTGGCCAATACATGGTAGAACTTGCCTAGCACATAAGGTGGGTATAACTATGACACTATATTCATCAGGACACTTGCTGCACCAAATGGAAGTCCCACTCAAAAAGATTAAGGAAAGAGAGGAATTTATTGGCTCACATGATGGTGGAAAAAACAGTAAAGCAAGCAGTGCCAGGATGCTTTCATTTATCTTCGTTACTTCTACCTGCCTTCTGGCTTAATTTCCTTCTGTCACAGAAGGGTCTTTTCCACATGACAGGGTACCTGACCACTGATAGAATCTAATGTTCACAGCTTCCTCAACAGAAAGGACTGAATTATTTCCTCCAGTCCCACTGTGAAAACTCCCAGAGAGGAACTCTTATTGGCTTCTCTTGGGTCAAGTGTTCATCTGTCAGTCAGTCAACTGAGGCAAGAGAAAACAGTGCTGTGACTGGATGGCAGCCACCACCAGAATTCCAGCACATGATTGGAATGGGAGTAGAAGAGTAGTCCTTAAAGAAGAGTGAGTACTTCAGCAATTCCACTTCTGGCTACATACCTCCCCCCCCCCCCAATTGAAAGCAGAGTCTTTAAGAGATATTTGTACACCCATTTTCATAGAAGCGTTATTGACAATAACTAAAATGTGGAAACAACCCAGAATCCACCAACAGCTGACTGCATAAACGGAATGTGGTTGATACATACAAAGTAATATTATTCTACCTTAAAAAGGAAGGAAGTTCTGGCATAGGCTACAACATAGATGAACCCTGAGGACAATATGCTAAGTGAAATAACTTGGTCGCAAAAAAAAATACCATATGATTCCACTAATATGAAGTACTTAGAATAGTTAAATTCATAGAGACAGAAAGTAGAATGGCAGTTGCCTGTGGCTGGAAGAATGGAGGAATGAAGATGTGTTCTTTAATGGGTAGAGAGTTTTAGTTTTGCAAGATGAAAAGCTCTGGAGGTTGGTTGCACAATACTGTGAATGCACTTAAGCTACTGAACTGCACTCTTAAATATTGTTAAGATGAGAGGCTATATATTAATCGTATTTTACAATAAAAAAATAAAATTTTTAAAACATTTAAAAGAAGAGGAAGTACTATTTCCAGAAGAATAACAGGATGATAGTAAGATAAAAACAATGTATGACCATTAGACTTACAGATGGGAAGGAAGATTATTCATCCTATTACAAATGGGAAAGACCTTGGAGATGGGTGAGCACAGGAACCATGGTGTTACACTAAAGAATGGAAGGAACTTTGTCTAGACGAATTGCATATAATCAGAATGGTCAGAAAATAAAAACACAGCAAAGATACCAATAACAGTATCACACAGATCTATTGTTTGTAACTGCAAGCTGGTCACCATTGTTTTAGCATGTGGGGGAAATAAAACAGAAATTAATATCAAGTTGAAATTTCGTTCAAGTTTGATTTCCTTAATATACAATTTTTAAAAAAATTGAACAAAAACCAAATACAGAATAGCCATATCAAGTAAAGTTAAAGATGCCCTTATTCTACAACTCAGTGATTCCACTCCTAAATATATAGCATAGAGAAACTCTCACACATAACCGCAAGGCAAGATAGACCAAGAATCTCTCTAGCACTGTTTTTTGCAGCAAGAAAAAAATCTAACCCCAGCCATGCTATCTGTTGCTGTAGAACCACCTTGTATGTTGTGTAAAACAAAAAGCTTTGAACTAAGCAAAAGGTGATGTATGTATATGAGAAAACCAATTGCACAGTATCATTCCAATATTTTTGTTGTATATTTTAGTCTCATTTACTTCCTTTTTGTTGTTGATAAGAGGATGTAAACTGTACAGTTTCCAATTAGTTGCCCACATTATAGAAAAGATAAAAAGTGAGTATTAGAAGAAATCAGAAGAGAAAGAACATTTGTGAATTGCAGTTGTCAAAACAAATACCCTAGCTGGCCTTATTTATGAGAAGGCATAATTGTTTTTAGCATACAAATGTATTTTTTCCATTTTCTTTGTATAAAATTTGTATTAAGCCTTAAAAAAGAAAAACAAAAATATAGATCAATTCATAATGTCCCCTAACAGAAGAACAGTTAAATAAACAGTGAATTTTTTGGCGGTGGGGGGGGATTTTTTTCATGCAATAGTGAAAATCAGTGAACTACAACTACCCACACTAACACAGATGGACACTACAAGAATTATGCTGAGGAAACAAACATGAAGTTTATGTTCATTTAAATACAGTTTAAATCCTGCATGCTCAAAAATTACTTCCAGGATCATGCAAATAAAGTAAAGCTTTAAAAAAAGTGATAGCAACAACTTTTAACATAGCAGTTATTTCTGAGTCAATGGACGAGAGTTATATTAAGAGAGTTCAAGGAAAGGGTTTAGAAGCCACTGATAATTTTCTGTTTCTTAAACTGATTGATGAATACACAGATGTTCAATTTATTATTAGCCTAAACTGCACATAATATATGTAAACATTGTTCAGCCTTTTCAGAATATAGTTTACACCAAATTATGTTCTTAGAAAGCCAAGTAAAAAAAGGTTTTTTCAGGCATCCCATTGTGTTGATGCTGTGGGACCTAATTATCATTTAGAAGACACGGACTTCAGTGTGTGTTGGAAGTCAGCTACCTAATGTTGAAATGTGCAATGCACAAGGGTGCTTTATTTTGCATCTGTCTCTTCAGTGCATTTTTTGTTTTTATATTATCTTCTGTCACTTGGGAGACTAAAAAAGAAAAAAACATAATGGAAAAAATTAACTGAGAATCACAGTTGATGCTCGAATGTATGCCCAATAGGCAGGTAGCGAGATGCATTTGCACATTTCACAATGAAGTTTTACATGAGCAGCTGGTGAAAAGGTAAATAAATATGGGTCTAGGGATCTGATAAAAAATATGTCCTCATTTCAATGCTTTATTGCTTGAAATGGGTGGTTCAAATCACAGCTCCTGGTGGTCACATAAAGCTTTATCCCATGAGCGCAAATATTTCTGGTGAGAACACTCCCTAGGTTACCTACTGTGTTTTGTTTATTTAGCTTATTCCAAACATTTGCAGAGGAGGGGGCACAAAATTTACACAGTGAAAAAGGATGAAAGTTGTGACGTGGATTTTTGGTTTGACTTGGCAAATTCAAACAGACCCATGGACATAAAATCCACAAATTAAAGTTCATAGACACTGAAATTGTCTTTGACTTTCAAGCAAGTAGGGTGATTAATCAGTGCTGGAATTTTTGACATATGGTCCTGGACTTAGTGACCTTTTCTGGAAATTAATATGTATTTTTAAAGGTCTCCACATAAAGAGATTAAAAAATAAGTAAACTAGTGGCTTGTATAATATATACTATGCAGAGTAATTGGATATCTTTAGAAACTGTCCTTTATCAACTTCTCTGAGCATCTATTGCAGTTTACTTGTCATTTCTTTCAAAAAGGGGCCTTCTTTTCCACAATAGAAGTAAGTTAGATTAAATAAATGGTCTCTGGGCATTTTTTCAAGAAAAGTTCCATACATAGAGAGCTATCTTCTGTCTTTTTTCTTTCAAAAGGCGAATATAAGTGGGAAAACATGTCGGGGATATGGTTTATACAACATCTGTTCCCTCTGAGTCTCTCTGAGGCCACAGAAAATTGTCCATAAATGTGGGATAGCCAAGGGAAAACAAAATGGGTAACCTCACAACAACCAAAAACAAAAACAGAACACACACAAAAAGTAGGATGCATAGGGAAAAATTATTTGAAGCCTATGTTCTTTGGCAGACCCAGAGAACTGCATAAGGCACAGGATAAAATTACTCAGAAGAACTATATAAATAAAATATCACTGTATAGAGCTTTTTTAAAAGGTCCAACAGTTGCAAAACAAAACAAAAAGCCGGTCACTATCCAAGCTACACTCCCCAATCAAGAAAGTCCAAAGAGAAAAGGCCAATATGGAAACATTGTGTGGACTGGATTCCAGAAACGTCCTTTAGGAATATGTCCTCAGTATCTATTTGACACTGTCACCGTTTATTAATTTCTCTTGAGCATAGTTTTCCCAAGTTAAGCTCTGTAAGAGTTGTCCTATCAAAACAGCTAGAAACAGATCTGTATGCAGGTGACAGAGAGAACCTTCTAATTTAGTGAGATGTGTTTCATTATCTTTGTATGTCACACCTGACCCAAGGGAGAAGAAACCAAAAGCTGATTCTACCTGACAGAACCTTTCTTTGGATGGAATCAGCTGATCCATTTAGAAGCTTTGATTAAGAGGGTGAAAACAGGAAGTGATGTCCTTTAAAACACATTAGAAATTATTACAAAGAACAGTGATCAGAGAAGAGCAGAAAAGTTCCCCTAGTAAGTGATTTCAGAAATCATGATCCTAACAGTGTTCCTATATGATTTATTTTTCATGCCAGTGATCTGCACAGCAGAGAACTTCCCTGAAACCTACAAGTGCTACAGAATGGTGGGAACTAATGGGTGGATGTTTTTAACTGATGTTTTTGTACCACTTCTCAACTCTTCTGTCTATAATTCTCAGAGCATAGAGAAATATGAGGACCTGAGCAGAGGTAATTTAAAGACCAATTGTGATGTCTGACACTGTCTCCACACATATTGTTGTTGTATCTGATTTTTCTTTAACACTATACTCTTGTAAAATTGGGGAGACATCCTCTTTCCCCAACTCCCTCTATTTACCAAAAGGTGAGTATTCTAATGAGCCACGACTAGATGATTACTCTCTGCTACATCAGCTGTATAAACTCCTCAACCCATGTACTGAGAATAAATGAATTTTACCCCATGTGTCAATCCTAACTGATGGGCAATGCCTCCTGGAGCATGCATTGGAAAGGACTCTAAGGCCCTATTTAGATTTGGTGGTGAAGAATGTCAGGTTGGTAGGCAATGCAGGAGTGGAGGCCGAGTATCAGACACACCATGCGTTTGGCATCCTTATGCGAACATGTGGCTCCTCCTAGACGCTACAGCTCTATAAACTTCTTTTAACATGAATTGGCTTTATGAGACCAATTATTTATCCAAAAACATAATTCTGAAAGGAGAAGCTTAGCCCTGTAGCCACTGATGAAGAAGAAAACATGGGTGAACTCAGCTCTGCCCAACTGCTCAATTCACCTGCATAGAAAGCTACTGCCATGAGCCAACAAATAAGGAATTATAAGAGGCATAGTTCTTACATGTTTGTTTTAAATAATCTTGTCTTCTGCTAACGGTGCCCTGAGAGGAAAACAGCCGCAGCCTAGCTGCCTTGTACTGTGTCCAAAGATAGCTGTGCTGACCGTAAATGTGTGAAATTGGAAGAGATAAACACTTGAAGTGCAGGATATGGTCTGGTGCCCATAAAAACACGCATCCATAAAGCTTCACTCCTCTTTATATAGAAGTATTTTTCAAGAGAAGGTGACTTTTTTTTTGTAAATGAGGTGTCTCTAATAAAACGAAGATAGGCCAAATCAATGTCATGAGTTTAGAAGTAAGTGGTCTCAGAACCAAGTGAACCAAGCCGAGGACCACAGAATTGTGTAGTGCTTTCAGAAGGGAGGCTGACTTGCTCCTCCAGCTATCCCGCCTCCCTCCCCTACTCTCTTCAATACTTGGATGACTTCTATTTCTTGCTCCAGTTAATCACTACATTCAAGAACCAAGGACCCCGTTCACAGGGAAGCCTCCTAACCCACGTTTCTTTTCAGGCCTGGACTTGGCATTTGGACCCTTAGTGGTCTCTAATTATGCGGCAGCCTTTTCTCACTGAACCCAAAATCTTGATGGTAGAAAGCATTTCTCATTTTTTCTCCATCTTAAACCCAGAACTGAGCACCTGATAGACCTGAATAATATTTATTGAGAAAAAATGTAACTTTATTTAGTGAATGAAAGAATGAATGATTAAATGAACGGCTGAATTCAAAGGACAAGGTAATGGAAGGTGTTCCTCCAGCAAGATGGGTAGCAACAGAGAGAAGTGGGCTCAGGACCCCTATATTAGACCGAATTCTGTGGTAAGGAGTTCGCAGAAATAAAATCCAATCCCTGGCAGGGCTGGGGTGATAAACAGGGCTTCGGTCAAAGAGTGACGTGGCAGACAGTGGAGTTCTCAGTAACTGGAGAAGGGGAGTAAAAAGAAGTTGGTCATCAAGTTATGAGTGGTCGGGTTGACGTCACCCTAGGGAACAGGACAAGGACCCATCATAGTGAAACCAATAGTAGGCAGGCACACCAGGAACCCACAAACGGAGATTTAAGAACAGAGAGAGAGTCCAGAAAAGCAGTAAAGCTTTTTGTCATTGTTTATTTTATAAATATCTGCCATATCTAACTATTCTTATTAGCCCAGAATACAATTAGTGATTTTATTCTTATCGGGTGAACATTTCTAAGTATTTTTTCACTTTTGGAAACTGCTCTTTGTGTACCTCACAGAGACTTACTTTCACCAGAATTAGAGCGAACATGTAACCCAGACAAGCCAATCAGATTTCCTCATTCCTCTAAGCAAAGCAGTTGTTCAAGGATGGGCACTAGGTCCAGGTAGGGTTAATCTGAGTTCCTCCACTAGTGTTTGCTGAGATTCTTATCTGAGAGAAAAATACGAGATCAACTCTTCGTGGAAAGAGTATTCTTAAACAGGAAGGCAACACAGAGGAAAGCAGAGCTGAGAGACCAATTCTGATTGGTATCAATTGCATCCCTGCATCTAATTGTGGCTGATTCGTAGATATCTCAGTATATAGTAAAATACATTTTATTTTTGCTTAAACAAACCAGTCTTTGGCTCTTGATCCCTGCTACCAGAAAAAAATCTATGAAATATTCTTTAATAAAATAATATGTAAAGCATCTAGCAGAGCGGCTGGCCCAGAATGGGCCGGGTCACCTCTCTTCCCGCATCCCTTTACCTGGCCAAAAAAATTTACGCAGTGGTCACTAAGAGAGAACTAGAAAATAAATATAGAAAAAATCTACCTCCTTAAGACACACACTGAGTTCATCCAAAGTAGATATGCAATGTAAAAGTTATTCGGAAGACTATTTTTAAACTATTTCACCCTGTACTGATTTTCACTATTGGTGCTCACTTTTCTTCCTTCATTTCAAGGGTAACCTTCATCAACAATAGATCAACATTCAGAACTCTCTTGAGCATGGAAAAATAAAACAATTTTTAAAAAGGGGTTCGTAGCTCTCTGCAGGAATTTGTATGTTCTCAGATCGTGAAGATATCTGTGGTCCGTTTACCCAAGGCACCAAGATTTCATTAGGAAAAGAAAAAACTGATCTGATTATTCTCCTGGAACAAAATGTTTCTTCAACATTTTAATCTCTATTATGCATACATTTTCTTCTAATCTTGCAAGTGTTTCAAGTATTTGTTTTACCCAAATAGAGGTCCTTTTCCTGAGTGTTTTTATGGCTGCTGCCTAAAGCAAATGTGTTACGATAAGAGCTCTCAAACGTGATCACAGCCTCAGGATTCAAAGTTAGTAACAAGCAGTAGGCTCCGGTAGGAGAGATGCATGCATACTCTAGTCTTTGTTTTGAAGATCAATGTAGTAGATACAAAGTATATGTCTATGTAATCACAGAAAAAAGTTGGATTTATTTACATTGCTGAGTAAAATCCAAGAAGATAAGTAGGCTGAGGCTAAGTCACAGTGGTAACTCAGTATTTGAAAGTTTGCTACAACAGTCTTTTTACCCCTTAACATGTGGCCCTGTTAAGAATAACAATAGTGTTCCTAGTAATAGTAAAATCACTTACAAAGGAAAAAAATCAGCAAAATTAGAGCTGGACAAAGAACTCTGGTAAATGCCATAAAAATTAAAAAGTATATGGAAACACGAAATAATAATATAAAAAGGCTTATGATATTAGAAACAAACCTACCAGAAATGTTATATAATTCCTTACAGATAAACCATAGAATAATATTTGTTAGAGAGAAACCCACAGGCCCCACATGGTTTAGCACGGTCATTCATGCTAAAGCCCAGGACACCCCCCCCCAGACTTAATACCTGACCTCATACTAGTTTTGACCTTCACCAGAAATGTCATCTTAATTGAACAGTCTGGAATTTTCTGGTCAAGACCCACTAAGGTAATCTGCCACATAGGTCCTCACTATCCCCCAGAGGAAGAAAAGGCAATTTTCATGATAAAACCCTTCCATGCTAGTTCCTTCCCCCCAAAAGGGAGACATCTTTGCCTAAAAGTAATTCCTTTTTTTTTTTGCTAACAGCTCCCTTGCCCCACCCTTGTCTCTATAAAAACCCTCCATTGTGTGCAACCCCTCCAAGCAAGTGCCTTCTTTTTTTAAAATTTTATTTTATTTATCTTTAGAGGGAAAGGGAAGGAGAGAAGGAGAGAAAAATCAATGTATGGTTGCCTCTCATGAGTCCCCTGCCGGGAACTAGCCTACAACCCAAGCATATGCCCTGACTGGGAATCGAACTGCAATCATCTGGTTCACAGGCCCATGCTCAGTCCACTGAGCTACACCAGCCAGGGCGCAAGTGCCCTTCTGATTGCTGGAGTGATGTTGTCTGACACATGATCACCTAATAACTCCAAGTAGATCTTCAAATTCACTGGGTCAAACTTTGTTTATTAATGTACTATAATAACTTGTTAGTTAGCGCATATTATTAGTACATGCCAAGCAATATTTTGAGCACTTTACATGAATAAATTGATTTAATCATCACAATAACTCTATGGGATACTATTATTCTCCTCATTTCACAGATGAGGAAGCTGAGATGCAGAGAAGTTAAATAACCTTCCCAAGGTCACACAGCTAACCGGTGTTGGAGCTAGTGTCTGAGAACTGGAAAATGAATGTAACCATAACTTTAGAGAGGGAGAAATCTCATAGTTTAGAATGGTTTAGGAAGACACCATGGAAAGGAAGGACATAAGACAGTCCTCAAGAATAAGCAGGATCTGGCAAGAAGGCATGACAAAATGTCATGGGGAAGGGACAGTGTCCTGTGTGTGCTTAAAGAACATGATCTGACCAGTTTACCTCCCTAAAGCACAGACATCATCATTGAGCTGTAGCAATGGCAGGACAGGGACCAACGGTTCCTTACCAGCCTACAGCACATGTAGATACTTACTAAATAAATATCTTTGAATGAGTGAATGAATGAATGACAGATATTAGGTATGGGAAAGTAATTGACATAAAGGCAAAAGAGTAAATTAGGGTCAGATTTGGGAGTCTCTTTGGAGGAAGTCTAAATAGCAGTTAAAGTTGTAATCTTTGGAATCAGATCAGCTTCAAATTCCATCTCTATCACTTATGAGCTCTATGACCTTGATAAAAGCATTCACGCTCCCTAAACTTTTCTTTCCTCCTTCATAAAAAAGGAGGAAACGATGCCTACCTCGTAGGGTTATTGTGACGATTAAATACAATAATGCACATACATAGCCCTAGTATCTGGTAAATACTGAACAAATGAGAGGTAGTTTTGATTAGCAAACAAAATAGATTACATATCAACTGCTGGTAGAATGAGCCACTGAAGGGGGATGTAAACGATGGTGGTGGCAGTCGAAGAAGATTAAAGGGGAAAAACAAGGTGAGTAAGAGGGACACGAGGGAGGAGAGGCTGCTCCACGTGCCGTCACAGCGCAGTCCAACTCTGGGGTAAGTGTCTGCATCGGGCGGGGCAGCAGAACTCGGAAGAACAACTGGAACAAGACTCATGATCACAGTAACTTGGTATACTTTCTCCTCTGTCATACATTGGGACTAACATGGCAGGTTATTAAGTAAGGACTCCTGTGAGAAATATATGTTAAAACTTCATCCTAATCATTAATATTAAGTGTTAAATTGATAGCCAAAAAAGATAGGTATAGGTGAAAATCAACAAACAAGAAAAAACCTACATAAATATTAATATCTACTATGCCAACCCAACCCTCCTTTATCATTTGCAGGCTCATCTATTTCAATAAAATTACATGATTTACACCCAATCCTCCACCTTGATTACACACCAAAGTGTGGCAATTTGTGTATTATAACATGAATTTATTGTACTGCTTGCTTTCTAATAATATATCATTTTAGAGGGTTTTATAGACTTTTGCAAAAATTGCTAATTTGGGAGAAGAAAGGAAAATTTGAAGTCTGAAGCCATGGGTTAGATCTGTGCAAACCGAGAACATTCTAATTACACTGAAGTTCGTTTGGGGTTACCTACAGTAGCAGTGTCGGCACGATTAGCTCTGACAAGTGTTAAAAAATAATTTTAGAATTACTCATTTAATTGTTTTCATCTTGTATATACAGACATTCTTTAATTAGGCATGAGTCAACTAACTGTTTCACAGGCTAATTTGCTGATATGAGCAGAGTTTATACAAGAAGCAGAGTGCAACTCTGGAAGATATTTGCAAACCTTCCAGGCTTGCAAAAATGTTCTGAGCACCACCTCTTCAGCAAGAACACCATTTCCATGTGTGGTAAACTACACTTGTCAAAGTAAAACAATAATATATGAAAGGGTGCCATTTCTAACTAAGAATCTACAAACATATGAGCTACTTTTTATGGGTCTTCTTATCAAATACCAATGGTACGTTAGTATTTTCAACCTGTTCAAAGAGAACTTCCTTTCTCAGAACCATGCAGAATTAGTTAAGAATTCCTATTTGCCCACCAGCAAGCTTGCCTTCATGTTTACATAATGACAGTGTTTGTGTTTATGACAGCCTCTTTGTCCAGGGGGCACCACCACATCAGGAGCCCCGCTGGGCCCTCCTCATCCTCTCCTGTTTCAAAGCAGCAGGCCTTTTTCTTGAACTCACACTTTCTTGTTTTCTGACTTTCAAGTTCTCAACACTGGAAAAACTCACTAGTCCCATTTTAGCAAGTTTGGGTTTAAGCATCACAAAGAAGAATAAAGGGGTCACTCCCATCGTCATCCTCTTTCCTGTGCACACCTGAATTTATTCCTCTGTGCAGTGACCAGTAAGACTGATGTTCAATTCCCTCATGAAATTTTTCAATCACTTTCCTTTTGATTCCATCTCTATAGTTGTATTAAGAGTCACTGAAGAACAAAGTAAGACACAAAACAGCAATCTTCTAGGTACCAGGGCAAACGTGCCAATGTAATAAATGACGTGGGTATAGATTCTGGTATTCTGTGAATAAAAATTTACCTTATGGTTGTGAGGGGAAGCAGAGTTTGCCTCTTCAAAATAGGATTTGGGGGATAGAGATTGTTTTAAGCTGGTCGTTTTCAAGAAACAAAAGACTCAGAACAAACCTTTGACCTCTGCCCTACCTGCCTAAAGGAATTTAGATAGAGGACCGGTTCCAGGAAGGGAGCTATCACCATAGGTAACTACGGTCTAACACGAATTAGGTGTGATACACAGGGAGGAACTTAGCAAGGCCCCTTTGATCCAAGTCCCAGCTGTATCCCATTGTTAAAGGTGGCCCAGCAAGCATTGGTTTACCAAACATTTGCTTTTCTATATCTCCATGGGAATTGCCTTCCTCCCTCTAAAGTCCCAAACAACACACCCCACCTTTTCTCCTTAGCTCATGATGGTGTGTTGTGTATCATTTTTTATTATTAAATGTATTGGGGTGACATTGTTTTATAATATTACACAGGTTTCAAGGGTATAATTCTATGACACATCATCTGTATATGGCGTTGTGTGTTTACCACTCATGGTCAAATCTTCTTTCACCTCCTTTACCCTTTACTACGTCTGCCCAACCCCCTTCCTTCTGGTAACCACCATACTGTTACCTGCGTTTATGAGTTTTGTTTTTGTTTCTCTTGTTTGGTCACTTTTTGTTTTCAGTTTTATATCCCACGTGAGTGAAATCATATGGTTCTTCGCCATTTCTGGGTGACCTATTTCACTTAGCATAATAGTCTCAGGACCCAACCATGTTGCTGCAAATGGCAGCATTTCACCTTTTCTTAGGGCTGAGTGGTATTCCACTGTATGTATGTTCCACGTCTTCTTTATCCAATAGCCTATTGCGGGACACTTGTGTCATTTCACAAGTAATGACAAATGTTGGAAAGGTTGTAGGAAAAAAGGAACTTTTGTTTGCTGCTGGTGAGAATGTAAACTGGTACTATCAAAAAACAATATGGAGGCTCCTCAAAAGCTTAAGCATACAGTTACCATATGACCCAGTAACCCTTCTTCCTGGTATCTACCCCCCAAATTTGAAAGTATTTATTTTCAAAGATACATGCACCCCTATGTTTATTGCAGCATTATTCATGGTGGTCAAGACTGGGCCCCATACGCTTGTGGAAACCTGGTGTTTATATGAGTAATATATTTAGTTATTTTCTCCTGTTACTCTGGCTCATAATAATTTGATTATTAGTCCAGCCAGAAAAACTTAGAAAGGTAGAAGAAAAATTATTTTTCTCCCCCAAGTTTGCAAATAGGGGTAAAAAAGACTGGGTGGTGAGGGTGAAAGTGTACGTGCTTTGTAGTCAATTTACCTCATGTAGTAAATTGGCCTTAGCAAGGGTCCCAGAGATATGTATGCTCACGCTCTGACAGACCCGACCACGAATGAATTATCCAGGCCAGGGCATTCAAGTTGCCTGATCAGACAAGATCACAGGGTTTCCCCTTCGGGTACCTTCTTTAATAGGGGGTTCATTCACGTGAGGAGCTAAATGGGCCCACGGTGGTTCCACGTGGCAGGGGAGGGGGAGGAGAGGGCACAGTGGCAAATATGTGGCAGCTGTTGTGCTTAACACACTTACAGAGAGACAGGAGGCCTGGGCAGTAAACATCGTGAATGTGCCAATGGTGAGTACTTCAAATGGTCTTCAAAGGTTTTTGCCAAAAGAATCATGGAAAACTTTTATGTCCCACTCGTGTATTTTAAAGTTAGCATTGAAAAACTGTTATATATTTAATCATTGATACAGGTGTACTTTATGGCATATAGTAAAATGCATATGGGCTTAAAAACTTTTTTTTTCAAAACTGCAGAGCTGAAAATTTAGCTTTTTAATTTAGGGAAAACATCTGTCATACAACCTGATAGGAATCCTGGGTCTTCATCAAATCTATCAACCAATTCATATTTATGTTCCATCCTAAAAAGCCAAGTTTCATTTTAATTTTAAATAATTGTTACTATACATACTTGTGACAGCCATCTCATTTCTTAATTCTAATTCTAATGTGGAGAAGAAGAGAGAGAAGCCAGAGGGAATCATCCTGAGTTTATTGCATGGATGTCATGGAAAGCCACCCCATTCCCTGTTTCTCATGGTAAACCTTTGCCTTGCTATTACTAGTTATTTCCTAAAGAGCCATGCATCCTCAACTGGCCCTTCACTATGCAGAAGCCTACGCAACTTAGGGTCACTCACCATAGTAAGGATCAGGAGGGAGAAGAGGTTTGCCTTCCTCTTGTAAACAGTAGAACTGTTAGGGTGACCATACAATGCAGTTTTATCCAAAATAATCTCGGTTCACACTTGTTGCCATGGCATAATTACTAATAGTGCCTGCATTCACTCTCAAAAGTGTTCCAGTTTGAATGATAAAGTATGTAGTAACCAGAGAAAGGGTATGCATGGTGGGTGGAGTTGGGAGGAACTAGCAAACCTCAGGCCCACCAATATTAGAGAAAAGTACGTGTGAACGTTAAGAGTCTGGGAAGTCTTCACACACCCCCAGGGTGTGTGAACCCTGATGTGAAGACAGCTGCCTTGGAACATTATTTCACCTGACCAGAATTATGGCTAGAATTTTACCTAAAATTAAAGACAAGGTATAATTGTAACCTAAGCAAACACTGAAGTCAATTATTTATCCAGAATCACTTAGACGGTGCTCTGTTGTCATCCCTGAGGTGAAATAATACCAAAAGTCTTTTGTCAGAACTCGAGGATGGCAAAGGATTGTTCAAGACCCAAACATGAGCCAGTCAATAATGCTATCTATAACAGCTAAGGAGACATTGCCTACAGGTTTGTTTTTCAACTGCTTCCAGGAGGAGTCCACTGCCCAAATCCACATGGATCTGCTTACCTAGAAATCAAGTTTTCTCACCTGGGAGGTACCTGTGTTGGAGGGAATGTTCAGTACCTCCAAATATTGGTGCCAAAATGAAGGCATGCAGGAGAGCAATGCTGAAGAGTCCAAACCAAAGTCACCATATCTTGTTTGCTTTTCCTTCATTTTTGCCACAGCGGAACATGGCTCTCCCAGAGGAGATGACGACAATGAAAAAGCAAACTTTGGACCCAGAATGGTCTTATTTGACCCTACAGTTTGGCATAACTTGCACACACATTGCCACAGGCCACACACTTACCCTAGAATGTCTAACCTGCCCAAGACTGCAGGGTTCAAAATACACACACCCTGCCACACACACAAGGACACTGTTATAAACAGGTGTTGCAAAAAAATAGTAATAACATTATTAAGACAGAATTCCCAAGAACTGAAAATTCACCCTGGTTGTGCTTCTTGCTGGTTGTGTGTCTTTTGGAAATTGAGTTAGCCTCCCTGACTAGCTGTTCCACCATCAGGAGCCTAGCACAGTCCTGCCCACTTCATGGAGTGTTGTGTGCCTTCCATGAGGGGTTTTGGGGCTTGTAATTTGCACCCTGGGCAAGGTGGCAGAGTTCCAAAAACTTTTCCTAATTATGCATGGGACTCCACTCTGACTTCATCAGGGCATGCCTACCTGCCTTTGATGAATGATGGATGGTCAGGAGTGAATTAGAAACCTTTTTATTAACTGCAGTATGACTCCCTGTTTTGCAATAGCTCTAACTCAGATATGATGAAGTTAATATTATGCAGTGGAGTAATTTTCAAAACCTGACATGAGGATCTTCACTGAATGTGCATATTGCACATTCTCTTGCACCAATCTCTTGCAGGGAGGGCCCTGCAAGAAGTTTCTAGGGTACTCCTAACCTATCACTTTTGGCTTTAATTATGGTTTTTAGTGATGAAGATGCTCTGTGGGACCTACTCTGCTAGCGCAATGTCTGAAGATAAGAAAATTTCACATTATAAGAAATGATACCCCAATCTAGATTCCCAATCAAGATCGAGGCATAGGTAGACAGGCTTCACCTCCTTGCACAACCACAAAGAGAATTATAACTAAATCTCAAGACAAATAACACCCAGAGCTGACAGAAAATGGAACTGTATGAAAGTCCAACAACCAAAAATTTAAAGAAGCCACATTCACCCAGACAGGTAGGAGGGTCAGAGAGGCAAGGAGATGTGGTGTCAGTGGTGTGGCACAGGGAGGTGACAGTAGTGTCAGAACACGCACAGGCAGTCCCACATTCATGTGTGATGGATAAAAGTCAATAGGGATACCTGGGGAGCAAGTTGTCTGAGCCTCAGGCCAGACTACACAGCCCAGGGTTCCAAAGCCAGAAGCTAAATCCCAGTAACTTCAGGCTATAAACAGTGGGATGGTGGGAGAAATTGCCAGATTTTCAGGAAATTCTGCTTAAGGTCTTAAAATGTACGCAGGCCCACCCACTCTGGGATTCAACACCAGGGCAACAACTGGAAGGGCACCAATCTCATATGGAGAGTGGGTAAAGTGACTGGAAATGGGGCAAGTGCTGGGGAAACTCTCAGAAGCCAGGCACGGACCCTTCACTGAGCCCTCCTCCCACACAGAGCCACAAAGTAGTGAAGCCAGTTGGCCCACCTTGCTAATTAACTATGGCTCTGCCCCACAAAATTTACAAGTACCTTTTCATCAATAGACCATACTACTAAGATAGGGAGTCAAAGCAGCTCTACCTAATACAGAGAAACAAACACAGGGGAGCTGCCAAACTGAGATGACAAAGAAATATGGCCCAAATGAAAGAAGAGAACAAAACTCCAAAAAACATTTCAACAAAACAGAGATAGCCAACCAATCAGATGCAAAGTTCAAAACACTGGTAATCGGGATGCTCAAAGAATTCACTGAGTATGGCAACAAAATAAAAAAGATCCAGGAAGAAATGAAAGATACATTAAGTGAAATAAAGAAAAATCTACTGGGAAACAACAGTGAAGAGAAGGAAGCTGGGATTCAAATCAATGGTTTGAAACATAAGAAAAATAAACATTCAACAAAAACAGAAAGAAGAAACAAGAATTCAAAAAAACAAGGATAGTATGAGAAGATTCGAAGACATCTCCAAGCATGCCAACATCCAAGTCATAGGGATGCCAAAATGAGAAGAAGAGCAAGAAATTGAAAACTTAAATGAAAAGACAATGAAAGGAACTTTCCCTAATTTGGCAAGGGAAATAGACATATAAGTCCAGAAAGCACAGAGAATCCCAATCAAATTGGGCCCAAAGAGGACCACACCATGATACATCACAATTAAGATGCCAACAGTTAAAGAAAGAAAGAATCTTTAAAGCAGCAAGAGAAAAGCAGAGAGTTACCTACAAAGGAGTTTTCATAAGACAATCAGCTCATTTCTCAAGAGAAACTTCAGGCTCGAAGGGACTTGCAAAAAGTATTCAAAGTGATAAAAAAAAAACAAACAAGAACCTAAAACCTAGATTACTCTATCCAGAAAAGCTACCATTTAGAAGGGAAGGACAGAATGTGCTTCCCAGACAAGGTAAAACTAAAGGTGTTCATCCTCAACAAGCCATTATTATATGAAGTGTTAAGGGGACTTATTTAAGAAAAAGAAGAAAACCAAAACTATGAACAATAAAAAGGTAACAAGGTGTTTGGAGTATTCTGGTCAAGATGGAGGCATAGGTAGATATGCTTTGCTTCTTCATAAAATCAAAAGGATAACCACGGATTTGAAAACAACAACAACAAAAAAAAACAACCAGAACTGCCAGAAAATCAAACTGCATGAAAGTCCAACAATCAAGCAGTTATAGAAGAAACATTCATCCAGACTGGTAAGAGACAGGAAGCTGGGGCCAGGCATTGGATGGTGGATGGGACTTTCCACATTCTCGTGTGGACAAGCTGGGAGGAACACCTAGTGTGTGAGACAAACTGTGCAACCCAGGGTTCCAGCAAGGGAAAATGAAACCTCAAAACCTCTGTCTGTAAAAATCTGTGGGGGTTGCAGCAGTGAGAGAAACTCCCAGCCTCACAAGAGAGTCTGATGGAAAGACCCACAGGATCCTAAAATGTACATAAACCCACCCACCAGAAGGACCCAATTTGCTTGTGGGAAGCAAGGGAAGTGACAGAAAGTGGATCGAGAGCCAAGAAAGCAAGGAAGCAGAATTGTTCCCTTTCTGACTCATCCCCCACATACAGTGCCACATACAAAGAAAAGTTACATGAAAAAGAGTTCCCATAAGACTGTCAGCTCATTTCTCAAAAGAAATCTTACAGGCAAGAAATGGCTAGAAAGAAGTATTCAAAGTCGTGAAAAGCAAGGGCCTAGATCCAAGATTGCTCTGTCCTGCAAGGATACCATTTAGAATGGAAGGGAAGATAAAATGCTCCCCAGATAAGGTCAAGTTAAAGGAGTTCATCATCACCAAGCTCTTATTATATGAAATGTTAAAGGAACTTACCTAAGAAAAAGAAGATGATCAAAATGTGAACAGTAAAATAATAACAACAAATTCACAACTATTAACAAATGAACCTAAAAAAAACAAAAAAAATAAGCAAACAACTAGATCAGAATCACAGAAATGGAGACCACGTGAAGGGTTATCAGTGGGGTGGGGAAAGGGGAGAATGGGGGAAGAGGTACAAGGAATAAGAAGCATACTTGGTAGGTACAAAATAGACAGGGGGAGGTGAAGGGAATGGAGAAGCCAGAGAACTTACATGGACATGAGCTAAGGTGGGCTTGGGGGGTGCATGGAGGGGGGATGCTGGAGGGTGGGAAGGTGCTGGGGCAGGGTGATAAAGGGGAGAAAAAATCGGGACAAGTGTAATAGCATAGCCAACAAAATATACTTTTAAAAAGGTCACAAATTCACAACTATCAACAACTAAATGTGAAAAAAATCAATCTAAGCAAACACCCAGAATAGAAACAAAATCATAGGTATGGAGATCATTCTGAGGGTTATCAGATGGGAGAGGGAAGGAGAAGAATGAGGGGAAAGGTCAAGGGATTAAGAAGCATAATTGGTAGGTACAAAATAGATGGGGAGGTTAAGAACAGTAAAGGAAATGGAGAAACCAAAGAACTTATATGTATGACTCATGGACATGAACTAAGGGGGGCATTGTAGGAGAGAAGGGGTACCAGGCAGAGGTGGGCAAAGGGGATAAAATTGGGACAACTGTAATAACATAACTAATAAAATACACTTTAAAAAAGACAAAAGCATCCATAGTATGATCTGGGACAAATTTTTTTTTAAGAAAGAACTATGATACCCCAGAGCAGATACAAAAATCTCCAGGCCCTACCTTACAACTTCTGAATCTACACATGTAAAATGCGGACTAGAGGTCTGTATGATTTACAGACCATTATGTCTAACACCAGGCAAGTAGGAAATATACTGCCCTGTGAGATGGCAAATTAAAATAGTGACCCTGCAACCTTACTTTGGGTGGGTGACTGAAGTTGGTTAATCTAAGATAGAAGAACATGATGGAGACGGTCAGGCTACCAACTGGTTCTTTTCTTTTTATATATTTTATTTATTTATCTTTAGGGGGGAAGGGAAAGAGAGAGGGAGAGAAATATCAATGTATGGCTGCCTCTCATGTGTCCCCTGCTGGGAACTGGCCTGCAACACAGGCATGTGCCCTGACTGGGAATCAAACCGCCATCCTCTGGTTTGCAGGCCCGCGCTCAATCCACTGAGCTACACCAGCCAGGGCTACCAACTGATTCTTACTAGAAGGTCTTAGGTCATTGAACATGGTAAAGCAGGACTTCCCAGTGACTGACAGACAGGGAAGTGTTGGGATGGCCTCCCAGTTGCAGTTCCCCTAACAGCAACCGCGCATACCACTCTGGTATGGTATTGAATGTTTTAAGTCTTCATATAAATGGCTATCGTAATTATAGTTTATGAACTCCAAGTATTGTTTGAAAAGAAGAGGTCACACATTCTGGACTACCAGGTACAGTCGTCCCAGTTACGCACTGCACAATTCTAGGGGTTACTGTTCATTTTCATAATGGTAGTGTCTCCCTAGTTATGTGGGTCAAAATCTGTATAACTACACCCTGCATGGAGTGGGGGAGTGCCATGAAACCCATACATTTCTAGAACCTGAAGACAAAAGTCTCAGTCTTATTTTGCACTAATTTTTATGAAGACAATTTAAACTATTTAAAAATTTTTTTAATTTTTCTTTCAAATTGATAGTTCAATTGGAGAAAAGAGAAATTGAAAAATAAATCTCATACAATGTACTGGCTTTGAGAACCTGAATTACCTAGTTGAAACTGCATTGGTTAGAGAAAGGTATCTAGATGTCTACCAGGTGTAAGGATGTAAGAGTTTCAGATGTAAGAAGGATCTGTGGTGGTGTCTGGTATGTAGTCAGGAATCCATTCTTTCACTCGAGTGTTAATTGTCTCAGTTAACTGACTTTGTGCTCTTGACTTTCCCCCCCAATACTTCCCAGCTCCTCATCCTGTGCCTGGAGCACATGCAGATTTCCTTCAGCCTTGACTCAAACCCTTAGGCCGCTCTTCCTTCCTACTCTCAGCTCTATGGGAAAGGTCAAGGGATTAAGAAGCATAATCTCAGCTGTCTTGTCTGTTCTAGTTTCATAGGCAGGACCCTAAATAAATCATTATGGAACTAGTTTTGAATCCTAAAAGAAAGAAAGATACATCCCAAAGAAGGAATGTTAGTAACATTATAAAAATATTTGCACCAATCCCACAGGTGCAGCCATCAGGAGCATAAGCCTATGAAATTTTAGAAGGTTAATTCTTCACACCTATTTGCAAGATTACATTGTAATATTATAGCAGCTTTTCCCATCTGCTCTTAGCATCATAGTGTGAAATCTTACAAGACTATAAGGCACTGTCCTGAGATATATTTAAAGCTATATTAGAGATTCCCAGTCAGGGCACATGCCTGGGTTGCAGGCCAGTTCCCAGCAGGGGACTCACGAGAGGCAACCATACATTGATATTTCTCTCCTTCTCTCCTTCCCTTCCTCTCCAAAGATAAATAAATAAAATCTTTAAAAAAATAAAGCTATATTAGAGCTCAAAGAGGCCATAGTAACTGATTTTACATTAGAAAGAAGTCACAAATGTAAATTGTCTGAAGATAATTCTGGGCAGACTTCCTGATTTTGTGCATGCACTTTTATAAATATACAGCCTCTGACTATTAATGAAAAGGTATTTTACATGAAAATACCATTATGCCTTCATGTTAGTTTAAAATGGTGATTCCACCTGGTGTGAACAAATATTTCAAAATAAATTTTTAAATGCCTTTAATTTAACACGATAGAGTTCATTAATTGAGCTACTGAAGATTTAATTCTATGTTATTGTTTTCAATATCTACATTAGCAAATTTATAGCATTTTCAAACTAGGAAAGAAGTCTGTTGTCAACATTTAGGACACAATTACTATACAGAGAACTATATAAGGCTGGGACATACACAAGACTGGGGTTGGGGACAATGCAAAAAAAGATTGAGAATGACAAAAAAAGGGAAGACAGCATCCCTGAGAAAAATATGTGAAATCTAACCCTAGACCCAAACTACAAAGTCATGAAGCAAACACATTTGTAGTCCAACTGTAACTACCAGTTTTCTTAATGTGCTACAGAAGGTAAATGTGTATCTGAAGGGCGAACAGCAACAACAGGGAACAGCAGGCAATGTTTACATGTGGAGGCTTAATCTTAACCCACAGTGTACAGCTAAGGACATAAAAGCTCAGAAAGCCAATATGCAAATAGTTGAGTTAGAATTTTAACTAAGTCAGCCTGACTTCCCTGCCTATGCTCTAACCTCTAGGCAATATTACCTACTCAAGAGACATGTGCATTTTAAGCAGATAGTTTAAGCAGGCATGTGAGAAGCCTAAAGGAGACAGAGAAATGGGCATAGCTTGTAGGGGTTGGCCTATGTGACATAGAAACTGATTGTATGCATCACTGAGGGGAGGTAGTTGCAGCAGCAGAGTGGCTGGGATTGTCACACTGTCAATCAGAGCACACCACAAGAGTAACAGCAACAGCTGGCCTGTCCCACCCACACAAAGCACAAGTGCCATCTACGCCCACTGTTTATCTATCACCTTTCTGGCCAGCATGATATTTGCAACCTTGGTTTTACACTTGGAATCACTCGGAAAACTTTTTAAAACTATAAAAGCCTAAGCAAAATACCCAAGAATTCTCAGGAAATCCATCTGGGGTGGGTTTTATTGTTGTGTTTTGAAAACTGCTCAGGTGATTCTAATACACATCCAGATTGAGGCACACTGACCTTAGTGTAATGTTTTTCAAACTGTCTCAAAACACTGGTATTCACAAGAGAAAATGGGGTAGTTTTCAAACAAAATAATGTATTTTTCCAATTTTCAAAAAGAAACAATGGGTTTGTGAGCAAAACATTGCTACATCAACATCATAGTTTTTCTTAATCTTTGCTTGTTGCTATGGCTTGTTTATTAAAAATCTAGCATGAGGTACTACACGAGTCCCAGATATATATATTTAACAATATTAAGTGTGTTTCAGTATTACTACTCTGCATCACGACAAAGTCCCCAGTGTCCAGGTTCTCAGCCACCCAAACAAATTTGAAAGCCATCATTGCAGTTTACCTAGGCAGCACCTCGTAGGGCGCACCTTTCAGGGCTGGGACTAGGCTGGGAAATGGTGGGAGAGATTGTCTGTATGTGAGTCACCAACAAGAAGGACATGAAACTAGACCAGCACACTTTATCACTTTCAAGACATCACTACCAATATATCAAAAATTCAGGGTGACTTTTGGTTGTTCACCTCTCAAAATAGATTTTTTATAATGAGGTGAATAAAAAAGAGAATAGAATTATGTAACTTTATGGCTTGATGGCTAAAATACTTGAAGATTTATACAAAGAATCGTGCTTAAAAGGGGATATTTTGCTTTTGCTCTTACTATCTTGAGTCTAATAGTAGGAAATTCAGTTTCCTGAAATGTCAAAGCAATAATTAATCTACAGATTCTGATGGTCTGTCAGCTGATTAGAAATTTTATTCTTAATGCTAAAAATAATATAGATGGGGAAAGGGCTCAAAAGCAATAATAGTCACAAAGGACAAGGAAAGAAATACAGAGCAAGCAGAGTTACTCATTAATTTCTTGCTAAAGAAGTTTTTTTTTTTTTGTCTTGAGAGCATCAGCCTGCTTTTGTGATTCTATGTGCTGCATATCACTGATTTCAGAAATAAAGTGTTGTCCCAATGGCTGACTGACAAGGGATTGACAATCTCCATTTCCTCTGAAACTCAATAAATGTCATATGCAATGCTTTGACCATGTTTTACTTCTCTTTCAAAAAAGATATTTAATTTTTTTCTTAGTATCTAGTGTTTTATATTTAATAAGAAAGAGCCCATCAGTGAAGGATATTTTGGCAAGTACAGAATTTTTTTCTAGCTTCTGCTTTCTAGAGATTTCTGCAATCTTATAAACCATATGATTCCTATAGTATCTTTTAAGGATACTTTAGATGACATTTCCCATCACTTCTCTATTGTTCAGTGTACTATTTACCACTTTAAAAGTTCCTGCTTCGCCTTAAACTGAAATTAAAACTGAAATTTTAATATAGCACCACGAGGGGACTAGGCTGCCTCCCTTGTATCTCACATCGCATGGTAAGTGCCCTCCCCAAAATGTGGAAGATCTCTAGTCAGATCTTCCTCTTAAAAGAAAGAGGTTTCCTACGTGTGAAAATGTTAAATTTGGCAAATTAAAACAAAATTACTCATTAAGTAAGCGTCATTTGAAAAGGTATCCTTGAAAAAGCAACATGTAAAGAAGGTAAATTCGTCTCTCGTTGGTACAAAAGATTCCTTTGAATCGCAGTCTGCAGACTTTTCTCAGCTGTAGGAAAGCGCTGTCCCAGGAGAGCCATCCTAACTCTCAGTGCGGTTTAACATCCAGGTGGCCTCAAACTGCTTCTCATCTTTAGCCACATTTCTCTCTAATTAGCCATTAGAAGTCTAAGCACCTCACTTAAAGTCAGTTACTTGCTCTTTTCTTCACTTCTTTTCTAGCTATTGAAGAAGAAATGGCTATGAGGAAAATGATTAAAGAGAACCCAACCAATCAGCTCTCTTGATACCGCCCTTGTTTCCCAAAAGGAAGACACACAGTACTGTGCGAGCAGATGCACCGTTGTCTATTCGACTGTTTTTTAACCTTGAACTATCCTTTCAGTACAGCCCATGTACTTCTATGACATCCTTTCCCATTCACAGTAGCTGCACCTCAGCGCCCTTCAACACCATTTCCAGGGCTATTTGTGTAAAGGCCCTGGATTTCTAAAACCGAAATGCATGTCGAATAGCATCATGAGAGGCATTTTATCAAAGCCCCAAATTGGTTTCACTGCTGTTTCTGTTGTATTTACAGGCAGGAAAAAAGGTAGAACACCAAGATATCCAGAACCATAGGCTAAAGTTAAACTCAACCCAGTGAAAAAGTAATCTAAAATACACCTGATTATAAGGTCAATTGTCACGAGAATTAATAATAATGATGTTATGCAAATATTTCTTGAGCACATAGGATGTATGAGCAGCACAGGGACCATCTGTTCTGACTAACCTTCTCTTTTAACACTTGTGGGTCTAAAGTGGTATTTATCGCATCATATTGTATTTGCAAGGTCACTAATAGTTGTGGGCTACCATATTTTTGGACCATAAGACACACATAGGTTTTAGAAGAAGAAAATAGGAAATAAATTTTGAAGCAAAAAAATGTGGTATAACATTTAATAACATAAATAACCTAATATTTCACCAATGTAAATGTAAACAGAACTCAACAGCAGCATTCACAAACATTATTCCTCCCAAATTTTGGAGGTGTGCATCATATAGTCCAAAAAATATGGTACTTGAAGTTAGGAACCTCAGCATAACAAAAGTTGTTTTATCTGCAATCCTGGAACACTGTTAAAATGCTATTTCCCTCACAAATCATTCACTTCTCTAAATGTATATGAATTAATTCATATATTTTATTTTAAATTTATATATTTTATGTCTCTTTTCCTAGCTGTTATTTATCTCATCCTATTGTTTTCAGTAGCATATCAAGATGAAGGGGTATGTTAATTTGGGTGTGTCTATATATTTAACCATTCTTTTGGCTTGTAGGGGGCCAAAACTTCAGTTAAGAAACCTCAACATCGATACAAATGACTGAATTTTATACTATTAGATTTTAGCACTAATTTACTTACATATGAATCTTTCTTCGTTATAAATTATCAGCTCGAGGTCAAGATCTTCACAGTCTGGAAACCATTTGGACCTCATAGGTCAACTTTAAAATCACCATGTTTTAAACCATCATTGGTAATGATGGCAGTAAGGACAGTGACTGGCAATAATATTGAAGAACTGACCTCTTATTTTAAAAAATCAGGAAACATTGTGAAAATTTCCCTTTATTGTTACTATAACTGCATTCATCACTTAGGGTTTTTAGACCACTCATATGACATCATCACTGCTCTAACCCGCGCTGCATTGAGTGAACTAGTGCCCTAGACCATCCAGGCTTAGTTATTCAGGTTAATTTCTTCCACGTGAAACCATTTGTCAAAATACTAAGTAAAAAAAATCTACTATATGGAGATGGGAAAGGGGAGGGAGGTGCGTGGATTTCCTCTTCTTTCAAAGCACCTGAAACGCCTACAGCAAGGACTCTCAAAGTTTACGCCTATGGAATGAGCAGATTCCACGGACCCACCTCCACCAATTATAATTTTGCTAACACTTCCATAAACATTGACAAAAACAAGGTGCAGAATGAGATTTGAGCAGGAAGAAGCCTATATAATCACACACTAAAACAGCAGCCTCAGAAAAAGGTGAAAGGATATCTCAACCCCATATTCAATGTGTAACTATCGTGCTATGCATTCTGTAGAAGATAAACTCATGACTAACAGAAGGCAAGAAACGCGAGTATGGCTTGAAGAAAACAGCAGCCACAATTTGGAAGATTATGCAACATCTATTCAGTCATTGTTGCTGTCAGTTAATCATCTCAAAGGGGTTTTCTCTTCGAGCAGTTCCCAGAAAACAGTTTGCCTGTGATACTTTAGCCCTTCTGCAGTAATGTGGATTTCCACATTTGCCAAATTGTCAATCTAGAACTGCCAAGGTCTCCCAATGTTTACAAAGAAAGGTTTTGCTAGTGAATTTTAGCACATATCTACTGTGTTCAAAATGACTGAAATGAAATTGTGCTACGAAGAATAAAGGAACAAAAAAATAATTTGGCGATTTCACCCAAAATTTCCAACTAAATCTGTCATAGTCTAGGGTTCTACACAATTCACATCCTTTTAACTGTGCAAGTCAGGGAGGTTTCTTTCAGTCACTTGGAGACTTATTTAAAGTGGAAAATATCCTCGGCATATGATTTATGGTCCTATATTGACACCAAACTACTTTGTTACTTTAAGCAACTGGATTCAGATTGAAAGAATCACTTAAAACAGTTCCTATTCTATTAACTTCCCGAATCATCGTCATATTCAAATATTTGTTCATTGGATAGCTATGTATCTGAAAATTTTGCTTTCACCGAGATACTTAGGAACCTCAAGGTAAAGAAATAGCACATGCAGACGGACAGCTGTGTCTGTAAGGAGTCAAAACAGTTGCGATTGTGCCCTGGTTACAAAGACCCCAGTTTTCCACGCTTAATTCCAGACCATTGTCAACAACTCCTTCTCCTCGTGTGATTTGCTTTAAAAAATGAAGACAACCACTCCCACTAGGCTCAAATAGTTACAGTTTTAGCCAAAGATGCTCATGCTATTTATGTTTCTGTGATTTTAATTTCATATAGAAATCTTAATTGGACAGAAAGCCTCAATGTTAGTGACCAGAGACTAAACATTTAAAACGAGTTCGTATTATTTCCTTTGCATTAGAGATTATAGAATCTCTGGTAGGAAAAATTTCATAGCAAAATGCTTCATTGATTTACCTGAAAGTGGAGCTTAGTTCAGGTTGTGATGCAGAGCCCTCCTATAAATCATCTGAGGTTTATCAGTGTACATATTTTAAACATATCGGTTAGTAACTTTCTTAAATTTTCATCTTATTCACATGTGTAAAATTTCTCCAGTGATCTAATCCAGGATGAAGACTACATCTCACCATCCATACTCAACAAAAGGAATTTTCTACATTCTGGGTGACTGATATCACATGAAATCAATTTCCTAAACAGTTTCACTCTTCAAACACCTAAACCTACACAGATTATAATGCATCTTCTTTTTTTCATCTAGAGTGTAAGCAAATGTTCAAGGACATTTTTACTTTTCTAAGGCTTCTTAACTTCAAAATGAAAAAGCAAATTATTGCAAAATCAAAAAGAATTAAAACCCCAGGTTTTTAGTTATTTCCAGAATTTAAATACCCTGAAGATAAATCTTGCGACTCTCCAGCAACAAACAAAAATGGCATTAGTTATGGAGTAGCATATTAATATGCCAAGAGGTCTCCTTAATTATCAGTTATAAGAAAATGAAACTTGTCAATTTGTGAGCCTAATTTGTGTGTGAGAACTTTACTGACCCAAATCCAAATTAACTTAGTTTTAAAAATATCCTCTCCCCAAATTTGCTTTTCCTTTGCATACTGTAAAAGCCATTTTAAATATTATCTACTTACACCTTATATGATCTGTATCATATGAGAACTCTAACAACTATCAGAAATTACCACATAATTAAACTCCCTGATTTGATATGTTTGAATATCTCAAGAACATGTGATATTTATACAAAAAACAGTCAAATGTATTTATTTCAATAGTTTTTATAGATCAGTTTGCTCTATCACATATATTTCACATTTAATATTTTATAAACAAAGCTTTTATACTATCTTTGACCTCATAAAGTATACACATACACACAAAATAAATACAGAAATTTTTATACACTGAGAGAAAATATTGGGTATATCACATAAAAATACTCGAGTCATAATTATCCATGTTATGACTTCATATACTTTGTTCTGATTCTTTTTTAATATAATGGGTGAGATCATCAATGACAGTAGGGCTACACAGAAAAGCCTTTAATACTAGAAATTATTTCAAATTACTGGGAAAGGCACAATGATGTAGAGAATGCCTTCAGTTCATCTTCTAATGATTTAAAACATGCTGATGCCTCAAAGAAATATTCAGAACAATATTGTGCTTGGAGGGGGTTTTATTTTATTTTTCATTTTGTACTTCATCCATCTGGAACAAATCTCCCTGGGTGTGTTATGTCTTGAAAACACAATTAAAAACATTAATCGGATCTGGCCCACCAGATCACATAACCCTGGTGCCCAGCACACTCTGACAGTCTCTAACCAAAGCAAGGGGGGTAGTTGTTGAGATCAAAGGAGTTGTTTCAGGTGTGGCCTGTGGTGTCACTGCTCCGGGAAGGCAGAATATCTGGGTGACTAAGCAATCCTTGTCTCCTTACCACCATACCTAACCAACCTATGTGTGATGAACTAAAATGTGACCCTCACTGAGACTTCAAAAGGAAAACACAACTATTGATTTCTTCTTATTGAAATTCAATTAGTACAAACTTACTTTAGGTCTTTTAGTTAAGAGTAGCCTTAATTTTGCTGATTATTAAAATATTGCACGCAGGTTATTTTTAAGCAAAATAAAAGTCACTCAAAATCTAATCATTTCAGCACCCCAAGGATGGTCAGTTTATCCTCCTCCTTGTATTTTTTGAATGCATGTGTTATCTAACAGAATTGCATTTGATCTCAGGTTTTTAAAAAATCAGCCAGGTATTCACCAACACACAAGGAGGCGTAAAGAATTCCCCTTGACCGCACTCTTGGGCTAGTTGGCACTTGGTCACATCCCTCCTCAGGGCTGCTGCTGAGAGGTAGACCGATTTGCACAGCTCCCATCCCGATTCCCGGGGCCTAACAGTGTTTGCACCATGGCTCTCCTGGCGTTGGTGAGCATTTCTCTTGCCTCCACAGTCTGCGTGTCTGACTCTCTGAAGACAAAGCCACCTCCAGGATATGCAGGAACTTTGCCTGCGTGCAAGGACCCAAAATACCGAAAAAGCGCTGTTGCTTTTTCAGACAGCCTGCATCTCACGGGTCATTTGGGAACAGCACTCCCTGCACAGCCCTGCTCGGGTGGCCTGACTGAAGAGATGGGGCACGGGAAAACCCTCCGCACCAGGTGCACTTCTCCCAGCCTCTCTCAGCCTGCCTGCAGAGCTGTCCTGAGTGTGCAAGACATCAGTGCCCTTGTTACTCCTCAGTCCTCATGCTCTGCAGTTGTTCACGCGGTCTGCCACATCTGGCAGTTTAAGAAAAGGAAATACTCATACCTGGGAGAAGCATAGGCAGAGTAGTTGGACTTCCTCAGAAGCAGCACCCACTAAAAGGTTGGAGACCCAGTTCCCTGTTTGGTATAGGTGGTGAGGTTGTGAATTAGGAGTCGAACACAAGTAAAGGTGTAGTGTGGGGTTCTTCCTATATTTCAGCCACATTGAAACTTTGAGTCACTGATATTTTTCAGTGCAGTGAAATTTCCCCCACAGGCTAAAAATAGGTCAACTGTCAATACTGTCTTTGGAAGTAGTATGAATCTTTTAAAACGTCTTCCAAAATCTTTTGGTGTAAAGTGGGGAACTCTTGAGTCAGAGACTGCTAGCCAGATGCTATTTTAAGCTAGTAGCTGATAATTAGCTTTTAAAAGTCCGTCACCACCTACTGATTGTATAACACACCTAAAACCATAAATCTCAGCTGACACTTCTATTGTTATGTTAGAGACAGTAATATAGAAAGTACCGTGACAATTTTAATAACGCCAAATATCCTACTTGCTTGCGAGTGTTTACAAGTGTAATGGTACTCTCCTGTAAGAAAAATGTTCTAAGTGATTTGTAACGGAGACTCCCTACAAAGTGCTCCCTTGATGTACTAATGGCCTATTAAGTCTTTTTGAATGAATTTTTGTGGGACTCACTGAGTCAATATTAGCTATGTTGGTGTTTAAAATATTTATCGTCAAAATTAAAATGACGCTGTAGAAATCACTTGAACAGCCTCCTTTATCCATTTTCATAATGAAGTATTTCATTTTGGAGAAATGAAAATATATATATTTTGGGAACAGGGAAGTGCTCACGTTTTCAATATCTAAAATGCACCATTCCAAGCAAATCTTGTTGTATGCACTTAATATAAAATAAAATTTTAAATGTCAACAAAGGGATATTTTAAATAGTTATGTTTTATCCATTTAAAAGAATATTATGTAGCCACTTAAAAATAGTTAAGAGTGCTTGAAAACAATTAATTCTTAATGCTGAAAAGGCAGAATATATTTTGTATAGAGTATAATGTCACTTTGTAAAAATTATGCATATTTTGCACTAATAAATACACCATGATATTTAATAGTTATCTCTGCCTTTCAAGGCTGAGTGTTTTTCCTGTTTATGCACTTTTCTATATCTTCTAATTTATCTACAGTGGACATGCACGATTTTTCATTTTTCCCCAAAAGTAACAGGAATTCACTGTGAGTTAAAAAGCATCTATCTGGATAAAGTTTTCAACTCCCATGCACCTAGTGAAACTCTCTAGTCAACTCTCTAGTAAAATTAATTTACAAGTAATAGAGGCTTCATTTCAAAAATTGAATGGCTTTATTTTAAAAATGTAAAGATAAACATTGGGTACCAAAATTTTAAAAATGCTGGCATTTTCCATAGAAGGCAAAAGACAGACAATCACGGCTTGATTCCAATAGTTACGCCACATTCCAATCACCAAAGTAAGTATTTTGTAAATTAACCCTCCAATTTGGGGGGAAACAAATAAAAGTGGTTTTTTTGTTGAATGACAATAAACTCTTTAAATTTTCCTTCCCCGAAATTTACACACATCATTTCAAAACCAGTTTCTCTTGCAATTAGATGCGTACGTGTATTCACTCGCTTTCCACTGGGGAACCAACCGATGCCGGAGCTTAGTATTTTAACAAGACCACCTCAAGAGTATATCCCAAACAGGACCCAGTCTGTACTTCTCTGGCAGGTGTCCCGTATGAATCCGAAATGAAAACCTACCTTTGGCAGCTCCTGCCCTCAAACTTACCTTTAATGGAGCTGCATCCCAAGGCTAAGAAAATGAAAATCAGGTCAATGGAAGAAAAACGCATCAAGGAGGTTAGGGTTCATTGGAGGAAGAGATCAATACCCACGGTCAGCTCGGATTTAGAATTATGATGATGACAGTCATGGTGTTTGATGTTTAACCTTTATACATTATTTAAGTCAAGATCCTCTTCCACACTCACTCTTTCTTCCCCCTTCTCATCAACCCTTAAGCTGTCAAAATAAGGCTCAAGCTAAACCAAAATAACTATCTACTAAACGGTTCTCAATTAAATGTGTATATTAAAACAATGCGAGGTGAAAATTAAATTTTTTAGATGCAGATATATTATTTTAGCCAGAAAAAAAAAACCTTAGCTAAAAGCAAAATATTGAATTTGGAGAGCAAATAGAAAAAAAAAAGACTCAGAATAACCAAAAGAGATTTTATCACATACATAAACATTATCAACAAGAACAACTAAAGTGTATTATAAGACACTTTGCCATGCTTGTTCTATCCATATAGCATACTTGTAAATTTTCTGCTGATAGAGGAGGGACATGATCAAGAAGTCATTTAAAGCATGCCAATTTAAAGAAAAATAAATTCCAAGTACAAACCATTAAACAACCAACTCTAGTCAAAATAGAAACTGAAACTTTAATAAGATGTTTATGTTCAGAAAATTTAAATATGCAAATACTATCCCATACTTCTTCTACTTCAGTCTATAATTAGAAAGTAATTTTATATTCTTTTACAAATAGAAGTTTTAAGAAAATTGGCAAATGCTAAGGCACCAATAGAAAATTAAAAACATACAATCACTGGAGTCTAAGCTCCTTAAAATATTGCAATGTAAACTGAAAATAATATGCCAGTTATTGTATCCACATAATGCCTTCCTATTGTAAGACAGAACTTCAAACTTGGGATCTAAAGTATTTAAATTACTGATTGCTTTAGACTATATCTTTGTTTCTAAGAAATGGACAATATTAAATAGACAATCGATCATATTACCTTATCATTCTATAAATAAATACTTTTCAACTATGCTCTTGACTCCTAACCACCCGAGAAATACAACCTCTGAGCTCACTACATTCTCCAGAGATCAGCAAGCAATGAGGGCATTTAATAAGCTTTATAAAGAACTTTTCACAATTCACATAAGTTTTATAGACCTAATCCTCTTCTGCAACTTCCTTCTAAAGTTTTCTAACTAATCTCCACCAAGGATCAAGCCAGGAAGAACACTTTGGTGTGCTGAATTTAAAAGGCTCCTTTGATCTCCTACACCACTTAGCAGCTGCATTTCTGTACACTTAAAAGAAACATGAAACTCACCAGATTTGTTTGTTTGTTTTTCATTTGGGCAACCTTCAAACAGAAGAACTATAATGACTCCAGCTGTCTCCTCATTTCACTCTGCCAAAGCCGGACTGAGCGACAGGTGCAGGGAGAGCCGCAGCCAGCCTCACGGTTGAGGAGGACTGAGGGGGAGGGAACCACCTCCCAGGGCAGGCGGAGAGCTCAGAGAGCCGTAGTAGTACAGCCCGACACAGGTTATGGCAGCGATTGGCTATGGCAGCTCTGTCTTCTAGCTTTGCTTCCAGTCCTGTGGTGAGTTTACAAATGAGGCTAACTCCTGAGCTCCAAAGGCTGGCTCCTAGAGTAAGTAAGCTTCAGTACGCCTGTGTGAACTGTGGAGCTAAATCAGTGCAAAGAGGGAAAATTAAATTAATAAAGAATCCTGTCATCCTCGTCACACCAACTGCCACCTAGAGCAAAAGAAGTCATTTCTTCATTTCCTCAGGATTTCATTGGTTTTACTCACTGGATGATAATTACTCTGGCACTCACCTAACACTGTGTAGTGCATTGATTATTAATACCTGCATGAAATGTTTCCTAACCCAGGTCCTATTTATAGCAGAAGTTTCTTTTGTTTACCAGAGCCTTGTGGGATTGGGAGGGAATATACCATATACCTTGCACAGCATGGGGGTTTGCTTCTCCAAGGCTTCTTATTTACACTAAACATAAATATGAACTATGATATTTCCTAATGCTGACAAAGTACCAGAACATGCTTGGTGGTTCCATCTTGTTTACTTTTCTCATTTGTGCCGAAGTACACACCATTAAGATGAGCCTGCTGAATCACCAGCATCCGGATGGTGATAAGAAGGTGTTGCCTTCTGATGTAAGAGCCTCACCTGGGGAACGTGCACAGTCCTCTCCAGGGAGGCTAAGAGTTTGCTCTGTTTTCCTACATTGTGCAAAGCTCCAGAAATGGAGACAGGGATCACACCTAACTCCTCCTTCACATTCCTGAAAATGTTCCAGAAAGTAAAATTTCCATTTCTTCTTTTTTGATCTTAGTTATGTCTTGGGGCTAAATACTACAATGAAACTTACGAAAGGTAAAAATGATCATCACAAATTTGTGTCCATTCTTTGTTATTGAGGTAGCATTGGTTAATTGTATAGAAGTTTCAAGAATGCAATGTTCCAGTTCACCACCAGCCCACTGTACTGCATGCTCACAGACAAAAGACAGGTTTCCGCCCCTTCCCTTGGGGTCTGAGCCTTCGTACCCAACTTGCCCTCCCTGAGCCCCACTTCTCTCTGAAGATCAACATTCTATTGTCTGTATCTAGGAGCTTGTTTTTGTTTTGTTTGGTCCATTTTTTTTTAGTGGAATCATACAATGTGTGTCCTTTTCTGCCTAATTTAACTTAGCATGGTACCCTCAAGATTCACCCACCTTGTCACTTATGACACTATTTTATCTTTTTATGCCTGAGTAGTATTCTGGTATGTATGTATATACAACACAATTTTATCTATTCATTAACTAATGGATGCTTAGGTCATTCCTCTGTCTTGGCCATTATAAATAATTCTTCAATAAACATGGAGGTACATATAGCTTTTTAAATTAGAATTTTCATATTCTTTAAATAAATACCCAGAAGAGGAATTGCTAGATTAAGTGATAATTCTATTTTTAATTTTTTAAGAACCCCCATACTGTTTTTTAAATGCTTATTTTTTAAATTTAATTATTGTTCAAGTACAGTTTTCCATCCCCCACTCCCATCACATCCCACCACCCCATGCTCCCCACCTCCCTCCCATTTCCACCCCCCTTAGTTGTTCTCCATGTGTCCTTTATACTAGTTTATGTGAATCCTTCCCCTTTTCCCCTGAAATTCTCTCCCCTCTCCCCGCTGGTCCCTGTCAGCCATTTCTGAATTTCAGTGTGTTTGGTCATATTTTGCTTGCTTGTTTGTTTTGTTGTTTAGGAAGAACCTCCATACTGTTTTTTACAGTGGCTGCATCGGTTTATAATCCCACCAACACTGTATGAGGGTCCCATTTTCTCCACCCTTTCCAAAATTTGTTATTACTTGTTGTTTTGATAATAACCATTCTAACAGGTGTGAGGGGATATCTCATTGTGGTTTTTGATTTGTATTTCCTTAATAATTAGTGATGTTGAACATCTTTTCCTATGCCTGTCGGACATCTCTGTCTTTCACAGACCAATGAAACAGAATTGAGAGTCCAGAAATAAACCCCTACATATCCGGGAAACTAATTTATGAAAGAGCCAAGACTATACAATAGAGAAAGGAAAGTCTCTTCAATGACTGGTTCTGGGAAAACTGGACAGCCATGTGCAAAAGAATGAAATTGGCCCACTATCTTACACCATACACAAAAATCAACTCAACATCAGTTAAAAAATTAAATGTGTGACCTAAGCATAAAGTATATAGAAGAAAACATGATTCTTCTTAAGCAACTTTCTAAATTAGTTTTTATACTTCTTTCTGCCTTCTTAAATCAAAATCTGAGGGTGAGGGTGCTAATTCTATTTTAATTTTTTAAATATTTTATTTCTACTTGTTTTTTGTGTTTTTTGAGAGAGAGAGAAGGAAAGGGAAGAAGAAAGAGAGGGATAGAAACGTCAATGTGTGGCTGCCTCCCCTGCACCCCCTCCCAGGGACCTGACCCACAAACCTAGGCATGTACCCTGACTGGGAATCAAACCTATGACCTTTTGGTTCACAGGCCCATGCTCAATCCACTGAGCTACACCAGCCAGGGCTAAGGATGCTAATTTTAATACTACATGGCGGGGGTGGGGGGTGGGGGCGTTATGATCACAATAAATAAAATAAGTGGGCCAGATTAAAATATGTTATAATAACATGTAGTAAATTTGTTATGCCTAAAAGTTCTATAACATTTCATGTCAACATTAACCAGAAAGTATTAGTAGCAAGACCTTAAAGAAATCTTGAAGAGGCTTTCATTTCACATATCAAGTCACTGAAGTCCTCAAAGGGTTATGTGAATTGCTTGATGCTCCCTAGCAAGTTCACTGGGACATGAGAAATTATCCCAAGTCTCCCATGTTTCAGAACTGTGTTCTTTCCATGAAATTATGGTGTGTATATGGTAGGTATCATATTCATTTGCGATTGCTGCATAACAAATTACCACAAACTTAGTGGCCCAAAACTAAACACATTTCTTATCTTGAAATTTCCATGATTCAAGAATCCAGGCAGGTGTAACTGGATCCTTTGTTCAGGGCCTCACAAAGTGGCAGTCAAGGTATCCACCAGCCTGCTTTTCTTTCTGGAGCGAAGGGCCTTCTTCCAAGTTCAAGTGGCTTTTGTTGAAATTAAGCTCTTTGGGGCTGTAGGAAGAGGCCCTCGGGCACTTTTGCTGGTTGTTAGCTGAGAACCGCTCTCAGCGCCTAGAGCCTGCCAACAGTTCCTTGCCACGTGGTCCTCTAACAACATGGCAGATTATTGGTCATCAGGAGAATCTCTCTTCGGTAGGCAGTCTTATACAATGCAATGCAATCACAGGACTTTACTATCCCACCACCATTGCTATATCCTATTGGTTAGAAACCAGTCCCAAATTTTGTCTACATTCAAGGAGATGGCATTAGGCAAGCCAATGATTCACGGGGGGTTATCTTAAAAGCCTGCCTAACAGATGTATAATTCAAGAAATAAAAGCACACACATGTATATACGACAGTCCTGCCACTTTTTACCAGCTGATGCTAAAAGACTAGTTGCATCAACGACTTCCTTTCAATGATCTTAGTCTCTTCAGGATACTATTTTTAAAAAATACCACAAACTTGGTGATTTAAACAGCAAACATTTATTTCTCACAGTTTGGGAGGCTGGGAAGTCCAAGATCAGGTGCCAGCAGATTCAGTTCCTAGTGAAGGCACAATTCCTGGCTTAAAAACACCACCTTTTAGCTGTATCCTCTTGTAGTGGAGAGAGAACATTCATGTCTCTTTCTCTTACGACAAGGAAGAGAAAGAGAGGCTGTCTCACCATCAGGAGAGGCTCACTCTCATGACCTAATCTAATTACCTCCCAAAGGTTCCACCTCCAAATATCATCACACCGAGGGTTAGGGCTTTAAGATATAAATTTTGAGAGGACAGAAACATTCCGTTCAGAAAGGGGTTGGAAGTAGGTAGAGAAAGGTAAAGGGGGGAAATGGTAATGGAAGGAGACTTGACCTGGGCTGGTGAACACACAATAAAATATTCAGATGATGTACTATAGAATTGTACACCTGAAACGTACATAATTTTATTAACCGATGTCACTCCAATAAATTTTTTAAAATTTAATAATCTAAAATAATATTCAGCTCATATCAGCCTTTTATTTTGATTCTTTTTCTGTTTCTTTCACTATAGCAGCCTGCGGCTATGGGGCCTTTTCATTAGTGCTGTTCATCTTATTTCTTTAACACTCAGGCTGAGAAAATCTTGATCGTGTACTGTCTTAAGGACCAGGTTGAAAGGAAAGGAAGCTAATAGGGCCAAGTCTTCCTTTGATGCCATGCATTTGTGAAGAACCCAAATGATTTCACAAATGAACAAAATTTAGCCAAGAAGTGAGAAGAAAAAAGAGCATCAGAGACTGGAAAAAAACAAATGGTACCTTGACAACCAAAGGGGGAATTTTCAGTGTCATGAGTAGCTTTATAGCTATCCATAGGAAAACTGTTGGGGTTTTGGAAGGAGCTAGAAAAACACATGTTTAGAGGCACTTGTCATATAATAGGGGGGAAAAAACCCTGGAATTTGAGTTCTGGATTTAGGTCCTATTTAGCTCTATCCTTTGGCAAGTCATTAATGCCCTCTGATTCTTTCTTTTATAAGTATAAATATAGAGATAATATCTTTTCAGGCTACTGATGAGAAGTAGATAAGAAGATGAATGGGGCAATGGCATTTTAGCAATCACTTAGAATAAGGAGGATAAATTTCACTTTGAAATAAGATGAGAGTTTGGTTTAGGTAATATTGGCCACAGGCCAGGGTTGGTGCATTATTTGATTGAGTCAACAGATTTATAGAATCTAGAAGTTATACATGTGTAGGCAGTATTATTTACATTTATTTGGTGTGTTTTAAGCTAAAATTTTTATTCAAGCTTGGTATAAGAAGTAAAACAATACATAGTGAAAAAATAAAGATATAATCTTGCTCTTGCTCTGTTCCCACCTCTTAGTGTGCAATATTAAGTCTAGTGTGTATTTTTCATGCCTATCCCTTACATATATGTGTGTGCAGAAATATACACAATGCTAAGTGAAATAAGGCAGTCGAAGAAAGACAAATACCATATGATTTCATTCATATGTGGAATCCAATGAACAAACTGAACTAACAAGCAAAACAGAGACAGACTCAAATGGAGAGCAGATGACAGCTAGTAGGTAAGGGAGAGTAGGGAGTGGAAGGATTGAGCAAAAAGGAAAAAGGACTCATGGACATGGTCACCAGTGTGGTGATTGCTGGGGGAAGGGTGATATAAGGAGGTTAAATGGTAATGGGAAAATACAGTAAAGATTCAATTTAAAAAACAAAGTGTAAAATATTAATAAGTAATTTTTTTAAAATATATACACATGTGTAGAAACATATATACACTTATATGGATGATTATTTACTTGTTTTAGAAAGATAGAACATACTATACAAATTCATCTGTAAATAGAAACAAGAGAATATCATAGGCCATTTATACTTGGAACTTGTATATCCTTTCATTTCCCCTTATTTCTATGCATGTGTGTGTTTGAGTGTGTATGTGTGTGTGAATACTTCTATTTGGGGATTGTACATCTGATTTTTAATATAGGTGTCTTTTTCTTGCCTTTCATCCATCATCTTTCATTTGCCCCCACCCCAATAAATACCCCTCCAGGTAACCCACATTAAAATCTACTGTGTATCTCTCTAATCACACACACACAGAGTCATTTATATGGGAGGGTTATTGTTTGTAAGAATTAGATCATGTTATACACATTTCTGCAAATATTTGTGGTCAACAGTATTTTATGGAAATCCTTCCAAAATGACAAATTTAGCTCTAGTTGTTTCCTTTTAATAAACGCATAACCTTCCATTCTGTTTCTCAGAATTTATTTAACCATTATGAAAAATGTGGCAATAAGTATCCTTGTATTTAATTTTTTGTAGTTGACTTTTTATTTCAACAAATACATTTAAGTGGAATTGCTAGGTCAATGGATATATATTTTTTTAATCTTAATTTTAGTAGACATTGCTATGTCTCTCTCCAAAAGGATGTTGCAAGTCCTATAGCCAATGTATGAATGTACTACTTTATGTATGTGTCTTCCAAGACTGGTCTTTACATTTCCATGTTTGTGTGTTTAATTTTGTTGATCTAATTTCAGTAAATTTATATACCATGTTGACTTTTTACATTTATTAAGCATATACTTTTTAAATTTTTCTACTTAGCTTATTTGCCTTATTCAAGTTTTAAGTGTTCTGAATATTGTTATGTATACAAATCCTTTGTCCTTGCATTACCAATACTGTTTCCAAGTCTGTTACTTATTTTTGACTTTAATTAGAGTATCACATATGTAATTGTTTCTAATTTCTAATAAATATACCTATATTTTTCTTTTACAGATTTAAGTTTCCAAACTTGGGTATGAATTTCTTTCTCACCCCTATATATAGTCTAGGTTTTCTTATAAATTTATATTTGCTTGTTTGTATACATATTTTCATTTTCCTCTTTAATAATTACAGAGACTAGTTACAGATTTTTTAATTCATTCTGATTATGAGGACAAATTCCCAAAACCATTCAAATATTCATGTGCTAGACTGATTCCTTTTTCTCCTTTCTATGAGTCTGACAGGAATTTTACAATTAAGCCTGATATTTTATCCTCATTTTCAGCATCATCAAAATATTTATTCCTAAAACTCTCATTAAATTTCGATGAAGTGAGTAAAGTATAATTCAAAACCTTTTTGTTGTTCCATCATATTATGCCACAACAGTAGTAACTGCTTCCATTTACTCAATGCCCCGCAAGAGAAGTTGAGGTATCAGCACGTGCTCTGTATCTGCTGCAGCCGATCTTCGCTTGCACCCAAGAGCGGCCCCACAGACGGTAGAAACGTTCTGACACCAGTTCCCCTTCCTGGCCTTTGTTCTTAAAGTATGAAATTCTTAAGAGTATGTTACTTGCCCAGAGGAGGACAGTCATTGGGAAAAGAGTTTCACTGGGTGAGGAGGGGAAAGGCGGAGCGACCTTGGCAGGGCTGCATCTCAGTGAGGGCGGAGCCACTCCCCGCCCACAGCTGCCCGTGGAGGCTTCCCGGTTCCCAGAGTCCATCAACAAAGTCCGCAAGCCCGACCAGCCTAGCGGCAGCCTAGATTATATGGAATGACCACAAGAGCAGGAGCACACGTGGACCAGTGACCACTGAAGCAATTAAGGATCACTTTTCTTTACTGGACTCTCCACAAGAGAAGGAAATCCACGACTAGGGTTGGAGTTTGAATGGCCTGACAAAAGAAGGAAGCTCCAAAAAGATTAATGCTGGCTTTAAAAAAAAAACATGTGGCCCTTATTTATACTCTTCAATTTCTTGAAAAAGTCATGCTAATTATAATGTATATCCAGTGTTATGCTGAGTTCTTTATATAGATGATGCCTCACTCGATGCTGACAGCCTTATGAGAATGGTACTGTTGTTATCCCTTTTACCTTTATTTTACTTCTAAAGTTAAACCAGCTCATCCAACAATACACTGCTCACAAGTGGCAGAACCATGGTCAAAACCCATGTCTAACATTTGGGTTTTAACCATTATTCTGTACTGCTTCAAGATAACATACACGAAAACATTTGATAAACTATAAAGCTTTGTGTGAATACAACACCAATGCAATATATGTCAACACTATAAATATAGTAGAATAATGTCTTTACGTTAAATTTCCATCCCTGCCTACTCTCATCCACCTTGCTTTTTGAACTTGTTATCCTTCCCATCAGTAAAGCTGAGCCACGAACATGAAGCCAAGTTTGCTGTATAAAGGCAGGGCAGATACCTCCTAGGACAAAAGAGTCATTGCTTGGTTTTGAGTTTGAAATAAAAGGTTTTTATACCCACACAAAAAATAATCCTCCTAAAACCAAAATACTTTTGATTAGTCAGAACTAAACACTAAAGTATAAAAAGGTTATATTTTTGAATTGCAAAGCAGACTTTGCTTAGAGGACTGACCTTAGAGAGTTTATAAAATTAAGTCATAAAGCAGAGAAGAGTTGAGAAGATGTGAGACCAGGGTTAACATGCTACATGGGCCACTGAGACAGTTTCAACACCCTATTTCTCTGGCCCTTGGCTGCAGGGAGTGTATAATAATAGGACCCCCAAGGAGGCTTGGCAGAATTACAGAGAAAGTCAGCTGGGCCTGGCTTTCCAGGGAATATCCTGGAAAGAGTATAAGCTGCCTCGAGGGAGCCTGGCATTCAGCCTGGCAATGCAGGGACACGGTGTTGTTAGGTGATAAAAATAGCCCTCATGGGTGGACCCATGGGATCCAGGGGACACACACACGCTGAGGTGATGCTGAAGTTTCTTGGGCTTTCTAGAGGCCAAGATGGTCTATGAACAAGAAGAAACCAAGTCTGAGTTGAGAGAGATGTAAAACGTAAGGCCCTCAGGATCACAGGCATAGCAGGACCTGGACATCATCATGGGTGCTAGCTGATGCCCAGTAACCTGGCAGGTACCAAACAAGATGCCCATGGTCAGGCGGGATGAGCTGTACCTTAGTGGGAGCCAGGGTCCAAAGATGGCCACACAGCAGATTCCTCCGTTCTGAGAGCAAATAGCACTTAAAGCCTCGCAAGCTGGACTGCCTTCTCCATGAAAAGAAAAGCTTTTTTTTCCCCAAAGAGAATGAGTTGATGTGGAAGAAATTAAGTCCCAAACTGCAAGTTGCTAAGTGACCTTGAGAGGATGTGTAAGGATACACAGTCCACTATAAACAGAGTGTCATTTATGCATATTTGGGTCATAATGTGAATATTTAGATCTTATCAAACTAGATATCCTTTTAAAGAACCATTTCCTGTTGTAGTGTCCGGGCACAGTAACAGAAGACACTTTGTTACTGATGGAAGCACGTGCTTAGGCTTACTGGAATGAGAAGCTATTACCACTCTTTTTGAATCTGGTTCCAAAACAATCATACTTTATACATTTATTGAGCCCCTCTATGTGGCATCTACACGGCACTTACTCATGGTGCTTACAAACCAGCAAGGAAGGTAGACAGAGATGCCTTTTGGTCTAGGGTGGTAACTCTTAAAATGGGGAGGACACCAGCAGCTATGGAGGAACATTGAAGGGCCACCTAACCAGCCTTGGGAATGAAGGAAACCTTCCTGGAGCGTGTGAGCACACAGCTGGGCCGTTACAATAAAAATCAGCTTGTCAGTGGGAGGTGAGACAGGTGGGGTGAGGATGGCAGCTGCTCTGGCAGTGAGAACAGCAGGTGCAAACGCTGGAGCTGGGCAGGAATGTGCAATCTGTATGTAAGTAGCGGAGAGCTAATTGGGTTTGGCTAGGGTATATATTTTTTCTCCAGATTTTTCTTCGTTTCAAACAGCATCCTTCATGGATGAATCACTAAAATCTGAAAGTCCCACTCTCCAGAATTCATAAATGATATTTTGAGTTTCTTAGGAAAGACTTTTATTCTCTTGACATGATTCCAAGAGAATTTCTCATTGCCCAGACTTGAGTTCAGTGATTCTTAGGTCAAAATGGGACGTTCAGGGGCAAGAAGTTAGCTGCCAAGTCATTAAAGAATCAGCCTTCCCAGCTATGCTCTATAAATATGACTGAGAATAAAGTCTAATGTCCAAGGTTTCCAAACTTTCTTAGTGTGTTAGGAAATTTTTATGGCTCTTCTAGTTACAGATACACCTAAAAATTCTGCTCACTAAAGTAGTTAAGTCACAGCAACTGCAAGGATATCAAAAAAGGATGTAGCATAATCTAATGCTGACTGTCTGGACTACCTTAACCTAGTATTTCATGTGGTATCCAACAGATATCAGGTATTAGTTCATGTCCATAGGTTATACATTCAAGTTCTTTGACTTCTCTATTTCCTATACTGTCCTTAACCTCTCCCTGTCTATTTCGTACCTATGATTTATGCTTCTTATTCCCTGTAATTTTCCCCCCATTCTGCCCCCTCTATCTCCCCACTGATAACCCTCCATGTGATCTCCATTTCTGTGATTCTGTTCCTGTTCTACTTGTTTGCTTAGTTTGTTTTTGGTGAGGTTTTTTTTTTTTTTCTGAGCTTCATTTGTTGATATTTGTGAGTTTCTTGTCATTTTACTGTTTATAGTTTTCATCATCTTCCTTTTCTTAGACAAGTCCCTTTAACATTTCAAATAATAAGGGCTTGGTGATGATGGACTTCTTTAACTTGACTTTATTTGGGAAGCACTTTATCTTCCTTCCATTCTAAATGATAACTGTGCAAGATAGAGCTATCTTGGATGTAGGTCCTTGCCTTTCATGACTTCAAATACTTCTTTCCAGCCTCTTCTTGCATATAAAGTTTCTTTTGAGAAATCTGCTGATAGTCTTATGGGAACTCCTTTGTAGATTACTGTTTCCTTTTCTCTTGCTGCTTTTATCTTTAATGTTGGGTAATGTAATTATGATGTGCCTTGGAGTGTGCTTCCTTGGGTTCAAATTTTGGGGGACTCTCTGAGCTTCCTGGACGTCCTAGAAGTCTATTTCCTTTGCTAGATTGGAGAAGTTCTCCTGCATTATTTTTTCAAATAAGTTTTCAATTTCTTGTTCTTCCTCTTCTCCTTCTGGCACCTCTATGATTCAGAAGTTGAAACATTTAAAGTTGCCCTGGAGTTTCCTAAGCCTCTCCTCATTTGTTTTCAAATTCTTATTTCTTCATTCTGTTCAAGTTGACTGTTTCTTTCTTTCTTCTGCTCCAAACCATTGATTTGAGTCCTGGTTTCTTTCCCTTCATTGTTAGTTCCCTGTATATTTTTCTTTATTTCACTTTGTATAACCTTCATGTCTTCCTCTATTTTAGACCATACTCAACCACTTCTGTGAGCATCCTGATTACCAGTGTTTTGAACTCTGCGTCTGATAGATTGGCTATCTCTTCATTGCTTAATTCTATTTTTGGAGCTTTGATTCATTCTTTCATTTGGGCCATACTTTTTTTTTGGTCTGGGAAGCCTATTATGTTCTGACAGGCAGAGCCTCAGGTATTCATCAGGGTGGAGCAACCCACATCACTGCGTTGTATTGCTGTCTGTGGGGGAGGGGCCCGAGAGGGAACAATATTACTTGCTCAGCTCTTGGAAGGCTTTTGGTCACTCCCCCTGCTCCCCATAACCAAATTGGGCCCTTCTGGTACTGATCCCCAAAAGTGTGGGCTTGTATGTGTTCTAGGACCCTATGGGTCTCTCCAACAAACTCTCCTGTGAGGCTGGTAGTTTCCCCTACCACCACAACCCCCACAGGTTTCCACAGCCAGAGGTTTTGAGGCTGTATTTTCTTGCTCTGGGACCCTGGGTTGCATGGTCTGTCTCACTCCCCAGTTCTTTCTCCCAGTTTATCTACACACGAATATGGGACCTCAAGGTCCTCTGGCCACTGCCTCACCTGCTCTGATCCTCCAGTGACACCTTGCCACATGTCGTCTCTACTCTGGTTGCCCGTCTCCACCCTTCCTACCAGTATGAATGAATCTTTCTTCTTTAACTCCTTGGTTGTCAGACTTCCATGTAGTTTGATTTTCTGGCAGTTCTGGTTGTTTTTATTTTTAAATTTGTTGTTGTCCTTCTTTTGGTCATGTGAGGAGGCAAAGTATATCTACCTACACCTCCATCTTGCCCGTAAGTCTTGGTCAGAAAAGTCTCCAAATAACTATCAGTGAGAAACAGGCAACATTTACAAGGTCATCCCAGCATCCCAGGCCCTTGAAAATAAGAAGAAGCAGACATTTATTATTTATGTACTGTTGCAGCTGTGTATGGCCTTAAACAATAGCTGACATTCCACTCTGTCGATTCTGAATTGCAAAGAGCTTCATGAAAAAAATTACTTCTCAGTGCCAACTGTAATTCCCTCTACTTTCTAGAGTAGATGTTTCTATTTAGCAGGATTCACACTGATTTGAAATTAAAAATTGTTTTGTTTCTATTATTTATCTAAAAAGATATTGAGGGATGTTTATCTCCTTTTTTACAGTCCTCATGCCTGGGAGTTCACATGGGCACTCTGAAACTGCACATCAATGTATTTCTTTCTGAAATTTTTTGTAGGCTATTCATCTGCCCATAATCACTCTTGTTCATTTTTGCAGACCTCAAGCCTGTGCTTCAATTCCTGGGGAGTTTAATTACAAATCTGAATATTGTATTATATATACAGGGCCATGTGTAGAAAGTTTTTTCAATTTTTTTCTTTCTATCAATGAGTACTTAAACTTCTGCTGGCTTTCAAATAATTTTCTTTTCTTAAAAGCCTTGTTTTGGAACCTCCTTTCTCAGAAAAGGTGGCCTGAAAAATTATACTTTGCCCACAATGTTACAGCAGTATCCAATGTATTAAGACAGAATTTTTGCATTAAGCCCTAGCTTTTCTATGATTATCTATCTGCATTCTATTATTAGAAGCTGTCACACTGCATTCTTGAGTCTATAGGACTATAAATAGTGGTTGGTGGAAACTGTGTGAGGGAACTGGAGGATCCTGAAGAGAAGATGGTGGTTATGGTGGTGACTTTTTAAGGACAATTAACATATCCCAGGGGGCTGAGAATATCTTCAAGCATAGTGTATTTGTGGGAAAACATAAGAAGCAAAGAATGTTTACTAATTTCTGCTTAACATAAAAATCATGCCCTCTCACTGAGCCACAGTGAGTGCAAAGTGATGCTCTGATACTTTCACCTGCTGAGCCACCTGAGAATAAAATGAGCTGTGGTCAAATTAGACTCTGGTGAAAAGAGGAACATGATTCAAATCTCAGAAAATTCAGTGAGAAAATGTGGGAGCTTTTTCCATACCTCTATTTTTTTTTCATTCTTCAATGAGAATAGATCCCAGTGCTATTTGTGTGCCGTTAGCCCCCTGGGATTTGGAGACCGCCTCAACACTCTCGGAAACCCACAGCTAGCATCAGCGCCTCAGCAAGGGGAAGACTGCTTATTCATGAGATCTTTTTTACCTCTTTTGAGAGCATCAAAGTTATTGAAATGATTTAGGCTACATTCATTCTTAAGAGTTAAACATTGGCATACATTTATCCATTTGGTCATGTGTCCATCCTGGCTAGCACTCAGGAATACTGGGGACTCTTTAGTCACTCTGCATGGGCCCTCTCAAACAAGCAAGCAAAAATAAACTTTAGCAAAGAAATAGCTCCCACATATCTGAGCTATCACTCAAATGTAACATGTTTTCCAAGTACAGATCCCAAGTGTGTTGTCTCTGAAGGAGAATCATGTTTGGCATAAATAAATGAAGTTCAAAGACAATATATATTATCTATGTTCCTCCTAAAGCTTTCCACTAGTGGCAAAAATTATTATTGCTTTCATATTCTTTATGTGATACTCATGTATACTGTATATAATAAAGGAAACAAAATCTGTTGAATTTGCAGCATGATTCTGTTTAATGCATCAGGGTGAAGAGTTGTGAATTTTAAAGACACTAATTTTTTAAATAAAACCTAACTTTTTTCTAATACCCTGTTGGGAATCGCTCTGCCTGGTTTCAGGAGTTGTAACTGCCCCCCATGGCTAAGGCTGAGTCAGCGACCTCTGGAATGTGAGGCATTAAGGAGGCAAAGCTTGTCTCTGGCAGTAACACTGCTTCTGCTTCAAACTCTGCCCAACAGCACTTGGTTGGTTAGTCAAAGACGGGTATGACCCCTCAGAGGAGGGGCAACCTAAGCCAGCCACAATCACTTGGGAGGCCTTCAAGGAAGGACTCGGTGGCGGGGGGAGGCTGCAGCAAAGGTGGAGTGATGGACCCTTGGCCCCCAGCTATTGTGACATAGCCTGAGTCCCCACTTCCATCTGGGAGAAGCGCTTCCTGGCTCTAATCCACTTAAGTCTAAAACCTATGATGGGGGAGGTGGTGCAGCCCTTTGATGGCTGGAGCAGGATCCAGGGTGATCAGGCATAAGAAAGAGTTCCTAAAGTCCTGTGAAGCCTGCTTTGCTAAGAGTGCTTTCATTCATATGATAAGGGTCCGAGCAGGAAATGAGTATGTCTCCCAAAGTTTTAACAACCCCCTTACCTGACAGACACTGACTCAGACTAAGCCCTCAGGTTTCTTTGAAATGTTATCTACTGTTTGATCCTTACCACCTGACATTGATTGATGAGCTTTACCTGTATTTCTATGTGTTCCAAACCTAATAAAATCCACTGTAGAAGAGGTTCTTGGTCTTTCTCCTCTGAAAGACTGACCACCTCTCTTCCCCAAGCAGATCATGTCCTGGTAGTCTCACTTTCATCTGTGGTGGATGGGGGGACTTTGCAGGCAAAGTTGCCCCCACAATATTTGAAAAACAAGGAGAAGATTACCTGTATTTAAATGACTGTAGACTTCTAGCCAAGATAGAGGCATAGGCAGACATGATTTGCCTCCTCACACAACCATAAGAAAGATAACAACCAATCTAAAAACAAAAACAACCAGAACTGCCAGAAAATTAAACTGTATTGAAGTCTGACAACCATGGAATTAAAGAAGAAACATTCACCCAGATGGGTAAGAAGGGCAGAGACAGGCAGCTGGGGTGGAGAGGAGGCACAGCAAGGTAGCTGGCAAATTGGGCAGTCTCAAATCCCTGTGCAGATAAAAACAGGGAGGGACAACTGAGGAGTGAGTAATTCCAGCCCCAGGACAGACCGCACAACCCAGGGTTCTAGCACCAGGAAATAAAGCCTCATAACCTCTGGCTGTAAAACCTGAGAGGAGGGGGTTGTAGTGGTGGAAGAAACTGTTGGTCTATCAGGAGAGTCTGTCTGAAGGGACCACAGGTCCTAAAATGTACACAGGCCCACCCACTCATTGAATCAGCACCAAGGCAACAGCTGGAAGGGCACAAGTCATTTGTGGAAAGTGGGGGAAGTTACTGAAAGTGGGGTGAGAGCAGACCAAGTGGCATTGTTCTCTCTCTAAACCACCCCCCATAGACAGCACCACAATGCAGTGATGTGAGTTGCCCTGCCCTGGTGAATACCTAAGGCTCTGCCCCTTACAACATAACTGTAAGGTGCACCAATAAATTGAGGAGACAAAGAAATATGGCCCAAATGAAAGAATGGGTCAAAACTCCAGAAAAAAAACTAACTGACACAGACATAGCCAACCTATCAGATGCAGAGTTCAAAACACTGCTAATCAGGATGCTCAGAGAAATGATTGCATACAGACGCAAAATAAAGGAAAAAGTGAAGGCTATACAAAGTGAAATAAAGAAAAAGTATACAGGAACTAACAATAAAGGGAAGGAAGTTGGGACTGTAATCAACTTCCTTCAATGATTTGGAACAAAAAGAGGAAAGTAAACATTTGCCTGAAACAGAAAGAAGAAATAAGATCTCTAAAAAACTGAGAGGCTTAGGAACATCTGGGACAATCCAATGTCCAAATCAGAGAGGTGCCAGAAAGAAAACAGGAAGAGTAGGAAATTGAAAACTTATTTGAAAAACTAATGAAAGAAAACTTCCTCAACCTGGCAAATGAAATACACATGCAAGTCCAGGAAGATTAGAGAGTCCCAAGGAAGATGAACCCAAAGAGGACTACACCAAGGTACATCATAATTAAATTACTCAAGATTAAATATAAGAAGAGAATCTTTCAAGCAGCAAGAGAAAAGCAGAGAACTATCTACAAAGGAGTTCCCATAAGACTATCAGCTGATTTCCCAAAAGAAACTTTGCAGGCAGGAAGGGACTGGCAAAAAGTATTCAAAGTCATGAAAAGCAAAGATCCATATCCAAGTTTACTTCATCCAGCAAAGCTACCATTTAGAATGGGAAGAGAGACAAAGTACTTCTCAGACAAGGTAAAGCTAAAGGAGTTCATTAACACCAATCCCTTATTATATGAAATGCTGAAGGGACTTATCTAAAAAAAAGAAGATCAAAACTATGAATAGTAAAATGTCAACAAACTCACAATTATCAACACCTGAACCTAAGGAAAAGAAAAACAACTAAGCAAACAACTAGAACAGGAACAGAATCATAGAAATGGAAGGTTATCAGTGGGGAGGGAGAATGGGGGAAATGATACAGGAAATAAGAAGCATAATTGGTAGATAGAAAACAGACAGGAACAGTATGGAATTTCCTCAAAAAACTAAAAGTGGAACTGCCTTTTGATGAGCCAGTTTCACTGCTGGCATTATATCCTACGAATCCTGAAACACCAATTCAAAAGAACCTATGCACCCCAATGTTCATGGCAGCACTGTTTATAGGCAAAGTGCTGGAAACAGCCTAAGTGTCTATCAGGAAATGAATGGCTCAAGAAACCATGGTACATTTACACAATGGAATACTACTTAGCAGAAAGAAAGAAGGAGCTTCTAGCCTTTGTGACAGCTTGGATGGATCTGGACAGCATTGTGCTGAGTGAAATAAGCCGGGCACTGGAAGACAAATACTGTATGATCTCACCTACAAGTGGAATCTAATCAACAAAGCAAGCAAGCAAAATACAATCAGAGACATTGAAATTAAAAAACAAACTGACAGTGATCAGAGAGCGGGGAGGGAGATAATGGGGGAAAGAAGGGGAAGAGTCAAGTCAAGGAACATGTATAAAGGACCCACGGACAAAGACAACGGTGAGGGGGACTGAATGTGGGAAAGTGGTGTGGGCAGAGCAGGGGAGAGGAATAGGGGGAAAATGGGGACAATTGTAATTGAAAAACAATAAAAACATTTTTAAAGGTAAGAAAAAAGAAAAGTACAGGAAGTGGAGAAGCTAAACAATTTATATGTACAATCCCTAGACATGAACTAAGGCGGGCAACTGCTATAGGGAATGAGATACTGGGCAGAGGGGGACAAAGGAGGAAAATGGGGCAACTGTAATAGCATAATCAATAAAATATACTTAAATAAATAAATAATTGTGAAACAGTTGTGCTCAATGAATTTTGTTGTCTCAAGTGAAGCAAGAGTGTAAGACGAGGTGTATAAAAGCAATCACCACTTTTTCTCAGGGAAGTTGTTGGCCAAAAATGGAGAGGAAGCTACATAATTGCTGAAAGTGGGCTGTTTTCATCAGCGTCAGAAGCATTGCTTAAAAGTTCATCAGATAGGGAGAATGAAGAAATAAAAAGGTCTCACTTCTAAAACTAATATTATACCCAGTTAGAAACAATACTGTTAATTTCCATGTCACTTGACCACATACTAAGCAAACAAAATTTTGAGAGTCAGACTGACTGAATTTCTCATCTGCATTACATTAATTTTTATATGTATCTTTTTGAGAAAGTTATTTAGCTTCTTTCAATCACAGTCACCACATCTGTAAAGTGATAATATTATAATTATCCCTTCAAGAAAATGTCAAGACTCAATCAGAGAATATATATACAATGTTTATCCCTGGTAACTAAAGACTGTTGTTTGTATAGTAAATAAAACTATTTTCCAATAGGAATACAAACAATGCAATATTAATTTTCATATTATCACACTTTTGCTAATTTTTATTTACACCAATGATTGTTAAATTTAAAGTTAGAAGTTAAAAAGATGAATAAACTTTAAATCCTCTTTGAAATAAAAAACTTAACAATATAAATGCTTTTTACCAATGTTTTTACATGTGTAAAAACCAAGTCATAACACCTGCACAAATAGTCTCACAGTTGCCATAACATAGGTCACACACATATGAGTTTAGAAAATCAAATTAAATCCATGTTACCAGCATTTTTAAGTTGATTGTGTTTTGCATTATTAACGTATCATTTCTGGTGTAATATTTCTACAACGGGAGAAATATTGGCCTGAGGAAGCAGATTCTTCCCCCTCTGGCCATAAACTAGACTTGTAGATAAAGTAAGACATCTGCATCTCTCACTATTTAAAAACATAAAATTGGCAAGAAAAGGTCAAAAATCACCCCACACACTGCATAGAAACAAGTATAAAACTGGAAAAAAAGTCTAAAATAATGTGGGGAATTAGCTAAAGGCAGAAAACAAATTGAGAAGGATTTATTCACAAAAATCAGCTGAACTTCTGGGACAAAGCATAGGATTCTGCAGCCTTCTTGCCCAGATTTGCTCCCATCTGGCTCCCACACCCGCCAGTTTGTCAGTGTGGGAGAGGCACCAAGACAGGGCTGCCCCCGAAAACCAGCAGCTTCCCACCAGTAAAGGCTAATCTGATTGGGGGCAGAAGATGAAAACCTGTACCCAGTGAGGCTGTGGGCGAAAAGGGCAAACTCAACAGAAAAGGAAAGCTCTGCTAGCTAATGATTGAAGTCCTAATTAGGGCAAGTAGTGAACTAACTATCAAGTTAACAGGGATAGCCTGATAATGAGAGAGCCATGCAAGAGTTCAAGAAGCTCTCCACACAACCCTATGTGACCAGGAAACTGAGCATGTGTGCAAGGGGAATTTGAGATGGTCTGGTAGAAAAATAAAAGCCCAAGCGGATGAGAATTGCTTGAACTTTGAACATGTGACCACGTACATTTTGATCCATTAACAGAGCATGGAAGTTTATAGGTTTGAGGTGTTTGAGTACAAGCTTGGCCCAAATCACTGGCTAACAACTAAGGTGTGAAGACACAAGGAAATAAAAATAAGAACTTCAAAGTGGAGAAGAGACATTAGAAGCCACGTACTGCAGGAGAGATTCTTCAAATAAAGATAAAAAATTACAAATATAAATTAAAGCCACCAAAGAAAAAAATGAAAATCCAGAGGTATTACAATATGTTATACAGAATATCCAAATTCAACAAAAATATATATATATAAGAGCCATACTCAGGTGAAAAAAAACACAAAAGAAAACAAAGTTAGTCTATATGTTGGATTTAGCAGACCAAAACTTCAAAGGAGCTAATATAATTATGTTAAAAGAATTAAAGGTACTATGTTTAAAGAACTAAAGAAAAATATGATAAGAATGACCTAACCAGTAGGGAATCTCTGTGAAGAAGTAGAAACAATACAAAAATAGAATTGAAATGAGCAATGACCAAAATGGAACACTTGGTAGATAGGCTCAACAGTGTATTTGAGATGAGAGGGGAACAAAAATCTGTAAACCAGCAGACAAGTCAATGGAAATTATTCACTCTGAAGAACAGAGAAAAAGGTGGAAGAAAAATGACCAGAATCTCAGAAACCTGCAGAAAACACAAAGTGTACTACCATATATGGAGGGTCACCTTACACTAGTACACACACACAAAAATACATACACATATATGCATATATATTTTATGTATATATATAAAACATATTTAACAATTTTAGCACAACAGAGGGGCAGGAAAGAAGAAGGAGCTTTATTGGAACAAAATTTCTATCTTCTACCAGTATTGATTCAGTATTAACCTGAGTAGATTGTGATGAATTAAGAAGCAAGTTGCAATCCTTAGAGCAGCAATTTTCAACTGGTGAGCTGCAAGAATTTTGAAAACATGTAATACCTGACTATTTAGTCAAAGCCACTGACTTCTGTTCCCCTAGACCGTCAAATTCAAAAATGGTGACAGCCAATACAACAATAGTCATCTGGTGTAGATGAATTGAAATTATACCTATTTTTGTCAGGTCAGAAAAATATATAATATATATTTCGGCATGCCACGGATTTTTGTAATTAGCTTATATGTACTATGAGATGAAAAAGGTTGAAAATCACTGCCTCAGAGCAACAACTAAAAAAAAAAACTCAAACCATATGACAGAAAGCTGTACTTGAACAAGAATTAAATAAAAATTAAAATTAAAAAAATTTTTTAATTAACAGAACTTGTGATGATACACAAACAGCTTTGTTTAACACAGAAGAAGACAGTACAGAGGAACAGAGGAACAAAGTAACAAAACAAATAGCAAAATGAGAGATATAAATTCAGATATATCAATAATTACATTAAATATGAATGGACTAAATACTTTAATCAAAAGACAGAAATTGTTGGACTGGGCAAAAAGCAAGATCCAAATGACATGCTGTCTACAAAAAACATAGTTTATATTCAAAGCCACAAGCAGATTGAATGTAAAAGGATGAAAAAAGATATGTATACCATACAAGCAGTAACCATAGTGATCTGAGGTGGCTATAAAAATATCAGATAAACTAGACATTAAGACAATAAATATTTCTATTTATATTTCTAAAGCCAAAGAGTTACATTTTATAATGACAAAAGAGTCAATATATCAGAAAAATATAATTGTATACACACCTAAAAATACATAATAATGAAAGAAAGAAACAAGTACCTCAATTTCAAGGTAGTCTCACTTACAGAACCTGTTCCTTACGTTTTCTGCTCTCTGAGTTCAGGATGAGTATAGTGACTAAATTAACAGAGTTTTGAAATATAGATTCATAGGAACTTACAAAGACATAGAGGAACTTACATAGAGGGCTCAGATACCCTTCCCCCAGTTTCCTCCACTGGTTAGATCTTAAATAAGCATGCAATATCAAAACCAGGAAATGATATTGCTGTATGTGTTTATCCATTCTATGTCATTTTATCATATGGGTAGAGCTGTGTAACCATGGCATAATCAAAATATAAAGCTGTTCTATCACCACAAATACCTCCCTCATGCTCCCCTTTATAGCCATACCCACACCCTAGCCCCACCACCCCTGCCCCTGGCAACTATTCATCATTTTCCATCTCCATAATTTTGTCATTTTAAGAATTATATGACTAAAATTATACAGTGTATAACCTTTCAAATTTTTCTTTTCTCATTTCACTCTGCATAATGCCTTTGAGCTACTTCCAAGCCATCCCTTTATTTCTGAGTAATATTCAGTGGTGTAAATGTACCACTACTTGCCTAGCCGTTCACCTACTGAGGAATATTCTGTAGGGTTCCCCCTTGGAGCTATTCCAAATAAACCTGCTGTGCAACCATCCCATACAATTTCCTTCTGTGGATAAGTTTTTATTTGCCTGGGACAAATATGCCCAAATGTAATTACCAGATTATATGGTAACAGTACATTTCATTTTTTTTAAGAAACTACCAAGCTATTTTCAGAGTTGCTATACCATTTTACACTCCCATCAGCGATATATTAGAGATCCTTGCCAGCCTTTGGTGTTCTCACTAATTTTTTGTTTTAGCTGTACTGATAGATGTGAAGTAATAACTCATTTTGGTCTCAATTTTCATTTCTTTAATGGCTAGGGATGTTGAACATCTTCTCATTGGTGATTTGCCATATGTTTATCTTTTTCAGTAAAATGACTTCATGTCTTTTGCTTGTTTTTTTTTTTTCACTGCTGAATTCTGAGAGTTCATTACAAATTCTGGATATGACTTCTTTATTAGGTATGTAGTTTGCAAATATTTAAATGTAAAATACAGAATGACAAAAATTTTAGAAGAAAACATGGGAAAAATTTTAGAATCTAGAGTTTGGTCAAGAGTTTTAGAAATGATACCAAAAGCACAGTTAATGAAGGGGAAAAAATCAATTGATTTTCTGCAAAATTTAAAAATACTTTTCGAGTAAGACCCTGTTAAAAGAAATGTTAAGAAAATGAAATGGGAGTGCTGCGAAAAGCAAGGATGAGGTACGAGGTACTGTAGGTTAAGTGGTGTACATTTAAATTTTTTATTCGTTTTCAGTTGATTTTTGTAAAGCATATAAGGTTTGGGTTGAGTTTCTTTTTATGCCTATGGACATCCAGTTCTTCTAACAATATTTTTGGAAAGAATATTATTTCTCCATTGAATTGATTTTGTATGCCTGTCAAAAATCAGTTGGGTATATTTGTTTGGGTGTGTTTCTTGGTTCTTTGTTCCATTCTATTAGTCCATGTATCTATTCTCCCAATACCACATAATCTTCATTGCTATAGTTTTATAATGTCTTCAATAAAATAGAATGACCCACCCCAACTCCTTTGGCCTTATCTATAAAAATTGTTTTAGCTATTCTACTTCCTTTCTTTTTCATATAAATTTTAGAATAATCTTGTCTATTTTTATAAAATATTTTGCTTGTTGAATACAGTTTTAGCGGATACTCATTCATCAAGGATATTTAGGACTCAACCAGTGCTTCTTCTGCCTAAGAATTCATGCCCATGTAACCTCAGACACAAACAGTTGAACTAGGAGTGAATGCCTGACTCGGAAGTGACCCCTATTTTGACTGACTATAATTTCAAGCCTAGTACTGAAAAAGAAGAACTGGACAATTGGACTCTTCTTCCAAGTATTCGAATCAGAAAATAAAAATGCAGTGGTTAGTTTGAGACGTTAAAGAGAAGAAAACAAGGAAGAAATATGAGCTGGAAGCTGGCAAGATGCAAGCCGAAACCATGTAGGAGACAATGTTATTATGATGGAGGAAAGAGAAGAGTAACCCAACTCTGATTAAACAGGGAAAGCCACGCAGAGGACAGTGAGAAGGAGAAAATTGGAATGGCAATGATGTGAAACACAGGGATGAGATACCGGATGTTCCAGGTTAAATGGCTACACCTCTAAAAGAAACGTCCAAATGCTAACACCTAGGCCCCTCCAAATGTAACCTTATTTAGAAATAGGGTCTTTGCTGATATAATCAAGTTAAGATAAAGTCATGCTGGATTAGAACGAGTTCTAACCCAATGTCTACAACCTTATAAGAAGAGGCAAGACTGGACACAGACAAGCATGGGAAGTAAGACCATAGGGAGGCAGAGGCAGGGATTGGAGCCAGGCTGCCACGAGCCAAGTCACATCAGTGAGCTGGCAACCACCAGAAGCCAGAAGCAGCAAGAGGAGATTCTTTCCTAGAGCCCTCAGAGAACTAATAGCCCTGCCTCCACTTTGATTTCAGATTTCTAGTTTCCAGAACTGTAAGAAAATCCTGGATTTTTAAGCCACCAAACTTGTGGTGCTTTGTTACAACAGCCCTGGAAAAGTAATGTGGCAGATAATGCTTGAGAGATGAAAAGAGCAACTTCTATTCTTCAACACTTTCCAGTTCCCATGTGAACTGGTGCAGGCCACTGGCCCTAAGGTTCCTATGACAGATTCCTGAATCCTTATAATATGCTGTTACGCAAATGAGTGTAACTGGGCCTCTGCTTTTTGCAATCAAAAGAAACTAAAGTGAACATAAATGGGAACACAACAAGAAACAAGCTTGTATTTCCAAGCCTGGCGGTATTAATGACCATGTTTTCGATGACCAGTACCATATTAAAGATGGAAAGTAGTTAAAAGGATAACGGTGACTTTGGAAGAGATAAAAAGAAATTTATAGCAAAAGATTAGGCAAAGCCCCAAATACAGCCCAACTGTATGTTTTTATTGCTGACTGAAAACCTAGAGAAAAATAAGACACTAGAACATCAATAAAAATGTTCTGGTTTTGTTTCTCTCCCTGCTTCTACAAAAAAAATTTTTTTGACTGGTTACCAATAACAAATTGAGTTTTAGTTTATGTTCTAATAATGATGCCTCTATGGCATTTCACTGCCGAGTAAGAATAACATGAATCTGCCCTGGCTGGTGTAGCTCAGTGGATTGAGCGTGGGCCTGTGAACCACATGAACGCGGTTCGATTCCCAGTCAGGGCACATGCCTGGGTTGCAGGCCAGTTCCTGGTTCCTGGCGGGGGACACACGAGAGGCAACCATACATTGATATTTCTCTGTCTCTCTCTCTCCCCTTCCCTTCCCCTCTAAGATAAATAAATACAATCTAAAAAAAAAAAAAGAATAACATGAATCTGTGAATCTGCCCTTACTGAGCACCAAGATGATTAATTTTAAGCATCAACTTGGATAGCCTCAGTGCCTAGATACTTGATCAAACATCATTCTGGATGTTTCTGTGAGGGGTTTGAGATGAAGTTTACATTTAAATTGGTGGACTTCTAATAGTGCCGATTGCCCTCCAAACTGTGGGTGCTCCTCATCCAGTTAGTTGAAGGCATGACTAGAATTAAAGACTGACCTCCTCTGAGCAAAAGGAAGTTCTACCAGCTGACAGCCTCCAGATTTAGACTGCAATATTGGCTAACTGACGAATTCCTGGGTCTTCAGCCTACTGGCAAACTGCAAATTTTGGACTTGCTAGCCTTCATGATCATGTGAGTAAATTCTTTAAAATCAATCTCAGTCTCTCCACAATCTCTCGCTCTCTCTCTCTCTCTCTCCCCTCCTTCCTTCCCTCCCTCCCTCTCCCTCTCTCTCTTTCCATCTCCCTCTTTCCACCTCTCCTTCTCTTTTGTTCTTACTCTCGCTCTTTCCCTCCCTCCATCCCTGAAAAACCTTGACAAAGACAGGTACCTTGCATGTGTAAGTAAGTCACTTTCACTTTAGAATTCACTAATTCATGTTTTAGCAAATGTCAACTGAGCATCCACTGTGTACCAGACACTGTTCTAAGTGTTGGGTGTTTATAAAAAAGTATTAACTAAGTCATTTCCCTGAAGAAATCTCACAGGTGCCTTAATTACTCCTATTTCTCATCTGACAAAACTTAGTCTCAGAAAGCGTAGTAACTTGACTTAGATCAATAGTCACTAAATAGCCAAGCTGGTCATCCAAAACTACCACTGTGACTTTAAACCTCAGAGTCCTTTGACTACACGGCTTCTCTTGGATGACTTGAACAAAAGAACTCCATAGATCTATTGCCAGATTTCATTTCATATTTCCCCTTAACTATATCCACAGTTGAACTTTTGTTTGTCATAAAAAGGGTAGTGTAGAGGGAAGAGGGGGGATGATACAACATTATACAAAGTAACAGTCTACTGTGCCTGTGTCCGTCAGCCCCTAGAAACTGGTAAGGAATACCCTCTGCTGCTATTGGCTAATAAAGAGGAGGAAGAATTTGAGACAAGTGTTTTTCAGAGTTATTCTAATCACAAAATTAATTTATGGTTTCTTATAAGTTATCCTAGCAATTCTCCTATGTCACATTTCATTATTCTCTCTTCACTGTCTTTGACACAATAGAAACACAACTATAAAAACTATAAGCAGAGAATTCAACTAGTTGTGCTATTCATTTTTTTCTGTCATTCAGGGTGATTTAGCATGGTAATCAGTATTCCCTTTCAGCCAAAAATCATCCCCTTAAAGATTAAAAATTCTATTCAAGGAAAAAGCTGTTAAAGAAAGTGCAAAAACATTTCACCCTGGGTTGCATCTCGATGGTATTCCAAGAAATATTATCCCGTAATCTTACAAATTAATCTTGGTCAGAGCCTCTTAAACTTCAGGGAAATGTTCAGAAACTTCTCACACCACCTCTGCCATAAAGCCTTTCCCGCACACAAGTTCGCTGATATCTTATGCAGACATAACCGAAACAGAGCAGAGCGGAGCGTGCACTCTGGTGTGTAGCCCAAAAATGTGTTGACTAAGATAAGCAATACTGTGTTCCACTGATCCATTCTTCTAAACTTCTGTTTATTTATTTACTTCATGTTTTTATAACTGCCTATTCTATTGTCTATCTCCTGGTAATCTGTCCACGTAAATGGCCTTTGACTCTCAACTCCTAAAATGTAAGTCCACACCAATGGAGAAAGACACTGACTATCTATGTTGGATAGTTAGAAAGACACTAACTATCTATGTTGTCAGTATCTATGTTGACTATCTATTGACTATATATTCTATTCATATCCATTTTTCAAAATCTAGTTCAAATCCTCTATTCTAATAGATTCTTCTTCTGACAAGCCTAGTACAGCCATAAAGTTTATTCTCTCTGAACAATTATCTGCAACTTCTGTCATTTGTGTGATTCACTCTGGCTATTAATTATGTTTATGGAAACTCCAGATTGGAAATCCAAGCTATGTGTGGCCTTTGAGAATTTTAATGGGACTTCTGGAATTTGCCTAGTCCAGGATCTAGATGAATGAGTATGTGCAAAAGCTTAGGGAAAGAAATTTGTGCTAGGAAAGGAAAGAATTGAGGTGCACACATGTGGTTTGATCTCATTGGGTTCTTGCTGAAGGAAGAGGTGATAATATTTGATGTCTGACCCTCAAATTATTCACAGCAGCCTTCAAGGATCAGTTTCTGAGTCCTGAGATGGGGCATGGGCTGCAATAAACATGAAATAAAATGTTTCAGCTTTGTTCTCTATTTGATAAAAAAAACTTTGAGTACAGATGGCAGTGCTTTGCAGCAGAGGGTAACAAAAACAGGCAAACCCTGGCCAGATGGCTCAGTTGGTCGGAGCATCATTCTGTGCACCAAAAGGGTTGTGGATTTGACCTTTTGTCAGGGCAAATACCTAGGTATGCTGGTTTCATCCCCGATCAGTGTGCATATGGGAAGCAACCAATCAATGTTTCTCTCCCCCCGCCCCGCCGCCACCCCGCTCTTTTGCTCTCTCTCTCTCTCTCCCCCTCCAACCTTGTTCCTCACTCTCAAATTAATAAACAGATTCTGGGATGATGATTTTTTTAAAAAATAGGCAAAAGACATTTTCCCCACACGGGGAAAAGTCCTGTAACGTGACTTTCAGAGTAAACAGCTAAAAATAACAGAGGATTCACAACCAGCTACTCCCAGATGTGCAGGTAAGGAACTCAGGCTAGTGGGCATCCTCAGTGCTGTGAACTGGGACGTGCTCAGTGAAGCTCTAACACAACCTTCATAATGTTAAGATGGCAATACAATAGGGAGCATTGTGAGAAACCCTTCAGCAACCTGGTAGATTAGCAAGAACTTCAGAGGAGCTAGAACTTTCCAATAGTGCAGTACAAGGAGGCTGGAGATGAAGCTGCCACACAGAATATTTTTGTTTTCCAATGTAATTACCCTCTTGGCCAGGTTGCTGGCATATTTATTGTTCTTTATTTTTATTTAAATATATTCAGAAGCATTTTGAATTGCAAGTTCCATGAAGGTCTACTGTACACTCTTTCAGCAACCCCCACTCTACACAGTGCTACTGTATATGGTAAAACACATGCTCACCCTTTCAGTATTGGTTAAATTGAATTAAGAAATGCTCTTTATCATAATAGGGACAATGGCTGAGTCCTTTCTGCTCATCTGGCTCAAATATGGTCTTTCAATGGTGCTGCTTTCACATCTAGAGGATGTGTAAGATCTGTGGAAAAATAAGAAACTGGCAGAAAATTCATAAAACAAAGCTGAAGGAAATTAGTTGGACAGCTTATGCAAAGCCTGTATTCTGGCTGTTGTTCAAATCCATTTACTTTTCTTTTCTCTAATTCATCTGGGACTAAATGTGGGTTTTCTCATTTCAAGAGTAAGAAACCAAGAGTGAACAGAGGAATTGTTTGAGTCATGACAAATACTCTTTCCAAAGAAGATTACAGATGTCACATACAAGTTAGATTTGAAGGGGAAGGGATTAGGAATTATGTTCTTAAATTGAGGAAAGAAAAGATGGATGAAATTTTGTGGAAGAGAGTAGCTAAATACTGACTCTATAAACTCTGACCACTCTTATTTACATCTCACATTCTTGACATTGTAAATCGAAGACATCAACACCTGGGTGGGGAAGGATGTGTGAGAGTCAGACCACAGTATTTTAGAACAAAGTTGCGATGCAACGGAGAATGTAATCCCCCTCTACTAACAGAGCTGAGTAATGGTGACATGGGACCCACAAAGCAAAAAGTATTCACTATGTGGTTCTTTATAAAAAGGTAGCCAACTCTTACTTTAGATAATTCATTTAGATGATAATTTTGCTTGATTAAATCTATAACCTAATGTGGATCCATCCACACTTTTGTTGAACAGAAGTGGTTGCAAGAGGGTCTTATTCCAGGAGACTGTATAACACGCGGTTTTAAGTTAGAGTCATGCCGGCTGCCACATGGGTATTTGCCCCTTCAGAGAAAACTCAGTCCCCTCCAACGGCTAAGAGGTTATTCTACGATGCTTTGTCTTAATCCCCTAAGTATACCAATCACCATTTTCATATCATCGGGTACCTTTTTTAAAATGATGCAACAGAACATGGGTTATTTTGATACATGTCATCACAATCATATTGTCAAATAAAACTGTCCCACCATTCTGTTTATGACATAAGCATGTCATTACTTTTGAAGAACAACTACAACATCTTTCCAGGATGCAACAGACCTCAGAACGAGAGATCAGGCGTGAACGCCAATCATAAGATGAACTAGTAAAATCAATGACAATGGAGTAGATCATTGATATTTTTCAAATAATGTTTAAATGTCGGCATTTTTCTTCCAAAGTATATATATTTTCATCACATTTAATATAACAGCTTCATATTTTAAAGTCTGACTGCATATAATTGAAAAATCTTTCTGCTATTCTTGCCCTTTAATATAATGGGATTTTCATATAATATTCTTGCTTGTGTTTTACTTCTTACAGATTACTTTTACTACCTGTCTACTTAGGTATTTCTCACAAGCTCTCTTTTTCCACCTTTAAACTCAAATAATAGTTAACATTAATGATAATTATTGATCTTGGCACTATTTACCTAATTCAAAGAAAATGCCCAATTGCATTTGTTAAAACTCAGGCCCCCAAACAAAAACTCCAGAGTTTGAGAATTTTTATTAAATAAAAAATATTTTAAAACACTATTGAGGAGAAACTGCAGTATTAGGCTAAATATCCAGCCTTCCCATACTTAAATCCCAAAGATCCAAATTATTAAATCATAGAAGTGAAAAGCTGTATATGGCTTTTATTATGCATGGCTTTTACTAATTATTTATTTGGCTACAGCTGACAAATATTTCTTTTATTTCAATTGACTGTGAGCACAGCTCCTTAAAATAAAAAAAAAAAACTAACTTGAATGAAATTTGGCTTAGTGCCTATCATATAATAGCCACCCAAAATACAGTTTTTGAATGAGGAAAAATAATTATAATAGTTTATTATTTAGTGATACATTATCTATCCAAAGCCCATTTCTACTTGCGTATCTGACCTATTTCTGAAAGCTACACAGGTAGGTACTCTCAAAGATTATTTTTACCTGCCAAATCTTTCTCAGAGCCCCAAAGGGTTATTTCATTAGACACAGTCAAGGAATATTAAAAACTATGATTTCAAATGCCTGGCCAAAGCGTAGGCTCAAATTTATTTATTACTAAGCTGGAAAAGAAATTGGATTGTCTGGTAAAGTTCTGGGTCCATGAAGCTACCAAATGCCCCCGGAGTAACACTTTTGTCCTAGAGAAGTTAAATAAACATATAGCTGTATTAATGCAACCAATGGCAACTTAGCAAGTAGTCTCCGGTGGGTAATGCAGGACACACGGCACCCAGCATTTTAATCATGAGCCAATAGCAGAAATAAGGGTAACTGTGATCACCTAACCATGGTTTTACATACCTCTTAGAGAAGAGTCTACTCACCCACAGCCCTGGAAAGTACAGCCATATTGAAAAGGCATTTTGCCTCATTGGCCACAGTTGATTGGTCTAAGAATAAATATCTGACTCAAATAGATGGCTCATGTTCATTCAGATGTGAGGAACTAGGATTGAGTGTAGTGACCATTTGGTTATTTTGTTTGGGGGGCTTGCCCATAATATAAATACCCTTTTTAGACTTGAAGAATTTCCCACTTTATAAAATATGGTGGGAGGCATAGCCCTCCTTCCCTTCCAGAGCCTTAAAGTTCTCCCAGCCTCCTTTGCAACTAAGGAACTAACATATCACATGGGCTTAACCAATCAGAAATACCTGCTCTAGACTTTGAATTGGAAACTACAGATGCACAGTTGTAGGGACACTAAAGAATCTTGCTTCAAGATGGCCAGGATGGGCAGCAGTGGAAACAGCTAAATCCAGTGCCCCCAGCATCAGTGGCCTGAGTCTAGTGCTCAGCAGTTAAGTACCAGTCTGGTGCTCGGCAGCAGTTGTATCCTCACAAGACCAGTGCTATGTCAGTTCATTGTCTGTGCTTCTGGCTGTGGAATCTCCTTTACCTTCTGCTTATTTCCATCCCTTCCCAACAGTACTGTGAGCTCTCCATTATCTTCCACGAAGTTCTTTTTCTGCTTAATTACCCACAGTGGTTTCTGTTGCTCACAAACCAAAAAGAGTGACCGATACAAATAGTCCATGTCAGCTGGCTGCTAGCATGAGACCGTAAAAGAGGGGAAACATGGAAAGTGAAGTTGCCACTTGGAGATGGCCATGATGGGCCATGCCAGTAGCAGAAGACTGTCTGTAGATGCTTCAAGAAAAGCAGACACCAAATACAATGAGGCTTCAGGAAGAAAAAAGTAAGAGAGTTTGCATTCTAATTTAGTATTTCCAGTCCCAGGCCCATAAAAACAGGATATACTTCATTTCCTACCTGTGGGATTATCTTCAAATTCCCTGTTGTATGCTATGAATCCCTCATTGTTTAAACTTGATTCATTTTATAAGGAGTTTTATTTGATGTAACCAAATGCGATTCTATTTAGTCATCCAAATAAGTAACAAACCATAATTATCTAGGAACATGCAAAACGGTGTGACTGGGACACAGAAGGACTTAGGAGACAAACCATGAGATGACCCTCTCTCCCTGTCTACTCATAATAGTTCATGATGATTCTACCTTCAGCTCTGGGGTGGCACAAAGATCATATGCATGAATTGTTGTGTTGAAACTTGTTATCAAGTGACATACATCTCAGTGCATATGAACATTGCTAGGTCATATCTACATATTGTCCAAGATAACTGAGAAAGATCTCCCTAAAATGTTAAATATCGGTTGAGAACTGAGAAAGCTCCACCCAAAACAAAAACAATGAAAATATCACATAAGAACCATCTGTCAAGACAGGCCCTGATTGCAGAGAAGAAGGTGGCAAGGCCTGCCGACAGATGGAGAAGTAGATCCACCCTGCGAGGAACGGTGGACAGCCGGCCCGCTCAGCCCGGGCTTCTGGCCATCGCTTCACACATCACGACCACATCACGACTACTCCCAAATGTGGATGAAAACCTCGAGCAAGCCGCCCCAAGAGGGGCTGACTGCAGCTTGGACTCCTGTGGGGAGCAGCCCTAGTCCACCCATCACCTGGAAATCCAGCAAGCGCTCACTTCGTCCTGTCCCAGTGGGGGTGTCAGAAACCAGACTGGTCATCTGCTCTTCCTCTTGGCCTCCTGACCCTTTGCCTTTAACTTTCTTTTTTTTTTTTTGCAGATTAACCAAGTTGGGGAACAATAAAAATCTTTTAGAGGAGACAGTTTGCCTCTGCTCTCACTCTTGGAGTGGCCCTGAGTGACTTAAGCAAAACTACCTCTCATCCAAGAACACAAAGGAATGGTTGCTCCAGTTTGGTGGGTTTTTTAGATTTTATTTATTTATCTTTAGAGGGGAAGAGAAGGCAAGAGGGAGAGAAATATCAATGTATGGTTGCCTCTCATGTGTCCCCTGCTGGGAACTGGCCTGCAACCCAGGCATGTGCCCTGACTGGGAATCAAACCGAGATCCTTTGGTTCGCAGACCCGCACTCAATCCACTGAGCTACACCAGCCAGGGCTGATTGCTCCAGTTTTGAACATCAAAGCAAAAATGTTGATGTTGTAGGAAATGCATAAGACCAAAAACCTGGGTAAGGCACAAATCTCTGTAAGTCAGTTTTACCAGCAAAAATCTAGAGTCTGCTTACATTTTGAAAATTCTGGGAATCTAAGATTACCTGTTGAAACTTTGGAAAACCCCATGTCTGTGTACAATTAACATAAAAATAGCTCTACTTACTACAATGGTTTATCGAGAGAAATCAAATGAATAAATGTAAGAGTGGCTTGAAAGGTATGCAGTACTAAATAGTCACAAAGCATTATCATCACAGAGGCAGTGCTCATGTTTGTAGTCATAGTTATAGCTATTGATGTCACTAGCAAATTATCCAAATCTAAGACCTGATCTTTGTTGCACATAGTTCAGTGAGTCCATTTACGTAATGCACTTACAACAGTGCTTCATGGCAAGTGTCCTCTAAGCCTGAGCTACTTTATTAAGGTGATTACCAGTAGTAGTGGTGGTAGTTAACCTTGATTCTTATTATTTTCAGTAATGGGATGGGAATCTTTCCATTTACTGTACTATGTAACTTTCTAGTACTATATGTACTTCCTTATAAGAGAAACTCGAGAGTTTGGGAATTACCAATCCCCTGATGCTGTCAGCCGTGACTACATTTACCAGCAACCAATACCAGAGGAGGCACTGCCTCACTACCACCCAGAGACCCTGATTCCACAACGTAGCTGCTGCCGACAGATCCATGCGTAAGGTAGCATTTGGCTTATCCTTCTCAAAGCTGAATTTGCTTTGGCCCCTCCTAAAAGCCCCAAGGCCATATGTTTCTTTTCAATTAAAATAAAAGGAAATTTGTTTGCAGAATTTTATGGCAGCCTTAAGGCATCACAAAAACCAGTTGGGGAAATCACTACCGAAGAGTAAAGTGGCATTGAACACAGTCAAAAAGTCTTCCCATGGCATCCCAAATACAGAGTCTAAATACACACGAACTGACAGACTTCACACTCCATTAGAGCCACAAAATGTGATACAGCCCATGTCACAGCCTGCTACAGTGAAAGGTCACTTCACAGGTGCCCCGGGGCCCAACCAGTGAAATGAGTGCTGAGTTAGTTTCACCCGATGGCGCACTGGCATTCAACGGTCACCCTCTCCTTACATTAGCATGCTGCAATTATTCCCAGCAGTGGGGCTGGGCCTCCATGGTAACGCTCTTCAGGGAGCTGGGGAAGCTCTTTCATTATTAAAATGAATAATTCTCACCAACACATATAATTGGGAAATATTGCATGTAAAGGGGGAACTAATGGAACAGCTCTGAGAACCAAGCCATGTGATAGAGGTGCTTTTTTATGTGAATTTTAGCAAAATTCTCCTCATCTCATCACATCATGCATTATTCAGTTGTTGTTTTTAAATCCTATTACTTTGTTTCTAAGTGGAGATGGAATTATTGAACCCAAAGAAACAAAGCTTTGAATTACTCCCATGCGTTTGAACCATGACCAACCCACCAAAACCAAATACAATGAATCATCATGTTACCTCTGCTTGCTAGGAAATCAAGGGAAAAATACTCTGGACATTAGATCAGCCAGTTAACACAGAGAGATGGGTTAGCTTTACAGAGGAATAGCTGTGTTATTTTCTTTCATGAGACACAGCAATTTGTAAAAGCATTAGTCTAATTCCATGCATGGATATCCTTAAGTATATTTTCCATGCTTATGCACTGTTATGTGTGTATTTCTGTGTATGTGTTATGTAATCTTAGAGAAATAGAACACTGTAGAGGCAGACAAAAAAGAACTAAATCTGATTATTAACTTGTCACATGCAAATATAGATAATTTATGCCCTCTGGCATATTTCCCTTAGTGTTCTCTACAAAGAAAATTTTCATCATTGGAGAAGGAAAAAGCATTGAAGACCAGTGTTGTCACTCAATGTCTTCATTCGGCATAGATCCCAAAGCTGTTTCAATGAGGGAGAAAATTACAGAAACACAGGGAATCCTAACACTGGAAAACTAAAGAATAAAAGGCAAATATATTTATCCACTGGCAAGGGGCTGTGTAATCATCAGAAATGTTACCCTCTGACTTGTAAGCATTTTCTCTGAAAGTAGGATGTTGCTTGTACTAGGTTTAAAGATCCCAAGCATGACTTTAAAAAGAAAACAAAACTCTATTTGGGTTATGGGACTATATAGTTAGGATTTTTTGGTACATTTAGTTTAATTAACATGAGATTTCATAAGCCTCAAACATCTCACATGCTGCCTACAAGAAAGATGATACTATTTACATCTCCCTAAAACTTCTCTGAGGGTCATTGGTGTACCACCCTTGGGCCCTCAAAGAGCTAGAAAGATCTCAGGGACAAAGTGCAACAGAGACTGTCCATTAGCTTTCCCCTGACCTTGGTGGGTCCTTCTCTGCCCACCCCACCCCTTGTCCACCAGTACAAATCTGCCAGTTTTGAGATTCTCACTCCTCAGCTCCACTTCTCAGCACCCCACACCAGTTTGCCCCCATTGAATTTCTGCTTAGAGACTAAAAAGCATAACCCAAAGCACTGCTCGAAAATGCAAACAGCAAATTACACTGCTGCCTCCAAATGCCCTAGCCAGCTCTCTAGATTCTCTAGCTTCCTGAATCACCCTCTTTGTCTCACTGTATGTGTCAGGCTGCCTGGTCTCCGAATGCTGGAAGAAAATCAAAGAGTTGCTTGACTGGAAAGGGGTAATTACGATCAGTGACATTTCCATTAGGAAGTTTCCTACCGAGCTGCTCTCATCTTAATACCAAATGCTCATATTGATGTCCCTCCCCAACTCAGCTCTCTACACTAATTTTTAAAATTAAAATTCTAATGATTTATAATGAATGACTGCTCATGTCAGGCTGTAAAACTAATGACTCCAGGGCACCTAAATGACATGTATTTTTATGCACCTAGACTTCTGTGTGCCTGATCTGTACTGTTGGGTTTATATCATGCTTCGCTGTTTGGTTTGTATCCTATGGTAGGCGTCTGACTATTCCAATTAGTCAGAAATGGCAGGAGTTTTATTCCTATCCTATACCATATGATAGGCCTCTGCAGTTTTTCATTGTTTAATAGCACATGCAGCATCAAATACGTGTAAGCACACAGGGCAGTGGTTTTCCAACTTGCTTTAGCAACAACCTTACTCTCAAAAGAAATCTTACGCTAACTGAGTATAAAGGCAGTGTTCATCAATATCAATTTATTAGTGCCCTGGCCAGTGTAGTTCAGGTGGTTGGAGAGTCAGTCCATAAACCGAAAGGTCATGGGTTTGATCCCCAATAAATGTGGGCGTGGGAGGCAACCAATTGATGTTTCTTTCTCTCTCTCTCTCTCCCTTACACTCTCTAAAATAATATATATATATATAATATATACATATTTATTAGCATAAATATAATTTATAAGTTTGTGAGTGTAACAATTTTAAGTCAATAAATCTGTTTTACTGAAAAAGAAAGCAGAAAGTGGGATTTAAATGAAAATTAGAGTATGTATTAACCTCAGCATGTAATTCATTTAAATTTGGGGGCATTCTCTGCATTGATAAACTGTTTCGGATGACTTGCCCTATGTTCTCAAGCTATTCTTCAATTAGCCATAAATGGCAAAGGTTTTATTCCAAGGTCCATAGGAAATCGAGATTTCCTGTGGACCCTAAGTTGTTATATAAATGGTCCTTATTGTATTAAAATACACTGTACAACACATGAATATTTTCATGTGACTCATTTGCATGTAATTTTATTACAATTTTAATAGTCGAAAAATATTTTAAACAATCTGAATCACACCTTTAAGGAATCGTTAAAACCCAGCCATGGAACACTAGGGCTCTGTAGAACAAAACACCATTGATGCAGATTCAATTGAAGTTTAGGGGGAAACAAGTAGCTAAGAGATAAAGAAAAGGTTTCCTTGGGGAAAGCTGTGGCCACTTCTAACTTCCCTCCCTCAGCACTTTCTTGAATCTGTATCCCAATGCTGGTTTCATTCCCCTTGCACTGCAAGAAGTTGAACATGCCTGTCCCCCTTCCCCGGAGAGTATGTCAACTGAAAGCAGAAGATCACTGACAGGGACTGAATTGTGCCCCTCCTAAATTGATGTTGAAGTGCTGAAGCCTTAACCTCCAGTATGGCTGTATTTGGAGACAGGACCAAAAAGAAGGCAATTACAGTTAACTGAGGTCATAAAGGTGGGAACACAGAGAGCCAGTGGACTTGGCCTGCACCCGCCAGGAGGCCTCAGAGCCAGTGCTCCCAGAGGACAGCCTCACACCACATGGAAGCACCAGCACCCAACCACTTCCACAGGTGACACACTCAAGGGGTGGCCGTGGCAGGCACTAGAGCCCCACTGAAGTAAGTCCCTCTCTGTGGGGTGGGCCCCTGCACAGCTGATCCTCTGCAGTGGTAGGAGGTCAGTGGTCTGAGGTTAGTGGTCAGTGGTCACAGCCAGTCCTTGCAGTTGACTGCATAGGGGTAAATCCCTCCCATTGATGTGCCAACAGTAATCAAGGCCCAACTGCAAGGGGAGAGTGTACACAGCTGACACAGGGGGCACACCTGGAGCACCCAGCTTGGGTGAACAGGCAGGCTGTGCCACTCAACCCTCCAGAACACCTACTGCATTAGGCCCCTCTACCAAGTCTGGGAGACATAAAGCTCGACCTAACACATAGAAAAGAGCACATGGAGGCTGCCAAAATGAGACAAAGAAACATGTACCATGTGAAAGAAAAGAACAAACCCCAGGAAAGGAACTAAACAAAATGGTGTCAGAGCTGACCTGCATGTTTGGAGTCTCAAACTTTGGAATGTTAGAACAGAAATGGGGGGGGGGGGAGCATGGGGGTGGGATGGGATGGGAGTAATAGACAGAAAACTGTACTTGAAAAATAATTAGGGACTTCCGCCAAGATGGAGGCATAGGTGGAAACACTGTGCCTTCTCCCACAACCAAGTTTGAATACAACAAAGGTTTGGAGAAACAAAGACACAACCAAAGGACAGAAAATTGAATTATACGGAAGTCCGACTACATCTAACCATTCAACGGGGACGGTAAGAGGGGCGGAGCCAGCAGTGAGCAGGGTCGGGCAGGACAGGTCCCCCGACCCAGGCGCGCAGGCAGACGGGAACCAGTTGGGGTGCGGGGCAGACTGACCGAGGTCTGCACATTCGTGCACAGTGAGACAGACCAAGCAGGCCCCAGGGGGCAAGGGCTGACGGCGGTGGCACACTCTCGTGCAGTGGGACGAAACGTGTGGGCCCGGTGACGGCAGCAACTGCATCACCGGTGAGGGCCGGGGCGGCAGGTGGCAGACGGGATGCCAGAGTCCCTCTATGACCCCGCCCCCACATACAGCGTCACAACCCAGCGACTTAGTTGCCCTGCTCTGGTGAACACTTTAGGGCTCCGATCCTGCTACGGAACAGGCACAAACAGCCCAAAAGATGGTGCAAGAAGAACTCAAACTCCCAGAGCCAATAACTCTAAGCAATCGAGAAATTGCCAGCCTCTCAGAAGCACAATTCAAGACACTATTTATCAGGATGCTCACAGAACTGGTAGAGTACAGTCATAAATTAGAGGAACATAGTCACAAATTAGAGGAACATATGAAGGCTAAACTAATTGAAATGAAGGGAGATATCCAGGAAACCAACAGTGATGGAAAGGAAACTGGGACTCAAATCAATGGAATGGACCAGAAGGAAGAACCAAACATCCCACCAGAAAGGAATGAAGAAATGAGAATTCAAAACAATGAGGAGAGGCTTAGGAACCTCCAGGACATCTTTAAACGTTCCAACATCCGGATTATAGGGGTACCAGAAGGGGGAAAGAAACAGCCATGAGTGGAAAACGTATTTGAACAAATAATAAAGGAGAACTTCCCCAGTCTGGCAAAGGAAATAGACTTCCAGGAAATCCAGGAAGCTCAGAGAGTCCCAAAGAAGTTGGACCCAAGAAGGAACACACCAAGGCACATCATAATTACATTAGCCAAGACCAAAATGAAGGAGAGAATCCTAGAAGCAGCAAGGGATAAGGGGACAGTCACCTACAAAGGAGTCCCCATCAGACTGTCAGCGGATTTCTCAAAAGAGACCTTACAGGCAAGAAGGGGCTGGAAAGAAGTATTCCAAGTCATGAAATCCAAAGACCTACAGCCAAGATTGCTCTATCCAGCAAAACTTTCATTTAGAATGGAAGGACAGATAAAGTGCTTCTCAGACAAGGTCAAGTTCAAGGAGTTCATCATCACCAAGCCCTTATTATATAAAATGCTAAAGGGACTTATATAAGAAAAAGAAGATGAAAAATATGAACAATGAAAGGACAGCAAACACACAGTTATTAACAACCACACCTAAAACAAAAGCAAACCAAGAGGACAGCTAGATCAGGAGTGGAACCATAGAAATGAAGAACACATGGAGGGTTAGCAACAGAGGGGTGGGAGGAGGAGAAGGGGGGAGAAGGCACAGAAAATAGCATAGAGGGTAGGTAGAAAATAGATAGGGGGTAGGGCGAGAATAGTGGGGGAAATATAGAATCCAAAGAACTTGAGACACGTGGTTATAAACTAAGGGGGGGGGGGAGAATGGTGGGGGAGGGAGTGTGCGGGTGGAGGGGAATGAAGGGGAGAATAGAACAACTGTAATGGTATAATCAATAAAATATATTTAAAAAAGAAAATAAATAAATAAATAAAAACCACCAACCTGAAAATAAAATTTTCACCAACACACACACAAAAAAAAAAGAAAAAAGAAAAAAGAAAAATAATTAAATAAAAAGGGGGGAAAATTTTAAAAAATTAAAAAAAAAGAACAGGGGCAAATAACATTTTAGACTGCACCTAAACAATGTCGTGTCCCAAAGAACTGGTTTTTGTTTTGCTTTGTTTTTTGCTGTCAAGGACAGCACAAAAAGGCAGGTGCTATGACTATAAGATTGCTGGCTACTGGACTGAAATTTTAAAACATTGATTAAAATTAGTGTTGCAATGTTAGCCTATCCACACCTATGCAAATACCTTCATTTTATTACCATTGTGGCTTCGCTCCCTTTCACACAAATCCCCCCACCTCTGTTTCCTAATCAGAACAGAATTTGGGCTTCTGCCTCAATCAGTGCTTCCCTGCACTGATTCAAAAAAATAGCTACTTTTTTTTTGAACCTCAAATAAGTGTTTGTTGTCTCTCAAAAAAAAAAAAGATTTCCTTCATCATTTACTAAACGGTAGAATTGATTTTACTCCAGTCAGAAATGCCGAATTAATCAGCTCCACAGGCATCACTCACTCTGGAGTTGCCCAACTTACACAGGTATGGGGTAAGTTTGCCACCTATTATTTATATATTCATTTTATTTATCACTTTTAACTATTTTGAAACAAAAGTCTTTTTAGGATAATTTGACTCTAACAACAGTGTAGAATAACCTGTTTTTTCATATTTTAAATTTGCTTAAGAATTACCAAGTAAAAATATCTATTTGTACTATTATTAAATGGTCTTTAAAATAACATAAAATGGGCCATTTCCCTTAGCATGACAGGCGTAATGTAGCCTCTTCAAATTTTTCAACAAAATACCATTGGAAATATAAAAATATGAAATATGATCCATTGATGAAATCTAAGGCTGATACAACATACCACCTAGTCTGGGACATGTTTGCACACTGCACAGTTAATAAAATAAATTAAAAGTCAAATTAGTATCTAAAGGTAGAGAATACCTTGGAGGATGGGGAGGTAAGACCCAACACATGAACTTGCCATCCACTTGTAGCACCGAAAGAAATGTAACTGGTGTTCAAGTGGACAGAACAAAGCCAAGGTCATCTGCATTTCTCTTTCTTCAAGTATAACTAAGTAGAAGACAGAGACTATGAACTCTCCTTTTTAAATTTACTCTCCATGCACTCTTTTTTTCGTATTATTATCTCCATGCACTCTTTTGAGGATGATAACATTTCCTCTCTGGATGCTACTGTAGGTGATTTTGTAATGTTTCACCCTTCTTCTAAGTCTGTCAGGTGCAACTGCCTCTCCCTTATCCTACAAGGCTTCTTCCCAGACATCGTGTAGGTTATTTATCTCTATCAATCCTCAATTCGGGGTGATTTGCCTGGGCTGGGTGTTTGTCAGTGGACAAGCTATGGACTTGACCTGTGGTCCTACTTTCTGTCCACTTCTGCCCAGCACCTGTCCAGTCCTTTATTTCACTCTAACAAGCGTAAGAGGACAATATGTTATAGTATGAACCGCTCCGGGCTTTTTCCTCTCCCTTCTCAGGCAGCAGTCAGGCCCTTCAGGCTTATGTCTTAGGGAAGGAAAGACACAGGAGAACAACAAAGGAGAGTCATGTCTCGTCTCTCTCCATGTGGAACTCTGGAATGCTCAGCAAAGATAACACTTTGAGAGATGCTTTTTCTCAAATACTGGGTTTTAAATACAAGAAGCCAAGTGTATCCTATAAATAATGCATGACGTTAAAGCCCAAGACTTGATTAAAAGAGTGCTTAAAGAGCTTGCTAAGTGTCCCCAACAAGTGCCCACCTCTGTTGGGACAGATCTCATGACAGGGAGAGTAAACTCCCAGAGTGCAATGGAGCTTAGAAAGCAGAAATGACCCTACCTTATTTTCCAGGAAAATCCTAAGACTGTACACCAGTCTACCTGAACAAGTCCACAGTAGTTTGAAAGAAGAGCTGAACATTTCCTGTATTTTCAAAAGGATGAAGAAATGGCCAGGAAAGGTTTGCAGCCTATGCAGCTCCTTACAAACAGGAGCAAGTGCACCCCAAGTGCCCTGGCACCAAGGTAGCACTAAACATCTGTGGGCACAGGTGTGAAAAACCAAAGTCCAAGGGGGATGAGTTAAATTTCCTACCTATCAAAGAGACAGCTGCCGAGAACAGCAGGCAGTCCCTTCCTTGCAATACCATCATGCTAGTGTGGCCCCTGCATCTGAAAAAAAGAAGAGAGAAAATAAACTCTCACTTGATAAGGTTGCTACAGGTAGAGATGACTAAAATAACTGAGATGAGCAAAACAAACAACAAAAAAGACTGAGGTTGTGTTCTATCATCAAGCATGATAACAAAGACGAGTTGCAGTATAGAAAAAATGAAGAAGCTACATTTGCACACCCGGTTAGAGATTCGGACCCTCTCATAAGTTTGGGGGTAGGTCCAGTTATCGATGGCCCGGGTATATCTTCCTGTCACCTCCATATTTTGTTCTCTGATGTACCAAGGAGATACGGCATATGAAAACAATACCTCCCAACATACAGGCCTAACAGGATTCTCTCCATCTCTCCCACACCCATTCCACCAAACAGACAGGCCAGGTGCTACTATTTGAAAGGGCCCACACCTGCCAACATACATGGTATCTCTCTGGAGTTTAGGCTCTACCTGAACAGTGGGAAAGAGGCATGGCACCAACTTGGGGTTAGCAGGGCTGCTTCCAGCCAGCTGAGCACTTTTTTCTTTGCAAATTGGAAAGAGATGCCTATTATACCAGATACTCTTTTATAGTAAACAACATGCCCAACTGTACCCAGTGGCCCTTGATCAGGAAATGAGAAACTTAATCTACTTTCTTCACAAATAACTGAAGGGAGAGCTGCTCATTTCTGGTTAGTATTAGCCCTGGCACTTCAAATAAGAAGCAAATGTGGAGGAAGCATGATGTTTGTCCTGACTTTTTGCCATTCTTTATTTTATGAAGAAACAAGGTAGTAAGGCATGTGCTACTGCTTGTTTTTAATTTAATTAGTCCATTTAATCTATCAGCAAATACCCTTTAAAAAATGTCAGCTCCTAGTCAGATAGTAGAATCAAGTTACCCTCCATAAATGCTACGGGGATGGCTTTCCTACTTGTGTTCATTACCTTTTTCCACGAAGCTCCTAGCCCCCAAGTTCAGGCAGCAGAGGCGAACAGGGAGGATAAGCACCACTGTGCTCTCTCCGCAGTAGTTCCTTGAGTTTTGCAGATGCTATAGGCACTAATTCTGAGAGCTGTTTTCAGTATTTCCTGGAGATTTGGCATGCATGTAGAATAGCCCCAGGTGGTCGTCCCTAAGCAAATTATGTAAATTTGCTAAGCTTCAGAATGCTTAGAATCAAAATAGAGCTTAAAATACCTATCAGGTGAGATTCCTAGCACAGGCGAGAGAGAACACCTAGCACAGTGCCTGGCACAGTGAGTGTGGGTGCACATTACTTTCATGAGCCTGTGGTGACAATGAGGTCACACCGCCAGTAAGAGTGCAAATTTCCTGGCACGTGCCACATCCGTGCTATGAAGGAGCCGCAGATCCATTTTAGAGATGGGCGTGATTAATTCTGGGAGGTCCAATCTTTGTGATTGCATCTGAGGTTCATACAATTTCCCTGAAGGAATCCTCGCTTAAGTCTGCTACTTGTCAGGCCACTTGAGAGGACCTCACCACAGCCTCGATTGCAGGTTCCGTCAAGATCATATGGGTGTCTGTGCTCCTAAAATAACAGGCCATTGTAGGCCAAAGTAGCACTCTATTTCTGCTGCCTATTGAGCAGACGTGAGCTTTGCCATCGTACCACCATGTTCATTGCACCCTCTCTTTACAAAGCAGCTCCTTCAGTTGGTAGGGAGGAGCTGCCAGCTCCTCCAACTTCCTCATTTTCTCAGGACTATTTTTTAAATATATTTTATTGATTATACCATTACAGTTGTTGTTCTATTCTCCCCCCTTCATACTCCTCCACCCTGAACACCCCCTCCCCCACCATTCCCCCCTTTAGTTTATGACCACGTGCCTCAAGTTCTTTAGATTCTATATTTCCCCTACTATTCTTGCCCTCCCCCTGTCTATTTTCTACCTACTGTCTATGATATTTTCTGTACCTTCTTCCCCCTTCTCCTCCTCCCACTCTCCTGTTGCTAACCCTCCATGTGTTCTTCATTTCTATAGTTCCGCTCCTGATCTAGCTGTCCTCTTAGTTTGCTTTTGTTTTAGGTGTGGTTGTTGATAACTGTGAATTTGCTGTCCTTTCATTGTTCATATTTTTCATCTTCTTTTTCTTATATAACTCCCTTTAACATTTCATATAATAAGGGCTTAGTGATGATGAACTCCTTGAATTTGACCTTATCTGAGAAGCACTTTATCTGTCCTTCCATTCTAAATGAAAGTTTTGCTGGATAGAGCAATCTTGGCTGTAGGTCTTTGGATTTCATGACTTGGAATACTTCTTTCCAGCCCCTTCTTGCCTGTAAGGTCTCTTTTGAGAAATCCGCTGACAGTCTGATGGGAACTCCTTTGTAGGTGACTGTCCCCTTATCTCTTGCTGCTTCTAGCGGTGGCTTTGAAAATTCCACACACCTGGAAACCACAGCCAAACTGGAACAATTATTCCTTCTGCATTTCAGATGCCAGGTAGATGAAGCCCTCAGGGAAGCAGGCATCATTCTTCAACCTCCTCACACCCTCAACCCTTCCCCAACTGTGTTTGCCCCCAGCAAATATACATAAACCTGTATTAGCTTCCTAACAAATTACCATGAGCTTAGTGGTTTAGAATAACATCCTTTCATTAATTATATCACAAATTCTGTAGTTCAGAAGTCTGAGTGTATCTCAATTGGATTCTCTGCCCAGGATCTTCTGGGGTGGATATCAAGGAATTAGCCAGCCTAAGTTCTCGTCCAGTGGCTCTGGGGAAGGATCCACTTATAAGCCCATTAAGGTCATTGGCCAAATTCAGATCTTTGTGGTTGTAGGACTGAGATCTCTGTGGGCTGTTAGTCAGAGGCTGCTCTCAGCTTCTAGAAGCCTCCCCAAATTTCTGGCCAGGTGGCCCCCACCCATCCATCTTCAAAAACACAAACAAGGAGTCTCCCTGGCATTGAATCCCTCTCATACACCCAACCCCTTCAGGGAGAGCCCAGTTCCTTGAAGGGCTCACCAAGTAGATGGGTTTGCCCTGGATAATTTTCCTTTCTTAAAGTCAGCTGTGTCATATAACATAACTTAATTGTGGACAAATATTTCACCATATGTAAAGGTTTCACCCACTCTCCCGGAGAACAGCTTATACAGGGGTCAAGGTCATTGTGGGTCATCCTAGAATCCTGCCTACTCCACCTCCTTTCCCCAAAAGTTGCAAAGAAATGCTTGATAAGGGCAAGGCCCCAACATCAGACACATCCTGTCTCCTTTGAGGTTCTTCAGTATCCAGCAATGTCTTTGATAGATTAATGTATTCTTTCTCATGGGACAAACACTCATTCAAGGTCCGTTGTGAGCCTGGTACTATGTCAAGTGTTAGAGATCCACGATGAACCCTTGCCCTTGCCTAGTGAGGCAAAATTAATCAAAACATTATAAAGGGCAAACTTGTGTCTTTGGCCAATGCAAAGGACGTAAAATTTGTGGTGCTATGAGATCCTAGACAGCGAGGATTTAACCCCACCTGGATCAAAGAACAAGGGCAGAGATTGCTGGCTGCCCACCAAAATCCACCCTCAATTTCTGTTACAGAAGAAGGCATAAGCCTGCCCAAACTGCACTGCATTTCCTAGCTTCTTTTGCCTTTAGATGTGGCCAAGTGACAAAGTTCCCTTCAATGAGTAGAAGTCAATGGTACCACTCCCAGGCCTGGGCCATTAAATGCATTGTCACACCCATGAGTGACACTAATGTGCCCCAGAGCAACCATGAGAACGGCAGAGCCACAGTCAGCCTAAGTCCTTGAAGGACTACATGGAAAGAGTCCACCCCCGACCCCCACCACTGTCACCACCCTCATCAGTGTGGACTGGTATGTGAGGAGGAAAGAAGCTTCTCTTTTGTTTGAGCCGCTACTTTTAGGTCAATTGTCTCAGCAGTTCAGCCTTCCCCGAGTAAAACAGAACTACTTGCTGGCAGGCAAAACATAACATATCACTTTCTTATCTTACATTTTTATAAGGTGTCTCTTTCACATCTAGTAGGTTTAATTCTCTCAATCACCCTGTAAGACAAGCGCTAGGACATCTATTACTATACCCACCTGCCAGGTGAGGCTTGGAGGAACTCGGTCACTCAGAGAGGCTCCCATGGTCTCTTTAACCGTTCCTGGGATCTCCGTCACTGGCTCACCATTTAGATTTAGATAAGTCATCCTTTCCTTTATTTATAGGACATAGTTATTCCTGTCTTCCGACCTAAGAGGAAGAAATCCTGTGGGGCTGATCTATAAAACTCTCTAGCAGAAAGACAACACAAATGGGATGCTTGGTTATAGAGGCAAGAAAGATATTATTTGGCAATGCCCTGCTAATTATTTACTCTTCAGTTTCTTGGATCCATTGGAAATGGATATGATATGATATGATATTATTGGTCTTAGTTCTCCTACATTTTAACATGAGATAATCTCATTCTAGGTCTCATTCTCTCTGGGGTCATTTTGACTTTATTTACTCATCTGTGTGTTATCAGAAAGTGTACCTTTTCAAACTCTATCATTTATTAGTATGTCCAGAATTTATGAGCATTTATCATGTAAAAGGCACTGTGCTGGGCAAAGGATATCCATTAGTGACCAGTGCAAGCACAGTTCCTGCCCCACAAGATCACAGTGGAACAATAAACATGCAATTTTATGTAATTATAAATAGTCATTTATGCAAAAAAAGGGACCAAGCAAGGAAGATGATAAGAATTGAAACGCTCTTTTTATTTCTTCTTACCTCTAGCGGCATAAACAATGCAGCCTCCTGGGCAAGCCATGGTTAGGATTACTCACAAATGTATTATTTTCGAGTTGCTAAAACAGGCTATTTTTTGGCCTCTGGACAGCTTAAGTTGTTTTCCTTTGCTGCTAGGAAGTTTGGAGCTACATTTGGCACTTAGCTATAGTAAATGGGTGAACTAAGTTTCCTAATTCAGGTATCTTCTTACTCTTTCTAAATTGTTTGCTTTATTTTCCCTTTTCTGGAGGAAGAAACAGAAAGAAGAGGGAGGGAAGGAGGGAGGGCAGGCTCTGTGATAAGTGAGAGACTTGTTCTTTTGTACCTACCATTCTGATCACCTCTCCTCAGGCCCTGACTGAGTGACCAAATGTGGTGTGGGCACTGAACCAACCTGGGAGATACTTCTTCACCAAGTCCAGGACACCCCAAAACCATCATAATTTGAAAAAACTACATCCTTGCCCTGAAAGCCAAAGTAAAAACAGTGGTCTCACCACCACAGTTCTGCTTCCACAAAGCCTCTTCTGTCCCCAGACAAGCTGGCAGAAGAGTTGGTAGGATCTGAGGGCCAGAGTGAGAAGGGAAGTTATTTTAGTAAAGGAAAAGAGAAAAACACTTAACTGTTTATTCTGTAGAGCAAGTGCTGTTCTGAGCATTCTCTCCTTAAATTCTCACAACCCTGCAGTTTGCATACCTTCTCAGAGTACCTCCTACTTGGCCTAAGTTAGGGCTTCATGTCTCACTCTCCCATAAGCCCCCTGGCATCTCTAAACCTGAAGGGCAGAGGTGAGCCCTCCTGTAGCTAGCCTGATCATTTTGTATGCACCAATCCTCACCTTGAATGAAAAGCTGACCAGAAACCAGATTGAAATTTCTGGGAGATCAAGCCTCAGAGTCACATGGCAATGAGACTAAAACCATAGGGCTTCTCAGTCTCTCTTTCATGCAATCCTCTGATCATGATTTTTTTTTTCTGTTTTAAGCCTAGGAGATATAGTTCTGAGGTCCTCACTCCCTGCATGTCAGTGAGGCACACTGCCACAGAGCTGAAACCGGAGGGAAACTCAGACCCAGAGCACTCACGAATAGAACATATGGCTTCCCTGAAGCAGAGTGGCACAGTGACATCTGTCTTTACAAACTTAACAGGCCATAATCTGCTAGAGCTGCTGCAGAACGGCCTGTGTGTCTTGGCATTCACCGTCCTCTGCTCATAAACGAGCTTTTCAGCTGGTGTAGGTATGGAAACCAGACAGCTTCTAAAGTAAAAGAGGCTTCTCAAGCAGAACTAAAAAGCACATTCAGATTCTGGGCTGAGTACTCATAACATTTAACTATTTCGTTGATTAATAAAACAGCTATTTCTTTCTTAGTCCCAGAAACATCAGCTCATCCATACTGAAGCATCACAGCTTTGCATACAGTTATGGGGGAGTGTTACTTTCTTGTCTACATCTTCAGGTGTAGAGCTACGGAGAGCTGGTCTCTACCACCACCACCACCACCGCCACCACCGCCGCCACTGCCTGCCACCTCCGCCTCCTTCAGCACTCACTGAGGCCTGGCGTAGATGCTTCCAGGTGCTCCCACAGCCATGGCCCACCCTAGCCCCTTCACTCTGTTGCAACCCCCTTCTGACTTGCCTGTATCCTCACTAACATGCAAGGGCAGTGAGGGCAGAAACCACATGCATCTTGTTGACCATTGTATTTCTAACATCGCACATACACAGAAGGCACTAAGTGAGTGTTTCATGGACAAATGAATTCCTCCCACTCTTAGATCAGATTTCTTCTCTCCCTTCACACACTTTCCTTTGCTTTGGTATGTGCTTTCTGGCCCCAGACTTCACGGTCCCCGCATGGTTCCTCACAACACGAATTTTCTCAAAACCCATACATGGTTCATACCTCTGAAAACCGGTACCCTTAGTCCTTGAAACCATAGAGGGACAGCAATATTTTAGAATCAGCTAACACCTTAACACTTTGTTTTTCCAAGGGGGTTTTCTTTCTCCATCTGATTTTTGTTTGAAGTTTTTTAAAGCTGTTATAAAAATAGCTACTGCTCATTGTTAAGATGGGGAAGGGGAGGTAGAAAAAGTGAAAATGAGGAGTAACAAAACCTTCCGTGCTATCAGCGTTCCCACGGTCACCGTCAACATGTTTCATCTGACTCTTTCCCCTAGTTCCTGTTTCACAGTAGAGTTATATGATGTAACACCTGCCTCTTGAATGTTCTGATTTTTTCCTGGAATTCTGTCAGCTTTTTTCCCCCTCTTTTCTCGCTTTATATACCGTCCCTGGCTTGTCTACTTAATTCCAAGGCTTCAGGTACCATAGAGGTTATTTAAATGTTGTTAGAGTTGAATTAAATTTACATTTTCTCCCCTTCCCTTAAGGCCTAGCCAATGAAGTATGCACACAAAGATCACTAGCCAATCATAACATGCTGTTCATTAATGGCATTAGTGGAGCAGAGCTCTAGTAAAAACTGGAATGAGAAACACAGCTCAGGGTCAAGGTCACAGAGGGACTTTCTGCTTCCCAGGCTTGGGACCTGGGACTTAGCTAGCCATGCCTGGAGTAAATGAGCAGTAAAGATGAGCCTTACATGGGCAGCCCCAAATCCACTTACACAGCTACTCACATGGACAAGAGTCAGAGGCCGGGCTCTCCAGCCTGAGCACAGAGATAAAAAGAGAGAGACAACCAGAAAACAGAGAGACAGATGAAAGAGTATGCTTAACAAAAGCATTCCTCTGAGCTGACCTGGCTCTGTAGTCCTCACCGGGCCCATGAAGAAGACAGAGCAAAGAAAGGAAACATTCTTCCCCACTTCACACAGAATGAAATCCTGGACAGTCTAAATCCAGCTGCGTGGATCCAGAAAGTGGATGGAAGTAGAGGGCAGGTCAGTAATGACCTGCCCACAATAACCGTGGTGCTGCCCACAATAAAATGGAGCCCATTAATTTCACATTCTGAGCTACTGATGAACCTTTTCTCTCTGCCTTAGCAGGGGATAAATGAGGGAATATGAGAAGAGACAAAGTGCTCTTCCTAGTACTCCTCCAATTAGTCCAATTATTTATGCACTAGCTATAGGGAATGAACAATTTTGCTCCCCAATATGTGCCCAGCACATAGTAGGGCCTGCATAGGTATTTGTTGACTAAATAAATAAATGCCCCCAAATCTGTTTCTCCAGACCTACATATATTTATTCCCCTGCCCCAGGCTTCCTTCCTATAGCCCATTTTAGTAAATGGAACCATTATCTATGTAACTATTTAGGTCATATCTTCCAACTCTGTGTAACTGCATTAAGTATGAATCACCCCCCAGAAAAATTTTTTTTTTCTTTTTTAACTTGGAGAGAAATATCAATGTGTGGTTGCCTCTCAAGTGCCCCCTACTGGATACATGGCCCACAACACAGGCAGGCACGTGCCCCGACTAAGAATCGAACCAGCAACCCTTTGGTTTGCAGGCTGGCACTCATCCACTGAGTCACACCATCCAGGGCAAAAAAAATTAATTTATTACCCAGTATATCAGTCTCTAACTCCATCTTTCTTCCTTCCTCTCCCTGCCTCTCATGTTTTTAAGGACAGCAGACAATAGAAATTTGGCTTATTCAAAGACATTTTTTCAATTACAGTATACATTCAGTATTATTTAGTATTAGTTTCAGGTATACAGCATATGCTTTTGATGTCTAAAGATCATTTCTTGAAAACAGCAAAGGTTGGACTCACTTCTTATTGCCTTCACTGAATTCTCTTACTTGATGGATAACTAGCCTGCAAACTTTCCTCTTCATATCTTATGGATTATATCTTTATTTTTATAACCACAACTCCAAACAAAAAAAACCCAAAACTCCTTGGATATTGTATTGTTTCTTATGTACATTACAATTCTTAAGTTAAAGTTATTTCTTAAGTTTATTCCACAACACTTTCTAATATTACACAGGTTAAAATTATCTCCCACTGAATTATTATCCCCTGTATTTTTTTCTTGGTTTTAAATTATTGGAAATTATCCTCAGCTACTGACTGCTCAGTCAAGGGAAAGCATGATTTTTCTCTGTGATATAAAACTTTCAATTGAATGTTAATAACTCTTTTTCTATGTAGTTTTGAAATATTTCCTCATTTCCTCTGCAAATCCTCTGAAAGTAGCCAAAATTCATAGTGTCAACATGAAAGACCCCTATCAACACCAAAAATTTTATGGTACATTTTTTTTGCAATTTGTCAACCAGTTTCCATCTTCCCAAGATCCTGGATAACTCATTTATAGAACATGTTAGAGTTCACTGGTTTGATTTTGCTAGAAGTGGCCTACAAATGTGTAACATGACAAAGAATTCAAAGAAAACAGGTATCATATCAAACAGCACTTGAATTGAAAGAGAACAGGTACAAAACCAAAGTTTGACTATAAAAATAAATTAACATATAAAATATGGAAAAATAGTAGAAATAAAATACTGCCCCTACTAAGCGGCTATTGTAAGAAGGGTCATAACCTTTATTTATTTTTTCCTGATTATTAGAGAAAAGCATGAATGCTGTCCAAAAAGGACCTCATGAATGTTCATGCAATACTGCCCTGCATTTTATTTTAACCAGAATATGTGAATAACCCATTTAGCTGTAGTATGGAAATGTGAATACTCCATTTAGCTGTAGTATGAAAATTAATAAATTGTATGCTATAAACTAGTTCTTGGCATTCTCAGCCATTATCCCTACTTTTTAAATTATCTAGCCTGCAAAAGGCTATTAAAATAATTGTTTTCACAATAGGGTATGTTTTCTGAGAAAAGTATTTGTAATAGCTACTTTCTAACCTATGAGTGTATTCAAGTTAAATATCTGCGAGCAGAGCCATCTCTGGAACATCAAATACGGAAAGACCCATAGTAATGTGGCACCAGAGGTCCGAGCTGCAGTCTCGCATCTGTCACTTCCCCATGGGGCCACCTCGAGTCAATCACATTTTCTGACCTGCACATTTTTCATTGGTAAAGTGGGTATACTAATGAGAATACCCTACCTCATAGTATTTGGTTAAATTTTAGTGAAAGTATACATGCTATGAGACAAACACAGCTCCCAGAATATCTAATAAATGTTATTTTCAAAGAACATATGGTTGAATAATTTTGTGTCTTTAAATGAGGAATGCCATTTCATACATGGTGCAAAGCCAGAAACCATAAATTAAAATGTGAATATATTTACATAAAAATTTTTTAATAACAAAAAGATTTCAGTCAAGGGTAAAAGACAACAACTGGAGAAAATTGTCACAATATCCCTACCAGGAAAAGGGTAAATATGCATAGTGCATCAAGTTCTTATAAATCAGCACAAAACGGAAAGGAAAATGGTTAAAGGATATGAATAGGCAATTCCAAAAAATAGGGCCAATAAATATATGAACAGATGTTTAGCCTCACTACTAATCAAGGAAAAGCAAACAAAACAACAGACTGACTATAATTAAAAGATGGGTAAAATCAGCATTTGTAAGTGTGTAGGCTGCTCCCATACAAACATGTCTGCTAAGTGTACTGATTGATTAAATCTTTTTGAAGGGCTCTGTAGTGATAGGTAGCAAAATTTTAAAGACATATGCCCTGTTCTTTGTTATATATATTTATTTTTGGATATTCTATATAAATGTTATTTCCACAGACAAAAACTAAAGCTTTACCCATTTTATTTAGTAAAATTAAAATAGTTTCCTTTCCCTGTGTTTATTTTGTAAATAGTTTCTTCCCTTCTTCATAGGGCTGTTATGAGAAGGATATTACATTCTCTTCCAGATAAGGTCTCAAACGGCCTCACAGGGACTGATCATAGCGTAATGACTACTAACTACCATCTGGGGGCGCCTCACGGATTGCAAAGCACTGTCACCTTAATTCTCACTTAACTGCTAGACATAAACAGAGCTGGAACTCTGATTGTTCCGTTATGAATAATTAGGGGTCTCGAGGTTTTTTATCCTCAACTGGAATCAGACATTGCCCCATAGACTGTGAAAGTGAGAGGTGGGGCAAAATTCGGGGACCTGGACCATATTCTCCACTGCCATCCCCTAGGGGGCGCGCAACGGTCAGGAAATTAGTACCTACATAGCAACTACAGCTCTTGCTTATGATTCTTTTGCTTTCTGCAATATATTCCATAAAAGGGACTGATTGCCATCTGTTAATTGCTAAAGAGAATCTCTCATCATTGCCAGTTTGTGAGATCAGTCTTTTTCTTCAAGGTCCTTATCAGATCAGACCATGGGACACGAGAATTGCCCCTTCTCCCATAAGACATGAAATTTACACAATTACCTATGACACCATCAAAAATTGTGGCGGACAAAACTACAGTTGGCTAAAATTCCCTGTAATTATTTCAGATCGCCGGTTTAGGAGACCTGCCTCCCTGGCTCTCCCAAAACCTGCTCCACCCCCATCACACTGGTCAGGTCAGGCCACATTCCTGTCTTGGGGACCCAATATGCTTATTCTCTTTCCCTCTCACAGTATTTTTTCAAGAGGGATCTGAGAAAAAAATCCACAAGGCTCCTGGAACTGTCATACCCATAGTACAAATGATGCGATGGCATTTAATTTCTGTTGGTCCAAAAATATAAGGTAAAATAATGAAGTTACTATAGGTAGGATTTCAGAGTATTCAAATATTGTCAAAATATTTGAGGCAAGTAGCTGTTTCTGACCTCACATTAATAATGATGGTGCTGTGTGATATCTGCCCAGAGGACCTAGGCCCAGCTTTAGTCAGATACAGGGCTGTGAACTCTATTTATCAGTAAGTCCTGAAAGTTAGAGAATTTTCCTGAAATGCATTCTAATCTTCTTTAAAGCTTTAAACCTCACTAGCAATTGCTTGACTGTTAATACCTGATATGAGCATTATGTTTACTTAGAATGTTCTGAAAATCCGTAAGAGTCTTAGAATTTCTTTTCAAAGGCTTAGAAAAGAATATACCAAAGTACAGAGGTAGCAACTTTTTGGCCTGAAATAAATCCTAGCAACTACTATGAACTCTATTACTAAAGAACTCTATTAATTAAGTATTTTGTGCTTTATATCAACAGAAGAAGGTAAAGTAAATTATTGTGGTGTAGAATGGAGCCAAGAAGAATGACAGATTTATATCTGAGAACACAGAAAGCTGTCCATAATATATTTTTAAGTAGATTTCCAAAAATATGAATACTATAGTCTCATAGCTTTTAATGAATATAACAAGATTTTATTGTTTTTGCCCTGGCTGGTGTGTCTCAGTAGACTGATTGCATGTGTGCAAACCAAAGGATCACTGGTTCAATTCCCAGTCAGGGCACATGCCTGGGTTGCAGGCCAAGTCCCCAGTAGGGGGGCGACCACATATTGATGTTTCTTTCCTTCTTTCTCCTTCCCTTCCCCTCTCTCTGAAAATAAATAAATAAAATCTTTTAAGAACAAGATTTTGTTTTTGAGGTGGGATAATTACACCAATGTATTTTCATGGTCCAAATCATCCTCTGGCTTCGATATCAAGATTCCTGTCAGATGGTCTTGGAGAGGTTCTGCCATAGTGTGGGACAGACACCCCTTCCAAGAGCAGGAATCCATCCATCCCAAGGCTGCCTCTCCCAGAATATACGCATTCCCCTCTTATCAGTGGATGTATTCCAAGACCCCCGGTGGGTGCCTAAAACAACAGACGGCACCAAACCCTACATATACTGTGTATTTTTCTATACCTGTGATAAAGTTTAATTTACAAATTAAGAGAGTAATAATGACTAATAATAAAGACAATTATAACAATGTATTTGTAATGAAAGATATACAAATGTGGTTTCTCTCAAACTATCTTATTGTACTGCACTCACCCTTCCTTTGATGATATAAGACAGTAAAACACCTACATGATGAGATGTGTTTGTAGTTTGAGGCGCAAACTGGCACAAATTTCTTTTTCCTTCACAATTTTGTGGGTAGAAGATTTGTTCTTACTATAGATCTTAGCAACCTCACCTAATGCTATTTTTTTTTTCTTTTCTTATGAAGTGGAGAAGTTTTACTTTCTCACTTACAGCCTCTCTCGGGCATATTTGAATTGCTACCATTCCTTGTCTTGCACTTCGGTGCCATTATTAAGCAAAATAAGGGTTACTTGAACCTAAGCACTGTGATCCCAGGACAGTTGATCTGATCAACAAGACTGTGGCCACCACGTGACTGACAGATGGGCAGAAAGCATATACGGCTTGAATATACTGGACAAAGAGCTCATTCACGACCTGGACTCCACGTGTGAGATTTTATCACACTACTACACACTTCAAATGTGATTTGAAACTTATGAATATTTTATTCCTGGGATTTTTATTTAGTATTTTCCAGTCACAGTTGACTATGAGAAACTGAAACCTTAGAAAGTGAACCATAGATAAGAGGGAGTATTATAGTGACTAAAGAAAGAATAAGGAAAATAAGGTAGAGAATGCAGATTTGGTCAGTCATTTTCTCTTGGGGCTGATGGCTCATAGATGAGAAGGTGAGGAGTCCATTTGTTGCAGAGATTAAGGACAATACCTAAAGCCAAGGGACTTTGCCCCATTTTCTTTAAGTAACCTTGACTTGCCACTCAGATATTCTCTGTATTTAATAGGCATCACAAAGGAAGTACTGAACACATTGTTGGGAAAAAAGATATAAGGACCCCATTATATCCCATACTATACATGCAAGAATAAACATACAATTGCATACGTGAGGTGGGAGAGTAACGTGACTTGTCCAGTAGAGAACAGACAAGTTGGAGCTAGGCAAATAACCTGGCATATGACACAGAGCAGGCATTATGGCAGAGAATCTTCTCCCTCACGGTGAGCAGATTCCTTCTTAATCCAATGCCCTGGCCCCCTTTGGCCACCAGAAACTGAATGAGTTCTCCAAACTAGACAATAGACCATCCACTAGTTTAATTAATCATCAGAAGTGCTTCACTGAGTAGAAAAAAATATGTTCAGCGACCAAGCCAAAGAAGAATATTCCCTATGGAAATGCTGATTAGGATCCTCTAAGAGCACGAAGCCAGAGAGAAATTCTAGAAAAACAGGCTGTGATTAGCAAATTAAAAAAGAAGAAGACAATCTTACATTTTTCAGTTTTAAAACTATGTGCTATTTAACACAATATTACGTTTCCAAAAGCCATGAGGCTTTGGAAAGCATGACCTGTACTCATTAAAAGTAGAGCTTATGTCGTCTCCATTCCCAAGAAATTTAAATTTAAGACAGATGACATGACTAGCCTCATCCCAGCCAATTTAGAGAAGTTGTTTTTTTTAATCTCTCATTATTCATAGAGTATGATTTTTCTAAGAACTAAAACCTTTACAAATGTAATTGACTCTTCCAACCAGCTGCAGTTGCCAATTGGTTCTAAGCCGAAGGCCATGTTCAGGGAGTTCTGTAAACTTTGTCCAGTGCCAAATTTGTAATTCTAATCTCTAAACTTTCACAATATGCTCTGACAATGGAAAGACAGAGGGGATTTGTTATTTTAGTTAAAGCAGTGTTTCAACGGAACTCAAGGCTTGTGGAGGAATGATGACTGGATGCAAACACTCAGATTCTGACTTGTTGGATAGAACATGGGCCATGGTACTACCTGGGGAACGATAGTTTCCAAGGCATTCTGCCTGCTGAGCAAATGGAACAATGTTACTTAACCATGAGGCTGGGAGTCAGTTCTGATTAAAGACCTAATATGATGCATGTTTGATTCATTCCTGCCTAAATTTTGCTAGATATTACCGTCCAGTACCGTTAAATGTTTTGAAATCTCCTAATGTGCTCTGTGACTATATTTTTCCTTTCTTTTTCTTTTAAATTGCCAAAAGGGCTTAGTCACCTGTTTTGGAGAGAAATGAAAGCTGGAACACTAAAATGGAAAATACTTCAAATAGTATTGCATGGCTGTTTAAGCCAAGCTTAGTCCAAGTAAATATTAAGAGCAGTTTCTTTTTTCTGAGCACATGATCTGAAAGAGAGGCAATTTCAAACACCAAGTATTCATTGAAAACCATGTAGAAATAGAGTACTAACAAGGAAATGAGATTTAGCACCTGACCTTGGGAATCCGCAATACATGTGCTCAAATACACATATGCAATGTATTTAGCCTTTACTATACAACAAGGAGCCATGATCCCTGCCTTCACAGAGCACACAGAATGGTGGGAATGATGGATAATTTAAAAACCAATGACAATGCATTATGATATGCGCCATGCCCCAGGAAACCTGGGATGGCATGGGAGCACAGATGGCACCCAACATGCTCTCAGAAAGCCAGCAAAGTCTTTCTAGAGGAGGCTGCAGCTTGAATGATGAGTAGACTTCTCAAAATAAAACAGAGGACCATTCCCAGTTTTAGAAAGGTTATGTTAGTGAGGGTAGGTGCTTGTTTGTGGCTTGTTATCATTCACTCATCAATGCCACAAATACTTCCTGACCTCACACTGTGTTTCAAGTATACAGCAAAAGGAATTCCCTTCTTAATTTTGTTTGATTAGGAGCAATAACAGTGGTTTCAAAATAGCATTGTCTAATAAGTTGTAGAATGTGTGTTTGTTAACTCTCTTTCACTCTACAAACGCTAGACTGAATGCCTAAGAAGACAGCTGACATTCCTCAAGTTGCTGACATGAAAGGAAGTCGCATCAGGTGAACCCTGTACCCAAAACTCATGTCAAGTCACCTGAATAAAACATTTTTTATTTGTACATTATCCTTTATGTTATGGAAAACATGATGATTCGTAAACAACATAGGAAGTTTTTCAGGGAACTATGATTTTACTCACTCCATTTATATATGACTACTAACAATACAAAATAATATTAATAACGTATTGTGGGGTCTAAATCTATACAGTATTAAAATAAATGGAAACAGCCCTGGCTGGTGTAGCTCAGTGGATTGAGTGCAGGCCTGTGAACCAGATGATCGAGGTTCGATTCCCAGTCAGGGCACATGCCTGGTTGCAGGCCAGTTTCCAGCAGGGGACTCACAAGAGGCAACCATACATTGATATTTCTCTCCCTCTCTCCTTCCCTTCTCCTCTAAAGACAAATAAATAAAATCTTTATTAAAAAAAGAAATGCATATAAACAGTAACACAAATGGGAATAAAGGCAGTAATATGCTAGAAAATGTTTAACAAGTTCTCAGAAAAAAAAAAAACACTGAAAACATCCCACTTTAACTAATTCCTGTTTCTGTCATATATATATTCCTACCATAGCCAATCTCATACTACCAATGTTTTTATAGTTGGCTCGCAAAATTTCTGAAAATTTATTTATCAACCTTCAGGAGCTGGTATGAGCCAGCCCCAGCACACCACTGGGTGGAAAGTAAGGGATTTAAACTACGAAGTTTCTTGCATTGTCTTACATTAGGCTTCAATAAATAATGATGCATATTAAAAGAACAGTAGAGCAATGTATTACGAACAAGCAAGCAGAGGGAAAAGGGAATGAGTAATATTTAATTGATCAAAGAGAATGCATAAAAAGAGGGAAAAAGAAATGTAGAATAGGTGGGACAAATAAAAATCTACTAAGATTGTAGACTTAAACCAAAATAGAACAGTAATTGTGTTTAGTATTAATGTACTGTATACCCCAATTTTTTGTTTCCTTTTTATGTATTTTTCCATTACTATTTATCCCCCTTTTACTCCCCTCCCCCCAGCAATCACATTGTTGTCCATGTCTATGAGTCCTCTTTCCCTTTTGCTCAGTCCCTTCATACCCTAACCCCCAATAGCTGTCATCCTGCTCTCCATCTATGAGTCCATCTCTATTTTCTTTGTTAATTCTATTTTGTTTGTTAGATTATATTGAGTGAAATTATATGCTATTTGTCTTTCTCTGACTGGCTTATTTTACTCTTGCATAATGTTTTCCAGGTCCAACCATGCTATCACAAAGGGTAAAATTTTCTTCTTTTTTGTGGCTAAGTATTATCCCATTGTGTAAATGTCCTATAGCTTTATTCACTTATCTACTGATGGACACTTAGGCTGCTTCCATATCTTGGCAATTATAAATAATGTCACAATGAACCAGTCACCAGTTCAAAAGAACCCATGTGCCCCTATGTTTATAGCAGTGCTATTTACAATAGTCAAGTGCTGGAAACAGCTTAAGTGCCCATCAGTAGATGAATGGATCAAAAAACTGTGGTACATTTACACAATGGGATACTATGCAGCAAAAAGAAAGAAGGAATTCCTACCTTTTACAACAGCATGGATGGAGCTGGAGGGTATTATGTTAACTGAAATAAGCCTGCTGGCAATACACAAATACCATATGATCTCACCTATAAGAGGAATCTACTGAAGAAAGTAAAGGAAGGAACAAAATAGAGCCACAGGTGTGGAAACCTGGAATAAACTGAAAGTGACCAGAGGGGAGGGGAATAATGGTGGAAAGAAGGAAAAGAGACTAGACAAAGAACATGTATGAATTACCCATGGACAACAGTATGGGAATTGACTGTGGTAGCGGGGGTGTGGGGTGGGCAGAGGGGGCCAAAGGGGGGAAATTGGGACAACTGTAATAGAATAACAATAAAAAGGATTCAATTAAAAAAAAACCTTCCTACAAAAAAAAATCTGCAGGTTCAGCTGGTTTTATCAGTGACCCTCCAAATATTTAAGGAAGAAAGAGTATCAATGTTATTTAATGTTCTTTATTTCCAGAGAACAAAAATGAAGGAATACTTCTACCTCATTTAATCAAGCCAGTATAATTTGATCCCAAAATCTGACAAGTATAAGAAACAAAACTATAGGCTGAAGTGTCTTATAAAGAGATCCACATCATTTTACAATTTCAGAATATCAAATCTGCAATACACAAAACTTATGGTACAGCCTAATCAAGTAGGGTTTATTTCAGGAATGTGGAGATGAATAACATCCTAAAATAAGTCTAAGAAATTCTTCTTCATGTTAACAAGAAGGAAATCATTAAAATCTCAATATAAAAATGTCACTTGATGAAATTAAAAGCTCATTTATGATATAAAACAAAAAGCTGTTAGTAAAATGGGAGCTTTTTAATCTTATAAGAAAGTATCCACATAAAAGCTACAGATCAAATATTTAGAGGGTCAATCTAAGTCAACAACTAAGTACCAGGAGTCTTAGGAAAAGAGTAGAGGATAGAAAAGGGAAGAAATTATCAAAGAAAGAATAAAGGTACTATCACATCACATTAGACCAGTCAACTAAGAGATACTACTTAAAATACTTCAAATGTTTCAGAGATTTTTCTTCTGACTGGAAGAAAAAATTTACCTTGAAGAAAGGACTATGTGAAATCTTCTAGCTCATATTTTCAGGGAGCAGGGAGTCTAGACCAGAAACTAAAAAAATTTTACTTGCAATAAATAAAATTTCCATTTCACATTAATCTTTGATCTCCAAGGAAATGGAAGGAAGAACCTCAGCTTTAAGATATTAGGCCCTGGCTGGTGTAGCTCAGTGGACTGAGCATGGGCCTGCGAACCACACGGTCGCGGTTCGATTCCCAGTCAGGGCACATACCTGGATTGCAGGCCAGTTCCCGGTTCCAGTTCCCGGCAGCGGATGCATGAGAGGCAACCATACATTGATATTTCTCTCCCTCTCTCCTTCCCTTCCCCTCTAAAGATAAATAAATAAAATCTTTAAAAAAAAGATATTAAAGTAAGTTCTGCAGCCATGCCCGCCTACTTATCCTGTTTTATAAAAACTCCCTTTAGGAACAGAACAAAGGCTTTAATCACTAACACAATAAAACCATAAACACACATTATCCCAGGAGGAACTCCTTAATCATAAATGACTATGTCAGTAACATGCAAAGAAACATTGTATGAAACTCACAAAAATATAGAGAAATTACAAGAGCAATAAAATATATTCACATACACCACTGCCCCTCTACCCACCTCTTCATAAAAACATAGGTGTCTTTGGCCTGAGCAATATTTTTAGAAATAGGAATTTCACCTAATTTTCTCTCGATAACATTGGCTTTCTCTTGAAACATTTGAAAATCTAGCAATATTTGCTTGCATTTTCACAAGGCAACAATTGGAGGCTGCTGTTGAGAAGCAGCTGCCTCTTTAAAATGAAACATTAATTTCCTAATTTACCACAGCTGCAACCCCCTCCTACTGTCTTACACAGGGTCTCCTTACAGGGTCTGGCTGGCACCTCTGGGCATATGTTTGTGACCTATGTCCTATATAGATGCTACTGAAAATGTGATACACACATCAGCATAATCAATATGGTACAAACGCTAATTCTCAGGCCCTACCACAGACCTACTGAATCAGAACCTCTGAGGGAAGGGTCCAGGAATATGGGTTTTATGCACACTTGTGTCCCATATGAAACCGTACCTTAGCAATTCCTTTTAGAACTTACTATTAGGGAAAGCTCTGTTTCCCATGAAGTGTGAGCACATGGTCTCTACCAATAAGCTCAGCTGCTGCAGATCTTCCCTAGGGTAACTGTGGGGTCCGTGCACCTGTGTTCTAGTCCCTCCTTACGGCTGCCTTCTTGGGTTTTGTCTCCTACCGAAATTTATATAAAATGAATGTATAAATAGATAAATGTTGGTTTTGAAGTCTGACTGCCTTTGTTTAAATCTTTGCTCTTTAAATCTATGGTCCATGGGACCATAGACAAGTCAGTTAATGATTCTGAGCTTTCTGAATCTTTTAAATGGGAATAAAATTTGTACTTCTTAAGACAGGATTATTGTTAGGGTGATTATTGTAAAGAAATCATAAAAAAAAAAAACACAGCTTGCTGCCAGCAAATAGAAAGGACCACCAGTTAAGGATTAATTTTGGTTGTACGTAACAAATTCTACTTCAGGGATTAATGAATAAGAAGTCATTGTTTCTCAAAAAAACTTCATGTCCAAGGCAGCAACAATGCCATTGGTTGCCCCAATTGACTTCCTTCTCTGTGCTCCGCCAGCCTCAGGAGGGGATCTTATTCTCACCTTTGCCTTGTGTCCTCAAGATGGGACTCTAACTCCATCCCCACCTTCACCTTCTGATCAAAAGCACAAAGAAGAGACAAGGAGGAAAAGGACATTGCACTATTAAGAATAGAAAGTTTCCAGAAATCACCCCCAGACTTCTGCCTTCTTTTCCTTTGTACTCCTACTCCACGGGAAACAGAGACCTGCATCATATGAGCACTTCTAGCTGCAAGGATGCTAGTGATTGCTTTTTCAAAAAATCACAGCACATTAGGGATTTCTTAGGAAAATGAGAAAAAAAGATGTTATACAGACCAGCATTATCTGTCATATAACGTTTCAGTATGTTAACTGTTCTTGTTTATAAACAAATGAAACTAAGAGGTCAGTTATACATACCTGAAATTTTATGTATTTTTAATATTTTATATATTTATGTATAAATTTCTTTTTGTCCTGATGCTCTCTAGTTCAATGTATCCATGCAGATTTGCATTGTTTAGGATGCTTATAAAATCACCCAGGTACTAAAATATTTCTATGCATTATTACATTTAGTCCTCACAGTTTTCCCATAGGCAGCCATTAATATTTATACCCTTTATACTGATGTGGACACTTATGTTTCAATGAGATAATAACTTGCCCAAACTTATGTAGGTAATAAGTGGAATAGTTAGAATTTTGATTAAAGTATGACCACTTCAAATACCTGTTCTAAAATTCCTCCTAAAGATCATTGATTTACCTTCCTAAAAGAACACATTTACTATTTCTTAAGAAAATAAGCCTGACCGTCCTTACCTTTTTAGTGGTTTTTTCCCAAATATTTCTTTCTCAGGCAGAATACATTTCTCATTAAAGTATGGTTACAGCTTCTCCTCAATGCCTGAAAAAGGTCCCTGAGTGAGCTGCGGTTTTTTCCTACCCCCCACAAAAAAAGAAAGGTCTTTCAGGCATCAAAACATCCCATCTCCCATCAGCTTTTGCCCTTAGCCAAAGGCTACATCAATCCCATTAAAGACACCAACACTCTCAGAAAGTCGTTTTAATAGTATTTTTGTAGAAATATTGTAGATCTCTTTTCAACACTCACACCTAAGAAGATTGTGAGAAAATACATGCAGGAGAGTCAAAGTCCCTGTAGTTTATTCCTTGAGAAGACAAATTGCTTTTTCACAGAAGATGAAAGATGACCAGAAAACAGCTTTCATTGCTAAACACAGTTTATTGCTAGGATGGTTAAAAAGGAATTGGCATGCCATTGGAAAAATAAAATCCAGGAGGACCCCAGAGGGAGACAGTCGGCTGTCATCTGTCAACTGTCTCCTTGTTGTGAAAGCAACAACCAAGCTCTGAACTCTTCAGCTAGATCTTAGAGAACTGAAAAATGTACATAGGCTGAACTTGAATGGTGAGTAATGCTTGAAAAAGGAAAGAGAGGTAGAATTTCAATCTAGTTTTCCTCCCAGGTAACCAGTTTTCCCTAAAGCATTCTTACAAAGAATGACTTATCCTCAGATCCAGGAAATGAGGCAGCCAGTTCCAATAACATAGCTCTAACAGGCAGCTCATTAAAGTAGAAGGGTAATACTTGTTTGTATCTCCCATAGAATGAAGTTAGAATAATGACTTGTTGCCCAACAAAGACTCAATTAATAACTATGGATTACATTCCCAAAATAGAGGGTCTTTCGAATATTAAAACTAGATTACAAAAGGCCAGATCGACAATCTTCGGTATATATGTCTTCACAATTTCTCATTTGACTCCATGGACATTGCAGTAGATGCTACAGACTGGTCCAGTCAACACCCACTTCGACTCTTTGTAGTATCTACCTTCATATACTAAAAGATTAATATCTACATTATTCATATTTTCCTATCAAAATACCATTTAGAGACTTGTTATGCACAATCAAACAATGGGAGGTGGCAGCTGCAAAGGTAGATCAGAACTTCTGGAAGGAGAAGAAGCATTAAGGATCTCCTGGGGGCAACTGTGGTTAAGGTTCTACTTTTATGCCACAAATACTACAGAGGTCAAGTAGCAACAGCAACAGAAAAGTTTCCATTAAAACAATGTCAAGGTAGTTTAGAGTTTCTCTACACTATGCTGTTTCTGATTATTTAAGGTTCACACTTGATGCCCTGGCCTTCCTAGAAATGTGGTATGCTATTTAAAGCTCTAAAAGTAATCACTTTGTGTTTAAACTACCTAGAGTACATTCTGTGAGCTGCAACTAATAATACTGGCCCACATAGAAATTTGTACCAGAAACACTTGCCAAAAATGGGCCCTTTAAGAAATAGGAATTTAATGTTGGTTATTATATTAGTCCACTTAGGCTGCCATAATAAAATACCAAAGACTGGGTATTTAAACAAGAGAAATTTATTTATTCACAGTTATAGAAGCTGGAAGGAGGAATATCTTAGTGCCAGCTCATTTGGTTCCTTGATGAAGGCTCTCTTCGTGGCTTACAGATGGCCTCTTCTCACTGTGTCCTCACATGGAGAAAGAGCAAGAGAGACAGAGTGAGAGACCAAGAATGAGAAAGAGAGAGAGAACTGTATTCTCTTCGCTTATAAGGACAACAAATGCCATCGTAGGGGCTAAACCCTCATGATCCCATCTAAACCTAATTATGTCCCAAAGACCCCCACCTCCAAATATCATCCACATTGGAGTTAAGGCTTCAATATATAAACTGGGGATAGGGAATGGTACAAACATTAACCCTATAATAGTTACCTCTCTTGGGTAGGTGTACAGTTTGTCAGTGCTGGTTAGCATTACAGGTTGGGACACTAGTTATCTAATGGATTCCTGTGGAATTCAGTGTCAAATTGTTACCTCAAATAAAAGACCTACTAGAGGACTTTGCTTGGACAAAGTTTCTGCTATGAGAAGCTATTTTGAAAAACATGAGGCATGCAAAATGTTGGAGGTGGGCTAGATATTTCTAAACATGCTGTAGAATTTTAATAAGGAAAATTACATGCTTGGGGGTTTTTTAATATTTGGCCAGAGACACAGTCAGAGAATTATGACTTCTAGTGGACATTATTTTAATCAGGGATGGCCCTAAAGAACACCAGGAGAAAAATGTCTAGAGAAGAAATGACTGGAGACTGGGATCAACAACAATTCACAGAAGGTAGCAGTTAGTGCTTTGCCTGGATGGTCATTGACTTGGATTTATGACAGGTATCAGGAAAGAAGTGTATGTGTGATCTTTCAGAATGAACCAAGTATTAATACATTTATATACCAATAGTTATCCAAGACCCCTCTTTATAATGTTTAACAAAAATCAAGTGGACAAGGCTGGCATCTTATCTAGACAATTTTCAATAGGCTTATCTATCAAGTAAAAATAGTGGCAGGAATAAAAGTTTTGCATGATATAATGGAACCAAAGTTCACCTGGCTAATAGTATTGATGATTGTCCCAATTTCCAACCACAGAAGCCAACTTCTAGTACCACATTTCTCAGAGATCAGCCAGCCACCTGACGGAGTAAGAAAATAATTTGTCTTCTCTGGAATAGACCTTTATCCTGGATGTAGGTTTGCCTTCCTTGCCAGCCATGCTTATGTCAACATCACAACTCTTGGACTCTCCACGCACTAAAGTAGATAAAAAATATGGCTTCTGACTAATTAATTCGATTTTGTAGCAAAAGAACGAAAGCGATGGCTACTACTCACAGGAGTCCCTGATCTTAGGACATTCTCCATCACAGTTGACTTTATTGAAAGTGAAATTGCCAAATGAAGAGTCATAATATTAGCTGGGAATTGGGACTGCTCTTGTAAAGTTTGTCCGGTAGAAGTTAATATATGGTGCTATTTCACTCAAATCCAAAAATATGTGGGTCCAGGATTATGTGTGTTGCTTCGGTTGCCATCATAAAGTACCATGGACTGGGTGGCTTAAAAACAGAAATTTATTTTCACACAGTTCTGGAAGCTAGAAGTCTGAGAAGAGAGCATCAACAAGGTTGGCTCCTTCTGAGGGCCATGCGGAAAGGATCTGTTCCAGATCCTTCTCATCGGCTTGTAGGTGGTCATCTCCCTGAGTCTTCACCTTATCTTCTTTCTATGTGTCTCCGTGTCCACATTTCCTCTTCGTATAAGGATACCAGTATTGGATGGGGGCCCACCTAATGACTTCCTTTTAACTTGATTTCCTCTGGAAAGATCCTATCTCCACATGTGGTGATATTCTGCTGTACTGGGGGTTAAAACTTTAACACATAGATTTTTGAGGGGGACACAAATCAGCTTATAACAAGACCAAAAGGGTGGAAAGGGAAATGACATTTCTCAATTTTACCATTAATAAACTTCTGAAAAAAATTGGTTCTCCATTCTTGTGTTTTGAGGCTCAGCTTTTTCACAGAGCTTAGTACCTAAGGCAGGAAGAAAACTTTAGCTGGCAAAATAATAGACCCATTGATCTAGAATAGCAATTTTCAAGCAATGTGCTGCAAGAATTTTTACAATGTGCAATATTGGGCTATTTAGTCAGGGATACTAACCTCTTTTCCCTTACATTGTCAAATAAAAACAAATAAAAACAGCCAATGCAACAATAGCTGTCTGCTGTGAATGAATCAAAATTATATCTCTATTTGTCAGATTGGCAAAAAATATATATTTTTTGGTGTGGCACAGAATTTTAGCAATTAGTTTATGTGTGCATGAGATGAAAAGATTGAAAATCACCAATCCAGAAGGTAAGAATGCTCCCTGATCATTTTGAACTCCTTAGTCCCTGAATGTGCTGGTGAAACAGCTAGATGAATACTTTGTTGGTTGAGGCTCCAGATCCTAATAATCTAAAGGAGAAGAAGGTTGCTACTTCACAATATAAGCAGAGAAGCACATGTCTAGAAGCCAATAAATTCTCTGGATTGTCTCCAGTGTTCAACAGTGATAGTTAATGATTAACTATGGCAACCACATAACTATAGGATGCGGGGGCTCAGACTTGTAGAAATAAAAGTATGGGCTATCCTGCCATGGGTATTATACCCTCAGTGAGGATGCAAGAAGCAGAATGAAGAATGAGAAAAGGAAACTGCTAATGTGTTGTGGATGCGATGGTCATGGTATATACTCATACTTTCTTCCTTGCTCAAATATATTAATTAACCTTTTCTTTTTAAAAAAAGATTTTATTTATTTATCTTTAGATGGGAAGGGAAGGAGAGAGGGAGAGAAATATCAATGTATGGTTGCCTCTGGTGCGTCCCCTACTGGGAACTGGCCTGCAACCCAGGCCCCCGCCCTGACTGGGAATCAAACCACAGTTGTTTGTTTCACAGGCCCACGCTCAATCCACTGAGTTACACCAGCCAAGGCTAAACTTTTCTTTAAAAAATTACTTTCCCCTGTTATTTCATATAGAGTATATGTATGCTGATTAGCAATTTAGTTATGGTTTGTTAATACAAAATTACAGTTAGCTAGAATAGGGGTCAGCAAACTTTTTCTATAATGGGTCTAACCGTAAATATTTTAGACTTTGGAAGCTATGCTGTATCTGCAGCAATTACTCAGCCATTAGAGCACAAAATCCAGCATAGACAATGCACAAATAAATGAGCATGGCTGTGTTGCAATAAAACTTTACTTACAAAAAATGACTAGGGGGCCAGATTTAACCTGGAACCTGTAGTTTGACAAATCCTGAACTAAAGGATAAATGTGCATCAAGATATTTAGAGTCACTAGTGAGGTTTTGATTCTCCCCTTTGTGGAGTCGGTAAGGAACTCTTGCATTTCGTTTTATGGGAAAATGTTTTGGTTGCCATTGTTATGTTGAAGTTTAATTATAAGACTTCGTGAACCCAGCTAAGTAAGTGAACTGTGGAAGGCATCACAAAGTTGCTTACTCAATTCCCAATCCTAGCTCTTTTTATCATGCTTTTCTATACATTAAACAGTGGAAAGTCAACACTTCAATTCTAAGAATCTCTGTTAGTTGGAACTTTACATGTGACCTAAGTTCCACTAAGAAAAGACATCCATTCAAGACCTGAAAGTAGGAATGAGTAAGGGGAAGGAGAGCAGCACAAGCACATTAGACCTTCAGAGAAGCACAGCGGCACGAGTGTCTGGTTCTCTAGGGCTGACCCAGGGAAGACTTTACTATGTGTCCCTAAAATCCCTGAAGTTGAACAGAAAGCAGCATTGCAGGGGAAATGCACAACATCAGTTCTGGGCAGGACTGGAGATTTCTTTAGGCGGCAGGGTTTCCAACAGTTGGCATCCAAAGTTGGTTTACTGCCCTCCAAGACAGTAGAGTACTAAAAATACTACTTTTTGTCATATGAATCTCTCCTCTTCTGAATAAGGACTCTCTTTTAATAATTTTTTATTACCCAGAAACTAGTATAATGCCTAACACATAGCATATTATGCCATGTATAATGCACACCCATGTTTTTGGCCCAAACTTTAAGGGAAAAAATCTTTTGTTTTAATTTTTAATTCAATTTTTCATTTATTTATATCCAGATGCTTATGTTTTATACTATAAAGGAACTCTAGCATTTATTTTTGAACATATCATGGGACAAGAAATTTTATGTAACAAATAATTACAGAACACAAGAACAGATACAAGGTATTTCAGGTACTACCCATGTGTAATAAGCACTGTTTTTCTTCCCTCAAAAATTTGAGTGAAAAAGTACACAATATACATGGCAAAATATGGCAGTTGTTATATATTAAAATGTAGCAAATTAAAATGAGTCCCACATTAGTATCCTGAAGAAAAGAGCCTATTGGCTGACGTGTATAAGGCTGAGAACGCTGCAGTGGTTCTGTCAACGTCATTTCCCCCAGATCAGCAACTTCAGGGCCTTCAGCAAGGAAATTCAATAATGTAAAGGCTTTCTAAATAAGGCTGGTAAGACTGAAAGCACATATTTTGTTCGGCTAAAACTTTACCTCTCATAGACAAAACTATACCTCCAGAGGTAACACTGCTATGCAGTGTGTGTATAAAATCATTGATTTACATTTATAACCAGCAATGAAATAACTACCATTAAACACCTCAGTGGCAAAGTCTAGATATTGGAGAGGAAAGCAGTTATTGTATATCTATCATGTATTATATATCTATTATTGCATATCTCTAAATATATGTTCTTATTTAATTCACACAACACTACAAAGTGTATGTTATTCCATCTCCACAACCCCATAACATAGGTATCATGAGAAAAGCAGGAGTGAGGTTGGTTAAGTAACTACTAATAGACATTTACTGAAATGCTATTCCTAGAATGGATCATCCTCCCCATTGGCTCAGGCCTTGCGTAAGATCTTCCATTTGCCTATAACGTTGTGCAGGCTTGGTTTCAACCAATTATTATATATTTATCCTTCATATATCAGCCTAAATATTGCTTACTCAGATAAACTTTCCCTGACTCCTCCACCAACAGAATCAGGCATGACATTCCTTCCTATATCTTTTCTTCTCTGCGCATATCACAGTTTTCCACTATTCACTGTGTGGCCATTGGATTTGTCTATCTCTCTGCTACCATGTAGGCTCATTGGGGCTTCCTAGATCTTTGTATCCTCTGTGCAGTGGCAGCACAGAGCCTGACACACAGTAGGTCCTCAGTAAATATATCTTGGGTGGATAGATAGATGGATGATTGAATATCATATGCCAGAAGTATTGCTAAACACTTTACCGTAACTATTTCATTCAATCTTCACAACATATGTCCTATTTTTATCCCCATTTTGCAAACGAAGAAGCTGAAGAGTAGAAGTATAATAACTTGCTAAGGTTCACCTTAGCAAGGTATAGGACTGAGTGACAGAACTGAGAACCAAGTCTGGCAACTTTCCATGACACCATATTATTAGTATACATATTAATTAGCATCATCAGATAGAGTTGTACTGACCTTCATGTGAAAGTGAAGAATAAGTCGTTACAAGACAAGCAAATAATGACAAACATAGTTTTATCACACACAAAGGCTGCTACAAATGGAAGAAACAACACCAGGGCTAGACTCGAGATTCTTTTCACACTTTTGTGGAAGGAAGAAAACACAAGAGCATTCAGGAAACTATAGTATAAGAACTTTAGAAATAGCTCAACAAATCCTTTTATATACATAGAATTTCAATAGCATCATCATTTCAAAGAGTGGTCACTTTAGACTTTGGCAAAAATAAAAGGCACTAAATAAAAAACTATAAATTGACAAGTAAATTATCTTCCATACAACCTCACTGTTTTGGAAACATTTTTTCATAAATTCCATCATCTGGATTATGTTACTTATAGATAAATTTTATTTATGAATATATCTATTCAGACATAATTTTATATAAGTACATAACGTGGAGCTTTTTGTTTATTTGTTTGTTTGTTTGTTTATCATTTTTTATTGTTCGACTACAGTTGTCTCCACTTTCCCACCACCACTTTCCCCAGCCCCACCCACCCCCACCTTTCACCCTCCGTTCTTCCCCACTTTGGCTTTGTCCTTCGGTTTTTTATACATGTTCCTTTATGACCCTTCCTCTTCTTTCCTCCATTATCTCCCTCTGCCCTCCCCTTTGGGTACCCATCAATAAATGAGTGGATCAAAAAACTGTGGTGCGTTTACACAGTGGAATACTATGCAGTGGAAAGAAAGAAGGAGCTCCTTCCATTCATAAGAGCATGGATGGATCTGGAGAGCATTATCCTTAAGTCAGATAAGCCAGCCAGTGAAAGACAAATACTGTATGATCTCACCTATAAATGGAACCTAATCAACAAAACAAACAAGTGAGCAAAATATAACCAGAGACACTGAAACAAAGAACAAACTGTTTGTTTGTTTGTTTGTTTGACTTTTACAATCTCTTATTTTCTACCTATGTACATCAGCCCTTACTCCCATCCCAAGAGTATCCATTTTTACAGCCTAGTCTATATCCTTTTATATGTTATTTATGCTGACATAATTCTATTTAATCATATACATTATATGATATATATGTATAGATACACACATACTTACACATTATAGGGACAAGGTTTTTCAGTCATTGCTTTACAAGAGAGAGCCAACATTATTTACGCTTTTCCGCATCCTGCTTTTCTCCTTCAGCTTCCCATGGAAATCCTTCCAACTTGATTGGGATTGCTCTAATTCATTGTCTCTTAATGACTACATAGTGCTCTATGATCTGCATATATTGTGTAACTTACTCAGTCCTGCTCCTATTGAGAGGAAGTATTCTTTTCTTACAGGCCACTAGAGAGCACCTTGGAGCAGAGTCAGGTTCAGCAGAGACTAGTTTGGGGCGAAGATTTAGAGACATTTTTGTTACTAAATTTGCCTCTTCATCCTCACTGTCCTGATTAAGGTTTTGTGATTCTCAGCTCAGGGAGAAAACCCAGAATTCTCTTTCCCAAGCAGTGTCCTAACCATCCCAGCCCCTCTAGGACCATAACAGACTTGCCACAGTTGTTCACAAGCGCAAAGGAAAGAGACTCTGCAGAAGTATTATAATAGGCATAACCAACAAGGACAGCCACTATCACTGCGATTACAGCCACTGTCACTGTGATTACTGTAGTTTAGGGACAGCAAAACATGGCCAGTAATCAGGCTAAGACCTGGAAAAACCTTATCTCACTTTATATTCTCCACAATCCTGTGAAGTTATCACAACTAGCATCCCACTATACAAATAAAGTGTGTGGTATAGAGATAACGAACACAGAGAGAGACTCAGACCCTCCCGAGATACCAGGGATTCTCCCCATGCCTGTGTATTAAGTCTGTCACTGGGTGGCCCTTCCTGAATCTCTATCTCCAACTCCTGGCACCACCTATCTCAATCCAAATTCAATCCAAATTTCCTGCAGTTTTCCCCAAACTGCAGAGTTCCTGTGACTTGGCATTTGCTATTAAGGCTTCCCCGGCTTCCCCGTGTGTGTTCCTCAGCTTTCCAAGAGCAGCACCTTGACCCCCACCAACCCTCTCTCTGGGAGACAAACTGCTCCTTCTTCCAGTAATCACGCTACAGTTTGCCCTGACTGCAGAGCTTCCCCAGGTAGACTAGGTACTCCTTATATCTCAAAATAATGAGAAAAGTTACTTACTTATCTAATCCCCTTTCTAAAAAGACAGTTCTAGAGCCAAGCATCACTGCTCTTAGTATCCCCGTGCCTGGCACAGTGCTTGGCACATAGCAGATGTTCTCTATATGCTCATAAATGAAACAATGACTGAATGTGCTGTGAAGGCTCTCTTAAAAATCCAGAATCAGAACCAGTTCTTAGCAGCATAAAATAAAGAATAGAAGCCAACAGACTTGGGTTACTTCTTTGCAGAGGATTGGGTCACAGACGATTTCCGTGACCAAGCCCATCAGTAGCAAATAAGGAGCTTCTGGCTTTTGTTCTGCAGCTGAGCCTGCAGAGCTAACTTTGCCTGTAGATCCAGGTAGTTAAAATTGAAGAAAGAGAGAGTGTGTTAGGCTATTCACATATGCCTAGGGTCTGCTATTAGTTGCTGCTGAGAAATAACATGAAAATTTTTATTAGAGCAAAAGCACTTCAGGCTCCAGAAGTACACAGCAGCTGTTGAAGGGGAAAAGAGGAAGAAAATTCACCTTTCATCAGAAAAATGTGTGGTAAAAGTGGATTTTTTTTTCTGTAAAAACACATGAAAAAACTGTTTGTCTTGCTTGGTCTTACTTATTATTTCCTCTTGCAAAAGGCTTATCAGTCCTCCTGGTAAAAGAAATGAAGATTCAGTGATGGGAAAGCCACAATTAGAAGTTTTCTTTCTCATATGGTTTTCTTCACTATAACCTCCCGATGCTACTAATGAGAATGCCCAATTATTACATGTATTGCTGTTCAATCATACACCATTTTCTGAGAGTTTGTTCTAGTGGGAGACTGGGTTTTTGCAGGATTCTTTGCTCAGGAATACAGCTGAATAGTCATAGTTTAAGTGGAATTTGCAGCCACAAATGTGTATGTATTCAGAGGCATTGCAAGGAGAACTTGGGCGATTTTTCCCCCTTCTCTGACAGAAATTGATTTTCTACTTTTTTGCATGCTTCAAGTCTACTACAATAGAAATACATATATTTTCCTCTTCATATCTCCAGAGTTTAAATGCATTTTTAATAACACAGAATTAGAGATTTGGATGGGATCTCTAAATGTTATCTGCCTCACACAGGCAGAACTCTAACCTAACTAATCCCTGAAAGCATCCACCCTTTTCTCAGAAACACCTCAAAAGGACATCGCACACCAGTGCATCCTGCTATCTCTTGGCACAATTTGCTTCCTTGAGGCTGGTACCATTGTCTTCATTTCCTCTACTGCTCAAGTAGGAGTGTAGCTTTTCCATTGCCTTCATTTCCTCAGCTGCCCCCATAGAAGCTCAGTTCTTTTCCATTGTCTCCAGAGTCACTGTAGGCTTTTAGACTGTAGAGAGGCGTCTATAGACAACTTTGTGCTGTGTTGTGCCTCTGTATCTTTTCGCATCCTATGCCATCTGCCTGGAACCCTCCTCACCTATGATTCACCCTCTCCCATGTTACGAAATCCCGTTGAATTTCCAACGCCCAGGTGCTTTGTGAAGAGCCTCCTCATCTCCACATTCTGTCACTCCCCACTCTAGGCCATGAATTACTAGTTCCTCAGTGCTACCAGCAGGTCTTTTAAAACTGTGCTGTTTAAAATGTAGTCTTGCCCTGGCTGGGTAGCTCTGTTGGTTAGCACATCGTCCCAGTATGCCAAGGTTGCAGGTTCAGTCCCTCTCAGGGCACATGCAAAAATCAACCAGTGAATGCATAAATAAGTGGAACAACAAATCAGTGTTTCTCTCTCTCTTTCTCTCTCTCTAAAATAAATAAATTAATTAATTAAAAGAAAATGTAGTCCTTAGACCAGCAACAACTACATAAATTGGGAGATTATTAAGACTGAGCGCTCATATGTCTGGGAGTAGGGTCTGGGAACCTGGGGTTTAACAAGGTTGCTTAAATTTAAGAAGAAGTATTCCTCAATAGTGTAATCTCAGATGACCTTTGGCAATTCTGGATTTAATGCCCTTGATAAAAGAGAAGGTTCATGACATGGAGTTACCATCTCACTGAAGAAAACTGGAACAGAATCCTGTGGAGGTTGTTCACTGGAAAAAAAGTCTATAACAGCCCCGACTCTGCAGCTCACTGAAAATGCTGCTCTTCGTTCTTGAGTACAGACATATTTTGAGGGAGGAATTACGTGGCAAATTTGGAATATCGGGAGTAAACGTTTTTGCCCTTTTAACATTGGGTTGAAATTATTCCTTTGAATGTTTGCCTTCCATTTGCTGTAAAGTGTAGATCCATCTCTCACTCACCTCAGAACAGGTGAGTGCATGTCCTGACCCATGAGGAGCATTAAGACGTTAACTGAAATGATGAATGAATAAGTGTCCATACAGAGCATTTCTTTCTGCAAGCTCACTGCCTATGTTAGATAATACAGCCTCAAAATGTAGTTTTGGTTTAGTCTCTATAAATAGTTTTGTCTTAAGCTACTGTTTTTCAAGGTCCCTGGACTAACAAACTGCATCAGTATTTCCTGGGATGTATATTCTGTACAGATTCCTGGGTTTACCACAATATTGTATCCAGATCTCCAATTTGTGATACCCAAAATCCCAGGTGATTCTTATGTAGACAAAGTTAAGAGAACCACTGGATTATGTGGTTACCCCAATTGGTAGCACTCTAAAATTGATCATTAGCCACAGAATAAGAAGGGGGAAAAAATCCCTCACCAAAAAAACTCATTATCAAAATTCAGTAGAGGAGGACTCCTGATGAGACAGGAAAGAAAGAAAGAATTCCGTGGAGACATGGCATTATGCAAAGACTCGAACAGCCCCATGAGTTCCACGGCAGGTCTGGATTGAAACCCATACCTTTGTCAATCGTTGCTCTGGGAAGTGGGGAACAGCTTTGCTAAGCCATCCCTTATGTAAGAAACCGGTGAAGTATACTCCCAGGAATTTAAACTGACAAAAGGAAAACAAGCAAAGGAAGTTGGGGGATTGTTTAAAAAAGAAAAGAAAGGAAAAAGAGCCAAACAGAGTTATAAATTATTCCCAAGCTACAGAGGCCCAGCAGACACCGATCCACCATGGTATGATTTCAAGGGGTTGCAAACTTTATTTCCATTCCGAGAGTCCCTGGAGATGTGCTGTTCCCCAATTTGAGAAAACACCTAAATTATAAATACCCTGAGGGAAAAAACACATGGCTTAAATTCAAAATAGAATATAGAAACCTAGTGGTGAGGCTGCGTAGTTTTTTTCCTTTCTAAATTACCCCATAAAAACAGAGCCAAACCAAAAAGCCACAATGTTAATTAAGTTATTCTCATGAATCCCAGAATAGGAGTACGTGGGGACAAGTCACCAAGACCCATGTAGTATCAACCTCTACACCAGAAGAAGCCAAGGAAGGTAAAGGAGCATCTAACAGATCTGAGAATAAGATAACTTCAAAATTGCCAGTATATATTGTCCGGGGAGTTGGGGGTGGAGTGGGCGGGAATGGGCAGTCTATTTGAGGACTGCAGCTGAACTGGAAGGGTTGTTTGCAAGTGAGTGCGATGGGATGGCACTAAGGTTTTAAGAGACTGGATTAATCTGGGACTTAGGAACTGTGGAAACTAATTTGCCAAAGTGCCCCCACAGGGCAGAGCTCCACACCAAGGAGAAACTGCTGGGAATAGAACCCAAAATGACTGAGAGGGGTGTGGGGGAGAAGGCCCACAGAAAGTGGGGATGAGGGACAAACCACAAGACCTCCGAAAGTAGGAAAGCATATTTTTGAACAAAAAAAAATAAACAAAAAGACAAAATTTTATGGCAGTGGAGCTAAGAAAAAAATATTTTTGAAACAAAAGAAAAACAAAAAACAATAAATCCAGAAAAATCTCTACAGCAATCCTGACTTGTCCCTTTTTTCTAAAAGCTGAGGAAAATTAATCTCATGTAAAAATGAGCAATACAAAAGAATCATAATTGAATTCTATATATATTTTATAAGAAAATTAGGCATGGGAATACATTTTGAAATGAAAGCACTCCTGAAAAATTCCCAAAGAACAGATGAAAACAATAGCCTAATATTTTCAAGTAAGCTGAAGGAAATTTTTAAAGGATTAATTATATGAAAGAACAACATAAATAAGAATTAGAAAAACTCAAAAATGAGGTGAAAGAACTGAAGACAAAACAAGAAAAAATTTTAATTATTGGAAAATATAAAACCTGAACTACATCACAAAAGAAGATTTCCAAATGGCCACTAATAATGTGAAAAAAAAGCTCAAGGTGCCCTGGCTGGTGTGGCTCCATGGATTGAGTGCCAGCCTGCAAATCAAAGGGTCACAGATTCAGTTCCCAACTAGGGCACATGCCTGGGTTCCAGGCCAGGTTCCCAGTAGGGGGCCCATAAGGGGCAACCACACATTGATGTTTCTCTCCTCTCTTTCTTTCTCCCCTCCCTGTTCTCTAAAAATAAGTAAATAAAATCTTTTTAAAAAATGCTCAATGTTGCTAATCAGAATTTCACATTTAAACCACAAGATATTACACACCCACTGGAATGGTTAAAATGGAAAAGACTGATAATACCAAGTGCTTACTAGGATATAGCACTACTGAAATTCTTACACAGTGCTGGTGTGAATGTAAAATTGTACAGCTTCCTTAGAAGCTGTTTGGCAGCTTTTATTACAGGTAAAAAGTACATCTGCCCTATCATCCAACATTTTGGTTCCTGGATATTTTCCAAGAGCAATTAATGCGTATGCTCTCACAAAGGTTTATACAACAATATTCACCACAGCTATAATTCATAATAGCTAAATATCTGGAAACAACACAAATGCCCATCAACAGAAGAAAGAATAAACTGTGATATATACATCAACTGCTGATATATACTATGATGAATATTATGTTGGATATTTTGGATGTATTGGATATTGTATCAGATACGTTTTTATAAATCTCAGAAAAAAAGCATTACTTTCAGTGAAAGAAGCCAGACATGAGTGTACATACTGTTATGAATTCATTTATTTGAAATTCAAGGTCAGGCAAAAATAACCTATGGCAATAGAAGTCAGAAAAATGGTTACCTCTCTTTAAAAGTAAGAGTTTTTACTGGAAAGAAGCATGATGGAACTTTCTGGAATAATGGAAATGTTCTGTATCTTGCTCTGCTTGATGGTTACAGACATATTTATACATATGTGAGCCAGGGTACCACGAGACCACTCCCAAGTTCAATGAGGAGGACACACAGAACTCAGCATATGGTCATACTATAATTTTATATGGGTGCAAAGTATAAATTAGCAAACAGAAAAAGCACATGGGACAAAGTTTAGAGTAAACCAAGAACAAGTTTCCAAGAGACCACTTCCAGTGAAGTCACACAAGACTAATTCCTGCAGCAACAAGTTGTGATATGTGTAAAGTGTTTTCTCCCAGAGAAACCCATTAGACACCCAGTGCCAGGGGTTTTACTAGGAGCTACTCAAACAGGGAGCTTCTGCCAAGCATTTACCAAAATTTCAGACTCTCATAAGGAAAGTATAAATAAGTTTATCATAAATCATGTTGCTTGCATAAATATATAATGAGCCATTCTTAACAGGAAAACAATACAAACCTTCCTTAAATTCAAGTTTCTAGATGCTAGCAAAGGACCAACTTTAAAAGCAGACCTTTTTAAAGATAGTAGTCAGGCCTGCTATGCTAATTTTTTTGCACAATACATTTAAAAAAAACTTTCCACGCTGTGCATTTAAGATGGTGCTCTTTAGCATGGATGGACCTGGACAGTGCTATGCTAAGTGAAATAAGCCAGTCAGAGAAAGATAAGTACCATGTGATTTCACTCCTATATAGAATCTAATGAACAAAATAGACTAGCAAACAATATAGAAACAAACTCATAGAGAACAGACTGACAGCTGTCAGAGGGAGAGGGGTTGCAGGGTTGGATGAAAAAGGTGAAAGAATTAAGAAAAAATCATAGACAGACAACAGCACAGTGAGTACCAGAGGGAAAGGAAAGTGGGGGAGGTAGAAGAGAGTGAAAGGGGAATAAATAGTGATTGGAGGAGACTCAACTTCAGGTGCTGAGCACCTAATGCAACATAAAGATGATGTATTTTTTAACTGTACACCTGAAACCTATATAATTGTATTAACCAATGTCACCCCAATGAATTCAATAAAAAAATAATATAAAGCAAAAAATAAAAATAAAAAATAATTTTGCTGTTTTATTGCATGGATATTATATACTCATTTTTTAATTTAAAAATATAGATAATACAAATAACAGGTTCACAGGTCTCTTCTAAGAGCAGGTTGTCAGGAGTCATCAAACAAGAAAAGCACAATGACTTTGAAGGCCTATAAACAAGGCAAAGTAAAAAGAATTTATCTTCCTCAACTTGCTAAGCTTCAACTCTCTCAGGAGCCTCATGGATCCTAGTCTTAAGCAGTATAATGTAATATAAAGAACACAGACTGTGGCATTCGACAAAATGGGTTTTAAAACGGCTCCATCATTTGCTAGCTAGGCAATAACGGTCAGGACATTTTATTCATCTGAGCTTTAGTATTTTTGTCAGCAAGATGAGAATATAATACCTACCAATAAAAAGTTGTAAGGATTAAATGAAATAACACATGCAGTCAGCATCAAAAAATAGCAAGTTCATTACTAAAGGAGCTAAAACTCTAAAAGAAAAGACAAACACAAATATGAAAGATTATAAAACAAGAGAGAATAAGTTTAGTGAGGGTTACATGAAGTTTTAATGTCTAGGAGGCCAGACAGAGGGTTCCTGCTGGCCTAGAATAGAACTTTATGAAAGAGGTAACATTTGAGCCAGTGATTGAGTGTTTGGTAGGATTTTGATATTCAGACATGAAGGGGGTTCATTTTAGGGCTAGAAATAAGTATAGGCAAATTAGCAGGCTGGATTTGTCTTGGACTTTGGGCAGCTCCAATTTTGCTGAGAGTACTAGCATTTATTTACCTGTATGACTTGCTATAGCAGGCCGTATGGGCACCAATCATAAAGCCATATAAATGAAGGGACGTAGTAGGCTCCTCCACTCTGGTTCTAAGGCAGATGCCATTTTTGCCCCTTGATACAGGAGGTCTGTCCAAAAGGTATTAAGCCACGTAGTGTGAAAAATAGAATTATTTAATGAAGAAGATACAAGACACATTTTATATAGGAAAATAATGCCTCAGTCCCCTTCAAAGTAGGCATCTTGGGACCTCACACAATTCTCCCAGTCACCATCAACTACCCTGTTGTATTTTCATGAATGTCATCAATGGTCTGAAAATCTCTTTCCTTTCACAGGTGAGTTTAGTTTGGGGAAAAGCCAGAAGTCACAGGGCACTAAATCTGGGCTGTAAGGGGGCTGAGTCACCTGGGGGATTTGATGTTTGACCAAAAAACTCTGCATGAAACGTGATGCATGAGCAGGCATGCTGTTATGATGAAGCTGCCAATCACCAGTTGCCTATACCTATGGTTTTTCTGAATCCTCTGAATAGTTTCTACAGAGGAATGTTCAAGCTTAATGCAAAATTTGATGCAGACTCATTGCTCTACTTGCTCAATCATTTTGAATGCGATGGCCACATAAAACACGTACTCATTCGATGGCATTTATTGCCCTCACCAACTAGTACATTGAAGTCATCATTGTTTAGCATGCACTTTCCAGTCCATTCTCCTCAGATTACATCATGTCATGCAAACAGTTCTCATTAGATTAACTATGGCTGAACTTTTTCTATACAAACCTCATTGTATAACCATATGGAAAATGGGCATGACCTCAGCCAGGAACACTACTGAATTCACAGGGCAAAATGGTGGCTTCTGGAGAAACATCAAACACATGCACAATCTTGCCTTTGTTTACCAGTCTGGTCAGACTCTGCCTCTTTTTCTTTTCATTTTTTAAATAGATATTTATTGAGTGAATGGGTATGAAGTATATGGGTCCCAGCCCTAAAGAGTTCACAGACTTGTCAGAAAGGCCACATGTAAATGCATGGATTACATAGAGAACAGGAGGGGCCGCAGGAGAGGGAACAGCAAAGGACTTCAGGATCACACAGGATAGGATGCATCTGGTTTCTTCTTTGACAATATGCTGGTGCTGACTGTTAAACTGAAGGGTGGATATGATAAGATCACTTCTTTCCAAAACAGGTCAGATGAAAAACCACTGGGCTCTAGGTAAGGTCAGAGTGCCCTCTACTGAAATAGGAAGCAAGAATGAGAACACAAACTATTCTAACTCTGCCTATATAAAAATATTCTCTACACCCTTCTAGTCGTAGAACTGAATAATCTTCCTCTCCTAGCAATAATAGATCTTGACCCTTGTTGAATTCTCATGTTCATTGGGAGACAATAGAGAAGAATCAAAGAACATCAGTCAAATAGATGTGAACGCCCCAAAGGCTAAACAGACTTAGACTGACTAGCACGTAAAAACTTTTCCTGGTGACTGATGGGCTATCAAAATCCAAGGTGTATTAGCCTAGGCCATTCCACAGGATGGCAGCAACACTGGAGTCCCTAGCAATCTACTATATGTTTTTATTCTCCCTGCTGCAATGTGGATAAAAAGAAACTTTTAGCAGCTTCAACCTGAGTCTTGGCATCTCACCTTTCTCCCTGAACAACATGAGCTTCAGTATACACTCCAGCTTTTCCACAAGCTACCAGACCCTGGGCTCTGTGCAATCACCCAGCTACCAGTGCGGCTGACCAGCACTGTGGCCAGTGTCTATGCAGGCACCAAGGGCTCAGGCTCTTGGCTCTGTGTCCCACTCCACCAGCTTGCAGGGCAGCTGAGGAGCCAGGGGCCTGTCTGCAGGAATGAGCGGGGGTCTGGTGGGCATAGAGGGCATCCAGAGTGAGAAGGAGACTATGCAATGTCTGAATGACCATCTGGTCTCCTACCTGGAGAGAATGAGAAGCCTGGAGGCTGATAATCAAAGACTGGAGACCAAAATCTGGGAACACTTAGAGAAGAAGGGACCCCAGATCAGAGACTGGGGGCATTATTTCAAGACCATCGAGGACCTGAGGGCTCAGATCTTTGTAAATACTATGGACAATGTTCTCATCATTCTGCAGATTCACAATGCCTGTCTTGCTGCTGAGGACTTCAGAGTCACGCATGAGACATAGCTGGCCATGCGCCAGTCTGTGGAGAATGATGTCAATGGGCTCTGAAAGGTCACTGATGACACCAATATCACTCAGCTGCAGCTGGAGACAGAGATCAAGGCTCCCAAGGAGGAACTGATCTTCATGAAGAAGAACCAGGAGGAGAAAGTAAATGGTCTATAAAACCAGATTGCCAATTCTGGGTTGACTGTGGAGTTGGGAGTCCCCAAATCTCAGGACCTTGGCAAAATTATGGCAGATATCCATGCCCAGTATGACGAGCTGGCTCAGAAGAACTGAGGAACTAGACAAGTACTGGTCCCATCAGATTGAAGAGAGCACCACAGTGGTCACCTCACAGACCACTGAGATAGGTGCTGCTTAGGTAACACCCACAGAGCTGAAATATACTGTCCAGTCATTGGAGATTGACCTAGACTCAATGAGGAATCTGAAGGTCAGTTTGAGAACAGCCCCAGAGGAGGCGGAGATGCACTATGCCAGCAGATGGAACAACTCAATGGGATCCTGCTGCACCTGGAGGCAGAGCTGGCCCAGACCCGGGCAGGGGGGCAGCACCAGGCCTAGGAGTATGAGGCCCTCTGCTGAACATCAAGGTCAAGGTCAAGGAGGCTGACATTGCCGTCTACCGCAGTCTACTGGACTTCAATCTTGTTGATGCCCTGGACAAGAGCCAGTCCTTATAAACCATCCAAAAGACGACAACTGATGGGACTGTGGATGGCAGCAGAGTGATGTCTGAGGTCAAGGACACCAAATTCTGAAGCATTAAAGGCAGCAGAAGTGGGGCATCCCTTGGCAGGGCAGGAGGCTGATAAAAAGTTCATCGAAAGAAGAAAAGGAAAAAGAAAAAGAAACTTTCACAATAATAAAAAAGTGGATAAAAAGAAGTTCAACCATGAAAGACAGAGGAAACTTTACTGCTTTACTTACTAAATCAAAAAAGTCGATCTGAAAAGGCTACATACTGTATGATCCCAATTATATGACATTTTGAAAAAGGTAAAACCACGGAGAGAGTAAAAAGATCAGTGGCTGCCAGAGGCTGAATAGACAGAGCACAGAGAGTTTTCAGGGCCATGAAACTATTCTGTGTGATACTATAATGGTGGATACGTGTCATTACACATTTGTTCAAACACATAGAATGTACAACACCAGGATGCCATCCTAATGCACACTATGGACGTTGTGTGATAACGGTGTTTCCTCATAGGCTCACTGATTGTTGACAGGTGTATCAGGGGATGTTGACAGTCAGGAAAGAGGTTTCCTGGTCAGAGAACAGGAGATATATACGGGAACTCTGTACTTTCTCCTCAATTTTGCTGTGAATCTAATTTTGCTCTAAAAAATAAAATCTATTTAATACAGGAAAATCAATTCAGGCTAAATGCTCCATAAGGGCAGGTCTCAGAAGGCCAAAGATCATTAATATATGTTTGTCCTGCAATCTAAAGAGGCTGTAGACAAGAAGAGAGGACACCCATGTCATGAGCTGTGTGGCAGTGTGAGCTTCAAAGAAAGCCACCTTCTTTCTTTCCTCTTGTCCAGTCTCCCCACCAAGCAGCAACCTCTCAAGACAGTGACCATCATTAGAAGGGGTTTAATTTTCAACTAGTAGAAATGGAAGCATTCACTCCAAAGCAGCCCTGATTTTAATCTTAACTCTTATTTTTAAATTACACCCCAAACTGTAGAACTCAGACTGACATTCAGACTAAATGATGACACCAGAAGAAGTGACTTGCTTAAGGTCCATCCTCCAACAGCCTGGCTGTGCCTGGCCCCAAAGATGGGCAATGTGCTGATGACATGATGTTTATCTGCTCCTTGAAATAGAAAAAAAACGGAGGCAATCTGGTGGCTTGTAAAAGTAGAAGTTCCACAATAAGTGACTCTTTAGCAAATGTGTTACCTTATAGCAGAAAGCGGGGCTGCTCAGTGTCAACGGCTTTCCCTTGGGTTGAATTACTTCATCTGAAGTCCTTTTCCCACTTTGAACTAGCTTTCCAAAATGAATCCCCTACTCTGAAACAATGTGATTAATAAGTCTTCAAAACAATGTCCCAGGAGGAATAATAGTCATTTACTTAACTGGCATTTAGAGCAATGTAATTAATAGTTTTAGAAATTTTTCTAGGCTCTTTAATTACAGATGAGGCTAAATGTTTCATTACTCCTGGATGATGAACATGCTAGTACACATGAAAGGGTAAGGGGGAGGTCTCCTAGGACAGGTGTTAAATGCCTCCCTTGCAATAAACATCTACCGCCGCCATGAGCTGCGACATCTGGTAGAAATTTTTTAGCAATGAACATCTGGAACTTAATTTGGTACAGTAGTAGAAACTTCTTTCATTAAAAAAAAAATCTTCTTTATTCAAAGTAATTTGCAAACTCCCATAATCCACTCTCACCCCACACCCAGCCCTGGGGGAAAAATGTTCCATAATGCCTACTGTGAAGCATTGTGAAAAAAATCTCCACAGTGCTTACACTCGGAATTTCTTGACTTTGCAAAATAATAACTGAATGCAATACGAGCAAGGTTGTATCAGTTTCTTCTTCCTCATTTCAATCCGTAGATGAACTCTGGCTTTATCATTAGAGTGACCTCTCCTGGTACTTCAGTTTATTGGTCCATGTTGCCATCTATTCCACGGCCAGTGAATTTAACAGTATGTAGGGAGGTGTGGGGCAAGCTGGGGGAGGAGAGGCAGCTGGAAGTTCATTTGTGTTCCTTGTGTATACTGTTCTTTTCCTGTGGAAATGGGCTTTTGTGACTGCTCTTTTCAGAGTTCAGTGGATGGCTCCTCTACAAATAGTTGCGATCAGTAAACACTCTCACTCTTGTTTGTGAGACCCAACCAGTATTTCCTGGAGATAAAGATGGCTTAGATTCCAGTACAGCGTAAAACACATTCCAAGACACTTCTGGAATGAAGTCAGGGTATTTAAACAAAACCCAACAGAGAGACCTAAGATAAGATGGCTCTTTTAATTTTTTCCATCCTCAAATGCTGGGTCCACTGACCTCCAGAAAGCAATAACAAGCCATTTGATAATATCAGCCCCTTTATTTGTCTGAAGGGTGGCAAATTGCCCCACAGAATGAAAGGCTGGAAGCTGACATCTCGATCCTGAGTGTCTTTCTCAATCCTTTCTAAACTTGACCTACAGGCAGTTTCATGTACAATATAAGCCAAGAAGTACTTCTTGGAATGATTTCCTCTTCCACTGAAACAGATCCTGAAAGGAAACGTTGACTCTGATCCTTCAATGACTGATACTCAGCATTTCCTACCATCAGTAACACCCAACTCATTAAATGAAAAGCGTCCTCAAGCTGTTAAGTCTGTTACAAAAATTTTCTTTCTTTCTTTCATCTACTTCTCCTTATAACAAAATTTCCCTTTGGATCTAATAAATCATATTCAGTCTGCTAAAATGCTTACTATTTTTTTATTGACTGAAATGTAAATTGATGGCCTGTGAAAACTGTGTTCAGTCAAGAAAAACACATCCTTCTGTTTGGGACCTTTTGAAATAGGGAAGTTACATATGGGAAATATACAATATGGAAGCAGTTTAAAGGGGGTTCTCTGAGTCAGTATCAGATGATCTCCGGTAGTCTCCAGCTTTAAGGCAAAATGAAACCTAAAGTTGGTTCAATAAAGGAGAACTTCAGGTGACTTTGTGTGTGTGTGTGTGTGTGTGTGTGTGTGTATACACACACATATATATGTATATATGTACATATTAGATTATGGACGTTTGTTTTTTAAGGAAAGAAAGCTTGATACAGTTAAAACTTCTGACATGACAAAGGAAGGAAATTGATCTGAGTGTCATTTGCTGTGATCGGTCTCTCATCCAACCCTGATCCCTGGTGTCCCTGTTTGCATCAGAGCCATTTCCTGCATGATAGTACATTTCTGTTTGACAAGCCATGCCTGGGAAAAGGCAGTATCATTTACCCCCACCTGGCAGACACAGCTGTAAGACGTCATCAGAACCCTTTCTGTTTCCGTTGTTGGGTGTTGGCCGTTCTGCAGGACTTGCATCTTTCTCTATTAACTTCCTGCTCAGTTAAGGGAAAACTATGGAAGTGTCCAAAAACTTGGTTTCAAGATGAATTGGCCAAGCTCAGAAAAGGAAGATGAGAAAGAGGTAGAAATATATTTCAAAGTCCAAGATTTCATAATCAGAATTTTGAAGCCTACAGAATTTATCTGTTTCCTGCTACTCAAAGTGTGACTAACAACACTGAAATCACATGGTTGCTTATTAGAAATGCAAAACCTCAGACCCTACCCAAGTCCTACTAAATTAGAACCTGCATTTTAACGAGACGCTCAGTGAATTTGTGTGAATTCTAGAGTTGGAGATACATTGATCTAGTTCAACTAATTTATTTACAGATAAAGAAACTGAGCTTGAGCCAAACCATAAAGCTATATACATCAGAAAGGTTAGGACTAGACCCTTAAAATGAATGCTCCAGTTAATCTGTGCCAAGCACTACACTCAGTATTTTATACTCAGGATCTCAATTAAGAAGTATGTATAATTAAGAAGTATCTATGAATGCTCACTATGAAGTATGCATAATTATTATGCACAGATTACTGATGGTAAACTGAGGCCTTTGTATGTCAGGTTGGCTGGATCTAAACTTAGGACTTTCTGCCCTAGAATAAGGAGGATAGTCCTTGGGAGAAAGAACTTGAATATTCAGGTAATGCACAGGTAGGGACCATACCAGCCAAGGCACATTTCCATTGTATTCCCATTACTGCCCTGTGCAGATGTCAATATTTGGGAATCTTTGAGGAAAGAGACTCACAGAGTTACATATAACATGGACCAGAGGCTGCGGAAGAAGATAAACATTTTTGTTTAATCCCATGTACCCTGGAAAGTTTCTCTGTGAGGTCTGTGGATTCGAGTGTTGATTATGAGCTTCCTCATCCAAATGAGGAAATGGTAAGGCTAAGAGCCAGAATAACTTGTAAGAAGTCCCCAAGGAAGTCGAGACTAAAGCAGGAGGCTGAATTGTCACCATGGGACATTCAGATGTCTTAAACTGCACATGTATGGGTGTAAGAAAGAGGCCCCGAGGGAAGGAAATGCAACCCCACAACTGAGTACACAGAGACCGAGTGCAGAAACCTGTCTTCAATTATTCTGAGGGTCTTCAAAAGATCTAGCCTGAGCTCAGCTCACAATAGGCCCTCTCTCCCCTGCCATGTGTGTTCTTTATGAATTAGGAAGAGTTCATGCACTAATCATTATCTGATTTAACCTTCATAAATTTTAATCAGTTAGAGATCATTAATTATCTTTAAAAGATGAAACTTAAGAGACTAGAGAGGTTAAATACCGTGTTCAAGGTCTCTCCAAAAATAAGGACTGGAGCTTGGGTTCCAGAGAAGCAGTCTACGTGCTCACAGGCTGAAAGGCTCGCATTTTGCTGTCTGGTATTGGCTCACAATAGCCCATTGTTAAATATTCAGGACTTTTCAAGCTGGTTATTAAATTATTAGTAGTTTGAAATGGTGTGGTATAAGTATGTGTACACAGAAATTTTCAAAGCCTACAAATCAGGGCTCCCTTCCCACCACCTACTGAGAACCAGTTTATAGAACTGCAGTCTCAGATGAGCTGCAAAAGGTGTCAAGAGAACTGACTTGTAATTTTATTAGAGAAAAAAAAAATTTTGTCAGAGTTGACCACCTTAAGCTTGTATAGGGGAAAATAGGGGTGGGGTGCTTGATAAATTAAGAATAGGGAAGGGAGGAAAGCAGAAAGGCAGGAAAGAAGGAATGAAGGAAGGAAGGAAGGAAGGAAGAAAAGCTGAGGATGAAAGAGGGAAGGAAGAAGGACATACTGGGCAAAACACAGATGAATAGTTCAAATCACATGTCCATGGGTGCTTCATGTCATGCAAAAATTATGAGTAAGAATTTCTTATTAAGAACAGGAATATTAAAAAGTAAGAATTCAGGGACAGAATGGTAAACAATAGCATAAAATGCATACAGTGATTTTAGAGCTAAGAGAACGAATTAAGAACCAAAATAGCATCATTACAAATCTTATATATAAATTGGAGACCACAAAGGAAGCAGTACACACAGCTGATAATCAAATTATTTACATAGAGAAAAAGCTGAAGGTAATCATAGTGAACAAAGAGGAGAAATGCAAGAGTTGAAAGGAATTAGAACAGAGGTCACCATCACTGGCACTCCGTCTCTCTCTTGCTCACACCCTGCAAATTCTTCTCTTTCATTCCGATCCCCATCCATTCATCTTACCACTTTTCACTATTCATCAAGCTTTATATACTTACTCCTTTTGTTTTCAGCTTAGATTTATTTAAAGTCATACTTCTTAGACTTCTGGTCAAGATGGCAACATAGATAAATGTGGTACATACATCCTCCTACAACCACATCAAAATTACAAATCAACTAAAGGATGACCGTCATTCAAAACCACCTGAAATCGAGCTGAACAGAAGTCCTACAACTAAGGATATAAAAAAGAAGCCACACTGAGACTGGTAGGATGGGTGGAGAGGCAGAACGGGCTAGTCCCACACCCAGGTGTGGTGGGTAAAAATCAGCTGTGGAGCTCTTCCCTGAGAAGTGAGAGGTCCCTGTCCCAGACCAAGTCCTCCAGCACAGGGTAAAAAGAAGTCCCTATAACTTCTGGGTGAAAAAGTAGCAGGGATTGTAACTGAGTGAGCTGAAGGGCTTCTGGAGTTCCAGGTGCTCCTTTTAAAGAGCCTGCACGTAGAATTATGCAGACTCATTTGCTCTGACCTGCAGCACTGGGTCAGCAGCTTGAAATTCACCAGGGACATTATGGGGAGAAACTGAATTGTCTGGCTTCAAGACAAGGGTTGGAGTAGATGAAACAGAAGATCAAATTACAGATTTGGATGATATGGAACCAGAGAACACCCAATCTGAAAAGCAAAAAATACATATAATCCAAAAAATGAGGATAGTATAAGGAGCCCAAGGATAATGTCAGGCATACCAACATGCACCTCATGGGGATGACAGAAGAAGCAAGGAAAAGAAATTAAAAACGTATGTGAAAAAATAATGCTGGAAAACTCTTTAACCTGGTGAAAGAAATGCACATACATGTCCAGGAAGTGCAGAAAGACCCCAAACAAGATGAAATCAAAGAGGCCCACAAGTAGACACACTGTAATTAAAATACAAAAGGTTAAAGACAAAGAGAGAATCTTAAAAGCAGCAAGAGAAAAGCAGAGAGTTACCTACAAGGGAGATCCCATAAGACTGTCAGCTGATTTCTTATCAGAAACTTTGCAGGGCAGGAGGGAGTGGCAAGAAATATTCAAAATAATGAAAAGTAAGGACCTACAATCAATATTACCGTACTCAGCAAGACTATCATTTAGAATCAAAATAAAGAGCTTCCCAGACAAGAAAAAGCTAAAGGAGTTCATCACCCCCAAACCAGTATATGAAATGTTAAAGGATATTCTTTAAGAAGAAGAAGAAAAAATATATATATATAATTAATAAAATGACAATAAATATGTATTTATTAACAATTGAATCTAAAAAACAAAATGAATGAACAAGCAGAGCAGAAACATACTCATAGATACAAAGTGCATTTTCATGGTTGCCGAACAGGAGTGGAGGGGGTGGGGTTGGATGAAAAAGGTGAAGGGATTAAGAAGTACAAATTAGTAATTATGGAACAGTCATGAGAATGTGAAGTACAGCATAGAGAATATAGTCAATAATATTCTAATAACTATTTATGGTGTCAGGTGGGTACAAGATTTACCAGAATGATTTCTCAGGAAGTTATACAATGTCTAATCACCAGGGTATATACGTGAAACTAATGTAGTGTTGCATGTCAACTGTAATTGGAAAATAAAAAGTTACTTAAACTAACAAAGCACTCCTTAAAAATCTGAACAATACTTTTTAGTTACTTGGGAGTTTTTTGGCAAACTTCTGGTGGAACAATAGCCTTTTTGGTAAGGCTCGTGCTTGGTGTAGAGCACAAGATTTATTATATGGAAGGCTTTGATTCAGATCTGTTATTGCAATCAATCCCTGGGAAAGCAAGAGTTTAACTGCCTGGCCTCTGTCTCTCCCTTTATGGTATTCATTTGGTAAAACAAACAAACACAAATATCTTGACAAAGTTAAAATAATATAACTTATAAAACTAAGAATATGAAGGAAATTGTTCAAAGTAAGGAATAAGTCTTTTAATTTCATTTTCTAAACATTTCTTCTGTTAAATTCAAGAACAATTAAATCTTGCTTCATATAGAATATCATTTCATTTTACATTTTTCCTCTACCTATTTATCCTGAATGGACACCTGTTGGTATCCATTAATAGGAAAAAAATGTCACAAAGAAAAAAAGAGATGATTACTTTTGTGCTGTGAAAGTTCTGGCGAGTTTTTCTTTTTTCTTTCATTTTTTCCTATTACTTAAATTTAAATAAAGATCATGCATCAATGAAATCATTCTGAAAATAGTACACGGGTAATGAAAAAGTAATGACTGCGTCTGCACAGAACACATTCCTCTGAGAAGCTAACTGTGTCGGGGAGTATTGACACAGGGATCCAACTAAACAGGGTTCATCCAAACCTTTGTTAGTCTGCTACTTGTTTAAGAAAGGAGGTACTAGAATATATCTGAATGTAGATGAAAAAGTTCAGAGGCAAAGATGCGTACATGTGGCATCATTAGGGAAGAGATGATCTGTGGTGTGAGGTCTTTTCCAGAGAAGAGGAGAGTGAATGAGTCTTCTAGAGACCATTCTGAAGGATCCTTTGTTCAGAAGAGTTTGTAAAAGTAGGGAGAAAAGAGAAGATGCATGCAGGCTGGTGCAGAAGAGTGTGTAGATCTAGTCAGTAGTGGGAAGTTAAGGGGTTTGATAGCTCATTGCTTTTATCATCTCAGTGAAGTTGGAAACAGTCATTACTTGAGAGTGAGAGTGAAATATTTGAGGGGATTGGAAAAGGTATAAATGAAAAAGCTACTACTGGAGAAAAATTGTAAGATTAATGGGCACTGTTGAGAGCTCGGTTGGGGTGGCTGATTATAAACGTAAAGTGGTAACAGTTATTCAGTTAAGTGATTTTTCTCTAGCTTTGTTCAGCCATTTGGATGCAGGAATGGAGAAGGTGGTGGTTCAGGAATTTGCAGAAGTATTGTAATGGGACCAAGGTGGATGAGGAGAGAAGTGAGAAGGCACTGATGGGCAAGAAGGAATTGGTTTGCCCTGTGGGTCAAAAGATGATAATGAGTTTGAAGGAATGTTGTCCCTAGGGAATTTGAGCTGTATGTCTTCCTTTCATACATAGTAATGCATACTTCATAGTGAGCGTTCGTAGATACTTCTCAATTATACACACTTCTTAATCAAGACCCTGAGTATAAAATACTGAGTACATTGCCTGGCACAGAAAACATACTCATAAATGTTAGCTGAAATTATGATTAAGTATATCTGCTTATTATTAAGAACATCTTTTCAGTCCTTGAGAAGTTTCACCTAAGACTTTCTTAAAACAGGTGCCTAAAGTAAATCTCAAACTCACATTTCAGGGCATATTCCATTGTGTTGTTACTTTTTAATTTATCCAAAAGATTTTTTGTGATTCTTTATGCCATTTTGCCTGGTAGAAATCATTATGGGTGGTTTTTCTTTACATGTTGGTTTTAACTTTTTAAAACCTTATTCAAGATTCATTTGCTCATCCCTGGCTGGTGTGGCTCAGTAGATTGAGTGCCGGCCTGTGAACCAAAGGGTCACTGGTTTAATTCCCAATCAGGGCACATGCCTGGGTTGCAGGCCAGGTCCTCAGTAGGGGGCATGGCAGAAGCAACCATACACTGATGTTTCTCTCCCTTTTTCCCACACTCCTCCTCTGTCTAAAAATAGATAAAATCTTTAAAAAACAAATAGATCCAATTTTTTTAAAAGATTAATTTGGTCAACATTTATTTTTATCATTTTTGAGAAGTCATTTATCTTATTTCTATTACTCCCCCTTTTTTTTCTATAATGTGGACTGAGAAGAAGGCAGAACTGTTTATTGGCCATGGGAAGAGATCTTAGGGCAGCCAGGTCCATTTTTCATTCACACACATCTACTGTATACATGCCCTATGCCTGTGTGCCGGGCACTATTCTGGGACCTGAGGTCACAGAGAACGAAAAATTAGTCTTTGGCCTCAAGAACCCCAGAGAACAAAAGAAGATATAGATAGGTCAACTGGCAATAAATGTATGGTGTGAGAAATGCTAAATACAAACATTGCTATGATGCTATGAGGAGTGTGGGTTCATGTAAGCTAAATTTAGAAAGGAGGAGGTGGGCAGGAGGAGGTTTTAAGACTCAGTTCAGATACCACCTTCTACCAAAAAAAAAAAGGCTTCTCTCCTCTTCTCCCCACCTGACCACATTAAATGCTTTTCCCTTTTGCTCTTAAGCTGAGTTACAGCTCAGCACCCATGACATTAAAGCAGCATTTAGCTGTCTTCTCCCCACCGCCAACCTCCAACCTCTACAGCTCTCAGGGCAAGGTCTATGTCTTACTCATCTCCACATCTCTAGTACCGAGGATGGTTTCTGGCACACTGTATCTGGCCCGTTAACCAGTGTTTGTTCAACAAAATTGTAATCAAGGAAGAAAAGGCATTCAAACAAGAGGAAATAATCTACTCTATGAACTACTTCCAAGAAGACAAGTCAAAATATTGTACTTACAAGCAAGATGGTGAATTGGCAAAGTTCTTGGCAAGAGAACTTAGTGAACTAAGAGAGGCAGAAATCAAAGAACCATGCAAGTGGATGGAAACAGTAGTGAAAGTAAGAGGGCATTTCTCTTTCAGAAGTTTGGCAGTCAGGGGTTATAAAGGATTTCACCATAATCACTCTTCATTTAGCAAAAAAATTTTTAGAAATGAATGCTATTAAGGGAGGAATAACTAGGTGTAGTAGAAATGGGAAGATAACAGGGAATCAAGGGAGGTATTGTTCAAGTTGGAAGATATTTAAGCATAATTATGTACCAAAGGGAAATAAAAGCACATAGAAGAGAGAAGGAGAGAAGAATCAGAGGCATCATTGATAAATCGATATTCTGAGACAGTAAAACAAAAGAAGATCCAGAACACAGATGGATAAGTTAATATACAATAAAGGCCAATGTTCTCACAAAAGCTGAGGGGCATGGAGACTTGATTTGGGGCAATGGGGAGGGGGAGTGATGTTCCATGTGCAAGTGTTTAGAAGAATTATATATATAAGGAAAATAATACATTTTTCATATATTTTTAAATCTATGTTCTATCATCTAAATAAAAATGCATGAAGAGCCCTGGCTGGTGTAGCTCAGTGGATTGAGCACGGGCCTGTGAACCAGACAATCACGGTTCGATTCCCAGTCAGGGCACATGCATGGGTTGCAGGCCAGTTCCCAGCAGGGGACACACGAGAAGCAACCATACATTGATATTTCCCTCCCTCTCTCCTTCCCTTCCCCTCTAAAGATAAATAAATAAAATCTTTTTTTAAAATGCATGAAGATTTATCATTTTAAAAACCTAAGAATCCAAACATCCAAGTACCCACCAGCTATATTCAACATAAGTTATGTTTGCCAGATTGTCATCATTTGCTTTAAGACACAAACCTGACAACGGCAGTTACCAAGGGCTGGATGTCGGGGGAGTAGGGAGATAATGGTCAAAGGCAAAAACTTTCAGTTATAAGATTAACAAATGGTGACTACAGCTAATAATACTGTCTTATATACTTGAAAGTTGCTAGGACAGTAGATCTTCAATGTTCTCACTACACCAAAAAGATTTTTAAAAGGTAATTATGTCATGGATCAGGGGTGTTAGCCAAGGTTATGGTGGTAATCATTTTGCAATAGGTAAGTGCATCAAATTAACACATGTATTCCTTAAATTTACACAATGTTATAAGTCAACTAACATCTCAACAAAAAAATAAACAGGACCAATATGTTTGAAGCGTCTTTGTGCCTCTTCCTTCCTTTCTTCCCAGACATCGCCAGACTGATTGATTACCCTGTGTGTTCCCATAATGGATCACCAAAGTATATTATCTGTAATACTGATGTTTACTTGACACTATAATATCCGGCAAGATAATATTATATGGAATACATATAGTGTTGTTTTGAATGTTTTGTTTAAGCAAATGTCATTTTACTATACATGTCCCACAATTTGTTTTTTCACTCTATTCTTTGTTTTTGAGATTTCCCATGTTAATACATGTAACTTAAAAATTAGGTTTAGTTTTATAGTTTTAAGTTAATATTAGAAGCACTAATTTATTTTACTCAGAAAAAATCTTTTGGCAGGGAGAAAGGTTTGAATTCCACTTGCTAATTTAAATGAGAGTGTTTCTATACTGTTTGTGCTGATTACAAAAGAACAGAATGGTTAACATAGTTTAAATCTTAAGTACAAAGCAAAATTCTCTACTACAAACATTTAAACAAATGGAGTTTCTTAAAACAAACAGATCTCATCCCAAGTTTACAAGTCAACAGTCTTTGAACGATAACTATTATACAAACTTCTGCATATTATAGGAAAGTTCTTTGTTCTTTTAAGTAAACAGACTTTCACAGAGAAAACTTTCTAATAACAAAGTACAAACCAAGCATAGATTAATTTAAAAGTTGTGGTTACCGGAATGTAAATATTCTCCAACCTTCTGTATTATTTTTCTAATCTAAACAAAGATTAATGGCTACCCAAGTAGCCATTATCCTCACAGCGCTTGTGCCAATAACTTCACTGAAGTGTCTTATTTAGCACTGGAACATGTGATTTATAGTTTCAGGTGTGGTGTTAACTGAAATTCATTTAAAACATTGAGGGTTAATAATATTGCATAATAGAAAATTATAGATTAAAGAATCTATAGGTAGAATCTATATTTGCATAGGACCAATTCATTTTTATTCTTTGCAGTATTCCAGTTTATAAAGACTCTACATTTTTGTCCACCCTCTAGGGAAAGAATTCGGTTATTTCTACTTTTTCATTATCACAAGCAATGCTGCAAAAACATTTGCACACACAACCTCTGTGTGCATATGTGAGAGTTTCTCTGAGACCCTCATAAGCAGAACTGTTGGGTCACAGACAATGTGCATCTTTACTTTTACATGATAGAAGAATCATAGCCTTACTAAATATCGTCAAATTGTTCTCGAAGGAGTTATATCATTACACCCTCTCATAGCCTGTCCATGAGACATCTGTCTTGTTTCTCCCTATCTCCACTCACAGTTAGAATTGTCAAACTTTTAAGTTTTCACCAAGCTGTTGGGTATGAATCCATGTCCTACTTTGCATTTTCCTGGTTACTGGTGAGGCTATACATTTTTCATATGTTTATCAGCCATGCTGGTTTCTCTTTTTGTAAATTGCCTCATCATATCCTTTGCAAATTTTTTAAATGTATTTATTTATTTATTATTTTTATAGAGAGGGGAAGGGAAGGAGAGAGGGAGAAGAACATCAGTATGTGGTTGTGTCTTGCACATCCCCTACTGGGGACCTGGTCCACAACCAGGGCATGTGCCCTGACTGGGGATCGAACCAGCAACCCTTTGGTTCACAGGCCCATGTTCAATCCACTGAGCTATGCCAGCTAGGGCTCCTTTGCAAATTTTCAATATATTCTGGATACAAATTTATGTTTAGTTTTATGTGTTGCATGAAATTTCAGTCTATGGATTTAGTTTTACCATCTTAATTTGTGTTTACCATTCTCCTTTTCCTCCTCATTTTCTTTTTTTTTTTAAAGATTTTATTTATTTATTTATTTTTAGAGGGGAAGGAGAGAGGGAGAGAAACATCAATGTATGGTTGCCTTTCGTGCATCCCCTGCTGGTAGTTAGCCTGCAAGGAACCGGTTTGCAACCCAGGCATGTGCCCTGACTGGGAATCGAACCGTGATCGTCTGGTTCACAGGCCCGCGCTCAATCCACTGAGCTACACCAGCCAGGGCTCCTCCTCATTTTCTTATGCTTTCTCCTTTCTTGCCTTCTGTTGTACTTATTGTTACACACATTCTTCTTTCCTTCTCTGTGTTTTAAAGCCATACATAGCTTCTGTTCTTTTAATGGCCACCCTTAATTTCTGACCTAGAGAGTTAACTATACTATTGTTAAATAAAGTCCAAAGGAGAGATTCTCAAACTGTGGGCCTGGGCCAGCAGCAGTAGCACTTGGTACTTATTTTAAAATGCAGATTTTGAGGTTCTACCACAGACCTAATGAATCAGACTCTGAGGGTGGGGCCCACCACCTGTGTGTTCTCAGTGACCCCAAGGAGTCAAAAGTTACAGGTGAAATCTGGCTTGTTTTGTTTTTAGGGCCCAGGCGGCATACAATATGACGTGGACTCCCAGTTTCCACCGCAGCACGTAGAGTTTGGAAGCTGTCATTCCATCTAAACAACAAAAACTGAACAAACTACAAGTCAAGCCTAACCAGTTTGGGGAAGGGAAGTACCCAACTGCAGCTCTTTTTTGCCTGCAGGGGAGGGGTGTGGGGAGGTGAAAAGTTCACAGTCCCCAGACACCGGCTCACTAAAAGACTGAGAGCAGATGGCAGGACTACATGGGACCCCACTACACGCCCCCTTCTCTCCATACCTTACCCTCAACATCACTAAGAGCCTATCTGCTGGAATTCCTATTACCTAGTACATGACGCCTGGCTTTCAGCAACAACAAGAAAAACACAAGGCATACTAAAAGGCAAAAAACAGTTTGAGGAGACAGCGTGATTGTTAGAACCAGACTCAGATATGGCAGGAGTAAGGCCTAGTATTAGACCTGTCATTTTAAGACCAAGAATTTAAGACAACTGGGATTAATAATATGCTAAGGACTCTAATGCAAAAAACTCACGACATACAAAAATAGATGGGTAAAGTAAGCAGAGAAAAGGAAATTCTAAGACAGAATCAGAAAGAAATGCTAGCAGTCAAAAACCCTGGAACAGAAATGAAGAATGCATTAATAGGCCACATAAGGCTGAGCACAGAATCTTGAAGCTTGAGCATATGTCAGCAGGAGCTTCAACCTCTGAAAAGCAAAGAAAAAGAAAACAAAGGCTGAAGAAACCCAGAATATCCCAGGACTGTGGAGCAACTACAAAACGTATAACGTAAGTGTGATGGCAAAATCAGGACCAGAGTGATGTATAATAATCAAGTTTGTATCTACACGACCGATTAAATTTCATCCTCTAAGCAATCTCTTGGAAGATAAAACAAATACTCTCACTCGAATTCTCTGTGAAATTTCCTCTTAACTACTTTATAGGCCACACAAGAAAAGCATCGTTGAAGTCGCATCTCACATGCGTCAGGGCTCAATGTAGAAACCACGGAGGCCGTCGCTGGAAAGTCATTTGAGTAAGGTCGAAACAAGAGTTGACACAGATCTCAGATAAGATCAAATTCAAGGAGTTCATCATCACCAAGCCCTTATTATATGAAATGTTAGAGGGACTTATCTAAGAAAAAGAAGATGGAAAATATGAACAGTGAAAGGACAGCAAACTCACAGTTATCAACAACCACACCTAAAACAAAAGCAAACCAAGAGGACAGCTAGATCAGGAGTGGAACCATAGAAATGAAGAACACATGGAGGGTTAGCAACAGGGGAGTGGGAGGAGGAGAAGGGGGGAGAAGGTACAGAAAATAGCATAGACAGTAGGTAGAAAATAGATAGGGGGAGGGCAAGAATAGTGGGGGAAATATAGAATCTAAAGAACTTGAGACACGTGGTCATAAACTAAAGGGGGGGTATGGTGGGGGAGGGGGGTGTGCAGGGTGGAGGAGAATGAAGGGGGGGCAATAGAACAACAACTGTAATGGTATAATCAATAAAATATATTAAAAATAAAATAAAAATAAAAAATAAACAAGAGTTGACAAATGCTTGGCACACATACCTTGACTGATCTAGTAACATTTCCTAAGGTGTTTCTGTGGCAACGTCCTTCCATTAAACATTAATTGGTAAAAAAAAAGAAGAAGAAGAAGAATAGTTTTCAAATTCAAATGAATTTGAAACTACTGAACCAAAACTATACAGGTTTTCTTTAACTGTCAAACTTAACACTATACATTATAAATTTCTATTTCCTGAACTTTCTAACCAAGGAAGGAATAGCACATATAATGGCTATTGCTTGAAACACATTTTGAGAAATATGATTCTAGAAACATTTGTGGATGCATTGTTTAGGAAAAGGGAGAGAAGTTTGGAGGTAGAGAAGGAGTTGGCAAAATTTCTCTGTAAAAGACTAAAGAGTAAATATGCGGGGCTTTGCAGGTCAGGTGGTCTCCGTTACAACTACTCGCCTCTGCAATGGCAGCAAAAAATGAAACCATCGTCATCATTGGGTGTAGCTGTGTTCTGATAAAACTTCATTTAGGAGAAGAAGCCTGTGTGGGCTACAGTTTGCCAACCTTTGTTGTAGAGGACCATGATTATGCTTTGCCACAAAACATTCTTTCCTTCAAAAACTACCGAGTGCCCATGTGTATTCTGACTCCATAAATATTGTTGGATGCATAGATAAATCAATCTCGGTGAGGGGATGGGGAGATGACAGTGTTTAGGGAATAGACACTATACAAAGTCCTGGAAACTTCACAGTTTACATTTACATGCAGTTTTTCACTTGACTTTTTTTTTAATCAGTATTTTTAACATCACCACTGCACAGAGGAGGACAACGAGACTAAACCTTCCTCTGGTGGCCATGCCAGAGAGGGCAGCTAAGAATGGGAGGTGCCTGGGCCCACCCTCAGTATGCATTCCCATCCCTTACACTTCCTGTGTCAACATGACATTGTCCCCAAATTATAGTGAGTCCTGCAAATATTAAACCACAATTTAAAAATCAGGAAAAATTAACTAATTGGCTTTTGCCTTGGGCAACAGAAATACACCCAACCCTGCATTGACTATTATATAACCATTTCTCTGGGTGGAAATAAAACAAAAGGCAAAGCCAGCCATGTGTGTTGCTGCTCATCACTCTGTGACCCATGTTACAGGATGAATGAGTGACAACCTCACAGGAGCCTCCGTTTCCAGCCTGTAGACAAAGCTGCCCAGGCAGGGGCCCACGTGTGCCCAGAGAGTGGTTGCTGCATGTTCCGGGATGGGACAGATTCCTGAGTTGTTCAAAGAGACTGCATCTTTTTCTGCATCCAGCTCACTCGTCCTCTAGCTGAACTCAAACCCCGGCCAGTAGCAAAGGAAAGTTAGAGGCACCCTCTGCTTTGTTCAATGTTTTGTTTTGAAATACCAACGGAAAAGCTTTATTTAGCTCTGGCTAGCCTGTAAAACTTTCCAAACAAAAGCTTCACAACTTGGTTCTTTTCCAGGTTCTGTTGATTCCTGTAAATCGAATTAACCCAGGCATGTTGGGGCTTTGTTCCTATCACCACCAGCTTCCACTTCCATGCCTGTTTCCCATGGCAGCTGTTTATACTACTGCATTCAAATATCTGCTGCCCCAGGTTACACCGTGTCCTTCCTTAACTAGGACAGGAGAACCCCAAGAAGATTACAACTCTCAGCATCTGACTACTACAGAAGCCGGGAAGAGGAAGCGATTCACAATGAAAGGCCAGACTGATGCCGGTGATTACTTTCCCAAGCTCCATTCTACTAAGTTCCTAAAGTGTAACATTGTTGAATGAACACTAGCTCTTTCTGACCAAAGAACTCATTGAAATCCCCATTGCACTATATACCAAGTTGCTGATGTGAAACAATTAGCATTGTGGCCAGACATAGGGCTCCAATTTTTAAAAGTGCTGTGCTCCTTGGAATTCCTATGGCTTGGCTACCCCACCGGCCACAGACCTAGCCACTGGAATGTTTAATAAAGCAAATGTTGCTCTCTGGCTAAGCCAGTTTTTTTTTTTTCTCTTTCTAGAATTTCTATAGAAATTTTTCTATGAAACAGATTCGAGTCAGGATGAACAAAGAGCTTCCTTTTGAACAACTGTCTTCCACACCCACTACGCCCAGCCACACCAGGTGAAAGCAGAGTTCTCAGATTGCACAGGCGAATTCTGGGCTTCATGCGAGCTTAGAAGAGCTTGAAAAGGGCCCACTCTTCAACGGATTCAAGTGTCTGATCTACATGAAAGCAAATTCCTGGGATTCCCCTTCAGCTGGCACCATTCAGTGCAGCCAGTTCCTGAACAAAAGTACTGTTACTGCATCTGCCAGTGGGGGTTGTCACCACGCACAAACATCTGCAGATTTAACTCTCCCCAGAGCTTTCATGAGTGGGAAATCAAGCATTTGTTATTTCCACAGAACAAACAAACCTTTGGCCCAAGAAGGGGTGAAAACAAAGAAGGCAAAAGGAAATGACAAGAGATAGGTGTGAGTGATAGAAGGCAAGAGCTTAGAGATGGGGGAGAGGGTTTGTTTGAGGGAATGTACGATAGACGCTGAAGGAGACCTGACCAGTGTTTTGAACCATGCCTTCTGTTCAGTTAAACAAGGAAGCCAGGAAACTAAGGTGGCTGTCATGCTGTGACAGCCTACACAAGCAAACCAAAACCTAAGCTTATGGGGTAAATGTCTCAAGGTTACAAAATCAAAACACTAAGAACAGCCAATCACAAATAGCCAACAAGGCTTTAAGCTATAGCCAATCCATAATGTCCCGACTCTGGTTCGGCCTCTTCCCTGCCTATAAAAGCCTCGCCCCAAGCACTTTGTAGTGGAACATTCCTAACTTCTTCCAGTTTGGCCCCTCCTGATTTGAATAGATTTTTTGCCCAAATAAACTGTTACAACTTTTAATATGCCTCAGTTGTCTTTTCACCGTTCTGATGTCAGAAGAAGAAGCCAATGGAAACCCCTTCCCCCCTCCCGGGATGGTGTGCAGGAGCAACAAGCGAGGAGGCCGCGATCCGTACCTCCTGAGCCCCTTCAGCTCACTGCTTTCTGGCTGCCTCTGAAGCTGGTGGGTGAGTCCCTCTTCCATCCTGGCTCCACAGTGTTCGTGTGATGAGTTTTCAGACTTAACCTGAGTATTTATTTTTCCAGGTTGGGCCTTAAACCGGCTAGAGCAGATCTGGGTCCGGGGTCGGACTAAGAAACCGACCTGGGTTTGTGGCGGGACTAGGCAGACTTAAATGGAACTGGGTTACTGTGAGACCTCAGGTGAATAAAATTTTGTTTGAAGGCTAGATAAGCAGCCCTACCCAAGTAGCTCGATTGGTTAACGCATTTTCCTGATACACCAGGGTCGAAGGTTCAATTTCCAAGGTTATGGGTTCAATCCTCAGTCAGGCTATGTACAAGATGCAAGGAATGAATGCATAAGTCAGTGGTACAACAAATCTGTTTCTCTTTCTCTCTCTCTCTCTCTCAATAAACAATTTTTTTAAAAAGGCTAAATAATCAGCTTAAACTTCCCAAAGATAATCTTAAATTACAGTAGCGAACTGAAGTTACAGTGGAGAACTTTTAGCCTAGACAAGTTTATACATTTATGAGATGCTCTAGAGAAAAAAAAGTGGGGCAGGGGGCAGTCTCAGCCGAGTGCTCAGCATCAAGAGGAGAGGGAAAATTATTTTTCCTCCTCTGCAGTTTCCGGTGACAAGGATGGCACCTCCTGGTGACCCTACTTGCCCCAGAGCCTGCAGGCAGAATCCTGGGAACCGTAGGAGAAGCTGGAATTGTTCCTTCACATAAAATACCTAATAGTACATACAATAATGGGGAGTCTTGCAACCAGTGGAAACTTGGAGTTGATGAGCTATCCCTTCTTCATCATGGTTAAGTACCAAGTAAATATTAATAGGAGTTTGAAGCAGTGTGTTGTAATGCACTTATGACTCACACAGAAACTCATCCTCGTGCCCTCCAGGCCCTCACACCTTCAGAGTAACTAACTACACACACACCTCCAAAGTTGAAGTCCATCTGGAGGAACAGTCTGCAAGGCACACATGTGCCCAGCCACCTGCACAGAGGGCTGTATGTTGCCTTGCACCCCTCAAGCCTAGAGAGCTTCTAGAAAACAGGCGCAGGGCCATCAGTCAAGTTTGCATACTTAATAGAAGCAATGATGAGTAGAAGAGCCTATGCACTCCCCACAGGCTGTCCTAGAAGGACATCAGCGGCTACGAGTGGATTCCCCAATCTCACAGATCAGACGAATCAGTCTTATTCCTGCACAGAGGGTGGAATACAGGACAGAAGAAGACAGTATAGCTGAAAATGTTACTCTAGCGCTGTTTCCTCTTGAGACGTGGAGCTCGAGTCTCGTACTGATTTCCCAGGGGTACTATAAAAGTGATCACTAATTTAGTGGCTTAAAACAACAGAGCGGGGAGAACACCTAGAAGTTTATTATCTCACAGTTCTAGAGGCCAGAAGTCCAAAATCAAGGCGAGTATCATTACTACCTTCTGGAGGATCTGAGGTGGAATCCATTCTTTTCCCCCTCCCTATGTGATACGGCTGCTGGCAATGCTGGGCATTCCTTGACTTATAACTGCATAACTGGAGTCTGCCTCCATCTTCTTATGAACTCCGCCTCTGTCTCCTTGCCAAATCTCCCCCCACCCTGTCTCTTAGAAGAATATTAGTCATTGGATTTAGGGCCCATCCTAAACCCAGGATAATTTCATCTCAAGATTCTTAACTTAATTACATTTGCAAAAACTCTATTTCCAAATAAGGTCACATTCACAGGTAATTGGGGTTAAGACTTGGGCAGATCTTCTGGGAGAACACTAAGCAACCTTATGAAACATGAGAACAAGGATTCTCCCTTTTCCTCTCTTTTATTCCAGGAATGGTGCCAGGCACCAGAAATCCGTATATGAGTAAATCAGTGCCGTCCCTGTCTCCATGCTTACAGTCTGTTCTTCACCTTCCCTACTGCAAAAGCCCTGCAGGAATGGTCTCCTAATGTTTCTCCCAGCCTCAAATCCAAGTGGTGTCTGATTTGGAGAAAAAATCCTGCAAATCCTATCCTTACCAAAACAGGCAAGGTTATGCTGCAATACCACATAACCACTGTGTTCTAGCGTCTTCCCTAAAAAATAGCTGAGGCTCTCATCTACGCCACTCTCACTCAAGGGCCAGGGCTCACGCTTCCATAATGGCTAAGGCAGGACAAGGGTCAACAACAAATTTCTTAAATTTGTCAATTTGTCAAAGAATTTGTCAATTCTTTACCCAGAATTGACACATGTCATTAGCAATAGTCAAAGTAATTTGTGTGGTCCTGGGTAACTTCAAATGCAGGGAAACCCAATTCTAATACAGGCTTAGAAGTAAGAACTGGAAATATTCTGTGAATAGTTCTCATAACTACCACAATTGTTCTGTTTAAATGTCCTCAGTATATCTCACCTGCCAATTGAAGTTTATACTCCAAAGCATGGCATTCCAGGCTCCATATAGAAACCCCAATTTTAATTTTCAGGTTCATTTCCCCCTCTTCACTGCCACATATGTTCCCACTACACTAAATATGCCTGATAAATATTCCTTGCCATGCCCTGCTCTCACTGGCCTCCAGGCATTTGTTCACAATGTTCCTTGTACCTGGAACAGCCTTCGTCCTTATTCACTCTCCAAGCTTTTTTCTTAAATGTCACCTCCTCTTCGAAGTCATCTCCTTAGGTAAAGTTAACTCCTCCATCTGTGGTCTTATTACATTTTTATATACCTCACTCCTCCATTGATTTATTTACTTCAAGAAGCAAATCCTGCGCCAGGCACTATGCCACAATAGAGAAAAGAGCATAGCCCAAGTCCTTGAGTGCTTAGTTTGCACGGGGGGGGGCAAAGAAGTAACAGGCAAGGAACACATGCAGAACTACACAGGCCGCTGTGGGAGAAGTGTGTGGTGCTCTGGGCGTCCCTGGCATGGGGACAATTTCCTGGAGGATATGACAGTTGAACTCGGGGCAGTGGAGGGAAGGCATGCACCAGCCAAGAAAAGCAGTGAGGAGGAGAAATATCCGGGTAGAGAGAAAAGCATGCGTGAAGCCTAAAGATGAGAGAACATGTGGTGCGTTTGGAGAACTGAAAATATTTCCTTAAGAAACAAAGGGGAAATATGTGTCACAGACCGTAAAGCCAGTGGAGGGCTGCAACCTCGTTCTTGAATTGGAGAACAAGTCAGTACGTCCTACTTTCAGAATTCATCGGGGTAACTGGCTCCTGCATTTGGCCTCCTTGATCTATCAGCGTCTGAAGGGGATTCTCCTCCTTGTTCCACTACCTCCTAGCATTGCATGTTTTCCCTTTTTCCAATGCATTGTTTGTTTAACATTCTATTAGTGTTCTGTCGATAATATTCTATCAACATGCAATATTAATATTGTTGTATCAACTTTGGGGGTTAGTATATAATTTTCTTTTTCATGTCATTTTTAAATCATTCTACATTATTTTGTTTAATGCGTGTCTACCTATAAATAACTTACAGGTGTGTTTTTTTAGTTGAGGTATAATTGGTATATAAGATTATATTAGTTTCATGTGTACAACATAATGACTTGAAATATGTACTGCAAAATAATCACAATAAGTTTAATCTACATCTGTCATCAAACATAGTTGTCGATTATATTTCTTGTTATGAGAATTTTTAAGATCTACTCTCCTATAGATTTTATTTTTTAATCCAGACAGAGATTTCTGTGTCTACTATTTAGAAAAGTGAGTGTGACCTGCATTGAATTATTGTAATTATCAATATATTTGAATTGATTTCTACCATATTTGGGTTTTTTTGTTATTCATTCTTTCTGGGTTTTTTTTTCTTTTTTACTCTCTTTCATTAAATAGGTTCTTCAGCTGCTTTCTTTTCACTTTCTAGCTTGGAAGTTATGCATTTTGATTATTGTTAGCATACATACTGACATTTATAATATATTGGCAAAGTCAAAGTCTGTCTGTATCTCTTTACTGATAAAGACAAGAACCTCACAGTAAATTCTTTTGCCTCATAACTTTCAGGTTTTTATGGAGTATTGCACCTCCAGTTTGTTTTCAAGCAAACACAAATACCGTCACATTTGTTATTTTAAGGAAAGCACTTTTTAAAAATTGTGCTCAATGTCTTACTGCATCCTTTGTTCATCGGTTATTTTATACCTCACACCTTCACACTGCCGCTACCTTTCTTCTTTCTCAGGTATAGTCCCCGTGGCTGTTTTGAGTGCACTCTCAGGTCTTTGGATCTGGGTCTCTTGAGTGTGAGCCAGCATTTAGAAGGTCCCTCTGGGCCTCCATCCACAGTCCTCATCTTGAAGAGGCAAGGAATCCAGGAGCAGATGAAACATCCATCTGCACGTGCGTTTCTTGTCCTGTCCCGGACCATGTTCCAAAGATCCTGGACCCCGGGATCTCCTGCCCCGGCGGCATGGGTTAGGGGCTGGGTTGCACTATATGTTTCTGGTCCCCATGGAACGTTAGCTCCTGCTCTTTGAACTAGTCCCTTCCTAGGTTCCAACATGTATACATTTTCCTTCATTCTTTTTGAGCTCAAATCTGGGTGTGTTAATACGAAAAACAAATGATCTAATAATTCTACATTTTGAGGAGAAGGGTTGTTAAGCAGAGGGGAAGCTAAACTGTGTATGTGCTAAATCAACTGCCTTAACCTTAATTTTAAATGCAAATTAAATGTAAAATTTATGTGAAATAAAAATTTATTGAATCACATTGTTTAATTTGAAAATAAAATTAAATTACTGTACATTAAGTAATCCTCTTACTGTGGCCCAAATTGTACCTTGGGCTAGGTATGATAAACTCCACAACCTAGGGCAAGTTACTCTATCTCCCTGAGCTACAATTCTCTTAACAAGATTCTGGTGGGTCTGTACTTAGCGTCTCCTTTCCAAAAAGTATGGCACAGAAAGAAGGGAGAAAAGAGAATAACTTTGCAGGTGAGAAACCTGACAAACACACCTCTACCAGGTGATCAAGGCTATCACATCAAAGGTGATGCTGTGTTGATAATACACACTCTGGGCACCACGTGGTGAGAATGCGACTTACCTCCATGGCCTTCTTCTCCAAGCCCAGTCCAACCATGAGAAAAATATCAAATAGGCTCCCGTGAAGAACATTCTACAAAATACCTGACCAATATAACTCAAAACTGTCAAAGTTATAAGAAAAAAAAGGGGAAAGTCTGAGATGCTGCTACAACTTAGAGGAGCCTGAGGAAACAAATAAAGAAATAATACATTTACATAGTATCCTAGACGGGGTTCAAGAATACATAAAGGACACTAGGTAAAAACTAAGATAATCTGAATAAAACATAAATGTCATGTAACATATAAATATTAGTTCATGTAGCAAAAGTACCAGTTAATGAAAGATGGTAATAATAGGAGAAAGCAGATACAGGGTATGTGGGAACTTTCTTCACTAGCTTCACAATTTTTCTATAAAGTTTAAACAATTCTAAAATCAAAAGTTCATTTTAGAAGATCTTTTTAAACAAAATAAAGAAAAAGATTGGATGAGATGCTCTTTAGAAGACTACTTAGCCTCAATATTCTGATATCTAAACACAAAATAACAAATCTCCTAGGTTGGCAAGAGTAGAAAGAAAATCTGAGATAGGAAATTGGATCAGGTGCCTTCAACAATAGGTTTGTATTCATAATCATCATGTATTATTTCATATGTATTCATCCGTACCTTGTCTACCCAGCATCACATTTCTAGTTATATCTGTATTGATAGTTAGGCAATAGTCATTCCATTTAACCGAAGTATAGCAGTCCAATGTGTGAGTAAGTATAATGTATTTATGTGGTCCCTCAGCGATGAAGGTTATTTCCAGTTTTTCGCCCATATAAACACAGAAACAAATATCTCCACACATGTTTTCTTGCATGCAAGAGCAAGAAATTCATAGCTATCCATCTAACTAGGGTTGCTTGTATACAAAGGTATCAGATACTGCCATATGATGTCCAAAGCATTTGTACTGTTTACTTTCCAGTCAGTAATGTATCCAAAAATTTCATTTTTTCTACATACTCATGAACTATTTAAATGGTATCTCACTTTTTAAATGACATTTCCCTAATACTCACATAGTTAGACCTGACTCTCAGGTTTTCCATTCCATGACCTGATTATGGTTAATATTTCCCAATGTTTCCTTGGTTTGCTTTTGTTTTCCTTAATGATTTGGAGATCTTTATCTATTTTAGATACTAATCTTTGCTGGTTATACTTGTTACAAATATCCAAGTTTGTTTACGGTATCTTTTGTCAGACAAAATTAATTAAATGCAACCTAGTAGAAATTTGGTGGGGGGGGTTCGTTATTTTTTAATATATTTAAGATATCCTCTTAATTCAAATGTCACAAATATATTGTACATTTTCTCTAAAAGTTTTATAGTTCTACTTGTCACACTTAAATATTTAATTCATATGAATATTTTTCTTTTTTTATATTTTATTTATTTATTTCTAGAAAGAGGGGAAGGAAAGGACAAAGAGTGGGAGAGAAACATCAATGTTTGCTTGCCTCTCATGTGTCCCCTACTGGGGACCTGGCCTGCAACCCAGGCATGTGCCCTGACTGGGAATCAAACCGGTGACCCTCTGCTTCACAGGCCCGAGCTCAATCCACTGAGCTACACCAGCCAGGGTTTAATCCATATAAATTTTATTCTTCTTAATAGTATGAAATAGGGATCTAACTGCATTTTTTCACGTGGAAAACCAATTATTCCTTATTTATTGAATAGTTCATCCTATTCCCATTGATTGTAATACCACCTTTGCAACAAGTGGACTATTTCTGGGTGCCACGTTTCATTCTACTGTTTAGGCTGCTTATTTAAATGCAGATTTCTGGGTTTTGACCAAAGATTCTAATTCAGTCCATCTAGAATGGAGACCATGGATCTGCAATTTAACAATAAACCCCACGGTTCCAATGGAAATGGCCTAAAAATCACACTTTAAGTCCTGGGCTTTGAAAAACTATAAAGAATGGCAGAGCCCGTAATGTTCCATAATGGGGATTCCTCCCCCTTTATAACCTGTTCTTTTCCATGCGTTACCTGAAAACTTAACATTCACTAGTGACAGCCCGTTTCAAGGCAATTTGACTCACACTAGTCTAATTGCAAAGGCTAAACCCTTTCTCTCTGAACTTAGAAACTCATTCCAAGAAAGTGTGTACATCTAAATAGCTACCTTCCCCATGGTGTTTAAGAGTAACTTAACTTCACCCTTAACTTCACTCTACCTACTACCCACAAAGACTCTCTCCCTGACTAAACATAAATCAGGCTCCTCTGGGTCCTCTTTCTGACTAGGCCCCTGACCTTGGGTTCTGGCCTTGACCCATTTAGTCCAGTTTTAGCAAGAATCCTGGTGGGTTGGTCAGTTTAGGGAAATATCACTCATCTTTGATACCTGATCAAATTCCTCATCCTCAGTGTCAGAATTTTATCACCCTGGATCTGCTGCCAGCAAAATTCCTGGCGAACAGAATCCCTCCAAACCCAATGCTTCCTCCTGGTAAGTTGCCATCCGCCAATCCCTACCTTGCTCCTTGGCTATCCATCTCCATTTGTCCTTGTATTCCAAGTTGAGCTGAATTGTGTGTCCTAGTACAAAACTCCACAGTAATAGCCGCTTTCCATAGAGTCTGCCTTGCCATATTTAACAAGTGTCCTGAGTTTTGTTGTTGCTTTTTACCACCGCACAAACCAGTATAATAGTCTCTATGCAGCCCTCATCAAGATAATTTTTGTAACAGCACCAGAACCAAAATCTGCATTTAAATTATGAGGTTTTTGACACTTGGGTGAAGTGCACTTCAAACTCTCAATTATATAATTACAAAACAAAATCGTGTTTCAGGGAAACCTACTTATCTTTAACATAAAATTTATGTCACCACATAGTTAAGTGTGAAAAAGAGAAACAAAACAGACACAGGATTTACAAATTTGGACTATGCCGACATTGTGAAGAATCTTTTGTTAATAAGCAACACAATACATATTTTTATACACATTTCAAAAATGATGAAATGTAAAACATACAATAAAGATTTGCAGTGTTAGGACTTTAAGGTCAGAGTGTTGAAAACTAAAGTTCAGTAGCATAGAACACTAAGTTCAAGGTCATAGTGATAAAGACTTTAAATTCAAGATTGTAGTGATGATATCCACACAACAAACTGGTTATCTTTATGCTTCATACTAGTTATATGTCTTTTATAAGCAGATAAAATAAAAGACTAAATAAAATTAAATAAAATGCTATTTTAATCAGATATGTAGCAGCGATATAGGGATTAAGTTTATAATTTAGAAGTTGACTATTCCAAATATCTAATAATTATACTTATCAATAATTTAATCTAATTATTTTAGATATTAAATTAAAAATGTATAACTAAAATCAACAAATTAACTAACTTTAAGGGATTGGAAACAAGAGCCAGAAAGTACAGAGTGTGGGGGAGGAGGAGCTTTACAGTTTTGAGTATTCAAAATACAAAGTTTATTTTTTGTTATTATTTATTAATTATTGTATGATTTTCCTTACAAACAACTATAAATTAACTTTTTCCCCACCCTGTAGAGATCGTCGATGTAATAAACTTACTCCCCCTTCACACGCAGAGAAAAATGTGTTTGTAATTGACTTTCTTCCTCTGGATGAAACTGTGCAGGAAGCCCCTAATCCTCGTGACTCCTAATCTTGTTTATGTATCATTTATCCACTTGGATCCTTACTTAGCCTGGCTGGCATATGTTTTCAATATAAAGCTGCAACAAAGGAAAGCTATAATTACTAAATCTCTTCCTTTCAGCTATTAAAAAAGGTGATTTACAGAAATGCAAGACACTGCAAACAAAGATTTTCCAGTGCTCACAGAACACAGCTTCCAGGAAGATGCTGGGATAAGTACGCTTTCTTGTGGCCAAGACCCTGGGTCTGGAATCCAAATGGATTATATGTTTCCAAGCCAGGTAGGGTTACTTGTGTAGTTTCAGTGTTCAGGAGCAAAATCACAGTTTTATCCATAGCCTTCCTGAGGATGATCAGGAGGGACTCCGTTCCAACACAAGTACTCGTATCCTGTAGATGGTACTGACTCTATTACCCAGTAAATGCTTATTCAGTCTGTGGATTTTCCAGGTTTGTAACTTCCTCTCTGACGGATGGCATCAGCCTCATACGTAGGTGGAGTACGCAGGAGGGCAAAATTGCTTTAAAAACAACCAAATCAGATAAGCAAAACTTCCAGCAACATATTAGTTTTCACATTACAGACACTGTAAACAGATATAAAAATAGCATGGTTACCTAAGAGGGAAATTTGTTTCAGATGTGAGGACTGACCTGACTTGGAATTAGTTTAGCAAGAGCTAAGGGTCCTGAATGTCAAACACAGAATATGTGAGCAGTGGTGGGGAGTAAAAGTACGAGGTCTGGGAATGTGGTCTTTCCTGGTGTAGTAAGGCTGCAGCAGTGGACCCTGGGCAGTAAGGAGGGGATGGAGGTGCAACCAGGAAGAAATGGGGTGCGGAAACATGGGAAAGTTGGTTGCCGAAGGCATTAGTTTTCCCAGTCCTCTAAGCCAGGTTCAGCTTGTCATATGAATCGGCTTTGAACCATTTCATTGCATGTGCACATATTTCCTATTTGATAAGAAAGAGTGAAAATGTGGTTGGTTAAAGTACTGAGAGCTCATAAGAAATGAGTTTTTAACTCTGTGTTAGTTTACGGTAAAAGGGATTGGAAGAGACAAACTATTAGCTGAACTGAGGTTTTCCCTGCCGAGAATGAGGAACAGAAGACTGCACACAGCAGCTGCAGAACGGGGTGCAGCCACATGTTTTGGTTTCAGAGTTGCCTTTCCACATTTCCTAGCTCCAGCCCACACGGCTGGTTTACTGAGGGCATGCCTGCAAACCTCAGGGAGTGCTCGAGCCAGCTCCCTAAGCCAGCACCGCCTGGCCTGAGGTCCTGTTTTCGAGACACCGACAACTGAGTGTGGGAAATGTGTTAAAAGCAGGGCAAGGGCTTTCACAGGGTATTCTCAGTGGTTCCCAAATCTGGCATAATCTCGGAAGTTTGTTTTGAAAAATGCATATTTTCCAATCCTCAGCCCTTGAAAAATGACTGAATTAGAATTCACAGATGTCTGGAAAACTGATTTTTTTTACCTGGGACTAACCACCCAGGTATTGCCAATGACAAGCCTCGTCTGGGCACCATGACTATTTTAACTTAACGCCCTTTGTAACTTTACAAAAATATTAGTAGTCCCATTGTATAGATGAGAAAGCTGAGGATCTGCAGTAGAAAACCTCTCAAAAGTGACACCCCTGGTAAAGAGCCTTAGCTGGCATCCAACTAAGGTTGGTGACCAAAGCATCTACCACACACACCTACAGCAGCAGACTGTACAGGCACTTACTTCCCTGTCTCGAATCCTCTGACCACTCACATGTACATTTGAGAAGGGGACAAGTTTTGGCTGGTCTTGCTTCTGTCAGAAGTCCTCCTCTCCACGTGGGAGCTACTGATGCTCCCTGCCTCCTGAGATTTGCAAATCCTACCTTCTCCCCCATCAGGAACCTATCTGACTGGAGCCTTCCTCCCTCAAGAACTGGGTGTTTTTGATCAATATAAGTTGGTGGGACAAAGTAAACTTGCCAGGCGCTCCCAGGCAGTGCAGCACCCTCTTTCCTGGCAAAGGTCAATTTTATTATCCCCCAAGTCCATCCAACCACCTCCCACCTCTGCCATGAAGTTCATGTATTGAAAGGCTTTGCTTCTAAAGTAAACTGATTGTATGGGATAAATGATCCTACCTTTAAAAAAATCTACAATTACCAATCAGTGCTTTGATGAATGTGAAGTAACTAAGGTGGGTAGAGTTCCCCCAAACTGTAAAAACTTTAAAGTGGGTATATCTAAAAGCTAAGAAGCCTATGTCTTTGTTAGTCTGCACAGCCTGATGTGGCTCTATCGGCATTTTCCTTTAAACTCCTTAGAATAATAAAAAGAACTTACAGAAAACGAAGGACGGCTGGGATTTCATTGTAGGAATAACTGTAACTAACTAATGGAATCAGACTGACAGTGAGAGTTCAGACACAACGGAGAGAGGACTTCACTACGGGCCCCAAACCTTTGTCCCAGTACCAGGCATATACCATGCATGCTGTGCCTCAGACCTGCCCTGCACTGGTCACAAAGAATTCTGGGGAAAACAGTGGAGAATGGAGCCACTGGGGTTTAAAAAAAAACACAACATTCAGATTTGTTCAAATGTGTTCTCTATTTAAGGAAGAGGGAAAGAAATAACAGGGGTTCATCACTGTGGGGTTCTCAAACTTTATTGTTCCTCAGAAACACTTAGGAAGCTTGTCATAAAATGCTATTGCCAGCTTCAAACCCCAGAGACGCCAATTCTCCAGTCCGAGCTGTGACTTAGGATTCTGTTCCACTTCTTCATGCATTCATTGGTTGATTCTTGTATGTGCCCTGACTGGGGATCAAAACCACAACCTTGGCAAATGGGGAAGATGCCATAACCAACCGAGCTACCTGGCCAGGGCAGGCTTGGAGTTCTGCATTTTCCAATAAGCACCTTGGATGATTCAAACTGCAAGTTTTCTCCTTAACCTTCTATTTTTATAAATTCTCAAACCTTAGGAAAGTTCCAAGAACAGTACAATGAACACCAGTATACCCTTCGCTGAGATCAGGTCAGCAAACTTTTTCAGTAAAGGAACACGTAGTAAATATTCCAGGCTTTGCAGGCGGGCCATATAGTCTCCGTGGCAACTACTCAAATCTACCACTGCAACATGGACGTCGGTCAGCAGGCGAGCAAATGAGTGTGCCTCTCTTTCCCATGTGACTATTTATGGACGTAGTTTTCACATCATAAATTACTCTTTTGACTTTTTCCAATATGTTGTAGTTAAAGATGTAAAAGGCTTTCGAAGCTCAAAATTGGTACAAAGAGTCGGGGACAGGTCTGGCCTGAATGGGTAAGCGTGGCAACCCCTCGGCTTGTCTCAGAATGGGCTTTAAATCAGTTATCGCTTTCCACATCCAAACTAGTCACATTGTCCATCTTTAGGAATTTTAAAAAGCAAATCTATGAAGTTATTCTCCCACCTCTTTGTCATATTTTCACATACAACATTTTGCTGCTTGCTACGGCTGGTATTTTGGGATGTCCTGTGGGGCACAGTCCCTCGTGTATGTCATAGTTCAGTCGTTCTCTAATTTTATCACATAAAAAAGTGTGAACGCCCTTCCCCAAAACACCAGTGCCAAATTAGCATCCTTTTTTCAGCTTCTCTCTCATGTTGAAGATAAATTAGGGTAAAAAAAAAAAACAACCTCTACATCTTCTCAAGGACTCCAGTGATCCAGCGAGACATGAGCACCATTTTGTCATTTGTGAACAGGGAGTGGGGAAGCCTTTCCTTAATGTTTTCCTCTCCGACCTTAAGCTGAAAATTTGGTCCAGTCCAGAATGTCTGCTCGCATTTCTAGCAGACTGAACTATGACCAAGCAAGACCAACAGTAATACAAATCTGTTACCCAAGTATTCCCACTCAGTCAACACCTCTAGGGGAATTTTTCGTTATTAAACATATCCTAAGTATCCGGAACCCAGAGAGAATTCTGGAGGATGAACTCCAATGCTGCAACATGAAAACAACAAACACTGTCACAGTGGAATCTAAATATGTAACTGCTAGGACCACCTGGAGAAAAAAAAAAACAAACACTCACTGAATTAACTAAGCGCATTCCTGCTCACTGAAAAGCCTTTCAACCGGGCTTGTCCAAACATTACCTCATCTCTCAAAGAATGAGCACCTAGTTATCCGAAACATTCAAGCCTCTATCCACCACCTCCTATCCCATCCCTCCTGAAAGCAGGGTAACGCATTTAATGGCTTGAGGATGTGTTCTCTTCTGATGAAACTAGAGAACAGAGGAGTCATAAATACTCCCCCCGACCAGCCCCGTCCATGTCTAAACATCAGCTTAGCGGTTGCTTTGGAGTCTTCTTCTGTGAGACCGTGTGTCTGCCTTTCATCTTCTCACAAGCACTCTCTTCCAGCCTCTGAAGATAATATATGGCATGCTGGTCCAGGTGGACAGGCAGGAATCTCACAGCAAAGACTCAAAACCCGACTTGCTGGCTTATGAGAGGGCCCTGTGTTTCTCATCAGCTGGCTCATTTGTGGACGGCCACATTTCTGGAGCTCAACCAATTCTTAGACATTACCTTTGAATATATTTTCTCAGTGGAAATGAAACAGATCGCCAGCTCCCAGGTGCCTAAATGTGTATATTACTTTAGATGTCCAATTTAAGGGTTTGAGGCAATTAAGGACTGAAAACTGTATCTAAAAGCTCTATTTAAAAAAAAAGGATAGTAAAATGCTTTGTTTAGGGCTAGGAGTTCTGTAACACAGGAATCGCGAATAAAAATAATAGATAAATGTAATTTTGTTTTCATCACAAAAAAATTACAGACCGAAGCAAAACAGTGGGCCTATTATCCCAGTGCAGCCGTCCCTGAACCCGGCTGCAGGTTAGAGTCACCAGGGAGCTTTTAAAAAATTCCAGGGCCCAGGCTGCACCCCGCACCAATTAAATTTGGATGGAGGGGGTGGGGGTGGGGTAGCACCCTGGCCGCCATATTTTTTAAAGCTCCCAAGTGATTTCAATTATGCAGCCCAAGTTGAGTGTCTCTGCATCAGAGAATAATTCCTATGCTTTTGAAGCTTAGTCTTAGAAAATCCGCTTAGTGGACATTTCCCCCTTTCTAATTTCTGCTGGTAACTTCTTTATGGCTGGAATATGGAATTTAAAAGTGATAGACTGACTGACCGATTGATTGCTAGATAGATAGTCAGACACACATATAAAAAATACATGCACACATATTTTTATTTATTTAACTTAGGACTTGATACTTAGCATATAAATCAGAAAAACTGAGTGCCTCAGAACTGTATTACATATTCTCTCCAAATCTTTAAAGAGCCAAACTCTAAAAACACACATAAAAATATTTAAGTCATAAAAAACACACACACATTCGAACTAATCACCTTCAGGAACCATGATCCAATAATATATTTAAAAGGTAAGATCTCACTCATCAATATACAAAACAAATAAAGAACAACAACAACAAAAAAAAACCCCTAAACTTTGATTAAGACTTGTGCCCTTAGGAAGAGCACTTACAGTTAGAAAGGTTTATCGGTGGCACTTTGAGGTAGCATATTTTGTAAAGTAACATAAGTCACAGAGCTGCTCTGCAGTTTCTCCTGGACACAAGGGAGAGGCCATCAGCCATAGCTCTTGGTAGACGAAAGTAATTTTTGTCTGTACTCATTGCCAACGTCAGCCTGAACACACTTCCTACTATCTCACTGCGGCCATTCTTCCACCACACTCCGTGCACTGTGGGTTTAGGGGAAGGTAAAGGCATTTTGATGCTTCTTGACTCTTGGTGCAGTTGTGTCCCAGGCCAGGAGCCAATCTCCTCTTGCCACACGCAACCCTCATTGACGGGAGGTGCGCGCACCCAGGGGAAGGGAAATAGGCCATCGTGGCACCTTTTAAAATTGGCTCTAACAAGTGTGTTAAAAGTGCCTGACTCCTCTAAGGCTATGAAGACATTCATTTCTTAATGTTCCCTCTACGACAGGACCCTTAAAAGGCTCTTCCTTTTTTCTCCCCCTGAGTGCAATATTTTGGGGTATCATTAAGCTTTCTGCAGTTTTCTTGGCAGGATGGTGAGCAGAAAAAGCTTTTAAAAAATCTATACACAAAAACAACTACAAAAAACCTGGATGCAGGAGCAACTCTAAGAACAGACTTCTTTTGTGCAAGTTGAAATGATGAGTTTAATGTTCAGGAAAATGGCCTGCTTCTTTTAAAAAAGAAAAAAAAAGGCTAAATATTCAGCTCAGCTCTGCATTTTAAATACAAATGTACAGTCAAAACAGGTTAAGGATTAAAGCTGCAAAAATGGTCCCCACAACCTCAGACCTTGGTGTAGGTCAAATTTTTGCCCAATGGTCACAGACCAAAGGGATGTCTGATCCTTAAAAGCCCTTTAGTCCCAATGTACTTCCTGTTGGAAAGTTGATTTCTTAGAAGGAATCGACATACAAATGAATAAAAATAGCACATGTCCAGGCAAAAAAGGGCATGAGCTGGGCCTGAGTTGCCAGTTAAATCTCTATCATTCGGTATCATATAAAATACTCAAAGGCTGCCCAGAACTGGGGCCCAAAGCATCGCTGAACATGCAGCCACCCAAGTCAACTGCTGACCCAAAGTCCATGACACACTGAGCAATAGACTTCAAGTATCCAAGGTGCTACGAAGAGCCAGAACTCTCTCGGGGACTCAGGCTGACTCCCAGAAGCCCCCACCCCACCAGACCACATGACATCCCATAATACAGGAGGTGAAGCACTGCTTATGGTCTCTACAAAACACTGGGGTGGAAGGTGAGGAATAAAAGAAACACCAGCCTAGAAAATACAAATAAATTCCTTAACATTTTGTACAACTAGAAGGTGCATGAGCTGGTATTCAAGCAATCACTTTAAACTCTTTTCTCCCCTTCTGTATCAAACAGGAAAATGGTTCCATTGGGTTAACAGTGTCATTTTAAAATGCCATAAATTAAATAAGTTAGTTCACATTTTTCCCCCAGCACTTAAGTTACAGTTAGTCTCTAATGTGCTTTTGAAATTTGCTTTAACAGCTCCAGGTCTCTCCTGTGGACAGCGCCGACTCTGTGGCAACCGTATTCCTCCAGCTGCAAAGGTATGAACTGTTCCAGCAGCCCCAGGCCCTGTCCAGCAGGACTGGTAAACAGCTTAGTCCATGATGGTTTAGAGTTTCCACTGAATCCCAAAAATATGGTACTCCCTAAAAAAAAAAAGAAAAGAAAAGTTCAATTTGTATATCTCCTAGTTTTAGGCAAGATAATGTCAGAGGTGAACAAAACAAAGTTGGCTGGCTATAAAACAAAACACAAAAAAACTACACTTCCTTACGTCAGCAAATAAATGCTTACCACCCACCTTATGTCCTAAATAGCAAACCACATCCCAACACACTTCCTCTAACACAGTCTCCTTATTTAGAAAGAATTTTCATGATACGTACTCTAGCAAAACAAGCTCATGAAAATGGGCTGGTACCTACATTCCACCATAAAAAATGAGCTGGCATTACAAGAACCTCATAGAAGAATACAAATACAAACCTTTGTTATAAAGATGAGCTGGTTTGGCTAATCCCAGAGGTACTAATGAATCTGAAATATTCAACTGCTTTATTTCTCCTCTTGTGCTCAACAGAACAACAGACCTATATGTACAAGTTAGAAAAATTAGAGCAAATTTCAGTAATTTAGCATGTATTTACTGGGTTCTTTTCTGAAGTGTATACAGTAGGGCAGCAATTTTCAACCTTTTTCATCTCATGGCACACATCAACAAACTACTAAAATTCCGTAGCACACCAAAAAATGTACTCATATTTTTTTGCCAATCTAACAAAAATATAGGTATAATTTTGATTCATTCACCCTTGACACTTATTGTTGTGTTGGCTTTTTTAAAAAAATTGACAATCTGAAGGAAAAGAGGTCAGTGTGCTTGACTCAATGGTCAGGTACTACCTGTTTTAAAAATTCTTGTGGTTCACCCATGTGCTGCAAGCTGAAAATCACTGCAGTAAAGAAGAGAAATACTAGATAAAAACAGAATTCAAAACAAAACAGAAGGAACACAGATGCCTTTTTGTTCCCCCTATTACAAGATCCGACCTCCTTGCCCCACCTAGAACGTACATTGCTATTACAAGAGGTCTCTTAATGTAAGAAAAACAAGTTATTTCAGGTCAGTTGACATAGTGAATGCTTGGGGCACAGACCTTGTACAGAATAAACTATTGTAACAGGGGAAGCTAGTTTTGTCTGTTTCAGGTGCTCTATTAATCTACTTATTAAGCAAATGGATAAACACCAATTCTAGAAAGAAACAAAATGAAGTCAATTCCCCATGGTTTGCTTTAAATTTCCATCTTCATTATGCAGTATATCAACACAAATACTCAAGATTTATTTGTGGATTCTCTCTTGCGACCTCTCCTCTACCAATTCCACACCAGCTTAATCACTGTGACTCCATGGTTTATTTTAATATCTGATAAAATAAGCCCCTTGTATTAGTATAATTGGTTTAAAAATTATATTTTTGAACTTTCCCACATTTATTCTTCCAGATAAACTTCAGTATCATACCTGAAATACAATAGAAAAGTACCTGATTAGGACACTACCGGAAGTTAGTTAAATTTCTATTTAATGGAGATAGAGTGACATATTTACAACATTAACTTTTCCACCTAGAAAAAAGTCTCTCCATCTTTTCAACTCTTCTATATGATTTAGTTGAGCATGTGTTTTCTCAATTCATTTTGACATCTCTTATTAAGATTCTTAAGTTTTACGTTGGTGTGGGTTTTTGTTAAAGTCTTTCTAACAGTAGCAGTGACTAAATGCAGAGTCAGACCAGAGGTCTGACTATAGCCACCCCGAAGGCCTGACCTTCTTCAATGGGTCACAGTGACTCTGGGTCCCATGTGATCACTTACAGCCCCCCCCCCACATCCCACATGTGCTCAGTTTCCCTAGAAGTCACAGCCAGTTGCCCAATAACTTCCTAACACTTTGTTAAGACACTGTACATACAGAACAGTATTCCTAAGTGTACAGCACATTAAATTTCTGCAAACTAAACATACTGAGTAACCAGCACTCCGATCAAGAAACAGCACACTACAAGTAGCTCAAAAGCCTTCCCTGTGTCTCCTTTCCAGAAACAACCCAGTGACATGTCAATGAGTTGGTTGTAACTTATAAATCTGTAGGGTACCTTGCAGGATGATCGTGTTGCCCTAAATATTTGTGGTAAGATTTATGTACTGGATTGTTGTAGGTGGAGTAGGTACATGACTTTTTAACATTAGGAAAAAATCTTTAAATCCTTAAAGAAAATAGAGGCCTTGGAAAGGAATTCTGTATAAGTGCCTTAAACCAGATAGAGCTATATGTACACACTGAATATGACACTCAACTAATCCAATGGCTTTATCGGATTTACCGAGATCCGGCTCTGTGTAAAGTAATGTGTAAAGACTGCAAAGCACTGGATCAACTGAGGTGATTCAAAAGCGAGAGGGGCCTTTAATCCCTGGGAAGTGTATCTTCTTCCCTTAGTGGTTTTACTACATGAAGGCTCGTGAGTAAATCAACACCTGGAGCAAAGCCAAGGAAGCAAAAAGAAATCTGAATTTATTTCCTTGCCTCCGGACAGGGTCTGACCAACTCAAAATAAGTAAGTAAGTAAATAAGTAAATAAATAAATAAATAAATGTGTGTTTCTCTCCTGTGCACTTTTCTTCAGAAACCAAGACAGAAAAATTAATCAGACTATGGCTATTAAAAAAGACCACACACTCATCCACTTAAGAACAATTTACTCTTTTCTAGTAACTTCCAAGTGGCGGAGGTGATGACTTCCCATGCCACAGTCTCGGTGCATTGCTGTTTGAGGTCCCATCAGTGGAACAGACAGCACAAAGGTAAAACTCTAATAATTGCTTTAAAATGATAATGAGCCTTCTCTGAGGGAGTTGGGTGCAATGTATTGATACATAAACTTAAGCTCTTGCTATTGATAAGCAGAGGTTTACAATGATAAGAAGCTTACAGGCATCAATCTAAGATGAGGAAGGAATAAAAACCTTCCCAGAGTCCCAAATGCCCACAGGTTAGGGCAGGTAAACAAACAAAAGCTCAGAGCAAACCAGGTACCACCTTTAATGTGGCTTGTCCCTCTACGAGCAAGTTCCACCTACCTTGGAGGGATGCCTGTTTTTAAATATTCCTTGAGGAGACTGATATCAGCAAGAGAGAAAAACTTTTTTTCCACCAATCGGAAGGGAACGCTGCAGGCGTCCACAATGAGGAGGAAGACACCCGCACTCCGGAAGGGAAAGTCGGTGCCGTTGACCTGAGAATACAAAGGTGTCGTCACTGTTTCAGCATCCCCAGGATGACTTGTCTTTCCAGCCTTACCCCCGTCTCTTAACCCACACACCAAATCACTGCCAGGAGTCAGATTCTGTGTTGTATTTACTCTTTCTGCCAATATTTGGAACTGTGCTGTGTCCTCGGAGACTTGGCTTTGACTGGACTATACTGACTGGGTAGGATGCTCTGGGCACAAGCTGGCAGCCCACACTCAGCTGAACAGGGTGACTCTCCCTGCAGGTTCAAGGGCTTCACTCTCACACGCACGCTCTTTTACTGGAGTCAAAGCTTTTCAACTCAGTGACCACAAGGCAGCCTCGAACCTGCAGCTCCACTCACTTATTGTCACATCGGTTCATAAAACATACAACCCCCTCACATCGGGACCATCGGAGGAGCCAGATTGCCTCATCTCCTTCCTTTCATGTATGGCTGGTCCTTTGAAATCAAGGTGGAAGGTGGTAATTTCACAGGAGTTAAGCCACAAATATATTTTCAGTCATCCTCTTTAAAGTAATTGTCTGAGGCCTTTTCAAGAAAAAGGAACTCTAGACATATCCAAGTATCATTAATTCCTCAGCCAAAAAGGAAGAAAAAAAACTTACCAGATTGAAACATGATTCAACACTGTTTAAATTGTGTAAAATTATAAACTACGCTAAAAGCTAACAAAGAAGAAATACTCTCAGCATTACCCCTGTCCTTGCCTGGGGAAATTACATTCAAATTTTATTCCTAATCATTATTAATCTCCCAGGAAGCAAAATGGTCTTCTAGCTGTGTTTAAATTGCTCTAATTCAGAAGATGATTCTGGAAATGCTTGCAGTAAAGTGCAATTTTATATTTGGAAAGACTGGAAGTGATGCTCTTATTTTAAAAAATCTGAATACTTAAAATTAAAATACATTTGAGAAAAAATAGAAAATAATCTTCAACTCGAACTGTCCTCTTGAAAAGAACCACCTCCCCCCAAACTTACTGCTTAAAGGAAACACCAAACTGTCCTTGAAAACAAAATAAAGCAACGCCATGTCCCAGCAAAGACTGTTCAGGTAATGCATCTGAAAAGTACTGGTGGCAAATGACCAAAAAGTGTCCTATGACTTTTCTAGGGTCCCAGGCACCTTCTGTACAGCACCAGAATTAGGCAGTGTCTTCAGACCCTCGGGCATAGGCGTAATGACTAGCTGTATCGTGGTGATGCCACTGCAAGGTTCTAAATGTGGAGTCACCCAGTGGCACACCTGGAACTGATCTATTTATTGTACGCCAACTGCGCTGTAACTTCAGTATTTTACCTAGTGACCTAGTGGAGCAGCGAGCACTCAGCGCTTGCTTCCCTTTCTACAACCGACTCCCACCAGATCTTCAGAGCTTATGCATCTTACTCAACTGAGCTTTACGTCTGTTGATTAATAGCTCCCTACTTCTTCCTCCCTGCTAAGGGGGAATACTCTTAATTCGGAGATGTTAAAGAGTCTAATTTATGTTCTGGAGATGGGGGGTAGGGATGGTGGCACAACCATATGAATGTGTTTTGTACCACTGAACTTTCCATCTATTTAAAATGAGGAGGATGGTGAATTTTATGTTATGGATATTTTAACACAATAAGAAATTAAGAAAGAAACAAAGACAATTTTTTCCACATTTATGTGGACATGTAATTGTGTTGCCCATGACTTTAAAAAACAAACAGAGCTCCTGAAGAGACCACGTGAGACTGGGCCCAGGCCCTGGCTGGACAGAGCTAGATGGCTAGACACCTGCTCCCCAAAGAGCCCGTTATATGATGGCTCTCTCTGGTCAACCCGACTTTGACCAGGCCGTGTGTCAAGAGCCAGTTACCTCTGGCCAGCTTGCCCCTTAGCCCAAATTCTAATGCTGATACCAAGGCTTGGGCCTATACTTCAATTAACCCCTGCAGGAAAGACAGCCGATACCCTGAATCTTCACTCTCCTGGTCTTAAAAGATGGGGGCCCGGCAACCTCAAACTAACCGGCCAAGGAAAAAACTTAAAACTCATTTCCAACATTTTTAACAAACAACTTGAAAGCTCCTTCTAAATTTCAAAAATCAAAGTTAAACACAGTTTCCTACATTTTGATTGCCTGTGGCAATTATTTTTTAACCAAAGATGCCTTTTCTTTTTTAGAAATGAAATTGGGGTCACCTGTTACACTGTTAATGAATGAAAAGTAACGTGAACAGTTTAACATTTGCCTAAAAGTTATCAATAAATACAACCTACTGAAAAAACTGTAATATATTTACCTAAAAACATAAATGTCTAGAAGGTATAAAGACCTCTATTGTATGGCTTGTCCCCAATAACCAAAAACGTGATTACAAACAAGCCGTTGTTCCCGGAAATAATCGTGTCACTGGGGTGAAACATAAAAGCCAGAAGCTAAAGCAGTCTACACGCCAGAAGGTACTTACAGAGATAACCGATCGGTCTCCGCGCTGAGTGTCCGCCTTACTGGGTGACTGGAATTGCACAGGGAGGTAGCTTTTATGAGGATCACTAGTAAATACCATCTAAACAGGAAAGAAGTACCATAATGAAGTCAACTGTGTTCTCCTCAAAGAGGGCGCCTCAGTATAAACTCAATCACAACAAATGAGTGGGGTTTTGCCCCCTCTCAACTTTTTGCACCTATTTCATGACCTGGAATTCTTGACATAGGGTTTAATACGAGGAGGGCATGTTCCTCATTGTCTGAACCAACACCAGTCTCAAATCATTGTGATCTTGTTAATAAAATCAATTCTACAAAGGACTAAACAAGTGTGTTTTGTATTTACATCTTTGTAAACATTTTACGCAAATCTTTTCAAAGGTCCTTTTCAGGCCAGTTATCCCGAACTGGGACTCAGTCACTCCAGGACTAAGGAAAAGAAGTATAGATGACAAGTTTAAAAACCGTTAGTAGCCTTGTGCATCACCAGGTCTAAATTCCTCTGCCTGGCCTGCCAAGTGTCACATAAATCCAGTCACACCCAGCACACAGGCTCCTATTTCCCACTGTCCCATCACGTTCACAGACAGGGCAGTTCCCTCCTTTTCCCACAAGCGCTTGACCTCCTTTCCTGACCCTCTGCCTTGGCAGATGCTGTTTCCTCCACAAAATGTCCTTCCCTGTTTCCTTCTTCTCTTCCAAGTTTCACTCCCAGTTTCCAAGTCTCCTAGCTCCTTCCTAAAGGCTCTCTTATCATTCAAAAGCCCTCTTAACTCTCCCATAAGAGAACCTAAACTCTTCAGGTGCTCTTGGACCTAAAGCATATGTCCTCCTTGATATTAGCAACTTCATTGAAAGGGCAACTAATCACTCGGATACTAAGTATTCTAAAGCTGGATGTTTCTTTGAAGTCTCAGGTTTGGGGTCAAACATTCATGTGATTTTTCCCTACTTAGTTCTAATAGACGAGGTCTGTCAGGAAAAAGTCCAGCCACTGTTAATATAACGAGAATGGTTTGCATGACATCAACATAACCTGGCAGCCAAGAGAGGACAGGAATGTGCATGCGTGAACCATGATGAATTAATGGTACTAGTCAGTGGGGGCGGTAGCCACCATTAAGTGAGCATGTGTACTGTGTGGCCATTGCATTTAAAATGACTGAGTGAGGAGAGCAACAAAACCTGTATCCAATTTTGTGCTAAGCTTGCACATTCCTCCATGGAAACTACTCAGATGATTCAGAAGGCCACACCTATGGACAACTGGTGATTGGCAGCTTTGTCACAGCAAAGTGCCCACTCACACATCACGCCTCATGCAGAGTTTTTTGGCCAAACATCAAATGACCCCGGTGACTCAGCCCCCTTAGAGCCCAGATTTGGCACCCTGAAACTTCTGGCTTTTCCCAAAACTAAACTCACTTTTTAAAGGGAAGAGATTTCAGGCCACTGATGAGACTCAGGAAAATACAATGGGGCAGCTGATGGCAATTGGGAGAACTGTGTGAAGTCCCAAGATGTCTACTGTGAAGGGAACTGAGGCACCACTGTCCTATGTACAGTGCTTCTTGTGTCTTGTATCTTTTTTAATAAATATCTGTTTCACATTATATGGCTGGATACCTTTTGGACAGACCTTGTATGTTTTGTTTTTGATATTCAACCCAAATTTCCCCTCAAATTTCCAAGTAAAAGAGATGTCCCCAGATGCTTCAAATACTTTGCAACTGTACAAAGTCAGTAATCACTGCATTTTAAAAAATGAATTGCAATCAATGCTTCAAGCACAAAGAATAAAAAATGCTAAATATTAACGCATGGGACCATTTAACAAGGTAGGCCAATGATGATTAAATAGTTTTATGTTTTAACATTTATTATAATTATAATTATAAATTAGATAAAGTCTTCTCAGTAAAGAAGGACTTTCTCTACAAACTCAGCTAATGATTTAGGCTGGAGCATTTACTTCTCCACAAAATCAACTATAAATGCCACTTTAACTGTCAAAACACTGCATGGGATAGGCAAGAACTCATATAAACTTCTTCAGGTCCACGGCTTTTTGTTTGTTTGTTTGTTTGTTTGTTTGTCTGTTTTAGTTGAACTGGAGAAAGGAGGTGGCACAGGGATATGAGAGTATAACTGATGGTGAGCTGCACGCCGATACTCATCACATACAAGAAGCACAAATCCATGTTCCTTCGCCTCTCTATGGCACCAGTGGGCAGAAACAAATGAGGAAGGTGAGAAATAAAGAACCTAAGCAGTGAAAGAATTTTTGTGTTCTAAAACCACTTAGAATGGAAAAATTTAGAGGTTTCCTCCATATTAATAGGCAGTGTGTGTTACTGTGGCAATTTTTGCTTTTAAAAAAATGATCTAGTCCAGTGCAGTTCCGATGTGGACATGTATCAGATCCCCCCGCGGGACTTTTTAAAGCACAGACTGCTGGCCCCACCCCACCCCCAGTATTTCTGGTTTAGTACGACTGGCACTGGGTCCAAGAATCATCAGGTGATGCTGCCGTTGCTGGTTAGGGGACCACACTTGGAGAACCACTTTCCTTAACCCATATTTGTTTATACAAAGATTAAGTATTAGTTAGGGCAGTAATAAGTCTATACTTCTTTCGCACTTGGAACTGATCTGACTTCCTTTGGAACCCCATGCCTGATTTTAAGTCATATTTTGGATTTACTTTCATTGCCATGCTTCTTCAAGAAACAAAAGAAGTCCATCTACTTAAAAATATGTCAGGAGAAGCATTTCACATCTAACCAGGGTCAGTGTGTACTTTTAATTACAGGTAAATGTAATAGCAGATGCTTCAAAATGAAGAGTGGCTTTCCACCTTCAAAAAAAAAAAAAAAAAACAGCCCTGGCTGGTGTAGCTCAGTGGATTGAGTGTGGGCCTGCAAACCACATGATTGAGGTTCGATTCCCAGTCAGGGCACATGCCTGGGTTGCAGGCCAGTTCCCGGCAGGGGACTCACCAGGAGAAACCGTACATTGATATTTCTCTCCTTCTCTCCTTCCCTTCCTCTCTAAAGATAAATAAATAAAATCTAAAAAAACACAATTTCCAAGAGCTGCATTTTCAGGAGAGAAATTTCACACTGCCAATAAAACAAAGTATTTTTCTACATCACTGACATGTAAACCCAGAAACAAGACTCTAACAGAAACACATCTGAGAAAGAAAGGATAACTGCCAACAAACGCACTGTCATCCAGGGCAAACTGATGCATCACAGAGGGAAGGTATTTTTACTATAACTTGGACAAGTTTGCTTCTTATGAGTATTACATTCTAGAATGGGCCACCATTCAGGAGAAACTGTGCAATATTTACAAACTGGCAACACAGCTGTTTCCAAAAAATAATAATAAAGTGCACCTATCACAAGGAACCTTTTGAGTTTTTCTCACGGCCACAGCCTACGTACGTTGCATCCTCATTTACCTGACGGGTCCCGCAGCCCTGACAGGGTTTCGTGAGCATGGCTGGCAGCCGCTTGATTGCCGACGGCTTTCTGTAATACTGGGGATATGCTTTGGCCATGCAGTTACTGGTATCTTTTGAGTCTGTTGCTGCCTGGACCCTGACTCTTTCGCATCCCTGAGTTGAACAGTAACTGTGGCCATCCCGGTGGCCTTGGGCTTTGAGATACAAAAACAGCAACCTGCACAAAACAGAAAACAACCCGCTAGGTGTTAGACTGACTCTCAAAAACTTACACACAAAAAAAATATTCCTCACATTTACTCACGGCCGAAAGGATATTCCTCTAATAAGCTCAATTTTCCCTATAATAAAAATAAATTACAAAGCTAATTCCACTGTTCCTCTTTCCTCTCTATCCCCCTACACACCTGAGTCAAATTCAATACTCCTGTAGAAAGTACAGTGGTGACCTAAGTCAGCTGTTGTAGAAGACATCAAAGCTGATTTCTGGTTTGAATGAATTCAACAGGTGATTTGAAAGGATGGAATACAGCTTGTCTCGAGAATCCCTTAGAAACACTTTATACTCGTGTTGAGTTTAGAATTTGGAGCACTAGCACGGTTTATTCTTTCTTTCTTTGTTTCTCTCTTTTTTTTTCGGTTTAGGAATTGTTTTAGTTTAAAGCACAAAATTCAGATAAAAACAGAAACTGTGATTCATTTGGCTTAGATGAAGAAATAGTTTGAAATCAATTCCTGTGATGTTTACTAAGCTCAGATGGGCCTGAAGTCCTTCTGTCTGTACTTTGGCCAAAATCAAATGAAATGAGCAGTCCCACGGACTCCAAACTCTCCTCCTACTGCCAAGATGAATGGAGAAGTAACTTCCAGGCAGCAGTCCAACAGGCCTCAGCAAACCTAGTCCTACTAAAGCAAAGGAAGTCAAGGTTGACCAGATGTGATTGATTACTGAAGATCAAGAACTCACATTTTAATATGAGGTCAGTGAACAATGCAAAGTAGCAATTATAAGGTAAAAATCAGCCATTGTCCCAACATCCAGTAATTTTAATATATATATATATATATATATATATATATATGTATATATATATATATATATGGAATGACACAAACCTGATTAGTATGGGCCTTTTGACGTATAATTAAAGTCATCAAAGTGAACAGAATTAAAAAGAATTATAACCCCAAAGGATGAAGGATTCTAGGAATACCCAGATGATAACACATTTCTCATCGTTTTACATGTTTAATCATTAATTCATGATCACCAGACTGTCCTTACAAATTTGGTTGTTCTATTTGTTTTTGTGAAAAATCAACTAAGCACATGGAAGTTCTGTCATGTATAGATTAAAAGTCCAAGTAGTTTAAGTCTAATTACAAACTGAAAGTCAAAGATAACTATGATTCAAAAAAAAAAGATTTAAGCTAATCACATTGGCTGCTGGAGGGACCCTGGAGGGCAAATAAGTTGTACCTTACTCAAAGCCTAACAAGGCACTTCACTGAGCCCTCACCCTTGTTCCCCGCATCAAAGCCTGAACCCCCCTCACCCCAGCCTGAACGTCTGTCTTCCCCCGAACATGCCATGCTGCGTCCTTCCATGCCTCCATGCATTCATCCACATTGTTCTTGGGACAATTCACCCATTTCTTTTCCCATCTCCTCCTACTCCTTCCTCAAGAGTTCACCCCAGTGTCACTCTCTTGGGATGTCACTGATTACCTTAGGCCAAACTTCTGGGCTATGTCTAAAGTACACTAAATACCCCACAACAGGACTTTTACCATTTGCTCTTTTCACTCTTCAATTACCTACTTTAAATGCCCACATCCTTCAATAGTCTATGAATTCGCAGAAGAAATGCATCTCATTTAGTATCTTTACTATGGTACCTAGACAATGGTGTGTAGGTGGAATATCAGCTAAGGAGCATGCTAGTTGCTGGAAGAGTAAGGAGATCGAGCCTACCATCACCCAAAGGCTGAGAGACTGTAACTGGATAAGAGCAGACAAAGCCAACAGGACCCTAGGTGAACAGGATTAGAATTAAAAAGTGGAAAGACGCAGCCTAGAGAAAGTTGAAAGCAAACATGCCATGGTTATACAGTGATTTTGTTTTAAAACTCAAGGTCAACTTGAGAGATAGCTTTAAAGAAAAAAAGAGCTTTCACTGAGATATGAATTATATCATACGTAAATAATCATCTAAAAGAGTGGTTATGGAAAAGAAATCAGTTTAAGTTTCCATTGGGCCTACTGGTTCTTTATTGACAAGGATAATTTCTCTCTCTAAATTGTTTTAATAGGCATACGAAAAACATCTTCGCTCACTTCCCACTGCCAACTGTAATTATGAGTCATTCTAGCCCTCTAAGCCCGTAATAGTGGATGAGCAGAGAATTACCCACATCAGCTGCTTGTCTGAAGGGCCATCACATCACAGCCTATTCTTAGTTAGGCTGCAGAGCTAGTAATTTCACCATTAAAGAAAAGTACCAACAACTCTCATTCACTAGTTACACTGAATTACCCCGTGCCAGAGTCAAAATAGAATTTCCTCTCAGACTGCTTCTTCTGCAATTCTTCCAGTGAATTCACAGGCTCATATTCTTCCATTTTGGATAAGGAGCCATTATGCCGCTGTAAAAAGCCAAAACTAATCTGAAAAAATGTGTTTGATGGATAGCAGAGGCCAACTCGAATCCAGTCATTCCTATGAGAGAAAGAGAGAAAATTTAAAAATGAGTTCACAGTTGAACCAATATACTTTGGGCATCACAGCATATGTAAATATCAGCCATGATTTTCCTCCTTAAATGTCTGCTGCACGTTGAGCCACTAACAATGGAAGTCCTGCGCCCTAACGAATCATCCGCCTTTAAATGTTACCCAAATTCCTCCCATCAACAGATTTACAACAATCGCATGGCTTACAGTAACTTTCTGGTTTCAACAGGATGTGCAGGAATGTGAGCGGAAGTTGAATAAGATGGACTTAGACTCTGCCAGCAGATAATACCATTAAGTGAGATGGTTGGAGTGGCCTGACAGTGGAAGTATACATTGGTAAAATCTTTTCAAATAATTTTTTTGTTCTTACATCAATTTTTATCTTCATTATTACATTAGGATAAATACCTAGTATGGTGAAATCTGAATATAAAGGTATGTATATTTGTAAAGCTTTTGATGCATGAGACCAAACTGCCATTGTCTTTTTTCTTACCTAAAATCCTTAGATATAAAATTAATACCTTTAAAAACCATTAAAATATTTCCCCTTTTTAACATTTTCTTTTGGGGGGTATATTTTAATTGTGGTAAAATATGCATAATACAAAATTTATCATTTTAGCCATTTTAACTGTACAGTTAACTGGTATTAAGTACATTCATACGGTTGTGCAAACATCAACACTATCCATTTCCAGAACTTAAATCATTCCAAAGAATTTTTACTTATTTAATTTTTTTAAATTTTATTTATCTTCAGAGGGGAAGGGTAGGAGAGAGGGAGGGAAATATCAATGTATGGTTGCCTCTCGTGTGTCCCCCGCTGGGTACTGGCCTGCAACCCAGGCATGTGCCCTGACTGGGAATCGAACTGCAGTTGTTTGGTTTGCAGGCCCGTGCTCAGTCCACTGAGCTACAACAGCCAGGGCTCATTCCAAAGAATTTTTAAACAATAGATAACACGGCCTTAACATTGTTCACATAGGTTCCACCCACTAATCCCACTAAAGAATAATTTAAAATGGAGACCAAAATGTACTTAAAAAATGTTTTTGCCTTCACAGGTGAATTTTACCAAACATTCAAAGAAGAACTAATACCTGTCCTTCTCAAACTATTCCAAAAAATTCAAGGAGAGAAGACTCCCCAACTCTTTTTATGAGGCCAGTATTATATTAATCCCAAAACGAAGTAGAGAAACAACAATGAAAGAAAATTACAGGCCAATATCTCTGATGAACATAGACGCTAAAATCCTCAACAAAGTACTAACAAACCAAATTCAACAATACATTCAAAAGATCATATACCATGATCAAGTGGGATTTATTCCAGGGATGCAAGGATGGTACGATATTCACAAATCAATAAATGTGGTACATCACATAAACAAAATGAAATACAAAAATTGCACAATCCTATCAACAGAAGCGGAAAAAGCATGTGATAAGGTACAGCACCCATTAAGATCAAAACACTCAGCCAAGTGGAAATAGAGGGAGCATGCCTCAACATAATAAAGGCCATATACAAAAAACCTACTGCCAATATCATACTCAAGGGGCAAAAACCAAGTGTTTCCCTTAAGATCAGGAAGAAGACAAGAGCGTCTGCTTTCACCACTCTTACTCAACGAAGTAATGCAGGTCCTAGCCACAGTGATCAGACAAGGAGAAATAAAAGGCATCCAAATCGGAAAGGAGGAAGTAAAACTGTTATTTGCAGGCACCATGATAGTGTACCTAGAAAACCCTATCAGCTCCACCAAAGAGCTGCTCAGCCTAATAAGTGAATTCAGCAAAGGAGCAGAATACAAGGTCAATATTCAAAAATCAATGGCATTTTTGTACACTCACAACAAAATATCAGAAAGAGAAACTAAGAGAAAAATCCTATTTACTATAGCAACAACAACAGCAAAAAAGAAGGACCTAGGAATAAATTTAACAAAGGAGGCAAAAGACCTATACTCACAAAAATATAGAATGCTGAAGAAAGAAATTGAGGAAGATACAAATAAATGGAAGCATATACCCTATTCAAGAATTAACGTCATTAAAATGTTCGTAATACCCAAAGAAATCTATATATTTAACACAACTCTTATTAAAATACCAATAGCATAATTCACTGATCCAGAACAAATATTTCAAAAGTTTACATGGGACCAAAAAAGACCCTGCATAGCCCCAGCAATCTTGAAGAAAAAAGAACAAAGTTAGAGAGATCACAACACCTGATATCAAACTATACTACAAGACCATTGTAATCAAAACAGCCTGGTACTGGCTTAAGAACAGACACATAGGTCAATGGAACAGAATACAGAGCCCAGAAATAAACTCATGTCTCTAGGGTCAATTGATATTTAACAAAGGGAGAATGAGCATACAATGGAGTAAAAATAGCCTATTTAATCAATGGTGTTGGGATAACTGGACAGCTTCACGCAAAAAAATGAAATTAGACCACCAACTTACACCATATACCAGAAAAACTAAAAAATGATAAAAACTTAAATGTAAGTTGTGATACCATAAAAGTCCTAGCAGAAAACATAGGCAATAATATTTCAGGTATCCCACGTAGCAATTATTTTTGTCAATATATCCCCTAGGGCAAGGGAAATAAAGAGAAAATAAACAAATGGAACTACATCAATTAGAAAGTGTCTGTCTGCACAGCTAAAGAAGCCAACTTCAAAATGAAAAGGGTGAACATATTTGCCAATGATACATCAGACAAGGGTTTAACCTCCAAAATATATAAGGAACTCACACAACTCCACACCAGGAAGACAATCCAATTAATAAGTGGGCAAAGCAGCTGAATATACACTTCTCCAAAGAGGACATACAGATGGCCCATAAACATATGAAAAAACGCTCCACATCAACATGTAAAAAATTAAAAAAATAAAATGTTCTCTGTGGCTTACTGATTTCTTTTATATTTTATTTATTTACTTTTTAGAGAGGTGAAGGGAAGGAGAAAGAAAGGGAGAGAACCATCAATGTGTGAGAAACACACTGATCATTTGCCTCTCACGATACCCCCAGACGGGGACCTGGCTGGCAACCGAGGCACGTGTCCTGATTGGGGATCAAACTGTCAGCCTTTTAGTTAGCAGGCCAGCGTGCTATCTGCTGACCTACACCGGACAGGGCTGCAATATATTTATAATAGCAAAGGGGGGGGGGGCAGGACAAAAACAAATTTATATGGGGGAAGGGAATAGTTAACTACATGCTGATACATCTACATGCTCAGAAAACATTTGAGGGTAGAGAGAGAGAACACTATAAATGTTTATAATGCCTCACCCGGTTTAGGAGAACTATAGGTTATTTCAATTTTCTTTATGTTTTTCTGCATTTTCCTTATTTTATTGAATGAATAAGTACAGCTTTTATAACTTTTAAAGTGTTATTTGCAGAAGTGGCACTATGACAAAATCTATGACCTCTCTATAATTATATTAAATTTGGAAAAATAAGATTGTCCATCTCATCCTCTTGCCTTTGCCCATGATGTAATTTTGACAAACTTTCAGCTAATTAAACAGGGAAAGTTTGACCGAACTTCAAGGCCATGTGGATTTTTGAAACTTCTAGGTTCTGCCTTTTTTCACTTTAAAATGTTTGTACTTGGTATTCATTCAAAAGTTGTGCATGACACTGATAGAACCCTATATACCATTTGGTTGTAATATCTCACCCAAAACTCATAACCTGCCAAATATAAGTTTTTGGACTAGTGATCACTTTTTGATATTTCTCATCAGTCCTCTCCAACCTCATTTGATTCTTTCACTGACTGCACTGCAGCTCACGGACAGGAGTGACAATATAGGGCTGGCTTTTAGAAACCTCACTCTGGACACAATGTGGACTAAGGACTAGAGGTGGGGAGACCAAGCAGGACCCTGACAAATGATGATGATGGCCTAGACTCAGCCACAAGCAGTGGGGGTGGAAAGAAGTGGAGAGACTGGGACCACATTGAAGATACAGAACTAGCCAAGTTTGGTCACTGATGAGAGGGGAGATGAGGAAAACCGAAGTGAGAAGGATGAGTGCTGGCTCTTGTGGCTTTATTGACTCAGCAGGTGGAGGTGCGACTCTCTAGCAAGGACACAGAAAAGCAGCAACAAGTGTCATAGGGAAGCAGTAATGGTTCTGTGGAGAGCCTGGGTCAGGGACCTCACATCTCAGAATAAGAGCATCCACCATGGCATTCACCAATCCTGGGAAGCGACCTGCTCAGAACTGATGTCCTACATATTCTGTGTCTACCTCTTATCTGAGCAGTTTCATGGAGTCACAAGGGCTAGCCACCATACAGTTCTGGACTGATTCAACTCTGCCTTTTGAAACTGTACCCTCTTTCCTTTCTAGTTTCACCTCCTGTCACTTCCCCCAACACACCCTATGTTCCCATCACACTGCACCCATAAGTCCCTGAACAGAACTAGCCCTTCCCCAGCTCTGTTGCTTTTTTAACAAGACAGATCACTTGGTATCACTTTCTCAGCACAGCCTGGCCCAACTCCCTTTGGCAGAATTAGTTGCTTTATCCTTTGTCCGTAAAAAAAAAAAATTGTATTGGTTGATCGATTTTCTCGAGTTTTTTTCTACCTGTAACTGTGAGCTCCTAGAGGACAAGTACTTTTCTTACTCGTTGTTTTCTGGCACACAGTAAACAGTTAAATAAATTAATGTAAACATAGAGCCTTTGATTGTAAGTGATATTATTTGGCAGACAACTAAGAAATCAAGAAGCGATAGAAAATGCTTTTGGGCAGGAGTGATAAATCCCTGGCATTCATGCCACAACCCTCATACCTCTTACCTACAACAGACATTACTAATCAATCACACCACTGTCTCTTCTGTCACATCTAAACTTGGCCTCAAAAACATTCTTTTATTTCCTAGGTAATCAACTGCTCAGTTTAAATACCACATAAAACTTTTTCCCATCCTTGTCCTGGCTAGTTGGCTCAGTGGATTGAGTGACAGCCTGTGAACCAAAAGGTCACTGGTTCAATTCCCAGTCAGGGCACATGCCTGGGTTGTGGGCCAGGTCCCCAGTAGGGGGCGCATGAGAGGTAACCATACATTGATGTTTCTCTCCCTCTCTTTCTTCTTCCCTTCCCCCCCCTCTAAAAATAAATAAATCAAAATATTTAAAAATAAAAAGGCAAAACTTCCCATCCCAACTAAAGGGAATTAAAGTGCTTAGCAGACTCTATTAGAACCTATTGGTAAATGGCTTTCTGTACACAAAAACTTGACCACAGTAAAACAGAAATGCTTTTTTAAATGAAAAGATTCAATCTGTATAATCTTTTAATCTCATCCACATAAAATATACAGCCTCCCTAGGACAGGAATGAAGCAGGTGAAATCAGCATTGTTATTTATCATTTTTCTCCACTAAATTCCTACTTGCTCAACAAGTTGAAATAACAGTAATGGAAACATACTTGTTGAAATTTATGAGGTATAGAAACACAGTCTTCGGTGCCGGCCCATTCCAGTGGATGGTGTACCCCTTCTCCAGCATGATCACAGGCTGGTACTGGGGAAAGGCAGCCTTCTGGTTAATGCCCCGAAGCACCATCGGGTAGGATGGATACTCGTCTCGTGTGATGGTCATAGTTAGATTCTGAGTGCTCCATGTCTGCACATAGACCTTTAAGAAATGAATTAAGAATTAAAGGGAAGAGCATGAGCAATTAAACAGCTAAAAACATTTCCAGCACAAATGCACGTGTCTCTACTTTCAAAAGAAAGATTCGGTGACCTGTGCCAGACTAAATGAGTAGTAGCCAACTTCATCATAAGCCACACTTACAACGAAGTCTGCTTAAACTGAAATGGTAAAAACAGACCATGTGTTCTGCTGGCCAAGACCGTCATCATCTCTTCCACCACAATGGGCCAGCTTATTCATCAGAGTACAAAATCTCTGTGGCTTATGTAGCCTGTCAGAGAAATCCCTCAACTGAAGAATGCACATACAAGAAATTAGCAAATTAATGTGAAAACTGATACCCTCTACTCAAATCTGACTTTCCTCTAAAACGAGAGAGAAAATGTAAATACACTAGTTTTGGCTTTCAATTTTTCCATGACCTACATCAGCCCAAGAAGTCATTTTTTCACCCCTTCAAAAAACAAGGGAGGTTATAAAGCACTCTGCAAAAACTGGAAAAACATATTAAACTGAGACTTATTTGAAAGTCCTGAATTTATTCCAGTGGCACTTGAGCCCCTTGCTGGGCCAAAACAAAGCCTTCCCCAAATGCATCCTCCAAAGAACAAACCTCAGAACAATTTCCTGAAACAAACGTGTGTCCTGTAACAGATCTCCCCAGAAGTATTAGAACATTTGCAGAATATCACATTTAAGCCACGATACTCCTATTTTCCTCTTTCGGTCATTTCTACAGTTTTGCCCATAACTAATTCCTCAAATATACATCCTTTGAGACAGAAAACCTTCTTAACTCTCATTCACACGTGACTACTTCAACACGATACTCTTCCCTACGACACCACTTAAAGATTTAAGAGACAGAAAATATATATTTTGAGATAAATATATTTATTCAAATACACATTTAATGTATAATTGAGTATATTATATATATTATTTAAATAGATTTCTATACTATATAAATATGCTTATATATAATTAAATACAGTTTTTATATAATAGGTATATAAATGTAGGAGATATATATATATATATATACACACATATATATTCTGCCATTTTCAAAATCCAACAGGGTTTTAACGTAGCACCTGTAACCTTAATTCTCCTTATGTTACCACCTTTCTTCCTGAGCTCTTTTATCCCTTCGGTCACCGAAGAGCAGACATTCCATTAAAATAAACTTACAAATAGCTAAATAATGTTTGTTGTGTCTTCAGATCTGCTTCTATCTTTGGCCTAAAAACATACAGTGTCGTCCATTAGCTCAGTAACAACATGAAACAGCTGCAGATCTGAGTTCCCAACCCAAATTCCAAATTTTCAGATTTCCCTGTTGACCTGGTATTCCCAGAGCCTCCTGGGAAATATCTTCATCTTAAAAAAAAAAACAGAATTCCTACCCTCGTTTGTAAGAGAGAAGTCTGGCTCACAGTCTCAAACATATTATAAGCCAAAGAGATTAAAGACCCATTGGTAGTAATTTTAAAATAGAAAGTTCTCATTAGTGAGCATACATCATTTTAGCACATGAATGCACCTTTATATACACACGAATAGTAAGAAATTTCAATAAAACTGCAGCTACAAAAAGACTAAAATCTTTGTTTTTATTATTTTTATTTTAGAATTTCTACCACTTCCTAGGTATTGATGAGTCAACTTATTTTAGATGATTACGATTAAGAATAAAATACATAGCCTGGCTGGTGTAGCTCAGTGGATTGAGCGCGGGCCTGCGAACCAGACGAATCGCGGTTCGATTCCCAGTCAGGGCACATGCTAGGGTTGCAGGCCAGTTTCCGGCAGGGGTCAGTTCCCTGCAGGGGATGCACCAGAAGCAACCATACATTGATGTTTCCTTCCTCTCTCCTTCCCTTCCCCTCTAAAGATAAATAAATAAAATATTTTTTTAAAAAATTTAAAAAAAAAGAATAAAATACATAGGAATGGAAAATCCCACAACAAAGAAGCTAATATTGCATTTTAAAAAAAAACACACACAAAATCTCTCCAGTCTTTATCCTTATTAAGTCCTTTGTCTTGTTGATAGATAAAGATATTTTTAAAGTCCTTTTTTTAACTTAAGAATCATAACATTCTTTAGCAGTCATGATCCAGAAATCAGAGGAGCAATAAAGAATTCTGCTCCAAGAAGCTTCCACTACAAAAGGCATCATTGATTAAAAACCAGAAGAGGCTCAAGAAGTTGAAATGCAGAAGCCCATGAACACACCCTTGACAGGCAAAGCAGCCAGAGCTCCGCAAAGGGGCTTCATCACAGACCAGTCCTTCCCCAAGAACCCTCCTTAAAAATAAGAGCATTCAGCAGCAAACCAACGAGGAAGGCTTCTTTCCTGCCTTTAGGACTATCGGAGGCCAATTCCCCTTGGAAGATCCCTTGCGGTTCCCTTAATTCTCCTGTCCATGCTCTAATTCTTCTTTTCCTTTATTTTTTTCTTCCTTGATGTATAATATTAAATTCTACTACTTAATTGTATAAAATATGGAACTAAAAGTTTGCTCCCTTCAACATTCTGGGCAACTGGTACCCCTGTCTGTAACCTCTCTATCCATCCAAATATCACTATTAAAATCATTATGACAACTTAGAGCTCTGTTCCTCAAATAATAGCAATCGCAGCAAACACTTCACTATGTGCCAGGTCGTGGACTAAATGCCTTACATATAACCATACATTCCTTCTTCACAACAGCCTTGTAGGAGAGGAACTACTACTACCGTCATTGTGCATAGTCACAGAACAGTTAATTAACTTGCTCAACTCATATTTAAGGAAATAGTAAGCCAAACCCAGAGAGTATGACTCGAGCATCTGCGCTCTTAACATACTACCTTCCAAATGAGTCCATCCTCTCATACCAGGCATCCAATTAATAAATGCACAATAGCTTAACATTTCTAAAGAGATGTTTCCCAATCTATACCCTCCCATTTGTGTTTTCATGTTAATAGACAGTATATCCTGATATGATTCAAAGAATTGCCTTGGATTCCTCCTTGTCCACTCATTTCTAATTCCCAGCTGTCTCTGGGAACACCTCACTTCCCATATGATACTGATATTCTGCCCCAAAATTCAGATTCCCATATTTAATACAGATGACCTCCCTGAAAGCAAAGACTAAAGCTCCCTCTCTGGGGGCAGAACTATAACATGGCCTAAGACTCAGAAAATACAGGTTCTCGCCCCAACTCATCCCAACCATGTTTAACCAAGGGCAAATCACCTCACCTCTCCTGGACTCAAGATTTAACTTGTTGAACTGGTTTGGAGTCCGGGAGCTTGCAATACAATTCTATGAGCTCACGGTTCCTACTGAATTTTTTTTTCTAAATAAAATCAGGCTTTGGAAAGTATCAATCATGCTGAAGAGCAGAAGGGCACTCTTCACAGAAGCAGTGACGTCAGGAGCTGGAAAAGAATCAGGCGTCCTGATGCGTCGGCCTACCTGGGCATAGCTCCCGCTGCAGACCACTGCGTTCCACTTGGTAACATTGACACAGCTAGGATGGCGGATCAGGTAGTTGTCCATTCTTCCCACGTAAGCGTCCTTGTATCCTGTCACGGAGCCATCAATGTCATGGAATATGGAGTTCTTATCACCATCCAGCTCACAATCTTCAAACCAGGGGCCAGGCTTTCCGAAGAAGACATTCAGAGAGACCTGAGGGCAGTGAGAAACAAGGACATCTCAAAATGAGGGCTGCTGCCGCTCAGCCAGCATCCCCTGCAAGGACCCTTCTGCGTGTCCATTCCAACTGCTTTCAGACCAGAGCAGCGCAGAGTCTCAGTTCACAGCTGTCAACTAAGGAGCCCGGTCAATCAAAGTTTTCCATTAAATATGACATGGTTGGGAGGAAAAAATTTCCAAAGCCTTGTGGCGTTCAATTAACGAAGGTTAAAGGTCATAGTCAGTGGTTCACCTTTTTTCTAATTAAAAACTATTAACCTGCTCTCCAGATAAAAACTAATCTGTAGTAAGAGAAATTAGAATGGTTGTGGGAAGGGGAATTAAGCAGTCATACATACTTGTTGAAAATTATAAACTTTACACTTTAGATCTGTGCATCTGCCTGTATTAAATTATACCTCAATTAAATAAAAATATAACTTTAACTCCCAAGCTAGTTAATTATTCTATTTCTCTCCAAGTGCTTTAGTTACTTGTTCATATAACTCTCCCCTCCCACTAAACACATAACTAGAGCCCCACATTAAAACACAGTCTAAGCATTGCCTTAGTGTGAATAATAAAGTATTTAGAACAAGGCCAGATACATCATAAGCATTTAATAAATGTTAGCTATTAAAATTCCATAAAAGTTCCTTTCCTACCAGCTTCCATGGTCTCACTCACAGAAGTTCTACACAGAGCGTAGCACATAATGACATTCAGTATTTCCCCAACGACAAGCACAAGGGACAGCGGCCAAGCGTAGGTCACCCTCTGCCAGAAGTGAGTAAAGGCCTTCACTAAAAACAACGTGGGTCCCGCCAGCCGGTGTCCCTCTCCTTTCCCAACCTCTTATCCTATAGTTCCCCAGAGGAAGAGACCCAGACAAGTAAAGTTCCACGCAGATCCCAAATCTCCTCATGGATCAGTACACTGAGTTTCCCAAAATCATGTCCTCTTTTCTTATGAAACTCTACCATCCCTCTCCCTACATTATCTGTCATTTCAGGTCATTTCTCTTTTTATTACCTAAATGTTAAAAAATACCCCAGGTCACATGGGACTTCCATTCTCACCTTGAACTCAATGGGACAGAGTAGATGACATTACAAGTTTCCTTGGCATGTATTATATGCCCCCCCGCCCCCCCAGTCATAAAGACTTGGTATGAACCCTTCGTCTCCGTCTCTACCTTTGGGAACGCGCTACCCCTCCTTCTCCTCCCGCAGTCACCATGCAGGAACCGTAAGGACACACTCACATGTGGACCGAACTTCACAAGGGAGATGTTATTTCTGGGGGTTATCTGCCAGGTGTTCTTCATGAGGAAGCCGATAGCACTGGTGTGCCTGTCTGGAGTTGGCACATAGTTTTTGAATGTGCACCTCGTGAGATGAATGGGCCCGTCATAAATCTGAAAGCCTCTAATTGGGAAGGTCCTGTCGAAATGCAAGATTTTGTTTAATGCACATGGGCCCGTTCTCTGAATACCACTTCAAGTTACATTATCTGTTTTATGCTGCTGAATACTCTGTATCCACAAAACACAATTCTAGAAAACAGTGGTACCACAACAAGATACCTAATCAACTGAAATATACACTGTGGAGGGAAGGGCAAATAAACAGGAAAACAAAGGATACGGACAGATAAGGGCTATGGAGACGGTTAAACCACAGTAATACATTAGGTAGGAGAGGAGAGATGCTATTTTGGAGAGAAAGGAGGCCTCTCTGAGGAGGTGACTTTTGCTTCCTTGAATCAACCAGCTGAGACCTTTAATTTGGTAACTCATATAACTTTAGTTTTGGTTCCAAAACCTCTAACATGAGAACAAAAGATGAATCTGTGCTGAAACTGAGAGAAGCTCCTTCCAAGGAGCCACTAAAAGATAGCAATATGGTAAAATGATACAGTCGAAAGCACCGAGGTGTAATTCCTGAAGGCTTACTATGGCTAGCTAGATTTAGCGATCAGTTTTATCCATTTTCCTCCTTTCTGTTCATATACAAACACTTTAGTCATACATTATCAACCAGAATGAATGTATAAAACCCATAATATTCTGTATCCCTTAGGTTTCTCCCCTATTAATTATCGGATGGCATTGCAGATGATTCCAATAGCAACTAATTAGTTTATAAATTGGCAGTGTTTTACAATATATGCTAGAAAAAAATATCAAATTGCCTGGCCAAAAACACTATGCATCTTCATGTACTTCTAAGGATCTATCCCAAAATAGTTCTCTTTCACAGAAAAGGTTGTATAGACACAGTCAAATAAAACTGGATCAACTGACCAATTGGAATCTGTTTCTGGAAAATCCTCCTGAGCAAGGAACCAATAAGCATTTTGTAGTAAAACTAGAGGCCAATGCAAAATAAAAGGAAGGAAATTGAATTGGCTGCCATCACACTGCAGCCCATACCCCAACCAATAGTTACTTCTTCTTTAATCTACACTGTAGAAAAGGCAGCTAAAGCCCAAATGTGAAAAGCACAAAAGTGAAGCCAAAGGAACAGGGTTCAAATCCCACCTCAGCTACTTTATTAAGTTATTCACAAGACAGATGATGGCAATACCCGCCTCCCTGGGCTGTGAGGATTAAGTGAGGAATAAAGCATTTAGAACAGGGCCGGATATATCATAAGCATTTAAATAAACGCTGGCTATTAAAATTCCATGAAGTTCCTTTCCTACCAGCTTCCATGGTCTCACTCACAGAAGTTCTACACAGAGTGTAGCATATAATGACATTTAATATTTCCCCAATGACAAGCACAAGGGACAGCGGCCAAGCATAGGTCACCCTCTGCCAGAAGAGAATAAGGCCCTTCCACCAACGCCCATGCCCTCAGAGCAACAGTCTCCTCGCCCCCACCCCCGGCCCCCCGGCGAGCCATCCTAGCCCAATGTCCATACAGCTGAGGGAATTGATGCTTCGTGAATTCTGAGATCAGCTCAGAGATGGCCTTTAGAACACTGGTTTCTCTCCACCTTGTTTTCTCACCAGTAAAATGAGGACAACGATAATCCATGTCTCAGAACTGAGGATGGATTAATTAGTGAATAGTTCCCTAAAAGCTCTGAAAAATCTGTCTAGTGCTAAGTGCTATTTTAATGACTCGATTATTTTGACAGAAAACATGCCAAAAGTCTACCCCCGTGTCCCCTTCGACATGTGAAACACTGTTAATTCACAGCCGTGGTTAGGCTTTGAGTCAGCTTTGGCATCTATCACCCCTTATTTTCTAGGACTCTTTTCAATCAGTAATTTCCTCTTTCCAGTGGCTATTTCTGAAAACCAACATCACAAATTGAGGGAAAGCTGACCTAATGTCATAGTTTATGGTTTGGTAACTTTCTGTGGCTCAGGAAAGAATTTTTAAAAACTCATTAGCTTATATAAAAGTCTTAAGTAAGGGATGAAAAAAAAAGAGACAGGTTCCTTCGTTATAAATTTTTTGATGAAATGTTTAAAGTGTTTAATAGTTAATGCTCTGGAATTCCAAAGGATAATAGAAGTAGTAACAGCAATAATAATAGTTATAATAATAATAAGGGGGGATAAGTGTCACAATGGGAACAAATCATCCAGAATTATTACAGAAACTTCCAGTAAGGATTAGGTTTTCCTTTATTGTTTAAATTTAACACTCCACTGGTAAAGCAATGCTTACCGATTCCTGGGTAATGTCCGAAGTTTCTGGTCTATTCCACCCGTGCCTACATACTTGTTCTGACCACCCAGAAAGCCGTAATTCCTGCTCTCCCCAACAAAGAGAGACTCAGATACCTCCTGGCTAGAACCTTCATCACTTGGGAAACTTCCATCACTGTTAAAATAAGAATAGTCATTAGCCACACAACTCTAGAAAATGTATTTCAATCCTCCAATAAAGGCAGGCAATAACTCAAGTAGCTAAAAATTCTCGAAGCAGCCCATAACTTTTGCGAACATGTATTACTGAGTCATCAGAAAGTGTTTCAAAACTGTGAAAATGTTGCCTTTTCTAAATTAATACAAATTAGTTGTATTGTAAATTAGTGGTCTGCAAACTGATTTAAACAAATGAAATTTAATTTAGTGACAATGATTACTTTAGTCTCAAGCAACAGTATTGCAGATGAGGACAATAAACTCACCCTGAATACAACAATTAGATGGCAAGCATGTTTAAGATGTCAATAAGAATAACTGATCAGGCAAATAATATATAACACAAAAAATTCAGTTCTTAAAGACCAATGAGAAATTTGACCAACTTCTAAGAAAGAAAATATTCAATGTGCTCCCAATGTTTACTTTCTTCCTCTTTATTCCCATACTTTATAAGATCTTTAATGCAATGCTCACATGTTTTTTTTCTAAGCAAAAAAACATGATGGACCTACTCTTCTGTGGAATTCCAGCTCTATTTACCTATTACTTTGGTGTGAATTTAATTATCATTAAAAATGTACTTTTGGCCCTCTAGCGGTACCAGGAAGAGGGTGTTATTTTTTTAATGCTAATAAATGGTGTAACATTCCAGTGTGTTAGGCAAAAAAAATTTTTTTTTAATTAAGGGCCACATTACCTACTGCTTTAAAATAAGAGAAGTATAAAAATACAAACCTAGCAAAGGTAAGTCCTATTCCATTATCTGAAAATCTGTAAGGAAAAAAAAGATGGGGAACATTTTAATTTACCACATCATATAAGAGGAGGTATTCTCTAAATATTTAATTGTCACAAAATCTAGGAGGTTCCAGTGTTGGTACTCTCCAAGACCACAAAAATGAGTCTCACTTTCCAGTAAGTAAAAGCACAGACTGCACAGTGAAGGCACCTGGTTCAAATCTCAGCTTTGCCGATTACTAGCTACGTGACTTTGGGTACATTACTCAACCTGACTCTCCCTCAGTTTTCTTACCTATAAGTTAAAATAACAATTTAAACTTCATCATAGGATACTCAAGAGCATTACACATACTAATTAATTTCAACAATTTAGAAAAATACCCAGCACACAGTAAGCAGTATGCAAGTATTAGCTAGAATTATTATTTTTATAATTAGTTTTAAAAACAGTCATGGTAGTCTCTTCAAAACTTTTCAACATTAATACCCAAGCTATTTCTTCATGATAAATGGCAGAGATGATGATAAAATGCCAAGAAGCTAATGTTAATAATGCCAGCCCCGCAAAAGTTTTTCTAGACTCTTGAATACCAAATCGTAGCTCAACATACATCAAACTTGTGAAATTATACGAATGGAAAAAAGTGAGACGCTTGCTTCCTAGAGTCATGGGAAGATGTAAGTCAACACACGTACTAAGGTGGAACTGACAACTTTTGAATGGCAATAAAAGAGCATCAAAAAAACTTTGCATTTCCAAGAGAAATGAAAAAAAAAATCCAGGTAGTTACAAAATCTTTATTGAGTTCTCTGACATAGACCCTGTTTGTTATATAAAGTTAAATCCCCAGTTTCTGTTCCATCTCATCAAAAAACTTTCATGTCACCAGACAAGTTCGGTTCCAGTAAAAGCAGTTAGAGGAGACAACTCCAAGCACTTACTCTGTTACCACTAGCACACTCCCTCACAGCCTGTCCTGTCTGTTCGCAATAATAATATTGTTTCAGAAACCACCACTGTACTTTCAGTCAACTGGATTTTTCAAGGCAGGCATAGGAACAGAAACACATCAGTATCATCGGAAAATAATTTGGTACAAATACCCACGCTGAATTCCGAACGAGGATGTCTCCCCCTCTGACCCAAGCTCCATGGTCATTATTTTTAAAAGCAATGAGCCTGTCAATCACAGCAGTAACTCGTGGCTTTTCAGGATCACCATCCTCATGAGGCCGAAATCTTAGTGTTGAAAAAAAAAAGACTGTTTTAAAAAGTAATGAAAAGGCAGTGGACATCAGCTTTTTATAGTTGTAAACTTAAGTGTCAAAAAGATTTAAATTTGACCAAAAGTAAAAAAGAAAGCCTATTAAGATACAACTTAATTATCTGTATTTCAAATAATGGGAAAATAATTACATTTATTAACAAACATTTATGTAAATATGAAAATGTCTTTCAGATCTTCTGAGTTATTTTTTATTCAACTTATATAATAGAGTGGACACCAGACACTGCAGAACATTTTAAACACACATTTCAAACAAAAAGCAAAAAATAAAAATCCTCAGACCAGAAAAACTGGCATACTTTCACATTCTTAAGCTCCATGATACAAACATAAACCTACTAAATTAATTAATCATATATTTTAACATACATAGATTTGAACTGAACAGTTTCAGAGTTGTGTACTGGTGACATATCTTAGACATAGAGATACAACTGGGTTTAATATCTTAAAAAGGCCTAAATTTAAAATACTGTTTTTAATTGACATATTAATTATAAAGACTGCATTTTACTTTTCTCTTCCTTCTAAAACACTTAACAGGACCTTAATAGAGAGGTAAAAAAAAATGTGTCAAAACTGTCCCCTATAACAACTCAAATAAATAACACCATACGGCCACCTATTTTTCAGAAAACCATTTCTATCTTAATCTCACAAAGCAGCAGGGGAGGAGGGCGGGAGGAGCAGACAGAAGACGACTAGACAGCTTTTCAAAAACCAATTCAACACGTCAAGCTTTTCATATAATCAAGACGTATCATTGGTGCAAACGCTACTCCCAGTAACTGGCAGATAGTAGGTGCTCACTAAATGTGTACAACAGGAGAAGCTACGCACAGGGAACAGCAAGTCCAAAGGCCCATAGGTGTGAATGAGCTGGACACATTCAGGGAACAAACAATCTGGCTGGAGAAGAAGAAGCAAGGGGGAAGAGGACAGAAAGCTGGGCACGCACCAGGCACTGATGTAGTTCTTTATTCTAAATGCAACAGGGGAAGCAGTGAGTAGATGATGGTTGCCAGGGACGGGGTGAGGAGGAAATGGGGAGGGGACGGTCGAAGGGCACAAAGTCTTTGTTATGCAAGATAAATAAGCTCTAGACATCTACCATACAGCACAGTGCTCATAGCTAAAAATACCGTCTTACATACTTAAAATGTACTAAGAGGGTAATACTATAAGTGTTCTTGTGACAAAAAAAAAATTTAGTTTAGGAAATAGTAACAATAAAGGAGACAGGAGGAAACTGTGGGAGGTGCTAGATAGATAGATAGGTCTATAGCCGGGATAGATAGTGATCTCATGGTTGTGCATGTATACCCAAACTCAGCAAGTTGTACACGGATGACATATACACAACTTTTTCCATGTAAACCACACCTTGATAAAGCAGGTGAACAGATGGAAAGATATATACTGTAGATAGAAGTGATGAAAAGCCATCAGAAACATGGAATCAGATAAGCGATATGACCAGATTTCAGTTTTTTGGAGAAAGGCCTGTAGAGCACAGACCTTAAAGGGACCAGTCTGGAAAGCATTATCTCCACCCTCCGACTATGCATACGACCCTTACACTAAAGGGCTCTAACCAAGGGAGGAAAAGCCCGAATCTGCACCACCACCCACTCTTCTGGCATTGTAGTTGCTGCCAAAGAGCTTTGCAGTCATTATATAACATCAAGCAGATGAACGAGTTCTGGAAAGAAAACTATACACAATGTTCTAAAAGAAAGCCAAAAAAAGAGTACCAATAAAACATCTGATTCTCTGCTGTAGCTATCTCATTTTTTTCTGAAATTCCTATTTTTATAAATCAATAGTTGATCACTTGCTTGCCTACCCTTTCTCTTCATCCTCTCCTCCACTTGGTGGGCAAAAATAGTCGACTTCCCTATTTCTCATCACCCTCATTTCTGGGCTTTCAGTATCCTTCCCAACCTTCTCCCTTAATTGTCCTCAACCTTAAATGTACTTGTTGGTTCTCATGCTTTTTCACTTTCAGAGGAAATTTCCCAACCTCAAACTAAGAATTTTCCTGAGTTAAAATTTCCCATCTTTGGATTCCTGCAATTTCACATCTGCAGCCACAGGGAAAGGCTCATCGATTAACTACTGAGTCAACTTCCTGTGTGATAAACGGACTGAATATCTTCCAGATCCCTTGAGCCTGATGTTTAATTTACTGACTGGCCTATTACTCACTTGTGTTAAAGTTTTATCATTTTTACTCATGTCTGGACAGCATGGATGAATGTGAGCATATTTCGTTTACTAGCTGAAACAAATTAAATGGATATACGAGCTGCCAAATGTCTTTTACTTTCATCTATAATCAGTTCTTTTCAATAACCACTTCCAATTAGAGTCTAATTCCTTACCAAGATGTATGCATTTATAACTGGTAAAAGAAATCATGGAGAGCAGAGAAAAATTACCATTATCATAATATCATATACACATAACCTATAAAAAAGTTCTTGGGCCATTAAGGATAAATTGTCTTATTGTCAAATCTAATTAAAATATCAATAGATTCTGCAATATATTTCCTCATCCATACACATACATACATAATTTTTTAAGGCAGGGAAGAGAGTCAATTTTATTGTGTTTAGAATTTCTCCATTAATATTAACTTTGCAATATACATACAAGTTATAACGAACTCTTTCAAACTAAAAAAGTAGCAGCAACCCTCTAGCAAAGACTTTTTTCTGCCAAATAATATACTCTTCTTGATTCATAATTTGCCATCATCTGAATGCTTCATTTTCATCTTAAGTTTATCTCCTCTAGTTTTCAATTTCATATCTTGCTCAGCTATAAGGTGTACAGTAACTTGTGTTTCAATTAATAATGCCCACAGTTTTGCAGCAACTCACGTGCTGTCTAATATTTCCTTTAAAATATTTCAGGCTCAACTTGACCTTTAAGATATCCTGATGAGTAATTTTACTAAGTATACAGTTTACTCCTGACCTCACGCCTCATGACTGTGTCACCAGGATCCTGCCTCACACCTAAATCGCCTCACCAACCTACAGTGTGGCCCCTGACAACAGTGTGGCGTCCATCTCTGACATCTATCAACGGATCCAAGCACCCTCTCAACACCTTAAGTTGGTCAATGGACTTGAAGTATGAAAAAATAACACCTACACTGTTCTTACTGAATATCACTTTAAGCTGCCATCTTTTTTTCAGAAAACTGTATTTCTACTGGAGACATTTTATTTATTTTGGCTCTCCCGTAGCATGTAAAAGAATTTGGTTGAAAGGCTGATCCATTGCCCGACCGCATTCTGTGGTCATAAAGAAGAGTAACATAGAGCCGAGCTAGGAAGTGACTCTGACACTACAAATGAGTGGTTTAGAGCCTAAAGCAGCACTAGCTTGGTCAGCAAGCTGGAAAGCTTTCCCTCTGAAACAGACTTCATGCACTGTTCCATTCCGACCGCCCACAACAAATGCTGTGAGCCTTGGTTTTCGGGGATGACACAAAAACGTTTTACTTGTATTTCAATGAATCCTATTTTACTTTAGGCAAAATTTGGACTTTTTAAAATAATATATCTCTCTTTTTCTTTCTCCTTCTGCCACTCTAACACCAATTTCGGACTGTGAAGAGGGGAGAGCGTGAGAAAGCTTAGCCACGGGACCCAGGACTACAGAATAAATGTTTCTCCCAAACCCTCCTGCAAACTTTGAGAACTTCATCTGAAATGTGTTTCTGGAGAAGAGAACACAACAGCTTAACTCGGAGAGTTCTGCTTTGGCAGAATATGCTTGTGTGGGAGTTCCAAGGCCTGGTTCTACCTTGCACTGTTGTCCAGACAGAGGTATTCTCGTGGGTCAGCAGCGCTGGCATTGGTGGTTTTGACGCCCTTGTCAATAAATAAGCCAGCCTGGAAAATATAATAATGGACAGCAATGAATATGAATCCCAAGTTCTGGCTCTGAATGTAATGAGTCAGAAAAATAAATTTCAGATTATTGCACCTACAAAAAACAAGGAGGAAGGAATAAAGAGCAAAGCACAGATATCATGGAAACAGCGACTTTCCTGGATATTTTTTTTATCCTCATTCAAGGACATTTCTTTATTGCATTTACAGAGAGAGAGGAATAGAGGAAAGGAGAGGGGAGAGAGAGAGAGAGAAACATTGATGTGAGAGAAAAACATCAGTTGGTTGCTTCTCATCCAAGCCCTGACCAGGGATCAAATCCCGTAACCTTTTCCATCTACAGGGACGATGCTCCAACCAACTGAGCCACACTGGCCAGGGTGGCTCCTGGATACATTTATAGTTTTACTCATTTGGTCATTTGCAAATATTTATGTAGTGCCCATCTTGTGGTGGGCACCAAACATCGTACATTAATGAAAAGACTCCAGTGCAGTTATTGACACATAAACTAGCAGGAAGACATGCAATGAAAAACAGTTACAATCCAGTATGATAATACAATAAAGGAATTTGGTGGTGCTTTGGCGGCACATACGAAAGGCATCCCACTGAGAATTTTAGTGAAGCTGGGAGTCGAGGATTCGGGGCATGTCTTCTAAAAGAAGTGGCATCCTGAAGCTGAAACTTGAAGGATGGGGACGAATCAATCACAGAGAAGGACAGGGCGAGGATGAAGGACCAGGAGTGGGTGTGACGCAGCTCAAGAACCCAGAGGAAAGTACTCGAGTCATTTGTACAAAAAGTCTGAAGATGAGAGAGGGCATGAACATCTGAGAATAACAACAAAAAAAGAATCTTAGATGGGCTGATAGGAAATGTGCAGAGGTAAGGAGAAGAAGCGAATTTCAGACGACGCAGAGGTAACAAGCTAAAGAGCCAAGACAATGGGACTTCAAGTAAAGGTAACATAATCAACTGCATTTGAAGAAAGAATACTCCATCTTCAAAATGGAAAAGATTGCAAAAGTCAAAAGAGAGAGATAAGAGATAAGGAAGAAGACAACAGCAGTAACCCAGAAGAGAAATAACGATGACCTAGACTGTGGCGGTACTCACAGGGAAAAACAGAGACTGAAAATCCCTTACTGGGTAGTGGTGGTGCCACTTGGTAGCTGCTAAAATGGCTCAGGGTGAAGGAGAGGGAGCAATAAAGGTTCATGTGTTTCTAGTCTGGGCAGTTAGGTGGCTGGCGGTTTCATTCACTGAAACGCGTATGGGAATGGGTCTGCTGATAAAAAATAAGGATTTTAGTTCCAAACATTTTGTTTACGTGTCCCTGAGACATCCAAATGGTACACAGCAGGCAGTCATGCAGCTGTGATTGACCTGGACTAGATTGGGGAGGCACAAGCCGCCAAAGCCTCAGAGGTCAGTGTCTGTGAGTTTACGACTGACCTCATGAGGACGGGTGCCTCTCTGAGGGCTCCCAGGGTTCAACTGCCTTTGGCTGATAAATAGCAGAATGGGCACTCAGCCCCAAATTTAACATTAAAACCTAATCATCCACTCATTATTTAGACCTAATATTCTTATCCATAGAGTAGATAACTGTATGTCCTCATGGTATATGACACTAAAAAATTAATTAGAATGAGGTATTCTTTATACCACTTCTAATCAAAAAATTTTGCAGACTTCCACTTTGAAATGCTACTTTCAACAATTATCGTTAATCAACTAATCAGCTCACAAAAAATTTAATTCTGTGTAAAGTTTTTTTCTCTCTCTTCATCAAGTGATTCTAAGCTCTTCAAATTACAACACACTCCGGTTTTTAAAGGACCCTTTGAGTATCATAAATGGACAGGATTCATTGCACTTTGATGTAGATCACATCAGGGTAAATAAACCAAATGTACTTATCACCCAGGGGGGTGAGGGAGGAGAGCCAAATACCCAGGGAAACTGGAGCCCCTAAATGGCCTTTAGTTTACTGGACCTGAATCATTTTTAATTAGGTCAAATTCTTAAACAGTACTTCACTATTTACATGACTAGTATTAAATACCCATAGGACATTCTGTCAGCACTGAGAAATATGCTATATAACCCTCAGAAGCACATTATCTAATGTGTGCATCCCTAAAAACATACAATGTTATTAAAGATTGGAAAGAGGGTGAGAAGGAGGAAGAGGATGAAGACTCATGAATCAAGTCCATTATTATAATTATTCCAATTGCACAAACATGTGGGTTAGCATATATACCTATGCGCTATTCAGATTACATACACATGTGTATGTGAATGTATATTCTTGTGTGTATAGATAGAAAAACTGTATGTATATCCTTAAGATGGAAGGGTTAAGAGTCTGCTTTTTTTTTGACAAATTACTTCCTCTGATGACCAAGTCTACCTAAAGCTGACATGTCTCAGATGTAACCACAGTGGTCCACCCTTTACCCTGTAAATCATACATACTGATGGTTAAAAATGAGGAACCTACCTTAAAACTTGAATGGACCCTGTTGTTATAGAATGTCCCCAGTGGAGTAAGTTCTGGTTTCGTTGAGAGCTGCAATCCACTGGATTCTCCAGTAGGTTCCTTGTGAAATAAATACCATATTCCAGCATCCTAGCATCAAAAGGGCAAGATCGTTAAAAGCCTCCTTTTATAAAGCCACTCTATGAAACACCCTTACGAACCAAGCACTTCACAAAAGCAAATTTAATTCTTCAACACTAACTATTCATTGTTGCAGGTTAGGAACTAACTACAAAAAGTCACACACTCCTCTAGCACCCTGAGAGCAGTTATATTATCCTTTGGGGGAAAAAAGCACATTACATTTTGTTTTCAGGACTGGACAAAAGATAGGAATAATTGGCTGACAGCAAAATTTATTTTCAAAATAACTTTTGTTATTGTAAGTTAGGCAGAATCAGAGCCAAACAAGCCTTCTTCCTTCGGGAACAGGACAGCACTGCCTTTTAGAAGCAACAGGATTTTTCTGTTTACCCCCAAACCTGATCAATAGATGAGTCATACCTAGTAAGGAACTATCCACTAACAGGCCGAGCTCACTGACTTCTTTCAAATGCCTCCAATGTCCTTCCTGTCTCAGGGCAAATTTTTGCCAAGTGAAAAAAAGACACCACACGCATGAATCAAGATGCTGTCTCAGTCTGGACCCTGTCTGTTCGGTTTCGGTATTACTGACCTTAACAGAAGCAGAACCATTTGAAACATCTTGACACTCAAAGTAAGATATAAAAATTGAAATTAAATGTTCTTAATCCCTGTGACCATTTTTTTATTTTACAATTCAATTAAAAACCAGCCCGATGTAAAGGGCAACATGATGGATCTTTGATTAGACAGGTTGTTAGAACTTACAGTCCAAAAGTACAGTACTGATTCAAATTTGGCAAACACTTACTTAGTGCCCACTATATGCCAAGTATACAGTAAGACTGTTCTCAAAGAAGTCACAGTGCAATGGGAAATACAGACAGAACTAAAATATATTATACGTAATAAGTACTATAGTAGCCGTAACAGAAAGTTCTTTGGAAGCATAGAGGAGAAACGAATTGTGAAAAATATGTGTACCTACACACCTAAATGAATGCAGTATTTAATATTTTCCTATAAGTTTGTGGATGGGTCTTAAAACAAATTGTTCTGAAAAATGCATTTACCACCCTGGCCAGGTAGCTCAGTTGGTGAGAGCATTGTCCCACTGCACCCAGGTGGTGGGTTTGATCCCCAGTCAGGGCACGTACTAGAAGCAACCAATGAATGCACAAAGAAGTGGGACCACAACACAGAGATGTATGTTTCTTTTTCTCTTTTTCTCCCCTCCCCATCCTCCCTCTGCCCCCCACCCTCTCTCTCTCTCTCTAAAATCAATATATAAAAATTTTGAATTATTTACCACCTCTTCTGTTTGGGGCACAAAACAGACCATGGGTTGTGGGGAAGGCTCCACTCCATAGCCCAGTGAACTGAGGGCACCGTGAGCTCAGCTCTCCAGGGTGCAATGGAGTTTGGGGGAGCGGGGAGAGTAGGGAATAAGGGGGACAGCAGCTGTTTCCTGTTAAATACTGTGGTGTCAAAGCAGGTAAAGGGAGCTTTGTAAAAGGCAGTGGAAAGGTACCAGTGGAAAGGGTCTGACTGACTCGGAGAGGAAAACCCTTGCCAAAACACGAGCTTTACAGGAACAGTTTTCCTAGAGAAACAAGAACTTACAAAATGAAAAGGAAAAAGAACGTACATGAGATGGACTTTTCTTTTTTCACATGAGTTCCAGTAAGGGTTTCTGGCAACCTCACCTTACATTTTTCACGGACTATTTGCAATTTGCTTTGATCTTCGACCCATGACTTTTGAAAACAGCTGAAAAGAACCTCTGCTCTGGCTGCTCCTGCATCCTGATCTGGGGTAACACTGCTCACCAGCCTCCCGGTGAGCTTTACCCCAAAACTCATCTTCCAATTAGAAACTCTCAACACAAACTCTGCATGCTCTCGACAAATATTTGATGAAAAAAAACAAACGAATGAAAATCTGAAATGATTAAATGTCCAGGTCACTCCTGTGAAGAATTTTATATTTTTTTGGAAAATCATGGATGTGAATTCTACCATCACCCAAAGATGCCTGTATTCTACTCACCCTTCAACTAATCTTTTACTTCACCTGAAAAAACAATGCTGGATATTTCTTTCCTTTTTAAAACCTTAATAGTCATGATGAAAGAGTATGAATATTTAGGTATTGCTGTAAAGCTCATTTTGAGCATATAATCCTAATAGTATAATGTCTTAAATATTCATTTTATATTATAAATTAGCAGTTTTAAATCATACTCAATTATGAATGTAAATTTCCCGAAGCTTATCTGAGGGGCATTTTTGCCATCCCAAAATAGTAAGACAGATTTATTTATTCTTTTAAGTAGTTCTTATATTTGTGAAACAATTCAAGGCACACAGTTGAGTTCAGCTGCTTTACTGAGGTGATAAAATCCGCAAGTGCATATTACTAACAAAAAGATGAGGCCCTTAAGGGACCAGAGGAACAATTGTGAGAGTATTCCACGGAAAAATTCATTCCCATAAAGAAAAGCTAGTTTTCGTTGTTCATCATCACTAAAAACTGTAACAATCAGAGTTACTGGGCCACACCTGACTGAAGTACGAGAAGCCAGAAAGACTATATATCACACAGTAAAATTACACTGTGGAGATGATGTGATAACCCTAGAGACTGGCCAACTCAGCCAACTACCTTTCCTCCATTTGGAATCTGTCTTACTATACTCAGAGGTACTAACTGGCATGAATGATTTTTTTTTTATGTTGACAAGATCATTTTATTGGAACAGTTGTATAATTCTTTACTTAATTTTGATTATGGCCATGTCTTTTCCTCATTTTTACAACATGGTATTTAATACTGACAGTTTCTCTCTATTATCCACTTGGTGGGCACCAGTTAAACAAGCTGAAAACTCAAAAAGGCACGTTGAGCTAAATTTAAGTGACATGTCTTAATAAAATTTATGATGTAGAAATTATTTTTTTATTTTTTTATTTATTGAGTTTTAGAGAGAGAGAGAGAGAGGAAGTGAGAGGGAGGAATGGAGGTGAGGAGAGAGAGACATCGATTTGTTGTTCCATTGTGTATGCATTCATTGGTTGATTCTTGTACATGCCCTGACTGGGGATCAAACCCACAACCTTGGCATGTCAGGACGACACTAACCAACTGAGCTATCTGGCCAGGGCCTATGATGTAGAAATTACTGAACACTTCAAACCAACTTAAACTTTTTTATTACAAGTAAGCCAGTGAAATATAAATACTCTCTTAAAGTTTGGTTGCTTTACTGATAAAGAATAAAATGGAGCATTATAAAATTCATATAATGCTATAAAAAGTTAAAATGTTTTATTATGTATACTTTTAATAGCAAAGTTTCCTCTCCCCTCAAGGTTCTTCTCCTGGTCTAATAATCAAAGAGACATGAGACATATAAGTGAGAGAAAAATAACCAAATTCAGTACATACACTACGTACAGGAACCCCCGCACATGAGACAGCCAGGGACTCCCCGTGCGGGGGAGGTTCTGAGACAGAAAGGGGCACTGGGATTTACAAGACACCTTGAGCTAGGAGTGAAGTAAGATGCCTCAGGGGCTTAAAAGGTTCACTGCAGAAAGGTAAGAGCTGGCATAAGTGATTTAGAAGAAATAGAAAAAGAATCTCAACCACATCCTGTTCTCCACTACGCTGGTAGAACCAGAAAACAACGACACTGGAAATAGATTGCCACACATTATATTACATCCATAGCGTGAACTCCAAATACAAGATTATCTGTAATCGTGGATCAAAAAACTGAAAGCATTATTTACCTGTGAGCCTGCAGCTGCATTATTAATCAGATTATTATTGGGATGAGCAATCCAGAAGGTTGAAACAGCCCTGCAAGGCATTTTATAAGGTGATTTAAGTATTCAGCATGAAAATTCCTACCCTCTTTAAGCTTCCCCCAAGACCTCTCCCCCAACAGTCAAAGACTTTAACCACCACACGAGTGTTTCTCTCTACCAACTACTCACATGCAATCAGTGGCAGGGACGGGGATGTAATTTCCAAACACTTTTTCTCGCATTGTGATGCACATGGAGTTATTCCTGTCCGTGGGGAGGAGGGTGCCTGGCTTGGTGAGGAGTCCCAGATTGTGAAATAAAGTATTTCTCTGTTCAACACCATCTTCCAAAAAGAAACAGTGACCTAGTGTGTCAAACCCAATGGTATCTTTTATCTGCAGAAATACAGGTATATAATGTTATTGGTAACAAGATTGACTGCGGTTTAAGTAACAAGTGCTATTTAGTGTCGCATGCTGTGTACAAATGCAAAAGGAATTTCTAATCCTATCTGAAGAGGCAAAGTCAATTGTCAGGTTTTACTTATCTCTTAAGAGAATAATTTGGGTAGCTAAAAAAGTAGGCTTCCTTCACACAGAAAAACAGAATTCTCCGTAGAAACAGGATAGAGGAAGGCGTGTGGTACAAGGCTCACTTCTAAAAAACTGAGAAGTCACGAGACTTAAGGAGACGTGACTGCTTCAGTAATAGGCACCGACATAACAGGAGACTGCTCACCAGCAAGCCATCTGTCCCGTGCACAGTGATGCATCGGGAGAAGCTGTGATGAATAGACAGCCCATCCACAGATGTTCTGCGTCTGTACCCTCCTTTATAATCCACGGCTCCACACAGATGAAAATGAACAGGATACCGTCCCATCTGCTGCTGACCCATGTGTGTCAATTCCACATAAGAAAGATGCACTGAAGTAAAATTCTTCCTTATCTGCAAGACATGGTAACCAAAATCAAATGATGCTTTTCATTATGGGGCAGTAGCAAAATATATTGTTTTAATAGAAAATGTCTGAAGGAGAATACACATTAAGATATTTTTTGGTTTTGCCTCCTATTTTCCCAAACTCCAGTTAATAATTTAGCAAGTGCTCCTTTACTTACTTCAGTGATTGCTTTAAAGACCTATAGAAATAGCATCTTACTCAGATAAAAGGAAATGACCCTGGCTGGGTAGCTCAGTGTGTTACAGCATCGTCGCTGATAAGCCAAGTTTGTGGGTTTGATCCTCACCAGGCGCACATAAGAAACAACATATGAATGCACAAATAAGTGGAACAACAAGTCACTGTTTCTCTTTCTCCAAAAAACCCAATAAATTAAAAAATACAGAATAAAATGAGGACATGTAACCAGGAAAGCTGCAGAAATAATTTATGTGTGTGTGTTGATTGTTCTAATATTTTGGTCAGTTCCAGTCTCATCGTACTGTTGTATTTCCATAATTTTCACTACAGTTTTAAAAAGTTATTTCTAAATCGTCCTCCAATATTTTTTGTTAGCACATAATATTATTTACTTCAGTTCTTTCTAAAACTTCCTGCAACCCACAATCAGGGCATTCAGTATTTTTAAACACTGGATTGTCCATCGTAACACTAAAAACAAAGAAATAACACTGACTGATATTTCGGAAATCAGAGGAACAGAACAGCTGCCAATAAGCACTGTTCACTCATTGCACAAAAACTGATTTTAAAACACATGTAGCCAAAATGCAGTCTAGAAGTCCAATAAATTAGCACACAGAGCAAAGCTTACCACATAGTAAGCACTGGATACTTCTACAGAATAAAAATCTGCATATAAAAAATGTCTTTACAGCCCAGACCAGCGTGGCTCAGTTGGTTGGGCGTTGTCCCACAAAGTGAAAGATGGTATTCGATCCCCGGTCAGGGCTCAGGCCTGGGTTGCGGGTTTGGTCTAGTCAGGGTACATGTGAGAAACAACAAATCAATGTTTCTCTCCCTCTCTTTCTCCCTCCCTTTCCCTCTCTCTAAACATAAATAAATAAAATATTTTAAAACTATACACTATACATGTTTTTTACAGAAACATATTTTGTGTGTGTATATTGTTTAATCATGTTTTAAAAAGAATCAATTGATTCTTTTATACCAAGATTACTATTTTTTTGTTTACATAATTGGTTTTTCCCAGTATATTGATTTAGTTCTTCATAAGGCAAGTCTTCTCGATCGACTTACCCTCAAGTCCAGGTCCACTAAATGAAAACAAATATTCTTTTAGTTATTTAAAATCTGTTCCTTGTCATTTGATAGAAAAATGAAATGACTTCTTCACATCCTTAGAGATCTCATTCCAAAACTCTAACATATTTTCAGATATATTTAGCAACCAAGGTTTCAAAGCATTCGTCAAATCCTTCTGCCTACCGTGACATGTCCCCCAAAGGTATCATAATCAAAGAGCTGGCACTGGTTTTCAGCATAGCACGAGCCCTCCATGTCTCCTCGGATGGCAACGTTCCGCGTGAGGATCCCGACCTCGGCTCTCATGTCCACACCGTCTATGATCTCACCCATGTGCAGGAACTGAGGGGTCTCTGGTGGATGTGGGCAGGGCGAGAGCATCAGAACAAAGAAACCCTGGAACTTAGGTTGACAAGAGAGTTTATTCTGTAACCCCACGTCATGATCAAAATGTATTGCCTGCTTCCATTCTTTGCTGCCTCAGAATCCCAGAATCCGGGAAGTAAGGGTATTAAAGATTATCTAGTTGAATGAGCCAAGCAATACCTAAACCCTTACTACCAACTGTCAAATCCACACACAGGGCTTGCTCTTCCCTGAAGTAGCTCAATTATCTCCTGAACAGCACCAATTATCTGGAATCGTCTTAGGAGTCCATATTCTCCCTCTCTGGCTCCACGCCCTTGAGGGCACAAGCAGAACCAAATGCATGGGGAGGCCAGAACAGCTAAGGAGGCCGACAGCAGGATGTTCCGTTGCTTTTGGTTCCACTTGAAAGCTACAGTGGTCTGCATTTGCATGTGAACAGCACCAGAATTCCCATCTTTTCTCCCCTACTTCTTCTTATTCTAACATTGCAGTGCATTGTTTTAAATTCCTACCTTGATTAGATAGTTAGAAACACTTTAATAATGAGCTTTTCTCTGGTATTTTTATTACATAAACTCAGGAAAACAATGCAAGTATATCAAGGAGTTGAGACCACGAAGATTCGTTATCATCTACACTTGTTAACAAGAGTGGGAATTTCCAAATGAAAAGTAATGCCAGATGATACTGGGTTTTTCTGTTTTCTGCTTATGCCCCGAATTACCAGGAAGGAAAAGTACAACGCTGAAGCACACAGAAAAAGTGCCAAGTGAGCCCGTCAAACTTTCCCTTAAACTTCAAAGCGCTAAATTATCTCTAGAGTACTCACCAAATAGTTACTCTACGCTCTTGTTTTGTACCATAAATGTATAATTTTGAGAACAAAAGTAAGGAAAGCAATATCATGGGTGAAATACACAAGGAAGTCCATAAAGGAGGCAATGCATGAAGATTTGCTTACTACCGGGCTCAGAGTAAGTAAACTGACAAACATCGCCCATTCTTTCTAAACACAGTTTATAGTAAGATGCTGATTGTACACTAGTGTCCTTCAAAAGATGCATTATTCATGACTATATAGGAAACGCAGTCTTATTAAAATAGCTTTCTGGTTCTATTTTAAACATTAGTAAAATCTACTTTTTGCCAAGGAAGTAGGCACTCAAAAGCCGTATTTTTTTTTAACTGAAGAAGACAAAACTTCACCCTGGCTGGTGTGGCTCAGTGGATTGTGCACCAGCCTGCAAACCACAGGGCTGCCAGTTCAATTCCTGGCTGGGGCACATGCCTAGGTTTCAAGCGAGGTCCCCAGTAGGGGGCATGCGTGAGGCAACCACACATTGAGGTTTCTCTCCTTCCCTTTCTACTTCTCTTCCCCTCTCTCTAAAAATAAATAAAATCTTTTTTTTAAAAAAAGAAAACAACACTTCTATTAAAAATAAATCTAGTTTACTATTATTTGATGGTAGAAAATTAAAAGGAAGTTGAAAAAAACCTTAGAAAATAATCCATCAATTCTGCATCTTTTATTAAACAAAGAAACAGGCATGAAACGTGGTAATGGCGGTGGTGGTTGGGGAAAAACTCCAGGAATCAAATCCCAAGAAAAGAGTGTTTCCCACAAAGCATTCTGAGCAGTCCAATACCTTTGACTTTGACCTGGAAACGGCTACACTCAGGACAGGGGAGAAGCGTGAACTCTTCTGCCTGGTGCATGGAATAGTCTGTGCTTGCGACCACAATCTGGGCCCCAGGCTCCCAGCTACTGACGTCATCGAGCAGATGAAGCTTCACTCCATCCACAGCTTCTACCCGGAAACCTGAAAGAGAGACTCCTAACCCAAAAACAAGAAAGAGAGTGCTGTATTAGCCGGAATTTTTTCCCTAATATTGATCCTCTCACATATTAACAAAGCGACAGTTAAGATAAACACAAGTCAGCAAATTTTTACTAATGGTAACCATGTGGAAGTCACTCTGTAGATATTAATCTGTTGGGACTTCACACACATAATAACCTTTCACCAAAACAACTATGAGCGATAGGCACTATTGTCTGTATTAGAGATGAAGAAACAAAAATTCAGGGCCTTTGAATAGCAGACGAAAAATGGGAGAGCCCAGAACTGAATGCTAATTTATCTCCAGAGCCCAAGTTCTTAACCTCTATATCAATCTCCCTTCACAAGAATCAAAACAAACAGGATAAGAACACAGGTAATTAAAAAAAAAAAAACTCATGACAGCAACAACAATCACTACCCAAATTCCAGATTCTCGCCAAAAAAATGTATCTAAAAAGGACAACTAAATATTAATTTTTAATTAAAATTTCATATAAACTTCAATAGTGTTTTGAAAAGATAACAAAGATGATCTTAAGCAAAAATTCTTTTTTAAAAAAACTAGGTAAAGAAGCTTTGACTTAAGTGATTGTTAGAATTTTTTTATTGTTCGTTTTTTGTTTTGTTTTTTTACATCCAGAAGGTTAGATCAGGAAGATCTGTATTATTCAGTTATTCCTCACTTTTTTGGCTTTAGAAGAAAACGCTGCCTGAGATTATCTCCTACTGACACCACTGAATTGGAAGTATGAGAGGAAACAAGTTCATCCTCCGTCCTTCCTGAAGAGAATTGCCACCTCTTCCAGAAAATGCGAGTCATTGAGAAACTGGACACAGACACTACCCTGTGACAGGCAGCCGGAACGCACCCTCTCCAGAAATGAGCAGCCGTCAGTAATGCGGACATGAAAACAGAATTTCCCACAAAGGAAGTGTTGACTCCAAGTTTGTCAGTAATTATCTCTTGCCTGGAATCTTACTGGAAGCAGTTGCACTAAACTTTTCATACAAATTCCTACTAAGAAATGCTTCTCACCAATCTTTTTTTTTTTGGCCAGAGGCAACCACGATGTAGCAGAAAAAGCAGTGTTCTTTGAGGCAGAAAGCTGAGGCTTTATTCCAGCTTCCTCCTCCATAATAATACCATCTCCTCACCCCAAACCCAGAGGGTTGCTTAGAGGCAACATGTGAAAGCCCCTGTTTCATAACAGAACTCTATTTATCTTTTTGTTTTAAAGCAAAAATCACTCTTTAATTACAATACAAAATACACCATTGTAATCCAAGTGGTGTTTGCTCATCATTAAAATAGGTAACATTTACTGAGTGCTCACTGTATAGACTATACTAAAACAAAAGAAAAAAAACTTCATGCTCTTCACATGTGATGCTCACAGCAGCCCTACAGGGTAGTTTCTAGTAGCAAATGAGGAAACAGGGTTAGGAGGTTAAAGTCGCATGCCCACCATCACGGAGTAAGTCAAAGAGCTGGGATATGAACCGAGGCGGCCTGTCTCCGCAAATCCACTTCAGGGAACACTTTGCTACATTGCTTCTGACAACAGGTGTGAACCAAGGCCACACTAAGCCCTGCTGGATAATTAGAGATGTGCTAAAGCACCTCTTACTCATTTCACTTTTGTTTGGGTATAGTATTTGGTTAAGGGAACAAAGGTGGCAGGCAAGTGCAGACGGGAGGCTGCCAACCCATACCTGAAGCCAAAACTCTGGCAGCAAAGTGGGTAAGTAACAAAATTATACAGTGAACATCATTACACACCCAGTGCTAGGCATTATTTGAACAAATTATAGCTCTCCTGAAAGGTGGATTATAATTAGAAATATACTGAAGAAAAGGTAAAGACATGAAACACTTTTATATGTTGTTTAAAGAGAGAAAAACTGGTTAAAACAAAGGTGAGCTGAAACATAAGATAAAAATATTAAATACTTGCACCAAAATAAGGATCTCTGAATGACAGGGTTAAAGATTAATTTTTACTTTGTACTTTCTGTGTTTTCCAATTGGTATTAGCAATTTCCCTCTCATGATCCAGCTAAGAAAATGAGCAGTTGGTTTGTGTAGCAAACCAAATTTGCTGACATATCTACAGAAAAGAGACGATGCAGAGTACAAGATCAGGTTCACTGTCACAGAGCCCAACCAAAAACAGCTCACCATATCACATCCAGGAAACAACTATATTTTCAGTAGTTGGCCACACTATACAAAGTACAGTTGATGGTGCCTGATCTAGAACAGACCACTCTCTAGTCCAGAAAGAGCCTTGAGTCTAAAAGATCGAGTACAGTAGGGGAACTATAGGCTTTAACTTCAACCAGCTGAGAAATCTAACTGGTATGTCATTTGCAAATGATATCACTTTAAATAAAATCTGTCACAATACTTACCAATGTCTTACAAGACTATATAAACTGTATTTGCCTACCTTCGATCCATTCACTATAAGCTGTCACAGCAAACTTCTGACCATCCACAGTATAAAACTCTCTCTGGGCAAGAGCCTTGCCTCCACTACTATGGTTTTCATAGTTTCTCACAGATTCATTGCAAGAAGTACTTCCACCATCAATGACACCAACCAAAGCCCAGGCTTGCCTGGAAGGAAAAAGAGCACGTGCATTTGATCATTTGCCAAGGTACTCACCCAGATCTCCGGCACAGATGTTAAGTCAGGTGCTAATTACCACCTTTCATTCCTTGTCAGTCCCTGCACCTCTTTTCCTTATGAGGGTGCAAGTCCAAATGTTGACTGAAGTAAACATCATGGAAGGAAATGCACCTGGAGCTTTCTTAAAGTTTATTTATTCATTCATTTATTTGTTTGTTTGTTTGTCTTTATCAAGAAGGGAAGGCAAGGAGAAGAGTAGGAGAAAAATATAGATTGGTAGCCTCTCGCACGCCCCCAACTGGGGACCTGGCCTGCAGCCCAGGCAGGTGCCCTGACCAAGAACCCAGCCAGCAACCTCTGGGTTGGCAGGACAACGCCCAATCCACTGAGCCACACCAGCCAGGGCACACCTGGATTTCACATCCTTGTTTGTCCAGCTCTGTATCAGGTGAAACACCGATGACTGTGGCTTCCATTAATCATTGACTTCCTTCTTCAATACATACCCGTTTCACTTACTACCACTCTGGCCACAAACCCATTTATTTTCCTTCTTTTAAAACTTGCTCTTTCAACTCTCCTTTCTGCAATGTCCACTAATCTAACTACATAATAGAATCGCATGCGGAGCTCTGAGAACGCACCCCCTATGCTCGGACGCAGCCCACACCGATACAGTGGGGAGCCAGCATTAGCAGATTGGTAAAGCTCTGAAGGTGATACGAATGTGCAGCCACACCCGAGAACCACTGAGTTACCGTGGTGGTTCTCCAAGGTCAGTAGATCTCAAACTTACCTGGAAGGCTTGTTAAATCAGATTGCTGGGCTGCACCCCCTGTCTGAAACAAGGTCAGAGAATTTGCATTTCTAACAAGCCCCCAGGTGCCACTGAGGCTTTCTGGTCTGGGGACCACACTGAAAACCTGTTAGAGGCCAGAGCAAAGAGCGGTGGATACTGCCTGTGCACGCAGGCACACACACACTGCCTGGGACCCTAACCTTCCAGGGTCCTGAAGTGACTGAGTGGTCCAGGGTAGGCCCCAGAACAGGCTCTATTAAAATCTCAGGGGTACAAGTAAGGCTGAAAACCTCTGGGTTAATCATTTCTCAATGTTCCTGAAGCTGCAGAACTACTGCCCAACAGATTTTACAGGCTCTACGTCTGTTTGTTAGAAGCAATGTATCGGAAAACGCCATTTTATTTCTGTGATACTGTGCTAAACCCTCCCAAGGACTTGCTTGAGCTTGTTGCCAAAAACCAGCAAGAAATTTTTCAAAAAGAACAAAGACAAAAAGGCAGAAAATTTGCCTTAAGACTTCTGGTTTAAAACATGAAAAGAAAAATGCCAACGTCTTTCCCTAGGGGGAAAAAATACACCCAATGTAATCCAGGCCAAACAGATGGCCGGATGGTCACAGATAAAAGTTAACCTAAGCATGCCCACGTCCTTGTAAATTCCACACCCGCCCCTGCCTGTCTTCAGCTGTTCTTTGGCTGACAATGCTTTACAGCTCTATTTCTATTCCTCGACACAGCAGAAAGAATCCGATGAAGAATGTCTCAATTTATGATCTCTTCTTATGTGAGAGGGAAGGAGGAGAGATATCAAAGCCTTCCTTTATTTACCAGGACTACACTGGGCACTAAAAACAATGTTGTATTCTACCGACACTATCCCCAAAACACTCCTACTCCTTTCCTCCTCCACTTGAGGAAAATTTCAACGCACCAGAACATTATCTTCAGAGGAGTGTGTTTATGTCCACTGGACATAATGTCAAAGCAGTGGAACACTGGCAAAGGATCACAACTCTAATTCCTCCATCAAATCAGCAGCCATATTTTAAAGGCAACTGAGACACCAGTAGAATGTAACTGTCCCCCCCAAAAAGGTCAAACAAAATATTTGAAAATGTCATAGCTAATGATCACACGAGTCTAGAACAATAACAGCACAAAGAAACAAAAGTTGTGCCCTGGCTGGTATGGCTCAGTGGGCTGAGCACTAGCCTGTGGACCAAAAGGTTGCCAGTTCAATTCTCGGTCAGGGCACATGCCTTGGTTGCAGGCCAGGTCCCCAGTGAGGGGTACGTGAGGGGCAACTGTTCAATGTTCCTCTCGCACATCAATGTTTCACTTCCTCTCTTTCTCCCTTCTTTCCAGCTCTCTAAAAGTAAATAAATAAAATCTTTTAAAAAGGAAACAAAAGTTGTAACCCCTGGCATTACTGGATAATGAAAAAGTAGGAGTCTAACTTAGAAAAGACCATGCTTCACCACAATGTCTATGAACCACAGAAGTATGTACACACGTGCATCGAGAGGCTGGCAAAAGAACATTCAGGAGCACTTATTATAACAGAGGTCCAAACTGGGAAACCAACCAGCTAGGCAGGAGCAAATATATCGTGGCATAAGCACACAATCAAAAATGGACAGGAATGAACACGAGCCAGCATTACATGCAAGAACATAGCATATTTTGCCATGTATATACAAAAGTGTAAATGCCCACTTTTTAGCCCACATTTTTGAGGGGAAAGTAAGGATGCACAGTACTAATTCCCATGTATAACGCAGATTACACATGGTACTAAAACGTGGGTGCACATTATACACAGCAAAGTGTGGGTGAACAACTCCCAATAACAGAGTCAAGCAAAGCAACGAGATACAAAATGTGATAAAGTGTTTGTCCTCATTTATATCAAGTTCAAAAACAGGAATGCCTCACCTTTGGTATTCTCCACAAAATCAGGAGTGGTTACCTTTGGTGAGTAGAGGAAGTGATCCGTGAAAAGGAGACGGAAGGGGGGTGCCTCTGGGCTACTGGCAAAGTTCTATCTCATGAACTGGATGGTAGCTACACAGATATCACATCGTACCAAGTCACTGAATTCTATATCCTTGTTTTCAGCACTTTTCTGTATGTGTATTATATTTTATGAACATTTAAAGAAAACACTTCCGAGGTTTTGCACATGCACTACCTCTCTGTACAGACCTCCATCCAACTGCCTAGCGAGCACAGCCCTAAGCACCCTCCTCGACTTTGGGAAACCTCCACTGACCAAGCCAGGCCAGTGTGGGGGCTCCTCCTACCACACTCTCATTACTGCCTACAGATGCAGCAAGTGTCTTCTTGTTCAGGGCTTATCTGTTTAGGTCTCTGTTCATCCACCATCTCAATGGAAGGCTCTGAGACAGTGTCATTTTATCTAAGCTTCTACAGATACCCAGCTCTCAGCACCTCGGAAATGCTCCCTGGCCGGGAACAAAAGGCATTTTTAAAACATTACAGATCCCCTTTGTCTACTCACTTAACTTTCTCCAAATTTCTGTAGGTAATACTGCATTCCAACAACCAAATTTCCAAAGAAAAAACAATACCCAGATCAACCATCAAAAACAATAACTAAATCATTTCAATATGTGAGTTTTGAAATCTTCCTACATTCCACTGCAAATATTCCCCAACTTGATGAAGGACAGTAAGCAGAATTGAAACTTCTGTTTTTTGAATTAAGTGTTGAGCCAGCTTGCGGCTGCATTAGGAAATCATGGTTAACTAGAATACAGCACAAGAACCATAAATAGTAGAAATGATTCCTACTATGTCAATGAACTTCCTACCCCTCCTACTGGTTCCTTCCTCTCACCAGCCCTCCACAGTCCTGCGTCAATCAAACCAGCAGAGGCAACTCAGCAGGCAAAGGATTCCAAAAAAGAAAGAACAAGGAAACTAACTGTATGTTCCACCCTCTCAGGCTTTTAAGACAACTTTCACACGTTAGCAAGAAATTGGACCCTAACCTTTCAATTCCTAAATTGCTTCAGTTAGGCTGAGTTTCATATGACACACTTCAGGAGGTTATGCAAGAAGAAAGTAAATTGTCTTTAAACTGCCTGATCCCTTTTTTCCCAGTTCCATGTTTCCGTTCTTTTCACAACCTTGACACCGTTCATAAAAAGCTTCATAAACCAAAGCCAAGAAACCAGCTTCTGTAACCGGTATCCTGTCCCCCAGTCCCACGTTTCAAACCAAAAGAGACAACCAGACCTCTAAATGGTGGTGGCCATTCTGACCTGAGGCTGGCTGCGGTGTGTTGTGTCTTTCTCCACGCTCGCTCTCCTCTCATACAAACGTACTCTCTAACACAGAGCTGGGAAAGAGAGTACTAAGGTATGCCCACCTGTAGCCCAGGCCCTGGATCAGCTTACTTCCCAACCGGTCCTGGATCATCTGTATGGTTCCCTGTAAGAGGCTTTTGGCCGCTGAATCTCCTACAGCTATAGCAACAATCCGTCCGGGGTCCAGGACTCTCAAAAATTCCTGAAGTCGTCTGCTCTCATTGTGGTATTCGTGGGTATCAAACCTCACATTTTCCAAAATTTTGGCTGTGTCTTGGTCAATGACCCTCACATTGAGGCCCCTTAAAAAGTCCTTCTCAAAGGCATAGGAGCCGAAGGCCAAGCCTGAGGAATGCAGAGTCCGCGCCAACAACGTCCACGATGTCTTCTGTGCCCCATGTAACTCCAGTGTCCCGCCGGCTTCCACACCAATAAATTTTTTGCCAAATGTTGGCATACTTTCACCTTCATCTGACCTGCCATACAAGGCAATTGTCGCTTTGGATTTATAGCGGCATTTTTCTGCTCCAATATGAAGCGCCCCACCATCCCTGATCAGGATGTAACGAGTCCTCAAAGTAATATTTCTGGATCCATCTTTATCGTCCCCAAATACAAGCAGTCCTGTGGAGAACAACACTGGTGTCAGTCTACTTCTAAAACATTTTTCTGACACACAGAGAAATAATTTCATCTTAGGCTAGGAGGGGAACACTTTTGCAGTTAACTTGGGAAGAAAGAATGTACTAAGAGTCTCCTTAGAAAATTAAACCTCTTTTCAAAACATAGTGAAGAAAGAAATGAAGAGCTCGTAGCTCAACACACTAAAACGCCCATGCATGTGAGCTTCGATCCATTCCCTTTAGAAATAAATCATTCCCAGAAAACTATCTAGGAGCCTACAAACCTGAATCTCATTTTTACATGTTAACCATGTTCATTTTCTCATCATTCTCCACAGCTCTACCAAAGATCTGGCTACAAGAAATCACTTTCTGGGACTGTTTTCTCTTCTACAAATCAACGGTGTTGACTTGAGTGATTCTAAGGTCCTCTGGCTCTTGAATTCCATGGTTCTGCCTTAGGAACTTTTCACGTTTCTGTGGCTGGAGTGATACCACGTCCTGAAGACTAACAGTCTTCTACAGAAAGAACATCAGATGTGTCCTCATAGTAAAGAGCAAGCGTGCAGTTGCCATAGACAGTGACCATGACTTACCTCCATCCTGAATGACTATAGAATTCACTGTGGCATCTGAGGTCAGACGGAACATATCCCCCTCCTTGATAACAACTTGCTTTGCAGAATCCTGTCCTGGATCCCAATTCCTGAGACGAGGGTTCTGATCTGGGCAATTCTCTGTAAGACAATGCAATCTCAATACCCCATCAGCCCAACCAAATGCAAGGATACCTCTAGGCGAATCCAAGCTCTAGCATCATTTATTGCAATGTGCAACTAATGGGCTTACATATTTTAGTTCCCTGCCATAGGATGGAAATCCCACCCCTGCCAATCCAGCAGAGGAATGTCAAATCCATTACTTCCTCCACACATAGAAAAGGTGTCACCACAAAACTAAATTGCTACCATCTAATTCCGGTCAACCTCCATGAAGTGAAAATGGAATTCCCCTGAATCATCATCCACTCTAGAAGTAAATCAACAGTGAACTGTCCTTGGACCCACACTAGAAAGCTGTTTTGGAAAAGAAAGTATGTTCACAACATACTGGTCAATAAAAAAAGGAAACTGCTACGCAGTATGTATATTAGATCTTCCCGAGTTCTTTCCTGGGCACAGTGAATCCTTAGTAGGCGACAGGAGCACCTCTTCCCTCCAATGGCAGCAGCTGATAAATATCGCTAACTTCAGACATGTACTTTCCCCAACAAAACTGCAAGAAGCAAATGGCCAAAGACATGACTTCTCTTTTCAGAGATGAGGAAACCAGGGGTTAGAGAAGCCAACCCAAGATTACTGAGCACGTTGAGTGATGTGGAAGTTCCCCTTTCAGAAACGAGGATTACTTTACTGGCAGTGGCCCTTTACTAGAATTAGAACCTTCCTCTTGAATAGGTGATGATGAAAACATAAAAGTGTTCTCATTGCTACAGCTATTTAATGCATGAGCCCTTTGGTTTCTGCTACAATTTGAATGGGGCGGGGGGCGGATCATACCAATGTAGATCAACTAAAGACCAAGTATTAATACTTATTCATGATAAATTTGTCCACTTTATACTAGATGCCATAATAAAATTTATTTAAAATACATATACTTTACATTTTATAAATATAGTTATATATATAAAGCAATGAGGCCACAATCCTCCAATTTTATATTCCAGCTTGGGAGACAAAGCCACAATGTATGAAATACTTACATATTTAACAATATGGTAATTACTTTAGATGCAAAAGAGGTCAGAGAAAGGAAGGGTGAGGCAGCAAGTACCTGAGGCAGCGTCAGTGAAACAAGTAACAGAACAGGAAAATACGCTTGGTGATCGTATGAAGATGGTATATACACATTGGGAGATAATATGAGTAAAAGCAAAGAAACAGTGCTGCACAAATATATTTTTATAGAAAGAAAATTCTGATTCCTCCTTCTGAACATGTGTAACACTCATGCAAACATCTTATTTCTAATTGAATTTATTGGGGTGACATTGGGTAATAAAAGTATATATGTTTCAGGTGTACAACATGTTATTTCTAAGCACCCATGTTGCCCTGGGCTCACACTTTCTCTTTGCGGTGATAGGAACTACTACAGCTCAAATTAGTCCCATGAATTAAGACCCTGGACATCATGTCATGGAATTAATTCTTCTCATAGGAGCTCCACAGTCATTGTTATTTTATTCTGATAAATCAGTGATCATCACTGCTACTAAGAATAATCTCTAAACTTTCCTTCCCATCAAATAAACAAGAAATTTCTTAAATTTGTTCTGACTTAATACTGAGGATTCCTTGAACTTTTCTTCTAGCTCCTTCTCTTTCCATAAAACATCTAGCTGGAATTCCCCATAATGTTATATCAGAAGCAAATGTATGCCCCATGTATCAAACACTGTACCCAGCTACAAAGAAGGAAATCCAGTCTTGACACCTAGAGCCTACTACTGTTAAAATAGTTACACAACTCCACTTCATTGTTTATAATTATTCCCCAAGAGGGCATGTTTCATTAGAACCATCACCCAAAACTCCTGACTGTTTCCCTCCAATAAAGTATATTTAATGAGAAAATGTGTGGTCTGCCAAAAGCACTGAAAAATAGCTCAGTCCACCTCATCTTCCCAGCTACCCACTTGTTAAGCAGTGGGTGCATTATCAAAGTTATGTAAGAGCAATAACCACAGTGAGGCTGCCCCGAAAATATTTCAGCATACCAAATCTTTCCACTGATATTCTGCACTTATACTGCCAAAACTGAAACTGAAGAATGTTGATTCAACAATTCATCAGCAATTCAATGTCTTAGAAGGAATATAAAAACATCAGTTAAAGCCACAGATCTCAGCTCTGCTTTTCCACTAACCTAGCATCCCTTTTCTGAAAATTACTTGAAAAGAATGAATCAACAGCAAGTGAGCTTGGTTGTTCTGCAGGAGAAAAGAGGAAAGAATGTCAGTGCGATGTGCAATGAAGAGCACTGTTACAAGTTCACAACGTGGTCTACTGGTGTGATCCAGAAAGATGTTCATATGAACATCTCTCTCACTTCAGGTCTATGTAGAAGTATTGATACTGCCTCTCCCCAGAAACCTAAAGCCCATAAAAACCCCTAAATCACCCATGAACACAAAATTAAAACAATATTTATAAGTCTTATAAATGCTTCTCAAATGTTCTACCCATTTAAGGAGGCATCTAATTTGATAAAAACATGCTGTAGATGAAGAAAAGGAAGGTAAACTAGGGGGCCCAGCTACGGCTCTTCTGGTCTGCTGCTGCTGCTGCCACCACCGCCCGGGGCCTGTGATGGTCACATGTACAGATGGGATTCCACTACAAGGCTACTTTTTGTTGGTGCGGTGTTTAGACCAAATGACAATAAATGTCTTCAAAATCACCCCAAATAGCAACTTATTACCACCTGGAAAAGCAAAGGCCATCAAAAAATCAAAGCCTCCCTACAGGATGTTTAACTATGAAGTAACGAGTAATTTTTAGACAAATGATTCAGAAACCACACCTCCAAATGGATGTTTTCCTTCTAGGATATACACTGTTCCTCTAAAATATTTGAGGCCTCTCTCAGAACAGTCCCCAGGCAAGCCAGCTGCAAACTGCAGAACGCAAATCTTTTTTTTTTAGATTTTTATTTATTTATTTTTAGAGGGGAAGGGAAGGAGAGAGGGAGAGAAATATCAATGTATGGTTGCCTTTCATGCATCCCCTGCTGGGAACTGGCCTACAACCCAGGCATGTGCCCTGACTGGGAATCGAACCGCGATCCTCTGGTTCACAGGCCCGCGCTCAATCCACTGAGCTACACCAGCCAGGGCCAGAACGCAAATCTTATCATCTGAATTTATACTTGTAAAAAATCAATCAAATGTAGCTTATCATTACAGTAGTGATTTTTATCACTAAAACCTTTCGGCAGAAACTCATGCCTCCCACAAAGGAAAAACTGTGCTGCTACCAGAATTCAGTAAGGACCCTGAAACGGGCCCTTCGAATGGAAATACTCCAAGAATGTCTTCAGCACTGGGACAAAGTGACGGAATGGGGAGGAAGGGCCACCCCTTAATTCTTTCATTTCTCGTGGACTCTTTTAACAATGGCTCTCCTTCAGAAGTTATGCCTCACATTAATTAGTTATACGTGTATATCAAGTAGTTAGAGCCAACTTCAGATAAAAGAATTTTTTAATCTTACTCTGCTATTTCCTTCCCTCCTTCCCTTTCCTAGAATATGTTCTATTTTCCAAGTTAATTACCGTATTTTTCAGACTATAAGACTCACCTAGGTTTTAGAGGAGGAAAATAGGGAAAAAATTTTTGAAGCAAAAAATGTGGTAAAATGTCTAATAACATAAATAATATAATATTTCACCAATGTAAATATAAACAGAACAGCATTAACAACCATTACTCCTCCCAAATGGGGGGGAGGGTACATCGTAAAGTCTGCAAAATATGGTAACCCGGAAAATAAAGTACATAAATCAAAAAGCAAACAAACAAAAGAAAAGAGCATGTTCTATATGCACACACACACACACACTTACCATCTGGAGCATATTTTGAGGATATCCCTAAAATGACTGCAAGCGCAACAAAAAACGAGAAACTAGTAATAGCGAAGCAAATGAAAGTATTCTTGTGCCTCTTCTGCTTTTGGCTTTCTCCGTGGGTTTGCTGCTCTTCAGGTGAGAAAGCAAAGCTGGCGCGGGCTTCCTGTCTGATGGAGGGACATTTGGCTGAAGCTTGGCTCTTTGGAGGAGGAGGGGGACGCAGTGGGACAACCTTCCCTGGAACATAACCAGATGAGCGATGGCCGTTTCCATTCTGAGGTTGCAGGAAAGCAGGGGAGCGTCCCCTGGAATTAGTGGCATGCATGATACACCGTCACTGCGAAAAGAAAAAAAAAATTAAGGCTCAGAAATGTGAGAATTGGAATGGCTTTTTGTTCAGTGTGTTTTATGGTAGTAAACACATGCAACATAAAATTTATCATTTAAAACAACTTTTAAGTGTATAGTTCAGTGGCATCAAGGACATTCACAATGGTGCACAACCATCACCACCGTCCACTTCCAGGACTTTCTCATCCCAAACAGCAATTCTACACCCTTTCAGCAACAATGCCCCATTTGTACCTTCTCCTCAGTCCCTGGGAAACACTATAATGACTTTTTAAAATACCAAGTCAGCTTATATCCCTGTGTGGACAGAAAGAGATTCTAGCTCTGGCAGGTGTGGCTCCGTTTGTTAGAGCACTGTCCCATAACCAAAAGGTTGCGGGTTCAATTCCCAGTCAGGGCACACACCTAGGTTGCAAATTCAATCCTCAATGCTCCACCCCAGTATGGGTGCACAGAGGAAGCAACTGTTCAATTCTTCGCTCTCCCATCAATGTTTCTCTCCTGCTCTCCCCCTTCCTCTCTCTCTAAAAGCAATGAACAAAAATGTCCCCATGTGAGGATTTAAAAAAAATTTTTAAGGGCTTTCTAAGGAAAGTAACTTAACAGGGTAATCTGAGTATAAATTCCTAACTGGGCAGGTCATGGCAGGTAGTCACGCTCAGGCACAGAACTTATTTTTTTCATTTTTTTGTTTAATTATTGTTCAAGTACAGTTTTCTGTCTTTTACTCCCATCCCAGCCCACCTCCCCCCAGTTCTCCCCACCTCCCTCCCATTTCCTCCCCTGTTAGTTTTTGTCCAGGTGTCCTTTATATTTGTTCCTGTGAATCCTTCCCCTTCCCCCACCCCCAAACTCCCTCCCCTCTCCCCTCTGGTCCCTGTCAGCCTGTTCTGTATAGAACTTATTTAGCAAAAGGTTTATCTTTGCCTTAAGCAAGCCCTATTGTTTCTGCGCACGTGGGTGTACACTCCTTTGAAATGACTCCTTTCAGGCCCCGCAAGCAAAACCACCCTCAGGAGAGCACATAATCTTGAACTATCCTGTACTCTAACCGCTGCCTTGCTTCCTCCCACGTTATGCAATCTTCCTAAAATTCCCTGCAAGAAAGAAGTTGCAAACCGCTGTTCTAGAAAGTGTTTTTAAGTTTTCTCAGTCTCTTGCAATCTTGCTTCCAGGTATATCCTGTTTGGTTCAAATAAATTTTTATTAAAAATCTCTACAGATTTGGACATTCTTACACTGACACCTAATATAATAAACTATTATTTGTATTTCACTAATCACCTTCACTAATCGTCTTCTAATACCCCTGCTTCTCAATGCCGGCTGCACATTATAGTCACCTGCTAATGTTAATGCCTACCCCCCCTTCAAACAATTAAGTCAGAATCTAAGCACCGGTAACCTTCCAAATGTGCCCCTCCCAACATGTTTCTAGTGAGCACCTAGGCTGAGAGCTACTCTTCTATGGCAAACGTCCTCAATTGTCACTGTGCATAAGAATCACCAGGGAAGCTTGTTAAAAAGGTAGATTCTTGGGCTCTCCACCCCTGTGATTCTGGGTCCGTTGGTGCAAAAAGAGCTCTGGGCTTTACATTTTTAAAACAATATCCTGGCGACACAGAAGCAGGTGCTCATAATTTGAGTACCATTATTCTAAGATCTTCAAATTGAAGGCCACAGGTCACAGGAGGAGCCCAGGGAGGCCCTAACAACTTCCAACAGACAAGCACTCGTGCTTAGTGTTTCATTTCCCCACTGGATTCATCTCGTGGTAAACGGAGTTACGTATTTTTTACTTTTATGATCTCTTAACTGTACACTGTGAATTCATTTAGGGGGAAAGTCTGAACTCCGTATTATCTCTTTAAATCCTCCAACTCCTTTTTAAAAATAGCAGATATTCAAATATGATTAAGATGATCAAAAAACAGCTAACATTCATAGAGCACTCACTGCCAGGCACTGTCCCTAACACTTCATGTGTATTAACTCATTTAACACATTTAATACAACAAATCTATAGGTAGATGCATTATCCCCATTTTACACACGAGAAACTGAGACCAAGAAAGGTTAATTAGCTAGTACACAGGAGAACCAGGACGCAAACCCAAGTACTTTTACTCTACAGTTCAGGCTCTTAAGACTTACACTAATGTGTTTTTCAAAGCAAGTGAGAGGCGGTAATTTCAAAGAGTGAGTTTTTGCAAGGGTGCAGCTAGAACTGTGTTGCAAGGGCATAGTAATGTTTCAGAAATTCTTTATATGGAAGTTCAACAGACTATACATGGTTCTTTATTGCCCAAAAGAAGCTGACACACACAAAAAACACAGTCCTTTTTAAAATATTCTTTATAGTAAGCACTTGTGAGTTTTTGAATGAAAGAGTAAGTTTTGATGAAACTTTACTAACTTTACTGTTTCTTTGCCAAGTGAAAACACAGAAAGATAGTATCTTTGCTGTGTCTTGCTACACACTGCCCTTAATGCAATGAGTATGAGTAATTAAGATGTGCTCAGTAGCTTCAGAAATGTGACGTTCAACCTCTTCCATTACTTCCTTTCCTCAACAACTAGAGCATCTCCGAGTCACCCAACTTCATTCAATACCCTTATAATGAATCCCCCTCCACTCTTGCCAAAACAGTAAGATCCTAGTAATGTGGGTATCTCCAAACTGCTCTAAACTACAGCAAATCCATTAATGCAAAATGTGGTCATTAAAGAAACCACAAATAAGTGTTCCCAGGAACCAAATGACCCTGAACTTAATGGGGACAGAAAGGACATCTAAGCAGGAACTGATGCTGATTTTACATCCAGCAAAGAACATTCTGTGTGTGTCTGTCAAAAGCACTCAGTTTGTAGGGTTTAGATGAAGCTTAAGCTCCAGGACTCAGGGAAAACAGCCAGTGTAAGGTGCCGCGTGTGCCAAGGTGCAGTATGAAACAATGGAAACAACCTGCCGGAACCAACAGAGTATAACAAAGACCGCTTTATGTCCATCAGCTATCAAAGACAGGACCAAAGCAGGTATTCTTGAGTGCCAGCCTCACCAGGCGGGGAGGGGAATCGTGACTGTGCTGTGCTCTGAAGGGAGCGAAAATCTTTTGTTTGAGGCTGTGATCATCGGACACTTCATTGTTGCAGGGTGAGAAAGACTGTTCCTTGAAGGGCTGCAGAGCCCTCTGTGGGAGACAATGTGTCACCAGATGTACGGCAATAAAATAAAGGGCAGGGAGAGGCTAAATGAAGTCACCAACCCACTGGGAGTAATTTGTGTCTTCACATTCACAAAATGGTATTTTCTACCAAGAAAACTCAGATGGTGTCCACCCCAAATTGAAATATCAATAAATCAAAAATAATCATGGTGGTGTTTTCCCTATACCCCTCTGCAAAACTGTACTTTCCTACACACATATTCTGAGCCCACTAGCTGTTTTACTGAAACATATATAAATGCAAAAAAAGCATTTTTCTAAGTATAACCAAAAAATAGTTTATGCAAATATCCTCAATTTATTACAATTTTTAAAGATATATGGTACAAATACAATGTTTTAGAATTTCACTTTCCATTTATATGAGTTTACATTAGGAATAGTATTATGAAACAATTACTTTAAAATATACTGATTGCTACTTACAGATTTTAATTATTAATGAGAAAAAGCTGACAATTCACTCACTGAAGAAGCAATCGTGAGCTCTTGTGGTCCTTAGCTCTTGTGCTCCTGTTGTTTCTTGTGGAAGAAACTACAAAAGATTTACAGCATCCCCTCGAAATGCAATTCCTAAATTCGATTTGAAATCACTTGATTTAAGGCAGAATGAAACTGATCAAAGAAATACTGTGAAAATGACAGTCAGGATCCCAGGCTATCTCAACAGTGACTGTTTAATCTATAAGGGTGTTAAAATCTGTAGCACTAATTTGAGTTTGGGATCCTGAGAACAAAAGAAAAACCTAATAGAGGAGAGAGGATGAGTTTCCTCTGGCTTTCAAGATTTCACGGCAAGTACTATTAGTTACTTTAAAATTTTTACTAAAGACCAATGTTTTTTACTTAATACACAGTAAATTCATTTAAATCATTCTTAGTGGGAAGCACATACTATATAGAAGGGACACATCCATAGTTAATGACACATTTTAGGACATACTACAGCCTTTGGTAAACTTCTAAGCATAATCCAAATGGGGCATAACCAAAGTCATTCATACTGAATTTAGGGGGGGGAAAAACTCCACAAAGGTTTTCAAGCACAATTTTTGTTATTTTGACGTTCCTTGAAAGAGTTATCTTACAAGTATTTACTGTGATTAATAGAAAGTGGTAGCCCAAAAGGCTTGGTAATAAAAATAAAATCATGCAATCAAAACTCTGCACAGGAAATTTAGGCAAATATTTAAAGTAGATAATGAAAGAAACTACTAAGAATATGGAAACATCACGCCAATTGACAAAATGCAAATACAAATGCTGAAAAGGGGTAAACATTCAAAACCCAGTACTTTTGTCTAATTCTTAGTTGCCCTCACAAAAAAAGAAGAAAAAAAAAAACATCTTAAAAACCTGCTGTCATTTTAAATAAAATTGTTACTTGGATAAAAGAATGTATAACCTCAAATAGTTACTCAAGGTGGGATTGGTTTATACAGTGGTAAGAGCATTCAATTAATTTATTTGGTAGCATGTTACAATAAGTAATCAAAAAAGTAATTTTTTAAAAAATTTCAATACTAAAGAAGATTGTTGGGGGTAAACTATAAAAAGAACATGCTTTTAAGAAAATTCAGCTATTTTCATTATTTAAAGTTTTCAAACATGGTGCCTATCTCATCCATTGAAAACTTCTCAGGATTTCACAAGTTCCCTGCCTGTTTTCTCCTGTTCTCTGTTTAAAACTCTTATTAGATTGTCTTGCTTTTTGTCTTATGTTTCAGTTAATATATGTACTTGTCCACCTGTCCATCTCCTACAGTTGACTACTAGCCTCTTAAAAGCAGGGATGAGGTCTTAATACTGATCTTAGCATTCTCCCAGGAGCTTACACATAGTAGGTACTCAATAAATGCTTGTTGAACTTAGGTCACAATTTCTATCTCTCTTTCTCCTCCCTCCCTCTCTCTCTCTCTCTCTCTCACACACACACATCTCATATACACATATACACACAGAAATTTTGCATTCAATCCTTCTTCAACATCCGTGAGGCTCTCAGAAACGTGTCTAATCTCTCTGTATCAGGTTCCCAGAATTGGGGAAAAACTGAAAATGTTTACTCCTTCAAGCAAAAAAAGTCAATGCACTAATTTTTACAAAATGCAATCCTACTACACAATCTGGTGGGCAAAAAGTATTAATAACAACCACTAACGGGAATTTGAAAGACAAAGAGCAGCAAGCTATCTAGACAAGTTCAATCTTTCACAATATGTTGTAACAGTTTTAACACCACCATGAAATGCAGTCGGCACATAGGAAAAAAAGAAAATGTTCCATTCCACTTCACATTGTTCTGCTGGGAGCCAGCAAATGCTGTGATGAAAGGGAAAGTCGGGAAAGTCTTCTCAATGCAGAGACAGCAGCAGTAACTCAAAACTAAGAAGGGCTCTTGAAAAGGGCTGAGTTTTCATGCTCTTTCTAACTGCTGAGATGCTAATATAGAAGATAAATTCACTTCCATACCCTTGTAGGCCCTATGATAGATAAGCTCCATCATCCAGCCCCACCAACCCAACACAGAGGGCCTACTGCTGACGCCGGGCCCTGCATCTTGGCCCCTCCACTCTGAACATCTACAGAAAATGCAGTGGTGTTGACTCATGTAAGCTCTTTTAAATCCTGCTTACGCTTGTTATGAGAACATATGTTTTCATGGAAAATCCAGGCTGGTACGAGTAGGCAAGAAGCTGGCATGGTCTCATCAAGTATTTTTCTTCTCTGATCAAAGACATAATTCTTAAAACAGTATCCAACCTACAGTCCTGACAGGCTACAGTCTTTTTACAAGAGTTTCAGTATAACTATCCAAAATCTTTTATTGAGGTCGAAGTCGGTCTTTACAACATACTGACTCATGTGCTCATCACGGCAATAAGTAAAACACACCAGGAAGAGAGGTGTTCACGGGTTTCCATGGACACAAAGGACAGATGTTCATAACCTCCCGTAATTATGAGCTAATAAAGTTGTAACCACTCCTAATGGCCTTGAACTTTCAGTAAACGGTTCCACATTCCAATTTTCCGCTTTAGGAGAAAAACGACAGAGATTAACATCAAGGTGATTTTCAGGCTTGGGGTTTTTTGAGGGGCTGGGACACAGGGTGTTTCATTTAGTTTTTTAGATTCAGCTCATGCCTGCAGTTATAGATAAACAATGTGCTCAACACGTCAATCATACAAAAGTGTTCAGTAAGGAATAAACTTAAAAGGTTGACTTTTAGGGCCTTTAATTTGTCAAATTATCAAATATATATTTAAATGTGATCAATATTCTCATGAAGACTGTGATTTTTAAACTATGTATTTAAATACACAGTTACATAGTATAAAAATTTTCAGAAACATATGTTGAAACAAAGAGTTTTCCGGAGGGATACTTTTGCATATAGTTTAGAGGAATATCTTTCATTACATATTCTATTCCCAGAGCATTCAGGGTAAAATACATCTTTCTACAACCACTATGAAGAAATTCAACATAAATGCTAGGTCTAAACCTATAACTTTTTGAAAATATAAAACAGATAAACGGTGAGGGTAAATGAAGTTCAATTTAGTTCAGAGATGCGCTTTGCTTTGTTTAGGCTTAGTCCCAAAGAATCAAATACCCTGCGATCTCAAGACAGGACAATGCTTTCATACGGTTGCACACGACACATTCTCCATTCATTACCCATTACCGTACTTTTCTACTTATCTTAGCCCTTCTGTCTTTTCCTCCCCACTGTCAAAATCAAGATGAGCACTATCCCCTGCAACCGTCTGACACATTCCCAAGAAACAAGACATTCCGCCGTTAGTTCACTTACAATGATTCTGGGTCACTTGTACTAAGCTGATCATACCCAGGCCAACGTTTAGAGGTGGAAGGGGAATGCACCAACCTTTCGTTATAACCCTCTCTCAATGAAGTGACAGGATAAGGGGCTGAGAAACTTTCATTCCACTCCCCTACCTTCTTTTCAAACTTCGTTGACTTAGACACGTATGATGAATGATATTCCCCCAAATTAAACTACTATTATCTGTAAACACCAACATATACCAGACTTTCTAGTTTGGTACCACGTATTGTTCTCATTAGCTCCTCCCTGAAAAGGAAACAACTCTCCCAGTATATGTTAACTGTTAAAACATCATACAGAAAAATAAGCAATATTTCAAACACAGAGTCCTAAATGGACTAAATTTGCTGAAAAAAAAATTGGGGGGCCACTAAGCATTTGAGCTGGAATAAACATGTGAGTTAGAAAAAACATGTGTGTGTTTTCCTGCTTAGAAATTCACTGTTCAGTTAAGCTATAGTGTACTCTTGCTAGAAAACTATTGTCAAGGAATAGTAAATCCTTGGAAAACAAAAATTAGCTACAAAGTCTAAGAGTTTGCTTTTATTGAAAACAACAAGACAAATGCTTATGGATCTGTATTAAAGGAATTCAGGTTGGCAAGTTAGCTACAATCATGATAGTGGATATACCCTCAGCAAGTGACATCGGAATCTCCTAGTAAAATATGGAGCCCTCAAAACAAAGAATCTTTATGTATAATATCTAATGCCCAAACTAAACCAAGTGAATACTTTCCTGTTTTTAAAGTTAGGTAAGTGACCTTTAAGAAATATTTTAATTCATTTATTCCTCTCATTTATCCCAGGGACACCAGGCAGATGTCTAACTTTTCTGCCACCACGTAACTCATTAATCCTGTCTTTTTTCCAAGTCCATTAAGTATGTCCTTGAAAAGCAAGGCTTGACCCTAAAGCCAAGATGGCTGATGGAGCGAAAAGGCGGGAGACACTAGCGTGGGCAACAAAAGAGAAGCAGAAGCGGAAGAATACAGATCTACACACCCACGGTGTGACAATCTACAGAAAGGGTGACAGTGCAGAATATCCTACACTCCCTGCCCCATCAAAAAATAAAAAATGTTAAAAAATAAAGTCCATAGGCCTCTGGGTGGAAGAACTAAGGGGCAAACAAAACTGGAGGAAGATTGTTTCTCGGGGTGGAAAGCTGGAGAAAGAAGAAGGTCACGTTACCTACCAGTCTCCTGCTTTTCACTTGTTTCCTTTTTCCGCCTATTATTCCTCAGATTCTTTTTTTCTCCTTAATTCTTTCCTTTGAAAGGCTGTTCTGCTTTCTCTTCTCCCTCCCAATTCTCCTGAGACCACCCCCCTTCGCCCTCGCGCCCCCCTGGCTGGGAGGACACAGCGGAAAGGCTCCCAACCTGCTGACAGTGACGGATGGCTGTGCAGAGGCACACAATGGCAGGCACAGGCATGTCATCAGCCTTGCAGCTGGCCTCTGAAAGAAAGAACCCAAACCAAAGTCTGACCTGAGGGAGGCTGATTTAATTAAGGTCACAGCGAAGGGCAGAGCTGCCTGTGCGCTGAATTCTCTGTCAAGCACCAGGGACAAAGCTTTAAAATACTCCCCAAGAAGAAAGATCCAGGGAAGTTATGTGGTAGAATGTTAAAAGGTGGGGGGGGGGGGGGGNAATGTTAACTGGGGGGGGGGGGGGGGAGCGGGGGGATGACCTGTAGAGATGTGTTTGATAAATAGGCACAGATGTACCAAAAGTTCATGATCTAGTGATATACAAACATCAAAATGCAGGAACAATAGGAAACGTATAACGAGTATGTTTTGACACGCCTTTCCAACTAAGAAATATTCCAGATGAATAATGAGATGTGCAGACTGAAGAGATCCAGAGCTACTCAATCCAGGATCAAAGCAAAGTGTCTATTAATGGCAGGGCCAGGACCAGAACACAAGTGTACTATTTCTCATATCTACAACACAGCCTATTTTAAATATAGTCCTAACCACTGAGGGTAAAGCCTTGCCAAAAGGGGAACACATTCAAGTCTGAGCATCCATAAGACAAGGACTCTGCTATAGGATGGGGACCTAGCAATGCAAAAAAGACTACACATAGTCTCTCCCTTCAAGGAGCTCAAAGGCCAGGACTGAAGGGGTCGGGAGATAACCAGAGTAATCAAGTAAATACCATGCATGCTGGGGCAAAGAGACTGGGCTGATGAATCTAAAGAACTGATCACCTGAGTTTATTAAATCTCTACGAAGGGAACAGAGTTTACAGTTTTAAGAGCCCTGGCAAACTTACTTGCCCAAATGTATATAATCAGACCACTCCTAATAGTTTCTTTACTTTGTGTGTGTGAACTAAAATCCACCACTGACCTCTGCCACTAAAATGACAACAGACCATCTAGCAGTGACCATTGGGGGCCGGGAGGAACAGTCTTATGACGTCCTTTGTATTCTCTGGAAGGTAGAGTCACTTGCAAAGGAGTTCCAGGCCAAAATACAAAACAGTCAGCCACAGTCCCTGTCCTCCTGGGTCATATGAAACCTACACCTACCAAAGGAACCTTATTACACCTCCTCCACAGTCCCCTTGATGTTCCTCAAAATTCGAGAGTGCCAGAGAGAAAAAAGGCAGGACCCCCAGTGAACGAGCACCTCTCAGCACTAGAGCGGTGGTGGAACTTTGCATGGCTGAACAGAGAGAGAATACAATCAGCAGGGCATGCAAAAGGGGGCTGCGTGATGAGCTCAAATGATGCAAGCACAAGCAGGGAGCAAGAGGAAAGACTTTGAGGTTAAAGCCAAGCTCAGATGACAGTAACCAGGCAGCTGGGGAAAGTTATCCATGAGCTGACCATACATTGTGAAGGCTGGCCACATGGTAAGAACAGACAGTGTCTAAATCAGTGCAGGCTCTTGGAAAAGCAGCAATTACATTCATCAAAAAACATTATTAACCGTGCTGAAAAGACAATTCACCTCCCATTTGACCTTTCAGCTATACATTCATACGCAACCTACTTCCTACTGGACAAAGAGCTTCTCAACATTGCTAGAACTTTGTTTCTGTCTTGAGGATGCCAAGAATGACTGGGGAAGGGCTATCATGAAACACCTGTTAAACAATTAAAGCCACATCCTTTGCATTAATGAGGTATAATAGTTTTTAAATCCTCACATAAAGTTTATTTTTTATACTGGTGGCACGGATGGCATTAAACAAACGATGTTGTGTATGTTCCTTTGTACCACAGTAAGAAAACCAAACAATAAGTCATTTTTTCTGAAACAGAAATCAGGCACTTGTCCCTGTGCTGAACTTAAGCTTTCCAATCACTGTAATACTATTAATTAGTTTTCCAACCTCATTGTAAGTAAAGAAACAATTCACCCTTCAAGGAAGTGAGTCCCTATTGGTGGAGGCCATTAAGACAACAGAAAGCTGATCAGCTCCAAGTACAACCCAATAATGAGGCAAAGAGCCCCAAATCAACATCAATTTCACTCTTTGGAGAAACTTCGCAATCAAACGTAACTGGGACATCTCATTTGTGGTAGATGTTCACATGTTTCAAGACACATCAAACTCAGAATCAACCAGGACAATTCTTTTCTCCGCGGCTCACTATGGATTGCCTAAAGTTGCAACCCTTTCAGGAAACAATAGCGTTCCATTGGACTTCTGCGCAGCGAAAAGCCGGTTTTTAAAGACATTAAAGCTAAGACTGCCAGAGCTCTTCTGGGCAAACTTCACAAGATAAAACCCCATCAAGAGTTGCCTGGTTTTTGCTTCTTGTCCAAACTAAGATGAAGTCCTGATAAAATAAATGTAAAATGTTTATCACTTGTCATCATGTGATGAAAACAAATGCCCTGTTACAAATCTGGCTGAAAGGTTAGTGTAATACAGTTTTGAAGCACCTGTGCCCACTAGTTCAGAGGACTGATTTGTTTGGCGATAGCAACTTTGTGTTTTAGGTCATACATAGCTTCTGAGTCTGTTTCCCTTTTTTTAAAACAGACATTTTAATAAAGACCCTATGCCTCCTTCATCATTGTGTTGTTCACAACAACCAGTACACCACCTTGCACATCTTAGGAATGCAATAAAATATTTGCTAAACACAGTTCCTGGCGACCAGCATTAAAGGCTTCCAATAAAGGAAGTACAGGGAAAAGAAAAGAATGTGCAAACATTGTTATGTGCTTCTACCCAGTGATTCATAACACAAACCCGAATAATATTTCCAGGAACTTGGTTTTTTCCTTTTTAAAAAGTTCACTTCTGCCCTGGCTGGTGTAGCTCAGTGGATTGAGCGTGGGCCTGCGAACCAGAGGATCGAGGTTCGATTCTCAGTCAAGGCACATGCCTGGGTTGCAGGCCAGTTCCCAGCAGGGGACACAGGAGAGGCAACCAAACATTGGTATTTCTCTCCCTTTCTCCTTCCCTTCCCCTCTAAAGATAAACAAATAAAATCTTTAAAAAAAATTAAAAGTTCACTTCTACAATACTTGAAATTTCTTTACTATATATAGAAAATGCAAGTTTACATTGAGGGTCTTATTTGACAAACATTTATTGCAAGTAACATTACCCCATTATATGCACATATCATGTGTAAATTCTCCCAAAGAAAAAAGTTAAGAGTGTCTGCCTTAAACTTGGGTGCAATGAATTTCTAAGCCCAAATGCAAATAATTTCACCTTAAAACATTAAAATAACTAAATTACTAACAAAACCAAACAGTAACAAATTAGAGTACATTGGAGGGAAAAATGCTAACTGGAAATAGACAAAGGCGTTTTTGTCCCTGCTTAGCCATTAATTTACAATATGACCTTACCTAATTAGTTTGCCTCTCTGGGTCTCGACTTCCTCATTTTACTATTATTTTTAAGGCCCTTTAAAACAGCATGCTAAGATTCAGCATGTGTTAACACAAACTTGAAAACTCATTTACATTCACACTGCCCTCCTCCCCAGAAAAGACACATTGAATATGATGATTTTAAACATCCGAGTATGGGTTTCTGTCAAAGGCCATTTATTAAAATGTCAAGATCTTGACATTTTAACCTCAAGTCTTGAAATGGAACTTCAGTCCATTTCAAGACCAGAAGTAAGGCAAGTATGTTAAATAAGTAGTGCTTAAAGAGTCAAGTTTCACGTAGACAGCAGCTGCTGTTATTGAGAGAACAGCATATTTTTTTTCAGCGTAGTTGAAAATTACATCTCTTTACAAATGGAGAGAACTAGTTAAACTAGGGTGATTTTATCCATTTATTTTTCAGTTACAGCTGAGATACAACTATATTGTTTTCAGGTGTACAACACAGTGATCAGACATTTAGAGACCTAATGAAGTATCACTCCAAAAAATCCAGTACCCATCTAGCAAGGATGACTTTATGGTCTCAACAATGCAGGTGCACAGCTTTCTCTTCCTTTTTCATACTCATCGTGCTAGGATAGAGAGAGGAAAGCTATGGAAGTCACAGAACAGACCCAGACAAACTCCTCTCAACTGATGTACTACACTACACAGCCCATCCTTCCAAGCAGTGCTCCAAGCCAAATGCAATGAAAAGATTTCCAAAGGCTAGGATGCCTGAACAAACGAGGAATGCCATGTGACAAGAGCTAACCTCAAGTCTGAAGACTTGCACAATTCAAACAAAACAGAAATCTGTGACTGACATCCATCAGAATACCTTATGACTTATCTTTATTTATGGCTTTAAAAAGAACATATTTTGAAAGTACCTTTTGATACCAAAAGACACTAGCTTGTGTGGTACTTTATCATATACACAGCAGGTTAAATCTGAGTTAATCCTCCAAGAATTCCATTATGTTTTCTGAATTTTACAGATGAAGAAGCAAAGTGTGAAAAATTGGAGGATTTGCCCAATAACAAATGTTTAGCAACTGTCAGATTCTTGTTTTAAACTCAGTTCTTATTTCAAGTCCTCTAATCTTTACATTTTGAAATGGTACTTTTGATGAGTTTTCAGTCCCTACTATGTTTTCTGATTTAGGAAATTTTACTTTTGCTTAAATTCCTCTGCCTTCCTCCCCCCCAAAAAGCTCTGGTCCTCCTTTGGGTTCTCAAAGCATTCTACACATAATACTCTAAACACACATTTACTGGGCCTCCTCATTGTTCATTTCCTTTTCTCCGAGGCTAGACTCATTTCTTCTATAGCAGAGATTGTCTCATCTGCCTTTACAGATGGAAGCCACCACACATCACCATGGCTCCCTGCCACCTCCCAAGCTTCAGTCACTCTATCCAACTCCCTCCCTCAAACAACAAGAACACTCCACAGAGCTGGCAGACATTCAGTTTGCTTCTGTAGAGTCTGACACACAATAGGTGATGAATAATTGTTAGTTAAATGGATGGTGGCGGGAGGGTGCATGATGCAATGTTCATATTTTACAGCACTTTACAAGCTACACATTTACCTACAGCATCCCAAGTGAGCCTTAAACTGTGAATTTAATAGCAATCATTTACATTTTCTTTAGTGGCCCTGACCAGGTGGCTCAGTTGGTTAGAGTCATCTCATATACAAAGACTGCGGGTTCAGTCCCCAGTCAGGGCACATACAAGAAGCAACCGACGAATGCACAAGTAAGTGGAATAACAAATCCCTCGCTCGCTCTGTCTGTCTATCTCTTGTTCTATCAATATATAAAAATAAGTTTTTTAAATTTTTCTTTAGTGTAGTTCATCACATCATCATTCTCAATTTCAGAAATTTGCCCAGAGGTGCCTAGCTAATAAGTAGCAGCATTTTAATTTCAGTATGGCCCACAACTACTTGACTCTCTTGCTTTTCTTCTCTATATCCAAGGTTGCTTGCTCAAGAATAGGCTTGAACAGGAATTGCCCTGGCTGGTGTGGCTCAATGGATTTAGTGCTGTCCTGTGAACCACAGAATCACTGGTTCAATTCCCAGTCAGGGCACATGCCTGGGTTGTGGGCCAGGTCCCCAGTACCGGGCGTGTGAGAGGCAACCACACACTGCTGTTTCTCTCCCTTACTCCCTCCCTTCCCCTCTGCCTAAAAAGAAACAAATAAAATCTTTTTTAAAAAGGAACACGAGTAAGGTGTTGTCCCATTCTGGTTTCCAGTTGTGAAACCGGAGACTTCCGAAAATCTGTGGGTTACAGGCCAGATCAAGAAGGGAGGCTTTACTCAATTAGCTGTTACAAGGGACATCATGTAAGATTCATTGATTCAACTTCCCTGTCCACACACAGTGACTAGTCCTCAGCTTGCTCACTTGGGCACAGACTGTTAAAGCAGAACAAGTGATGACTCAGAATTCACTTCCAACCTCAATTATCTGAGCCTGTAAACACACATTCATGAGATAAAAAACATTACAGGGGCTGACTTGAAAGCCAGAAAACTGACTTCCCAGTTTCACTCCCAAGCACTGTGATCCTGTAAAGCACATACACAGAAAGCTGAGGGGAGTGATTTTAATGTAAAGCACCAAAAGGTGCTACACTCAATATTTACTAAGCCGAGGAAGTAAATATTACAGCATTTTCAGCATTTCAGTAAATATACAGCATTTTCTTCAGCTTTGCCCAAAATGCAAAACTCAAAGAGCCCTTTGAATAGCCAAAGGCACACAACCAGAGTATGATGCCCAGACCCACTTGGAAAGCAGCAAGCTTCTTTCAAGGGTTAAAGAAACAGCGACAGCTCCATTCTAGCCAACCAAATAACCTTAAGGCCGAATCCTTTCATTGTGTTTGTTTTTAACACAGAGCTATTTCCAACAGGCATGCCTGGCTGTCACGAAGACGCAGGCCCTCCCTCAGGTCAGGTGAAACCTTCCTCCAACCCCATTTCCTCTAAATTCTTCTCACTTTGTTCTGGTAAGAGGTCAGGAAGACAGCGACGTAGGCTCTACACGTGCAATAATTATGCAACATCACATTGTCACCCCCAAGCAAGACGAGTCAACACTGTGAGTGGCTCCTATGCGTAATGAAACTTCTTAACACTAAACACTCTATTCCTAACCCCTACTGCTGATGAAAGGAGACATGAATGAAAGCCTGTTTTCCTAACCTTACCTAGAGAATTTAAGTGAGCGATTTCTGCTCCACGGCTAGGTCTGGTGATACGCATCACCACTCAGCAGAGAGTATCGAGGGATGTCAGGTCCTAGGTTTTACCGCCAGGGATGTAGCAACTAGCATGAACTGCAGCATTTTGGGATCCTCGGGGTCTCTCCCCACACTTTGCCAAGACCTCACAACTCTGCATTGGAAAGATGCAGCCTCACCATTGAGGCTGGTGTCCAGTGCTAAGCTGCACACGATTTTAAAGCCTCGCTTTACTTTAACAGAAAGAGAGGTGGGAGTAAGGGCCCACCAACCCCAGGGAAGAGTAAAAAGACAAAGATCAACCCAAAGGCACACACGCGCGCGCGCGGACTGAAGCCGAGACTCTGCAACACACATTCCATCAACCTTTCACTGTAGGCGGCTTCCTGTGGGGCTTATTCCCCCACGCCAGCCCTCTCCAGAAAGTTTGAGGCTGTTCACAGACTTTCAAAGGTCCATTGTTTCCTTCCCCTTAAACGTACTGAAAAGAGAGAGGGAGAGAAAGAAGTCACAGACCGAAGGTTCCCAAAGACCCTTTCTTATGGTGAAGATTTACTCAGGGGTAGTCTCGTTACTTCCAATCCAAAGAAGGAAAAGGAGGCGCGCAGTGATAAGGGGGTGGGGGGAGGGTAATGCGAGGATGTGGGGGGAGTGAGAGGATGTTTTCCATTTCAGCAGAAATGCCCAAATGCCAAACCGCCGGGAGCAGGGAAGGTGCGGGGGTTGGAGAGGGAATCCTGGTCTGCGTTTTCACAGTGGCCCCCAGGGGGCAGCAAGGGAGGCGGGGCGGAGGGCGGGTGGCCCCATCTCTTCTTACCTTTCCCCCTCCCGTTTAGCGTCGGCTAATTCAGGTGCCTACACAGCGGTCCAAAGAGACCCGGCCGAGCTCTTGGCGTCCTCGGCTTCGGGTCTCCTCTCCATGGCCAGGGAGCCCCTTGAGCCTCGGCGCCTTCGGCCGCTGCGGCTGCTTTTATGAAACTGGCAGCCGCAGCCGCAGCCTGGAGGTGAAACTGTCCTCCCTGAAGTGACGCGGCCTTCCCTCCGCCTCCTCCTCCCCCTTTTCCAGTCCCGAGCCTCCCGGGCAGGGGCCTCGGCTCGCAGTATACCGGAGCAGCTGCACCGCTTTCCTGCTCCTTCCCCTTCGGGAGGAAGAGGAGGAGAATCGCAGCCCCGGAGGAGCGGGCCGGAGCGTCCCGGCGACTATGGAGAGGAGGCGGCAGCACCAGGCAGAGCGCGTTCCCCGGAGTCGCGCTTGTCCCTGGTCGGCGGGCGCCGCGGCTTGCTAAGGTCGCGCTCAGCCTCCGCCAGCCAGACAAGCAACCCGGCTCTCCTGGGCCGAGGGTTGCGGATCCGGCGGGCGGGGAGTCAGAATCCAGGAGGTGGAGGGAGAGGAGGAGCCTGAGGCGGGAGGAGGCGGTGGCCGCGCATGGCTCCTCCCGCCACACCGGCTCCGCTCGCTCGAGCTGCGGGCTACGGCACTCAGAGCCTGTCGCTGGGCTCCCGGGGACCTCTGTCCCGCGCACCGCTGGCGGGGCAGGCTGCCCAACCTACGCCTGGAGCTGCAGCCGAGAACTTCTTCCCTGCTGTGCCGCTAGCCCCGGACCTGGCTAAACCTGACCCAGCGCTCCCAGTACTTCCCGGCTGAGCTTGACTCTGCCCCCGCATCACCTTCAGCTGAGCCTGACTGTGCACTCCCATTACCTCCCAGCTGAGCCTGACACCGCGGCCGCATCCCCCACGGCTGAGCTGGACACCGCGCCTTCATCGCTCCCGGCTGAGCGGAACTCTGCGCCCCATCACCCCGAAGGGACTTCCGCAACTCCCGCACATTTTCAGCTTGTCCAGCCACAGCGGCACGACCGCCCCCACCTGGCCAATAAGGACGCTGGGTCCTTAGCCTGTTGGGAAGAACGAGCCAGCTCCCCGGGTCAGGACAGCTCCTCGCACAGCTCTGACAGCACACTGCTCTAAAGTCAGAATAAATACACCTACGTCTCCCCACGCCCCCTGCCCGCGCCACTCAGGAATGGCTGCCGCTGAAGCCCCTCCCCGGCCCACCCCAGTGCCTGAGTACCTCTGTAAGGACGCACCCACCGGCGTTAGGGTGGCACCGCTCACCACCACCGCGCCCCTCGGGGATCTGCTCTTAGGAAGGAAAAGCTTGGCTCCAGCTGAGGGCGAGGCCGGAGCTTGATCAGTCAGACCTAGGAGTAGCAGCAGGATTGCCAAATCCGGGCCGTCATCATCCTTTATTTAATTCGGAATTGGGAGTTTTCCCGATAGAGAACTCTTTCAGTAAGTACTGTAAGATAGATAAAGTTGTTCCGTTTTCAGAATGGGTTTTTTTTTTCCTTTTAATAAAAACTCAGTCATGTAACCATGACACACCCAGCNCTTGATCAGTCAGACCTAGGAGTAGCAGCAGGATTGCCAAATCCGGGCCGTCATCATCCTTTATTTAATTCGGAATTGGGAGTTTTCCCGATAGAGAACTCTTTCAGTAAGTACTGTAAGATAGATAAAGTTGTTCCGTTTTCAGAATGGGTTTTTTTTTCCTTTTAATAAAAACTCAGTCATGTAACCATGACACACCCAGCAGGCGACAAGGAGAATTTCTTATTTCAAGAGTTGTTTCAGGACTTTGTAGGAATTAATGTTCCTGAATCTTAGCTGATGATAACAGTTCCCTCGAGCATTTTGAAAATATTGGATTACCAAGCCTCACACCTACTGAATCAGAGGGGCCTGGAATATCTAAGTTTGAGAAACAGTGCTAAAGAGCATCCTCAAATTAAAGCTCTGGAAAGATACCTGCAAAACAGCAACACGGTTCAGTAGTAAGACCTTAAAGAAACACCCAAATTTGGGAGCCACAGTCCCTTCTGAAAGAGGGAGCACCGTGCTTTAAAAATAAGGAAGATGGCTTTCAATGACCAACTGGCTTTCAGTGACCAACTGGCTTTCAATGACAACGGTTTCAGTGGTTCAAGGGTGAAATGTTTAGGAACATGGCTTATAAAGCCCTGCCCTGACCAGCGTGGCTCAGTTGGTTTCTCATTGATCGCCAGTTCTATTCAGGTGTGAGCACAGGCCTGGGTTGCAGGTCCAGGAGGGCGTGTGCAAGAGGCAACTGGTTGATGTTTTTCTCCCTCCGTCTAAATAAATAAATACCTAAAGTCTTTAAAATAAAAAAAAAATTCAGAACAGGAATTGTGTCACCCCATATGGTAGGCCAAAAAATACACCTCCCCCCTCCCCGCCAAGATATTATGTCCTAATCCTAGGATCTGGAAATATTCCTTTATATGCAGAGTCTTTGCTGATGGGATTTAACTAAGGGTCCTGATTTGGGGAGGTTATCCTGGGTTATCAGGATGAGCGCTGGCAGCAGTCTGGTGTATCTTTATAAAAGGAAGGCAGAGAGGAGATCTGACACACAGATAAGGTCATGTGACCCTGGAAGCAGAGATTGGAGTGATGCAGCCACAAGTCAAGAGATGCCAGCAGCCACCAGAAGCTGGAAGAGAAGCAAGTGAGGGCTCTCCCCTAGAGCCTCCAGAGAGAGAACAGCTCTGTTGACAGCTGGATTCCAGTTCCGAGAAACTGATTTAGGGCCTCAGGCCTGGGAGAATAAATACCTACTTTTTGTGATAGCAGCCACAGGAAACAAAACACCCCCCGTGGCTGGTGTAGTGCCGGATTCACGTTAAAATGTCCCTTTTATGAACTTGTATTAAGTGACAGGCACGTTGCTTGGAGTTGGGCTGTTATCTAATCCCCTCAAAAATGATTATTCCAATTTTGGAGACAAGGATACTGGGACTCAAAAAGCTTGGAATCATGTCAACCCCTCAAACACTAAAAATAAAAATTAAAAGTTTACATGTATTCTTTTAATGAAAATGTTTGGCTTTAAAGGGTCCTTACTTGCATATCCTGTATCAGCAAAACCGGGGGAAATGGGTATTGATAGTGGGAGAGGTCATTCATCGGGGAAGGTGGCAGGGCATACAGGCAAAATCTCTGTACCTTCTGCTCCGTCTTGTTGTGAACCTAAAACTGCTCTAAGTAGAGCATACTAACAAGAAAAAAAAAGTGAATGAATCTTTGTGTAGCTTTCCTTTGAGAATTTTATAAACACTTGTTCTTAGATATTTATCAGGAACATGAAAAAAATTAAGAAACATTATGTGAAAGGAAGTTACAGACGAGATAGAGCAAAGTGAGAGGGCAAAGATTTCTCTGGTCAGTGGAATTAATGTCACCAACTGGGTTCGAAGGACAGCAGGCTCTGAGACTCAGTGGCGGTATGTCCATTAAGGTATACACCCATGAAGCAGACACCTGAGGAAAGAGGAACAGGAAGCAGGACAGGGCCGAGGGAGATCTTGAGCTGTAGTGTGGGTCTAACAACAGGCCCTGGAGCCAGCACGGTCCTTCAGAACTGTTGGGCCTACACGGCTGCACTTTCATAAGCCATCCTGAATCAGTCATTGGGAACTGGCATGACCTTGGGCCAGGAAACTCAGCAGCTGAAATGGTCCCTAAGAGGGCCCACACTCAGCTGTACTCAGAGCTGGGCAGCATGTTCCTCCTTGAAGGCAGATCTGGTCAGCACACCTCCATGTCACCCACTCACACAATATGTGACACTGTCACTGTTGTGCTGTCCTCTGCACTAGAGCAGAGAAGTCCCAGGGTGAGTAGGATACTTACCTGATTTTTTTCCAGGTAGTGGCAGTGCTCAGTCTTGAGGCAGAAGGACATTCTGGCTCAGAGTTGACACCCTTGGATTAGATTGCCTAGGTTAGAACTAGGATCCGTAGCTTTCTAGCTATAGAACTTCAGACAAGAGGCCTAGCCTTGGCTGGTGTAGCTCAGTGGATTGAGCGCTGGCCTGAGAACCAGAGGTACAATTCCCAGTCAGGGCACATGTCTGGGTTGCAGTCCAGGTCCTCACTAGGGGGCCCCTGAGAGGCAGCCTGTTTCTCTCCTTCTCTCCCTCCCATCTCCACTAAAAATAATGTTTTTTAAAACTTAAACTTAAAGAAAAAATATACCTAACCTCTCTCTGGCTCAGTTTCTTCAAAATAGAATTCTTATATTTTAATATAGGAATTATAACAGTACCAAGTCTAGTAGTCATTATGAGAAGTAAACATGGCAATGCTGTAAGGAACTTAACCACACACCCACAAGTGCTGAGCAGACTGTATTATGGGTGCCTCTGGTCACCTCTTCCTTAGTCCTCCAGGACTGGCGACATTGGAATCTTGTATCAGGTTACACTCAAAATGACTTTTTCAGTGGAGACAGGAAACCGAGTGCTCTTGGGATCTAGATTGGAGGTGAAGGCCGTGAGAAACATGCAGTGAGCGTCACTTAAAGGAAATGGAAGTAAGAAACGGCAGCCTCACTCCAAACATGTCTTGTTCTTTCATGCCTCTCTGGCTGTCTGTGTGCTTCCCTTTCCCCATCTGTCTAAAATGCCAGTTCTCCCATTCCACAGCCTGGCTGGCCCAACCCTGTACCGTACTTGCCACTGTCCTTTTCATCTCCTGAGGACTATATTAAATGTCACCCCATAGACATTCTAGAGCCATTCGGGGTCTCCCCTCAGCCCCAATGGCCCTGTACACACATCTGCTACAACCATTCCACATCATACGATGATTATTAAATGAGTCTTACCCCAGCCATTCCCATCCTGCCCACCTCCTCAGAGCTGGTAAAGTGGGCACCTGAAGATTAAGAATTTAAGATGGAACCTCACTCATGGCTAAATCCACACTTTGCAGAGTGACACCCCTTGCTGAGTGGATGAGAAAGGAATGTGCAAAAACATCGGGAGAAGAGAAAGGACCAAATACCAAGATTTGGAAAGAGTTTGTGCACCTCTGTGTTCAGCACTTTGGAACCTTTGCTTGCTTGAATTTTCTAGCTCAAACCCTTTTAAGATAAAACTTCACTTGACTTATCACCCACTCCTTCCCTTCCTGTTTTCCCTCAGGCTGTAGGATTTACTGATTCCTACTGGCCTTGCATTCCATGAGGGTCTGAACAGATTGTTTTTGAGTCCTGTTTTCCTGTTCGTATTTGTTCCCTGTTACACGGAGTGGATGGATGTGGAAATGATTCTCCAGGTGACTAATAATACTTCACTAGGAAGACGTTAACATGCTGTTTGCCATCCTCACTTTTATTGAAAGACTTGGAAAAATTTTCCCCCATTGACCTAGTACAGTAACGTCAGGAATGTTGGTGTGACCTTCCGCTGCTGTGGTTCAGCCAAATATCTACAAAACCATCTCTTCTTTTTTTATGCCCTCCTACGGACAAACTAACCTCATTCTCACACTTGATCTGCATCCTGGGAAGACTGCATGTTTCCGGTTAAACTCTCTGGTTACTGGCTTTACAGCATGATGTAAGCATTTCTCATATAGCCAAAACTCTGACACAGCCATTTCAGAGACAGGGAAAATAGTATTTATTTATGTTAGGCCTCTGAATTCCATTAGGTAAGTAGGGATTAAACTTCTTCCCTTTTGCTCATTCAAAAACATGACCTTTTTTCTCAGAAAAAAAAGTGATTCCTGATTCCCACCTGACATCTTTACAAACCCTCTTAAGTTACATAACCTTAGTATTTTTCTGTTTAAAGGACCCAAACAGGCATCTTTACAGAAGTGGTTCTAAAGCTTGCTGCTGCCACCCAGACCCAAGAACCAAAGGGACATATCCCCAGTTGTCTCATCTCACAGTTGAGGACACTGTCCTTGAGAAGGGAAATGAGTAGACTGAGGTCACTCAGCCAGAACAAAGTTGCTACTATTTTGGATTAATATTTGCTTTTATGATACCCGAGATGCTTGCAGTGTTGCCACCACGATCTTACGTTTGCTGTGTGACATATATGAGCTGAAGAAACACACCTGAGAAATGTGGCATCCTTTCATTCTATTCACATATAAGTGTGTACTAAGGATAGTAAAATTGTATAAAACTTCAGGAAGTTGGTTATGTAAAGAGATTTTTATTTAAAATAACACCATTATCCTGAAGTCATCCATTATCTCCTGGGTTTTATCCCTTCTTTATTGTTCTTCTCTTCTGGACAACCAGCAAAGAAGCATAAATCCACTTTACCTTGAAACATTAAAAAATCTGTATACTCCTCAGAAAAACACAGTTAGAAAGGAAAGGCAAGATTAGGAGTACCTTATCTGCATAAATTCATAGCTGTCAAATTTTCCCAAAATATATCAAAGCTTTCTGCATTTTTATAGTTATTTTTAAAAACTAAATTAAAAAAACAAGAAAGAAATCATATATCCCTACAATATCAGGGCCACACTCAAAAGATCTCCAGGGAACCTGAGATCATCACTGATTCAAAAATCCAGTTAACTTGTCAGAAGTTACCACCAGTCTACCTCAATTTCATACATCTCCTTCTACATCCATCTTTAAAAAAAAAAAGAATATTAGACTATTTTGGGTTTTTTTCTTTTTTACGATTTTTCTTATTTATTTTTAGAGGGGAAGTAAAGGAGAAAAAGAGGGAGAGAAGCAGCAGGGTGTGGTTGCCTCTCATGCACCCCCTACTGGGGACCTGGCCTGCAACCCAGGCATGTGCCCTGACTGGAAATGGAACCAGCGACCCCTTGTTCTACAGGCTGGCACTCAATCCACTGAGCCACACCAGCCAGGACTATTTTGAAAGACAATCAAGATTACTTGAAATACTAACAAAAGTCATCAAATGTTCCCCATGTTTCTAAGAGTACAATGATAAAATGCTAAAAATTTAAAAAGTAAAAAAATCTGATTTTATGTTCTGTTTAGTGTGGGGGCAACTTGGCCTGCAAGTCCCCCTATCCGTAAGTCCCCCCACCTGCCACAGATGAAAGTAACACTACCAAGACATAATCTGCTTGGGGAGGAGAAGTGGTCAATCTCTCAGAGGAGAAAGGCTAAGAGTCCCTTCCTCAACAGCTTTTATTGGGTTGTAATACACAGGAATACAGGCGGTAAGGATCAAACAGTAGATAACATTTCAAAGAAATCTGAGGGCCTGAGTCAGTGTCTGAGTCAGTGTCTGTCAGGTAAGGGGGTTGCAGAAACTTTGGGAGACATGCTCATTTCCTGCTTGGACCCTTATCATATGAATGAAAGCACTCTTAGCAAAGCAGGCTTCACAGGACTTTAGGAACTCTTTCTTATGCCTGATCACCCCAGATTCTGCTCTAGCGGGCAAGGGGCTGCACCACCTCCCCCATCACAAGTTTTCAGGCTTAAGTGGATTAGAGCCAGGAAGTACTTCTCCCAGACGACAAGGGGACTGGGGCTATGTCAGAATAGCCAGGGGGCGAGGGTCCATCACTCCTTCTTTGTTGCAGCGCCCCCCCAAGTCCTTCCATGATGGCCTCCCAAGTGATTATGTCTGGCTTAGGTTTCCTCTCCTCTGAGGGGTCTTACTCATCTCTGACTATCCAACCAAGTGTTGGGGGCTGGGGGATGAAGCAGAAGCAGCATTTGCTACCAGAGACAAGCTTTGTCTCCTTTGTGGCTCACGTTCTGGAAGTCAATCACTGAGTCTTAGCCATGGGGGCCAGTTACAACTCCTGAAACCAGGCTGAGTGGTTCCCAACAGTTTAGATGTAAGAATTTATCACTTTTAAACTGAGGCATTATTTTCAGAAAATCACTGTTAAGGAGGTGAAGGGGGGAAATTGGGACAGTTATAATAGTTTAAAAAATTCTTTAAAGAAGAATCACTAACAATGACTCATTTTACTTTTGCTATTAAAAATTAATATTAGCCCTGGTTGGTGTGGCTCAGTGGATTGAGTGATGGCCTGTGAGCCTAAAGGTCACAGGTCGATTCCTAGTCAAGGCACATGCCTAGGTTGCAGGCCAGGTTCCTAGCTGGGAATTTGCAAGAGGTAACCAATCAATGTACAGTATCTCACAAACTGATGTGTCTCTCCCTCTCTTTCTCCCTCCCTTCCCTCCTCTCTAAAAATAAATAAATAAATATTTTTAAATTTTACTATTTTAAAAAAAGAAAGACAACCACTGTTAAAAATGTACAAAGTGCTTGAAAACCAAAGGAGGAATTTCAACCTTTCCAACGGACACATCAAAACCAGTCTTTTTGTAAATAAGACTAACCCAGCTTAGAAAACTCAGAACTGTTACTTATTCAACCACCACTCTTGCTCTGCATGCCAGACACTGATAGATTCTGGAATCGAATGAGACAGCAAACCGAATGTACTTCCTCTTTCAAACAGAAGGCACTGACAAACAGGTTAGCAAGTGATACCACAAATTGTGATAAACTCTGTTAAGGAGATAAATACAATTAGAAATAATGCATACGATGGAAGTGACACCGATGACCCACAATGAATCACACTTCTCAGTATCGATGTTCCTGTGAGGTCCCCTCCCACATTCACTCAGGACTCTGCCATGTGACTTGCTTCGGCCAATGCAACAACAGCACTGATGGAAGCAGAGGTTTCGAAGCACTTGCACAAGTGGTCATTGCCACCTGTTGCATGCAGCTGGGGTGAGGGAAATGGAATGCTCTATAATGTTGTCAGAGGGAAAGGGAATGCTGTATAATGTTGTCAGAGGACACAGAAGAAGTGATAGCTAAGCTAGAGTCTAAAGGATGTCAACCTGGAGAACAGAAACTTGAGAATAAAGATAAGTTATGATGGTAAAAGGGAAGGGCCAAAGCAGATTAAGTCCTGAGGACCAGGCAATCCAGGCTTGGAATGTTGTAGATTCAGGAGAGCCAACGGCAAGCATTTTGCATGATTTTGCTTGAACTGATCTTATCCAGATGCCAAATAAATCAAAAAGAAAAAGTCATAAAGGCCCAAGAATTTTCTGGGCAGATTCCTTACTTTACATAGAAATGTAGAAAAATTGGTTAGCTGAGCCCTGGCCAGGTAGCTCAGTTGGTTGGAGCATCATCCGGATTCACCAAGGTTGCAGGTTAGATCTTTGCTCAGGGCACAGGCAGGAATCAGCCAGTGAGTGCATGGGCGGCTGCAACAATGGGTGAATGTTTGTCTCTCTCTCTCTTTCCAAATCAATAAATTTAAACAAATTAAAAACATTTTTAACAGGAAAAGAAAAAATTGCTCAGCTGAAAATGTGCACTAATTTTAAGGCCAATCGACTTTCACTTTTGTGTCCTTAGAAGACCTGAGTTGCTGTGTAAAAAAATCTGGTTACCCCGCTGGAAAACCACATGAAGACAGTGTTGTGCCTTTACTTTCTTCTTCTAAGATTAGATGAGATTGGACATGTTCAAGGTGGTATGGCCGGAGACTTGATTTTCTTCTTATGTGGAGAGACCATGTCTGGGGAAAGAGGACTGGAGATATCAGAGAGAGAGAAAATCCAGCCCTCTGAATACCCCAGCTAAGTTCAGCCTCATCTGCCCCACCAAATAAATGCAGCTATGTGAGTGACTACTGGCAAGAATAACAGAGGAACTGCCCAGCCGGACCCAATCCAGATCTCAGAATTACGTGCAAATGAGATAGTTGTTATTGCAAGCCACTAAGATTAGTACAGATGTTATGCAGCAATAAGGAACCTCAACAGTGGTTCTCGACTGGAGACCATTCTGTCCCCCAGGGTATATTCAGCAGTGTCTGGAAGCCGCTTTGGTTGCCATGCTGTGGGTATGGGTCCTGCCGGCATCTGGAGGACAGATGTCAGGTGTGCTGCTAAACATGCTGCCGTGCACGGGACAAAGAAGTATGCGACCCACAATGTCACTGCTGCCCAGGATGAGAAACTCTGACCTTAACAAAGGGTATAGGCATTTATGGTTTTGATAGGTAAATGCCAAATAGTCTCCCATGGAGGCTATGCCAATATATTTTACCAAGAGCAACATGTAGGAATACCTATTTTCCTACTGCCTCACCAGCAGACTTTATGACCACAGGTATAAATAGACAGAAAGATATGTACCTACCTTTGCCATAGAAAAAACTTAGTAACTTGATCCTACATTTCTCTAGTAATAATTGAGGGTGAGTGTCTTTTCACATATTTCTCTACTTCGATGTTGTTCTGGTTCTCATTGATTTGTAAAAGTTCTGTATGTATTAAGGACATTATCCCTTTGTTTGTGATTTGAGCTACAACTGTGATTTTCCAGGTTAACAGGCTGATTAGAGAGGTAAATAGCTAGAAACCAAACTGTACCAAGAAAACCACTCTTAAGTGAAAAAATATGTTGGTGAGTTGAATCAGTCTAAGAAACTAACAAATGGTGTGCCGAGGAAAGAAAACAAGTATTTGCTGCCAAGAACCTCACAAGAGAACCAGCCCGTGTGAGTGGGGAAGGAGGCTGAATGGGCTGGGTGCTGCACCTGGGGAAAAAGGAGCCCCTTTTGCGGCCGGACTGTGGACCGGAAAGGCTAAATCTCAAATGGATGGCAATTATTTAAATCAGTAGATGATGCCACAGATCAAATCCTCCTCTAAGTTCCCGTTTACCTTCTAAAGCATTTCACTCTTGTCTGTCTCTTAGAACCTCCTAATATAAAAATGGCTACCAACCAAGGCACATAAGCCAGGCCCTGGCCAGGTAGCTCAGTTGGTTAGAGCCTCATTCCAATGTGCCAGAGTTGTGGGTTTGATCCCTGGTCAGGGCACATGCAGGAGTCGATTGATGAATGCATGAATGGATAGAGCAACAGGCTGATGTTTCTCTCTCACTCTCTCTCTTTCTAAAATCAATTTTTAATTTTTTTTAAAGATCCATAAACAAGGATTCTGGCGCCACACCATTTCAGATCAAGTCTCAGATCCGGCACTTACTAGCTGTGTGACTTTGGGCAAGTTCCTTAAGTTTTTTATGCCTCTGTTCTGTTATCCATAAAAAGGGGATTCTCATAGTACCCACAACATAGAGCTATTATGACTGTAAATGAGTTAAATGTGAAGCAATTAAAAGAGTACCCAGTACATACATGCATACAGTTAAAGTTACTTAATGTTATTAATGAGAGAGAGAGATCCTTTGGTTCGAAGGCCCGAGCTCAATCCACTGAGCTACACCAGCCAGGGCTTCTTAATATTATTAATGAATATATTTATTCTAGTTCAGACAAGTAACACAATAATTCAAATTTTCAGTCACCTATTGGGTATAATTATCTTCATTTCACAGATAAAGAAACTGAGACTCAGAGAAAATAAATAAGACCCACTTTTTTTTCATCACCTTTAGGTCATCTGCCAACATTAACTAAAGTACTATCTTTACAAGGAAAGCCCAGAGAAAAAATTCTTAGGCACACAAGGCAATTGGAACACTGTCTTCAAGTCTATAAAGGGTTATTGTGAGGATCAGAAATTAATCTTATTCTGTTTCTCCAGAGGGCAGAAGTGGTATCAATAGGTAGAAAAATCAAGGGATGCAGGATTTGGTTGTCCTTCAGAGAACCTGCTGTTTTCACTTTCCATCGTACCCCCAAGCTCAGTGCCTGGCAACAGCTCTCAGCTCTCAACAAATATTTGTTGAATAAATGAACAAATTAAAAATAGTAAATAATAAGAGCAACCAAAAATGGAACAGGCTGCTTCAGGATTTCGCCATCCTGGCTGTATAAGAGAGACCACAGCTAAGTGTCTGATGGACGGTTAGAATACATGGAACTTTCCTACCTGAGTCTGAAAGAGAAATGATCCTAGCAAAATGCAGTGAGGGCAGTTCCTTTGAGAACCACTCAGGGACTGCATCCTGACTAAGGGTTCCTTCGCTACAGGAGAAAGGAACTTCCAAAGGGACTTGGTCATATGCTTCCACACCTGTTGAGTCACTGTTTCTCTGGGACACAGCTGTCCAGGGGCAAGACCCCTCTGCTGATATTTTATACAGGAAAAGTCAAGGAAAGTAGAATGCCGCAAGCAGCCTGCCTCAGCACAGGGAAAAATTTTTAAAAAGAGTGAAAAGATGATTCTAAAGGACAAGCAGCATATAAAGTATTAACAGAAATTAACAGTAATAAATCCTATCATTTGAGAACTTATGTGCCAACCACTGTGAAAAACAAAGTTTCAATGGGAAAAATAACAGTTATTTTCCAATTTTTGAAGATACTGGATTGAACAACAATTAAAAATGATTTTAAAAAAGATATTGGAGCCTAAGAGGCCCAAGTTCAATTTCTGACTGAACCATTTAATCATTGTTTGACTCTGGGCAGGTTTCCCAAATCCTCTGTGCCTCATTCAGCTTTACAGGTGCAGATGTAGATACGTAGGTAAATTCTGCTGATCCTTACAACAACCCTATGAGGGAGATGTATTATTATACACATTTTCCAGATGAGAGAACCGAGTGCAGCTACGTAATTTGTGTGGGACTATACAGCTAGTGGGTGCAATTTGAACGCAGGAAGTCTTGGTGTTAACCACTTCTCTAATTGCCTACTAGCAATAGTGTGAAGAGCATACTTGTTATTGGGTGGATGCTGGCGGCAACGACCTAAACCTAAAGCACTAGACTGTCCACAGCTGGTGCAGCCAAAGGCGCAGCATCTCCCAAGCTGCGGGAAAGCAGCAGAGAAGGCCTGGCATTACAAGCAGGTCAGCGAACCAAAGACGTTTCCTAAAGTCAGACCCTAGGTGTCACCGTTGTGACAGAACGACCAGTAACCAGTGCATCCTTCTGCACTTTCATTCACACAGGAAATAAACACTGTCGCCAGCACAGTGCCTCGGGCGTGTGATGTGCGGCGCTGACGCACTCAGGGCGGAAAGGGAGTGGGTGGGAGAACCCGGCTGTTTGTGCTCACAGGTTACAGCTGGTCATGCCGCTCCGCCTGCTGCATCTCTCTCCCGTGCCCCTGGCCATGTCTGGCAGCTGCTTATACAAGGCTCAGGTTGTTCACAGGGGCTGCCGGGAAGCCGCACTACATATGTGAAACTTTGGTGTTAAAAGTTCCTACCTTACAGGAGTTGGAGACAGGTAGTAAAGGGTAAAAAGAGGTTCAGATATCTGGTGACAAAAGATTTGACTTTGGGTGGTGGGCACACAATACAACACAGAGATGATGTATCATAGAATTGTACACTTGAAACCTACGTAATTTTATTAACCAATGTCACCCCCAATACATTTAATTTTCAAAAGTTACTACTGTGGATTTAGTTTTGGAGTTTGGATTTTGAGGGGAAAAGGTTCAAGGGGATTAATAGGTCATAACAGGATTTTCTTCCTTTGCTCTCCTCTGCCTTTTAGCAGCATTTAGATCTTATGCTAACTCTCAAAGTTTAAAAGTCATTCTGCTGGAAGAAATCATTTAAAAAATGCTGACTTACATGTGCATATGAGTGAACAAGATGCTTTTACAAACCTGTCTTGTTTGATCCTCATGACACACCTGCAGAACAGACACAAGAATTAGAATGGCCATTACGGCTAGTGTGGCTCATTGGCTGGAGTGCCGGCCTACGAACAAAGGCTCCCCGTTTGAGTCCCAGTCTAGGGCACAGGCCTAGGTTGAGGGCCAGGTCCCCAATAGGGGACGTGGGAGAGACAACCACAAGTTGATGCTTCTCTCACTCTCTTTCTCCTTCCCTTCCCCTCACTAAAAATAAATAAATAAAATCTTTAAAAAAATAAAATAAAACTCCCATAATGTTGACAAGAAAAGTGAGGTTCAAGAATATGATAAATACTATTCAAAACAGTGTTCTGTTTTCCTCCAAGAAATAAAAACATCCCCAGTTTTTAAGTTAAATACTTTTGTATGATTAGCCCATATTATTTATAAAGACTCAGCCTTTGTCACCTCCCCCACCACCCAAGCCCAACACACACATACACACACAAATTATATTTGCTGGTCACAAGAGGAAAAAAGTTATAGCCAAGAACAAGGAGGGAGAGAGTTCTGGATCAAAAGAAACTTAAAATACACAATAACCGTGCAATGTGTAGTCCTTGACTGAATTCCAGTTTGAATGAATCAGTGAAAGACACATTTAGGATCAAACCAGAAAATTTGAATATGGACTAGGAATTAGGTGACATTAAAGAATTTTCGTTAGTCTTGTTAGGTATGATAATGGTGTTGTAGTTATAAAGAAAAATGTTCTGCCTCGGCTGGAGTGGCTCAGTGGATTGAGCAGTGGCCTGTGAACCAAGGGGTCTCCAATTCTATTCCCAGTCAGGGCACATGCCTGGATTGCAGGCCAGGTCCCCATTAGGGGGCGCATGAGAGGCAACCACACACTGATGTTTCTCTCCTCTCTTTCTCCCTCCCTTCCCCCTCTCTAAAAGTAAATAAAATATTTTTAAATGTTCTTATTTTTAGAGCTTCCCCTGAAGAATTAGGGGTGGAATGTCATGGCCTCTTTACAATACATTAAAAAATAATGCGCCATGTGACCATATTCTTCCTTTTACATTTGAATATCTTTGGATTTTTAAATTCTTTGTATTTTAACCTTTTCCTGAACTCTCTTTCAGTGTATGGAAAACTTGGGTGTGAGACAAAACTGGAGGAAAAGTTCTGATCTCACATTTGACTGGAATTAGGCAGCTTAAAATTGTTTTGATCATACCCACCCACACCAGATTACAAACCGGGACCCAATTCGCAGACTGTGAAAGGTGCCTCAGGAAAGGAAAGGAAAGGAAAGAAAATGGTGGTTTGGGGTTGGGTTTTTGTTTTTGTTTTTTGTTTTTGTCTTTTGTTTGTTGCTTGTCATGTTGAAATAATTTCAAACTTACAGGAGTTGCTCTGAAAATAGTGTAAGAACTCTTGTAGTCTTCACCCAGATCCATCGATTGCTGACACTTTGCCGCATTTGCTTACCTCTATCTCTTTATCTACACAGTAATGTGTATTTTTCTGAATGATATGTAAATAAACAGCAGATGACATTCCCTTTCACCCCTAAATACTTCAGAGTGTATCTCACTGGAATGGGGACTGTTTTTACATAACAACATAATGATCAAAACCAAAATTTTTAGCAGACACTGTCTATATTGAAACTTTGCCAGTTGGTCCAAACATCTCTCAATCCCAAAGTCAGGACCCAGCTGAGGGTCATCTCTTGTGTTCGGCCATCGTGCCTCTCGGTCCCTCCTACTTTGGAGCAGTCCTTTAGTCCCTGTGTCATGGACAGTGAAGAGCACAGGCAAACTGTTTTGTAGAACCTCCCTTCATTCAGGCAGAAAGACTAATGATTATAGACTAAAGACTAAAACTATAATTCCAAGGATTTTATCCATTCAGCCACTCTCTTCTCCAAGAAGAGCTTGAATTATTTATAAGAAAAGAAAAACATTTGACTGTTACGTCTTGAAAGTACATATATAAAACATTATTCTCAGGGAGAGAGGGTTCAGAGGGGATCCACTGGTGAATAAAATTAGTTTTAAAGATTTACACGACAAGCCCTGGCTGGTGTAGCTCAGTGGATTGAGCTCGGGCCTGCGAACCAGACGATCGCGGTTCGATTCCCAGTCAGGGCACATGCTTGGGTTGCAGGCCACTTTCCGGCAGGAGCCAGTTCCCTGCAGGGGGTGCACGAGAAGCAACCATACGTTGATGTTTCTTTCCTCTCTCCTTCCCTTCCCCTCTAAAAAGATAAATAAATAAAATATTAAAAAAAAAGATTTACACGCCAAGATCAGGTCTTAGCTAGGCAAAAAGGCAATAGGTGATTATAATCGCTTAACATTAAAATGTATTACTAAGGGAATCTCTAGTGGTCTGTAAAAGTCTGGGCTTCTTTGCTTTTTATTTGTTCATTTAACTTTTCAAAATAACATAAAAATGTCCTTATCTGAGATGTGTAAGATATGTTTACACAAAAGCAAGAAAATAAAATTATAATGTAAGATATGCTCCAGAATTTGGATGCTTGAAGAAAAGGAACCTTAAAGATCATCCAGTTCAACTCCTTGTTTCACAGAAAACAAGGGCATGGCCCAGACTGTGAATGTTTGTGCAAGGGTGTTCAACCAGCACTGTCTACAGTAAAGATGAAAAGGAAAATAATCTCAATGTCTGTCAATGGGAGGTTGTTTTTTAAAATTGTTTTGTCAGTATATTAGATTCTCCATGGTCATTAAATAATAATGCAAATGTATATTTTATGAAAGATGTTCATTATATATACAAGGTCTGTCCAGATGGTATCCAGCCACGTAATAATGAAAAATAGAGATATTTATTAGAGAAGACAGAAGATACAATAAACATTGTACATAGGACAATGACACCTCAGTCTCCTTCAAATTGGGCACCTTGGGACCTCACACAGTTCTCCCAATCACCACCAGCTGCCGGGTCATTTTTACCTGAGTCTCATCAACAATGTGAAATCTCTTCTTTTTCTTTTGTTTTTTCAATTGTTCAAGTAGTTTTCTGCCTTCTCCCCACCTCCACCACCCCAGCCCTCCCTACCTCCTTCCCCTATTTCTACCCCTGCTGGTTATTGTCCATGTGTCCTTTATGATTGTTTCTGTAAACCCTTTACCCTTTTCCCCCATTATCCTTTCTCCTCTCCCCTCTGGTGAAATCTCTTCCCTTTCAAAGGTGATTTTAGTTTGGGGAAAAGCCAGAAGTCACAGGGCACCGAAGCTGGGCTACAGGGGGGCTGAGTCATCTGGGTGATTTGATGTTTCTCAAAAAAACCATGCACAAGACATGACGCATGAGCAGGCATGTTGTCACGATGGAGCTGACAATTACATTTCCCATAGCTATGGCCTTCTGAATCACCTGAATAATTTTGGTGGAGGAATGGTTCAAGCTTAATACAAAATCTGATGCAGATTCATTGCTCTACTCACTGAGTCATTTTGAATGTGATGGCCACACAGTATACACGCTCACTCATCGGCATCTACTGCCCCCACTGCCTAGTGCAATGAAGTTGTCATTGTTCACACACGTGCATTCCAGTCCACTCTCCATGGCTGCCAAGTTACATTGAAATCTCGTTATATTAATAATGGTTGGACTTTCTCTGGACAGACCTTGTATATATATGAAAGTAAACTCTGAAATATTATGTATAGTATAATCCCATTTTTACAAAAGCAAATGTGTAAAGAGTCTAGAAATACACCAAAATATCACTAATGATGGCCTTTAGGCAAGACTAGAATTGATTTCAACTGATTTTTTAATCTTTTTTTACAAGATTTTTATTTATTTATTTGTTTTTAGAGAGAGGAGAAAGAAGGGAGAAAGAGAGTCAGAGAAATATGATATGTGAGAGAAACAGCGATCGGTTGCCTCTCTCACACCCCCAACTGGGGACCCAGCCTGCCACCCAGGCATGTGCCCCGACTGGGAATTGAACCAACGACCCTTTGGTTCAACAACACACAATCCACTGAGCCACACCAGCTACGTCTGATTTTTTTATCTTTAATAATGTGTGAATTTTTTATATAATTACTTCATTAAATAGGAAAAACAAAGTTATTATTTTATTGCAAGAAGAAGCATATATCCTCTTTTCACTTTCATTTTCACCGGTGAATATTAACCACCCCAAGAGTGTGTTGAACAGTGTTATAAAATTATTGCTGGAGACATTATTCTTAATGTCTAAGATCAGAATTACACTAAAGAAAGCCATGCCAACATCATATTTTAAAATGGTGTGATGTCACTGGAGTTAGAATCGGAAGAGAAAACAAGATGTGTTCACTCATTTAAGAACAGCATGCTGTGAGGCATTTTAGGGGTAGATGGGTAGAAGGATGGATATGTGGATGGGTGGACAGATGAATGGATTTAAGTATGTTATGAATGTGCATGGCATATCACTACATAAAGGATCTGGAGGTGACTGGGAAGAGAGGTGGACTGCCAGATTAATCCTAGGTTTTCATCCCTTAGTAGTTTAGAGTTTATTCTCACAATAACCATCATTTTAAATGTCGTTACAGCCTGTTAAGGAAGAGAAGGGAGAACTCCAGACCTCTGCTGTGCCTGAAACTTCTGCCCAATCAATAGCCCTTTATTAACAATGAAGAGTGGCATGAATGAATGGTGATATCCCACCCCCACTATTTGAAGAGTTCTTAAGCTCTGTAAGAGGTGTTGGGTCTCCTTTAAAATCCAAGAAAATGCACACGCAATTCTGGCTCAAGTTCAGGAGATTCTTGAGTCCCCAGAGTCCCAACCTTTAATTTCATGTAGGTTCCCCAACTCCATGTTAAGAATTCTCAAAGCTAAACTATAGCAGGAGATGACTGGACCTGGTAATAATAGGCAGAATTGACCATAATAGCTTTGGAGGCCAATCCCATGTATTTCTATTTGACATAGGGGATCTTAGCTACCTTGAAAATAGTTGAAACAACAAGGCACTTAAAGTTAGGAAGGAAGAGGATGAGAGTTAATACATTTTTTAGTTAATACCTGAAATTAAAACAAGGCCTTTTACAATAAATAATTCGCCATAGTCGCAAATGGTGAATTAAGGACAAAGGTCCATGATTCCTTACAAAAGAAAAGAAAGAAAACTGAGGATGCCTTTATTTATTTAACAAATCTATACTAAAGTCCCACTAGACAGTAGGCCTTGTTCCAGTACGAAGCACAAAATAGGCAAAGTGCCTGCCACATGGAACTTGCTTTCTTATTGAGGTGGGGGAGGGAAACAATAAACAAGTAAACAAACAATTTTATTATGTAATCTCACATGGTAATAAACACCCGAGAGAAAAACACAGCCGGAGAAAGAGAGCGCAGTGGGAAGGCTGAATGACAGAAGGCAGTTAGGGAAGGCCTGGCTGAGCAACAGACCCCTGAACCGAAGCCAGAATGGAATGAAGGAATGAGTCACACAAGTGTCTGGGGAAAGAGTTTTCCAGGATCACAGAAAAGGAAATGCAAAGGCCGGCGGCAGCGGGGAGGGGATGTATTCCATGTGTTTGAGGAACAGCTAGGAGCCCACTGTGGTTGGAGTGAGGTGAGCAAGGGAGAAAGGAGGTGGGAAGTCCTAGAAGTATCCTGGGATCAAACCACGTAAAGGCTTGGATGCCCTGGCAGGGACTTTGAGTTGTGTTCTCAGAGTTGTGGGAAGCCACTGGAAGGTTTTCAGGAGGGTAGGATTCTGAACCGACTTCTATTTTATGATGGGTCACTCTAGCTGCTGTGGGGAAAGGGAGAGGGTGACCGTGGAGGCAGAGAAGAGGAAATAGAAAATTCTTTTTTATTTCCACATGGTAACCAGAGATTTGGGGGGGCCCTGGGATCAAAAACATAGATACAGAGATTATCAGGATCAAAAATGCATCCTTTAGACCAGTTCATTCTGCCCAGTACAACACTAACATCCAGCTGGTGGATTCTGGAAACAAGACAGAAATCATACACCTAGTGTTAACTGTGATATTGTCATTTATAATAAGAAATATAGTCCAGGCCAGTGTGGTTCAGTTGGTTGGAGTGTTGTCCCACAAACCAAAAGGTCGTGGGTTTGATTCCTATGCAGGGCACATGCCTAGGTTGCAGGTTTCATTCCAGTCATGGTTTGTGCAAGAGGCAACTAATCGATGTTTCTCTCTCACATCGACGTTTCTCCCCCTTGCTCTCTTCCTCCCTTCCTTTCTCTCTAAAATCAATATGCATGTTCTTTTTATTTATTTTTTTTAATATTTTATTTATTTATCTTTAGAGAGGAAGGGAAGGAGAGAGGAAGAGAAACATCAATGTATGGTTGCTTCTCGTGCATGCCCTGCTGGGAACTGGCCCCAACCAGGAACTGGCCTGCAACCCAGGCATGTGCCCTGACTGGGAATTGAACCGCGATCATCTGGTTCGCAGTCCCGCGCTCAATCCACTGAGCCACACCAGCCAGGGCTGCATGTTCTTTTTAAAAAAAGAAGAAAGAAAAGAAAAGAAACAGAATATATATTATTTTGTCTTTGTCCTTGTTTCTGGCACAGAGCTCCTAAAACCTTTGGAATTTCCTAAGTGATGAGAGTGACAACAATGTCTTTTGTCATATGAATCAGGTGACTTTGGGGCTATACCTGAGGATGGGGCTGGTTGCCAGGAGAACCAATCATATGATTAGAGATTGGAACTTTCCGTCCCACCCACTGACTTCCTGGGAAGAAAGGGCCAGGAGATTGAATCAATCCCCGAGAACCAATGATTTGATCAGTTGTGTTTTTATTTGATTTTATGTGTTTTTTATGTAAGCTTCCATAAAACCCCAAAAGGACAGGGTCCAGAGAGCTTCCAAGTCGGTGAAAACTTGGGGATTCAGGAAAGTGGCAAGCTCTGGGGAGAACCCGGAAGCTTCAAGCCCTTTCCCTGTACCTTGCCGTATGCATCCATTCTACCTGGCTGTTCTTGAGTTCTATCCTCTTACAATAAACTGGTAATCTACTATGTAAAATGTTTCTTGGAGTTCTATGAGCGCCTGCTGTGAATTAATTAAACTTCAAGAGGGGGTCATTGGGACCTCCAATCTATAGCTGGCCTGTCAAAAGCCCAGGTAACAAACTGGACTTGTGTTTAGCATCTGAAGTGGGCGGGGCGGGGAGCGGTCTTATAGGACTGAGGCCTTGACCTGTAGAATATGACCCCATCTCCAGGTAGACAGTGTCCGAATTGAGTTGAATTAGAGCACACTCAACTGGCGTCTGAAAACTCCTTGGTAGTGTGGGGGCACTGCCCCATCCCAATGGTTTCCAGAATTGATACCAGCATATTATTAGCTCTTATTTTCTTTAATGTAAATTCTTGCTTATCTTGCCCTCAATCTTCCCATTACAAGGTAGCCACTGTAGCTGGAACACAGCATGCTTGGACTTAGTATCAGAAGACCTGGGTCAAGTCCTGTTTCTGATACTTTACAGGGTCTGAATAAATTGGAGAAGTCACATCTCTTTAGACTTCAGATTCTTCATCTTTAAGAAGAGAAATAATCAGCTTTTTCACAGAGAAGTTACAAGAAGTAAAATTTAAAAATGTGTTTGAAAGGGCTTTGTGAATTTCATACAAAATGGTGTTAATCCAGCCCTGGCTGGTGTAGCTCAGTGGATTGAGCATGGACTGTGAACCAAGAGGTCACCAGTTCAATTCCCAGTCAGAGTACATGCCTGGGTTGCAGGCCAAGTCCCCAGTAGGGGGTGCATGAGAGGCAATCACACACTGATGTTTCTCTCCCTCTCTTTCTCCCTCTAAAAATAATTAAATAAAATTTTTATTTAAAAAAAGGTGTTAATCCAGCTCAGACCTGGCAGCCACTACAAGAAGTGAGATAACAAAACAAAGAAAATGTTCTCCCATGACTGACTGTCTTGCATCAGCCCTGGAGATGTCTGTTTGGAGAGCAGGCTAGGGTTTTGCAGGGTAGGGGCAAACAGAGGAGAAAAGAGAAAAAGTCAATGGGAAAGAGACAGAGTGGAAGCCTGAATCCTTGAAAGGGGTGGCAGTAGTGCATGAAAAGAGATGAGTCTATGTAGCAGTCAGACATGCACTGTTCAGAGCCTCTTGCAAAGCTTGCAATCAGCAGACAGCCTCCAACTATTAGTCCCTTTGGGTCTGTCACTAGCTAGAGAGCCACCTCATCCAAGGTGGCTCCCAGGGTAGCTTGCATCAGGCGGCTGATAGAAGAGGGATATGAAGGCCTCGCTATTTTATGCACAACTATGAAAGGCAAATTAATTGCAACACTTCCCCTGCCCCCCGAGTTACTGGAAACTTTTTCAGGCCTACATCACATTTCTTCCTCTGTTTTCTCTTCCTTAAAAAAGTACGGACTCCCAAGAAATATCTTGCAACCCAGTCCATCTTTGCATCTTCTTCAGGAGAACATTGACTGTACCAGGAGCGTCTGAAAGAGCACGTGGTAAGATGGGGTTTGGAGCTGGATTACTTACTGCCCACACTGGCAAATAAAGACTCCATCACTGAGGCACAGACAGTCTCTGTCACAAACTTTCACTGGCAGTGGTTTGAGAAGGTGGGCCCGTGAAAGGGAATACCCTAGCGGGTGCAATGAATCAGACATTTCAGACATATGGAAGAAATGGTAGCTGTGAGAATAACAGCACTGGGTAGTTGCTAAGCATTGCTGGTGTGCTGCAGGAAGATAGGGAACAGCTGAGAATAAAACACAGGAAACTGAAAGCTGTGTGTAAAGACAGAGGGCCCCTTGGGTTGCATACGAAGTTCTCATCTCCTGCAGGTGGAGAAAGTCAAGGTCCAAGCCCAGGTGTTAACAGAATGGCTGAACTTCAAAAGTGATTAAAAGCCTAGCCAAAGAAGCTCTGTCATGCTAAGGTCAGGTCCTTTTTGGGACACTGGGGACTCTTGACACGTGGGATGGGACATCTGGGCAGACATACCCAAAGATTTTGATTTCCTGGATTCTTTTGGACCTTCTGAGGCTGCAGGTGTAGCCCATACCTCCTTATTAAGAAATAAACAGCCCTGGCTGGTGTAGCTCAGTGGACTGAGCACAGGCCTGTGAACCAAAGGATTGTGGTTCGATTCCATCTCAGGGCACTTGCCTGGGTTGCAGGCCAGTTCCCTGTGGGAGACACATGAGAGGCAACCATACATTGATATTTCTCTCCCTCTCTCCTTCCCTTCCCCTCTAAAGATAAATGAATAAAATCTTTTAAAAAAGAAATAAAGAAAGAAACAATATTGTATCCTAGGATCTAAAGGATTTAGGGATTGTTGCCCCCCATTATGGCTCTATTCATTCCCCAGCCTGGCACCTGCAAAGTGGATTTGCTAGCAGCATTATAGACTGCTGCAGAGTCAACCGAGTCATAGCCTAAACACAGCTGCCAGGCCAGATGTGTCATCTAAGAAAGGGGAGATTAATATGGTCTCAAGAATACAGACTGAAGAGGATCTTTCAATAGACATTGGTGTAGGCACAGCGCGTCTCTTGGATACACGTACCCAGCAGTACCAGCTGCAAGCACAGATGATGATGTATTGATAGCTTAATTTCTGAGACAAGTCTTCACCTTTAAGGTCTAAACCAATAGCATCCCACTGGGAATGAAGCCAGTGGCTGAAGTCTCTTTCTCCCTCCAGTCTGGAAGAACATCAAGATACCTTTGCATGGATCAACTTTATGTACTTGACTGTTCTTATATGACTTTTGTAAATATTCATGTCCACTTTCTACTTCAGCTTTGGATGCCATTACAAGTATCTGCTACCCTTGAATTTTTAGACAGTAGTGCCACCTCTGGCTAAATCTGTACTTTCCCTAGAAAGCCATATTCCAGCAATGGAACATACATCAGCAATCACATTGTGTCAGACTTCTGTACGTATTCCAAAGAACGACCACTATTGTTAATCACTTTGAAAATATTTCTGTGTAAATTACCATAAACTCCTTCAATGGTTTGGACAATGGCAATGCCCAAATGATTTTGGACACAGACAATGATTTTGATTTTGCAAATGTGTCTTTTCTATCCCAGTTTATTTTGCCATTAATTTTGTAAATGTATTCTTTTTCATCCCAGTCAGCAAAGGACCAGAAACCATTTGAATTCACATGTAATAGACAATGATATATATATTTCCAATTTCCCCTCAGGGTTGTGTCAACTCTCCCTTTTTCTGTCACAATACAGCCCAAAAAGACCTTGACCTTCTGGACATCCCACAGGATATTACACTGGTCCATTACACTAATGACATTGTGTTGACTGGCCTAGATGAGCAAGAAACAGCTAGCAATTCCAAGGGGCCTTGGTAAGATGCATGTGCTCCAGAGAGTGAGAGAGATGCCCTGTGAAGATTCAGAGCTTGCCACATCTGTACAATTTTAAGGGGCCCATTAGTAAGGGGTATGTCAGGATATCCCTCCAAAGTAAAAGATTAATTACTGCATCTTGCACCGCCTACCATGAAGAAGGAAGCACAATGTCTGCTAGGCCTCTTTGGGTTCCAAAGACAACACATCTCACACTTTAAGGTATTTTTTTTTGACCTTATACTAAGTGATATCAAAGGCTGCCAGACTTGAGTGAAGCCAGAACAGAAAGAAGCTTTGCCTCAAGTCCAAGTTTTGGTACCAGCAGCCCTGACACCGGGCTGCGCGGGCCGTCAGGCCCTATGGTGTCAGAGACGCACTGTGGAGTTCAGAGCAAGCCCCAGTGAAGAATCCCAGCACAGGCTACCCTGTCGGAATATTGCCTCTGAGCTGACCCTCAACGGTGCCTTCTGTGGGCTGTTCCCACATGCCCTCTGCGTGGCACCTTCTGGCTGGCATGGTATATGAGGGGCCAGTGGTCATGGACCCACTTCCACATTGCTTTTGCTACAGAGCCCCTGGACTGACAACTAAGTTACATGGAATTAAACACTCTGTAAGCCCCCCAAAGTGGTTCTGGCTAAGGCCCAGAGTGCAGGAAAAAGGCAAACCCATACCCAGAATAGGTAGCTATTCCTGAGAAAGAACTGCTGGCCCTCCCAGGGTTAAGAAGCCTCAATATAGTCAGCTTCTTCCCTTTGTTCTGCTGCTGGCAGCTGGACATTCATACGTGGCAGTCTTGGTTAGTGGGAATCAATAACACCTGTTTCTGCCGTGGTCTACATCCCCAGTGCCATGGCCACTTGATTCATGTGGGTTGACTGATGACAGAGGCTGGCTGTCCGTCAAAGGCCAGGTCATTTTGTCCATCTTGTTTAGTTCCCCCTCAATAGATGTTCTCTGGTAGGTGTTAACATTTAATGCCATTCATGCCCACTCCTGCATGGATATCCACATGCTCCTACTCCAGACTTCTAAGTCTGCAACCTTTCAATCTATTTTTCCTTCCAGGCCTTTAGCCAGCTTGACCGGGCCATTTGCCACTGCCTGTGAAATTGTATATATTCAAACCTCAGGCTACTTCTCTTTCTTTACAAAATGAAGGACCAAATGCACCATTTAAAGCTCTTCCCACTGAGAGCATTTTTGCCTTGCCATTGTTTTCTAGGCTGCTTCTAAGAGGACTATAAAGAAGCTACCATCCATTTCCAGATTACATTCATATTGAAGGTGGACCCATCTGCAAACTCAAACTCTTTTTTCTTCCTCCAGCTGCCCATGCAGAATCCCCGACACAGCCACGGTGTGAGCTGAGGAGGGGCACTGGGCAGCAGTGTTAGGTCTGAGCTGCTGATCCTGCTGCTTATTTGTCTTCTGGTCCTGCTCATGCTCAGTCTGGGATACAGCATCTTCGTTTTGTGATGGACTGCTGCTAGGACCCCGTTGTGGCTTGGTTCATCTATCCCAGTTCATGATGAGAAATTTCACTGCATGGTCATTTCGTCATCACTGACAGGTCTCCTGTCTCTTCCAAAGCCTCATAGCAGGGCATTAGTTGTTGTTGCTTTTTTTTTTTTAAGATATGATTCTCTACTGCGGATAGCATGGCCATACTCCTAACTCCCAAGGCCCTGAATAGTGATTCTCGCACTGGAGCTTGCCACAAAACCCACCTGGCGTTTTTCCCCACCATGGATACCTCTAACGCCATGGAGTCTGCAGGATCACATGGCCCAAAAGACAGGGCTACTCATACCTCAGCCTGGACCTGCAGTGGAGGGCCTGCACAAGGCCCCACGCAGTCTTTCATGTCACTGAATACATGAGCTAAAGCGGCAACCGAAACATCACCATGGCTTCCAGTTTTTGTCCATTTCTGACAAACATGACAATGACGGTGGCCAAATGTGGGCAGACCCAGCAGAAGTACTTCAGTTTGCCCGTAGGGACCCGGTGGAGTACGAATACACTAGAGAATACAACATCTCACCCTGGAGCACAATGGCTCAGATACCATCTTGATTGCTTGCAGTCCTCCTGAGGCACAAAGGTGGGACTGCTTATGGTCTCCTGGACTCAGGGTAGGTTGTACCTTCAGTTCCTGGAACAATAGCTTTTTACAGACATTGATTGCTAAGCTTATTAGCTATTACCTAAACTAAAATATTCCAACATTTGAGTCCCCCATCACTATTAGCAAGGAGAAGGAGAAATGTCCTCTCGTGGTCCTTGGTGCAACACTATGCCTGCTTCAGTTTCTTTTCTTTCTAAATCCCATTTCAGTTTTCTGAAGCATTTCTTAAGGCGACCTGGCTTTCAACAATAAAAACACACTCTTTTACAGGAATTTCCCAACAGGTCTTATTCAGTAATTCCATTGTTTTGTTCCTATAACCCAGCATGTATATTAATTGGATTAGGTCAAGATGGCCAGAATCAAATGTTCTAACAATTCAATTCCTTTGTAAATTTAGCAGGGTTCTGAAGAAAGTTGTGGAAAGTTTAAGTAGATTCCTTAATTCTGTTCTAGTCCAAGGGACATACACAGTCTCTGATTCCCCTCTGCCTGAGACTGGATTTTCTGGTTTTCTATTCTGAGTGTAATTTACCCACCACCCAGGAAACTGATAAAGACCACCACCTGCCTGAGACTCAGATGAAAGAATGCTGCAGCTTTTATCCAATTAACTTTTCCCCTGAATTCCAAGCTCCTTGCATACACGTTTCTTCTCCATACAAAAAAGGGTCACTTTAAAATGGAATTTGAGAAAGTCTGTTAGGGTACAAACCCACCATCTTCTCAGATTGCCAACCACCTGAATAAAACACCCATAAAGATTTAATTCCTGTCTCTGCTAACTGGGTCTGGGAGATGATAGGCAGCACAAACATTAGCTTTTCTGGTTTTCAATAGTTTAGAGAAAATTGAAATTACCATGAAAGGGGAAATTGTAAAAAGCTGTGTAGATACTCGGTCTACTTTATCTGTTCTTAATCATACCCAACTAACTTGCTTTATCCCTAAGAGTAAAGCCCTTGTGCAAATGACAGGAATATTTCATCAACCAATGTCTTTAAAAATCAGATTATCTTTCCTTTCAACTAGGGAATGTTGTAGGGCAATATATATTTTTGTTTACTAAAACTGCACCAATCCACCTGATAGGGCAAGATTTTCTTGAAATCAATAGGCCCACATATCCTTTTTCCAGAAGAGTAAAATGTATTTAAAATAAATGAGCCACTCATGGACATGGAAAAAAAAAAGAGAGAGAGAATCCAACACCGCCCCCGCCCCGCCCCAAAGCTTTTCTTCTGTCGGCTTGCAAAAAGTGCACTTTCTAGCCCATCAGCCAGGCATGAGAGTTCTACCTTGACAAGTAAAAAAGTGTATCCTGTTGTCCTCATATCTTGATCTCGAATGGGCCCTTGTCAGATATTCATACATTACAACTCTTTAAACACAGGAAGTGGCTAGGGCAAATTATTTTCTCAAAGGCTCCAAGTAGTACCATGCTTCCCTACCCCCGACACATACACATGTTCAACAAACACACACAATATCTGAGAGTGTATCTGGTTGGTACGTGTACAGTTTTCATTGACCCGGCCCGAGTCTAACAGAAGGGGAAGAGCAGTAAGATAATGTCCTAATTGTTCTACTATAAATAAAAGCCTAGTACTTATTCATGATTATTTTTAGATAATTCACTTTGGAAAGTGTTCTGAAAAGTTCAAGCTTGGCTAGTGCCATTTTTCTGTCCCACGTCCTTTAGTATAAGACTCAAATTCACCAGATTATCACATGATAAATACTACTCTGTCATTTATTAGTATTTATTATTATGTATTACTCCAATATTATAAGTGTAGTCACATTTACTACTTAGAAAAGTCTAGTAAAAGAGTCTATGTGAGGGGAACTCAAAGCCACTCCCAGTTTCAATAATTTTCTAGGAGGACTCACAAGACTCAGCACATAGTTTTACTCATGGCTATGATTTATTACAGTAAACATATAGAAGTAAAAACCAGCAAAAGGAAAAGATGCATGGGTGAAATTTGGAAGAAACCAGGAGTTTTCAAGAGTCCTCTACTAATAGAGTTACACAGGACGAGCTTAATTCCCCCAGCAATGAGTCTGACAACCTATGTAAGATGGTATCTATCGGGGAAGCCCATTAGAGATTCAATGCCCAGGACTTTCACTGGGATCTGCTGACGTAAGCATTCTCTACCTAGCACTTTCCAAAACTCCAGACTCCCAGAAGAAAAACAGGTGTCCAGCATAATCGTATCACTTGCACCAGCAGTTCAAACACTGCGAGCCGCTCTTATACAAGAATGGTGGGAACCCGCCCCAGATGCGACTTCCTAGGTTGAACTTCCTTCCAAGGACCAATCGTGTGAGCTGGCCTTTCAAGAATTAGAGAGCTTAGGACTGCTAGGTCTTTTAGTTCTTTTCTGCATACAGGCATTAGTATCCCTTTAAAAAATACACTTTACAGGCCCTGGCCGGTGTGGCTCAGTGGATTGAACACGGGCCTGTGAACCAGACGATTGCGGTTCGATTCCCAGTCAGGGCACATGCCTGGGTTGCAGGCCAGTTCCTGGCAGGGGACACACGATACAGTGTGTGTCCCCGGCAGAGGCAACCATACATTCATATTTCTCTCCCTCTCTCCTTCCCTCTCCCTCTAAAGATAAATGAATAAAATCTTTAAAAAAATTTTTTAAAAATACATTTTACAGTTTTAAGTTTTATACTCTATTTTACTTACATACATTTATATAAAATTTTTATATTTTACATTTATATATTATTTATTTTTTTAAAGATGTAAAACTGAAACTCAAAATAGTTTAAATATCTTGCTCCAGAGCACACAGATCATGTATGGCAAGGCCAGCATTCAAACTGCAGAATGTCTGCCTCCGAAGGCCATTCAGTTCACTTCTGTGTTGTAGTGTCTCGAATCACTGTATCTAACATATGTAAAACATCTTTATTTTTATATCAAGATTAATTTACATATAAACAGATTCTCCTTTGAATAAATTCTCTCAGTGAGCCCTGACCAGTGTGGCTCAGTTGATTGGGCATCATCCCACAAACCAAAAGGTTGCTGGTTCGATTCCTGGTCAGGTTGTGGGTTCTTCCCCAGATGGGGAGCAGGTAGAAGAGTCAACCAATTTGATCAATGTTTCTCTCCCTCTCTTCCTCCCTCCACTCCCCTCTCTCTAAAAGTAAATAAGTAAAATGTTTTTCATATTTATTTTATTTTATTTTATTTATTTATCTTTTAGAGGGGAAGGGAAGGAGAGACAGAGAGAAATATTAATGTATGGTTGCCTCTTGTGCGTCTCCTGCTGGGAACTGGCCTGCAACCCAGGCATGTGCCCTGACTGGGAATCAAACTGTGATTATCTGTTCACAGGCCCGTGCTCAATCCACTAAGCTACACCAGCCAGGGCAAATAAATAAAATTTTTAAAAAGAAATAAATTTTTTAACAATGATTATGGGTGCTATAAATCTACAGACAAAAAGAAGAAAAGAACGGGTTTTAATCTCTGTACATCTCATTCCAGAAATATGTATGGGGACTTCTGGTCCTGCATATAAGAAGCTTACAGCCCTGGCACTGGCTTAGTGGAGAGAGCACCAGTCTGCAAACGGAAATCACTGGTTCGATTCCTGATCAGGGCACATGCCTGGGTTGCAGACCAGGTCCCCACTTGGGGGCATGCAAGAGGCAACCAATCAATGTATCTATTGCACATCATTAATGTTTCTCTCCCTCTTTTTCTCCCTCCCTTCCCCTCTGTCTAAAAATAATAAATAAATTCTTTTTAAAAAAGTGTTAGAGGAAAACACAAAGAAGCTTGGAAGTTACCACTCCATCCTAACAACAAGGAAAAAGATGAGCAAACTGAAAAATTAACAGCTCCTCTTAGACGTATTAGAGAAGTAAAGTCACAGGGCAAACCACTGCGCCCAAAATGAGAGAAACCAACAGGTGGACATGGGAAATTACGACTCACCAGAGCCGTAACTTCCCTGGGAACCAGTGCCAGCGTAGGGGAATCTGAACTACCATTGATAGGTTGCTGGAGGCTTTATGTGGACAAGTCTGAGAGACAAGAGCCCCAGAGGACTGTGTTATCAGCAGGACCCTGCTCTTTCGTAAGTTTTATCTCCTAAAGCTCCACCAGCTTCTCCTTCAGTTAGGGGAGGGGAAAAGGAACCATTTTGAAATACAGCAGATCACTGTTCTTAACAGTGTCTGCCCTAAGGAGAAACTGTTTGACCAGAAGGTAAACTGCTGGAGTTTCACCAGAGCCCAGCTGACCTGAGAAAGGGGAAATACACAACTCCAGTCAGCTCTAGCCTTCTATGGAGAGAAAAGAAATACTCAGCCCCAGCCCAATCTAGCCATCCTCTGCCGCTTAAGGTGGAAGAAAATAAAGGAAGCATTTGTAAATTCACAGTCCAGAGGCATGGGTTGGAGACTGAGACATAATCACAGGACTATAGAATACAACCCCTCTTCCCACACCTCACCCTTTAAAAGTAAATGGACATAGCTCTGGCTGGTATGGCTCATTGGATTGAGTGCCAGCCTGTGAACTGGAGGGTCACCAGTTCAATTCCCAGTCCGGGCACATGCCTGGGCTGCGGGCCAGGTCCCTGGTTGGGAGTGTGCAAGAGGCAAATAATTGATGTATCTCTCACACATCAATGTTTCTCTCCCTCTCTTTTTCCCTCCCTTCCCTTCTCTCTGAAAATAAATAAGTAAAATCTTTTTTAAAAAGAATATTTATAAAGTGGCTATGAGTATTAAATGATATAATGCACATAAAGCCCTTAGCACATGGCCTGGCATATAAAAATACTTAAATAAATAAAAAATTTTCAGTCCTGGCTGGTGTAGCTCAGTGGATTGAGCACGGGCCTGCGAACAAAATGATCGAGGTTTGATTCCCAGTCAGGGCACATGCCTGGGTTTCAGGCCAGTTCCCAGCAGGGGACGCATGAGAGGCAACCATACATTGATATTTCTCTCCCTCTCTCCTTCCCTTCCCCTCTAAAGAGAAATAAATAAAATCTTTAAAAAATATATAAAAATTTTTCATTGGTTTCATAAGGGCCATTCAGTAATAATTATCACCCTTTTTTTGAAATGTGTACAATTGCAATAGAAATCTTTTCCTTTTTTTAAACTGGTAGCATTCATGTGATGTTTGCATTGTTTGTATCTATGGGAGCTAGATATTGATTGAGAAGGTCATGAAAAAAACTAAGTGGGGCCTTTGGTGCCAAATGTTAGGAATATTGGGGTCCATCTGAGACCTTTGCAGTGCTCACGGGCAAGGGCCGAGTGTCATGTGATGCCGGGCGCAGGGAGACTGAGCACCAGCTGAGAACCTGGAGACAACTTCAGAATTAGGAACGGAGGCTGCGTGTGCTGGCACTTCCTTAGAAGCTTTTCTGATAAAGTTTTGCTGATTTGGCCTGTGGGTTGCGCTGGTGGCAGGGTGATGGGGAAGGAATTGTGGGACAGATGGCTGTCATCTATTTATTATTTTTAGAGATTTTATGTATTTTTTAGAGAGAGGGCAGGGAGGGAGAAAAAGAGGAAGAGAATGCCGCCAACTGGTGTGGTGACCTGATCTGCAGCCCAGGCACGTGCCCTGACTGGGAATCGAATGGGCGACCTTTTGGTTTGCAGCCCACGCTCAATCCACTGAGCTACACCAGCCAGGGCTAAAGGTTACTGTTTTGAGGTAAAACTGTGACAGCATGTCAAGTTTGCCGGCAAGATGCCAGCAAGCATCACGGCTTAGACTGGCCTCTGTCTTCCCAACTTCTCCCTGGGACTCAGGGGGGCTGCCACTCAAGCCCAGTGGTCGGGTCTGGGGAGGGATGGTGAGTGCTAGTGGCAGGAGGAGTTAATGAAAGGATCTGGTTCTGGTTTGTTTGTTTTTTTAATTGTGGGGTCACATAACAATATATACAAGTATTGAATCATTATATTTTATACCTGAAACTAATATGATGTCATATGTCAATTATACCTTAATTTTAAAAAAGGTTCTATTCGATTCGCAGTCAGGGCACATGCCTGGGTTGCAGGCCAGTTCCTGGCAGGGGACACACGATACATTGTATGTCCCCGGCAGAGGCAACCATACATTCATATTTCTCTCCCTCTTTCCTTCCCTTCCCCTCTAAAGATAAATAAATAAAATCTTAAAAAAAAAAAAACCTGAGTGGTAGAGTAGAAATTGTCATGACCAGGTTTATTAAAAAAATAAAAAATAAAAAAAATAAAAAAGGATCTAGAACATTTTACTCTAAAATTGTAAGAAGAGCTTGAAATTTGGAGTCATAAAAATTGGGAATTCAGCCCTGGCTGGTGTAGCTCAGTGGATTAAGCGTGGGCTGAGAATCAAAGGGTCACCAGTTCGATTACCAGTCAGGGCACCTGTCTGGGTTGCGGGCCTGGTTCCCAGTGGGGGCCACATGGGAGGCAACCATACATGGATATTTCTCTCTTTCTCCCTCCCTTCCCCTCTCTCTAAAAACAAATAAAGAATTTTTTTAATGTAGAATTCAAAACTTGCCTCCACTACTCAATGGCTAGCTCTGTGTCCTTCCTTGGCTGGCAGTTTACTTCTGTGATCTTATAAAATAGGACAACAGTATCTACTTTCACTACTTTAGGGTTGTTATGAGTATCAAATGGATTAACGACCATGCAAATGTTTTATAAATTGTCACACATCATGATGATGTTATGGCATTACCTAAATGACAGCCTAGGAGTGAAGTTCCATGTGACCTTCACAGAGAAAGGTGCTCCTGTCTCCCAGAACGAGTTGAACAAACTGAATTAGGTGACACTTCACAGGAATCTACCAATTTAATGAGCCTCCTGAAAGAAAACTTTGGAAAACTACCTCATTCAACCCAATTTCCTTTAATCCTGTTAATTACCTACTCTCATAAGTTTCCTGGTAGGAAACATTGCCCATTAAACATAAACTGCAGAATTAAAAGTTCCTCTGATGTTTAAAAACTCACCTCCTGGTCATTTATTTATTTTAAAAAATAAAATAGAGATTGACATTACTACAAGTACCTTCAGATCTACCTAAACAGAAAGAACCAAGCTGTAAATTTTAGTGACAGTTAAAAAATATAAAGAATCATGGCGTGATGTGTAAGCCACTTAGGCTTCCCTGTGAAAAATGTTGTTAGCAAGTATGGGTAAAGTTGCTACATACCAAGCTGAGCTTTTAACCTATTAAAAGGTTTGACAAGCCATTCCTCAGTTGTCATACAGTAGGTATTCTGCTCTCAGCCAAAACTCAAGATTTCTATAGTTGGGATTATAATTTTTAAGAATGTGCTTTGTGCCCTAGCTGGTGTGACTCAATAGATTGAGCTCTGGCCTGTGAACCAAAGGATCACTGGTTTGATTCCCAGTCAAGGCACATGGCTGGGTTTCGGGTCAGGTCCCCAGTAGGGGGTGCAGAAGAGGAAACACAGTGACGTTTCCCTCTCTTTCTGCCTCCCTTCCCCTCACTCTAAAAAAACTTGATTAAAAAAATAATAAAGAACTTGCATTGTATGCATTTCATAGTGATAATGAATTTCATAAATGAAATATTTCCCCAATTCTCTAGCTTTGAAGAGATTGCTTTACATGAGAAAATTAAGACAGACTTTTGGTTTTTTTATAAAGATTTTATTTATTTATTTTTAGAGAGAGAGGAAAGGGGAGAAAGAGAGAGAGAGAGAAACATCAATGTGTGGTTGCCTCTCCTGCACCCTCTGCTGGGGACCTGGCGCACAACCCAGGCATGTGCCCTGACTGGGAATCAAACCAGAGACACTTTGGTTCCCAGGTTGGCCCTCAACCACTGAGCCACACCAGCCCAGGCTGTTTTTCTTACTATTATCAATTTTTGGTCTTTGAATATTTTTTAAGTTTTCTTTTCTTTTATTTTTTATCCTCACCCGAGAACATGCTTATTAGTTTTAGAGAGGGGAAAGGAGGGAGAAGGAGACAGAGAGGAACACTGGCTGCCTTTTGTGCGCCTCGGACACACCCTGACTGGGGACAAACCTGCATGCAGCCTAGGCTTGTACCCTGACCAGGAATCAAACCCATGACCTTTCGATGTACAGGATGACAGTCTCACCAACTGAGCCACGCCAAATACTTTATTCTACACGTGTGGGAAATACAAATGTAATGAAAACTTAAATTTGCCCGAGCCCTTTCACAAAGGCAAAGCAAGCCAAATTTCAGCGTATGTAATAGTTATAATTATCTAAGATCATTTTTAAATGCATGCTTTCATATTTTATCTGTTCTACCTTCAGAGATGTCACATTCTCTGTAAAGAGCATGAATAAAATATAGAATGTGGCATACTTCCGTCTCTGCCGAATATGTCTCACTTTATTGCAACTTAATACTTTCTGTGAAACTTAGGTTTCACATAGAATATCCCCAAATTATTAGTGTTTATATTAAGATTTAAACATTTTGAATTGTTTTCTTTATTAAAAAAAGACTAAATTTCTTCATAATGCAAGTTTTGCAACAACATTTTAAAGAGACGTTTTCTCTAAGCAGCCTTTTTTCTTCTTTATTATGCAATAAATGGAACTACGCCAAAGGAGCCATTGGTTTAAAAATACAGGGCAATATAAAAGGCTTTTGTTTTCCCTTGCTTTGAGGAGATTCAGTACAGTGTTTTAGCAAGGTTGGCAGGGGTGGCAACAGAGAGAAAAGGAGGTCCCCTCGCCCCAGTTTCAAGTGTTTGAAACTGAACTTGCATTCTAGGCCATCTACTACATGTGGTGGTCAGGCCCTTGCCTTAGAATATTTTACATAGATAAAGAGTGCCTTTTCAAAAAATAATCTTTTAATTTTTATAAAAGGAGTGTTTCATAATATATGTGGAAAAATAAAAATAAGATGAAAGCAACTCATAACAGACTATGATGGCAAGCTGCTTGCACCAAATTCTTCCTGTCCCAAAACGCAGTTCTTGGCAGTTGGCTGTGGGATGATTATTTCAGATCTATCACTGGCAATGAAACATGAAAGGAAAATACAAAGTGAGTTTCGTTATTTTGTTGCATTCTCTGTTAATAAATGTCATGCCAATCACCTCTCCAAATATGATTCATTGTGAAATAACTCATCATCTTTGGCAATTATGTTTATACACATCTCTATACAAGCACAAAAAGCCCAGAAATCATGATGATTAAGAAGAGTAAAAGAGCTTAATTTAATTTTCTATAGAGATTATTTTTATGAAAAACAAGAACATATGTCTCGATTTCAAACCTTTCATGTTGAAAGGGTCTCTAACATAAATTGCTTTAATATTAATTATGAAGCAAAAAAGTTTAAGAACCTCACAGTGGAAACAATCTAACACTACTGATCAAGATACTGTCTTTTAATGTAAAGACAATTCGATGATTACAGAGAGAAATGTAACACAATTCATAATTACAGAGAGAACGTCCTAGCTATGGGTATTATGAGACAAGCGAACATTCCAGATCAAAAGGCATTCAGAGCCAGGGATTAAAACCAACTCTGAACCAAACCCATGGCTGGTTCCTTGAAAACAGTGGTCACTTACTGTTCAGCTTGAGCAGCCCAAGGACTAATGAAACATGAAGCAAGAAACACCCCCTTCTCTTTAAAACTGCCACTCACACGGCATGTACTGCCCCCCCACACACACTGCATGGGTTAAGTGTGTGGAAGGCAGCTCGGCTCCACCTCAGAGCCATCACCCCTCTATGCAAAGGTGCCACATGGATGATCCTGACATAGTATTTTGCCTGAGCCCCACCTGCCACACATTTTCATGAGGTGACCATGATCGTACACTTCTAGGCTGCTTCCTCACTAGGCCTCATTCAGAATGGACAGCCACAGTGCCATTCTTTGCAGGGCCAAGTAATTTTCCTTGGTCTACTCTTGAGTCCCCTCGACAAGTAAGAGGGCCTCGAGCATCTCCATTCCTGGACTTGTACGGAGAGTGAGGAGATGCGTGGAGTTGAAGCCTTTTCTGAAACCACACGCCCACTGCAGTGCTCTGCTGGGCTTAACCAGCAGGGTCCTTGAGCACTAATCCCCACCCAGCCTCCACCCCCCATTTTGTAGGTTTTAAATTTTATCTTCAATTTTTTTTAATCCTCACCAAGGATATGTTTCCTGATTTTAGATGGGAAAGGAGAGAGAGAGGGTGGGGAGAAGGGGGGAGGGAGGGAGAGAGAGAGAGAGAAACAACGATGTGAGAGAGAAACAAAGATTGGTTGTTTCCCATACACGCCCTCAATGGGGATTGAACCCACCACCTAGGAATGTGCCCTCACTGGGAATTAAGCCCGCAATCTTTTGGCACACCAGACGCTGCTCCAACCAACTACCAAGGCAGTTCATCTTCTTAAATGGTAGGTTTCTCACTCCACTGTCAATAAAATAAATACTATACATTGGGGAAGGCGATTAGGGCAACATTTTTACAAGGAAAAAAACAGCTTGAAGAACACAGCATTGTAAATGCTTACGTGACCAGTTCCACGGAGTGTGCAGAAGGGTTCATGCCTTTTATAGACAGACACCTATTCTGGGCTATTATGAGCTTTAATAGCAATAGCACATTGAGAAAAGCCTTTTGAAGAAAGTTTTCTGATCATTGGTCAACTTCATAAATGATTACCTTATTTGTTATACATAAAAACCTGTCTAAAATTGTATGACGAAGTATGTAGAAATCACTGTGACCTATTTTGGATTGCCACACAACAACTTTGATCTTAAATTGAAAATAAAAGTATACTGTTTTCTACCTTTAACTTAAATAAAGTTCACAATAAATGAACAAATTGCTGGTTGGAAGATTAGTGTGTGCTATAGAATGATTTCGGTGAATAGCCAAAAGCATCAACAATCATTCTCCGTGTCTTTCTGGAAATGCTCCACTGTGCCAGTAGAGGGCATCATGTGCATACTGGGCAGAGAGGGCCGAGGGCTTCTTAAGTATGTCTGTCTCTTGCTCTGGGAGCCAGTGTGGGTGCGAGTGGAGGACAGAGCTGGGGGTTGGTTATCACAGCACTTCTGTGGAACATCAAGATTTTTTTTATGATGCCTCTTACCATTTCAACACCCAGCAGAGCCTGAGTCCAGCCTTGGCCAAGTTGGGAATACAACCTGTAATTATAATTGAATGATTGTTTTTAGAGGCAAAATGGACGAGGAGTGAGAGTTGAAAATCATCTTTTGTGTTTGAAGCTGTCCATGCAACAAAAATCAGACCAAGCCTGGGGGTCAGGAGATAATGGTCAGAGCTAAAAAAGTGTTAATACTTTTTCTTCTAAGCTCTTCTAGGATGGGTTAAAAATCAGATTAACAGAGACAGATTCACAGAAGGAAATCGAAGTTTTAGTACATGAACATGGGGGTTCACACAGGTGTGAAAATCCCAAAGACGGTGAGGGAACACTGGGTACACAAGGCATTTTTGGACAAAGGAGAAAAGGTGGGAGATGGGGTTTTAGATTTTGAAGGCGAGAATGGGCGATTAACAGGTGGTTGAGGGAGAGGGGAACAAACATGGCAGAAAATTCTTCTGGGCAACTCAGAAACAATGGGATGCAGTGGGGTATCTAGCTAACCAGCCTGGAGTCTTCCTGCCTGAAGCTCTCCATTTACCATGCTGAATTTAATATAGGATAAGCCAGCAACCTAAAATCTCCTTTCTGAAGCTGGTTTCTCTGCCTGAATCTGTTGGAGAGGAAAGGGGGAAGGGCCAAAGCCCTTTTTGATGTTTTGTTTCTTAATAAGCAGCTTAAAATCAATATCCCAAAAAAGGCAGCCTCAGGGAGGCAAAACTTTGGTTCCCTGCACCTGGTTCTGGTCTCGGCTGTACCAATTCCTGAGTAAACTTCGTCCAGACTCAGGGGGGAACCAAGTTCCATATACATTTAGAAGTTTTGTTATGTGTGTTAAATTTGAAAATGATCATATTTCTTTCACTTTGCTTTATAATTATGATAATTTTATATTATCATTTAAATATTCATTAAATGTTTGGTTTGAAGAGTACATTCACACTTTTTAGGCATAGTATATATAAAGATTTAACTCATTAGTATTTAAAAATGCAATATTAACATCATTCAGATTTGTCTAATTTTGAATCTACCAAAGAACAGCAATGGCTGAGTTTATTGTAGAAATTTGCAAAATTTTGCATATTTGATGTAGTATTTCTCTGAGGTTTTCCTAAAAGCAAGCATTCAAGATAAAAATGCCATGCTTTCCAGAGGCAGAATTTTATATGGGAAACAGTTTTTGAAGTCTACATAATTGAAAATAACAGGTAAAATATATGGGAATGGGCTGACATACTAAATGGCCGCTTTTTGGTAACATTATTTAATGAATGAGGGCTGCAGGTGAAGTAGCTCTGGCTAGGTCCCAAGCCTAACCTGAAAACAACAGGACAGTCCCATGTTCAGCTTCACCACATTGTTAGGCCTCTAACAAAGGCAAATCCTTCTCCAAAAAGCAGCAACGAGTTCCATAGATCCCCTGAGTCTCTCTTTTTTTTTTAATATTTTTATTTATTTATCTTAGAGGGGAAGGGAAGGAGAGAGAGAGAGAAGAAATATCAATGTATGGTTGCCTCTCATGTGTTCCCCGCCAAGAACCGGGAACTGGCCTGCAACCTAGGCATGTGCCCTGACTGGGAATCGAACCTCGATCGTGTGGTTCGCAGGCCCACGCTCAATCCACTGAGCTACACCAGCCAGGGCCCCCTGAGTCTCTTAAAGAGTCAGCAAAGAAAAAAAAAGAATCACGTTGCATGACACAGAGCAAACCTGCACAAACATCTTGCGTGAACATCCCCCTTTCCCTTTCTTTCAGCCAATGTCAGCTGCTCTTCTTCAGTCATTTCCTTAAAACTCAGCATTCCAGCCTTCTCAGTTCTTTTGCTCCTCATTTTCTTACCTTGAGTGGTGCCTCTAGGGGACTGAGATTCGCGCTCTAATACACCGTTGGTTGGTGGGAATGTAAGTTGGCGTGACCTTGCTGGAAGGCAGTTTGACAGTGGGTATCAAAGCTTCCAAATTGGAAACCAGTCGTGACTGTGAGGCAATTGATGTGTTCTTAAGAACTTATGAAAACAATCAGAGTTGGGCAAAAAGGAGGTTTATTATCCCATTACTTAAAATAACAAAATGCTGAAGACTACCTCAATATCCAACCATACAAGAGGGGTACAGAGTGTGGTATGAGCATAGAATGAAACACGATGCAGCTGCTCAAAATATTGTTACATGAGATTTAATAGTATACAAAATGTTCATGGTATATTTTAAGAAGAAATACATACACCCATGCTTTAAAAGCTGTACAAAAATATATAACAAAAACTCCTGACCATTTCCCAGAAATGGTAATCTAAACGACGGCATTGATTTTCCTCTCTGTATTTTTCTCTACTTCCTAAATTTTCTATGATAAGCATATAGTAGTTTTGTCTTTTTTTAAAGATTTTATTTATTTATCTTCAGAGGGGAAGGGAAGGAGGGAGGGAGAGAAATATCAATGTGTGGTTCCCTCTTTTTCGTCCCCTGCTGGGAACTGGCCTGCAACCCAGGCATGTGCCCTGACTGGGAATCGAACCAGTGACTCTTTGGTTCCCAGGCCCATGCTCAGTCCACTGAGCTACACCTGCCAGGGCAGTTTTGTCTTTTTTTTTATTGGTTGATTTGAGAGAGAGAAAAAAACATAGGTTTGTCGTTCCACTTATTTATGCATTCGTTGGTTAATTGTTGTATGTGCCCTGACTCGGGGTCACACCCGCAACCCTGGCACATCTAACCAGCTCAGCTACCCAGCCATGGCTCCATGTACTACAGCGCTCTATGTAGTACCTTCGTAGTTAAGAAGAAATTCTTTTTCTTTTTTGGGGGGGGTGGGAGCCAGGCCTTTATCAGTTGACTGTCCAAATGTGATAAGGACATGAATTTAGAAGAAAGTCTGCCACACGACAAAATTTTTTAGGAGAAAAACTGTGACGGTCTTGCACTTGTGTCCAGATGGCACTTGCTGCTGCAGACACTTTGCGCCATTTGTCCCCCTTGGCTCAGGAGCTCCGTAGAGTCTCCTTTCCCTCAGCAGCTTGCCGTCCAAGGAGGAGCTCCTCAGTGGACTGGCCCCGAGCCACCAAGCTGTCTAAAACCCTGTTAGAGGAGTAGAAAGGGCAATTCCCCAGTAACAGGCAGATGGTGAAATATCCTCTTGGCTCTTGTAAATCAAGCCACATTGGTGCAGACACAGCTGAGAAAAGGCAAGCAAGTTCTCCAGGGTCAGGCGAAATGAGGCCTCTTTCAAGGGAGTGTTGTGCCATGCCAGCTGGCATTTTCTGCCGTGCCCTCAGCCTGTTTCAAGGGCAGATAGTGGGCAAAAAAGTAGAGGCTGTAAACTGGAGACCTGGAGGTGATGGGCTTTGAGCCCTGTGCATACACTACCAGGAGCAAATTCCACGTGACAGCAGAGCAGAAAAAGACCTGGCTTGTGAATGAGGAGCCCTAGGCACTGGTTCATGTTTTCCTCTCACAACTGTGCGCCCACACTTTCTCTCTGTCTCTCTTTCTCTCTCTCATCTTTAAATTTCAGTTTGTCTATTAAAGACTGGGGTGGGGGGTTTACTGGACAGGGTAGTCTGGCCCTGAGTGGGTGCCCAGGGCCAGCTATAGTGTATGGGTTCTTGACTTTATGGAAGGAAGATTCCGTACCACATGTCCACGTGACTATGAAGGGTACATTTGTTAAAGCTGGGGACAGTGAAACAAGGAAGGGCTTAACCAAGCCCTTAACCAAGCAGCATAGAAGAAGCAACAGGAGAGCCTAGGCTGGGCTGCCTTAGCTCATTGGGGAGTCAGAGAAAACCTTTGGGGACAGGTTAAGGGGATTCGCTTGGGAGAAGCTGCCAGCTGCCTGTTGCCTTAGAGTTTAGGAAGAAAGAAGTAGGAGGAGAAGAAGGGAATAGCATAAGCTGCTCGCTGGAGGGAGAGAGCTCTCACTGGGTCCTTTGTCTTGAGGTTTTTCTCTCTCTTGCAGGGGAGAATCTTAGGGGAGGTTTCAGGGCAGGGTGTCAGCAGAATATTCACCAGTTCTCCAGGTGTGGCCTTTCAGGGTCTCCATTGATTGGTCTGTGTCAGGGCTGGGGATCCTTCGTCATTGCAGCTGATCCTGGGGTTGCCCACCTGGTTTTGCTGCTTTTCTGAGCCTGGAGCTGAAATGCCACTGAGGCCTAGATGTCATCTCCAGGGAGAAAAGCCCAGGGGAGGAGAGGTCCCGGTTTTCCCACTCTTGCCCCCTGCCAGGCACTTGCGGCCTTCCGCCCTGGTGATCATCTGTACCTGGCTGTAATTGCTCCACCACTGTGTCCAACATTCTCTCTCAGTTTCCCTACACCACTGGCCGAGGAATTTTCCTAGCTTCTCACTATCCCGTCTCAGGGGTTAGATGGATTCAATGAGCTAAAACATTGCTTCTAGCCTCCAAAGCCTTTATGATAATATATGATGAAGTTATGCAATGTGCCTTTAATTCAGTAAAAATGTATTCAATTCCTACTGTACCTGGCACGCAGGAGGCAAGGTTTAAAAAACAAAACAAACTTGACTACTCATAGGATTCACAGTCCAAACCACTGACAAATTTTTCAGTTCTGATATATATAATTAGTCACTTCCATTTATTTAAGAAAATATTTGTTACCAAGACTGAGTTTTCTCTGTCACCAGTGAAGCTTCTTATCCCATTGTCAGCACATCAGTGTGTTTACTCTGTCCTGGGCGGCAGTTCAGGTTTGGGGCAAAACCAGGAGATAGCCTCAGAGAGTTCCAGCTACAGCTGAGCTTCACCATTTGCTAACCGGAAAATATTACATCACTTCTCTTGGGTTCTTTCCTCATCTGTAAAATGGGAGTCCAAATTACAGGGAGTGAATGACCTGAAGCATGACAAGTAAGTTCTCAGTAAATCACCGTTACTCGTTGTTATTATAGGAAGCATAAAAATATGTTTAATATCAGTTTAAACAAAGCACAAAATCTTAAAAATTTAGATTAAAAGGCACCTTAGAAATAACCAATTTCAATTTGATCCCCTCACTTAGCATAAGGAAATCCTCACTCAAAGATATTGAACAGGCCCTGGTGCCCTCTAAGAACTATTTTATGCTCTTTATACATCCCAGGAATTAATTAGAAAATGGAATGTACCTTATTTTGTAATGTATAATGAACACCTTTTTGGACAAATTTCGGAGGGAAAAATAAGGATGTGCATTACACATGGGTGGTGACTGAAATGTCTTATATCTGTTCTTGTGTTTTGTAAGTATTTGTTACATACGTTTTTGGACCATAGTATGTTCAAAAATAAATGCCGAAATTCTTTTGTAATACAAAGGACAAGTATCTAAATATGAATAAATAAATAATTGAATTAAAAAATTAAAGCCAAAGATTTTTTTTCCAGAAACTTTGGGCCAAAAAACATGGGTGTGCACTATACACAACAAAATATGGTACTTTCCTGAGAAACGAAGAAAAAAGCTTCCTAATCTCATGTAGAAAGTATTTCTATGGTTTCTATTATTTTGAACCTTCTATTTGCTGCTTTCTGAAATCTGACTGATATTTCAAAAACTCTTTCCCAAAAGAACCTGACATTTGACTGAATAGCCCAGTTGATCCTGCCCCACGTCCTTCACAAAATCCACTGTGATTGTTCCAAGCCGACTTCAAATTTCCCACATGGTGCCCATAGGCCATGCAGCCTGCCATCTCTCTTGGTTTTCCTAGGCACTCTGACTCGTTAAAGATTAATTTCAAGTTGAGGCAAGCCAAGCGTATTTCATAGACTCCAATTGGATAAAAGTACCTTCCCTCGATATGCAACAGTGTCTTCAGAGCAATAAGATAGGAGGGAAGGGAACTCATAGAGGAGAGAGAATGACCAAGCAAACACATTTGTACTGTGCTTTTCATGTGCTGAGGGACTCACTCATGCCTCACAAGAACCCTGTGAATTAGATATTAGCATTCCCAGCACAGGAGTCACACAGCCAGGAAATGTGGAGTTGGAAGTGGAACCCAGACCAGCATGTTTCCAAACTTTCCAGTAAATCATCCCATCCTCTCTCTCAGCTGTGATCTTCCCTACATTCAAATGATAAAGCACCTCCGAATGCAAAAAAAATAAAAAGTAAAAATAAATGATTCCTACGAGAGGGTGTAGTCACACATTTGGAGAAAAGACATCCATTGTGCAATCCACTAAAAAAAAAGTGTTGAATGTCTAGAAATTGTTATCTGGGTATTATGTTTCAATCATGAAGACTCATCTTCAGTACAGTAAGTGATGCTTCAGTCCTGCCTAATAAGATTCTCCAGTTTTGTGAATTATGATTCCTGTATCATAAGAAAAGAAAGAGAAACTTAATGGAACAAGATGAAGCAAGTTCATGCAGAGGGTGTGTAGTACATCACATTTTGATGATTTATACAGCATGTCTTAGGGCCCCTCTCTTGCCCACTGCCCCAATATATTATTACATAAAACTTTTCTCTAAGCCCAATCTCTTTATAATTGATTGAGTCATTTTTCATGGCCTTTTTTTAAAGGTTCTTGTTCTTTACCTCCCTCCTCTGGCTTCTTTTCAAAGTGTTTTTCCAGTCCACTTACAGTTTAGAACAGATGTAGATGCTGGCCTGCTCCCAAACTCTTGCTGCTAAATCATGACTCCTCCACTCCCCCAGGACTGAGTAATGGCAAAGTAGAAAATGACTTCAACCCTCGGCAGAATCGGTGTGGCTGCCAATCCAATTTAAGCCCCAAAGAATCAATTCTATTTGCAGTACTTTTTTTTTCATTTTCAGTTCATGCTGAGGATGTCCAGTACATCACATTGATGATTTATAAATTCCATCTTAAGTCCCCCCTCTCACCCACTGCCCCAACATTGTCATTTGTCAGTCCCCTGGACTGGAAGGGCAGCAAGAAGAGCTAAGGCTGCAGACAATCTGACAAAGCAGATTACAGGAACTCAACAAGAAAATAAAATGGGTCTTAAAGAAAATAACTGCAAATCATATAAAATGTAACTAAGTTGAGTATATGACCCAGAAGATTAATACAACCTAGCCCTGGGTTCTCACGAGGACTAATGTCAGTTGAATGACTTTCCCGTCACTGATGAGTACAGGAAACTGCCCTGTGTTGATAAAGAGCAGATGAGCAAGGGAAGGGCTGTCCGCAACTCAGCCTGTATTACAGCAGAACTATTCCAGAAAAGCCCAGGCTCAAAAACCCGTAGCATGCAACAAACAGCAGGAGCACAAAGAAACCAAAAACTGGTGCTACAACCTTCAATTCCAAAAACATCTGGAGAATATCCATCGCAGAAAGGCCTGGACGAGGTGTAGCTGAAGATCATTGCAGATTAAGCAGGGGCGCCCAGCAGTGTCCTGGGGCCAAATCTGGGGCCTCAAAGAGCCTATCTCTTTAGGGTTCACTTTTTCACTTGCTTCAATATATTTAGACTCTTTGAGCTCTGACTTTCCCCTGTAAAGAGCCTTGTTGACCTCATTCATTTAATCATTCAACAAATGTGTGTTGAGTTTCTACTAGGGACAGGCACTGTCCTAGGCGCTGGAATCAAGTATTGTATAAGAAAGACAAGGACCCGGCTAATATGAGGCGTTCATCCCAGAGTCATATGTGTGTCCCTAACAGACATTATTCAAGCATGTGGTCTATTTCATCAGGGAAGAAAATACTCAGTCCTCGCCAATGGTGTTTCAAAGTGAATGTGTTTTGCTGCCCATGTCAAGATCCTTTTTCTTTGAAGCCACAAATGCGTTGTTTTGAATGGTAGTAAAAATAAGCGATGAAAACTTGGAACTTTTGGAAGGGTCATTTATTGCTCTCAGCTGTGCTAAGCTTGCCCTGCCCCAAAAATCTCCATGGATTGCAAACCTAAGAATTCAAAGGGGACACATGCTCACTAGTGGGGCACACCGATCTTTCACTCGGATACCTCTCAAAAAATAACTTGTTTGTGTCTATTAATGTTTGAGGAACTTTGACAAGTGAACATGAAGAATTAAATAAAATGAACTGTCTTAATAGGAAACCTAAGCAAATGGAACAGAAAATAAAACATAACTAAAGTTAGGGAACAGAATTGGCCCTCCCAAAATATGACTCTTGAGCATCAGGGTTATCTTGAGCTGATCATTTTTGGGGAGCTGCAGACACAGGAGACGCTCCGAAAACAGAGTAGGAATTGATCTCTGGGGAGGGCAATTACATTTACAAGGGAAATCTCCACTCACATGTTGCCCTCTCTCTAGCACTGAAAGAAGGGTGAGACTCTAAAACCCCAGAAACTGTCATTTTGGAGAGGGTCTGACTAAAGCTGCATCACAGACTCACCCTTGTTTGTCTTGTTTTTCACGGCCACCTGGCATAACTGCACCCCTCTAGTATCTGTCTTTTGTTATTGGCTAAAGATGGTATTTAAGGTGGCAGTTTGGGCATTTCAGGGAGTACTAAGTTTACCTATGTATCTACCATACATATAGGAGGTATACATGTTAACTTCTGCTTTGTTTGTTGTTGTTTTTTTTAGATTTTATTTACTCATTTTTAGAGAGGTGGGAAAGGAGAGAAATATCAGTCAGTTGGCTCTCACATGCCCCCAACTAGGGACCTGGCGTGCAATCTAGGCATGTGCCCTGACTGGGAGTCGAACCTGTGACCTTTCAGTTCAAAGGCTGGCGCTCAATCCACTGAACCACACCAGCCAGGGCACTGATTTGTTTTTCTTGTTAATCTGTCTTATATTACATGGAAGTGTAGGGGAACAAAAGTAGTATTTCTTTGACCACTCTACATTCTTAGCTGAGACCCCTCCTTAAATACCACATTTAGTTAATGACAAAAAAAGATGGGGGTGGGGGGCATTTGTGGAAGGTTACCAGGAAAAGCACAATAAGCAAGGGCAAGGTTGCGATTCAGATTTAATTTGAACTTTCTCCAATGATAAAGAGTCTCCAGAAATTTAAAATCTCATCCTTCTCTTCCTGCTAGGGAGAGTTACCCTAAAAATGAGGCTTCCTTTATAAATGTAAAGGTCTCTTACAAACTAGTAACATCTTCTTGGTTTTCAGAGTTTCTCCTATGTGTGCTGGTTCTTAAAAGTAACCAGCTCAAGATAATCCTTAGTCCCAAGGCTTCAGGAGTGTCAAGGAAAAGCATGAAAGACTAGGGAGGAAATGATTTTCTTCCCCTGCATAACTGTTTTCTAAGGGATATTGGACTGAAGTGTGCCCTTTTTACAGATGAGGAAACTCAGACTTCCGAGAGGCGAAAGGACTGGCTCAAACTCACGGACTTGGAGTAAGGAAAGGAGGTCGCTGGGTTGGAGGGAGCTTTATAAGTAACAGTGCCGACCACCAGATTTCAGCCTCCCCCACCCCCGTCAGTAAAGGCTCACTTCCTCCTCGTGGGGACACAGTTTTAAAAAACAAGTCAGGAGCCAAGCTTCAGCTGAGAACAACAGGAAGCAGCAGCAAATAAAATGTCATTGTGGCCATTTCAAATGGCAAAAAGTGACAAACCAGCGAGGCCTGGCAAATAGAAATATCTGTGAGCACAAGAGGACAGAAAGTGGGATTTCAGGCTTTGGGATGCCATATAAATAGAAACGTTGGGACTCTGTTCTGCAAGAACTCTGAGTTTATGAGAGGAAACAGACTAATTACACTACATGAGACAAGGGCACACGAGTCAAAATGAGAAACACAGCCCAGAGGAGTCAGGTGATTAATTCTGTCAAGTAACACAGGCGTCATGCAGGAGGGAAGGATTACATCCCGCTATTGAACTATGAGCAGGCGTTTTCCAGGTACCCCAGTGAGTGAAGAGCACAGTGCTACCCATGGAAAGTGAGTTCTTACGGCATCGTGAGGAAAATAATTTCCTGAGACATGCATGTGGTGATCGTGCTCCATTGTAAACTTTGTTTTTTTAATCTTCTTTCTTTTTATTTTAGAGAGAGGGGAAGGAAGGGAGAGAAAGGGAATGAGAAACATTGATGTAAGAGAGAACATCGATTGGTTGCCTTCTGTGTGTACCCAAGGGGACTGGACCTGCAACCTAGGCGTGTGTCCTGACCGGGAGTCGAACTGGGGATCTTTCGGTGTGCGGGACAATGCCCAACCAACCGCGCCACACCGGCCGGGGCCATGGTAAAGTTTACTGATGATGTAAAAAATTAAGGGGGTTCCTCTCCTGACTTCCCAATGTCCCATCTCCATCTGTCTCACCATGGAAAAAGTCCAGTCTTGTCTTCAGTAGGGCCTGTTTGTGGGCCCCCGCCTAGTTTCTACTCCATAGTAAAGTCCCATCCAGTTCAGCACCCAGCTAGCTTAGTGTGCACTTCCAGCTGCAGTCAGTCGCCGTGCTGCTGCATTCAGGCTCCCTCCTGGAGCCTGTGTGTGGCGTTTGCACAGCCATGGGCCCTGTGCCTGCTAAGGCCACAAGGCTATGGAGAGAGGACATGTGTGTGCGTGTGCATGGGAGTTCATGAGGCAAGTGAAGGTTTTGAGCAAAAGAAGGTGGGAGAGAGAGGATATTTCTTTGTTCCCTTGGGTTATATTAGCTTGGGCTTCAAAAAGACCAGAAGCTTTTTCAAACTGGCTAATGAACTTCCTAAGCTTTCTCAGACTTTTGAAGAGTCCACACCCCCTAGTTAGACTGACAATCCTCTCTGGTCAAGCTTCTCTCCCCTGCCCTCCAACAAGCTAGGGGTGGGAGTGGGGCATGAGAGGGGAAGAGTTAATCCCCTTGGCAGAGCGCAATGCTCTGGTCCCCTGGAGTGTGAAAAGCTGTAGCTTCTAGGCTCACGCTCCCCATTGTATTAACCTCAATGTCTTAGCATGGTCCCACAAAGAGAAATGTTGCTGGTTCAATTCCCGGTCAGAGCACATGCCCAGGTTGGGGATTCATTCCCCAGTTGGGGTGTGTGCTTGAGAAGCAACTGATTAATGTTTCTCTCCTCTTTCTCCTTCCATCCTTCTCTCTAAAAAAATCTTTTAAAAAGTAAAAATTAAAACAATAAAATCATGTATTATGGCCGAAGCTTAAGCATTAAGCGAGAAAAAAAAAGCAGGAGACGTGTCTGAAGAAGTAGGTGAAGGTTTTGGACATTACTCTGAGGAAGTCAGTGAAGTGGTTTTGTTACCATGCAGAAACTTCTTACTGTCCCATGACCCTCTCTCCTTCCTCTCTGCCCACATTCTGGTATCAAACTATCTCAAGAACAAAGCCTCAAGCCTCTTGGCCTTGCCAAGACTGAGTAAGGATAACAGCACAACAGCAACACAAATAGTTTACATATTTGCTGTGCTCATTGCGTGCTAGGCGCTGTTCCAAATGTTTTAGATGTGAGGGTTAATTCATTTAACCCTCAAAACAACCTTATACGGTTAGTCCTCCTATTCATTCTACAGATGCAGGGAACAAAGGATACCTGGAGGGCCAAGATGCTGGAGTCAGTTTCTGAGGCAGTAAAAAAAAGAAAGTCTGTCTATAAACTTCCAAGAAAAAGGTGAGAGAAATGTCGAGGCCATGGGTCATGGGATTGTCATAGAAAATTTGGAATATTTATCCTTCATTCGTGTCAGAAGATGGCTTGCCACTCTCCAAGCCCCCAACCTTAGCCTGAATACTGAAGATCACATTAACCTTATGCATGTGTGATTCCAGAAATTAACACATATTAATATAGTTGTAGCTCACAGAGAAGAAAAATTAAACCCAAAATACCAAAGAGCAAGAGGTGCTTTCAACCAAAACTTCATTTTAAATCATATGAAGTAAAATTAGATATGAAAATGGAAAATACGCTTTATTTTTATATTCAAATGGGTTTAAATGCCTGAGATGAAAATCAGCATCTCCCAAGTGCCCCCTTGTGGCACAGTTTAGTGATTCTCAAATTTATCTGATGGACATTATTTACCTGAAGGATGTTAACAGAAAGTTTTCAAGGCTGAGTCCACAAATGATTAGAACACGGTAGGAGGAAATCTGTATTTTTTTTAAATTTTGAAAAGCTCTCCAAAGCAACTCTGATAACAGCCATTGTAAATACCAATAACTTAAAATTCCTGGGGTTTTTTTTTGTTGTTGTTGTCATTCACCTGAAACAACTTCCAAAACAAAATTTTTAGAACCAGGAGGAAACTGAAAGATGATTTTGTTCCACTGTTTAATTGCAAAACAAGTAAAATCTGTGAAAAGTCTGAAACCAAAGATGTGAAATGGCATGCTCAAAGTCACAGAGAATGTAAATGGCAAAATCCAGAGTGGGACTAACATCTCCTGGTTCTAAATTCAACGAGATTAATTGGAACAATTCTGTCTAATCCAATCCATCTCCTCCTGTTTACCTCTCAATTCTCAGAGAGCTCTAGACGTCCCTCCACTTCCCATCGCTGCCAAGGAGAGTGCAGGCAGAACTGCCTATTCTTTGGAAAGAAACTCTTCCCCTTTTAACATTTGGAGTAGCTTAAAGATTGATTTTCTGGAAGCACCAGGAAGTAAGAAAGATGAAATATCCCCTATAGGATAAGCCACTTAAAATGGTGAAGCTTCTTCTCTTCTCCAGGGTTTGTCTATATCTGAAACAGAAGAAATGCTACCCAGAAACCCCTCCCCACAAATACCGCAGTATGGCCTGTCGCTTCACATTAAAGTTTTACTTCTTTGGGTCTTGACATTTGAAGGTGCAGCTGAAAATGCAGCTTCCTGGGAAGGGCAACAAGAAAAACCACTTTCCAGTCTGCCCCAAGGGGAGGATTAGCTAGTTAATCTGCGGGGCTGTAGGTTGAGGCCTCAGAGAAGTGCTGCATGAGGAAAGGAATTCGGAAAGTGGGGAAACAGACCTGACAAAATTTGTCGTACCTTACTGTGTTGGAAGGTTTGGTTCTGTTTACCTCCAACATAATTACATTTTTGTGTCTGTTCACTCTCATCTCTCTGAAGATGAGAATGAAGATGAAGACGCCTACATTGACTTTGAAAACTTCTGAGCTTATCTAAAATTTATATTTTTCAAAAGTCAGACCAGCAGCAGCTTGGCTATCCCTGGGGAGGTAGTTAAATATGCAGAACCTTGGGTCACACCCCAAATCTCCTGAAACAGAAGAGACATTTTAATGAGATCCCCGAGTGATTCGTACACACATTAAGTCTGAGAAATACTGCTCTAAAAGATAAATTGCAGAATACTGTGGCTGTGAAAGAAACAAAAGGTTACTCAGGCCGGCCCGCAGTTTTCTGGACCACATTACAACTCGGGGTTTTATGGAAAGCTGCCACAGTCCCAAGAAGCATAATTGTGTTTTGCTAATGTTGTTGAATATATAAATATTTTAAGCTGAGGACTACATCAGAACTCAGGTTTTTTTCTCCGCCTTTATATTACACACTTAGCTTCACCTATGGTGGGGCATTTGTTTCTGAATGCAATCCAGGAGAACTAGTTCAAGGGTCGCCTTGAGCAGTAGAAACTGTAAGATGTCAACAGCCCTCCTCCCGCATTGAAATACGTGGACTGCTGCAAATTACTTGCTTTTCTTGAATATTAGTCACCACAGCAGTAACATGGAGACACTACCGTCTGCCCTGTGTGTCTCCCAAGAACAGTAAAGCAGCAGAAGAATTCCCAGACTCTGGATAGAGCACAGCTGACTGGTAGCTTAGTGGATCCAAACAGAATTGTAGGAGCCATCCTTGACCTTCCACACTGTCTAGTTTCAGGCTTATCTTAAAACCTTGCATCTCTGTTATCCTTACTGCCATGAATCTGGACCAAGCCACCTAAACCAGCAAACCCCTGGCTCTCCTAGCCGTCATCACTCAGCCTGAAACTGGAGGACATTTTTCAAAAGGTACAACTTTGATCGCAAAATCCCCCTACCTAGAACCTTAGTGGCTTTTGAGGTTCCTTAGGAGAAAGTTCCAAATACTCATGTGATTGTGACTCATTCTGCCTTCAGATCAGGCCCTTGTCACCTTCCCTGAAATCTCTTCTCTTTCTTCTCTCTAGTTGTATCAGTTTTAAAAATCAGTACTTACAGAACATCATGAGGAGACAACTTAGTATCGGTTTTCCACGGTCCCTTTAACCTTTCATGTGACTGTCTCTTCTCTCCTACTCAGATGAAAAAGCCCCCAGTTTTAATGACTTTTTGGTCCCCCCTTGGGCAACAGAAAGCATTATGGCCACTTCTACTGTTATGGCACATTCTCAGTTCAAATTTCAAATTACCTAGTCCCATATAACACTGACAATACCAAACTTGATTTAAAGTTAAATTGTATCCCTCCCCATTCTAGGGCGCAATTCGAGCTGGACACTTACGGAGGAAGTGGGTTGGGACAGGGTCCCTGCTTCTCTTTTTCTACCACATGGTAGCGGTGTAAACTGACCCAAACTCTTTAGAAAATAATTTGTCATAGCCTCTATGCTACAAAATGGACAAATCTCATGAATACAATGTTAAATTAACAAAGCAAGAAGAAAGAACATGTACGAATGACCCATGGACAACAGTGTGCGGATTGACTGTGGGAGCAGAAGGGGGCTGGGCAGAGAAGGGCAAATGGGGGGAAATGGGACAACTATAATAGAATAACAATTAAAAATTTAAAAAATAAATAAAATAACCATTTTCCAAAAAAGCAACAAGAATTATAGATGAACACTTGCAGTATAATACCTTACATAGAAAGTTTAAAAACTAAGTCAACAATATATTTTCTACATACATACACAAAAATGTACTAAAACCACAGTACAGTGGTCAAAACTAAAAACATGAAAAAAAGCAAAGGAAGGATAACAAAATTTCAAGCTAGTGGTTACTTAGGGTCAAGAGATACAGTGAAGAAATAATACACATGGCTGGCTGACGAGCACATAAGTGTTTGTTTTATTATATTCTTTAGATAGATGTATATTTTATCTATATTTTATCTAGAAATGATATATCTGCAAATGATTTTATATACACAAAATATTTAATAAAACAAAAAATATACAAGTATAGGGTACTTATTTCTCCATTTGTCATAATCAGTTGTCTGTTATTTCTTTTTTTAATATTTTTTATTTTTTTATTTTTACAGGGAAGGGAAGGGAAGGAGAAAGAGTGGAAGAGAAACATCAGTGTGTGGCTGCCTCTCATGTGTCCCCTACTGGGGAACATGGCTCACAACCCAGGCATGTGTCCTGATCGGGAATCAAACCAGCGACCCTTTACTTCACAGGCCCGTGTTTAATCCACTGAGCTACACCGGCCAGGGCAGTTGTCTGTTATTTCTTTGTTTTTTATGCTCACTCGAGGGCATGTTTATTGATTTTTGAGAGAGAAGAAGGGAGGGAGAGAGATAGGGAGAGAAACATTGATTGGTCGCCCAGATGGGGAATTGAACAGGTGATCTTCCAGTCCAGTCCCTGGAACAATGTATCAACCAACTAAGCCACCTGGTCAGAGCTGTCTCTCTTATTTCAAGGTAGATCCTATGATTTCTTGAACATCAACCAGTTTCAAGGCCACTGTCTGAGCCCAATTCTGGGGAACCATTTTGCACATGCACTAAATCAGGTATTAGATGGCAGGGAAAATGGAAGAATAAGAAGTATGTTCTTATTCTGGCTCTGGCATTTATCAGCTGTACAATTTTAGTAATCTTGGCCTTAGTGTTCTCACCTACAAAATGGGACTAACAACAGCAGCCTCACAGGGTTGCTGGGAAGATTAAATGAGACAAAGAAGCACAAAGCACTTGGGACATGGTAAGTGCTCAAAAATGTTAATTTGAAAGAAATACGGAAGAGTGTGTGGTCAGCCCTGACGGGCATGGCTTAGTGGGTTGGGTGTTGTCTTTCGAACCAAAAGGCCATCAGTTCTATTCCCAGCAGGGCACATGCCTGGGTTTCAGGCCATGTTGAGAGGCAACTCTTTGATGTCAGTGTTTACTTATAAACTAAACTAAGGCCTGTGCATTACTGCAGTCAACTCATTATTTCATTCAACAGACATTTGTTGACTGGTCACTATGCACCAGACATTTTGATGATAGATCTGCAGTTTTAACCTTGCCAGTAAAGAATGGCATCTTTTCTAACCGCAGGGGTAGGCCTAATGAAGAGATTTCTGACCCAAGCCATGCATAATATAGGGATGGAGTTACGGGGACTTAGGCTGTGGGCAAGTAAAATGTTTAATAAATAATGAAAATACGACCCTTGGCGCCAGCATGGTACTTAAAGCCATTCACACTCCCTGCCATCCGCTGAGTCACTGCTAAACTGGGGAAACGTATCCTGAAGCTACCTGGCAGGCTGGTTATGTCATCTGTGGTGGAAATGGATCCCCAAACACATGTTACCTCCTGGAGTGGTGGGGGTGAGGGGAGAGGCTTCACCTCCTGGGAAGTGAGATATTACTTTGTTCCAGTTTGCAGGAAAGACCTGCCGGACTCCATTCCCAGAAACTGTCTCCTGAATGACTTAAAGCAGGGCTAAGGAAACAGAATTTTAATTGATTCTGTCTTTCTTTGAGCAGAGCTTCAAGTAGCCTAATAAATTTTTAAGTTCCCAAAGAGCTAGGTGCATTCAGAGTGACTCCAGAAAACATGATCTAATTTGGGGTGTCGCCGACAGGGCTGCCATAAATCATCCCAAACAAAATCTCTGCTTTGACGAATTGGGGGCTGAAAGGTTGTCCTCTCTGTCCTCCTCGTCTGCCTCCTCCTTTTTCACTTTACTGGGTATCAGTTTTCAAAATTAGGGATATGAAGCTGATCTATCCTTTCATTAATAATTCAGATGTTAGGTCACAGAAGGACCATAGGATTTTAGAGCTGGCGGCTGTAGCTCAGCATCCTCGCAGGCATTTCCAAGGTCACCAGCTCGGTGAAGGGGTTCAAAAGCTGTAGTGTGTAATGGAATCACTGGGGGACTCGGAATGACAATTTGCTGTGCCCCATTTCTCAGTGCTTCTGATTTAGTATGCGTGGGGTGGGGCCTGAGAATGTTCATTCCTGGCAAGTTATTACTGATGCTTCTGGTCCAGGGACCACTGTATGAACACCACTGTCTTAGTCCATTGAAAAACAAGAGATACAGACCAACCCTCAAGCAGTCTCCAGTGGGGCTCTTCTATAGGATAAAGATTTTATGCTAAAGTTATGGAATCCCAAATTTCCTCCTGAAATGGAGAATTGCATCAGAGTTAGAAGTAAAATCATGATCCCTGGCTGCTGTGGCTCAGGGGACTGAGTGCCGGCCTATGAACCACAGGGTCACTGGTTTGATTCCCAGTCAGGGCAGATGCCTCTTTTGCAGGCCAGGTCCCCAGTAGGGGACACATGAGAGGCAACCATACATTGATGTTTCTCTCCCACTCTTCTCCTTCCCTTCCCCTAAAAATAGATAAATAATATATATTTTTTAAAAGAAGTAAAATTGTGAGCTTTGGAATAAGACAGACTGGGTAAAGGATCAGCCAGTCCACAGTTTAGTTCTGTGACTTTGAGCAAGTTATTGGCTTATTTGAATCCCACCTTCTTCATCTGTACATCAGGAATCACTAGTTCTTCTCATAATTTGAGACTTCTGAAGAATAGTCCAAGAACTATTTGACAGAGCGTTAGGACTTTAAGCCGTTAATAAGCATCTAAATTTCGTTTTGTTTCCAGATGTAGAACCAAATATGCAGGGGAAGTATCTTATCTAAGATCTCACAACACATGGCAGAAAGAGGAACAGAATCTTGGTCTTTAAATGAGTTCTGTTTTAATCCTTCACATTGGATGAAAATTTCCAAACTACACAGTTCAAAAACACTCTAATGATGGAAGTCCATTCATATGGCGAGATGTAGACTGATGATCAGCACTTTAGAGAGCCATGTTAGCCAACTTCTGTGATTTAATCTACTTTTCAAAATACCATTGCTTGTACAATGTTACACTTTACACTTATACAGTGGAACACAGAATATGGGAAGATAATAAAGAACGTATTATACCTCGCCAGATATCTCACCATCAGGATGATGCTCTAACCAACCTGATGCTCAACCAAGGTTGTTGCATGTTTAATCCCCCGTCAGGGCACATACAAGAATCAACCAATGAATGTGTAAATAAGTGGAACAACAAATGGATGTTTCTCTCTCTCTCCCTTCCTCTGTCTGAAAAATTAATAAATAAACATTTAAAAATATTTATTCTGCTCATGTTAACTAATAAAAGAAAATGAGTAGCAAGTTTCTAAAACCAATTTTTATTTGTCCTTACAGTGGATTTTCAAAGAGTCTTTCTTGTGACATAATAGTGTTTTGCCAAAGGATTGTGATTATTTATAGAATTCTTGTCTCACCTGTTATAAATAAGTGCATTTGAAAAAAGAGAGTTTAGTACATGGGAAGCCAATTTCCAGATGAAGGAGGTAAAAGTTGTAAATGTATTAAGGAAATCATAGTAAGTGTTTAAAAGCAAAAAATGCAACTCAAAGGACATCACTCACTTAAGCTATACTTGTTTGGGATGTATGAAAATTAGAGTGTTTTAGAGCTAGCTAAAAAACTAGAGCTAGCTAAAATTCCTCATCTAATAGACGATGATACATTTTATAACATTTATGTGATCCAAGGAATTTAAAACTGTTACTCTGAGGAAAGATATATGCTCGATGTGGGCACTATCTGGCTAAGGAGACAGTAATGGTCCCCTTCTCACATCTCTTTAGTGACCTGTTTCGCCCTCAGCAGCCAGACTTAATCAGTGATGCAGTCTTCCCAAGACAGCAGGGGTTTTCAGTTGCCTCTAATGGCCATTCTGGTGTGTCCCATTTGTAGGGGAGCGAGGGGGGTTTTGTTCACAGCTAAGGGACAGGATTGTGCACTTCAGGAAACGTATCTTATCCGCCCACCACCTGATAATTAATAACTTTCACTAATGGAAAGGGGCAGTCCCAGGGAGGTAATGGAAAATTCCTTTAAAAAGCCAATTTGAGATCCTGGCCGAAATTTGCAGTGAGTTCTCCCACCTCAGGTGATTTGGAGCTCACTTTAATAGGCCCAAATCTTTGAAAACATAGTATTTTGAAGTGATACTATAAATTATGTATGAGTATCAATTGAACATTCAAGTATAATGGATTTAGGGAATACAAGAGAGTATTTCTTTTGAGATGCTGCAATACTGCTATTGTTAGGTTCAGGGCCCAGCTGATTGCTGATAGGGAGGCTTTGTGCAGTTGGAGAGAGGCACTCCCTCTGGGTGATGCAGCCCCGTGGGGACATTGTTTGGCAGGCAGAGCCTGGGCTGGAGCTGAGCTCCCTCTGTCCCACTGGCTGGGCGCCTCTGTGTAGTGCACAAACTGCACTCACTTCTTTAAGTGGCAGCCCCAATGGCTACTTGAAATGTGTGCCAGGGGAAAGGATTTTAAGGCTTCCAGTGCTTGTGTTGGTTGTTAGAGAATGTGTTTGAAATCTATAAACATGATGGTCCCTTCTCCTACCTCAATCCAGAAGTTATCCTTAAGAGACAGTTAGGCTCTAAAATGCCATCAGAGCAGATGGAGCCTTCATGATGGAGGACAGAGATCCCATCTTGGCAGGTGTGTTCCCTGCAGAAGCACGGCTGGTGGGGCTCCGCTTCTCAAACCAGAAGCAGACAACCCAACACCTTTGAGATTCAGATTTCTAGCCCCGGAACCGGCTTGCTTGCCACCTGATGCACTGGCACCTGGAGGGGAAATCTGTGTTGTGCTGAGTATGGAGCTAAAGTCCTTTCTATCCACCCAGATGGACGGAAACTTGGGGGTAGTGGGTGTTAGCACTAAACAGTGTGGGGACTCAAATGTCCACTCTTCTTCCTGGAACCTCTGCCTGTGGTGCCACGGCAGCAAGAGCAGAAACACAGAAATTCCATACTGAGTTCCCAGTTCCAGCACAAAATGGAGTAGGCTCCCCGTTCCTTGTCTGGGAATAGCTGAAGGCCCTGGACATTGCTCAGGGGTGGGCAAAAGTGGATTGATAATAATAACAATAAGTAATACAATAACTGATAAATAAATAGCCCTGTCTGTTGTGGCTCAGTGGATTGAGCGCCAGCCTGCAAACCAAAAGGTTGCTGGTTTGATTCCCAGTCAGGACACAGGCCTGGGTTGAGGGCCAGGTCCCTGGCTGGGGGGTGTATGAGAAATATCTCTCACACATCGATGTTTCTCTCCCTGTCTTTCTCCCTCCTTTCCCCTCTCTCTAAAAATAAATAAATAAAATACTTAAAAAAAGAATATAAGAATAAACTGTGTTTCATGTGCTCACAACTGCAAACCTACTTTTGACCACTCTTAGATAGAAAACAAATATAAGAAGATTCTAAAAGGTAGAGAGGGGGCAGGCCTGCTAAGGACTCAGGACCTAAAGAACCATAGGATGACACAAGTCTTCTTCTCGCCTCATGTAGCCCAGACTGGGTTCTTAAGGAGGAGGCAACCTGGAAAAGACAACAGGCATAGAAAAAAAAAGCCCCAAGAAAAATCAGCTTACTCTAGCACAAGGAAAGGAGTAGCATAGCAACACAAATAACTTTTAGAGAATAACCACTCTCCTGCCAAATGCCACAGGCGAAAAAAATGAGAATGGAGAGCCTGGATTACGTTCTCCCCCACCTCTCCCAAGACACTCCTCTTCCCCTCCCTCCTGAGTGGCATTAAGAAGACTGGGTTGTGGGGATGTGGGCCTTTTATACCCACCTGGCAGCAATGAGAACACCCCACCTCTGTCCCAGGTTGTCAGCAAGGACCATATCGGGAGCCCCTACTTGCATGGAACCCCACCCAGGTGGTATCAGAGCGGGCTGAGAGGGTGGCTGGGGTTGGGGGGCTGAACTCCCACCTCAACCCAGCAGTAATGAGATGCCCTTCTGCTTCCCAGGGTTCAGGGGAGGCCAGGTGGGGCATCTGGGTGTCTACAACATGTGGCAGTAATGTAACTAGACATCACCACTCTTCCTCCACTGGTGCGGTGCTAAAACAGAAGACTTAAGTGCGATTCAGAATCTCAAAACAAAAATGTCCAAGTTACAACTGAAAATCACGACTATCAGGAACCAGGAAAATCTCAACTTAAATGTGAGGAGACCATCAACAGATGCTACTAATACCAAGATTATGTAGATGCTGGAATTAGAGAATTAAAGGATTTAAAGGATTAATTCCAGATGCTGGAATTAAAAAATTTTAAAGCAGGCATCATAAAAAGCAAAATGCTTCCACAAGAAGTTTCAAATACATTTGATACAAATGAAAAAATTAAAAACCTCAACAAAGAAGTGGAAAATATAAAGAACTAAATAAAAAATTTTCAGCCCTGGCTGGTGTAGCTCAGTGGATTGAGAGAGGGCCTGCGAACCAAATGATCACGGTTTGATTCCCAGTCAGGGCACATGCCTGGGTTGCAGGCCAGTTCCCAGCAGGGGACTCACAAGAGGCAACCATACATTGATATTTCTCTCCTTCCCCTCCTCTCTAAAGATAAATAAATAAAATCTTAAAAATAAATAAATAAATAAATAAATAAATAAATAAATTTTAGAACTGAAAAATGCAATAATCAAGATAAAAACTCAACTGGATTCACAGAATGGAAAAATCAGAAGAATGGATCAATGAACTTGAAGAGAGAACTACAGAAATTACCCAATCTGAGCAAACAGAATGAATAAAAAAATCAAAGATTCAGATTAAGGGACCTGTGGGACTATAACAAAAGGTACCATATTTGTATCTTCGGAGTCCCAGAGGAGAGGAGCACGAGAGCAAGGGTGAAAAAGAATTCCAAGAAATAAGTATGGCAAAAGACAAACTTACAGCCCTGGCTGGTGTGGCTCAGTGGACTGAGCGCGGGCCTGCGAACAGAGGGATCGCGGTTCGATTCCCAGCCAGGGCACATGCCTGGGTTGCAGGCCAGTTCCCTGCAGGCCAACTCCCAGCAGGGGACGCACAAAAGGCAACCATACATTGATGTTTCTCTCCTTCTCTCCTTCCCCTCTAAAGATAAATAAATAAAATTAAAAAAAAAAAAGACAAACTTACAGATTCAAGAAACAGGAAACCCCAAACAGGAGAATCCAGTACTGAGCATTCTTTGGAACGAGCCCAAAAACAAAAGTCAACTACACAGTCAGGTGAGTCACATAAAAGAAGAAAAAACAAGGAAAGAAAGGAAGGTTGAGAACATTGCTTTATAGCAATACTGTCATAGCATTAGACAAAGTACATTAAAAATAAAATCTTGAGGGCTGATGGCATCGTTCAGAGAGGAATACATCTGGCTAAGCAAATACACGGTAGCGGAAGCCATTCCACTGGTGACTCACCAAAGTGGTTTGGTGATAATTTTTGAGGACAGACTGGTTTTCATAAACCACTAGTATGGTTCTTTTTACCATGTTCATATTTATTTAGTTTCTATCTTCTTTTTTTAATCCTCACCTGAGGACATTTTTTTTCATTGCTTTTAGGGAAAGAGAGGAAGAGAGGGAGAAGAAGAGAAAGAAACAGATTGGCTGCCCTCTCACTCATGCCCTGACTGGGGACTGAACCTGCAACCCAGGAACGTTCATGTCCCAACTGGAATCAAACCCGAAAGGCTTTGGTGGATGCAGCAACACTCCAACGGAGCCAGGCTGGCCAGGGCTATTTTCTATCCTCTTAAGCTGACTGAGAGCAAAATCAGGATGCAAGCATTTAAAAATAAATTCATTGTTATTTACTTAATGTATTTACTATTTAAAATTGTTTAAATTTAACACGCTACTAAAAATAACAGTCAGAACTGTGGGTTTTTTTAATGAAATACAATAACCACATATACTATTAATTCCATCTGGAAGTAAGGACCATCCTCTTTGCCAGCTTCTGGAGTCAAATGACCCAAAAGGACAAGATCCCTCTAACAAGTTCTTTAAGTATTTATTTTTCTTTCTTTTTCAATGTGTATTACAAAACAGTATAGCTAACATTCTAATTCTTGGACATGAAAAGTGCTTGTTGGTTAATAAAAGCCTTTATTCAAACAGTACTTCCTGTAGTCCTCACAGCAACCCAACAGGAAGAACAGAGATGCAGAAGATCAAGGCACATGCGGATCCTGCCTCCCTGGGGTGACTAGGGAGGCGAATAACACAGAGCTGTGACCCTTCCCACTAGCCACTTCAGTATCTCACAAAGCAACAGACTCCGTCTCATTTTGAGTTCTTAGCTACTAATCTATGGGGAAAATATCACCTGATTTTATTTCAATCAAAGTGAAGTTTTTTGTTAAATGACATAGACTATGAAAAATAATATTCAATGTTCAAGAATAAGTATCCTTATCCTAAAGCTAGGTTTTATTTGCTGTTTAGTAGCTTTCATAATGATACTTCTTGATTTTCCCCCCTCATTTTAACAATATTTGTGTCTACAATGTGCCAGGTGCATAAATGCCCTTGAGGAGACTCAAACTTTCGGGAGAATATGGCCATGCCGTTTGTTGTATTGGTGGACATATTCAGTCTAGCAACAGTCTCAGTCTTAGATTCTCAGTAATCAGAACTTTGGGTATTTGTAATTCTTTGGGTAATGCTCTAATTTTTTCCTTCCAAATCTTCGGAAATCCCTACTCATTTTGTGATCTTCTGATTAGTAACCAGAATGCATCTAACTACTTTCGACCAGCTTGATGAACAGTTTAAAACCACAAATAAATCTTTGTACCTATGTTGTAAAATTTCACCTCTCCCTTCCCACCTAGTCCTAATGGTGCAACTGGACATTGTCTGAGCAAGAACCTATCAATCTGTTATCCTTCCCCCCTCCAAGAATCCAAACTCTCCTCTCCACTACATGTCTATTTCTTCTTCTCCTGCTCCTTCTTCTATTTTTACTCTTCTCTCCCCACTCTTGTCTCATACAAATGAGTTTTGCCATTAGTATTTCCCTGAGGATTTCCTCTCCCCATTCTTGCCCCAAGAATTTCAAAGACACAAGTTCAAGAACAGGCTGACATCCTTGGGGTGTATGCAAACGCCTTTCAGCCCCGCTGGCTGAGTTCCTTTCTCATCCTGTTCACAAGAGGTTAATCTGGGGGAGAGCTTTTAGCGCCGCCCCACAACAGTGTGATCTGAACCTGCGAAGGTGTGTGGCAAACACTTTGATTTGAATTTGATGTTGTTTTTTGGCATCTTCTTCAGAATCTCTTCACTCTTTGAAGCTGTGTTTTTAAATGCTAAGGCGTGGAATGGTTCATTGTGTTTGAATTATAAATAGGATGAAATCTAATGTCATATTGGGCACGATAGTGAAAAGGGACTGTCCTTGCCTACCCTCTTACTTTACTTACCAACAGAGTTGAAGTTTGGTGATAGAAGAAAATGTATTCGCTTGGCACTGTGCCTACAACATGCTCCTTAGAACTGATAGGAGACTCAAGACTGGGAAAATTTTAGGTTAAGGTAAAAAGTTATTAAGTCTAGCAAGTGATGTGTATGTTAAAGCTTTTGTTTCAGGAACTACAGGTAAGGCCCATCCTGGCTCCTGGGAAAACAGCCAACCTCCTGGGGCATTGCTAGAGATTAGTGCCTGGGGATCACTAAAGGCATCCAGGCCTTTGTGTTCCAGAGAAAGAGATAACCACCCTCCCCTAGAAATAGCTGAGTGCCCAGGACAGGAATGTTGCAGCTTCTGAATCTCAAGGCCCACACTGCACCTTGTTTATTCCACCCCCTCCCTGCCCCTTATAAAAGGTCTGGCCTGGAAAGAAAAGACAAGATGGTCTCTTAGGGTGTGAACCCACCATCTTCTCAGATTGCCAGCCATCTGAATAAAGTGCCCATAAAAGATTCAATCACTGTCATTGCTTATTGGGTTAGGGAGTGACAGGCAGCCCAAATGCCGGTGTCTTTTCAGGTTACAGAACCACTTTTTTGGAGGAGGAGGAGGAGGGCAAAATTCAGTCACTTAAATAAATACCTGGCTAGCCCCTCCCTACTGCCACAGCCGTGTCAGAGCAGGCTGGACCTCGTGGAACCTCGTGATGAAGCAACAGATCCTTCAGTTATTTCCTGATAGAAGAGATTTCGCTTTTCACCATGAGATAATAAGCATGGATTATTTGGTGGTTACTGTTATTTTTACTCTCTGAGTTAAAATGATATTAACAGCTTGGTAAAATGACCTATGGTTGGCTTAACAGAAAATTTTGAATGGGATTTAAGTGAAGATTTAAATGAAGATAAAGAGAAGGAAGAAAGAGAAGAAAGGAAAAGATGAGGGGTAAAATTGAGGGGTTAGAGATGAAACATGGTTTTTCATGTGTTTAAAGGGGACTGTGGAAAGAAAACAGCTGTAGAAAATAACACAGAAGCTAAGCCAAAACTTCCGAGGTACAAATTGTCTCAATCCACAAAAAATTAGTTTCTTTTTTATTCCGATTGAAAAGCTTCAATTTACCCTGGCCAGGAAGCTCAGTTGGTAAGAACATGGTCCCAATTTACCAAGGTTTTAGGTTCAATCCCCAGTCAGGGCACATAAAGAATAAACCAATTAGCTCTGGCTAACGTGGCTCATTTGGTTGGAGCATTGCCCTATGGACCAAAGTGTTGCAGGTTCAATTCTTGGTCAGAGCACATACCCAAGTTTCGGGTTAGATCCCCAGTCAGGGGACATCCAGAAAGGCAAAAAAAATTATCTCTCTCCTTCACATCAGTGTTTCTCTCTCTCTCTTTTTCTCTCTCTCTTTCTTTCTCTCTCTCCCTCCCTGTCCCCACCCCCAACCCTGCGTTCACCTCTCTCTAAAAGCAATGAAGAAATGTCCTAGGGTGAGGATTAAAAAAACAACCATTGAGCTCTGGCTGGTGTAGCTCAGTGGATTGAGTACAGGCCTGTGAACCACATGATCGAGGTTCAATTCCCAGTCAGGGCACATGCCTGGGTTGCAGGCCAGTTCCCAGCGGGGGACTCACGAGAGGCAACCATACATTGATGTTTTTCTCCTTCTCTTCTTCCCTTCCCCTCTGAAAATAAATAAATAAAATCTTAAAAAAAAAGAATCAACTAAAGAATACATAGAATAAAAAAAATTAAAATTAAAATAAGAACCATCAAGTGCATAAAAAAGTGAAAAAACAAATTGAGGTCTTGCTCTTTCTTTTTCTCTTTCACTCTCTCTCCTTCCCTTCCTATCTCTCTCTAAAGTCAATAAATAAAAAAGTTTTAAAAAGCATCAGTGAATCCTTCTTAACATGCATTTGAAATAGCTGAATAATCCATAATTCGAAAACAAAATGAAATCAACACACTTGCAGGTAACATTTAAGAGCCCATCAGTAACATACTGTGTATACATTCCATTCATTACTGCCCCCCTGTAATCATGATGTAAACTGGGATCTGCAGCCATCTACCTTTTATTTTCAATCCTCAGCATAGGATTTGACAGAAAATGAGAGAGAGAGAGATTGATGAGAGAGAGAAACACTGATGAGAGAGAAATATCAATGGCTTCCTCCCACATGTGCTGCCACTGGGATAGAACCCACAACCCATGGGTTCCTGCCCTGACTGGGGCTGGAGCCCATAACATTTGGTGCACTGGACAGGGCTCCGACAAACTGAGCACCCAGCCAGGCCTGCAGCCACCTATCTTCCTCTCTAACGTGGACAACACAACTTTGGGCAAAAGCTTATTTTTCAGATCTGCATTTTCTTGTATGATTTACAGTCCAGAGTTGACTATTTCCTTATGAATTCTGAGAATGGACTATGAGACGTGCAATCTTCTCTAGATTACCTCCATTTTTTCTGTGATGTCCTGTATCAAATGATGAAGCAGGCAGTTTTTTCTGCTTTCACGTGCCAGTAGGCAGTGCCTGGGCCTGGCACACATGGACAGCCTCAAGTGAAGTGGCAGCGGGCAGGGAAATCGATGGCCCAATTTCTATCTTTATAGTTTTGATTTTCTTATTTTATTTTTTTCTTTAAATTCTCGAACATACAGCCCTGACTGGTGTGGCTTGGTAGGTTGAGTGCCAACCTGCAAAGCAAACGGTTCAATTTCAAACGGTTCAATTCGTCCGTTCAATTCCCAGTCAGGGCACATGCCTGGGTTGCACGCCAGGTCCCCAGTAGGGGGTGTGAGAGAGGCAACCACATATTGATGTTTCTTTCCCTCTCTTTCTCCCTCCCTTCTCTTCTCTCTTTTTCCTTTTTTTTTTTTAAAGATTTTATGTATTTATTTTTAAGCCCTGGCTGGCGAAGTTCAGTGGATTGAGTGCGGGCCTGCGAACCAAATGATCGTGGTTTGATTCCCAGTCAGGGCACATGCCTGGGTTGCAAACCAGTACCCAGCAGGGGACGCACGAGAGGCAACCATACATTGATATTTCTCTCCCTCTCTCCTTCCCTTCCCCTCTAAAGGTAAATAAATAATATCTTTTAAAAAAAAGATATTATTTATTTATTTTTAGGAAATTGCGGGCATCTTCACATAAGAGGGTTCATTTTATTTACATAGATTATTACAACAATGATTCTCATCTGTTGGGGAGTCCAAAGACACAGTGTTCATCAAACACAAGTTATGGGGCATGGTACGAAGAACCTGTGCCTTGTGAGGATTAGAGGGCAGCTAATATTTATTGAGTATTTACTATATGCCAAGTATTTCCATTCTGGGTGTGATAGAGCCAGCCTGTGCCAGCTCATATGGGTTGTGAAAGGCAATTGTTAAATTTTCAGGAGTCTTGCCAGCCATTTTTTAAACTGTTGGAAGCTTGAAATAAACAGCAGAAGAAATCGTTATACCATGGCCAGCATCAAACACTACAAATCATGGCTCTTCTATCAGCTCCAAGAGCTGATTGTTAACCATTTAGTAAGCAGAGCACTGAACTTATATTTTTCATTTTATTTTTTAGCCTCCATACAACTCTGGAAGGTATTTATTAGAAGGGAGAGTTTAAAGGTGAAAAACAGAATCATATTACACAAGTGATGTGTCCAAATTTTCCCAGAGAACAAGACAAAAAACCAATTTGGGAGCTTCATGTACTTTCTATTTATATTGCTACTCCTTTGAGCCAGGAGATGCAAACAGAGTTGTTGCCTTAACTCTGAGTGTAGCCTTGGACCAACACCTCACCACTGAATCATCACTTCTTCATTGTCTGCAAAGCCGGGAGTCCTGAATTCCTCCCCACCCAAGGTCTCCTTTGGATGTGATTGTCACTGTCGTCCACTAACTCTACCTCTGTCCTGCTAGGGAAGGAACGCTGACAAGTCCCTGTCTAGTGGCTGTTAGAACAATGGACTTGTACCACTAGGGGCTTCTTTGGACATAAAGCTGTGATACTACCAGGTTTTCTTTGCACAAATATCCAACATCTAGGAAATGTAATGAAGGAGATATGTATAGCAGATAGATCTATTAAAAAATTGACAGAATAAGTAGCCTACTGTGAAATGAGCTGTTCTGTTTTTTCAGCCTTTGACTGAAAGTTACCCACCAGCACCCTCCGGTCCCAGAAAGATAACCAAATCTTTGTGTTGTTGATGGTTCGTCTCTGAGGACGACTGTGTAGATCTTTGTTCTCAAAGGACTGAGTAAGGAGGTTAGAAAAGAAGGAGGAGTGCTTCAAAGGGGGAAGAGGGCAATCATCTCACTTTAAAATATGGATTTACTCCTAAAAACGTGGGGGAGTTGCCGATTTGTAAGGTTCAGACTGTTCATGGGTTGTTCATGAGAAAGACTGCAGGTTTGCCCCTACGGACTAGGCACTCAGTGCCTTGCCCATTAAGGCTCCAGGAGAGCCACTAATAATCAGGCCCCAAGAGAGTAGAGCTTCCAGAACAATCACTCATCTTTAAATGAACTGGGAAGTGATTTCTGCAGCCACCACAGACTGAGAACCAGGAGCTCTTTATTTAGTTTAGAAAAGAGGAGTTCTGAAGAGTGGCTATTTAAATTTGGTGATTAGACTTTAGAATAAGTTTAATCTGGTGATCATGGAGAAACGTGTCTGTAATCTACAAATAGATATAATTTATAATGTGCAAGTATAATCAATGAAGAGATTCCATGATTGTATCTGTAGAGCAGAGAATGATCTTAAATGCTAGCATCATAACACTTAGGGAGTATTTCAGCTCAGGTCTTCCCAGAAACAAATGGAATTATGCGTACAATAGATTTACTAGGGAGGAAGATGTGAAGGACAGAGAGGCTGGCTGGAGGGGACAGGACAGAGTAGGCAAGGCCTTCAGGTCAAGAAAGGAGACAAGGAGGAAGAATTTGTGGAATGAACCTCCGACCAGAGCAAAGTTCTGAGGAGGTCTGGCCAGGTGGGTGGGGCCTTCCTGAGCAGAGTTCCATGTCAGGCTAGAATACTGGTCACTCTAGGAGCCTCGCTGTGTCCAGTGACTGGCTGCCACGGTAGAGTCAAAGTCTGGCAGCTGGAGGCTGTTTGTTACCTATGATCCTGGAGCAGATTCTCTTAAAGGGAGGTCAGAGCCATGAACTCCCCATGCCCACCATGTTTTTAAAAATTACGTTTTTAGGACTATTCCCTGAGGTGCTACTTTGGGGATAGAAGTGAGACCCTGAGCCAGGAGCTCACCAGGAAAAAGAAAAATAAGAGTGGTAAAATTTCTACTGGTAGGATAAGAAATTTGGAGACATGATTCAAGAATTAAAGGGTACTGTACACCTGCAACTAATACATAACAGTGTTGAGTGCAAACTGTAATTGAAAAACAAAATAAAAGCCCTGGCTGGTGTGACTCAGTGGATTGAGCACTGGCCTAGGAACCAAAGGGCTGCTAGTTTGATCCCCAATCTACAGTACATGCCTGGGTTGTGGGCTAGGTGCCCAGTAGGGGGCACTCAAGAGGCAACCACACATTGCTGTTTCTCTCCCTTTCTCCCTCCCTTCCCCTTTGTCTAAAAATAAATAAATAATAGCCTTAAAAATTAAATAATAAAAAAATAAAGAAATAAAGGGTAGGGAGCCTGAGCAACATGAAATGGCTAAGGGACTTTTTGTAGATATAGGGATATCTAACATTCAGAGTTAAAATCCCCTCAATTATTCCAAAGCTTCAGTGAGATCTGACATATGTACAAAAACCTCACGGGAATGTGTATGTGTGTGTGTGGTGTGTGTATTGGGGAGAGAAGGAACGTAAATAGAGGAACAAGGACAAGTTCTACCTCTGAGTCAATGAGACACAAAACAAAGGCTTCTTGCATAGAAAAGAAAGACGGTTCTTAATTAATTAATTCTGTATAAGGAGTTTGGAGCCAGGGTTGTTATAGAGAACCTAATCTCCCAGGAATTGACAGAAACCTTGGGGAGAGCATCAGAAACCCCACAGATTGTGCATGAGGGCACCCAATCAGTCTTGTCTAGCTCTGCTGGGACCCGTGAACATTAACAGCACCTGCAAGGCCTGTGTGGTGATAGGCACTGCCAACCCACAGAAGTGTATGGAGATGTCAAACACTGGTAAGGATACACAAGAGAAGCCTGGAAATTATGCTGCTTGCCAAGGTTTCTCTACCTCTCTTGTCCCTCTGTGTTCTAGGCAATTTCTAGTGTGATCTTGCAAATCTCTCCCCCTTTTGTGTGCCTTTTCTACAGCATGTCATTCCATCCATGGCCCATCACATGGAACCCTACTCTATAGACTGGGTAGGGAAGAAATTGAATAAAGTTCTATACATTACTTTTTCTGAAAACAAATTCTTTTTTAAAAAAAGATTTTATTTACTTATGTTAAGAGAGATGGGAAGGGAGGGAGAAAGATGGGGAGAGAAATATTGGTGTATGAGAGACAGACACATCGACTGGTTGCCTCACACCCTGGCCCGCAACCCAAGCATGTGCCCTCACTAGGAATCCAACTGGAGAACCTTCGGTTTGCAGGCTGACTCTCAATCCATGGAGCCACACCAGCTAGGGCTCTGCTAATAAATTCTTTGTTTTAAATGTAACTGATTTATTAACTCTGCTTTCATAACCAATCACCTGCCTCAGACCTGGAGTGCTTTCTTTCTTCACTTACTCCAATATCAAGTAGTGTCTTGAAGCTTTCCTCAATTAACAATCATGACAAAATTTTTGTACGTTTTTCTTTCTGTAGATGGATCTATCTATGTACCTAATTCTCTCACATGTATTATTTTCTTAGATCATTGAGAAGACCCAGTAAAGTAGGCTTTACAGGTGTTAGATTGCAGACACGTATGGATCAGGACATTGAGTCTAGACAAGGTTGCATAAAGTCACACAAGCTAGTAAGATCGATTTTATTTTTTAGACTTGTAAGTCTTGGGCCTGTATATACTCAAATAGTTAAGAGTGAGGGAATATAAGTGAGGCAGCAACAGCATCTTAGTGGAAGAATTACTGGAATATTTTATACATAAATGTGACACTCTCTTTTCTATAAAAATAACAATAATTACAACTGAATATAGCATTGCAATTTTAAGAGTTCTTTCACATATACTATCTCATAGGATTATCAAATAGTCCTTTGATGTAAGCAGCATTATGCAGATGGAAAGCCAGGTAAAACAAGTAACTTGGTCATTTATATTATATTGAATACTTAAGAATGAATAAGTTTTATCTCTACCATGAAGATTTCTCATAAACTTAAATGTACTTCTTTCCTTATACTGAGTTGATTATTCTAAGTCCTAGTTTCTCTTATTTTAGAAATTTGCAGTTGCCCCCCCCCACTACCCCAATATTTGTTTAAATAAATATTTATTTATTTTTAGAGAGGGGAAGGGAGGGAGAAAGACAGGGAGAGAGAAACATCAATGTGTGGCTGCCTCTCACACGCCCCCTACTGGGGATCTGGCCCGCAACCCAGGCATGGGCTATAGACTGGGAATTAAACCAGTGACCCTTTGGTTCACAGGCTGGTGCTCAATCCACTGAGCCAGGTTTGCAGAGCTTTTTTGGTGGGGGCAGTCACGGAAGTAGAAACATTTAGGAAGTATGGGTGATGGAGAACATTTTTGGACCCCACTCTAAAAACATCTTTCTCAGAATCATACAAGCCAGAACAGCATTTTAGAGCCTCATTAAACACACACACACACACACACACACACAATGCAAACCATGTACGGGTGAAGTTTAAATAAAATAAAGTTTCTCAATGTATGCACATTTTGTCACCTTAGGTGGTAGAAGAAGTATTTTCTCCATTAAATAGTTTCAATCGAAGTGTTCCTCCTTCCCGCTTTCCAGGTTCTGGTGGGATGAGCTTTGTGCAAGGAAGTCATCACTGAGAAGACCTGCGAGAGCTCCAGCACAGCTGGAAGATGCTTTAACACTTTTCTACTTATTCATTTTTAGGCAGAGGGCAGAAGAGGGGGTGGAGAGACAGAGATATTGATTTGTTCCACATATTGATGCACCCATTGGTTGATTCTTGTATGTGCCCTGACCGTGAATCAAACCTTGGCATACAGAGACAGTGCTCTAACCACCTGAGCTACCCAGCCCGGGCCCGGTTGGAAGCAGATTTTGTGTTTATTAGCTAGTGTTTCATGGTAACTAAATGAATGGTAACTCTGCCTGGACAATCCTTTTAATGGGATTGTGCCATCTGGGTTGAACTGCTGTTCTAAAAAATTCTTCCATCTAAATCTGTTAATTCTTGGATAAAGCAAAGGAGTGACCTTATGGTCTAAACATTATGATAAAATCAAATATAAAACAATATACTGATTATGATATGAACTTGGTCAAGGTATAATTTATTATAGGTTATATTTTTGTAAAATAAAATAAAGTTGTCTGGTCAAGCTGGCAATGTAGGCAGACATGGCTTGCCTCTTGGTACAACATCAAAAATACAAGTAAAATATAGAAAAACCATCACTCAGAACCATCAGAAATCAAGTTTAATGGAAGTCTAACAACTACAGAATTAAAGAAACCACATCCATCCAGACTGGTAGGAGGGGTGCAGACATGGAATGGGCTGGTCTCTCATCCACGTAAGGTGGATAAACATTTGGGAGGGGTATCTCAGGACCAAGAAGTCCCGGACCCACACCAGGCCCCTCAGACTAAGGTTCCAGTGCCAGGAAGATAAGTTTCCACAATTTCTGGCTGCAAAAACTAGTGGGGATTGAGTTGGTGGAAGAAACTGCTGGAGCACCAAGCAGTTCCTCTTAAAGAACCCACACATGGACTCACCTACTCAGACTCACTCCCTCTGAGCTCTAGAGCTGGGGTGGCAGCTTGAAAGGTACCAGTGGCATACAGGCCGGAACTGAAGTGTCTGGCATTAGGGTGAGCAGAGGCGATTGTCCCTTTTTGAGTCCCGCCCCCACAGAACCATGAAGCTGGCAGGCTGGTGTCATATTTGAGACATCACTAACTTGGCTAACACTGTTTGACCTGCTTTGGAGATCCCCAGAGAGTCTGCCCCACCCAATTTAAGGCCCACCCATGCTGCTTTTTTCATATGAATGGCTGGTCTTGGCTCATGCTTCGCAATTAACTAAATCCTCTCAAACAAGCAACAGCTGGCCCCATTGAGCTGCAGGTCAGGTACTAGCAACAGCCAGATTAGTTTCACAGCTTGGCTGTGCCTGGAGATCTCCAAGCCCAGCACCATAGCAGCCTTTTCAGATCGCTTCATAGCTCAGGCAGGGTGGAAAAACACAGGAAAAACTCAGGTTGGGGCTCACCTTGGTGTGCACCACCTGGGAAACCCCAGAGCCAGCGCACCCAGTAGAGAGTTATAGACCACTTTGTAGCACTGCCATGGGGCCTCTGCACAGCTGATCTTCCACGGAGGGTGGAGGTTGGTGGTCAGTGGTCCTGGGGGCAATCCTTGCAGCTGACCGACCTGGGTAAATCCTAGTCACTGATCTGCCAACAGCAACCAAGCTTCAACTACAAGAGGAGGGTGTACTCAGCCCACACGAAGTATTTGTACTTCAAATACTCAGCTTGGGTGATAGGGGAGGCTGGGCCACTGGATCCTACAGGACACCTACTACAGTAGGCCATGCTACCAAGACAGTGAGTCAAAGCAGCTGTACCTAATATATAGAAACAAATACAGGGAGGTGCCAAAACAAGGAGACAAAGAAACATGGCCCAAGGGAAGCAATAGATTAAAACTCCAGAAAAAGAGCTGAACAAAATGGAGGTAATTTATCAGATGCAGAGTTTAAAACGCTGGTTATAAGGATGCTCAAGGAACTTAGTGAAGACCTCAGCTCAGCAGCATAAAAAGATCCAGTCAGAACCAAAGAATACACTAATTGAAATAAAGAACAATTTACAGGAAAACAATAGAGTGGATGAAGCCGACAATGAGATCAATGATTTGGAACATAAGGAAGCCAAAAACAACCAATCACAACCACAAGAAGAAAACAGAATCCAAAAAATTAGGGTAGTAAAAGCAGCCTCTGGGACAACTTCAAGAAATCCAATATTTGCATCATAGGGGTGCCCAAAGGAGAAGAGAAAAAGCAAGAAACTAAAAATTTATTTGAAAAAATAATGAAAGAAAAATTTCCTAGTTTGCTGAAGGAAATAGATATGCAAGTCCAGAAAGTGGAGAGTCCTAATCAAGTTGGACTCAAAGAGGACCACACCAAGACACATCATAACTAAAATGCCAAGGGTTAAAGATAAAAACAGACCTGGCTGGTGTGGCTCAGTGGGTTGAGTGTGGGCCTGAGAATGAAAGGATTGCTGGTTCAATTCCCAGTCTAGGGCACATGCCAGGATTGCAGGCCAGGTCCCTGGTAGGGGGCATGCGAGATGCAACCACACATGATGTTTCTCTCTGTTTCTTCCTCCCTTTCCCTTCTCTAAAAATAAATAAGTAAAATCTTTTTAAAAAGATAAAAACAGAATTTTACAAACATCAAAAAAAAAAGAGAGAGAGAGAGAGTTACCTACAAAGGAGTTCTCATAAGACTGTCATCTGATTTCTCAAAAGAAGCTTTGCAGGAAAGAAAGGGCTGGAAGAAGTACTCAAAGTCATGAAAGGCAAAGCCCTACAACCTAGATTACTCTATCCAGCAAAGCTATCACTTAGAATGGAAGGCAGATAAAGTGCTTCCCCGACAAGGTAAAGCTAAAGCTAAAGGAGTTCATCATCACCAAGCCATTATTACATGAAATGTTAAAGGGACTTATTTAAGAAGAAGAAGATCAAAGCTATGAACATTAAAATGACAACATATTCACAACTATCGACAACTGAATCTAAAAAATAAAAACAAAAAACTACGCAAACAAACACAACAGGAACAGAATCATAGGTGTGGGATCATTTGGAGGGTTATAAGCTGGGAGAAAGAGGAAAATGCTGCAGAGATCAAGAAGCATCATTGATAGGAACAAAACAGACAGGGGGATGTTAAGAACAGTATAGGAAAGGGAGAAGCGGAACAACTTACACCCATGACCCATGGACATGAACTGAGGGCAGGGGATGATTGCTGGAGGAAGGGGGTGGTCTGGGCAGAGGGAGGCAAAGGGAAAACACCTTGGGACAACTGTAATAGCATAATCAATAAAATACACTCAAAAAAAGTAAAAGATATGGTAAAACCTTGGTAAAGGTATACGGTGTTCTGGGTCAGGTCATATTTGTAATTTTATTGTAAAGGGAAATAATATTATGAAATTAAAGGGGTTTACATTTTTAAATCCTCTATAAGAGATTAAATATTGTTTATTATTATGCTGGTAATTTATTAAGATTTAAAAGTTAAATATCAAACCTTGAATCAATTAAATTTGAATTATTAATTCTTATACCAGTAGAGAAGCACTGTGATGAAAAAAAACTGTATTAGTATGTTTTTGTTTTAAATTTTCAGAACAGTGAACACTAAAGACTCGCCACTGCAGATTCCATCTCTTCTGGATCCACAGGGGTTTCATTTCAGCTGTCCCAGTATTGTCTTGTCTCCAGCATTTCTAGTCTAACTCTCAAAACTCAGAACACAGAGGCAGTATGTTTGGGGACAATAGTCCACATTTAGAACCACACTGTCACGAGAGCAGGGCAGGGCTGGACAGGACAAAAGATACCTTTGCTAAGCCTCATCCAGCTGTTGCCACATTCCTGGCTGGACTGTCATTTCAAGGGCTGACACACCAGGACTTTCGGTTGCTGTAGATTCTACCAGTTATACGAATACGGCTCAAGAAAGAAATGGGTCAGCCTTCATCACAGACTGCAGATGAACATCACAGTGTTCTCTGCAACTTCATTAGTAAATTGGCACATTATTAAAAATGAAAACTCCCTAAAAATTGCCTACAAGTAATTCACGGCCTGATCCTCTTAATTTCCAGACATTGATATTCATCTTTAGAACATAAGCAACCTTGTGTATTTTTACTTTCCTTTGCAGCACCGAAAGAACTCCCATTTAGGATTATCATTTAATCTTCATAGTAGACCTCCAAGGTCAACAGAATGAGTATTATCAATATTCCCCTTTAACTGATAATGAAGCTGCAGCTCCAAGAGATCAATTCGTGTGTCTAAGTTTTCAAAAGCTACCTCCCTTTCACTCCTCATTTTGCTATTTCGTCTCTAATTATAATAATTTAAACATACAAAAGGAATATATAAGGTCACAGCTTTGAACTATGAGGCTATCCTATTGACTTAAAATTTTGAAATAAACAAAAATGAAGTCTTACCTCTTTGAAACATTTTCTTTTTTAAAAAAGATTTTTATTTATTTATTTTTAGACAAAGGAGAAGGGAAAGAGAGAGGGAGTGAAACGTCAATGTGTGGTTGCCTCTCGCACCCCTCAACTAGGGACCTGGCCCACAACCCAGTTCTGTGCCCTGACTGGGAATTGAACCAGCAACCCTTTGGTTCACAGGCTCATGCTCAATCCACTGAGCTTCACCAGCCGTGGCTGGAATATCTTCTTCTACACTATGAATTCAGTTGTCAGGAAGCTTTCAGTTACCAAGGGAAGGGTAGATATACAATTGACCATTGAACAGCAGAGATTTGAACTGCCTGGGTCCACTTAAATGCAGATTTTTCTTTCAATAAATACATCTGGTCCTTCATATCCCAGGTGTTACATCTGCAGATTCTACCAACTGCAGATAGAATTTAGTATCTTCACATTTCCAACTGAAGATCTGAAACTGTGATTGTGAGGCAGTATAGTAAGAAGCTAAGAACATTCCTTGGCAACTGGAACAGGGAAACTGAGACAGACAGATGAACAAAGTGGCCAAACAATTTACAGCCACTGTAAATTGAATGATACAGAAGTTGATTCAAGGATACAGAAGTTCACCACCCTGGAGATGACATCTAGGGCTCAGTTGTATTTTGGCTCCAGGCTCACATAAACAGCAAAGCCAGGTGGGCAACCCCAGAACCAGCTGCAATGACTAAGGATCTCCCTTTCAGGGAGACCATGACCCTGAAAGGCCACACATGGAAAACTGAATATTCTGAAATCCTCCCTTGAAACCTCCCCTAAGATTCAGACCTGCTAGAGATAGATAAAAGTCTCAAGACAAAGGACCCAGGGGCGAGCTCTCCCTGAGGGGAGCAGTCCTTGCCATTCCTTTCCCCCTCTTCTTTCCTCTCTTTCCCCACAAGCACACATCTCCTAAACTCTTGAGGGACCCCAAGACTTGCAATCAGGGGAATAATGAGCTTTGGCCACTCATCCCAGGCTAATCCCATGAATCTGTCCCCAAGGCCTCCTTTTGTTTGACTTTCCAATGAGCTAAGGCAGCCCAGCCTAGGCTCTCCTGTTGCTTCTTCTATGCTAGGTTCTTCCTGTTTTACTGTCCCCACCTTTAACAAATGCACCCTCATAGTCCTCATAGTTCCCTGAAGTCAAGACCTCATACACTGCTGGCTGGCCCTCAGCAGACCAATGCATGGCTAGGCCCCCTATTTGGAAACAGCTGAATCTGTGAATGTGAAGGGCTGACTATAGTTCAGTTTTGGGTAGTCAAAAGTTACACAGGAAGGCCCTGGCTGGTGTGGCTCAGTGGATTGAGCACGGGCCTACAAACCATAGGGTCACGGTTCGATTCCCAGCCAGGGTACATGCCTGGGTTGCAGACCAGTTCCCAGCAGGGGACACACTAGAAGCAACTGAACATTGATGTTTCTCTCCCTCTCTCCTTCCCTTCCCCTCCAAAGATAAATTAAAAAAAAAAATGTATAAAAAAAGTTACACAGGAATTTTTGACTGAGCAGGGGGCTCAGTGCTTGCTCTCCCCACTGTACCACTCTTTGTTTAAGGATCAACTGTAAAATGGAATTGCATTCTTTGCCCTTCAGAAATTTGTAATCTAATAGTAAGAACATAGCAAATAGCTTCTTGGAGGGCATATCTGTGATGTGGAAGGCCTGGGTCTCTGGAGATCTTACCTCCTTTCTTTTTTTAAAAAATATTATTTATTTATTTATCTTTAGAGGGGAAGGGAAGGAGAGAGGGAGAGAAACATCAATGTATGATTGCCTCTCATGCGCCCCCTGCTAGGAACTGGCCTGCAACCCAGGCATTTGCCCCAACTGGGAACCGAACCACGATCCTCTGGTTCACAGGCCTGCGCTCAATCCACTGAGCTACACCAGCCAGGGCTCTCCTTTCTTTATAACACTCTGCATATAAATGATCATTTATATGCATGATGATCATTTCAGAGAAGTACCTGGAACTGATAGGATTAAAAGGGATAGTAGATTGCTTGCTTCCGCAGCACATATATTAAAATTGGAACGATACAGAGAAAATTAGCATGGCCCCTGTGCAAAAAAAAACCCCAAAGGGATAGTAGAGCTCTCTCTCCCCCTATCCACAGATAGAGTGAAGGCTTATTGTAAACACAGTAAGAAGGTGGCCATCTACAAGCCAGGAACAGAGGTCTGTCAGCCCCTTGATCTGAGTCTTTCAGATCAAGGAATGTATGCAACTGGAATGTAACTGGAATGTATGTCCTTGGGGAACCTATCTGAAGCACCTCTTGGTGGCAAGTGACTGAGATACAGGGGTGGGCAAAAGTAGGTTTATGGTTGTATGTGAAACATAGTGTTTATTCTTGTATTATTCATTCTTGTATATATTTTTCTATACGAACAACTGTAAACCTACTTTGCCAGCCCTGTATATTAGGAACTTTATGCATACACGATCAAGACCAGTATGGAATGAAATTGGGAACATGGGATAAACTACTTACTGCAACACAGACTTCAGACTATCCCACTGGGCCCTTGCACCAGAACGGATCAACAGCAGCAGCCCAGATGTAAGCAGAGTCCATGGGACATTTATTAGACGTGATGGCAGGTACTTTAGCAAGCACCTTGGAGCTGGTGTAAGAAAATTCCACTTTAAGGGATAAAAAGGGGGCCCTGAGTCCCTGATCATAACCAATCCTGGATATCCTACCTCCAGACTTCTCTTGAGGAAAAAAAACCTATCTTGTTCATAAAAAAAAAGTGGGGTGGTGCTAGTACTGGCCAATAGGCTTTGAGTAGATGACTTCTGAGAAACAACGGGAAGGCTCTGAAAGACTGCTGCAGCCAATCTCAGCCGGTGGACAGCAATTGTTAGCTTTTCCATATGTGCCCTTTTGTACTTTTTTTAATGAACTGACCTAGTTTTCTTTTTTTTTAAGATTTTATTTATTTATCTTTAAAGGGGAAGGGATGAAGAGAGGGAGAGAAATAAAAATGTATGCTTGCCTCTTTCACGTCCCCTGCCCGGGAACTGGCCTGCAACCCAGGCATGTGCCCTGACTGGGAATCGAACTGCGATCCTTTGATTCACAGGCCCGCACTCAATCCACTGAGCTAACACCAGCCAGGGCCCCTTTTGTACTCTTTATCATTACTTTTTGCTCATTTCTCTTAGGCCCTGAAGTGCAAAAATGCAGAGATAAATGTGTCCAAAATAAAGGCTTAAGAAACGCTGAAGAGGTAAAACTAATTCTTACTCATACTCCCCCCATTACCGCTGTTCCCAACATTTCGAGTCCCACACTATTTACTCATATTTAAAATCCTTTAAAAAAAGTGCTCCAAGTATCTCATCAATTGCAAAATATTCCTTAACGGACAGTGTATTTGGGCTGTTACTCTTACCTACCTTTCTCCTGATTATGCATTAATCTGGAAGAATTTATTAGTCCTAAAGCATATTGCATTATTTCCCCTATTGAACCTGTTCCTTCATTTTCAAGATCATTTTAAATTCGATTCTCTACTCCCTGATGTTTGCAACTGCTCAACTTTTTGTCTTCATGATTCTAAAAAAGAGCACTTTCAAATCCATCATCTCAGTCAATGAGGGCTATTAAATAGTAGCTAAGCTCAAGGACAGCTGACATACACTACCACTTCATTAGGTCCCTGTTTCAGATTGGAGATGTCATTTAGAATCCATTTTCAACATTGGCAAAAGTATTGGAAACTCATGACTTTTTAAATAGAAATACATAGAAGATAACAGCATTTAACTTTTGCCAGAGAAGTCAGCTTCTAAAAGCCAGCCCTGGAGATCCAGACTCTTCTGGACAGAACCAATCTCCTTGGCAGCCAGTAACTGATTTTTGCCTCAGGATGGGTAGGTAGCCTTGGTCTCGGCTATCTGCCTGTAGCTCACAGAGTAACCTTTCAGGACCTTAAAGCAAAGCCCTTTTGCTCTCAGTTTAGGCATACTATAATTAATCCAGTTATCTATTTTCGAGATGGTCTGAGTGAAAACAGAAACAAAGGAAGAAAAAAGGAGCTCACAGTAGCAAGTGAGGTAACAGCATGGAAGGACAACCGAGCAGAATAGACTGTTGTCTATTAACGTAAGAGGTGACTAAATCTGTAATCCGTGTAGCCCTTGAACTGTGAATGCCAGGAAGAAGAAAAAGAAAAAACATTCCAAGGATAAATGCAGAGACCCACATGCAGACATATCATAGTAAAAATGCTGAAAGTCAAATACAGGGAGAAAAGAAAAAAAACCCCTGAAAAATGCTAGAAAAAACAGCATGCCACTTAAAAGGGAGTCCAGTGGAAGCCAGAAGTAGTTGGAAAACAAAATGCTCAGATAAAAAATACTGCCAACCAGTGTTTTTTTCCTTTGATTTTAGAGAGGTGGCGGGGAGAAGGGCAGAGTGACAGGAGGCCACACTGGGTCCTTTGTCTTAAGGGTTTTTATTTACTCTCTAAGGATGGGACTTCAGGGGAGGGAGGATCCACCCATCTATGCATTCATTGGTTGCTTCATGCATACACCCTAACCCAATCAAACCCACAATCTGGTGTATTGGGACTGAGCTAGAACCAACGAGGTACGCAGCCAGGGGCCAACCAAGAATCTTAATCTACCCAGCAAAGCTACCTATACATAAAAAAGAGAAATTGTTGCTAGTCAACCGATCTTTCAAAAAATAGTAAAGGAAGTTCTTCAGGCTGAAAGTGAGTGATCCCAGACAGTAAGTAATAAGCCACAAGAACAAAGTTAAAGGTAATTATGTAACTATAAATGCATGTTTCTTAAGATTTAAAAAGCGTTTCTATAAAATATGCAGTGTACTGTTGGGACTAGACATAAAGAAATGTAATATATGTGTAAGGCATTTGCCAACAGCAAAAATAAGGTAAATGTGAGTAGAGCTGTAGTGCGCTGAGGAAATGATCACAAATGTTAGACTAACAGCTGTAACAATGCACTGCCGGGTTTGTAACACGTAATATGTAGGCGTTCCCTAGACAAACTTTCATTAGACTTGGTACTCAATGAGGGCAAGTTTTCGGTATTTTACAATTTGTTATACTCCTGACTAAGACAAAACAAAACACCAAACAAAGAAATATAAGGAATCTTCTTTTGGCAACTTTTATTTGCTGCTCTGATAGCCAGGCTAAAAATATACTAGTTACTTCTCCTTGGTCTATGCTAAGATACTATTATTTCAGAGGTCTGGACTGAAAAAGTTTTTTGTCCTTTTATAATTAAAAATAACACAGCAAGATAAAAGATGGCTTTCTAAGGAAAAAAACTCAATTTCATCATTTTACTTTGACATCATTTATTTATTCCCTTGTGGTTCTATTCCACGGGCATTCACAATTTACTTTATGGCGGTATACCATTAATATACAGGGTCCCACAGAAGTAACCCCTGCTTGAGTGTGGCTGGTAAGGTAAGAATATGGGTGTAGTAATTTAGTTTTAATTTGAACATTCCACCTAAAATGTCATGCGGTGTGCATGAGTGAGTTATAAAATCGCATGCTTATGATTTTATAATAAAAGGTTTTGTAATTAAAAAGGAACATTATTTATGCCAGACACTGTATTTTTTCACTTGGTATTAAATTAGATAGTTTAGCGAGTTATCATTCTTGATAGCATCACATGTATTTTGGGATACTTAAGTATTTCCCCTGTGTCTCTCTGACCTGTCCATTCCACTCTGTAGCAGTGGACCTGAGGGAAGGGTTGGAGCCTGGACTTCCAGACTCAAAAACAAACACCCAGTTCTTGAACTGTGGTGAATGTAAATGGTCTGACTTTGACCAAATTTTTAAACTTGTATTTACATAATTTAAATGTTTAAAAACAGACACAACTATCATCTGAATAACATTTATAATGTAAAATACTAATCAGAAGTTTTGATTTAAAGTCTATGAATCCACCAGCTTGCAGGTCATTTGAAAAAGAGCAGTAGGTTTTAAACTTTTGACTTGGATGCCCCTATATCCTTCTTACCTTTCATATACTGCTTTAGGCAGTAATTTCAGAAAAATTCAACTCTCAATTAATCAAGCAGTATATACAATAGTTGAAATTTACATTTTATCAGCAGATAAAAAGTATTGGCTCAAAAACAGCATTTCCTAATATAAGCATCTCATTTCTTAAAACTATGTTAAAATCCTCACTCAAGGAGGTTTACTGACTTTAGATAGGAAGAGAAAAACAACGATTGATTGCCCACACACACACCTTAGTGGCGATGGAACCTTTTGGTGTGTAATGGGAAGCTCCAACCAACTGAGCCACTGGCCAGAGCACTAATAAAACGTTTTAATATATGTTATAATTATATTTTGCAAGTTCAGTACATGGCCTACAAGAATAGGAGTAAAATAATTTCAAGTATATCTGGTGTTTAATGAAAAAAAGTTTAACAAGGTTTTAAGCTCACTGACACTTACTGTTCTGGGGGGTGGGGTTTGGGGGAATCATGGACGCGGGTAACAGTGTGGTGATGGGGGTGATGGAGGCGATATACAGTATAAGAGGGATAAATGGCAAAAAAATACTATAAAATAAACAAAAAAAATAAAGACTATGCTTCATGTTCTTTTTTCCTTTAAACTGTAATGTGAGGTGGGTCACTTCCAGGCTAGAGTTATTATTTGCTTCCTTCCTTAGCATTAGTTAGTTATTCAACTATTCAGAGACAGGCACAATTCATTTAGTACTTCTCTCTCCATTCTGCAAATGTGACTCAAACACGATTCCAAATATCATGTGAATAGTTCCCTTTCTGGGCATAAGACATTTGGGGTGTACATTATTAGAATTATTATTAGCAATATGCTATCATTGTATTTGAATATCTAGCCTGTTTAAAATCAAAGCAATTAACTAAAAGCTAACCCATTAACAATTAGTAACTTCTAATCCTTTATTCAACATAAATGCATATTCTCAGCATATTTTTAATTTGAAGTAAATATGAGTAAATGCTTATTTGACTAGTTACCATGTTTACTAGGTTTTAACACAACCAACAGCTGTTACTAAGCTTAGTAAAATAGCATTAAATACTTACACATACCATTCACCAGAGAAAGATGAAAAGCACAACCTATCATCTACTCTTCAGCAAATAAACCTGCTGGTATCTAAGAGCCATTTAAATAAAATTACGATTAACAACAGAATAACTAAGTTTATGCTGTACTATAGTTCAAAAGATCACTGGTATGTAAGTCCAGATAAATTTGGTGAGGATGAGATAGTACAATCACTGACAATTAGATTGACTTTTATTAGGCTTTCCATACCTGTTCTTGAAAAGCTGTTCAAGTTTTTGTCATTATGAACATCTAAATGCACTTACCAAGCTTTTTAAAGTTAGCAACAGAAATCACAAAGAGAAAAAAATGACTATATTTATTCTTTTTCTAAAAATAAGATTTCTTTTGAGAGAGGTAGGGAGAAAGAAACATCAATGTCAGAGAGAAATAGCAATTGGTTGCTTCTTGCACATGCCCAGACTGGGGACCAAACCCAGGCATGTGACCTGACCCAGAATCGAACTGGTAGCCTTTGGCTTTGTGGGACAACACTCAACCAACCAGTCTGAGCCGCACTGGTCAGAGCTATGATGTATATCCTTAGGTGAGATATAGAACTGATGAATTTGAGTGTCGTAAGTCTGAAAAAGCATAAAGATAACAAAGTCAATTTATTGTTCTTATTCCACTTCTTATAGTTCTAAGATACGGCAGGAGTTCTGTATACTGCTGATCATTTGTCCAGGACTAGTGTTAACAGTCCAGTGTTAACTAGTGTTAACATCCCAATTACACCATGTTGGTATGCCCAAGGGCCAAATATAAAAATAAGTGAACCTGAGTCTACTCTGGCCAAGGTTAAAAAATGGTATGAGTTTTATTACATGAATAGGGTTGAGAGATTTTCCTATCATATTAGAAATGTAAAGATACTAACCAATCATTTCTTTCTTTAAAAAAATACTTTATTTATTTTTAGAGAGGGGAAAGGAGGGAGAAAGAGTGGAAGAGAAACATCAATGTGTGGTTGCCTCTCACAAGCCCCCACCTGGGGACCTGGTCTGCAATCCAGGGATGTGCCCTGACCGGGAATTGAACCAGTGACCTTCCAGTTTTTGGTAAGATGCCCAACCCACTGAGCAACACCAGTCAGGGTGGAATAGAGTCTTAAAGGACCCTGTTCAACTTATTTAAATCTGGAATTTCTTTTGTAGCACTGTGACATGTCATTCAGCTTCTCTGTTCTGCTCCAGTAGTTTGATACTCATCAATCCTTCAGAGGCAATTCCTTCACCTTGATGGACAAAAAACCATGAGGTTAGCTTTTATATTGAGTTCTAATCTACCATTTTACAATTTTCACTTTGTTTTACTGAAGGTCAAAAAGAATAAATTGTGCATCACTCTAAAAAATTTGAAGATAACTATCATTCCTTAGTCACGTACCCTATTTAGTTTCCGTGTTTGTTTATAAGACTTTTTCTAACTTTGTAAAACAGTCCAGGATTTGTTCTGGTTTGTGAACATCCTTTCACTGAATCTTGAAATGAAATCAATACTGTAGATATTGTAGCACTTTATAAAATTATTTACCAATGACAAATTTTTCAGCACCCTAATATTGTATCAGTTTCTGGACAGTTGGCTTCCATTTTTTTCTTGTTAAGCTAAAATCTGCAACCACTGGACAAATGCACTTCCATGTTTTTTATCAATGGCTTTTCTACTGTTTCCAGGACAGTGATCAGGGCCCATGATGCCACATATAATTATGCTTCTAACTTGCTTGCCAGCCTCATGACAGCCTTTCCATTTGAACTCTGGCCAACCTTAATTTCATATGCCCTTTTTCCTCCAGGCTTCCCCGTGATGTACCTCTCAGCCAGGAATGTTTTGGTTTAGTCATTTCCTAGTCATCTTTCAAAGCTCAGTTCAAAAACTACTTCAAGGGACTCTTTCTTAGCCGCCTCCACAACCTCCCCTCCCAGGAATACACCTTTTAACTATTAGAACACCCTACTGATCTCCTTTAGTTCTTATCCAAAAAGTTATACCTGTGCAATGAGGTATATCTCCTCAGTTATACTGTGAAGTCTATTAAGGGCATGGTCAATGTGTATTTTCACCTGGCATGGGATTTTGCACAATTTAAACATGCAATAAATATTTGTTGAATGAGTAAAAAATCAACATGATCAAAATTTTGACTTTCCCAGGTAATCAAAAAACAAAAAAATAAAACCATCCCAGCTAAACTCTGGGGTGTACGTTGTACAAAGCAGGAATGGTATTGGCCCCAAGACAACCTTGAGAAGAAAAAAACACTCCAAAGAAGTGCTAAAATTTAGAAAACTAAAGAACTATGTTCTATTAAGATGAACTGAAACCTTTTTTCACTCTTTCTATGAAGTGGAGAGCATGGAAGAAGGCAAACAAGCACAGCTGAGTGGTATATTCGTTGTTTTACTGTTAATTTGACACATCTGAACCAAAGCATTCACAATACTTGATATACTTTGAAGAGAATCATATACTAGAGTCTTAGACATAACCACGGAACAAGCAGAACAATTAAAACTACATAAGGCTTTAAAATATATCCACAGTGTGTATTATTTCAGTATTCATTCATTTACAAATTAGACTACATACCGTTAATTTAATTTTCTATTTTTCTTTCATTTTTTAAAATTCAGGCATGATTCATTCAAGGAAAGGCAACTTAGTTTTTGTGTGTGAACTTTATTTTTTACTACACTGGTTAATATAAAAGTTATGAATTAAATGTTTTCTTATCTCCTGCGTCAGGAGTGAATCTGTGAAATCCTCAGATAGTAATCGAAAACAATAGGTTCTATTCTTAAAAATAGCCAAAGTGAAAAGGGACCAAAGCCCGTCTGCCTGCAGTCTTCAGGAACATCAGTGGACTTTCAGGTTGTCTATTTATAATGAAGAGTACTGCAATTTTATGAGACTAGTCAAAATTTAAAACAACAATGCATACAAAAATCATTCTTGAAGCTCTAAATGCCTTTAAATAACTAAAATAAAAAAATTTAAGTAGTTGTCTCACAGTACCAAACTTACAAATCAAAACTAGTTAATTCAGTGCTATAATGACTTCTCATTTACAAGGTAACTAGTTGGTAAATTAACAGATGGCATAAAAATTAAGACTTACATCACTTTTTTTAAAAGGAGAAAATGTATGATAACCAAAGAATACAGAAAATTCAATGTATTTTACAATAAAATAACTGTTTATACCTCTATCCCTGTACAACAGGGTTTAGGTCACCTCTAGTGAACTTGTGTTTTCTTAGTATTCTGCTGAGTACTTGAACTGTTTTAGATATACAGCTTTTTATTGAAAGAATATTACATTTGTATACCAGGATAAGATTTAGTACATTGAGATGTTTTAAAAATATTTATAAATTTGTTTCTCATATGCAAAAGCATTTGGCAATACTTTTACAGCATTTGATTTTATAGAATTAAAATTTCATACAGTACTCATTTTGATGTTAAAAAAAAATTCACAGAAAAAATATAAATTACACAGCCTGACTGCATGATACTGTTATTTCCAGTTATAGTTCTGGTAATTAAAACCTTCATTAAGTCTGTTAACAAACCATTACCTGTACATTTATGAAGGCAACTTACATGATTTGTAAACAAAACCTTCAGGTTTTACATTATTTACCAAGGAGTGCAGTTCAGCAAAAGAAAACCCGGTATGCAAATTTACAGAATATTTTACAAATTTACCAGTTCCTGTGACACGAACTGTTTCAACCTTTCAAGGTACTGTCCATAAAGTTCCACATCGTTGTGACCTGCCCCTTCAACCCACAGAGGCTCCACAGGTCTTTGGCAACGCTCAAATAATGCGAGACCATGGGAAAAGTCAATGACTTCATCTTCAGTCCCATGAATTATTAACACTGGAGACGTTATCTTAGAGATTTTGTCGATGCTGCAGGAAAAAAGGAGGGAAGAAAAGTCAATGAATTAACTATGAAAAAACCATAAAACAAATTTCCTTATGCTATATCAGACAGAGAATTCAAACATCAGAATCTAACCAGAAGGGATGGATGCTTCTTGGATTTCAAACATTATTCAAGTCACCTTCACACACCTGCTGCCTTAAGACTATTTGAGAAAGTTAATTTCATGTACTTCTGTTTTGAGGAAATCCCTCAATGGCTACTGTGCTAACTTCATACCTCTCTGCACTCATATGGCAGCAAGTTTTCTTGTTCAGGGGGTATTAACTCACAAAAATAGAGCAAAAGTAACAACATATAACAAAATTCTGGAGTTAAAAACAGCAGAAAACACAATTTTTAAGAGGACAGAAGGAAAAGAACCGACTCCAGTTATTCCATGGAATACCTGAGATTATTAGGAAATGACAGGGCAGATGAAGGTCAGTGATCGAAATCTCTAGCATTTGTTCCAAGAATTAGTTTAGGTCCCTTTCCCCCCATGTCTTCCCCCTGTTTTCTGCAGCAGAGTAACTGCTCTCCACCTAAAATGGGAAGGTTTGTGGACTAGGGAACTGCCAGTCACAGTTCGGGGCACAGGCACCAGAGGACAAGTGAGCATATACGTACTGGCTGCTGCGAACCCTTTTCCCCTAGAGTGGGCTTCCAGCATGCTGGCACCCAGAGCTTCAGCTACCAAGAGGGAGTTTTGAGTCTTCTTTGCAGTCCATGTTTTAGGAGTAAAGCAGTCCGTCCGCTTTAAGAGTAAATGTGTATGAATACTGACATGGGGCTGGGAATCCCCAACTAACTGGCTAGAATAGATTGCTCTATGGTGAATCTCTCAGGCAACAAGTCTTAGCCACCTACTTCAGGTCAGCACTTCAGTCCCTGTCTTACTCTGTATGAACAGGCAACCAAGAGCCATCAGACATCAGTGGAGAACAATTTAACATGAGAGACCAAAACAATCAGAACTAAAAAGGCAACTCAAAGGAGATGTAAAATACAGAGAGAAGAAATCTTACAAACAACAACTCTTTTTAAAAAATCCTTAGAGACAGAGAGAGAAAAGGCACTGTAACCATAAATGAGTATACAATCATGAAAAGTAGGAACATCAATAAAACCGTATAAGGTTGCATTTGGTAAGGAAAGAACGTTTAGGTATATTATTTGCAATAGCATTACCCTAAATACATCCTTATTATCTCTGTTATTCAGCTAGACAAAAGCAATATAATGCACACTCCTTCCAACCCACCATTATCTAAACGAAAACAAAAGTAAAAATCAAAATCTCCCTCCCACAGCCTGCTCTGGTGATATCATACAGTCCCACAAACTTCTTTGCAAAAGTGACTCCTTACTGGATAATGATGAAAAAAAAAATGTTTTTGTGATGACCCTTGCTGTTCTTATAAAGAACCAAATGATGATTTGGCCTTTGACCCATCTATCATTCACCAAAAAAAATCCCTTTGTATTGTTGTTAATTATGCAAAGAAAATAAAACAAATTTGCTAGCCTCTCACTTCTTGAGCTGGTGGGAACCACCTTGAGGAGAAGTAGCCCTTCTTTCAAATTTGTCTAACACTTTAATGTTTGCAGACTTTTTGGCGACAATACTTATCCTAGTTCACTTAAGACTAAAAATTTTTTTCCAATTCACTTCTTTTGTCAATCAGATGCCATTAGATATCAGTAACTCATTTTTAAGCACACATTTCATTTTTCCTCTACTTGTTTCTTTCCTCCAGTATTCTGTCTCACTGAATGGTACCACCATCCATCATCAGTTTAAGTCAGAAACCTGGGAATTACATTCAAGTTCCTTTCTTTAGCATCCTCTAGCCAGCCTGACATTTAGTTCCTTCCATTTTATTTCCCTAATCCATTATCTTGTCTTTAATACTAGTGCCACTGTCTGGGTAAAGGCCCTCCGCACTCTACATTAGATCACTATTGCTCAAACGTTTTGGCTTCCTGACTGATGTCCTGCGACCTGCTGATGTCCTGCTTCACAGGTTAAATTTTCACAATTTCTATAATATATGTAAAATAGAAGCTCATAGCTAAATTAGTTGTATCACGTATGCTGTAAGTGATGGAATAAAATTCCCTCAAAAATTTCTTTAAATTCAAGGGTTTTGAACATTGATACTTACTTTGGGAATGCATCAAAACAGTAGGTCTTCTTGGTGTCAGGAAAAGCAACCCGCATTCCCGACGTCAACGGAGAATGAAGAATAACAGCAGCACTCTCGTATCGAGCAGCAAGATCCACAGACGGTACTGTCCCTATACTCTGGCCATAAATGATCACATTTTCAGGGCGAATGCCGTATCTACAAAGTTCAGAAGTTAAAGGGGAAAAAAAAGTTGGACTGGTATGAAATGCTCAATCATCCCTAAGGACTTAATCTAATAACCAAATAACTTAAATTTTAAATATAAATTTGTTGGCATTGTCTAAGTTTTTAGTTATCGCCATCATATTTAATGCTATAGTAAAATCCTTTTTCTTAGCTTATTTCTTATTTTAGTATCATCTTTGGAAAACATTGCTGAAGTCTTCTAAAACTTCAACTTTTTTCCCTTTTTGGTTTCTGCTAGGCTTTGAGAAAAATTTACACAAAAAATCCCTGTCCAACACAAGTGAATCTGTATAAATCTCACACACCTCTTTCCATTCAACAAGCAGAAAAATGGCTCATGATGAGTTTATGACAATGGTAAAACAAAGCTTACTTAAATTGCACCATTTTCTTCTGTATCTTTTAGACTGTGCTGAATAGGCTCAAAACAGGAAACCAAGTGATGCTCTCATTTTTAAATTTGTTCTTGCACTATTATCCTTTTATCAAAGGCGAATAAATTTACTCTTTAGATAATATCAAGGTGTAATATCAATGAACTTTGAACCAAAAGCACAAATGTCTGAGTTGGTAGTTTTGGCATGAATAAAAAGAATATGAAAAAAATAAATTTTCAATCTTAAAAATGGATATATGCAATTAAATGTATCCTGACTACATTTGGAAACATATCAATCACTATTTTAATGACTGGTGTTTAATGGATAGTTGTTTATCTTACATCCAATGTAAGAAAAGTTCTTTATTTGTTCAAACATCAAAAGTGATTTTATTTTTTTAAAGGTGGTCATAGTGATGAAATGTGACATATGGTTACAATATGGAATAAATATATGTGTTGTTTCAGACAAGAGCAGATTATCGCATTTCTTGAAATCTGCCTTTACTTACCATAGAAATGGACTAGTGATTGAAAAGATAAACAGATGAATGACAATTCCAATGACACATAATTCAGCTAAAATCTCAAGAGTATCACTTTCACCTTTTACAAAACGCTTCAGATTTAAGTATATAAACTTGCCAACTCAGTAATACTGGGTAATACTATGTTGTAGGCATTGCTACTTGTCTCCAATGTAATTGTCCAAATGCAAACTACTTGAAGTTTAAGTGAAATGCTACAGGAGCTAATGAATGTGGGGTTAAGGGTTAGAGTGCCACCAGATATGCCTTTCTGCTTTAGAATCCTGATGGGCAGTCACTTCTGGCTGCTTAGAGCCATTTGAACGACAGCTTCTAATCTTCTGAAAAGATGACAGAGCTTTCCAAATTACCTGGGCACTCACCTGGAAAGAGTAAGACCAACCCTGTGTGCTCCCTATGCCCTTTCTGGGGCACAGGCCCATTTGGACTATCCAGACAACATACCTTCCCATAGTTCCTTCTAATCAGTCCCACTCAAGCACTTGGATATGTCCCAGAGTATGGGTTCCATCTACTCCAGACTGACTCTAAATGTAAGTAAATGCAGAAGAATTTTCTTTACAACAGACCTAGCTGTGTGTACTTTATGGGAATGAAAAAATTAGGAAAATGAACATTTGTAGCATCAGCATAACTCTGAAGGCTGCACAGTTGCTGTTGGCTGGGTAGCAGCCTTGTTGGTGGTAACTATGGGTTTTAGGCTAAAGCTGGTATTGGACGAGGCTCCCAAGCAGCAGAGGCAGCTGCTGACTTCACATCAGAGAACTCAAAGCAATAACAGAATTTCAGATCACTACAAGTTAGAAAGGACTTTAAAGATCATCTAATCTGATTCAGCTGCTCATTGAACAGATGTTCAAAGTTGGAGTAAGATAGTAACAGACCTGTAACTAGAACAGAGGTATCATGATTCTCAATCCAGTGTTTTGTTTTTAAAGATTTATTTATTTGTAGAGAGAGAGGAAAGGAGAGAAACATCAACATGTGGTTACGTCTTGCATGCCCCCAACTAGGGACCTGGCCTGCAACCCAGCCATGTGCCCTAAATGGGAACTCAACTAGCTACCCTTTGGTTCAAAGGCCGGCATTCAATCCACTGAGCCACATTAGCCAGGGCTCAGTCTAGTGTTTTATTTATTACAACACAAAGATAATGATTTTAAAGTTTATGAGTGAAGGATGCATAGTAAATTTTAGTCTCTTATTTATTTTTTCTTGATAGATCAGAAATTCACAAGCTTGAGGTTATTAATGATTATCCTAGAAAGGAGACCATTCAAGTAATAATTACTCAAGTTCAGTATTTACTTTCCCCTCTTTGGTTTCATAAAAAGCACTAACAGTAAAATAAAGGCTACCTGTTTAAACTTAACTAGCTAGTCCACTGAAGCTATATTCTAAAAGTTAATTATGACATGTAAATTTTATCTCAATAAATGTTATTAAAAATATATCATCACACTCCTGATAGTTATTATACTACAATATATTCAACTGGCTAACTCTGAATATGGGCATTCACTTTTTTAAATTTACACTAAAGTATCTATTTATTGTACACTAAATGATGAGAAAATACACTTAAGTCTACAAAACCACATTATTTTTCAAGCAAATTTATAAATATACCGATGACTAGAAAAAATGCAATTTCTAGTTCCCCCCAAAATGTAGCTATAATCAAGATATAACTGACAAAGAGAACTTACTTAAACAATGTATAACATGACTTTTTTCTTCACAGAAACTCTCCAAATTTAAAGTAAAATTTCAGTTGTATAGAATACTTTAAAAATCCAGTCTCTTACACTGTTAATGATAGATTAAGTCAATGAGTAATTAGTTTAATCACCATTTTCTCTCATTCTTGTGAAATGCAACAGCTCTGAATATGCCTTTTTACATCACAATCTAGCAAGTTAAATTACAATCTAATTTTAACTGTTCATAGATATAGTGGTAAATATAATCTCTACTTAGTATTTTCAGATATGTGTTATTAAAAAAGCATTTATTCTATTCTGATACAAGATAATTTTAGTTAATCATCCTAAGTGTAGAAAATAACTGCCAATCACCATTTACCTTGTCCTAAGAGCAAGCCAAGCAGCTTCTATGTCTGCATAGAGGTTCTTCTCCGTTGGTTTCCCAGAACTTGCGCCATATCCAGAATAATCATATGAGAATATATTACAGTTAATCCGTGATCCCAGTCCTATGTAAAAGCTGCTCATCTGACCAAGATCAACAGCATTTCCATGTGAGAAGAGTAAGGTGTATTTGGCATTGGGTGAGCAACGTACAAACATGCAGGCAATTCTGTTGCCTTTACTGGTTCTAGTCATGAAGCACTCAATAGCATCTTTTTCTCTGGAAGAGTACTGCCAGTCAGCTCGTTCCGATAGGTGTAAAGTCCAGCGGCTTCCACTTTCATCACACATTAGTGTGTAGGTTGGATCGGGTGGCAAAAACGCTAACTTTGAAGCAATTTTCCCTGGACAAGGTGGGCAGCAGAAGAGGCAACATAGCTCACTAAATGAAAGATTATTCATCTTCTGAAAAAGAAAAGGAGAGAGCAAATGTTTTAATCACTGAATGTGGATTCCGCATTCTCACACAACAGGAGGTTAAAATAAAGACACCAGCGTTCAGTGTCTACTACTATTGTTTCAAGTATCTTCAACCAAAAGAGATTTTGGAGATCTCTGTAGAAATACTGTAAATCCTGGGATGAAGCAAATATTGCTAATCAGGAGAGAGAGACTCAAATACTATGATATATTTCAAAGAGTAGTGACTATATCTTAAGATATTTACCTAAAATATGAAAAATAACACAAGAGGTATGAAATATTATTAGTATAGTTTATAACTTCCGTGAAACTCAGTGAAACTCCTCAGAATCTCATGGAAAAGCTAGGAATTTAACATGATAACAGTAAATATATAATAGTACTTATGAAGCGCTTACTATTTGTCTGGCATGTGCTAAGTGTTTGCTATACATATTTCTAAGTTTAATCCTCAAAACAATCCTGTGTGTGGGTCGCTCACAGGTAAGGCAGTGGTGGAATCAGGACTTGTCACCCAGCTCAGTCACTGTCCTACATCACTACACTATCAAGGGCGCAGAACATTATTTACACCAGAACTTTATCATTTTAGCCATTGTGCCAGATGCCCAAATAATCTATAAGACATAAAGGTAGAATCTTGTAACAGTAAAATTTCCCAAATTGTTAGATGAGAAGGAACATAAAGGCTTGTAGATAGAATTGGTGGAATCCCAACTCTACCACTTACTAGGTGTGTGTCTTTGGACAAATCATTCATCTTCTGACTGTCACTGCCTTCATAAGTGAGGCCAATACCCACACTGAACAGAGTGGTTGTGAAGAACAAGTATGATGATACAGTTCAGGCATATAAGAGGGTAATGGTCAGGGAGCTGGGCTCACTTAGGAATAGTCCATTTCCTGCTATGTCTTTCTCATTAATATTTAAAAAATATCTACCTCCTATTAACTCAGGAACAAAAATAAATACTTCTTTGCCCTACCAGAATTTCCTTCTATCTTGTCCATTCTCAAATCGCTATCTTCTTTTAGCAGTAACAGACCTTTGCTTAGTTCCAGGAAAAAGAAGCATTCAAAACAAATATCTTCCAGAGGCTTGGTTGGCACCCAATTCACCAAAAAAATCTAAATACAATGATATGAAAAATGTACAGAATTATACCAAAAATGAGAAGAAATCACCTCATGAATGACTAAAAAGGTGAGAATATTTAGAAGGAAAATAATTCCCTCTTCACTGAGTACAGACTCAAAATCCAGTCTGTACTGCTCAATACAAACTTGTTTATTCCCCACTCTGAAGTAATTAGGTAGAAAGAAGCAGAAACAGCACAGATAGAAATAATGGTTGGAGCGACATAAAAGGCTTTAAAAGACGAGTAAGGGAAGGGCAGGAAAGTGTCTCTTGGACACTGGGACAATTTTACTTATTGTTTTACCTGTATTCCTTTTTAGCATTCAGAGCAAATAGAGCCTGAATAAGCTAATGTCTTAGTCTGACTGCAACAAGAGCCAGAACAAAAATGACCACTCGTGCTAAACTCCTTGCAGTGTTATCATGCTGAAAAGGATTCTGAAGGTATGCTTAGGGCTTGTCAGGCAAAGAGGAAAACAAATCTAGGAGACCCTATGAGATACCTGAGCTATGACAAGTTACTATATATACTTTTAAGTTAGCAATGGAGCAAAACAAAACAAAAAAAGGGAAAAGAATATCCCTAATAATCCAAAATCAAAACTCTGGAGAATAACAACATGGAGGATTAGAAGAAAGAGTTAAGAGAGTTACTTAAGAAAATGTGCTAGGGCACCAGTCACTTGACTTGTTCAGAATGATATTAGTACTGACAAGATTAAGACATAGAAGAAAAACATGAATGTAAGTACAACTCAGATATAACCACTACAAAAATTATAGTTTGTAGGATACACCTTAAGTATAACTATTCACTACAGGTGTCTAGCATTGAATATTTATCAGCATGTTAAATTTAAGAAGGAACATAAGCATAAAGAAATAAGAAAAACTAAAATAAGGGGCAGAGAACAACAACAACAAAAAACAGAAATGTAACAGACACAAAAGCCAATTATTAGGAAAAAGCTTCCACTACCACTACTGACACCTAGCATTCACCGAGTACTTCCTGTCAGGCATTATTTTAAACAGTGTTCATATATAAACTCATTTAATCCTTTCCAAAGCCCCCTGACATAAGGACTACTATCATAAGGAAATAGGAGCAGAATAATTATGTAACCTGCCAAAACTGACACAGGTGTAAGTGTTGAAACTGTTAAGTTGTACAATGAAGGAAGCCTGAACCCATATTCACCGTTTTGTGAAAGAGTGCTCAGACAAGGCTGATGAAGAGAAAGCAAAAGACAAAATGCTAAATGAAAACGACAGACCTACAGAAAGTTAGAAAGTGACAATGAATTAAATAGCTTTGAAGAAATGCATGAACTTTAAGTAATAAAAAAAATTCAATGAAAAAAGTGGACAAAGAATCTGAATAGACAATTCTCCAAAGACATAAAAATGGCCAATAAGAACATGAAAAGATGCTCAGCATGATTAATCAGCAGGAAAATGTAAATCGATGATACCAGTTCTTAACCACTAGTATGGTATAATCAAAATAATCTTATCAAGCATTGATGAGGATCTGGGGAAACTGGAACCTTCATACACTGTTGGTGGGAAGTAAAATGGGGCAACCAATTTGAGTAAGTTTGGTAATTCCTTAAAACTGAACCCAGAGAGTTGGTGGGTTGGTAGCAAGAGACCCAACCACCAACCCAGAAATTGATTGGTGACCATTTGGCCAATCAATTATCACTCCTAGGTATATACCCAAAAGAAATGAAATTACGTCTATACAAAAACTTGTACATAAATGTTCACAGAACTATAACTCATAATAGCCAAAATAATTACCAAATGTCCACCAACCAATGAGCATACAAAATGTGTTACATCTATGCAATGAAATTATTCAACCATAAAACAAGACTGATGCATGCTCCAAAGTGTTTATAAGCCTTTTCTTAAAAGATTTTATTTATTTTTAGAGAGAGGGGAAGGGAGGGAGAAAGAGAGGGAGATAAATATTGATATGCAAGAGAAACACTGATCTTGCACACCCCGCAACTGGGAACCTGGCTGCAAAGCACAGCCATTGTGCCCTGACTGAGACTCGAACTGGCAACATTTGTTTTGTGGGACAATGTTCAACCCACTGAGCCACACCAGTCTGGGTCAAAGTGGGTAATCTTGAAAAAATTATGCTAAATGAAAGCCAGTCACAAGGTCATTTATTATATGATTCTATTTACATGCAATGTCCAGAATAGGCAAATAGATACAGACAGAAACACATTAGTGGCTCTATGGCTATGGTGGTTAGGAGGGTTGGGGAGCAATACCTAAAAGTACTGTGGTTTGTTTTGGGGGTAAGGAAAATGTTCAAAACTTAATTTGAGTGGTGGTTGTACAATTTTGTTAATAGTGTATTAAAACCCATCAGTCCTAGCTGGTGGGGCTCAGTGGATTGAGTGCCAACTTGCAAACCTAAAGGTCACTGGTTCAATTCCTGGTCAGGGCACATGCCTAGGTTGATGATGTTTCTCTCCTTTTCTCGCTCTCTTCTCTCTCTAAAAATATATATTTTTAACACCAAATCGTGCATTTTAAGTAAGTAGATTGTATAGCATGTGAATGATATCTTAATAAGACTGTTATGGAGGGGGAAAAGGTCTTTGGTAAGTGCTAAGGTAACTTTACAAAGAAAGAGCAAACATATTCATGTATTTGTTGGGTAGCTAGGAAGTTTCCCTTTTAGGTATTAAAACAGACTATACACAGCCCTGGCTGGTGTAGCCCAGTGGATTGAGCACGGGCCTGAGAACCACACGATCTTGGTTCGATTCCCAGTCAGGGCACATGCCGGGGTTGCAGGCTGGTTCCTGGCAGGGGACTCACGAGAGGCAACCATACATTGATGTTTCTCTCCTTCCCTTCCTCTCTAAAGATAAATAAATATTTTAAAAAAAAGATTACCACAACTCTCTGCATCTAAGAAGCCCCCACAAGAGAAAAAAGTTTACCAAATCACATGTTAACAAAGAAAGCAAATATGTTTTATGAAGGCTATTTAAGTTTTTTATAGGGGCCTAAAATAGAAGCAGTGAAGTAAAAATCCATTAACCTAAGTTTGGGGGATGGGTATACGTGGGAAAAATAATTGCTAGGTACTGAAATCATGCAGTGTGTTATGAAGCTCAATAGTCTTTCAGGGAGAAGAAAATCTTGCCTCTCTCAAAATTGTTTCACAAATGGAAGGTCAACTCAATGTTAAACAGATGGTCCATTGTGAAAATTAAGGTTTTCCTTTTGGCAGAAGATTCAGTTACTTACTTCACTTATAGCAGGAGGAACTTCCTAAAACTGTATGAAATAATTTAAGAACCTGCTTCTCCTGGTAACTTTTCCTGCTCAATGACAAAGGGAAAAGGACGAACATCTGAGTTCTTTCTCAGCAAAACAGGAAGACTAGTGTTAAAAAAAAGTCCCTAAATAGAATGACCTACTATATCTCCTTCCTCTCTTCTGACAGAAAAATGACTGAAATGACTCCCGTAAATTCCTGATGCAGTAACACTTTACTGGGGGAAAAACTCTCCCTTCGATCTCCTTTGTAATAATAGTTCCTCGGTAATGCAGATGGACTCGCATTATTTCACGTACAAAGGACAACGGCTTCTTAGGGATTCAGGATTTTGTAGTTCTAACAAAACTAGTACTCAACAATCTCTTAAAGAAGATTTTAGAGAAAACATTGAAAAATGCCTGTATCTTCATCTTGTGTGATATTTTGATAACTATGCTCTATCCACTTTAGAGTGTAGGCAGTTAATGATAAACCTAAGAACTATATTCTAAAGTCCAGATGAATTATTTTGAAGTTGACTTCATTCATGAATAAATCTGGGGAAATAACATTACACATTCTGCACTGCAGAATGTCAGCATTTATCACATCACCTAGAGAATCTGCAACCATATCCGGTTAGTTGTAGGTCCATTTATGTAGAAATCAGGCTTCTAGAGGCTCCAATGATTCAGCAACACCCTCCAGAGATTATTTTTTAAAGTTACAAACAAACCTCTGAGCACTTAAAGACAAAATAAAAATAATTACAACTAGGAAGACTGCACAAAATGTAAAGATGGGTCCATTTGCTACTATTAAAAACACAAATGCAAAAAACAAAGGAAAAAAAAAACAAAAAGGAGAAAAAAAGAATATAAAAACCACACAAACCCATTTTAACGCTTATTTTTGGTTATAAAAATGAAATTAGATTTACAGCACCAGAAATGGAAAGTGAGGTGGATGTTTACCGACAGCAAGAGATAGCAAAGATCAGACTGAACTAAAGTCAGAATTAACAGCAGAGAAGATACTCAACTATGAAAAGGCATAAAACAAAATCAGATTTTAGGTCAGTTCTGAACAAAGGGGCCAGGAGCCTAACATATCCCAAAAGAATGGCCCAAAAGAAACCGTTATACTACTACTATACAAAGGTGGTCAGTTATGTAACAGCTCTGTAGCCTGGGGATATAGCAGTCCCAAAGCAAGGAAAATTAGCCACAATCCAGTATCCTCTGGGAGTACCGAGCAAGCTGGGCACTGTCACCCTAAGATCAGGTAATGCATGTGATCTGTGGCAGCATATACCAAAGGACTGGGCTAAGCAGGAAACATGAATGTAGCAGGGTCTTTAGAAGCCATATACATTACAAAGTTTAGTGCACACAGAGAAGCTAGATGTTCACCTTGTAAGAAGTTTGGAAACACAGTTTTTCAGTCAAGATGGAGCATCCAAATATTTATAATGACCAAGATTTCTGAGTGTAACTTAGAAACTATGTGTTTAATACAATGTTGTTTTAACACATTTTCTACCTTATTACTGTTTTAACACATTTTCTATGTGTTCTATAGAAATATAGCTTATAAACTTTCTTTTTCTTTGAGGTACGCTGTATCTCTTTCCTCTTTCAGACTGTTACAGAAATCAGGAGCAGAAGCACTCCACTGTCTGAGAGACAACAGGACAAGATTGAGAGGCTTTGCCAGGAAAATTCAGCTCTGAAGACACAGACCACATTACCTATGCTATACCAGAATGGGAACTTTAAGACTTAGGGAAAAAATTAAAATACCATTATTTTTAAAAATTTCAATTGAAGGGAGAAATTTTGGCAAAACCACTCTTTCAAAAAAAGAGAGAGACTTTTATTTATTTTTAGAGGGAAGTGAAGGGAAGGAGAAAATATGGGAGAGAAACATCAATAGGCTCCCTGACCTGGATCCGTGGCACTTTCCCTAATCTAAACAAGGCCCAACCAACTGAGCCACACAGGTCAGGGCACATTTCTCCTCTGAAAAGGAATTGTGTCAGTTACTTTTTAAGGTCAAGCTACAATTTTTTAGATACTGATACAGGATGCAGCTGGGGGCAGGGGGCAAAAAAGATTTGGAATGGTGTCCAGAACTCTAAGCGTATAGGAATGTTGGAGAGACATATAAGATGTCCTCACCCCCTCCCCAGGTGTCAGTTGGGGGAAGGGACAAATGGAGCAGGGCCATTGAGAGTTGTTTTGCACAGCAAGTCTTTGCCGCTAGCCTCTGGAATGGTCATTTAACATATCTATAACCTTTAACTAGTTTCATAGATATGTTAAATAGCTGTGGTCAAGTTCTGAGCCAGGGAGAAGTGAGTGGCCGCTACCCAGGATGGAACTGGGGGCTGATCCTCTGAGACAGTGCCTGCGAGAGAGCCATGTGGCTTTAGCAGAGTGAGGACCCCATCTTGGCCAGGTGAGGGGGAGAGCCATGCTGTTTTGGAAAAATGTAGACCCCTGTAGCCATTAGGAGGGAGAGCCACGTGGTTTCAGCAGAGTTAAGACCCCCTCTTTCCCAGGTGAAAAGGGAAAACCACGCAGCTTTGCCAGAATGGAGATCCCTGTGGCCAGGTGAAGAAGGAAGACACGCGCTTTTGGTGGAGTGTGGACCCCTACAGCTTTGGTAGAAGAGGCCCACGCGGCTTTGGGGTGCTCCCTTTGGCCAAGTGGCCTGGAAAGCAAGAGAGACTGACTGGAACTTGGTACAAAGAACTCTTGCCAGTGGAAGGTGCCGCATGACTTTGGATTAATTGGAGATCCTGCCTAGACGGTCGACACAGCTGATGATACCAGTGGCCTAGGAAACATGGGCCTGTGCTCTTTTCCTAATTTACGGTACCCGGAGTTGGGACAGTGGGAGAGGGAGTGTGTGTGTGTGTGTGTGTGTGTGTGTAGGTGTAGGTGTATACCCTAAAGGACTTTGATATTTTAAGGAGGGCATTAGGCCTGAACAGCATTAAATAAACATTTTGTTTCCTTTTCGCAAATCTCTGGCATTGAGAGATGTCTTTCCAATTGGCGGTGGACAGAAGAGCCCAGTAGATATTAGTATATTGTCTGTGGGAGGGGCCCCTGTTGTTCTGTAGCAGTTTTTGGCATCCCTTGGTGGGCCAAGTACTGCACCCCCCCACCCCTTATTCGGTAACAATACCACTAGAATTCTAGAAATGCTAACCAAGCATCTACTAGACAGATCCAAAAAAGTTTCAACCCTAGTGTTAGTTATAAAGTGTTTTAGTAAAACTATTTTCTGTAAANATGTCTTTCCAATTGGCGGTGGACAGAAGAGCCCAGTAGATATTAGTATATTGTCTGTGGGAGGGGCCCCTGTTGTTCTGTAGCAGTTTTTGGCATCCCTTGGTGGGCCAAGTACTGCACCGCCCCCCCCCCCACCCCTTATTCGGTAACAATACCACTAGAATTCTAGAAATGCTAAGCAAGCATCTACTAGACATATCCAAAAAAGTTTCAACCCTAGTGTTAGTTATAAAGTGTTTTAGTAAAACTATTTTCTGTAAACTATGCCAAGCAAACCAATTTGGACCAGGAATTCTACATGATCAATGTAGCCATTTCTTTCCTTTGTTAAAAAAAAATAAATCAATTTTTAAAAATTTATTGACTTGAGATAGAGGACAGAGAGAGCCATCGATTTGTTGTTCCATTTATTTATGTTTCATTGGTTGCTTCTTGTATATGCCCTGAACTGGGGCAGAACCCGCAACCTTGCTGTGCTGGAATTACACTCTAACCACCTTGTCAGGGCAATGTGGCCATTTCTATCCTTATGTTTCCCTCAGTTTATTAACTGCACTGTCTAATACAGGAGCCCCTAACTGCATACGGATATCAAAATTTAAATGAAATTACATAAATTGGGTCCTAGACAGTTAGCCGCATATGACTTAGTGAATAGCAAATTGCACAGTGCAGAACAAACCTTTTAATCATTGCAGAAAGTCCTATTAAGCAGAGCTGCACTAGAACCTTTTAAACCTAGGCAATCCAGGACCAGAGCTTACATGCTTCCCATCCTTACTAGGCCTGAGATGCTGGAGCCTTACTGGCCTTCCCATCAAAGTACATACAGTTAATTTTTATACATAATCCTGCTGAACACTGGATATCCCACAGGATGAAGTGAGATTGCCTATCCCATACTGTTTTAGAAGAATGTTAATTGGACAAAAATATTACAAGAGCTAACTCAATTTTAAGGTAAAAGCCATTTTATTAAAAAGGAGCAGCTCTAATCAACTATCTATACATTTTAATGCATGGTCAAAGGGAGTCAATGATTCTTGAAAGGTTCCCTATAAGCCAGAGTTGCAAGTAAAATATAAGAAAGTGTAAAAACACTTGTGATTATCAGTCAACTAATTTCTGAACACAGCCCATACAGTATTCTAAACATGTAACAAGAATCCGGACAATCCACTTAACCAACGCCCTAACAAGTGAATCAAGTCTTCCAGATTGAGCAGAAGGACAGGTTGTCAATTTTTGCATATGCTAATACCACAGATTCCCTTCAAGCTTTTGGTGACTGGAAAAGTGCAATTAGCTCAGCATTCCAAGTCACACCTCTACATGCTGCTGAGTGTAAGCTAAAACACAGACACACAGCCAACCCCCATCAGTTTTTGGTCCTTATGTGGAAAGATTTTCCAATCTATGATCATCCTCAAAGTTCACAGAAAAGCTGTCATAGTACATTGGTAGAGACATTCCACAAATACATACTTTCCCTCCTCATTTATAGGTAAATCTACTTCTGAGAAGTTTTTCAGGTGAACACTTAATTCAATACATTCCATACCACATGAAATCGTCCTTTCCTATCTGAGGGGGACTGGTTCCAGGACAATCAGCAGAAGTTGAAGTCTCTTATATAAAATGGCACTGTATTTGCTCGTAACTTCTGCACATCCTCCTGTATACTTTAAATCATCTCTAGATTATTTATAACACCTCATACAATATAAATGCCAGGTAAATATTATCACATTATACTGCTCAGGAAATAATGACAAGGGAAAAATATCTGTACATGTTCAGTATAGATGCATTGTAGGTCTAACTACACAGCACCCTTTACAACACTGTGGTATTTTTTGGATTATTTTCAATCCCTGGTTGAATTCACAGATGCAGAACCTGTCTACAGCACAACATAATCCAGTGATTTTCAATGGGTGTGCAGCAGCACACTGGTATATCGAAAGAATTTTTGAAACACGTAATACCTATTTAACCAGGGGAACTGACCTTTTTTTCCCTTTAAATTATCGAAAACAGACAGACAGACAAACAAACAACAAAACCCGGCCCCGCCACATCCCCTGACCTGTGTGGCTCAGTTGGTTGAGTGCAGTCCTGCAAAGGACTGCAGTCTAGTGACCACAGGTCACTGGTTTGATTCCCAGTTAGGGCACATGCCTGGGTTGAGGGTTTGGTTCCTAATCAAGGTGCTTATGAGAGGCAACTGATCCATGTTTTTCTGTCACAATGATGTTTCTCTCCCTTTCTTTCTCCTTCCCACCCCCTCTCTAAAAAATAAATTAAGTAAAAAAGAAAAAAAGAAAAAGACAACAGCCAATATGACAATAACTGTCCAGTGGGAATGAATCAAATTATATCTACTTTTAAAAAGATTTAATTAATTTGTTTAGAAAGGGGAAAGGAAGGAGAAAGGGAGAGAAACATCAATGTGGGAGAGGCACGTTGATAGGATGGCTCTTGCATGTCCTCAACTGGGGACCCGGCCCCCCACACTCAGGCACGTGCCCTGACTGGCAACCAAACTCAATCCAGTGAGTCACACAAGCCAGGGCTATACCTGCTTTTCTTTTTCTTTTTTTTCGTTAGGTTGGCAAAACATACTTTTTTGGTGTGCCAGAGAATTTTAGTGATGACCTTATGTGTGCCATGAGATGAAAAAAAGCCAAAAACCTCTGACATAATCTAATCAAAGTAAACATAACTTTTGGAAACTTATTGATGACTATAAACAATGAAATTTCTTCCAAAACATGGCTTGCATTACTGGTATCCTGGTTTGACTTTCTAAGAGTCATAAACAAGATCAACACTACATATGAACAATTATCCAATCAGCCATTCCTTAGCAAGCAGTTAATAAGCTGTTCCAATAAAATCAAAACTACCAAACAACAGCAAAGCTTTTGTTCTCAGGCAATTAAATATGCTACAAGATAAACTGGAGGGTCAAGATGGCAGAGTAGGTAAACATGCCTCACCTCCTTGCACAACCACAGCAAAAACTACAACTAAACTACAAAACAACTACCACTGGAACTGTCACAAACCAAGCAGTATGGAAGTTCAACAACCAAGGAATTAAAGGAGTCACTTTCATCTAGACAGGTAGGAGGGTCAGAGACATAGGGAGACACAGAGCACCCACATATGGTGGGTAAAAATTAGAAGGGATACCTAGGGAGCAAGGGACCCCAGGCCCACACCAAAAACACCCAGCCCAGGGTTCCAGTGCGAGGAAAATAAGTCCCTGTAACTTCTGGACATAAAAACTAATGGGGGTTGGGGTGCAGGAAGAAAACACAGGATTCTCAGGAGTCTCCTCTTAAAGGTCCCACAACGGATTTAGGACTTAATGAAGATTCACTCCCTCTGGGCTTAAGCATCAGGGCAGCAGCTGGCAAAGAACTGTATGGCATCGGGGCACGTGCCTGGGGAAAGCTTCCTCCTGGACAAAACTCTAGAGTGAGGAGGTGGCACTGTCCCCTTTCTGAGCCCTCCCCCAAACACAGCCACAGAGCAGTGACACGGTATCAGAAACTCCATCAACCTGGTTCCCGTGGGTTCCTCCACCCTGGGGATTACCTAAGGCTGTGCCCCATCCAACCTACCCGTGTACTTTTCTACCATAGGCCACGCTACTAAGACAGGGAATCAGAGAGGCTCTACCTAATACATAGAAACAAACACAGGAAGGCTGTCAAAGTAAGAGACAAAGAAATACGGCCCAAACAAAAGAACAGAACAAAATTTCAGAAAAAGAACTAAACGAAAGGGAGATAAGCAATCTATCAGATGCAGAGTTCAAAATACTGGTTATTAGAATGCCCAAGGAATTCACTGGGTAATTCAACAATGTGAAGGTTACACTAAGTGAAATAAAAATCTACAGGAAACCAACAGTGGAGTAGATGAAGCTGAGAATCAAATTAAAGATCTGGAACATAAGGACAAAAAACCCATTCAATCATAACAGCGAGAAGAAAACAATCCAAAAAAACAAAGATAGGCTAAGGGGCTTCTGGGACACCCTCAAATGTACCAGCATTTGAATCATGGGGGTGTTGAAAGGAGTAGAGAAGAGCAAAAAATTGAAAACTTGTTTGAAAGATAATGAAAGAAACAGAAAATCCAGGAAGCTCAGAGAGTCCCAAAGAAGTTGGACCCAAGAAGGAACACACCAAGGCACATCATAATTACATTAGCCAGGATTAAAATGAAGGAGAGAATCCTAGAAGCAGCAAGAGATAAGGGGACAGTCACCTACAAAGGAGTACCCATCAGACAGTCAGCGGATTTCTCAAAAGAGACCTTACAGGCAAGACGGGGCTGGAAAGAAGTATTCCAAGTCCTGAAAGGCAAGGACCTATATCCAAGATTGCTCCATCCAGCAAAGCTTTCATTTAGAATGGAAGGGCAGATCAAGTGCTTCTCAGATAAGATCAAATTCAAGGAGTTCATCATCACCAAGCCCTTATTATATGAAATGTTAAAGGGACTTATCTAAGAAAGAAAAGATAAAAAATATGAACAGTGAAAGGACAGCAAACCCACAGTTATTAACAACCACACCTAAAACAAAAGCAAACCAAGAGGACAGCTAGATCAGGAGTGGAACCATAGAAATGGAGATCACATGGAGGGTTAGCAACTGGGGAGTGGGAGGAGAAGGTACAGAAAATAAGTAGCATAGACGGTAGGTAGAAAATAGATAGGGGGAGGGCAAGAATAGTAGGGGAAGTATAGAATCTAAAGAACTTGAGACACATGGTCATAAACTAAAGAGGGGGAATGGTGGGGGAGGGGGTGTGTAGGGTAGAGGAGAATGAAGGGGGGGAATAGAACAACTGTAATGGTGTAATCAATAAAATATATTTTTTTTAAAAAAGAAAATTTCCCCAGTGTTTGAAGCAAATACACATACAAGCCCAGAAAGCAGAGTCCCAAACAAGATGGACACAAAGAGGACCACCCCAAGACACATCATAATTAAAGGGAAAGAATCTTAAAAGCATCAAGAGGAAAGAAGAGAGTTACCTACAAAAGAGTTCCCTTAAGATTCCCAGCTGAGCCCTGGCTGGTGTAGTTCAGTGGATTGAGTGCAGGCCTGCGAACCACATGATCGCGGTTCGATTCCCAGTTAGGGCACATGCCTGGGTTGCGGGCCAGTTCCCAGCAGGGGACTCACAAGAGGCAACCATACATTGATGTTTCTCTCCTTCTCTCCTTCCTTTCCTCTCTAAAAGATAAATAAATAAAATCTTAAAAAAAAAAAGATTACCAGCTGATTTCTCAAAAGAAACTTTGCAGGCTAGAAGGGGTTGGAAAAAAGTACTCAAAGTGATGAAAAGCAAGAACCCATAACCTAGATTATTTCTTCAGTAAAGCTATCATTTAGAATGGAAGGGTAGATAAAGCACTTCCTAGATAAGGTAAAGTTAAATGAGTTCACCATCACCAAGCCCTTATTATATGAAATGTTAAAGGGAACTATATAAGAAAAAAGATCAAAACTATGAACATTAAAATGGCAACAAATTCACAGCTGTCAACAACTGAATCTAAAAAAGAAACTAAGCCAACAAGCAGAACAGAAACAGAACCACAGATACAGCAATCATTTGGAGGGTTATCATGGAGAATAGGGAAAAGGTGCAGAGATTAAAAAGTACAATAAATTGCCCTGGCTGGTGTAGCTCAGTGGATTGAGCACAGGCCTGTGAACCAGAGGATCACAGTTCGATTACCAGTCAGGGCACATGCCTGGGTTGCAGGCCAGTTCCCAGCAGGGGATGTACAAAAGGCAACCATACATTGATGTTTCTCTCCCTCTCTCCTTTGCCTCTAAAGATAAATAAATTAATCAATAGAATCTTTTTAAAAAAGTACAATAAGTATAGAATAGTCAGGGAGATGCTACAAACAGTATAAGAAATGGAATAATCGAAGAATTTATACGCATGACACATGGACATGAACCACAAAGGGGGAATTGGTGGAAGGAATGGGGGATACTGAGTGGAGGGATGTAAAGGGGAAAAACTAATAGCATAATCGATAAACTATTTATTAAAAAACAGATAAACTGGAGCCAGTCAAAGGACAAATGTAAATGGTGGTAACACAACCACTACATTAAAATAATTATTAATCAAGCTGTAGTTTTAAAATTTGCTATATTAAAAAATTACATTACAATTATAAAAGCATTATAAGACATGATGTAAAAAAATTTCAAATAACATAGAGTCATAAAACAAAAAGTCAGTCTCCCCACTAGGCTAAAATAAGCACTGGTTAAAATTAATTTTAGAATTCAGTTTCCTAGATATGCTAACTCAGAAGACCAAAGATTTATATTGAAGAACCTTCTCTGAAGAATCAGACTAATCTGAAGAAAGATCCAAAGATAGTGATACGGGAGGTTACACGGGAAATTTGAGGAACAGGAAACGTGTGTAACAGTGGTGGTGGGGAGCTACATTCTCTTTTGTAAGTGGGATGTCAAAACGTAAGAAGTAGCAATAGTAATACTGTTACCTAAAATATGGACATAAACTCCTAAAATCCTTACAAAAAGAACATATGAAGGGGATGAATGCCCGGGACTGCCAATTTTCATAACAAAGTTTGTATAATCATTTGCCTTATTAACCACATGTGTGTATGAATTTGATAAAGACAGAGATTTAAAACATCTCTTCCCTAACCCCCGACCAAAACCAAACCAGTAGTCACAAATGTGGATCATTTGTTTTCAGTTCTGGTGTTTAATTCTGTACGAGGTCTGTCCAGAAGGTATCTAGTCAGGTAAACAGAGGTATCTACGGAAGATACAAGAAACACCGTACATAGGGACAATGGCTACCTCAGTCCCCTTCCAAGTAGGCACCCTGGGACCTCACACAGTTCTCTCAATCTTCCATCAGCTGCCCCATTTAGTTTTCCTGAATCTCACTGACAGTCTGAAACCTCTTCCCTTTCAAAGGTGATTTTAGTTTCGGGAAAAGGCAGAAGTCACAGGGCACCAAATCTGGGCTGTAGGGGGGCTGAGTCACCTGGGTGATATATTTCACCAAAAAACTCTGCATGAGATATGATGCATGAGTGGGGACATTGTTGTGATGAAGCTGCCCTCATCAGCTGCCCATAGCTCTCTCTGACCTTCTGAATCAACGGAATAGTTTCCGTGAAGGAATGTTCAAGCTTAACACAAAATCTGATGCAGATCTGTTGCTCTACTTGCTCATTTTCAATTTAATAGACACACAGTACACACACTCAATCAATGGCCTCTACCACCCCCACTGCCTAGTACAGTGAGGTTGTCATTGTTCACGCATGCACATTCCGGTGCACTTCTTGTCTGCCAGGTTACATCAACGTCACACAAACTGTTATTCTATTAACAATGGCGGGAATTTTTTTCCAGACAGACCTCGTATACTGTCTTCTCTCAGGGTTGAATGATCTGTTTTTACTCAAGATTTTTCTGCCTTTTGTAGAATACCGGTGTGGAGAATCTCAGCTCCACCAACCTTAATCAGTGACAACTAAGAAACTGTTCTTGTTGCTGCTCCTTCTGTCCTCTTATACTAACTTGGACCAAATCTAGCAATGGGTGAAGGTTGCTGAAAGCCAATAAAGATCTGTGAGGTAGAGAAGCACTGCATCACCTTCCTTTCCAAAGTCTGAGTATTTAGAAGAATGTGGCATACCCTGCAGCCTCTATTATGCCACCTTGTCCATGTTCTAATGCAGAGGTTCCCAACCTCCAGGCCGTGGACTGATACTGGTCCAGGCCTGTTAGGAGCTGGGCCACACAGCTGGAGGTGAGCTTGAATGTACGCACTTGAATCATCCTAAAACCATCCCCCCCTCTCCCATGTCTGTGGATTAATTGTCTTCCACAAAACCAGTCTCTGGTGGGAAAAAGGTTGGGGACTGTTGTTCTAATGCTTAATGAGCCGTTTCTTACTAACATCCTCTACCCCAAAATAGTAATGCTCTAAGAATTGACAACAAACCCTTATCCAGATGGTTGGTTCTGAGCTAGGTACTATTTAATCAATTCCATGTAAAATTCGTTAATGTGCTATCAGTTTGGGGTCAAACCTGAAAATTATCTTAAATAACAAACAGTACTACTAAAGAGATGCGTGGTTCTATGATCCCCTGAAACCACATGCAAAGGATCCAAAACAGTTAATATCAGTGACCTGAAAACGCTCAAGTCTTACCACATACCCAATCTAGAACAGCCGCAGTATCTTAATCTCTTCAGAGGTATTTGGAAAGCTAAAAGAATGCTTTTATTTTGCACCTGATTTGTGGTTAAGATGAGTATCTCCTATATCTCACTAAAGCATTTCTGTCACAAAAGGAATCAACCTGGATCTTAACCTACCTACACCTGATTCTGTAAATGCCCATTCTGTTCCAAACTTCACTTCTGTCTAAGATTCTAGGCTCTAGACTGGAACTTCTACTTTGTACTCCTAATTTCAATGTCTTTTTTTCCTTTTTGGCATCGCACACAATCCAGATTGCAATTCTGGTACCATACTTCTTATTCCTGGCCTGGGGATGTCTTGACCTGGGCATTAAGGGCTATCTCTAGTACTGTCAACTATACAGTGGCAGTTCCAGAGAACTTGGTCAAGACATTACATTGTCTATCTAGAAAAATATCTTAAATCCTTATTGAAGGAAGACTTACAGATGGGGAATTTTCATCTGTGAATATAATGAGATGCTGAATTTTTGGTAAGGCTGTCAGCTCTTGCTAGTGGGAGATCTCTAAAAAAGGTACTGAGATTATCAAAATAATGTCAAGTTTAGTAATAGGAGATATGGGTTGTATACATATTTCTCATATATACATATATCTATATCTCCCTTCCTCATGACATGGGACTATACCTCTCCCCAATTACCTTTTAAAAGGCAAATGTCAAGATTAAAAAGGCCCTGGTTAGGTGGTTCAGTTGGCTGGGGCACCATCCAGTGCACCAAAAGGTTGCAGGTTCTGTCCCTGGTCAGGGAGTGTACTGGAGGCAACAGTCAATGTTTCTCTCACACTTATGTTTCTTTCTCTCCACTGCTTCCCCTCTGTCTCTAAAAATAAATAAATAAATAAATATATCCTTTGGTGAGGATTAAAAAAAGAAAATATACATGTTTCTGTTGGCGGAGAAAGGGTCCATTTTCTAAGCTGAAGAAGCTGAACCAGGTCAAGAAATGTCATATATAGCTTGTCTAGCAGCCTTGGAGCAAATAGATAGAAAACTTCTTAGAATAAAGCTTATTCGGCTGTCTACTGGTAGGTTACAAGGAGAAAGTAGCACCCCCCCCCCCAAACCTTTTGGGTGCCTCATAAAAGACACATGAATTTAAAACTAAAAAGAATTTTAAGTTCCAATTAATGTTAACAGACTGATAGGCCCTAGAAAAACCACTGAGCTCTCCATTCCTATGAGCTGCAGCTCCATGAATAAGATAAAGATTAGTAACACGTGGTTTAGAGGGGCTTCAACCAATCTATATTATTATTTTCCTGTAACTCTGTTTTACATAAGATACGAAGTCACCCAGCAAAGAAGAAATTATTTCCTAAGTTATAAAGCTAAGGCTACAATAATATCAAAGGCTGGAAAATATCCTGTGCTGCCTGTCACAGATGAAGAAGAAATGTCAACTATAATTTATTTTAAAAATCAGAAGAACACCATATACAAAAATAAACTCAAGATGGATAAAAGACTTAAATGTAAGTTGTGAAACCATAAAGGTCCTAGAGAACATAGGCAGGAAAATCTCAGCTATTCCATGCAGCAATATTTTCACTGATATGTCCCCTACAGCAAAGGACATAAAGGAAGGAGTAAACAAATGGGATCTCATCAAAATAAAAAGGTTTCTGTTCAGCTAAACAACATCAGCAAAATGAATAGGGAACCACCTGTATGGGAAAATATATTTGCAAATGATACTTCGGACAAGGGTTTGATCTCTAAAATAAAGAACTCACACAATTCCACTCCAGGAAGATAAACAGCCCAGTCAAAAAATGGGCAAAGAACCTGTACAGACCCTTCTCCAAGGAGGACATTCGGAGGGCCGAGAGACATATGAAAGGATGCTTGGCATCACTAGCCATCAGAGATGCAAATTAAAACCACAATGAAATACCTCTTCATACCTGTCAGAATGGCCATCATAAACAAACCCACAAACAACAAACACTGGCGAGGATGTGGAGAAAAGGGAACCCTAGTTTACTGTTGGTGGGAATGCAGACTGGTGCAGCCACTGTGGGAAACAGTATGGAATTTCATAAAAAACTAAAAATCGAACTGCCTTTTGATCCAGTGATTACACTGCTGGGAATATATCCTAAGAATCCTGAAACCCCAATTCAAAAGAGTCCCAATGTTCATAACAGCACAATTTACAACAGCCAAGTACTGGAAACAGCCTACATGCCCATCAATAAATGTGAGTGGATCAAAAAACTGTGGTACATTTACACAATGGAATACTACTCAGCAGAAAGAAGGAGTGCCTACCCTTCATGACAGCATGGATGGATCTGGAAAGCATTATACTAAGCAAAATAAGCCAGGCAGTGAAAGACAAATAAACAAATACCCTATGATCTCACCTATAAGTGGAACCTAATCAACAAAACAAATAAGCAAGCAAAATATAACTAGAGACATTGAAATAAAGAACATCCTGACAGTAACCAGAGGGGAAGTGGAAGGAATAACAGGGGGAAGGGTGGTCAAGGAACATGTATAAAGGACACATTGACAAAGCCAAAGGGAGGGTAGGATTGTGGGTGGGAGGTGGGAACGGCTGGGATAGGTGGGAGTGGTGGGGAAAAATGATGTAATGGATGTTAAACTAGACTTACTGTGATCATTTTGTAATATATACAAATAATCATATACAAATATCAAATCATTATGGTGTATACCTGAAACTAATATGTTAATCATACCTCAATTTTAAAAAATTGCTTAAAAAATCAGAAGAACATGCCCTGGCTGGTAGAGCTCAGTGGACTGAGCATGGGCCTGAGAACCAGATGATATTGGTTCGATTCCCAGTCAGGGCACATGCCTGGGTTGTGGGCCAGTTCCCCGCAGGGGATGCACCAAAGGCAACCATACATTGATATTTCTCTCCTGTCCTTCCCTTCCCCTCTAAAGATAAATAAAATCTTTAAAAAAAATCAGAAGAACACATACAAGTTTCAACACTGACTAGTATCTGAATTTAACAATGTAGAAGATCCAGTCTCCCCCACCCCCTCTACCTTTATCCCCAATTTCTTTAACTAGCCTCCGGTACAGTATGAAGAACCCCAGTCCTCGAATTAGGAAGGCTGGATTCTAGTCCATAGTCTAACATTAATTGGCTCTGAGACATCAGTTAAGTCATTTTTCCTTCCCGAACCTGTTTCCTTATCTCTAATACAAAGGTTTGGGTTCAACAGGACTTGGATGACACTCTAGTCTATAGGCTTAAGTTTTGAATGTAAAATATAAAGTAAGTAAGAACTAAAGGAGTGTTTAAATAGATGGAAACAAAGTACTAATTCATTCCTATCAAAATGTTCTTTGAATTCCTAGGCTTTCCTCTCACTGAATGTATCCAGGCTCTAACCTTTCCTTTCTCTGTCAGCTACTTTTCCCCTTGGTCCCTTTAGATGTTCCCTTTAATTTAGCTTTTTGTTCAGAGACTCTTTTTTCAAAGAAAAAGAAACGTCAACTGTCTTCTTTTTTACGATGACATCCCACCACTTTATGAATGTGGTGGAATGTCACTTATGGAAGTGGTCCAAATTTGCATACAAATATTAAACATTAATTCTCAATAGGCTCTTGCACTAGAGCAGTTCTAAAATGTCACCCCTTAAACACGTTCATCTGGTGAAGGAGTACAAGTTAGGTTATTTAAATTAAGCCAGTTTTATTCTACAGCTTATTTAATAAAGCAGTACAGAGAAGTAGAACAGATATAGATCTCTTCAAGCATACAAGGAAAAAAACAAATCAAATGTCTTCGGAAGGGATTGGACTACAGTTTCAACTGTTTCTATAGCCATTACTTTGCAAGAGGTATTTTACTAACCATTGGGACAACAAAACCACGGAACTACATGATAAGCAGCATTGAGTATACTCCTCATATCGGTCAGTCTCTTCTCCACATATATAACTTTTTAGTAGGGACACTGAAAGAATTATGGCACGTATGCAGTATCAGTATAAGTATAATTTTCCTTAACAAGGATCATTACCTCTTTTTACATTGATTGTGTAACAAGCCAGTCATTCTTTACTAATACGGTTAGTTTGTCTACCAACAGTTTGACTATCTACATAACTGGCCATCTCCACCACTTCCTTTTCCTCTGGTTGCCAGCTGCCTCCCCTTAGTTACACTCATCTGCAAGTCAAAGTTTGAAGAAAAACTGCTACTCCTAGAAAATGTGTAACAAACATTTGTCATTGTCAGCTGCGCCTAACTCTTCTCCTGGACTCAACAAACTAACATATTGCCAAGATTTCTTAAATCACTGAAACTTTACCTTTTGCCTGAGTGCGTAAGAAGAACTAGATTATTTCAAAGAAAGGTGTAAAAGCCTACGAAAATAAAAACAACGTATTTAACGGATTAAGAATCAGTTTTAATCCTTTAAATTACTTGCTACTGAGTGCTTTTTTCACTTCAAAATTTATAAGGCAAATGACCTAATGTTTGTTAGTCTCAATTCTAAATTCATGAGCTCTTTTTGTACATCAGCACTCAGTATTTTAAATGTATTATAATGAATGCTATGTAACTTAATATTAATAAATTAATGCTCTAGAGGGTCTTTTATTAAGTGCTATGCAACGTGGGGTAGATTTTAAGCTTCAGAAATCAGACAAAAGTAGATATCAATAACTTAGGAAAGAGTCTTGAAGGAGTTAGAATTTTAGAATGACACATAATTTCCAAAAGCAGAAGGAAAACCCTCTAGGCTAGGAGAGTAACATGTATAAAAGTACAACAGTGAGCAAGAACCAAAGCAAAGAGTGCTCAGTGGAAAGGAAGAAAAAATTAAAAAAATGAATGACGATCATTTATATTGCAAAATGTATAAATCACATTCTTCAGTTAATTATCAATACTTGACTACACTTAAAAGTAATTTTCTCCAATTTGGTAACATATGTAACTTTCTAGTTATGCAAAATAAAGCCACTGTTGATTTACTGGATATTACAGTTAATATTTTGTGTTACGTTCTTTTAAAGACACAAGTAGCAAACAAGTAAATATTGTAGACACTTTTGTTGTCTTTGAGACAATTTCTAAAGTACTTTAGAGAACAATATACCTGTGGTGTATGCCAAGTAATGCAGCCAGAGAAAAGAGGGATGGAGGGAAGGCAAAGAGATGTTGCAAAAAACAAGGGAGGACAATCCTTGATAACTGCCTTGAAAAGAATGTGATAGCTAGTTTTAGCAGTCTGCATATGTAGTGTATCTCTAGTGTAAATACTTGTTTGGGATGAGGAAGAAACCAAGCATTAAAAATATCCTTCCAAACCTCATCAATTGGTATTATATTATATACCCCATTAGGCATGGAATATTTAACTCATGGGTTTTTTTGGCGTTGTGTACAATTTTAAACTTTTGAAGAAGCCTTGTTTCATATTATACCTACCTCACTTTAATAAAATAAAGGCATAGTAGAAACAACACCAACCTGGGAAACTCAGGCTCTTGTTATAATTCTATTTAAAATGAATTTTTAAGCCCTTCCTTAACTGTCTTAATTTTAATGCGAGAAGACTGAACTATAACATCGAGAGCTTTCTCCCAGCAAGAATACTTTACTACACTAAATCCTCCCTCTCCTCTACATCTGCCTAAATTTTCTTTGGCACCTTATTTTATATGCATATTACTTTTCTTTATACAACTAGGTGGTTCTCCTGCTCTCCTTGCCTCTAGAGAAAGAGAAATCTTATTGTATGTTCTATTAAAAAGAGTCAAAAAATCACATTGCTAAAGAAAAAACACATTTCTAACACCTGTAGGAGCAAGTCAAAACAGAATCAAACAGTAGGTAGTTTTCACTGACTCAACTTAAAGTTTAAATACAAAAAGAGTTTAATTGGGAAGTCATTCAATTTCTGTCATATTTAATTGTACCTAACACATAGGTAAGTATCTTGGTTTATGAAGTTACATTTGCTACCCTTTTACAGTAGTTACTAGCCTTTACAAACAAAGGACTGACCAGGGTTATGTAGGATAAGACAACAGAAGGAAACTCAAAGTGTGAGTAAACAAAAAATAAATTTGAGTATTAATTTCTTCCATTCATACATTCTCCTAATCTACTATTTCTTTTCCATGTAGCCAGCCTGCAAGGTGATTTGTTTAAGAACTCCTTGATGGCTTCCTCCCGTACCTGTAATAAAATCAAACTTCTCCACAGGTTCTTCCTTAAAGGCCTGGCAAAAGCTGACCTTTGCTTAACTCTCCAAACTTACTTTGATATCTTCCCTATAGCTGCAGTCTCCCTTATCATCTTTCAGTTTCTGGAAAGAATGAAAGCTGTTTCCTCTTCCGAGTCTGTACCTATGCTTCACCTGACTTCACTATTCCAGTCTCAAGAAAGGTCACTTTTTCAGAGATCTTGTTTAATTCAAAATCTAAACTAGGTTATTCTTTCTCACAGTTCCCAGTTCTTTTCCTTTCGTGTACTTGCAAATGGTGCTCCCTGCCATGTATTCACCTATGGGCTTACTTGATTAATGCCTACTGTCTTTACTACATTAGATCAGTGACCGTGTGTATTTCCTTCAGCAGCATGCAAGCAATACCTGATCAAAACTAATCTAAACACTAACTAAATGAAAGAGAAAAGAATACAACAAATAAGAACCTGAAGTTGTACCTAATGACCCGACAGCAAATAAACTGAGAATGCTAAATATAATCAAAATAGGTTTGTTCTGAACCAAATTAAAAACATTAATGTATGTAATTTATGGCTTAAATCTTTCTGTAAACAATACTAAATAACAAAATTGTGGTTCTATTACATTATACTCTACAGGTTAAAAAACACCCTCTGATAGGCTTACAGGGTAGGCAAAAGTAGGTGTACGGTTGTTCATGCAAAAAGCAACACAATAATTATGTATTAATGCAAGAAAAAACTATTTTGCCCTGGCTGGTGTAGCTCAGTGGATTGAGCGCAGGCCTGTGAACCACATGATTGCGGTTTGATTCCCAGTCAGGGCACATGCCGGGGTTGTGGGCCAGTTCCCGGCAGGGGACTCATGAGAGGCAACCATACATTGATATTTCTCTCCTTCTCTCCCTCCCCTTCCCCTCTAAAGATAAATAAATAAAATCTTTAAAAAAAAAAAGAAAAAACTATTTCATGTAGTCAAAACTGTAAACACACTTTGCCAGCCCTATATAACCCCCAAGAGACAATAAACANTGACTTCACTATTCCAGTCTCAAGAAAGGTCACTTTTTCAGAGATCTTGTTTAATTCAAAATCTAAACTAGGTTATTCTTTCTCACAGTTCCCAGTTCTTTTCCTTTCGTGTACTTGCAAATGGTGCTCCCTGCCATGTATTCACCTATGGGCTTACTTGATTAATGCCTACTGTCTTTACTACATTAGATCAGTGACCGTGTGTATTTCCTTCAGCAGCATGCAAGCAATACCTGATCAAAACTAATCTAAACACTAACTAAATGAAAGAGAAAAGAATACAACAAATAAGAACCTGAAGTTGTACCTAATGACCCGACAGCAAATAAACTGAGAATGCTAAATATAATCAAAATAGGTTTGTTCTGAACCAAATTAAAAACATTAATGTATGTAATTTATGGCTTAAATCTTTCTGTAAACAATACTAAATAACAAAATTGTGGTTCTATTACATTATACTCTACAGGTTAAAAAACACCCTCTGATAGGCTTACAGGGTGGGCAAAAGTAGGTGTACGGTTGTTCATGCGAAAAGCAACACAATAATTATGTATTAATGCAAGAAAAAACTATTTTGCCCTGGCTGGTGTAGCTCAGTGGATTGAGCGCAGGCCTGTGAACCACATGATTGCAGTTTGATTCCCAGTCAGGGGTTGTGGGCCAGTTCCCGGCAGGGGACTCATGAGAGGCAACCATACATTGATATTTCTCTCCTTCTCTCCCTCCCCTTCCCCTCTAAAGATAAATAAATAAAATCTTTAAAAAAAAAAAGAAAAAAACTATTTCATGTAGTCAAAACTGTAAACACACTTTGCCAGCCCTATATAACCCCCAAGAGACAATAAACAGATCATTAAGTTGAGGATAATTACAATTTATTAACTGGAGGTATGTTTTATCTGATTAATGCCAGTTAACTGCAACATATCAAATCAGCTTCCTGATCATAAAGTTATAACACTACATTTTTATATGTATTAAATTATATCATGAGCATTCTTTGACAAGGCTGGAAAATCCTTTTTTTAAAGGGTTATTTGGAAGGAAGGTGGACCAAAAAAAAAAAAAAAAAGGTTGAAACCTTTCTTCCCAAATGATTAATTTGGGAGGCCATTTTAGAGAGCCTAATATTCATGAATTATTTTGAAGAGACAATTCAAGCTTTGTATTGGCAAAACCAAACATTCTTATACACTTGGCAGTTTATTTTGGATGAAATGTGTACCCTTGAAGTACTTTGAAAGGATTTGGGCATTTAAAATAAATGAGTGATTTGATCTTGCAGTCCCCAAGTGCACCATCCAGTCCCTAAGAGATAAGTGATACTGCCCTAACAAGGCCACAACTGCAATCTTGTTTTTAAAAGTGCCCTACTTTGCCATCTAGTGGGGTTGACCAACTGTAACTGCTGAAGAGCTGGTAAGAGCCTTATCCCAATTACAACTTAAAAGTAGACCACCTAATGACTACAGAATGCTCAGATGCAAAGAAAATGAGTTCTTTCTGTCTTCACCACCAGCATCTACACTGAGGAATACTAGTGAATGCCATGCTAAGTAAACATCTCCATGGCCTCAGGACTCAGAGGAGAATGCTGGCAACAATGGTGGCTGTAAGCCCCTAAACACTGATACCTCTCCCCCTGTATTACTGTCATCACTTTCCAGTGCCATGACACGCAGAAGCAGAACTTCGAATTTAAAGAGAAGAATAATATGGACCCTAGCTCAAGTTTTCACTCTGCTAGAAACCAATGTATTGATTACAGATACCCTGTTATAGTTGGTTGGCATTATTTACATTTTTGTAAGTAAATAAGTTTCTGCATACAAGACAATATTCCCCAACTCGAACAAGGTAGGCTGATAAGCAATGTTACAAAATACTGCTAGAGCAATTTGATTTATTCCTGAATGTGTTTAGATTTTTCAATGTCTTTCAGTAATTTTAAAAATAAGACATAATTGATAAAACCAAATATCAAATAAATTGACAAAAGGGAAAGTTCAAGAATTAATGCTTATATATTTTTCAGAGTTGCTTAAATTTCAGTCATTTTATTAATTTCTTAGAAGTTTGGTAATGAGAATCCTTAGAAATCAATTTGCAGCAAAACAAACTATGAAAACTCTCTAATATGTAAAAATACCATATTAACTTTAATCATTTTATTTTTATATGTAAAGTTGTTATTTCATGAGTCTTTGTTGGCAAAGGTGACCTGAGGACTAGTGCTATAAATTTTGACCATTCTTTGGCAAAATAAAAGCTAAGAACAAAACTAGTTGGTTTAGTAAATTTAAAGGTTTGCCTTTTATTCAGATTATATCCTTTATACTTTTTCTAACATTAAAATATCTTTCTGTGAAAAATAAAACTTTTATAAAAAATTAAAAATGGTAAATAGACACTATTAAATTTTAATTTTTCTGGGCAAAACTTAAATTGGTAGCCTCTTCTTATTATTCCCTCCTTTTGGGAAATTTGACTGGTTCCCCGAAATCAAAAGTTTTAAAACCACTGGCCTTTGGAATTAGACATAAATGCAATCAAATCACAGTTCAGCCATCTTCCAGCTGTGTGACTTAGACAAATCTTTTCTGAGCCTTAATTTTCTTATCTGTAAGCTGCAAAGTTGCTTGGAACATTAAATGATACATCACTTAAATTCCTGGCATATTAGATGCAAAAAAAAGTATTCTTTTCTTAAAAAGTTAATTTAAAATAGTCGATATAAAGTATGTTAGTGCATTCTTTTACTTGGAACAGGAAGGCATGTATGTATTTGATAATCTCTTTCTGGACCCTACAAATTAATTCATATTCTACAGGGTTCCAATGCTTCCAGCATCATCAGAGATCACGGGTAATCAGTTATCGTCTGTGCAGGTTTTCCTGCACCTTCAGCCTCTCCTGCTCTACCCGTTTCTCTCTTCTGTTCATAAACACACTCAAGACTCAAAAAAAAAAAAGTGTACCTTCATTCTAACTAGTAACTCTGACTGTACTCTAGAATCACACTCCCCACTATTCCTCCACTGGGCCTCAAATGAATTGTGATCTAATCTCTATCATCAAATCGTTAATCCATTTAGGATCACTGATGAATAACCTCTTATAATTTCAAAGTACACTGGACATTTCTCTGTCTTCAATTTGAAAAAGATCACTTTGTGGCATTCAAGACTATTGTCCTTTCCTTCCTTCTTGAAAATAAATTTCAGTTTTTGGGTTTCTGGTGACCTCTTCAACGGTTTTACTCACTTATTTATTTAATTAATAATTTTAAAAAAAAGATTGGACATCTTTTGTTTTATCTGTTTAACCCACAAAATCCCACAGCTTCAACTACCCCTTTGATCATCTTTTGTCTTCCTTGTCTTTTTATATCAACCACACCCAGGGATTTAACTACTGCTTATAGAACAACGATGCCTAAATATAAAAACTTAAATCTCTAGCACAGCCCTTTATTTAGGCTGTAGACCCGGGTAATCTCCTTAGTATCATCCTCCCTCCTCCACTCTTCACTCTTGTCTTTTAACCAAGGTCTATCTATCCCCTATGTATCTCCATCCCTTCAGCAATATCTTAGCCACTTTTCATTTAATGTTATAAAATCATGGGCTAGTATCTTTCTCAGAACTCTCTAATCCAAGCAACACTGCGGCTGGGTGACGTCATTTTCTTGATTAAAATCTTTCAATGAACCTTACAAGCCCTCTTGAATAAATCTATTCTTCAGCATGCCATATATGATTCCCTCACCCTCTCTGCTTCCTGGTCTCTATCCTTTTTCTGAGCACTTTCCTATTGTGAACTTTAGAAACAACCAAACTTGTAAGAATTTTTTAGTTTTATTTGAGCCAAACTGATAATTTCTGAGAAGCAAAATCTCAAGGGATTGAGAAAATGCTGCAGAAATTGAACTTAACCACTTATTTTGTACATCAGAATAAAAGGGGAAGACAAAGGGGTTACAAAAAATTCTCTGCTGATAGAGGGGGAGAAAGTAAAGGCGGGGAATCTGTGAGACTGGACAAAAAGTGAAAAGAATAGACACATAATTCTTTAACATAGGTAGATATAGAATAGTTAACAGCAATTAACGTATCAACAATGAGGGGATTTGTGGTCTCTGCTCTAGTGGGGTGATTGTGCTATGAGGGGACCAGAAAAAATAAATTACTTTGATATTCCAAGGGTATGTTATCTTCGATGCAACAGACAACACACAGGCTCAGTTAAGGTGAAGACTGACTGACCTTCGCTAGGACATTATACCTGCCTTGAACTGTTTTAATCAGGAAGTTTTAATTTCAGACCACCCTACGCCTCTGAATTTGTAAGGCACATCATGCAGGCCTCATCTGGCTAGTCAGGGTTAGTAAAGTGACCCCCTTTTCTGGTCCACACTATTCATTCACTCTATTGAACATACTGTTCCTCAATAAGAGAAACATTCTTGCTTTTATGCCTTTGCACACACTGTAGCCATCTGTTAGTAAAATCCTCCCCCATTTACACCACTCTGTCCTACAAATAAATAAAACAACTTTTACTATTTTTTAAAAAGCGTGTTTAAGTTTTCATTTATTCTCTAGGGGGAAAAAATCTCCTGACCCACTCTTACACTGACCATATAATCTCTTCAGTGAAACTTTGTGTGTGTGTGTGCCTAAGCAAGTGGGTATTAGGTCAGGGACCAAAACGTTTCCTCATGGATTCTAACAGAGGAATTTTAACCCTTGGGGATTGTATCAGAATGTCCTTAATGTATAATTTTATAAAGTCCTCACCCCTATTAACTTTATTGTTGTAAATCTTTATTAATTAAAGTGATATTGGGGTGTGTTAAAAGCAATGAACAAAATGTAACCTGCAGTGTTTCAAATAAGCTTGGCAAACCAAGTGACTGATCAGCATTATTTTCCTGCTGATAATTTATGTGCACAGAATAATTTTTACATTTAGAGGTCGGGGTGGTAAAGCTAGGGAGTGAAAAATTTTCAGTACACCAAGCAGGATACTAACCAGAAACAACATATCTAGGTCACTGTCTGTGGATGGCATTTTGGGGAGAAGTATTACAGGAATTATTTCAACTGATTTTAAAAACACATTTAAGATCAATCTTCTAAATTCAGAAACCAAAAAAAATTATTGAAACTGATAAACTGATGACCGTCTTCTAATTCTGTTCCTGGAGACACAGGCTTTACTTAAGGTTTGTTGGGACTGGAATGAAGAACTGCCTATACCAAGTTAATGAGGTTATTTCACCCCCTTTCTTATTCATCCTGACCTACAGTAAACATGTATTTACTTTCTTAACCTTATTTTCTTAACCCTGTGTGACTACATTCTAAAAGTAAATCTTAAATACTCTAAGACAGTCATAATGAAAACAATCTCTCTAGCACTACTATTTTTAAAGGTAAAAACTTTTTACTCTATTGCCAATTGTAACATCTCTTTCTTGGACACTGAAAAACTGAAAAAGTAATAACTATTACGTTAGCCAAAAAAGTTTGCCTTTTTCCTGTAAGATGGCTCTAGTAGTGCACAATTGTCTTTAAATGCATTTGAAACAATTTCGTTGGGTTGTATGGTGACAGCTGTCATATCAGTGTGTGCTTAATCAGAATCAAAATTGGTAAATTTTTGTGTAGCCATTTTAGTACTGAAGATGGAACAAAATATGCAACATTGTTGGCATAGTATGATTTTCATTTTAAAAAAGGGCACAAATGCAACTGTAATGCAAAAAATAAGAATAAAAATAAATGAAGTGTGCAGTGTATGGAGAAGGTGCTATGACTGATCCCAAGTGTTCAAAGTGGTTTGTAAAGTTCCACGCTGGAGATTTCTCACCACAGGATACTTCACAGTATCGCAGACCACTTGAAGTTTGCAGTGATCCAATCGATACATTAACTGAGAAAAACCAATGTTATAACTACGTGAGAGATAGCCGACATACTCAAAATATCCAAATCAATAAAGTTATTGGTGAAAATAAAAAATATACCTTTTATTTTACAAAGAAAACCATATGGAATTATTAGCCAACCCAATAAAATACTGTTGTGTTAATCATTTCCCCAAGGCCATGATCTAACAATATAATATAAGCCGCATAGTTTTGTTTTTGCAATTTAGAGTAAATTTTAGCAATATTGAAGAAAAATGAGGAACACAGTGAAAATAGTCAAATGTAATGATATCTGATCCAAACTCTCCTTGACATTGCATTACTTAATGCCATTTAGCAGCTCAGATTCCTTCAAGTGCAAGATGATACAAATCCATTGAGTCCATGACAAAGATGATGTGTAGTGATTAATAAGCTACTGTCTATAATAATACAATGTGGAGCTCTAGCATAAAGACACTATAAATACAAAAACATTTTCTCAACAAATTTGCATAAAATGATCTTCAGATAAAAACAGGTGTAAAGTTACTTTACAAATGACTATGTTAATTAAATATATTACTGCACTGACTGGTTCTTCTCATTAATATTTCTGAATGAGTGAGATAAAATTTATCAACTAAAGACAGATTATTACACGCTATGATAAACGCTATGAAAATACAGAGTACTACATGAGAACTAGGTGGGGGGGGTAAGAGGTAGATACTTTCACTTATTATCTCCTTTATCTTAATAATACTTTTCTCGGCTTATCATCTTTTATACTGAGGGAATCAAGACTTCAGGTTGTTAAGTCAATTAACTTGCCCAAGTTCACACAACATAAATGGTAGAGCCAGGAACACAGGTTTAACTTAAAGATTACATTCTGTCCCACTCTTCTAAGATTTGCTTACTAATGTCTTCTTCATATACAGCTAATGCCCTTACTGCACATCTCAGCTCATTCTCCCCTTCCCAAATAAATCTATTCTAACCACCTTATTTAATACACCCCCCTTACCCTTCTGTACTTTTTCTTTAGAAGTATTTATGACTTTCTAACATCTATTTATTTAACTGTTCACACTGTCTATAGTCCTCTGCTAGGTGAGGTAAAAGCTCTAGGAAGCTAAGGATTTTTGCTTCTTTTAAGATGTACTCCCCAAACCTAGAATATTTACTAATTCACAGTAGACTGGCCCATTTTTCCTTTCCCACTTTTCATTTTCACCTGTATGCAAAAACTTGTTACCCATTCTTGCTTTTAATTCTTGGGCAGACAAAACAGTTAGGGCCTGTATCTGAGTCATATTAACATTAAAACAAAAATATTTAAATTTACTCTGAAATTATGTTTAAAAATTAGGGCCAGTAAGTATCATTCTAAAAAATTGTAGCCAGATAAAAAGTGATGAAAAATATGTAAAATAAACTGGAATGTGGAGAATACAAATGACAGAAAATCAGTACTTCCTGCTCACTTTCTATGTTTTAGAGGCTGAATGGGAGGCACAGATGAAACATAGGAATCACAGTACTTTGAACCAGCAGTTCTTACAAACCTTATGGATTTCTTCTTAAAAATAATAATTTATTTTTTAGAGAGGTGATGGGAGGGAGAAAAAGGGAGAGAAACGTCAATGAGCAAAACATCAGTGGGGTACGTGAGCTGCCTAGCAAGCACCCAAACCAGAGAACCAAATGACCCTGGGCTCTGTGGGACAAAACCCAAACAACTTAGCCGCACTGGTCAGGACTCAAACCTTCTGGATTTCAAAAACCAGTTAAATTAAAACCAAAATTTAAAAAAGCAAAAAAAAACCCATCAAATGTGGAATTATAGTTGCCAAATTTTAATTTTACGACAAATGGACATTACCCATGAAATGTAGTCTAGCAATTTTATCAAATACATTAACATAAAAATGACAATTTCAATATAAAGGTAGTCATTACTGTGCAAGTTTAGATTCACAAACACCTCATTACATAAAAATAGTTCTATGTAAATTTAAGATGTAATGTGGAAAAGTAAAACTTTTAAAAGAAGCTGTAACAGAATCTACAACTTCAGGATAGAGAAGACTTCCTTTAAAGAGAAAAAACACAATCATAAAAGATTAAATTTGACATTAAAATTAAGAACATCTAGTCATCAAAAGACACCATATTTAAAGTAAAAAAGGCATGCTAAAGATTAGAAAGATATCTATGAAACCTACCAAGTATTATTACCAGAATATAGAAAAAGTATTTACAAATCAGTAAGATAAACAATCCCATAAAACCCCCACATAATTCACAGAAAAGGATCACTAATGGATAAAAATAAATGAAAGTGTTCTCACCTACAGTACTGAGGAGATGCAAATAATACTACAATGAGGTACCCATTTCATAGTCCTCAAATTGGCAAAACTTAAGTCTAAAATATTTGGAAGGTAGGAAAATAGACGGTCCTACCCATTACTAAGACAAACATTTTGGAGAGAAACTGGTAGTTATCTCATAAAGTTGAAGCAGCAGCATCTACCTGGGTTCTAGAGCAAGCTACTGCTACTAGACACGTCCCAGGGCAATCTTCCTCAATACTGGCTGTTAGCTGTAATAATGAATGGGAGGCACTAACTGAACAGATGCCAGGGGTGCCAAGCAATCTTGGTGTGTGGCGATAATGCTGCCCTATATCTTTTGAAGATTCTGCTGGACACTGATTTAAGAGAACAAGGGAGAGAAAATATAAGGTCAGATTCTTACAAACAGAACTTAACACAAAATATTTGTGTTTTAATGCAGATGATTTTTAAGAGTTCATCCACTGATTAAAGAGATGACCACACTTTCATCAACAGTGATGGCCAACTCAACACACCTGTTTTAATCTGCATTAGTAGCTGTCCTATTTATGGTGATACTACCCATTGGTGCAAGGCAGCTGACTACTACTATTTCTTCTAGCAGTGCTTCTTAGACTTAAATGTGCACACAAATCCCCTGAGAATCTTGCTAAAATTCAGCATCTGAGTTAGTAGGGTAGGGCCTGAGCTTCTGATTTTAACAGAAGAATTCTGATGTTACCGGTTTATTGTCACACTTGGTAGCAAGAGGTAGAGGGTGGGTGAGCCCCTGCATGTTATATTACTTTGCTTTAAATCACTTCTTATACTTTAGTAAGCACATTACCTTAAAATATGAATGTTAGTTTATTATGAACTTTATTTTACGACAGTATTGGAGAAGTTGCAAAATATTTCTACAAAAATGGGATATAGGATCAAGAACCATGTGCCTAAGTAAACATATACAAGAATATTCTCTACAGTATTGTTTAGTGAGCAAACAATTGGAAATAACTACAATGACCAACAGAACTTGATATAGTCACATCATGTGAAACACATAGCATATTTTAGTAAAAATAAAGGAACTAGAACTACCTGAATAAACACAGAAAAATCTTGGCAAACTGAGTGAAGAAAGCAAGCTGCAGGAAGGATGTATGTCAATTTGGAGTCAGTGGTGTGGAATGGGGGAAAGGATGTAGGATTTAAAAGAGATACATAATGTACTACGAGAAAGCTTCATCTTGTTTTGTAGTTTTATCTCTTCAAATTGGTAATGGGTGCACGGATATCCATTTACGTGTTGCCAATACTTCTATCTCTGTATTATTTCTCATTTTACCTGAATTGGCAAAAACTTGTTGGGTCTAGCCAGGTGTTGGAAAAATACTGATCCGGAGGCACAGGATTCAGAACTAGATGTCAGAAAGCCCAGCTTCAAAGTCTCAATTCTGCATCTTACAAATTGTGTGCCTTTAGGCCATTCAAATAATTAAATTCTCTGGGTTTTGTTTCATTTGTTAAAAAAAGTCATAAATATTATTTTTCCTAACTCACAAGACTGTATTTGAGAGGCACATAGGGTAACGTGTGTGAGAAATTTTTAATGGGGTACAAGAGGCAGGTATAATTTTTGTACAATAGAGCAAATACGTGGATCCAGTGGAAATAAAATCTATTAGTAAATAAACCAAAGAAGTTAATTTGTTACTCTTTTCTTGTCATCACTGATTCTAAAGATACAACATCAATCTAAACATGGAAGGAACAGAATTTATCAAGTCCTAAATGACATACAGAAGGGATTTCGTCTACCAAAACTTCATGCTAATTTTCACCGCAAACTGAAATTTATAATACCAAAACAAAATAAGAGAATTGAACGACAGAGTACTCTTATCTAACTAAAACAATGTCATAGAACCAGAGTAGCTGTTGATTCCCACTGCCCTTTGTATGCAGTGAGCAGGTGGGTCATTTTATTAGCCCCCTATCACAGAAGGAGAAACTGGCTCAGATGTTAGATAGCTGGCCTGGAATTATAGACCAATTCTAGGGCCATTAAGCCACCAAAAACATTTTGTCATGATACTTTATGGTAACTTTTTGTCACAGGGATACTGAAAATTGTTACTGTCATTTCATACACATTTCAAAATGGGCAAAAATATTCAACAAAACAACCCCTTATCTACTACCAGTACCATACATACAGCGAGGGACAAAATTAAAACTGCCTAGGCCTGCTAAAAATCTAATCCCATCCTTGCCAATTAACCTTATTAATACTAGAGTAGGAGAAAAGAGAGGTCAAAACATGGGTGAGGGTGCTATTCATTTCCTCCATCTCAAGTCATATTGCAATTATTACACAACAGGGATTCTACATTTTTTATTAGTGGAAACATAGCTATCTGCACTGCTTCAAGTAACCCACCACTCTCACTCCCAAAATCGAAATTTATCAACAAAGAGTTGGACAGTCTTAAATTAGACCCTTGCAATTATGATTATTATCAAAACATTGGTTATTAAATATTAGACATTATTACCAAAGTCACTTTATGCTATAAAAATGGGAGAAACTTTTAATGAAGAAAAGTTCGTTTTAAGTCTCCCTGTTAATGTAAACAGATGAATTGCCTTATGTACCTGACTTTTTACTCAAATTCATTTCGGTAATTTAAGCCTTAAAAAAAATCAAACGAACCATCTTGCGGATCAAGTATTATTATCACAAAAAGTATCAAACAGGAATACCTTTTCATACACAGCCAAAATTTAAAGGTCACCCTCTCTGTAGTCCGTTATTCATCCTTTTATTTACCAAATCCACCTTACACTAACTTAAATCAAAGCATCCTTTAAAAAACAGTTATGCTTAGGTACCGGCAGAAATTTCACAACGGATCATGAACAGGGCTTTTTTTTTGTTTTTTAAACAAAACGCGGGGTTAAACTCTCTCTACAAAAGACCTTCACAACAATATAATCTAACTTGACATAACTTTCGTTTCAGGATTTAAGAAAATCCAAACATAAACTCCAATTATCCAATTCAAAATTCCCGACGCGTCTACCCCAGAGTTCAAAAGTAGGTAAGATTTAAGTTCACCCACCTAGAGAAAAAGAACCCTATCGCCCGACCGAAATACACAAATCACTAAGCACCCGGCAGATTCGATCTCAAATCGAGGCTTGACACACGAGGACATTCAGGAGAAAGCTCTTGGGTACCGCGAATCTCAGAGCGAACCTGACCTCACCTGTCGGTCCGCAAGGAGAAAGCAAAGGAAGTGATATGAGACCCTGCTCGGCAAGAAGGACCTAAGCAGACCTTTCCTAGTCTGTCAGTCTGTCCCTCCCCGCCCCCAGATTCCCGCAACCAAGCACACCCCAGGGACCCTACTCTACCTTTCCCTTCCACCGAACCACTGGAGAAGCCTCTCCAAAACGCACACCCGATCCGGAGGGGCTTCCCCGCCTTTGCCCTGCGTCCAGTGGGATCCCGGTCTCCAACAACAAAGACGCCTCCCGCTCCCCTCCCCCGCCCAGCCGGCGGCTTCTGGTCCCTCAGACGCTGCGGCTCCCGGCCTAGCGCCCCCTCCCCAACCTCGGTCGCAGCGCCCCAGCCCCCGCGGTCTCACGCACCTGCACCTGAGGGGCTGCAGCCAAGGTGTCTGGCAGAAAGGGCTGGGAGGGACGCTTTGCCGACGCGCTGTCCTCCACAAGGCGCGATCCCCGAAGCTGCCGCCGCGGCTGGATTCTCCCAGAGTGTGGACGGGCCGGGCCCAGGAGGAGAGACGAGAGCTGCCGTCCCCGGCGACCGGACGAGTAAAGACGGCAGCGCCCCAGAGGGCCCACTCGCGCTCCCGAGTCCCGCCTCCTCGCAACGGCCCAGCTCCTCCACACAAGCTCGTGTTCTGCTGACTAACGGCCCCGGCGCAAGGCGCTGGAGCTGCCGCCGCCGCCGGCTGCTCTCGGGCCTTAGGTCCCGAGTGGCCGTGGTCGCAGCCGCCGCTGCCGCCACCACCGCCGCCCCTTCTGGCACTGCAGCCACCACCCAGACCCAGCCAGGTCTTTCTTCTCTTCAATCCTCCTTTCTTTCCTCCTGTTCAGCCTGGCAGCCGCCGGGCTTGTCCTCGTGGCGGGAGGAAGGCAGGAAGGGAAGCAAGGGGCACGAGCAGAGGACTTCCTCAGCCAGGAGTTGGTCACTGACTGGATGAAGATGCCAGAGCTGACCCGGGCTCCAGCCTGCAAGCTGGTCGGGGGAGGGACGCAGCCTAGCTTCGCCCGACTTTCACCAATCACAATTCGCCATGCGGAGTCGGGCGCCAGGAGAGGCTGAGCTGAGTCGGCAGGAGGCGGGGATTGCGGAAAAGAAGGGCCAATAGAAGTAAAAGTTCCCTGTACCTCCGCCCTGGTGAACTGCCCAGTTCGGACCAATGGAATTCTCGCTTCGAAGAAAGGGGGATTTATATGTGGGGTTTGGTAGAGCTGTTAAGTGGAGGGAGTCAGTCCTGGCTCCGTGCTAGAGCCTCGAAGTTGCTGAGGAGCTGGGGGTGTCCTTTGACCTCCTCACGGAGTCACATGGGATGGCAGGGGCGGGGCGGAAAAACCGGATAAGCTTCTTCCGGGTCAGTGACGGAAACGTCTACTCCTAGAGGTAGTTTCTGGTGTCTTGGTCTTACTGGCATCTTCCTTGTCCCAGCGCGTGGTGGCTGTGGTTTTGGCGATGAGCTCCCAGAAGGGGAACGTGGCCCGTTCCAGGCCTCAGAGGCATCAGAATACGTTTAGCTTCAAAAATGACAAGTTTGATAAAACTGTTCAAACCAAGGTAGGAACCTGTTGCACGAAATCTGACTCCAGGAAGGAATGAGTGGTTGAGGGGAGGGGAGAGAGGAAATGAAAGGACTTGGCGAGGGCGAGTGTGGACCGCAGCCCAGAGTTAGTTTGGCTGCAGTGCAACCCCTTCCAAAATGCGATTCCCACACCCTTTCTTTGACCTGGATATGTTGTCTTATAAATGTATTTGGCAGTCAACACTTAAATAATATCACAAAGAGTGAATGGGGCCCTCGTGAAACCTAAAATGCAAATGGATAAATTGAGTTGTTGAACACTCCCATCTGGTTCACCTATTTGCCGTAGGAGAACAAGGATTATGGCTCGAGTGTCAGAGTCTGTACAAAGTTTATGCAGCAACCATTTCTTCTTGGAAAACCCCAAGCTCACAAATTTGTAGGAAGAATGTGAAGGAAGGATGGCTGGCTTTTAGCCCTAGTGCCCTCACCAACATAATGGGTAGAAGACGATTTTGTAAAGATTGTTTTGAGGATCAAACTGTGTGATTAATACATAAAAAGCGTGTTTTACTTTTCATAAGTGATTTACTTCTTTTTAAAAAAATATTTTATTTATTTATTTATTTATTTATTTATAAAGATAGGGAGGGGGGAGAGAGAGGGAGAGAAACATCAATGTGTGGTTGCCTCTCACACATCCGCAATTGGGGATCTGGCCCACAACCCAGGCATGTGCCCTGACTGGGAATAGAACCAGTGACCTTTTGGTTCCCAGGCCTGTGCTCAACCCACTGAGCCACACCAGCCAGGGCTCATTTACTTCTGTAGCAGGATTTCTGTAAGCTGGAAGAAAATTCAGACTTCCTACATAGCCAGAGGTCTTGGGTTGTATACAACTACTAATTTGCTATAGGTGTCGCCCCTCCAATTTCTCCATAGTCCTATGGAGAGGAGATTATCAAAGCCAAGGGCATCTTGGGGGCCACCATCACATCAGGTAAACCTGATATCACATAAACTGGAGTTCAAGTTTACCAGATGTGTGATGTGAGTGAATTATTTAATTTCTCTAAGCTGTACTTTAGTTTCAAATGAGAAACCTGGCAGGATTGTTGTGAAGCTAAACTAAATGACGTATATAAGTGGTCTAGGTAATAAGTATCCAAGAAGTGATTAAGTTTCAACATTGAGAAATTAATGTTGAAAGCAAACTATTTATGGTAACTTGTGGCCCCCTTTTCCTTTCCTCCTTCTGTCTTCACAAACTGTATAAATATTTCATTAGCACATTCCATGTACAGAGCCCTATGCTCAAGTGCATACATTGTTAAAAAGAGTTGACTTTGTCTTGAAGGAGTTTATAGTTTCCTGAGTCATTGGACAATAAGCAAGTACAAAGATGTATAGTTATGAATTATAACAAAATTCTGATGAGGGAAACAGTTCAATAAAAACGAATATTTTCAATTAAGTGATCAGGGAACCTTTGGTTTACCTTAGGTTCAGATTCAGAAAGAAACAAGAAAACTGAAGCAACATTTGGGAAAACTTCCCTAACTTTGTGCCTACTGTCACTAGGTACTAACTAAAAAGCTGTGCTGTTCACAATAGTTGTCTTTCTGGTCCTGTATGCTTACTGTAAGTTTTGGCACAAGCATTTAAATCTGATTGTTTTTCATTAGATGATAAAAAGCAGTTTTAATAACTTTGTTGCTATAGTGTACCTTACTGCACTTTTTGTGCTTGAATATGAGACTTCTTGTGCTTGTGCTAGCAGTTCTTCATAGACTTCTTGTACTTTTTCTTGTACAAGAAAGAAGTACTTTTTCTCTGTTCCTTTTCTTGGTGTTATCTAACAACCATGTTATTGTGGTCTGAAATCTTTTCATGAGTCTCAAGTTTAGTCACTAAGTTTTAATTTTGCTCATTACTTTTTTAAAAATTTATCTTTAGAGAGGAAGGGAACGAGAGAAGGAGAGAAATATCAATGTATGGTTGCCTCTTGTGTCCCCCACTGGGAACTGGCCCACAACCCAGGCATGTGCCCTGACTGGGAATCGAACCACGATTGGGTGGTTCGAAGGCCTGTGCTCAATCCACTGAGCTATACCAGCCAGGGCTGCTCATTACTTTTATCATTAATTCCTTCACTTCTTTTTAAATTGTGAGGAAGCCTTATTTGTCCATTGGTATAAATACCAGGTATTTTGTTATTGGAGGTAGTGAAACAAAAAACAGCAAGAAATATTTTACTGAGGAAAGATAATTAGGTTGATTGTTCATCTATCTAATGGAAGACTAATAATTGGCTGCATTTATAGTAAATTCTGGAGCCAGCTAGATGCCACTATTTAAAGCCAAGATTTTGTCAGAAGCATCTGACTCTGACTTCATTCCTCTGCTTTATATCAGAGAGCTATTTTATTCAGTGACATCTAACAAAGAAGGAGTGATAAGTTCATGATTCTCTGCAACTCTCCTTAAACAATTGTAGTAACAATTGACTGCATGTACCTCATTGTTTTGCAGGAGTTCTGCATGATAGTTTTCCTTCTCCTTCTCTGCCAAGCAATTTGTCAGGACGTCACTAAATTAGAAGATGGATAATGATATGTTTTATTGGGAAATTTATGTAGGTAAAGCACCCTTTCCCAAAAGGGCAGAAGGGATAGCTGTCTTTGTATACTTGAATATTTTCTAGAACCGGAGAGAATCTTGTTCTGTGACATTCCAAATAGTCACACTTGGACCAAAGTTTCAAACTAGCAGAGGTAAATTTTAGCTTAATATAAGGGAGTTGTGAATAGCAAGGAGCTTGCACTCTGAATTTGACACTTTACCTTTGCTGGGGTTATTTGCAAGAGGCCTCTATAGCCATTTGCCTACAGTGCCCTCTTGGGACTTGAAGGGGCAGAAATAGGATTAAATCTCTTCTAGTCATTTGGTACTAAAATGTAGATATTATTAGGACAGTCTTGTGATTCTTATTGGAAAGAGTGCTGTGTAATGAGAAGAACACTAGAATAAGAAAAAGCCACATTTTGAAAGGTCAAATTCAAATCCACATTTTGAAAACGTCAAACGCTTCTCTCATTTATTTTTGATCTACAATATGGCATTATTACTATCCGTTGTCTTACTTTCTTATCAAAGATTGCTATGGGGATCATAAAAAAATATTTTTAAGAAGTAATGATACAAATACGAACTAAGTATAAAACATAATTTATATGGACTTGCATTTGCTCAAAGTCTAAAAAAATTAGAGAAGAAATGCATACTTGTTGAAAATATTGAAATAATAGAGAAATGAGCCCTGGCTGGTTTGGCTCAGCGAATTAAGCGCTAGCCTGCAAACCATTTGATTCCTAGTCAGTGGACATACCTGGGTTGTGGAGCACAACCAGCAACCTTTTGGTTTGCAGTCTGGCCCTCAATCCACTGAGCCACACCAGCCAAGGCGAATTACTTTCATATTAATAAAGTTTTTCACTATGACAAATAAAGCTGCAGTGAAGTTTTTGTATCACATATTTGTTCCACATCTGTTATCAAACATCATGCATCTACCTATGGGCATGTAGTTCAGCGTAAAATACTGGTCTGACTAGTGAAAGTGCATGGTTTGGTCGTTAAGGTGACAGGTATTAATCAGATAATCTCTCATGCGTTTTAACACAAATGGCAGGAAGGCCTATGAAGGAAAAGTCTGCTCCAAGGGAGCCCTGAGAGTATCTGACAAGAAGACTTGATTAAATTTGGAGGGTTGATAAGGCTTTCCTGAGATCTGAAGGATGCATAGCATTTAACTAAATAAAATGGGAAGAGCATATAACATCTTCTGAAGGATGCTATTTGTTTTATATATGTATTCAGCATTGTTTTTACTAGCATTCCTAAAATGTTAGGGCTCTAGGATTATAATGATCTCAATAAGACAGGGGTCAATTTCATGGTGAAATTACTTTGGAAATACTAAACTAGATTTTACTTTTAGGGAGTCATAGTATACATTAGTATCATGCACTCAGATGTTTTGCAGTTTAAAAAAATTAAGTCAACCAAAACTTGCTTGGCTGTGGAAACCTTTGATTTACCTAATGCCTACTGAACTTGAACTAATTTTGTGGGTGGGGGCTACTGAATTTTGGGAAACTCTTGTCTTTACCTTGAGATGAAAAAGGAAAATGAAAATTGATGGCTGTATATTCTAAATAGTTCTGGAACTGTTGTTAATAACAGCTAATATTTTATACTTAAGTATGTTAGTCACTGTGCACACTTCATGTACATTATCTGATTTGATCTTCAAAATAGCCCTAAGATAATGATATGATTATCCCACTTTACATATTGGGAAATTAGAACTTAGAGGTAAATGATGTGTCCAAAGTTATATAACTAGCACACGGCTACCCATTGCTCAGGTGAGATGTGTCCTAGGAGATCTTGTAAGACAATTAAAAAAGAAAGCCTTCGTTTGTTTATGTGTTTGGTTGTCATTGTTTTTTTAATACTGTATTTTTGTGCATAATGGAAACAGTGTGGTACCAATTGAATTTATGTTAAGTGTATCTTTCCCCCAATTGACTTGTTATTAAATTCAACATATTTTTTTCAGTTGACAAAGTGACTTAGTCTGATGTGCTGGGTCTTATGATATATGAGTACAGAATATTGTTCCAAATAAAAGTCACAGTGCTAGTGAATATTCACTATTGTGAATAACACTAAATAATTTCATCCATGCTTGGTATATTCCATATACCTACATTTTCAGGGTGCTTTCACTTGAAGCCAGTAAATCGATTTTCTGTGTTTCTTAATTTTGAGTCCTACTACAATGTAATTGTTTTTTCTACCTCAACCTTATGTTTTCTTTTTATTTTTCGTAAAGATTTTATTTATTTTTAGAGCGAGGGGAATGGAGGGAGAAACAGAGGGAAAAAACCTCTATAGGAGAGAGAAACATTGACCTGCTGCCTCTAGTGCCCCGACCTGAGACTGGACTGCAACCCAGGCATGTGCCCTGACCTGGTATTGAACAGGCAACCTTTAGCTTTGTGGAACAAGGCCCAGCTGAGTCACACTAGTCAGGACTCAATCATATATTTTAGATACTTATTTAATATGCGGTGAATGACAACAGAAACTAATTTGTCTTAATTTGATCTGTGTTAAGGAATAGTGGAATAGTACTATACTCACTTTTGGGTTACGCAGTTTCATAATTAAACTGTCAATACTTGTTTCTATTGGAAGTTAAATACTATACTACACTATTAGGAATATTCTCAGAATTTTTCATCTAGGTAAATTAGTTCACCTGAGAGAGAAAGTTATTATTTATATTAACTCTCCCCCAAATAGTTTATTTTTCATTTAGAGAAATGGTAGTAGGGAGTGGAGCAGTTGGACAAAGAACCTCAGGGCTGAGAGTTAAGCTGCTGTGGCATTTGTTGTTTTAAGCTGTGGGACTCTTTCCCTACCTGCACAAGTGTTAATATGAGTCACAGACAGGTATACAGGGAACCCGGCTGTCCTCACAACCACCCTGCTGCCAGCTCACTCCGTCTCCAGTTGTCCTTGCTCTTTTTCTCACCATTGAAAGGAAGAAATGAGAAGAGGATAAAGAAATAGCTAACACGCTTAAGATTCCTTGCTGATATTTTCCTTATCACTCTAGGCCAAATAGCACTTAAATATAGTGAATAAATTAAATAAACATTCCTTTTCTGAACTTGTCTGATACATGCACGGCCTTCTACGTGAAGGTAATTATCAGTAGGATTTCTTAGTTGCTAACTTAAGCAGAACGGGAATTTATTGGAAAGATACTGAGCTGCTCGCACAAAGCTTAGAAAAAGTATTTGTTTATTTGATTTGGGTTTGTTTTTTTTCTGTCCAAGATCCCCAGGTTGACCATTACTACTGAGAAATTTGATTCTCATTTGGTTTTATGCATATCTAACTTGATGCAGTCTTCCAAACTTTCAATGGGCCCCGCCCTCATCATTCTAGTTTGCATCCTAATTGATAGTTTATTATCATCAAATAGAGACATAGTATTTCTCTCACTTCCTTGCCCTACCTGACTGTGTTTCCTTGTAGCCTTACATAATGGTGTTTGCTGCACCATCCCCCACTTTCTCCCATTGCCGCTTCAGTCTATTTCTTCCTCATTCAGAACCCCAGCTCTTCAGAAATACGTTCCATCACACTGTTATGCCCTGCAGATATGTCCGTCCTTTCTGGTTATGTCTCCTCGTTTGTACCTGGCTCACTGCTTTTCCACAATTCCTGTCGTGTTTAGTGATTGCTATACCCACATGGATAATCCAGCATTTGATCTCTCAGCTTTAAATTCCCCCCACCCCCACTTTGGAAATCTACTTCGGTGGTCAAAAACCTTAAACTCTCTTATTGCTTTTAATTGCTCCACTCACAAGTTCTTTAAAAAAATACTGACCACCATGCCTTTCTTGGTTTCCTTATTCCTAAGATAGATAGATAGTCCTGCAGAAGTAAGGCCTGCTTGAGTGTGATTGGTGGTCTAATAACTAACAGGGGTGTAATAGTTTATAGTTATAATTTGAACATTTTACCTACACAGTCATATGGTGTGCTAGAGTGTGATATTGTTAAATTATAGAATTACCTGCTTATGATTTTGTAATAAAAAAGGTGCGTTTCCTGATCCTGTATTTTTTGTTAGGGACCCTGTATTTTTAACTTCATTGGCTACTCTGGTCAGGCCTTCCACTTTTCACTGTACTTCATTCATGCCCCTCTTTTCCTGCCTTACCTAGCTTGGAGTGCATGCTCCACTAATTACTGCTTTTTTTGCATATGTCTCAGTTCCCTTATTCTTCTTTCCCTCTGTGGTATTCGCCTGAGAGAATCCTAACCTTGCTTTTAGATCCAGCTTTCTGTTACCCTAACATCACATGTACCAAACTGCCTGTATCTGTTCCCATATGTGCTGCCTTTCTGTTACAGTGGGTGAAAGGCCTGTCTCTCCTGAGTCTAGCCCTTCTACTGAATACTGGAGTTCTGTCCATAAAGGACTTAAGGCTCCTTAGTTGTTGCCCATGTTCTCCTGCGTCATCAGACTTTCCATCTCTAATGGGGTATTTCATTTTCTTTAAAAAACTCTCCTTAGGGAGAATCCGTGTTCTTTTATAGTTCCACCCTATATTTTCTTCCTCTCAATAGAAAAGCCTCTGGTTCTCCACTTCTTTACCTCCCATTGTGTCTATCCCTGTTTCACCAAAACCGCTCTTGTCAAGGTCATTGATCTCACTTTCCAAATCCTTGGTTGGTAATGCTCAGTTCTCCTCTCATTCAGTTGCTCAGCAGCATTTGCCTCTTGGTCTCCTGAGATAATGTCTTCATTCAGCTCAGTCCAGGGTTTTAAATGCCATCTTTACACTAATACCTTTGAGATCTGGAACTCCAGGCCAACGTGCCCCTGTTCGCAGAGTTATTGTTAAACTACCTACTCGATTTCTATTCCGAATAATCCAAAAGGCATATTAAATTTAACATGGCAAAGAAAGAAATCTTCATTTTTCTCTCCCAGACCTTTTCTCCTGTAATGTTCTCCAACTCTGTACACAACCCCACCATTTACCCAGTTTCTCAAACCAGAAATAGAAGAATCATCCTTGGTTCTTGGCCTTTTCTCACCTTGTGTGTTTCAGTTTATCATCGATACTATGAGTTGTTACATTATGTTAGTTTTCATAACCTCATTACTTTTTAACATACTGGTTTTTTTTACTTGTTTGCTTTATTTATAGCCCACTGTAGAATATAATTTCTATGAAGGAAAGATTTTCTTTACATTCTCAAGAATTGCTACATAAGAATTGCTGTGTGGGAGGCATTATATAAGTAGTTAGTGATTAAATAAGGTAAATAAATAATTCTAACAGTGAGTTAAATGCCGTGATGAAGGTAGAACAGGGGAGTATCACAATCAATCAGAAATAAAGGGAGAGATGGAATAACTGACAAAGTGTTATCCTCAAGGAGATAGTATGTCTTGGGGATGAAGGGGGCCAGGAGAAGTTGAATGGAGTCAGGTGGATGAATGGAATAAGAGAAAGAAGAATGGGTGCTGATGGTTTTGTAGGTTATGGGTCAGGCAGTTGAAGGAGTTTAATCTAAAAACAAAATGAAATGAAGTATCAGGTAAAAATGTTGTTGCACTGGGGACTCTTGAAATTGAGGCTTCTCTTTTCCTTATTTTTGAGGGGAGAATTTGAACACTTTGAAATTTTCTTAGTAATGTTTGAGTGAATGAATAAAGGTCATCTGAAAAGAAAGAAGGAAGGGGAAAAAAGGCCAAGAGTCTGAAGGAGTTTTTCCAAAACAAGATTATAAATAGGCATTTATGCTTATTTCCAAAACAAACATACTAAATTGTGTGATGGCAAAATCACAAGTCTGAAAGCCTCTCTTATGTAATAGGCTCTCTGGTTAGAAGACTGTTCTTAACTAAGACCTGTTTGGTAAAAACAATAGCCAGATGAGCCTTGACCAAGTGCAGCTCGGTTGGTTGGGTATCTTCCGCAAAGCAAAAGGTTGCTGGTTTGATTCCCTGTCACGGCACTTGAGTTGAGGTTTTGTCTCTGGGCAGGGGGTGCATGTGACAGGCAACCGATCGATGTTTCTCTCTCACATCAATGTTTCTCTCCCTCTTTCTCTCTCCCTCCCTTCCCCTTTGTCTAAAACTAAATAAATAAAATCTTAAAAATAAAGATAGCCAAATGGGTTGATCTCAAGCTGTCAATTAAAATTCCAGCATTAGTCAGTTTAGGCCAGTGTTCTTGTAAGCAGATGTAGTCTGTTTTACTTTGGTTTTGGTCAGGTTACTTTGAAGAATAAAAATATTTTGAAGTGTACGTATTGGGTAGGAAAATTTCTTGTCGGTTGTCAGATTTCAGATGCTTTTGGATTTTTGGCCAAAGGTATGAAGCTCTTGTTTAAGACTGTCAGTATGTTGTGGTAGAAGATATCGATCTTGGAATCAAAAGATTTGGGTCAGATTCTCTGCTATTTACTGGCTGTATGATCTTCAACAAATTTCTTAACCTGTTAGGGTCCAGTGGGTTTAGCTGTATTGTGAGAGGAAGGTTTATGGAAATGCTCACATGGCCCCTGGCACTAAGTACTCTGTAAATGCTGGTCCGTTCCTTCATCTGCGCTAAGGTGTTCATCATGGTCACATGCTGCTCCCTCAGTGAGTGACTTTCCTGATGAATCCTGTTGGAATGTCTCCTTCCCCGTGGCATTTATTGCCCTCACCACACATACGGTGCATGTCTTACTAGTTACTAGTATGCAAGGCTTGGCTTTTGCTCTCACACACACATACAGGCATATTTTCTATCTCTTAGAGAACAGGGACTCAAGTATTTTTTAACTACTCATGGAGTATAATATGCACCCGTGGCTGCAGTTCTATCTTGTGCGATGAAGGAATGGAAATCAAGTAGTTCTTATTGACATTGTACAGTGGATTATTGATCTTTGGTAATTCGCCTGTCTTTGTTGAATCCCCGGTACTAAGAAGATGTGAATCCTTCAATAAGTAACTACTTTGAAAAGTGGAGGAAAGGTAAATATGAAGCATTTTCATTGAATAAACTTCTGTTGAAGTATAACATACAAACACAGAAAAGTGCCAAAATCACAATAGAGTTCAATGAATTTTCACAAAGTCGGCAGTCATGTAACCAGGTACCCAGATCAAGAGAATGTACTGGCCTCTCCTCATTACTACCACTCTCTGAAATGTAACCATGATCTTGAGGAATATGAAATGCTTTATTTTTAAGTATGTTTTATTGATTATGCTATTACAGTTGTCCTGATTTTTCCTCCTTTACCTTCCTCCACCAAGTACCCTCCTTCCCTCCATCAATCTCCCCTCGCCCCTTAGTTCATGTCCATGGGTTATGCATATAAGTTGTTTGGCTTCTCCATTTCCTATACTATTCTTAACCTCCCCCTGTCGATTTTGTACATACCATTTATGCTTCTTATTCCCTGTACCTTTCCCCCCATTCTCTGCCTTCCCCTTTTCAGCTGATAACCCTCCAAATGATCTACATACCTATGATTCTGTTACTGTTCTAGTTGTTGGCTTAGTTTGTTGTTTTTTTAGATTGAGTTGTTGATAGTGTGAATTTGTTGTCATTTTAATGTTCATAGTTTTGATCTTTTTCTTAAATAAGTCCCTTTAACATTTCATATCGTAATTGTTTGGTGATGATGAACTCCTTTAGCTTTACCTTGTCTGGGAAGGTAAAGGAAGGGCTTTATCTGCCCTTTCATTCTGAATGATAGCCTTGCAGGGTAGAGTCATCTTGGATGCAGACTCTTACTTTTCATCACTTTGAAGACTTCTTGACATTCCCTTCTTACCTGCAAAATTTCTTTTGAGAAACCAGCTTGTCAGCTTAGGGGACCTCTTTTGTATGTAACTCTCTGCTTTTCTCTTGCTGCTTTTAAGATATCTCTTCCTCTTTAACCCTTCTTATTTTACTTATGCTGTCTGTGTCTTGCTGTGGTCCTCTTTGGGTCCAACTTGTTTGAGACTCTCTGTGCTTCCTGGACTTGTATAGCTGTTTCCTTTACCAAATTAAGGATGTTTTCTTTCATTATTTTTTTAAAGGTTTCATTTATTTTTCTTTAGAGGAAAAGGGAAGGAGAGAGGGAGGGAAATATCAATGTATGGTTGCCTCTGCCGGGGACACACAATGTGTCCTGTGCCCCCTGCCAGGAACTGGCCTGCAACCCAGGCATATGCCCTGACTGGGAATTGAACTGCGATCCTCTGGTTCGCAGGCCCGCTCTCAGTCCGCTGAGCTACACCAGCCAGGGCTCTTTCATTATTTTTTCAAATGAATTTTCCATTTTCTTGCTTTTCCTCTTCTGTGATTCCAATGTTGACACTTTTGGAGATGTCCCAGAGTCTTATATTCTTCACATCTTTTTGAATTCTGGATTCTTCATTCTGTTCTGGTTGAATGTTTTTTTCATCCTTCTGTTCTAAATCATTTATTTGAATCTCAGCTTCCTTCCCTTCATTGTTGTTTCCCTGTGGATTTTTCTTGATTTCACTTAGTGTAACCTTCATTTCTTCTTTTATGTTGTTACCATACTCAGTGATCTCTCTGAGCATCCTGATCACCAAGGTTTTAACTTTGCATCCGATAGGTTGGCTATCTCCATTTTATTTAATACTTTTTCTGGGGTTTTGTTCTGTTCTTTCATTTGGGCCATATTTCTTTGTCTCCTCAATTTGGCAGCCTCCCTTTGTTTGTTGCTGTTTATTAGGTAGAGCTGCTTTGACTCCCTGTGTTAGTGTACCTGTTAAGTTGTGTGTGGCAGAACCTTAGGTATTCGCCAGGGCTGGGCAACCAGCTTCACTACTTTGTGTCTCTGTGCAGGGGGAGGGGCTGGAGAGGGGACTGTGCTGCTGCCTGGCCTCTGGAGGCTTGTCTGCCATTTGCCCCACTTCCTGTCACTTCACCCACTGCCCAAATGCAACTGGCCGCCTTCCAGCTGATGCCCTGGTGTTGAATCCCAGAGTGGGTGGGTTTGCATAGGTTTTAAGACAGTGTGGACCCTTTAAATGGACTGTCCTGAGTAACCGGCAGTTTCTTCTGTTGCCCTAAACCCCACTGCTTTCTCCAGCCAGACGTTATGAGGCTTTTTCTTTCTGGTGCTAGAACCCTGGGCTGCATGGCCTGGTTTGGAACTGGGGTAGCTCACTCCCAAGGTATCCCTCCCGATTTTTATCCACCACACAGAGATGTGGGGCACCCGTCCACCTGCCACAGCCTGTCCACACCAAACCGTGTCCTCTCTGCCCCAGCTCCTCAGCTCCACCCCTCCTACTCGTCTGGATGCTATGGCTTCCTTAAATCCTTGGTTGTCTGACTTCCATACAGTTCTATTTTCTGGCAGTTCTGGGTGTTTTTTGTTTTGAAGTTAGTTGTGATTCTTCTTGTCGTTGCCCAAGGAGGGGAAGCATGTCTACCTATGCCTCTGTCTTTACCGGAAGTTCATGAATATGAAGTATTTAAAAATAGTCACAGCTTTTTAGGGCCCAGGAGAGAGAGGGGTACAGGTTACCCAGGTGACCAGCTTCTCTTTTTAGAAATGGTGTTAGTGGATGTAGTTAAGCATCCTAATGCTTATACTACTTCTTTGTAATGCTTATAATACTTCTTTGGCTGAAAGAAATTGTTATGATTTGATTTCCCAACAGTGATTAATTTAGTATCTGTAGGATTTTTTGCTTCTAAAAATACCAAGAGTAAATTCGAAGTTCCCCATAGCTTTGGAGCTGATTATTTCAACCTCAGACCTAACTGTCTTCCACTTTATCTACTTGTGAGGTTGAATGACATTTTTGGTACTTTATGGTATACATTTTTTGGATATCTTACCAAGTTGGAATAGTTGGGTTTACATTCTAAAGTTGATATAATCAGATTGTTTTTTGAAGTAAATCGTACTTTTGCTGTTTTCTTCTCCTTTTTATTTGTTTTTACTTTGGCAGAGTCTTATGCCATTAACAAGGAAGTAGTCTTGTAGGTGATGGAGCTATGTATGTATAATAATTTCTGGTAAATATATTCTGTTAGCAGTAGAAGTCTATTGTAACCTTATAGTAGTCAGATCTGGTTTTAAAGGTCATTTGGTGATATAGGCCATTTACAACATTGTGGATATGAAATACCAAGCTAAGCTAGGGATTATTTTAAACACTTTTTTTTGTTGTGTAAGGATTTATATGTTGGTAAGTGCTTAGCCATCTTTTATCAAGTAGCTGGCTTGTTTTGAAATTACTCATATCACTGAAGTCATCAATTTGAGTAATACTTGACATCCTGGTATATATTCATATATGTGAATGTTCTGTGTACTGTCATTAGCCTTTATTGTAAGACATTATCATAATTTGATACCATGTTTCCTGTAAATTTGAAAGCTTATAGGACATGGTGCTAGATCTAGTTTTTAATAAAGTTAAAGTAGTCACGTGGGCCCCGACTGGTGTGGTTCAGTGGGTTAGCTGTTCCTCTGGATACTACAAGGCTGCAGGTTTGATTTCCTGTCAGAGCACATGCCTGGGCTGTGGGCCGGGTCCTTGGCTGGGGGCATGTGAACGGCAGCTGATCAGCGTTTCTCTTCCTCTCTTTTCCCCTCTCTTCGTCTCGCTCTAAGAATAAATAAATAAAATCTTAAATAGTTAAGTGGGATAAATTGTTATCTATCATCTATATTAAAATATTATTTTTGCTTTTGCATAGGGATGCTGTTGCTTTAATTTAAACTCTTATTGAACCATGAGCAATTTTTTGACACTCATGTGATGACTTCAAGGGCAACTGTTCCCTAGTAAATTTAAATAGGAAACTCCCTGATTTACAGTGGTGGTTAACTCTAATCTTAAGGCTTCCCTAGGGACATCTTTATTAAGGCCTTCTTTTAGCTACTAAGTAAGAGACTTACGTCAAATTTTACTTAGGCTTCTAAGTCAAAACGGTTGACTGAAAACAGGCATTTATCTTTTTGTTTTCCCCGAGTTTCAGTGAAACGACAGAATAAAAAATAACACTACAATATTAGAAAACTGAAAAAGCAGAAAAGAACGTTAAATAAGTTGAAGATATAAAGTAGATAGGATTAAATTGATGCAGCTGAACAGTTTGTAAATCTGTGATACAATACAGATGGAAGTTAAGATTTTTCCAGTAAAACTCTAGTTTTAATATGTGACCAGGAGATGTCCTGAGGAATTTATGAAGGAAGATGGGTAGCTGTTCTAAATTAAGCTTGCGGCGTATCACTTTAGACTTTGATCTGAAACCTTTTGAGGACCTACTTACCTAAGATTTAACAGTGGTCTTTGAAAACATAAAACGCCTTCCCTATTCCATGACACCTTTGCAAATTTGCCAGGAGTACTCGAGTGACTTATCTGCCATAAGTCATGGCTGCCAATCAGTGGTGAATCACCTGAATCTGTGGTGAGTCCCCCTCAGTCCAACCATGAGCCCAGCTTGAAAAAGCCAGCCAGTTAATCTCTTATTTTAAGCACCATTTAAACTTGAGCAAATATTCCTTGCTCTCCAAATTTACTTAGTAACCATTACTTTCATCTCTCCAGCTAGATTTTAAGCACTGTGAGGAGGGGACTGTATCATAAATTCTATGAATCCTTGAGATGCCTAGTGTAGTGATAAGTACATGCTTATACTTTTTCAGATTGCTCCTACAGACAGCAGAGAGATAGCCACAGTGCGTGCTGTATTAAATCCTAACCCGTGACACATTTTATGGCCTGATGTGTTGGGAGAGTCCTGAGCTCGGAGTCAGGGCAGCGTCAGGAGCAGACTACTCTCCGACTCCTAGTGTGGCCACTGAGTCCCTCTTTGTGACCGTGGGTAACTTACATCAGCTCTACAAATTAGTAAAAATAAATATGGGTCTCCCTTTCAGATATTAAACAATCTGGTCAAACAGAATGTAGTAATGTTTTGTTATAGGTGATTTGCTTTTGTCATTCAGAATATACCTTAATTTTATCTCTTAGCTTTCTATATGCTTGTCATCAAAAACATCTTTGTTTTTCTTTTAAGAGTGAGTAAATACTGTCAACTGGGGTTAGGTAGGTCACGTGCGAATACTGAGCTCTGAACCAATGAGTCATGGCACGAGCCCAGTTGTTTCCTGATGTGACTTGACCCCTGAATCAGTTGTCAGCGTACATAGGTTATACGTGTGACATACTAATGTGACCAAAACAAGACAACTGGGCATCTTTGAAGAAGTTAACTAGCTTCAGTATGGTAATTATACTTACACTCCCCCCAAGCAAATGACTTACAATATTGATTTATTTTAAAAGGTAAAATCATTTGGTTTGTGGACATTACCGATTATTATGGTTGAAGGAGTTAAATCCATAAACTTATAAATATGCTAGTAAGAGGAAGTGAATATGATGATTCTCTTTTGTTTAACATTGTGAAACAAAGTCAGTAGTTTGTCTCTTTTAAGATCACTAACTTGGGGCATACCATTCCGGTTGAACAAGATCTCAAAATGTGACTCACTTTTAATGAGTGCTAATAAAACCATGTGTGCCACCTCATGACACTGCACTACTGTGGCTTGAGCTTTTTGCATTCCAGTTGAATTGTACGGAGCTAGCACATGGGGCTTACCAGTTCATTTCCCTTTAATGCTTAGAATGTAGCGAATTGAAAAATCTGTGAGGAGTGTGATAGAAAAGTAAGACTCCTCTTTTACAACATTGCTTAGCAAACATAAATTTTGTGTCCCTAATGAAATTTTTTATCTTTAAATTTTGTCTTGTGTTTTTAAAACCAATAATGTGTACTACTGCATGGATACCATAGGAACAAGCCGGTGGCTTTGACCCTCTGCAAAACAGTAGACTAGTGTTAGAATTTAAGTTGAAACACAGTACAAATTGATATGTGTACTCTGCCAAATTGTGAGCTGTTAATATTTAGAAAACCTTGAAAGCTGTAGGAAAATACTTTCTACTTGTCACTTTAATAGAATGCCCTAAACTGAAAGGCATCTTTTTATGGGTTCTGCCTCTGCTGCTCCTGATTAATTATGTGACCTCAAGCAAATCTCTTAATTCTCTGAGCCTCAGGTTTCTCATCTGGAAAATGAAGATAATTATGCCTGCCCCAGCCACAGGAATGTTCTAAGAATAGCAGCAGAGAGAATTTTTATAAAGGATTAGGCATGAGGTTTATAGACATATGATAGTAGTTTTTTGTGTAAAAATTATTTGGTTTGTTTCATTTTAAAATTAAAACCAAAAAGACCTGTTTTGTAATAAATCACGTGACCAACTCTGTCCTGTGCATGCTGTTGTATAGACACCTGGCCAAAGTACAGACATGTCTCATGTATGTGAAGTCACTCGAGGGCATGAGTAAGCAAAAACACATTGACCAGGAACTGTAAACAACCAGGCAGAGAGTTAAATGATAAGTATAGTAGAAGATCTCTTGAGAAGATAGAAATCCATTTTTTACCTCATATGTTATTTACCTCTGTCTTAGTTTTGATATGGACATTCTCTGTTGGGAGAGAATGTATTAGGATCTGTCTTCTCTGTCCTTCTCCAAAATAATCATTACTGTCCTACTAATTAAGATATACTAGTTTCTAAATTTGATGAGTAACATGAGATTGTGAATAGTAGAGGCAGAAGCAAAGGTTGAGAATCACTGATCTAGAAATTACCCAGATTTCCCAGTGTGTTTGTAATTTTAGCTTCCCTAGGTAATTGAGATTGGGTCTGACATTTGATCTTATAACTAAGGCAGGATTAACACATAGAAAAGAGTGAAGAAGAAATTCCAGCTTTCCATGTGTTTAAATTCTGGGACAAGGAATAAAGACCAGAAACTACTGACATAAATTCCATTTCCCTAGACCATGAGGAAATGAGAGTAGAAAACAGATGGTTTCTGTGCAGTGCATATGATGCCTGAGTTAAGGCACTTGGGAAATACAGAGTGAGAAGTTGAGGGGAGTTATTTTGGGGGGTGATGCCTTTTAGTATAACATTTTGGAAAAGCTTCTTAAATTAGCATGCAAATAGTCTAGTCACCACACTTTCAAAAATTAAATCACTTGTTTGGAAATGAGAATGCATGTTCTCAAAGAAGTGCTCTCAGTGGTGAAATTATGAATCAGTCTGAGATTTAGTTTCTAAAATTGAGGCAATATGGAATAGTAGGGCGGAATAATGTCCTTTGCAGTCAGAGGCCATGGTCTTGAACCATGGCTGTATTTCTTTATAGATGTGTAATCATAGGTATATTGTTAAACCTATCTGGATTTGTTTCTTCTTCTGTAAAAGGTAGTAATATTATTTATCCCCTAAGGTAGCTGTTAGGAAATGATATAATTAACTGAATACTAGTTGATAAGCAGAGTATACTATATAAAAATTTTTAAACAATATCCAACATTTATTTGGTACATACAATTTACCAAGGAAAACGTAACTGTAAGATAGATATTCTTTCTGTATAAATGAGGGAACAGGCAGAGAGAACTCGCTAACATGGAGGTGTGATTTGAAACTTGTGCCCAGATTCACACTGTTAACCTCCGTGCAGTGCTCCACAAATATCTTTGTAGCTGACAACCACATAAACATTTTTTAAAAAATAATTTGTGTTTTACAATTACAGTTGATATATAATATTTTATAGGTTTCAGGTGTACAGTGCAGTGATTAGACATTTATATAACTTTTGAAGTGGTTACCCTGATAAGTCTAGTACCCATCTGACACCATAAGTATAATAGCTTAATATTATAAGCTATTATAATATTATTGATTCTATCCCCTATGCTATACTTTACATCCCCTTGACTATTCTGTAACTATACCAATTTGTACTTCTTAATCCCCTTACCTTTTTCAACCATCCACTGCTATTCCCCCCCACCTGGCAACTCTCAAAATGTATTCTGTATCTATGAGTCTATTTCTGGTCTGCTTTTTCATTTATTTTGTTTTTTAGATTCCACGTATAAGTGAAATCATATGGCATTTGTCTTTCTCTGACTTATTTCACTCAGCACAATACCCTCTAGATCCATCCATGTTGTTCCAAATGGCAAAATTCATTTTTTAAATGGCTGAGTCATATTCCATTGTATATACATACCAATTCTCTATCCATTCATACATTGATTGACACTTCAGTTCAGGTCAGCAAAGTTTCTGTTAAGAAATCAGCTGAGAGTCTTATGGAAGCTCTCTTGTAGGTAACTAACTGCTTTTCTGTTGTTGCGTTTAAGATTCTTTGTCTTTAACCTTTGGTATTTTAATTATTTTGTATCTTGGTGTGGGCTTCTTTGAGGACTCTCTGCACTTCCTGGACTTGTGTGTATTTTTCTTTTATCAAGTTAGGGAAGTTTTCAATCATTATTTCTCCAAATAGGTAAATAATATCTCAAACCCTTGCTCTCTCTTTTCTCCTGATACCTCTGTGATGCAGATGTTATCTCTTGATGTTATCCCAGAGGTCCCTTAGACTTTCCTCATTTTTTAAAATTCTTTTTTTTTTTCTGCTGTGATTGGGTGTTTGCTGTTACTTTCTTTCAGTTCATTTATTTGATCATGCTTCATCTAATCTATTGATTCCTTGTAGTGTATTCTAAATTTTAGTTAGTATATTCTTCATTTCTGACCAATTCTTTACAGTTTCTGTCTTTTTTTAATGCTGTTGAAGTTCTCACTGAGTTCCCTGAGCATCCCTACAACCATTGTTTCAAACTCTGTATTTGGTAGTTTGATTACCTCTGTTACATTTCATTCTTTTTCTGGAGATTTCTCCTATTCTTTCATTGGGAGCATGTTTCTTGTCTCCACATTTTGTCCATCTCTCAGTGTTTGTTTTAGTGTATTAGGTAGATTTGCTATGTCTCCAGTCTTGGTAGGGTGACCTTACACAGTAAGTATCCTGTAGGGCCCAGTGGCATGCTCTCCCTGGTCACCAGAGCCAGGTACTCTAGGTGAACACTCCCTTGTGGGCTGTGTGCACCCTCTTGCTGTATGTATTTGAGCCTAGATTGCAGTCGGCATGTCAGTGATATTGACCCCCAGGCCAATCAACTGCAAGGACCATCCATGAGTATTGTGGACAAGGTGCTATGCAGGGGCCAGCCCCATGGAGCAGAACTTGTATGTATACATTTTATTTATTACTGTTTCTACCATACTAACTTGTAGTGTTTCAACTGTAATAATCATAACTTTCTAAGGAAAAATGTCACCTCTTTAATAGTAATACTCCCTGTGGCAGAAATGAGAGGAAATACATTCTTCTCTCTAAAAATGTCCATTTGCAGTAGCTGTCTCAGGTAGTGGTTCTTAAATTTTGGCATGCCTAAGAATCATCTGGAAAAACTTGTATAAAATGAAGAATTACAGTTGCCAGAAATTCTCAGTAAATCTTGGGGTTTAGTCTAGGAATCATCATGCTTAAGAAGCTTCACAGGTGGTTCTAACATGCATGGTCCTCAAACCACACAAAAAATGCTTTGGAAGATGGCAGTGTACGTAAACATGGCTTGCCTCATCACACAACTATATCAAAATTACAACTGAACTATAGAATAAAAATCATTCAGAACCAACGGAAATCGAGGTGAGTAGTGGAAGTCCTACAACTATGGAATTAAAGAAGAAACCACATCAGGACTGGTAGGAGGAGCGGAGATACAGAATGGACTAGTCCCACACCCATATGTGGCAGATCTAAGTCAGGAGGGAGATCTTAGGAGCAAGTGGTCCCAGCCCCACACCAGGCCCCCAACAGAATTCCAGTGCCAGAAAGATAAGTGTCCTGGCTGTAAAAACCAGTGGGGATTGAGGCTGTGGAATATAGAAACCAGGTTGTTCCTTTTAAAGGGCCTGTGTACATACTTGGACTCATGCCCTCCGAGCTCCAGTGTTGGGGTAGCAGATTGAAAAGCATCAGAGACATATGGGTAGCAACTAAATTGTTGGCATCAGGCCAAGAGCTGGGGGGCAGCTTTCTTCCAACTTGAAGTGCTGGCAGAGGCTGATGTTCCTTTCTGAGCCCCCCTCACAGAGCACCAGGGCTGGCTGGCAGGTACCATATCTGAGATTCCATCAGTCTGGCTCATACTGGTTGCCCCACCCTGGTGATTCCCTGAGGCCCTGCCTCACCCAACTTCCGGGCCCATCCAAGCTGTTTCCAGTGGCTTTTCCATACAAATGACTTGTCTTGGACCATGCTTCAGATTTTCTTAAATTCTCTCAAACAGCAGCATCTGGCTTCAGCAAGCCCCATATCTCTCTGTATAAATTGCCCCAGGCCCAGCACTAGCAGTAGCCAGCCTTGCTTCAAAGCTTCACCTCACTTGGACATCTCCAAGCCCAGCAGAAGTAACAGTCACCTGCAGATTACTTTGTAGCTTATGCTGTGTGACCCTGGATAGAATACGAGTGGTAGTTGACCTTGGATGTTCCATCAGCAATCAAGGCTCAACTGGAGGGTATATGTAGCCCACACTGAGTGCACCTTGAGTACCCAATTTGGGTAATAGAGGAGGCTGTGCCACTGTACCTTAACAGGGACACCTACTACATTAAGCCACATTACCAAGATTGGGGGATGTAGCAGCTTTTCTTAATTCATAGAAACAAACAGGAAGGCTGCCAAAATGAGACAAAGAAATGTGGCCCAAATGAAAGAACAGAATAAAACTCTAGAAAAAGAACTAAAGAAAGTGGAGTTAAGCCCTTTACTAAATGCAGAATTTAAAACACTGTCTATAAGGATGCTCAAGGAACTTAGTGAGGACCTCAACAGCATGAAAAAGATCTAGTCAGAAACACAGGGTATGGTAATTGAAATAAAGAACAATATACAGGGAAACAAGTGTAGAGTGGATGAAGCCAAGAATGAAATCCTTATATTTTGGAATATAAGGAAGCAAAAAAACAACTAATCGGAACAGCAAGAATAAAAAAAAAATTGAGGATAGTGTAAGGAGCCTCTGGGACAACTTCAGGAGTACCAACATTCCCATCATGCAAGTGCAGGAAGGAGAAGAGAGAGAGCAAGTTATTGGAAACCTATGTGGTAAAATAATGAAAGAAAACTTCCCTAATGTGGTGTAGGAAACAGACATATAAGACATACTTCCTCCTGGAAGTAGAGGGAGTCTGAAAAGAGATGAACTCAAAAGAGGCCCACACCTGGACACATCATAATTAAAATGCCAAAGGTTAAAGACAGAATCTTAAAAGCATCCATCAATAGTAAAGCAGTTACTTACCTGTAAGGGAGCTTCCTTAAGTGTGGCAGCTGATTTCTCAACAGAAACTTTGCAGGCTATAAGAGAATTGCAAGAAATATTCAAAGTGATAAAAAGGAAGGATGTACAACCCAAATTACTCGACCCAGGAAAGATATCACTTAGAATCGAAGGGCAGATAAAGAGCCTCCCAGATAAGAAAAAGCTAAAGGAGTCATCACCACCAAACCAGTATTGTGTGAAAAGTTAAAAGGTCTTCTTTAATAATAATAAGATAAAAATATGAACAACAAAATGGTAATAAGTACATATCTATTAACAATTCTTAAAAAAATAAAAACAACAGAAACAACCATGCATACAGAAAACGTTTTTGATGGTTTTTTCCCCAGATGGGAGGGGCCTCAGTGCCGCTGCCCGCAGCAGCAAGGGTGGTCGCAAGGTGAGGCGAGGGACTTAAAAGAATGGAGAGGACCATAAGCTCTGCTGGCAAATGGCAACTTTATTCACGGAACTGCTGGCTTATATGCAAAACTGCAGTGGCCTGAAGCAAGGCCGCGAGGAAATGAGAACAATGTTGTTTTACAAAAGTTTGTACACTCCTGAAAGCTATCAAGAGGGCAAGATGTTCTCATATCCTGAGAACATTAGCCCAAAGATAGCAGTGTCCTCATGACTATCACTTTCTTGGAACATGACGCATATGCCAAGATCTTGTTCTTTCCTTCAAGGCTGAGAAGGAGAAGGTCCGGAAGATGTCAAGATACCCGCCGGCTCCAGGGACCAGAAACCAAGTCCCTCCACCATTTTCACAGTGGGGGACTCTGTCCTTGGTCCCCTGCGGCCTGGCGGGCTCCCACACCTCAGGGGGTGGGTAAAACAAGTGAAAGAATTAAGAAGTACAAGTTGGTGGTTACAGAATAGTTTGGGGGATGTAGAGTCTAGCACAGGGACTAGAGTAACCAAAGAACATAGGCATGGTCCATGGACACGGGTGACGGTGTGGGGACTGCTGGAAGGAATGGACAGGGCTGGATGGAGGCGGGGTGCGAAGGGGGAAATACTGGGACAGTTTTAATAACATAAATGATAAAATATAATTTAAAAAATACTCGGGTGATTTTCTTCTTATTTGATACTCAAATTGGTGGTCTAATCTACATGACTATCTCCCCAAGGATCATATTCTCAATTTGTGCGTTTAGGTCTGTGTTAGGAAGTTGGGAGAGGGGGGGATTGTTACCCTAGAAGCCTGCCCTCTGAGTTCTTTCCTGCTCCAGAGCATTCCCCTGTCCAGAACCACAAGTTCTCAAGGTGTGGTCTGTGCAACAGAAGTTCCTGAGGTATGTAGAATCGCATTCTCAGAAAATAGGGCCTGGAAATCTGATTTTTAATAAGCTTTCCAGGTGGGTCTTATGTATCCTGAGGTTTGAGAATTGGCTTAAAAGTCACGCTTCCTCCGAGTCTTAGTTTTGCTCTAAGTCTGTACTAGTCATCGCTTTTCAACCGTTGACTGGATCTAGAATTTCTAGGTGAAGAATTTCTTCATCTTTATTATCTGCCATGCCTGTGTCCATCTCTTTATCATCACTGCCACAGCCAAAGTTAATGTTTTAGTGTATCATTTCTACATTACTGCGGCACCTTCCTTACTGACCTCTGTACTTCCCTCTGTCTTTTATTGCTGCTTAGGATCTTGTCCAGTCAGGTCCCTTCCTTCTTTAAGAGTCTAAATTGTATAACTTGACAAACAAGTTCTCTTATAATTTAGCTCATTCCTCCCTTTCTCCTCACAGTCCAGCTGCTCCTCACTGCTTGCAGTTTCCAAAAGGACCGTATACTTTCTCATGCTTCCCTGGGGCCTTCCTCATGCACCACGCTGGGCTTTGGTAGGTGGAGGACGAGCCCACAGCCCTTTGTTTGTATGCCCTCATCATTTCAGCACTGCCTGCTTCCTGGCTCAAGGGCAAGCACCTCACCTCTTCTTCTTTTAAAGCTGTATTCCTAGACCTGATATTATGCCTGACCATCTACTAAGGAGCTCAGAAATGAGGACCTGATATTAGGAAGTTGCGGGGGATGTATGTAGAAGACAAAGTTCCGGACATTGTGGAAAAATGGATTTGTCAGGATTGGCATTTTGGTAAAATGACAGGAAAAGTTGCAGGTGACTTGAGATTTTGTACTAGGGCCTACAAGAAGACTTTTTAAAGATGAAGTTTGGGAGAAGTGGAAACAGATTTTATTGCTAGGATAGTGATTACCATTTAGTCCATGAATTTGAGGTGTTTCAAGATTTTCTCGAGGAGGAAAATGGTTATCTCACGTGACTTCCAGAGAGACATCAGGACTGGGAACATGCCAGTGGTTTTGGATGTAATCCTCATTGAGCTCATTGCTGAGGCTATAGTTATAGATTCATTTCACCAAGAGTTAAAATAATGTGAATAGAAAGGAGTACTGAATAGAGACTGAGGTTGAAGACATAGACACAATGAGAGTGAGTGAGCTGATTAAATATCAGGAAATGGATATTTTTAAGGGGGATGAAAAGGAAGACATGTTAGCCAAGGCTCTAGAAGGAGCAAATGGAGTTGGGGTTACAATCCTACTTTGTAAGGTGAGTCTTTGTTCAGGAAAGACAAAAATACTCCTTGATAAAACCATTAACATTTTGGTCATTTACAGCAGAATGCTGAGAAAGAAAAGGCTTACTTCCCTTAGAACTGCTCTAACAATAAGGCTATTTCCATTTAGAGAAGTTGTTCTTTGGTTACTTATTTACTAAAAATGTCCTATAGTTAATAATGAAGATGTCTCAAAGGTAATTGAAAACACATTATCTTAAAATACTAAGTACCCATGTATTAAGTATTGAAAGGCAAAATGTTCCTTGTCAGATTATTCCTTCCATGTTCTGCTTATAATATGATTTTAACATTGCATTGTGGGTCTTTCCCTAAAAATTTTTTTCCAACATTTATGTCACTTTGAGTTGTGCCTTTTAGAACAAATTGGAGAGACTGAAAAATCTTCATACCAGATTGCTCTTTGTTTCAACTGTCCACACCTTTTAAAGATGTGATTAGTTTATCAGTGCATTGATGTAATTATTAACATCCTACAGAAATATTTGCTTGCTAAATACACAGCACCTACTTGTTTGAATTTTTCTTAAAAGTAAATGAGTGAACTAGAGTATTTTGGGATAAAATGCTTTCATAATAGGTTTCCTTATTGCTGGAAGAAGATATCGCAACAGTGTTTCTGCTCGTAGGCAGGTGTGGCTTCATTTCAGTGTCAGTTTTGCATGAAGGTTGCCAGTGAAAATCTGTATAGTTTACTTGGCTGCTGAAATAAATCAGTAGGTACTTTGGGTAGATGCTACATAAACCCTCTCTGTATAACTGAAGCTGACAATAGCTCTACCCACTTATTGAGAGAATAGTTCTCTGTTTGGGATGATTGGAACTCATTTTATATTCAGTCTTTGGATGAAAATGCAGTTGTTTATTTTCGCAGATGTTACTTGTTAAAGATTCCAGCAATGACAGCAACAAAAAAAAAGTGGGAGAGGGAACCAAGTATTACTTCTTAACTAGAAAAAGCTTATGGTGTAAGTATATGGAACAAGAGGAATATAAATATATAGTTTTTTTAAAGATTTTTATTGATTTATTTTTAGAGAGGGTAAAGGAGGGAGAAGGAGAAAGAGAGAAACATTAGTGTGTGGTTGCCTCTTGCGTGGCCCCCACTGGGGACCTGGTCCGAAACTCGGGCATGTGCCCTGACTGGGAATCAAACCTGCGACTCTTTAGTTCACAGCCCATGCTCAATCCACTGAGCTACGCCAGCCAGGGCACAAGAGGAATATTTTATGTGTTTCTAGTATTTGTTTTTCCTTCTCTCAGTTTGGTATTGGTGTTTTATGGAATTAGGAATGTAGAGTCAATAGAGGAAGGTGGGCTAGACTTCGGGGAAGAAAATTAATAATTTTAGCTTGTGGTAGAAATATGCCTTACTCTTAGTACCTGAGGTATATTTTGATTAAAACTTTATATAGTAAAAAAATCAAATATTGGTAACTCAAATATTTATGTTTTTATGAATATATATATGAATGTATATGTATCAAGTATTACAGATAACTAGGGTAGTATTTTGCTTAATGGAGAGTAGGCTGATTTTTTTGTGAAAAATTCTTATAAATATTGATATCCAATCTAATTAGCTATATTAAACAGATGTAGTGCCCTTCAAAATAAATTTTAAAAGTCTATAGTAATTTTAGTTTTATATGTTTTCCTTAAATGACAATAAAACCAGTTTTACTACTAGAACTCCCTTCAGAAGTATTTCTGAGCTATTTCTATGAGTAGCTCATTTTGTGAAATAATAAAATACATAAAAATAGTAAGACTTAGTAACTTATCCAAATAAAGTATTTCTTTTTTTTTTTTTTAATTTTTTAATTTAATTATTTTTCAAGTACAGTTTTCTGTCTATTACTNGTTAGTCACTATCTCTGGTCTCTTATTTTCATAAATGCTGGGGAATTGTTGGTTGGGTAATTGATTGCACTGTTCTTCTGTAAATCTGCCAGGATTTTCCCCCAAGTGTAGGAGAACTGCAGTCGCTCCGTCCTACTCCGCCGCCATTTTCTCAAATAAAGTATTTCTTATATGAGTACCTAATAGATATTTAAAGTATTACTTCTTATCACATTATATAAGAGTTTGTAAATTTGAAAGTTTTAAGCAACTAGAACTCAGTATTGACATTTTAGGTTATATAGATGTGGTATTCTGTCTAGTAAATGTAATACTAATTTGATTATAGCAAAAATATTTTAATTCCCTTTTTTAAAAGGAAAATGTTTATATCTTCTATTATTTTTAAAATTTCAGCTGCCTTAATACAAAAGCAAAGCAAAATTTTACAGATGATATTAGGAAACATTTGCTTCTTCAATATCCAAATAATTGAGTACTTGATTCAAGAAAGAGACAATTATTCTTTACTATGAGTTTTTGTCTCTGATAAATTCCTTTTATTTTTACTCTCTTCTTGAAATGGGACCAAACTTTTTATGTGCAAATATAATGTGATGAGAATTTACAGATTCATTAGAAATTTCTTGATGCATATAACGTACTGCATTTAAAAAGTATACATTCAGTCAGATATTGGAAACTACAAAATTGTCAAATTATAGGGAATAGGTTAAGTAAATTACAGTGTTTCTCTGAGAGACTATAATGCAGCCAATAAAAACATGCTTTCAAGCTCTGGCTGGTGTGTCTCAGTGGATTGCGCACCGGCCTGTGAACCAAAGGGTGGCAGGTTCTATTCCTGGTGAGGGCACGTGCCTGGGATGCAGGCCAGGTCCCCACTGAGGGGCGTGTGAAGAGCAACCACACATTGATGTTTCTCCCTCTCTTTCTCTTTCCCCCTCCCTCTCTAAAAATAAATAAAATCTTAACATACTTTCACAGTATATATATATACATATATATATATATATATGTATATATATATACATATGTATACTAGTGTGAACAAATTAAGGACAAAACAAGTTGTAAAACATGTGCAGAAACAATGCATATTTCTGTAAATATATGTGCTTGAAATGCTAGAAAGAAATATAGAATCTCACTGATGAGTGATCATTTTTCTTAATCTGTATTTTTATAAAATTTCTATAATGTGAACACATGTAAATGCTCATGTTCACATTGAAATTTTATAAAAATATCGCTAAAGAAAAATATCTTATAACTGAGGGACATCTTTTATAGTGTCAACAATAAAAATAAAGAAAAAATATAGCAGGCTTTTTGATCGAAATCAACAAACTGATTCCAAAATGTAAAGCAGAGGAATTAGAATAGCTAAAATAATGTTGAAAAAGAACAGCTGAAAGAAGCGTGGTACTGATTTTAAAACCTTAAAGCTATAGTGATCTAGACAGGGTAGTACTGGTAAAAGAATAGATGCATAAATTAATGTGATAGAATATTGCATTCAGGAATAGACCTACACATACTTAATTTTTTAAGTATTTTTATTTATTTTTAGAGAGAGGGGAAGGGAAGGAGAAAGAGTGGAAGAGAAACATCAATGTGTGGTTGCCTCTCATGCCTGCAAACCAGGCATGTGCCCTGACTGGGAATCTAACTGGTGACCCTTTGCTTCACAGGCCCATGCTCAATTCACTGAGCTATACCAGCCAGGGCACATACTTAATTTTTGACAAAGATACAAGTGCAGTTCAATGTTGCTGGAACTTGGACATACGTATATTATTAAAAAGAACCTCTATCAGTATATTGCACTGTGTATAAAAATTAACTTAAAATGGATCATAGACTACATGTAAAACTTAAAATTATTGAACTTCCAGAAGAAAACGTAGGTGAAAATTTTCATGATTCTTTAAAAACTTTTGGACTTGAAATGAAAAGGATGGTGCATGGAAGAATTAATTGAAAATTTGTTTTTCATTGAAACTAGAAAGGTCTCAGAAAAAATACTGTTAAGGTAATGAAAATAAAAGTACAGATTGGGGGGATATATTTGCAAAGCACTTATCAATAAAGGCTTGGTATGCAGAATATATAGTAAGCCCTCACATGTCAATTAGAAAAGAGATAACTCAGTTAAAAAAAATGAGCAGAAGGTTTAAATAGACCTTTCAACTAAGGAAAATACATGATGGCAATAAGCACATGAAAAGATGTTCAACATATTAGTTGTTAGGGAGATTTTAAATAAAATCATAATGAGATATTTATATACATGTATTTGAATGGCCAAAATAAAACTATATGTGTTATATAAAATATTTTTCAGCATCAGCATGTTGCTACTGATGTTATATTTACAAGTTACTCTTGCTACTTTCTTGGGAGTTGAAGTCCTTGCCCAATTTCTTTTTGGAATTGCTGCGTTACATTACCAAAGATGAATTGTCTGGCAGCAGAGTATTTAAAGCAGGGATAACTTTTAATATAAAATATGTTGTATGAATTAGTGGTAACCAAGACATTTTTAAGACTTCATATATATATTAAGTAGGAGTATCTTTTGATACAGCTTAAGTTTATTGTAACTTTTTTTAAAAAAGGATTCACTGGAAAATAAAGTTTTCTTCTTTTACTAAGGTTCTTAAGTTCAGTGGAATCTTCCATTGAAGATCTTTTTCTTTTAAAGATCCAGAAAGTAGGTAGTTAAATGATCTTTGAAGGATTTTGTTCTTACAGAACCAAGTTTTGAATTTATATTTGGGCGTGCTTACATCTTATTAATAATCTTAATATAAAGTATCCTTTAACACAGAGGTCCCCAGCTTCTGGGCCACTACCTGACCGGTCCAGTCTTGTTAGGAACATGCTTCCCAGTGGCAGGCGCGCTTGCATGGAAGGCACTCGAACCATCCTGAGACCATCCCCCCTGGTCCGTGGGAGAATCATGTTCCACAAAACCTGTCCATGGTGCCAAAAAGGTTGGGGACCACCACTTTTCACAGGAGGATTATACTATTGTGGGGGAAAAGAATTTGAGTATCATTCAGTGCTAACTAATGCAGTCTTTCACCAGGGTTTTCTGTACATCATAATTTTTTCAGAAATGCTAACATTAGAACAGTGGTATATTTTACTTCCCTTCATTATTTTTTAAAAAAGGTTTAAAAAATAAAATTTCTAGCCCTAGCTGGGTAGCTCTATTGGCTAGAGTGTTGTCCTAATATGTCAAGGTTGAGAGTTTGGTTCCCATCAGGGGATATACGTGAATCAACCAATGAATATATCAGTAAGGGGACCAGCAAATCGATGTTTCTTTCTCTCTAAAAAGAAATAAAAACATTTTTCAAATGAAATTCTCAAGTAAAAATCCAAATCTAACTGGTGTTGAAAATCCATTTTCATGGAATCTTCAACCCTGAGGAATATGCTAAAATTAATTGCCCTAACAGGGTTAGTTATAAACACCATTGCCATGTGTTTTTGCTCCAGGCAGAATGATTCCTAGAACTAAGACTTAGCTTTCATTGTTCATGTATCTGGAATTCACTTTTTATAGTTTGCCAAAATATAGTAAACAAGATGTACAATTTTTTCTCTTTCTGAAACTATTTGTAAGTGATTGTACTATTCTCACTCTGACTTCCATTCATTTCTTAACACATGAAAATCAAATTTGGGTTTTGGTAGTGCCTGTTAGTCATGTGAGCTCTGTACAGCATCTCCATTTAGACTGCCTCACACATCACTCACAGGGCAAGTTCCCACAAAGACCTGTTTTGTTCTACTGTTGATCCACCTAAAGAAACCAGTTTCAGAACTATGCATAGCTTTGTAAATCAAGATGAACTAGTCAGAAACTGGATACAGAAACAAACGAGACCAAATAATGCTTCCTCATTAACAAGCCGAGTGTCATATATAATAAAATTGCAAGTGAAGAAAAGCTCTGCGTTCTAAGAATAGTCTAATTAGAAAGTTTATATCTTATTCATATTGTAATCATGATCAAGTCATTAGCTTGTTCCCATTGCTAGAGTTATGAAAATCTAAGTGTAATGCTTCTTTAGTAAGATACTGTAGGCTACAGGGGGCAGTGAGAACAAAAGATGAAATGTGAACTTTTGTTCTGGGTATTTTTTAGCATTAGAAGAGGAGTTTGATATCAAGCACAGATTTCCTTCTTTGGGCCATAGTTAGCATACCACAGCAAGAAGGAATATACTGGCATGTGGACTGTGTTTTCCCAGGGACTCCATCTAAGTCAGGAAGAAAGAAATGCCCAGTTCATGAGTAACAGATTTATATTTTTCACCAGAGTTAAATTTAAACATAATATATTCACAGCTTAATTTATGGTGTTTGAAAATACCCTTGAAATTTTTTTCTGTGAATAAAAGTTTTGTGAAATTATTTTGCCTTCTTGTTCAGAACTTTATTTTTTAAAAGATTTTATTTATTCTTAGAGAGAGGGGAAGGGAAGGAGAAAGAGAGGGAAAGAAACATTAATATGTGGTTGCCTCTTGCATGTCCCCCACTAGGGACCTGGCCCGCAACCCAGGCATGTACCCTGACCAGGAATCAAACCGGCGACTCTTTGGTTTGCAGGCTGGCACTCACTCCACTGGCCCACACCAGCCAGGACCTGTTCAGAACAAGCACTGTTGAGAAGTTCTGTTTCGGGTGATCACTGAACATTGTACTTTTATTTAACTCAGAATCAAATAACCTTCCATAGAATCTGCTTTTTTTGTGATGCTTTTCTTTTTCCTCTTGAGAACTGAAAACAAAGAAAACTTAAAATGTCCTCTACTCATTCTACTTATTCAACAATAAGAAAAGACCAGGCTTCCACTGCATCTAAGTTAGAGGATTCTCAGAGTACTTAGTGAAAATACTTACTGTAGGTCCTGAATCAAATGAATTATTTAAAAAATGGGTTTTCCCCCTCCTACATCCCTTTTCCCACCACAGCTATGTACATGTGCATATTTCTTTCTTGTTTTGAAGAAGCCAGCTTAGTATGGTAACTTTTCTAAACCATTTTTTACATGAGAACACAACAGGATTAGGTTGAATAATTAAATGCCTTCTTGCTCGCAGGGGCCTCTCCCTGCAGTCCTCTCCCTGCAGTCCTCTCTCAGCTCTCAGTCCCTGCTCTCCCCTGCAGACCAGGCAGGACTATCTGATTGCTAAGTCCAACTTCTTACTTCTCCTCGGTAAGATTTGAATTGTCAAAAGAATAGTCTTAAAATATGAATTAGGTTTTCTTCGTTATTATTGCTTTTTTATTGAGGTATAACTTACAGTAAAATGCACATATCTTAACTCTACAATCCTAAGTTTTGACATATGTACACATCAAAATCAATAGTGGGGACTCTCAAAGTCCTCCTACCAGCGGGTTAGAACGTTTCCTAGAGATGTTACTGACAACACCAGTTAAGAATCTTTGGTTTATAAAAGGCAAATTGAGTAATGTATGTAAAAATACATATCATAAAGTATTAACATGTTACAGTTAGGTTACTTTTTTTTTAATTTAAATTTCTTATGTGACTTTTTCATGGGGTTTGTAATGCTGGCTCACAGATGAAATTCTCAATTTACTTTTCTTTTTTTTTTTAAGAAAATTAATGAAAAACTTCATGATGGAGTATGTCAGCGCTGTAAAGAAGTTCTTGAATGGCGTGTAAAATACAGCAAATACAAACCATTGTCAAAGCCTAAAAAATGGTGAGTTAAGTTCCTTAATTGCCTTACCAGTATTGTATGTACCATTTGTTTGCTATTTCATTCCACAGTTTTCAAAATTGTATTTAAATTTTTTAAAAGATTTTATTCATTTATCTTTAGAGGGGAAGGGAAGGAGAGAAGGAGAGAAATATCAATGTATGGTTGCCTGTCATGTGTCCCCCACTGGGAACTGGCCTGCAACCCAGGCATGTGCCCTGACTGGAAATTGAACCGCCATTCCTTAAAGGTTCGCAGGCTTGTGCTCAATCCACTGAGCTACATCAGCCAGGGCAAAATTGTATTTAAATTTTAAGGTAAATAGAGAAGAGATTTCATTCTCCCGTGTAGAACTTATCTTACATGCTGACTCCTGCTTTGTGAAGAAAAGTAGACTGAAAAAGTCAATTGATCATTTCCTGCTGCGTTCTTCTATTAATAAATAATGCACCATTTTTATAGACTTTTGTTCATAAAAGGTGCGCTAGGGCAGAGAGGAGAATATTTGTTTTGTAAAAATCTACCTCCCACTGATGAGGTAACAATATTTACTGTGGATCATCTTTCCCAAAGGGTCTTAAAATGGGTCTGACTTTTTAATGCAACCCATGAAGATTACTGAAATGGCTCAGATGAAGTATCGTAAATAAATTGCTAGACTGATAATTTACCATTTCATTCCTTTGAATACTTGGGTTTAAATGAACAGGTACTGGACTTTGTTTCTCATTCCTCTGTCCCTCAACCTTTTTCTGCCACTCTGGGATTTTGCTTTAGCAGCCTTCCGTGCCTCCTGGTGCTGCTTCCTTAGATCCTGCAGCTGAGCTGACTAAGAACTACATTGGGGGTAACTGCTGCCTAAGTGATCCTTTTCAATATAAAAGTTACATTAATATGTGCAATGGTATTTTTGCACTAGGAGTTTTAATTTGGTAGTTTAGGTATTAGCTATTGCGAACACAGTTGTTCATTGCTGCTTTATTTTCCTTTTAGCTTTTGAGTAGTGGCAGCTTCCTTAAATGTGTTCTGTCTTCCTTCCCAGGAGGACATTTACTTAGTTTGGAAGGTTAGCCGAAAAAATAAATATGATGTAACCTTTGCTGTTTATGTGTTTGAAAAATAATGTCACATATTTTACAAATCTATGAGTCAAGCTATAGTGTAATTTCTTTTCTTTTTTTTAAAGATTTTATTTATTTATTTATCTTTAGAGGGGAAGGAGAGAGGGAGAGAAACATCAATGTATGGTTGCCTTTCGTGCGTCCCCTGCTGGGAGTTGGCCTGCAGGGACCTGGCCTGCAACCCGGGCATGTGCCCTGACTGGGAATCGGACCATGATCCTCTGGTTCGCAGGCCCACGCTCAACTATAGTGTAATTTCTTTTCTTGAGAATATTTACCAGTTTTGAACTTTTTATTTTGGGCAATTTATTTTACTTAAGGTGCTTCTTTTTAATATTGAAAGGTAAACGCCTCAAGGAAGGATAGATTAACTTTAGCTACTTAATATTTTTGTATTATACTTTAATAAATTTTTACTACTAATTATAGGTATAGTTGACCCCCTTTTATAAGTTTCTCTATGCTATTTTAAGGTAGTTGTTTTTTGGTGCTTTTTTGGGCTGTGTTCTTCTAGTATTTCCCCCTCAAAGAAAACACTCTGAAGCAAATCTAATGTCTTCTGCTCACTGGCCCAAATTAGCAGTAGGAAATTAGGCAACAGTTAGTGTCCAATGCTAGATATCCACGAATGAGTAAACTGTTCTGTACAGTCGAAACTAGGTACTGGTCGTGCTTATAGAGTGTGTAGGTTTGGTTAATAGGCCTGACGTAAGATTTGTAACTTTCTGAAGATTTTCAGCAAATCTTTCTATAAAAATGTATTTAAAGATCATCATATTCCATTTTTCTTTTCTTTTTTTTTTTTTTAAGATTTTATTTATTTATCTTTAGAGAGGAAGGGAAGGAGAGAAGGAGAGAGATATCAATGTATGGTTGCCTCCCATGAGTCCCCTGCCGGGAATTGGACTGCAACCCAGGCATGTGACCTGACTGGGAATCGAACTGCGATTGTGTGGTTCGTAGGCCCGCGCTCAGTCCACTGAGCTACACCAGCCAGGGCCTCCATTTTTCTATTGCTATTGTTATCTCCTAAAGGAGTTTGTGATATAGGTAACAAATCTTTACTTAGCCATAGAGTTTAATAGAGTAGTATTATAACAAAGGAAATTATTTAAAAGCGTCCCTGCCTTATCCATTATTTGTATTTTAATTTCTTATCTTTTATGTGCTGCATCCTGTATATTTATCTTCATTGTGAATATGCCAGTGTGTGAAAGATTATTGTATTGTAAATGCTATGATTTTCTGTAGAATTTCTGAACTTATTTGTGACAGTTCTTGGACTTTCCGTTTTTGTGTGTCTATATTGCTGTGAGCTTAATATTGTTTCTGCTTGAGAAGAATTTGCATACTTTAATTCCTGGAAGTACAAGTATTCTTTTCAGAAGGAAACTCAGTTTAAAAAATGTGAACAGAAANACTTTGAAACAAATCTAATGTCTTCTGCTCACTGGCCCAAATTAGCAGTAGGAAATTAGGCAACAGTTAGTGTCCAATGCTAGATATCCACGAATGAGTAAACTGTTCTGTACAGTCGAAACTAGGTACTGGTCGTGCTTATAGAGTGTGTAGATTTGGTTAATAGGCCTGACATAAGATTTGTAACTTTCTGAATATTTTCAGCAAATCTTTCTATAAAAATGTATTTAAAGATCATCATATTCCAGTTTTCTTTTTTTTAAGATTTTATTTATTTATCTTTAGAGAGGAAGGGAAGGAGAGAAGGAGAGAGATTTCAATGTATGGTTGCCTCCCATGAGTCCCCTGCCGGGAATTGGACTGCAACCCAGGCATGTGCCCTGACTGGGAATCGAACCATGATTGTGTGGTTCGTAGGCCCGAGCTCAGTCCACTGAGCTACACCAGCCAGGGTCTCCATTTTTCTATTGGTATTGTTATCTCCTAAAGGAGTTTGTGATATAGGTAACAAATCTTTACTTAGCCATAGAGTTTAATAGAGTAGTATTATAACAAAGGAAATTATTTAAAAATGTCCCTGCCTTATCCATTATTTGTATTTTAATTTCTTTTATGTGCTGCATCCTGTATATTTATCTTCATTGTGAATATGCCAGTGTGTGAAAGATTATTGTATTGTAAATGTTGTAGATGCTATGATTTTCTGTAGAATTTCTGAACTTACTTGTGACAGTCCTTGGACTTTCCGTTTTTGTGTGTCTATATTGCTGTGAGCTTAATATTGTTTCTGCTTGAGAAGAATTTGCATACTTTAAATCCTGGAAGTACAAGTATTCTTTTCAGAAGGAAACTCAGTTTAAAAAATGTGAACAGAAACAGTGTTAATAGCAAATCTTATGTTTAGTTCTAAAAAACATGTAACATAAAAATCTTAAGAATGGTTGGCTGTGGGCACATGGACCCAGAGGCCACCAATTGTGTCCTGTCTTGGAGTCATTGAAGTTCTTAAGAGTCAGATGAGTTCCTGGCGATGTTGCCACTACCTGGGCAGTGTAGCTTCCCCCAGAGGCCTTTGAATGACCTCAGGAGCTGCAGTTCCACTTCACCCTGAGGCAGACGAGGTTAACCATAGAATAGCTCATCACGAGGGCAAAATCAGAGAGATGAAATGTTGTATAAATACCAAATACAGATAACAGGACATTAAAGCCTGAAGGAAGGTCTCTAAGAATAAAGAAGCCTTAGATAATGCAAAATAAATGGTGACTAATGGGAGACTAACAAACTACTAGTCAAAATGTGGTCCAAGCATATTACCTAGGAGGCTACCTTTCTGGCGCAGAGCATTGTAAATTTTAGATTACACTGAACCTGTGACACATTAGGCATTTTAGAAAGCCTAGCTTTCAAACTCCGATCCAGGATTGAGAGTCTTTAGAAAGTATAACTCATCTTTGTCCACTTTGCTTTCTCTGCATATTAAGACTTGACCAACATTGTGAAGGGATTTAAATCCATTGATGAAAGAGGCTGATGGTAGTAAAGGGACCAAGATTCTGCCATCCTGAACCTGCTTTTGGGCATGTTGATTTTAAGCTGTTTTTTAAGAAGCAAAAGGCCCAGAAAGGACCTTTGACACCCCCCACTCCCCCGCCCTTTTCTGCTCCAGATTCAGAAAAAGCAGCTCCAGGAAGGAGGTTTTATGATATTCCCCTTCTCCTAATTTGTATTAAGTATGGTAAACAAGACAACTTCAGGCAGGTGCCTGTTGGCTAGATCCCCTCCGTGTCCCATTGTTTCTGGGTCACTCAGCAAGGGTTTTCTGCCATGTGTGTTTTGTCTCCCTCAGCTCCCTGTGAATTGCCCATTCTCACTTCAGAAATCTGATAATCTGTTACCCAGCATGCTTTTCTCCTTTTCCCAAAAATGTCTTATATGCCCAGTGTTTTCCTGTGAATTCCCCCATGTGTATGTATTGTACTTGCATTTCTTCCTGTTAATCTGTCTCCTTTAATTTTGTTATTAGCCCAGCCAGAAGCACTTACAAAGTGGGTGGAAAATATATATATTTTTAGACTCACCACAGTAGTGGAACTTGTATTAAAATTTGAAATGTTTTGTTCAAGCTAATCACTTACAAATTAAATTTTTTCTTTGTTGGCATTTATGCTTATTTATATACAGCTTTCTTTGAAAAATACATGCATCTAGAGAAACAGATGTTATGTTCAGGTACAGAAATGCCTGAGCTGGTACCTAGAATCTTGTTACACCTTGTATTTTAGGTAACTAAGCAATCCTTTTCTCCTGTTAATTTAGAAGTATGGTGGGCAAATACCCAGGCTTGTGCTAAACTTGCTAGCCTGCTTCTTTTTTCTTCCTAAAGGAAAAATCACCACTACTACAGTGCTAGGAAATATTTAACATAGTCATAGTAGTAGAAGAGAATGGAGAAGCTGGTATAAAACAACAGGCCACAAATAGATTAGGATCTGAGCTTAGAATCGGTCCTGTGAGACCTCTATCAGTAGTTCTCAACAGGAAAGGGGAAGGATTAGGCTCCCCTGCCCCACCCCGCTGCCTTCATCCAGATACATTTGTAAATGTCTAGAGACATTTTTGATTGTCCTGACCAGAGGACTTGGGAGGGATGCCACTAGCATATAGTGGGTAGAGACCAGGGATGCTGCTAAACATCCTACCATACACAGGCCAGTCCCCACAGCCAAGACATAACCACGCCAACTGTCTATAGTGTTTGAGTTGAGAAACCCTGCTATGTATAAAATGGATGTTCACAAGGTCAAGCCACTGAAATGTCACGTATGTTGTAGGGGGCTAAAAACAAATACTTTTGCTCTCAACTTCTACATTTTTCTAGGCTGGGCTAATAATAAAATTAACAAAGACAGACTAACAGGAGAAAAATCAAGTTTTTAATACATGTGCATGGGGAATCCACATAGTCATGAAAATTCTAAACACAGTGAGGCAACACTGGGTGTATAAGTTTCTGGACAAAAGAGAAATGGGAGGGTATGGGACAGAGGCTTAGATTTTAGGAGTGAGAATGGGCGATTTACAGGTAGTTGAGGGAGGGGGGAACACATGGGCAGGAATATTCTTGGTAGGTAACTCAGAAACAATGGGACACAGCGGGTGGGAGGATCTAGCTAACCAGCCTGGAGTCTTCCTGACTGACGCCTGGGTGAAGATTCTTAAAGAGATTAAGCCAAGGCTCCCTTCTCAGAGCAGGTTTCTGTCGGAATCTCTCGGGCAGGAAATGGGGGGAGGGTCAACGTTTCTTTTTGAGTCTTTTGTTTTTTAATAAACAATTGAAAATCAGTATCCCAAAAAAGCAGCCTCAGGGAGGAAAAACTTTGGTCCTTTCAATATCTTAGGTTAGTGTTTTACAAACTTTTCAAGTTTGTAAAAGTTTTTATTGAAGAATTCTTGAATAAAACAAAAGATTACCCAGGAGTTCATTAAATACAACAGGCCAAAACAGAACTTTCCTGAATGGGACAAAGGGAGCCCAGACCTTAAATGCCTTAAGAAAAATGTGATTGAAAGTAGCTTTCATCCTAAAAATAATTCAAATGAAGAAAAGAAGAACTGGTGTAATAATATGCCTTGGAACCAGCATTGCCTAGGGAAGAACCAGTTTCATGACATGTGGGAGCTGCTTCATGCTTCACACACTGCTCTTCATGACATCTTTTCATTAAACAAAGCCTCTCCTGCTGAGGCCCTGGCCCTCACATCCAGCTATTCTAACCGATAATTTTTAGCTTGACTGCCTCTTGGTTTAAATTCCCACTGACTGCCCCAGGCAGCCATATCTGTTCATATTTCATTGCATTAAATAAATAAATTCTCTTCTATCGCACCTCTACTCAAATACCAAGAGTGGTCTGGAGTTTGAATAAGTTAATATTTTTAAAAAGGCTTGTTACACATAAATGTTTTAAGGGTTTCTATGGGGAAGAGTTGGGTTTTTAGCAGCAGGTAGGGAGCTTTGTCCCCAATGAACTTCTGCTTTTCTGTGTCTAGTACAATGTGTGGAGGAGTTGAGGGTGGGGACGCTTTGTGAAAAACAAAAAATACTGCTGTTTGGGAGAAGATGAGATAGAGGGTCGAGAGGGTCCTAAACAGGCCGTGCCCCACGCTATGGCTTACCTCTCTAACAATAGGCTCCCTCTTTACTTCGAGGTTGTTTTTATAGCTGAATTAGCCCAACTAAGACCTTCAAGATAATCTTTTATACATCAGCCCTGCCTGTTCTTTTTGAAGTTCCCTATCCATCCATCTACTATCTATCTGTCTGTTTTTCTGGTGGTAGTAGAAAATGCATAAAATTTACCATCTTAACCATTTTAAGAGTATATAGTTCATTCATGTTAAGTATACTCACATTGTTGTGCAACAGATCTCTAAGACTTCTTTTCACCTTGCAAGTTGAAAATGCCATACCCGTTAAACGACAACTTCCTGTTCACGCCTGCTAGCTTGTGATAACCACCATTATACTTTCCGTTGCTATGAATTTCACAACTTTAAAGATCTCATATGAATGAAGTCATGCAGTAGTTGTCTTTTTGTAACTGGTTTGTTTCACTAAGCATAATGTCTTCAAGGCTCATCCATGTTGTAGCACGTGACAGAATTCCCTTCCTTTTCTAGGATGAATGATATTTCACTGTGTGTGCGTGCACCACATTTGGTTTATCCATTCATTTGTTGGTGGACATTTGGGTTGCAGTAGTTCTGTGTTTAAGTATTTAAGGACTCTGTACATTTTCTGTAGTGATTGTACCATTCTGCCATCCCTCCCACAGTGCGTGGGATTCCAGTTTCTCCACATCCTTGCCAGCATTTGTTAATGCATTAACTTTTGAAGGAAAGAAGTACTATACTCATAAAATTCTGCTTAATAAAGAGTACCACTGCAGTCATTTTTCAAAGAAGCAAATTAATGCACAGAGAGCACCGGAGGTGTTCTTTGTCCATCAGTTGGACATTCGTTACTTGCTTTTAGGGCACACGGTAAAGACCATACAGGAATAATAAAAGGGAAGCAGGAGAGATAGATTTAGAAAATGTATAAATTAAAAATAGAAAAGTGTTTGCTATAAACAATGTTTACGCAAAACACTGAGGAAGGCACCAGAGAATGGAGGGGAAAATGATCAAGAATCCTCTATTTTCTTTAACAGACAATGGAAATGACCTCGAGCTGTCTCTGTATGTCTTTGGGGAAATTCCACATAAATTGTCATTTGTTCTTAGTTTTTCTTTTCTCTTATTACATAATCTTGATTCAGGAACATTAATCAGTGTTGTCTTTCAAAAACGACACTTTCTATTGGCTTTGAATATACTACCTAAAGGCAGAAGTGGAGCCCTCGTCATTGTTGTCGCTGCTCACCTGTGAATGAAGCCTACTTTTCAACACTAATATTGATTGTACAGCAAGCTTTGATTTTAAATAGAAATCATTAGTGTAATGGTTTTGATCTTCTCTCTTTTTTTAAACTACTTTTTAAACTACTCTTGATCAGAGGTGAATCTTTTTGTACTCTTATGAATTGTTCTAGCTTTGGCCAGGAAGCTCAGCTGGTTGGAGCATCTTCCCCAATACTCCAGAGTTGCTGGTTTGATCTCTAGTCAGGCACATACGAAAAGCAACCAGTAAACATAAGTAAGTGGAACAACGAATCAATGTTTCTCTCACTCTCTCAAAATCAATAAATAAAAATAAAAAATGTATTTAAAAAATGAACAAAACTTAAAAAAAGAATTATCCTAATCAAATTTACTATTGCAACTAGAAGACTTGGTCTGATTTTTCCACTTATTTTCAAACACATCATTTAGGGACACAGGAAAGTGAATAGTAACTTCTCAAAATTCTTGGAATTTGGGGACATTGTTTTCTTAAAAGCATTTGCTAAGTAGCATATGATGTAATTCCTTAGTATATTTTCAGAACCTTTCTATGTTAGCACAGATTACTTAGAGCCACTGGAGGAAATGTGTTATGGAATTCTGTCAATGTTAAGTTTCTTACCTGCACACCAAAGGTGGAGTGGCGCGGCTCACCGTTTACAAAAGCACTTAGTCATCACATATGTGAGACTATTACAAGTGGACCTTAATTATGATAAAGGTTAAAGTATAATAATATGACCAGGAAATGAAAGCAGTGCCAGAAAAGTTGTGGCAGAGTAAAAACAAGCCTTTTACTTCTGGTAAGGACTAGAAATATCAGTTCTTTTCCTCACTGGTATTGATTGTGTATATGTCTGGTTCTCAAACTCTTGATCTCAGGACCCTTTTACACTTAAAAAATAATTATTTAGTAAATAAGTACCAGATGCTCATTAAGTGTTAATAACTTCTTATGAGAAGTAAATTTTGAACCAAAAATATTAGTGAGACAAGTGGTGCTGTTTTACTTTACAAATCTCCGTAATGCCTTCCCAGTGGAAGTGTCACCGGAAAGAGTTTGTCCACCCAGAGCCAGCAGAGCCAGACAGTAAACACTGAGAATTGCAGTGGAGAAATATGGGTTATTTTACTGATAAATTGTACCACCCAGGAGAATGGAGAGCCAGCACTTAAAAACCTGAGCTCCCCAGTGGCAGGTAGTTTGCAGGTTATACGGGGCAAAATCACTAGACACCCCAGGCTAGGGGTTTGGTGTGATATGGGAACTAATTGGTGGAGGTGAGATGAGGGTAATGAATCACTTCGTTGGGTCTTTAGGACAGATCTGAGGTCTGTCCCAGTGTCCTTCTATCTGGTTTCAGGCAAAGTAGTCTGGGGGGGTCAATCTACCTTAGGGAGCAGGAGCTGACACAAAACTTAGGTCAAGATGTTACTGTTAGAGGGCCTGACCCTGTGATCATTGTGACCCAGGTCTGGCTGCCCTCTCCTGCAGCCCGGGGTGTTGCTGTTGATGGGGGTCAAGGCTAGATCTCTGAGGGAGAGGGAGAGAGATGATTGCTAGAACTATGATATAAAGGTTAATTTAATCATTGTCATAAGGACCCTGGGTTTCAGAAGGAAAAAGAAAGTGAACTTTAATAGCCTTTTCCTCATAATTGTAGTGATTCATCCTTGATACTATACCAAATATCAACAAATGGCAATTTCCTACAATGTGGAATCTGAAATACGTCGGCGAACACTAGGTGCTGTTAAATTGCTGTCTTGTGCTTTGAATAGATCCTTCTCTTATGGATGATTTTGTAACATAATGCATTTGCTCATTTGGAAAATACTAGTTCACTAAGTTATACAGACCTTCCAGATGTTGATATGTTTTGTTATACTATATAACAAATCATGTAAATATGACAATCTTGTCATTGAAAGGTATACGGATTTTTTATTTTTGTTTTTTCACTGACTTTGTATAAGTGCCATTGCCTTTGTTCATGCCTAAGTGCCAGCACTTTTAGTGTCTGTTATAAGAATGAGCCCTGGCTGGTGTAGCTCAGTGGATTGAGTGCGGGCCTGCGAACCAGACAATCGCAGTTCGATTCCCAGTCAGGGCTCATGCCTGGGTTGCAGGCCAGTTCCCAGTGGGGGACACATGAGAGGCAACCATATATTGATATCTCTCTCCCTCTTTCCTTCTAAAGAATAAAAAAAAAAAAGAACGAGACTCACAGAAGTTAAAGTAGCTTCAAAGGTCGTGTTGCAAGGACCCGTCCCGGCGGGGCTAGAGTCTGGGTCCCTGTCTCCCAGCTCAGTGCCTCTTTCAAAGTAGTACTTTCTAGTATTTACAGAGGTCCATTGAAAATTTTATCTCTGATTTTCATCCTAAAATATAGAGTGAAAAAATGTTAACATTCAATTAGTTTTTATTTTGTGTTTTGTAGAAAGGTAAATATTTTTTATTTTTAAAAAGTATATTACTGTTCTTCTTTGTTAGTGAACATGGTTTATATCTGACCACAGCTTGCACTAATTTAATTAGTTGTGGTATATGAATGGTCCGGATTATTTGGTTATTCCTAGAAATTTATATTCTATGGAGAAATGAAAGAAGGAAAACCAATATTACTTTAACATTTGAAGTCCTCTTAGTTAGCAATGTACTCACAAAATTTTTAAAATACAGCCGTTTTCAAGGGCAAATGTACATTTAGGTGACTAAAGTTTTTCCTTATGCTTTGTACTTTGTAAGAAAAAAATACTCAGGAGTGATAAATGATTTCCAGTTATTTTAAAGATGTTTTAGTGTATTTCACAAGTTTTATGATAACTTGGAATGCATATCTCTTATCATTAAATGATATCTAAACCCCTGTAGGCTTAAGGTCAAGATTTTATGTGGCTTAAACAAAATCCAGAAACTCAGTTACTTTCAGACTTTATCTCACTCTTCACCCGGGGAGGGTGTAAAGCCAGGATTGAGAGTTTGAAAGAGAGGACTCAAAGGTGTCACTTCCGTGACAGAGAAACTTGAAGGTTATAAACATCTAAAAATTGATGTCGTTTACATTTTCACACATATGTCTTACATTTATAAGGAAGAAACATGTCATTCAAAAAAATGTGTGTATCTCCTTAAAAAAAATAGGTATTTAAATTCACAAAGGTACTAGCCTAATACACCCTAACTGGTTTCCAGAAGGAATTTAAATTTGAAAAGAGAATAATCTCTCTCTCAGCAGGAGAATTCCTCCTCCAAACTGGCCATTCCAATCCTAACCGGCAGTGGGACTTTGATCTGGTCAAGGGTTTTCAAGTGCTAGTGTGCATAAGAGTGTCTTGAAGAGTTGTTTAACTGGCACATTCTTGGGACCCATCCCCGAGACTCTGATTATGTAAATAATGGGCGTAGCCATTAATCTGCATTTTAATAAGCTCTGCAGGTGACTGGGCCAGTGTTTAGTGTTTTGAAGAGTTGTGCTAGAGAGCGTAGAATCTGTGATCTTTTGACTTCAGATTCCAAAACCGGAGGTCCCATTTGTAAAGCCTATTTTACATGTAAATTTTAACATTGACAGTTCTGTAAATAGTTTTATCCCTTAATTAGCATTTTGAATACCTAAAGATTGATTCGCACCAGGGGGAAACAAATGAAAACATTCTAATTTTCATGAAGCCTCAGATAAACCTAACCAAGATAGACTTTCTTTAAAATTTTTTAAGAAGTTTTAAATGCTAAAGCAAAACAAACACCGAAGATTTTTCTAATCCAAACTTGCTTTTCCTCAAATTGGACTACTGATTGTTCATCCATTCATCAGTTAATGTACATTTAGGGTTTGGTTAATTTTTAGTGACTGTGGAGTCAGACGTGCTGCCTTAGTGCCGCGGGTCACTGATTTTTACTGATTATGAATTAGATTCCCATAACAGTTTTGACACATTTTGCGTGAACGTGTATTTTCAGTGATATTGCTGAGTTGTATGTGAAGGGTATGTTTATAAGAAACTGTCAAACTTATTTCCAGAGTGGCGTACCCTTTACATTCTCACCAGAAGTTTATGAGAGTTCCAGGTAATTTAGCCATAAATTATATCTCATTGTGATTTAAATTTGCATACCTCTGATGACCAGTAATGCTAAACATCTTTTCATGTGCTCATTTTGTATCCCTGTTTCTTCTTTGAGGAAACTTCTGTTCATAGCTTTAGTTCATGTTTTTATTGAGTTGTTTTGTTTACTTGTTACTGACTTTTGAAAGTTTTTTATATTCTGGGTATATAAATCTTATATGTGTTTTGCAGCTATTTTCTGCTTTTATATTTGGGTATGACTCATTTCCTGTTAATTCTGTGGCTCCCTAATTGCTGGTGCATCATTTGTTGAAGAAAAAAAAACAATCCTTTCTTCATTGGATTCCCTTTGTGCTGTGTTGGAAATTAATTGACATAGGTAGGGGTTTATTTGGGGGTTCCATTCTGTGTCATTGATCTGTGTGTCTGTCCTTTCACCAATACCCCACTACCCTGATTAAATCTAGGCAGGAGAATTCCCAGCCTTGTTTTTTTTTTTGAAAATTGTGTTGGCTGTTATAATTTCTTTGCTTTTTTCTCATAACTTTTAGACTCAGCGTGTCAAGTTTTACAGAAAATTATTGGTCATCACTATGACATAGAAATACAGTTTAGCCCTTGCTGGCTGGTGTGATTTAGTGGATTGAATGTTGGCCTGCGATCCAAAGGGTAGCTGGTTTGATTGCCCATCAGGGCACACGCCTGGGGTGCAGGCAAGGTCCCTGGTTCGGGGTGACCTAGAGGCAACCACACATGGATGTTTTGTACCTTCTCTTTTGCCTTCCTTTCTCCTCTCTCTAAACATAAATAAATAAAATCTTAATTAGAAAAAAAGAAATAGTATATTTTTGTTGACTGACCCTATATATTGTGACTTTAATAAACTTACTTTTTATATCTAATACTTTTTAAAATAGATACTTGGGGATTTTCTGCATGAAGACAGTTTTATTTCTTGCTTTCCAATCTGTATGACTTACTTCTTTTGACTTTATGTGCTGCCTAGGAATAATGAGGGCAGATACTCTTGTCTTATTCCTGATTTTATGGGTAAGGTTTTTAGTCTTTTATCATTAAGTCTATTGGTTGTAGCTTCTTTGTAGATACATTTTATCAGGTTGAAGTTTTCTTTTTCTTTTATTTTAAAGATTTTTATTTATTCATTTTAGAGAGAGGAGAAGGGAAGGAGAAAGAAAGGGACAGAAACATCAGTGTGCAAGAGATGCATCAGTTGGTTGCCTCCTGCGTGCCCCAAACTGGGGACCGGACAGAAACCCAGGCATGTGCTCCGGCCAGGAGCCCTGGCCAGGAACCAAAAGAGTGACCTCTGGGTTCTCAGGATGGCATTCAACCCACTGAAGTTTGCCAAGGCTTTTTATTATGAATGGACATTGTCAAATGATTTTTCTGCATCTATTGAGATTATCATATGTTTTTTCTTCTTTAGAACATTGATTTGTTCAGTTACATTTATTTATGTTAATACCAAATTAGTCTTGCAGGCCTTTGGATAAACTCTAGTGGGTCATGATATGTATTCTCATAATATATTGATAGATTTGACTTGTCATAGATATCTACATCTATGTGTATTAGAAATTATAGTCTATAAATTTGTCTTTGTTTTGTCTTGATATTAGGGCCTCATCAAATGAATTGAGAACTGCTTCTTCCTGTTTTGTTTTTTGAAGGGTTTGTGTAAAATGAGTAATACTGATATTTCTTAAATGTTTGGTAGTATACACCAATGAAGACATTTGGGCCTGGAGTTTTATTTGTTGGAGAGTTTAGTTTTTAACTATGATTAAATTTTCCTTTAATGGATAGAGGAAACTTTAATTATTTCTTCTTAATAAAGTACTTCATAGGTTTTTGTCTATTTTAATGATGATGTTGGATACATGGGTGTAGAGTTGTTAGTAAAATTTTATTATTATTCTTTTAATATTTGTTAGGTCTGCAGTGCTGTCCCCTCTTTAATTCCTGATATTGGTAATTTGTGCCCTCTCTTTTTTTTGTCCTGATCAGTCTGATTATGTGTTTATGAATTATATTAATCTTTTCAAAAGAACCTGGTTTGGGTGTTTCTGATTTTTTCAATTTCACAGGTATCAGTTCATATCAATATTTCTTTTTATTTGCTTTGAGATTAATTTGTTTATCTTTTTCTACTTTCTTAAGGTGAAAGTATAGAAAGTTTTTCCGGTTTAATATAAACATATAATTATATATATTTCCCAAGAACATTTTTAGCTCTATTTCACAAATGTTGATAATATATTTTCATTGCCATTCAATGAAAATATTTTCTAATTTCTCTGTGACTTCTTCTTTGACCTGTAGATTCTTTAGAAGTAGTCTCTTTAATTTATAGATATTTGGACATTTTCCCTATATTTTTTCTGTTACTGATTTCTAGTTAATTTCATTGTGGTAAGAGAACACACATATAACTTTACAGGTTGTTTTTTTCTTTAATTTATTGAGGTTGGTTTTATGGCTCGGATATGGTCTATCTTGAAGAATGTTTCATGTGTACTTGAAAATATATTGCTATTCTTGGGTGTGGAGGGTTCTGTGAATGTCAGTTAGTTAATAGTTTTCTATCAACCAGGTGTTCTATATCTTTACTGATTTTTTTTTTTTTGTCTCTTTGTCCCTTTTGTTACAGAGAAAGAAGTATTGAAGTCCCTAGTTGTAATTGTGGATTTGTGTATTTCTCTTTTTACTTCAATAATTTTCCCTCATTTGTTTTAACACCATTTTTGGTGCATAAATATTTAGGATTATTGTGTGGTTTGGGGGAACTGATCCTTTATTGTCATGTTAATTTAACTTATTTTAATTAGTGTTTGCATGTTTTTTTTCTTGTTGTACTTTATTTGTATTTAAAGTATATTTCTTATACTTTTTATCTTTCACTTTGTTTTTCCCATTCCTAACATTTCCATTTGACTGTTTTAAAAGTTTGACTAAGAGTTCATTCACATGCCGCACAGCTCATCTGTCCGAAGTGCACAACTCAGCGGCCGGTCGGGCGGCACAGAGCGGTGCAGCAGTCCCAACAATCAACTTTTGAAACTTTTCATTATCTCAGAAAGAAACCCATACTTGTAGCCATCAATCTCCATTTTTCTCCAAACATATCCCCACCCCTTGCTTTTTGTCTCTGTAGATTTACTGGTTTTGGGTATTTCATATAAACAGTATCATATAATAGATATTCTTTGTGACTGGCTTTATTTCAGAATAATTTTTTTAAGCAAACTGTAACATGTATCTATACTTAATTTGTTTTTTATCACTAAATAATAATGTCTCATATAGCTGTACATCTTATTTACCCATTCATCAATTTTACGGACATTCGGATTGTTCCCACTTTTTTGGCTATTCCAAATAATGCTGTTATGAACATTTCATGTACAAATATTTGTGTGCATAATTATACATTTTCAATTCTCTTGGGTGTATTTTAAAAGTGAGGTTCCTGAGTTATTTGATAACTATATTTAACCTTTTGAGGAACTGTCAAACTATTTTCAAAAGTATATACCTCCCTGACTGGTGTGACTCAGTGGAGTGGGTATCATTCTGCAAACAGAAAGGCTGCCAGTTCAATTCCTGGTCAGGGCACATGCCTGGGTACAGATCAGGACCCCTGTTAGGGGGATGTTGGCAACTGTTGCATGGTCTTCTGGCACAGCAGTGTTTCTCCTCTTTCTCTCTCCTTTTCCCTCCCTCTAAAAAATAGATAGATGAAACCTTTTTTAAAAAAATGGAAGAAGCGTTATTTAAAGACGTGACCATGCCTTTTTCTTCCCACCAGTACAGGGATTGCAGTTTCTCTACATCCTTACCAACACTTGGTATTGCCCATCTTTTTGTTAATAATCATCTTAGTGGGTGTGAGGTGGTAGGTATCTCACTGTGACTTTGATTTGCATTTCCCTGACGGCTGTTGATGTTGAACATCTTTTCACGTATGTATTGGCCATTTAGATGCCTTTTTTTGCAAAATGTGTATTCAGGTGTTTCATTTATTTATTTATTTTAAAGATTTCATTTATTTATTTTTAGAGAGAGGGGAGAGAGGAAGAAAGAGAGGGAGAGAAACGTCAATTGGTAGCCTCTTGCACGCTCCCAACTAGGGGTCCCAGCCTACAACTTGGGCATATGCCCTGATGGAATAGAACAAGTGACCTTTCATTTTGTGGGCCCACGCTCAATCCACTGAGCCGCAGCAGACAGGGCTATGGTGTTTATTTTTAATTGAGTTATTTGTCTTTATTATGGAGTTACGAGTTCTTTATATATTCTAGATGCAAGTCCCTTATCAGATATGTTTTGCAAATGTTTACACCCATTCATCAGGGTATTCTTTTTACCTTCTTGATAATATTCTTTGATGCACAAAAGCTTTACATTTTTTATATTGAGGTATAATTGACATGTTACATAATATTAGTTTCAGGTGTACAATGTAATTATTGATACATGTACACATTGTGAAATGATCATCATAATATGTCCATTTGACATCCATCAACATACATGGTTGCAAAAATTTTTCTTGTTATGAGAACTTTTAAGATTTACTCTCTAGTAACTTTCAGATATGCAGTATAGCATTATTAACTATTGTCTCTGTGCTGTACATTACATTCCCATGACTTATATATTTAATAACTGGAGGATTGTACCCTTTTATCCCGTTCACCTATTTCACTGACATTTCACCTCTTGCCTATGGCCACCATCATTCTGCTCTCTGTCCATACGCTAGGTTTGTTTGTGTGTTTGTTTTTATTTTTAGCTTCCACATATGAATAAGATCATGCAGTATATGTCTTTCTCTAGCTGACTTTTACTTCACTTGCCATAATGTTCTTATGGTCCTTGGATGTATTCACAAATGGCAAGATTTCCTTAATTTTTATGGAAGTATAATATTTACTTGTACATATATACCACATTTCTTTGTCCATCAGTGGACACTTAGGTTGTTTTCATTTCTTGGCTTTTATAAATAATACTGCAATAAATATGAGGGTGTATATGTCTTTCTGAGTTTATGTTTTTATTTTCTTCAGATAAACACCCAGGAGTGGGTTGCTGGATCATATGGTAGTTCTGTTTTTTAATTTTTTTGAGGAACCTCCATACCATTTTTCATAGCAGCTGTATCAATTTTCATTTCCGCCAATAGTGCACAAGGGTTCCCTTTTTCTTATACCCTTTCCACACTTGTTATTTCTAGTCTTTTTGATAATAGCTTTTTGAAGGAGTATCTCATTGTAGTTTTGATTTGCATTCCCCTAATGATTAGTGATATTAAACATCTTTTCATATACCTGTTGACCATCTGTTTATCTTTTTGGAAAAATTCCTATTCAGATTCTCTGCCCATTTTTTAATCAATTTTTTTATTAAGTTCTAGAGTCCTCTATGTATTTAGGGTATTAACCCCTTACAAGTATATGTTTTTCCAATATTTTCCCCATTATTTTGTCGATAATTTCCTTTGCAGAGCATTTTAGTTTAATGCAGTCCCACTTATTTTTTCTTTTGCCTTTGCTTGTGGTGTCAAATCCAAAAATGAATCACCAAAACTGATGTTTAGGAGCGTACAGCTTGTTTTCTTTTAGGAGTTTTATGGTTTCAGGTCTTGCATTCAAGACGTTAATCCAGCCCTGGCTGTTGTAGCTCAGTGGATTGAGCGCGGGCCTGCGAACCAGAGGATCGCGGTTCGATTCCCCATCAGGGCGCATGCTGGGTTGCAGGCCGGTTCCCTGCAGGCCAACTCCAAGCAGGGGACACACAAAAGGCAACCATACATTGATGTTTCTCTCTCTCTCTCCTTCCCCTCTAAAGATAAATAAATAAATAAATAAAATCTTTTAAAAAAAGACATTAATCCATTTTTAGTTAATTTTTGTGTATGGTATTCAGTTGTGGTCCAATTTCCCTCCTTTGCATGTGGCTGTCCAGTTTTCCCAGCACTTATGGAAGCTACTGTTTATTTATTTTTGGCTTCTTTATGATAAACTAATTGACCATACATGTGCAGATTTATTTCTGGGCTCTCTCTTCTTTTTAATTGACCTATATGTCTGTTTTTATGCCAATATTGTACTATTATGATTACTACAGCTTTGTAATATAGTTTGAAATCAGGGAGCAGTGTACCTCCAACTTTGTTTTTCTTTCCTCAATATTGCTTTGGCTACATGGCGTCTTTAGCCATTACATACAAATTTTAGGATTGTTTGTTTTATTTTGGGGGAAAATACCATCAAAATTTAAATAGGGATTGCAGTGTATCTGTATATTGCTTTAGGTATTGTGGTATGGGCATTTTAACAATATTATATACATATATATGGTATATTCTATCCTAAAGCAACAGAATATATATTCTCAAGTGTACATGGAATACTGTTTGGGATAAATCACATGTTAGACCTCAGAACAAGTGGTAAAAAATTAAGAATAAAATCATATTAGGCATTTTTTGCAACCACAATGGTGTGAAACTAGAAATCAGTTACAAGAAGAAAACTGGATAATTCACTAATTTGTGGAGAATAAGCCACATGCTGAATAACCAATGGATCAAAGAAGAAATCACGAGAGAAAAAAGAAAACCCTGAGAAAAATGAAAATGTAAATGCAACATACCAAAAGTTATGGGATGCAACAGAAACTGTTCTAAGAGAGTTCACAGCAACAACTGCTTATATCAAGAAACAAGAAAAATCTTAAACAATCCAACTTTATATCTCAAGAAACTAGAGAAAGAAGAACATGCCCTGGCTGGTGTGGCGCAGTGGATTGAGTGTGGGCTGCGAATCAGGGGGTTGCTGGTTCAATTCCCAGTCAGGGCACATGCCTGGGTTGCAGGCCAGGTCCCCAGTGGGGGCCATGTGGGAGGCAGCTGCACGCTGATGTTTCTCTCCCTCTCTTTCTCCTTTCCTTCTCTCCTCTCCAAAAAAGTAAATAAATAAAATCTTTTAAAAATCTAACCTTAAAAAAAAAGCAAAGTATTCAATTCAGAGAAAGAAGGAATTAACATAGATCAGAGCAGAAATAAGTTAAATAGAAACTGAAAAGACAACAGAAAACATTAATAAGAGCTGGTTACTTAAAAACATAAACAAAATTTGCCCTGGCCAGGTGGCCCCATTTGTTGGAGCATCATCATGATACTAAAGTTTTTAAAATAAATCTTTAAAAAACATAAACAAAAGTGACAAATCTTTAACTAGAAAAAAAGAGGGGAATCAAATAAATAAAGTAAGAAATAAATGTCACCACTGATACCACAGGAAATACAAAGAATCACAGGAGACTACTCTGAACAAAAGCACACCAAGAAATTTGACAGCCTGGAAGAAGTGAGTCACTTCCTAGAATCATGCAACCAATTGAGGCTGAATCATTAAGAAGCAGAAAATCCGAATAAATTGATTACTAGTAAGGAGACTGGATCAATAATCAAAAACTCCCCACAAAGAAAAGTACAGTGTCAGACAGCTCCACTGGTGAATTCTACCAGACATTCAAAGAATTAATCCAACCCTTCTCACCTCTTCCGAAAAATAGAAGAGGAGGGAACACTTCCAAGCCCACTTTACAAGGCTGCATCACTGACACTAAAACTAGACGAGGATGCCAAAAGAAAAGAAATTTGTAGGCCAGTATTCCTGATTAGTATAGGTGCAAAAATCCTCAGCCAAATATTAGCAAACTGAATTCAACAGTACATTAAAAAGGTCATATACCATAATCTGGTGCAATTTATGCCTGGAATGTGAGGGTAGCTCATCATCTACAAATCAGCAATGTGATATGACACATTTATAGAATAAAAGATAAAAATCATATGTTCATCTTACTAATACATGCAGATAAAGTGCTTCACAAAATCCAACATCTATTTATGATAAAAATTCGCAACAAAGTGGATATAGAGAGAAAGCACCTCGATGTAATAAATGTCCCCTGTGACAAGCCCAAAGCTGATATCATATTCAATAGTGGAAGGCTGAAAGCTTTTTCTGTAAGATCAGAGCAAGACAAGGATGCCTGCTTTCACCACTTTCATTCAATATAGTATTGTAAGTTCTAACCAGAGTGATTAGGCAGGAAAAGAAATAAATGGCCTCCACGTTGGAAAGGAGGAAGTAAAACTGTCTCTGTGCAGATGACTTTTTTTAAGGCTGTAAGGAAGTAGATATGAGGTATGGGGAGGGGGAAAGCAGAAAACTGTACTTGAACAACAATAAAATTCAAAAGTATTTAATTAAAAAAGTAGATAAATCTCAAGTACTATTGTTATTTTGCATCTGTGAGCTGTTATCTAGAAATGCTGTATAATGAATCTAAAGTACCATAAGATAAATATCTAACTGAGATTGAAATCTAGGAGTTTTATTTTTAGGCTTTTTACCTATATATTTAGCTGTACTTCCTCATTTTATCAAATAAGTCTTAGATAATTAACATAAATTAATGTTTGATTTAATTTTCCACTTTTAGTGTTAAATGTTTACAAAAGACAGTGAAGGATTCTTATCACATAATGTGTAGACCATGTGCCTGTGAACTTGAAGTTTGTGCAAAATGTGGGAAAAAAGAAGACATTGTTATTCCGTGAGTATTTCCTTTATGTTTGGGTTTTACTCTTTCAGTAATTGATAAGTGAATTTTATTTAAGGAAGTGTTCAGTAGCTCTGAGAGTCTTAAGGTGCAGTATATCACACTAATGTAGACTTTTTCTATCATACAGGAAACAGACTTAATTTATCATTACAGTAAAAGTAAAAGTTCGTGTTTTTAGAAAATGGAAATATTTACCCATGAAGTTCATATTTACTACTTATTACAGAAGAGTTCCTTATTAGGAAACTACATTCCTTTAATGGACATTATGCATTAATTTATTTGAGCATATTTTATTAAACAGAATTATAATTCATTGGATCTTGAGTTAAATTAGTCTTCAAGGATCTTTCTCTCTATACTTATTTCATTAGGCTTCTGTTAATCAGGAAATGTAGTGTGAAGTGGTTTTTTTTTTTTCAGTATACACAGTTAAATAGTAAAAGTCTGAGAAATAAAGAGATTTTTTTCCTTCCACTTTTAGGTTTAATAAAGAACCAGAAAAGACAGAAAACATAGAAAATAATCCACCTTCCAGCCGTAGAAGGAGCTGTAGAAGAAATGAAGAAACTGATGATTTAGATTTTGATATTGATTTAGATGACTCAGAAGAAGATGACAATTAAATAACTTGATTTATTAAAAATGTGAAAACATGAAATTCCGAACATTTTGACTTTAAGGATTTTACAAAAAATACTGTGAAATTCTAATGAAGAATTTGGAATAACCTATAGACATGGCCACATTTGTACATGGACAGTGTAAATTGTATATGATATATGAATAATTACAAAACTTTAATTCAGAGTTTTCTTACAATAAATTTTTAAGTAACATATGCCAAAATGAGTATTGGGGTATCAAATTCAGTTTATGGGAAGGAAAATATACTACCTACCTGGCTGGTGTAGCTCAGTGGATTGAGCGCGGACCTGCGAACCACAGGATCGAGGTTCGATTCCCAGTCAGGGCACATGCCTGGGTTGCAGGCCAGTTCCCGGTTCCTGGCCGGGGACACACGAGAGGCAACCATACATTGATATTTCTCTCTCTCTCTCTCTCTCTCTCTCTCTCTCTCTCCTTCCCTTCCCCTCTAAGATAAATAAATAAAAATATTTTAAAAAAAAAGAAAATATACTACCTAATATCAAAGTAAACAAGATTCGGAATTGATGGTGATATAAGAACTGTCTCGTGGAAAAATCAGATGAAATTATCACTGCTGGCTTCAAAACTGGTCCTCAGTATATACCTTTTGATAAATTGATATCAAGTAAATAACCCATGTAACCAAAGCTCCCTTACTTAATGTTTGGTTGCTTTATAAGTATTTTGTAATAATAAGTTTAACAAGTAGTTTTTTCTTTGAAAGCTATTTTATATACATCATTGCATTTTTTACCTTTGTTCTTTTGTGAAGTATACATACAGAGAATGCATATAATATATATGTATAGTTTAATAAATAATTATAAAGAAAACCCACATCTATTCCCAGATGAAGAAACTACACCCAAACAGCCCTGGCTGGTGTGGCTCAGTGGATTGAGTGCTGGCCTATAAACCAAAGGGCCATTGGTTCGATTCCCAGTCAGAGCGTGTGCCTGGGTTGCAGGCCAGGTCCCCAGTAGGAGGCACACGACAGGCAACTGCACGCTGGTGTTTTTCTCCCTTTCTTTCTCCCTCCCTTCCCCTGTCTATAAAAATAAGTAAATAAAATCTTAAAAAAAGAAAAAAGAAACTACTCCTAAACAATACAAATTAGGTTTATCTAATTTTTGGACTTTTTCCTCTTTTTTTCTCAAAAAATATTAAACATAAAGAAAAGTAACAAAATAATACAATGAATCTTTGTATACTCCCACCTAGATTCATAATTGTTAACAATTTGCCATGTTTTATTTTTATTTTTTTGCATTTGAATAGGTGGAAATGGATATACATTTTATTTGCTGAGCCTTTTGAAAATAGTAAGTGGCAGGCATTGGTTTTGAACAGACAGACGTATACTCTGCGTGTTATTTTGTATCTCTTCTGTATTTCATTATTATGAAATTGGTGAGATCGATCCATGTTGTTGCAAGAGCTCTGATTCATTCATTTGACATTACTTTGTTTTATTCTCTTGTGTTTGCATAGCACGATTTATTTATACTGTCTATGTTGAGGGACATTTGAGTTATCTCAGTTTTTCCTATTAAAAACAATACTGATGTTAGCATTGTTATGTGTGTTTTTTGAAACATGTCTTGTTTCTTGGTATATATGTTTCTGTGTATGTGAATCTGGCAGCGGTTGCGGGCACCAGGTTTATACGTCTTCAGTGTTACGATATAATGCCAAGCTGTCTTTCCAGAAGGATTGTTATCGCCCTTCCCCACAGCTGTGTGTTAGAGTTCAGTGTTTCTGCGTCGTTTCCAACACTTGGAATCAGACTTTCAAATTTTGTCAACTTGATATGTGTGTGATGTGTGTCTTTGCCTTGCTGATTTTTATTTCTCCAGTACCAAGTTTGAGCTCCTTTTTACGTTTTGACTGGTTTTTTGGTTATTAGATGCTATTAAGGCATTATTTTAATAATGTTATATAAGAAATGCATACTAAATGTTTAAGGGTGTAATGTCAATTTACTTTAAAATATTTCAACATAAAATATGTCAACCAGGAGTAAATTTTAAAAATACTCAAGAACTCTGTTGACAAAAGTAAAAAAATCTTCTCAAGACATTACAGAAAATGGAGGCAAAAATAGAGGAAGATAAAAATAAGTGGAAAGAGGTACCATGTTCATTGTATGAAAGTCTCGATAATCTAAGCTTGCAGTCCTCCTGCAAGTTTCTTTCCCAGTTTGTGTGGCTTGCCTGGTTGCATATAAATTTATTTTCTGGACTGTGTAACTTTTGTGGTTAATAGACAACTAAATTTTTATTAGGCCTAGAATAAGTTTTCCCACCTGAATAAATTATAATTCCTCAGATAGCCAAGAGAGAAATTGAACAAAGAGCATCACCTAGTGACATCTACTAATATCTGCGTTCCACTCTTTTGGGCTAAGGAAGGTTGTTTTGCTTTGTTAAACAGATTGAAATTTAGGCCCTGGCTGGTGTAGCTCAGTGGATTGAGCGCTGGCCTGTGAACCACACAATCGCAGTTCGATTCCCAGTCAGGGCACATGCCTGGGTTGCAGGCCATTCCCAGCAGGGGACTCACGAGAGGCAACCATCCATTGATATTTCTCTCCTTCTCTCCTTCCCTTCCCCTCTAAAAGTAAATAAATAAAATCTTTTTTTAAAAAAAGTATTTTTTAAATAAGACCCAGCATGGATCTAAGTCCTGCCTCGGTCATTTAGTAACTGACTTGATACAGATTAATCTTCCTGTGCCTTGGTTCCCATCAGATTGATAGAAGGATGCATTGATATGTAAAAATGCTTGGGACCTATAAGAGCACTACAAATTCACATTATTGCTACTATGGGTACGTGTGCGTGTGTATTTAAAGTAATCAATGAACATCAATTTGGTGGTTTGCCTATATTTTCCAAAAGAATACGTATATACAGCATGCAGAATGTGTGTGTGTGGAATCCTGTAACTTGTAGATCCATGCTGTCTGGCTCCAGAGTCTGTTTTTTATTTAACTGCTGCCCTGTAGTACCACTGTATCACATGTCAAAGGCATTTCTAAAGGTAAATAGAGAAAGCTTTACTGTATGGGGGGCATGGCATGAACAAGTTGTTTGGTGATTTAAAGGGCTTGGAATAATAATGGTAATAGTATTCAACAAATAATTTTTGAGCACCTACACATGCAAAGCACTGCTCAAGATACTTAGGGTACGAGTATCAACAGAACGAAGATACCTATCCCTTCAGAGAATACCTTTCAGTGGGTAGAGACACGATAAACGGTACATGTAAGTAAATCGTATATTAGAAGGTGAAGAGTGCTATAAGAGAAAATAAGGTGTGGTAGGGTGATTGGAAGTCTGAGGGCACAGATGGGGTGGAAAGGAGGGTGCACAAGTGGGTGGGGAGTAGGCTATGGTTTTTAAATACGGTGTCTGGAGGGACATGTTGGGGGAAAGTGTCCCTGGCCAAGGGAACAGCCACTGGGAGGTCTCTAAAGTGTGCCAGGTGTGTAACAGCGAGGAAGAGAGTGATTTTAAGTTGGAGACTCCTGAGAGGTATGATCATATGCTTTTAAAATATTTACCTTTGGTTTTTATGCATTTTGCTGTGATTTCTAAGGTGTGAATTTCTTATTCATGCTACTTACGGTTTTCTGAGCTCCTCCAATCTTTCGGTTAATGTCCTTAAACAGACTTGGAAAACTGTTGGCTGTTATTTCTTCTAACACTTCTTTTTTAATTCTTACTTCTACTTCTAGCCCTCCAGTTACATTTACTGTTGGACCTTTTTGACTCTGACTCAAATATTTTTCATGCTCTGCTTTCTTTTTTCCATTCTTTTTTTTCTGTGCTTCAATTTATGTTTTCAATTGTCCTTTTTTTGCACTTATTAATTCTGTCTGCTAGATAATAGATTTAACGTGCTCAATCTGCTTTCAAACCCATCTAATAAATTCTTAATTTTGGATGCTGAATTTTGCAACTCTAAACGTACACTTGATTCTTTTAAAATAGATTTTAATTCTGTTAAAATATTGCATGTTACCTATCTTTCCCATCTTCTCTATTTTCTTTGACATTAATTATAGCTATTGTGAGGTCCTTGTTTATTTTTGTTTGCTCTTAGTTGATTATTTTATCTCTTGGTTATTGGTCACTAACTCTGCCTTGTATATCTAATAATTTTTATTGTATGCTAGAAATTGTGCGTGATGAATTAGAGAGGCTTCCTCTAAAAATGAATTATTGTAGATCACCTTGAGCCTGTCAAAATTGGGCTTCAAATTTGTTAGGCGTGGTCTATTTCAGTTTTGCCCTTATTTCTAGAATTTCTCATTTCTGTCTCTTACTCCTTAAAGGTTGTCTTTATTCCTAGGCATGTATCTTCTGGAGTCTGAATGCTGGGGGTGTTCACCAGGGTATCGCCACTTTGGGCAAGCCCCAACTCCGGCCCGGGTGACCTCCAAAGTCCCCATGTAGCTCTGAGTCTCTGGCAGCACTTCTCTGCCGGGACTCCTGGAGTTGTGTCCTGCGTGTATGCAGATCAGGAGACAGAGTGACCAGGGTGGAAGGAAAATCAAGAAAGGGTGTCCTGGAAGGCAAGGGGCACAGGCATTGAGTGCTTAACACATCCTGCCACTGCCCTCAACTAAGCCCTTTACATGATAAGCTCAGTGAATGTTTATTATGACCTCATGCAGTGATAACTGTCATTTACATTTACAGATTCGAAACGGGGGTTAAATGATTTGGCCTTCAGCCAGAAACTGTTGGGCCTGGGTTTTAAACCTCTGCGCCCCTCTGATCCCGGAACCTGGCCTGCACACCAGGGACAGTGTGCATAAGAACAGGTGAGTTGCTCACTGGAGAACTTCCCTGTTTTCTCTTTTTTTAAAATAATTTATTTATTTATCTTTAGAGGGGAAGGGAAGGAGAGAAGGAGAGAAATATCAATGTATGGTTGCCTCTCGTGGGTCCCCTGCTGGAAACTGGCCTGCAACCCAGGCATGTGCCCTGACTGGGAATCGAATCGCGATACTTTGGTTCGCAGGCCCGAGCTCAATCCACTGAGCTACGCCAGCCAGGGCAGAACTTCCCTGTTTTCCTCACCCCTGTTCCAGGACTCTGCGGACAGGCCCCCGGCACAATGTCATTCCCATTATTATCTTAGACATTTTAGGGCTTTTTTCCCCTCTTTTTCTCTGAAGAACTGTTGGGTCACAGTCATCATTGGAGGGTACTTAGGTTTTGAGTTGTTGCTCATGCAGCTGAATTCACCTCACTTTTTAAAAATTCTTCCCCCATCACTGTTGATTTCCATGTGTGAATCATAACCCCTGTAATCTTTCTAATTAGGTGATATCACTTTACTGTGAGACTTACTTGCATAATGGAAGGAATATAAATGTAACAATTCTGGATATAGCTGTAGCTGTATTGGGCAGGTCAGTTGTAGCGATTGTCTCCTAATCTGGTAATAATTATTAGGAGAGAAAAAACAGTTTTTGTATGTACTTGGAGCTTATCTGTATATATATATATTTCATCACATAGGGTAAACAGCAATGTTCTGAGTGAGTATTCTACATTTTTCATGAGACTCAACTGGGGCTCAGAGGGTTAATAACTTGCCAAAGTCAAAAAAAATAATGATAAACCTGGGATTCAAAGTGTTTGTCGCACCAAAGCCTATATTATTTCAACCACATGTATGCAAAATTAAAAATATTTCATGTTCCTAAATGTTTTTTTTCATTTTCTTAGGTGAAATTGGTAACATTAACTCACACCTCTATCCTTCCTTGTCCCTCTTTCTAGGTCTTTTCCCTCCCTTGTAGCATTAAGTGCTGTGCTGAATGGTACATTTTTAAATTTTTATTTATTTATTTATTTTGTATTGAGTTTATTCAGGTGATACTGGTTAACACAGTTATGTAGGTTTGGGGTATAAATTCTGTAACACATCATCTGTGTATTGTATTGGGTTTTTATCACCCCAAATCACGTCCCCCTCCCCCCTTACCCTTTTCTACCTCCCCCAACCCCTTCCCTCTGGCAGTCACCATACTTGGGGCTTAGAGTTTTGTCACTCATTATGTTGACATTTTTTAGTAATGTTGAATGTTGAAGACAATTTTCCACAATTTTTACTGGCAATCCTTACGAAGCAGGGGGAGTGTGTTGAGATGACTTACTCGGCTCTATACTAAGGAATCCTGCAATTTTGTGAGTAAGTATACATATGGAAAAACTTTCGAATCCCCAAACGTTATATGTGAGACTTTTTAGGTAATTGAAGCACCAGGCCTTCAAAAGATATTACTACATAAAATTACACATGAAGTTTCACCTTTTATGTCTACATGAGCTTAAACTTCACCGAGGTCAGACAACCTTAGGCAAGTTCAGGGTGCTATGGCCGTAGACTCTATATTAGCTTAAATTTTTTTAAGGTTTTATTTATTTATCTTTAGAAGGGAAGGAAGGAGAGAGGGAGAGAAATATCAGTGTATGGTTGCCTCTCATGTGTCCCCTGCTGGGAACTGGCCTGCAACCCAGGCATGTGCCCTGACTGGGAATTGAACCTCTGTTGTTTGGTTCATAGGCCTGTGCTCAATCCCCAGAGCTACACCAGCCAGGGCAAAATTTTTTTTATAATCTTAAAAAATATGTTTGCTTTTAAAGGAAATTATTTACATTATCATAAAACATGTAGTTGGTACTTGGTATTAATGTGGAAGTTTTTAAAAAATATGTTACATACAAAAATACAAATAGTACCAAAGTGTTAAGAAATTGACCAAGTGATATTTCACCAAAATTTGGTTTAGAAGTTTTTGAAACTTTCAGAGACATTAATTTGAAGTATATAAATTAACTTTTCTATTTAATAGATTGTCCATTGATAAACCTTGCAGATAGGATGAGCAAAATAATCCACATACAGCACTCTGACTGTTGTGGCTTAGGTGGTCAGAGTGTCATCCTGTACATCGAAAGGTTGTGGGTTTGATTCCCGGTCAGGGCACATCCCTGGGTTGTGGGTTTGATCCCAGGTCAGGGAGTGAAAAAACAGGAAGCCACATACTTGATAGTCCCATTTATACGAAGTTCAAATATAATAGAAACCAATTTGTCGTAGATTGACCAGGAAGGGGCGTGAGGGAGCCTGCTGGCGTGCTGAAATTGCCCGGATCTTGATCTAGGTGGTGTTCACACGATGTATAGAAATGTAAAATTCAACACAGGATTTGTTCACATTATTGCACATAAATTTTCCCTGGTTTCAAAAGTAATTATAATACTTAATTTAGAAAATTAATAGCATACTGTTGTCAAATCCATGCCTTGAGATCAACGTCCATCTTGACTTCAGGAAGAATAGGAGTTAGAGGCGCCCCAGGAGTCTAGGAGGCACATCTGTTTGATGTGTGCTTCTTACTGGTCACGTGACCGTGTTCAACCTCCTTGCCTGTATGCGGTTTCCTTGTGTGTGCCTTCCCTGTCTGTAAAATGAGGACAGTGATTTCTACAGCCTAAGATTGCTGTGAGTATTCGATTTACCTTGGATATAGTACCTGGCCCATAGTAGGTGCTCCATATATGGTGTTTTTTTTTTCTTTAAACTTTAAGAGGTTTTTTTCTTTTACCATTATGAAGAAAAATTATAGTAACATGGGGAACAGAAATATGAATTACTGATGCAGGAAATGAACTGGCCCTGGGGAAATTGCCAGGACCAGGTGAGGTTAGGACATCCCTTAACAGGATATTACAGCATGTCCGCAAAGACAGGAAACATAAGATAAACTGACAAACTATTTACTCTTTTAAATAATACACACAGTATGTTTTCTGGTGAAGTACTCTAATTTTAAAGCTATAGGTCCCTTTTTAGTCTGGGAAAATATTTAATACATTGAGAGTGTCCACACCACCTGAAAACATAGGAAGAAGAGTATTTATTATACTTCACCCAAAAGCATAATGATCATACTATCTGGAAGTGCAACTAAACAGTTACTCGCTGTTTTAAAGTAGGTTTCTCCTATGTTCCTCGCCTTTGCAGCACCTGTGGTTGTCAGCCGAACAGGGCCAGGGCAGCGTGAGTGGCAGTCAGCAGACAGTGACAAAAGCAAGACTTACTGAAGCAAACAAGTGTTTCTTATACATCATTTGGGGACGCTTGTGGAATCCGTTTCTTGGCAATGGAAATAGTACATTTCAGATCCTGTGCAGGGGTTGATTTATATGTGGAAAGTCTTCAGTTGGTAATTCTGGGGATACTTCATGATGCTGCGCCACTGTTGGTGAAGCAGAGACGGTATCGTACAGAAAGCGAGAATCCCAGGGGAAAGAAGCCATGTTGGGGCGTGTCGTCCCTGCCCAGGATGTTGGACATACAATGGAAGTCATAGGACTTGCTCCTTTCTTATGATCCGCTTGTCAAGTACAGTTTTGCCCTCAAGTGGGCCATGCCTGTAGTCCAAAAGTTAATCCTGTTTTCCCCAGCTCTAAGCTGACTGCAGAGATGACTAAAAACACCATGGAAATGAACTTAAAGTGGTAATTTGCTCTTTAGTTGTTCACTGTTGCATTAGGACACAAAACGCTTGAACCCATAACCTTAAGTGTGTGGGGACAACGCTCTAACCAACTTAGCTACCTGGCCAGGGCATTCACAGTATTCTTGAAATTCTGTAAAATTCTATAAAAGCTATTTCCACCGGGTAGTGATAATTCTGTCTCTATACTTTTTAAATGCTGAGGTAAAATTCGTATGCCATAAAATGTACCCCTTTTCAGTGTATAATTTTATGATTTGGTAAATGCACAGAGTTGTGCAGTTAACACCACGATCCAGCTTTATTAGTCCAGTCCCATCACCTCACAAAGGTCTGTCTTGCTCAGTTTAAGTCACTCTGCATTCCCAACACCAGCCCCAAGCAACTGATCTTTCTTTGTCTATAAAATTGCTTTTTATGAACCTTTCATATAAATGAAACAATAAAATATATAGTCATTAAGTCTGACTTTAAACATTTTTGAGATACATCCATGTAACATGTATAAACAATTTATTCATTCTTTTTTCCTTTTGCTGAATAATATTCCATTGTATGAACATAATGATTTTGTTTAGCCATTCAAAAATGTTTTTAAGTAAAAGGTTTTTTTTTAATGTTCACGTGAGGATATGTTTATTGGTTTTATAGAAAGGGGAAGGGGAGAACAGAGAGAGAGAGATGTCAATTGGTTGCCTCCTGTACACACCCCGATTGGGGGTTAAACCTGCAACTTAGGTATGTGCCTTGACTGGGAATCGAACCCATGACCTTTTGTTGTATGCGTTGACACTGTGATAAACTGAGCCACCCAGCCAGGCTACCCACTCATTTTAATAATTATTTCTACTTTATAGCTATTATGAATAATGTTATTGTGAATATTGACTTACGAAGTCTTTGTGTGGACATGTTTTTAGTTTCCTTGGGTATATATACCTAGGAGTAGGATTGCTGGATCATATGGTGAATGTATGTTAATTTTTAGGCAACCACAGAACTGCTTTCCAAGGTGGCTGTACCAGTTGGCTCTCCTGCCATCCGTGTGTGAGGCTTCTTCACCGAGGAGGTGGGGTCCTCCACCGGGGCTTGTAACTGTCAGTCCGTTTGATTGTTGCCGTTCTGCTGGGCGTCCAGTCTCACTGTGGTTTTAATTTATGTATCCAGAGTGAGTAGTGATGTTGAATCGGCATCTTTTCACGTGGTTATCTTCCAGTGCTATATCTTCTTTAGTGAAAGGTCTGTCATATTTTGCCTGTTTTTAATATTGTGGTGTTTTATGAAACTTTGTGGCTAGTTTTATTTATATGTACATAACATGATAAATATGTCTCAGTTTAAAAATACTGTGCTCCAGCCCTGGCTGGTGAGGCTCAGTAGTTGAGCTCCTGCCTGGAAACCGAAAGGTTATACTTTACCCAAAACCTATTGGTTTATAATCAAACCACTAGGTTTGATTCCCAGTCAGGGCACATGCCTGGGTTGTGGTCCAGGTCCCCAGGTTGGGGCATGTGAGAGGCAACTGATAGATGTCTTTCTCACACATTGATATTTCTTTTCCTCTCCTTCTCCCTCTCCTCCCCTCTCTCTAAAAGTAAATAAATAAAATCTTTAAAATAAATAAAATAAAAATATGCTCCACATTAAGGAATTAATAGTGTGGAGACATAATAATCCTTCTGGTACCCATGAAGGCTTGGAGTCCTGAAGCCTGACAACTATCCCCTGCTTTTCACCCCCATCCCTCCCCCAAACTATATACAGCATCACTTACGAAACTTTTAGAGTAACCATGTGTGCGGTTTCACGTGAACAGATCTTTGGACTTGGAAGTCATGTAGAGAACATAATCCAACACCTTGCCTCAAGAGGTAAATTAATATGAAATTTTAAGTGAGGAGGTGTTTTCCTCTGTGGTGGATTTACTGTGCCCCCGTCAGCATGATTCCGGGGAGAGGAGTACTGTGCCATTTCCTGAGAATGTGAAGAAATGGCCTTTGTTACTTTTAAGTCAAAGTGGGATCCCTGTGACTGAGTACATGTGTATACGTGTGTGTTTCTGTGTGTAAATAAATAAACATGGTTGGAGGGAGTAGTTCAGTTACAGACTTTATGAAGAAAACAAAAAACTAAGTGGACCTTTCTTCAGTAATGAAAACTGTGTTCACAGCAAATGATAAAAGTCATAATATGGATTCTCATATCAGCCTCTGAGTCTTCCTAAGAGAATGGTGATAGCCCCACTATAGTTGCGAGAATCATTTTGGTCAGTTCTAGGTCCACCGTTGGATGTTTTTCCCCTCTAAGTTTTGTGCGCATCTAGAATGAATGCTTTTTGCTCCACACCAGGGAGTCCTTCAGTCTTTACTATTTATTTAAAAATGAGTCAGTATCAGTTATTTTTCTGTAGAAATCATTTTTATATCCTATGCAAATATCCTGCACCTGCAGTCTGTGGCCGATGCAGTTTGTCTTCTCTCTTCCCATTTGGTCGAATGGGAGTCTTGCTAAAAGTATTTTCTCCACTTCCCCAAAGTGTGAACCCTGAAAATCACTGTGTGATGCCATTACACCAAACTGTCCCTTATCCCGGCAAAAAAAAAAAAAAAACCTCAGCAGCTGAGGGTAATGACTACTCAATACATACTTGATAAGAAATTGGACCGTGGTCCCCAGACCTGGGTTCCATTAGAATCACTTGAGTTGTGTATTTAAAATACAGGCCCTCTTGCCCTATGGGCAAAGCTCTTCAACCGTGTGGGTGGCAGGGAGTTCAGGGTGTCACAAAAGCGAGTCAGAATAGCTCAGCAACAAGGTCCACCCTGTCAGTGTGTTGTCACAACAGTGTGCTTAGCACGGCTAGGAGGATGGGCTCCCAGACACTAGAGATGCTTAGGCACAGAGTTATCTACACCTCGGGTTTGGGGTTTGGACTGTAACTGGCAAGGACAAGCTGGCCACATTGGGAGAAATTCTACTGTAAGGGGCAACTATGGGTGATATTTACCATTCACAGGGAAACACAGCAAAACAGACTTAATCTTGTGCTGTGAGAGAGATTTGGAAGAAATAAACAATTGGCCTCTGAAATGGGTGACTTGTACCCATGTGGCCCATTTCATTGGCAGCAGCTCCGTCTTTGGGAGGAAGCTGAAGGAGAGGAAGGCTGAGAAGAGTGCCGGAGGGCACAGGCACCCTGCCCTGAGCGGGGCTCGGAGTGTGACCTGCCCAAAGGATTCTCACCGCCTGCCTACCCCATCTCTCCTGTCCTCCTCGAATCCTGGTTCTAATGTAAATAATCCCATTTCCTCAGAATCCTTCCGTTTTTGAAAATAGGTTTATAGGAAAGAGTTACCCTCGCCCACTCCTTAAATACTCTTTTTTTTCTTTTTTTGCTGAGGGGAAGTGGTCTCTGTTTTAACAATGCTTCAGATGACTTAATAGAGATACCCAGTTGTGTGTCAGATGAAAGGGAAAGTGATTGTGAGGCTTTGTTCTAATTATAACTTTGTCCCTAGGTCCAAGACTCCAGCAAATCACTTCAGCCTACTGGGCCTGCAGGTTCTCCTTGTTTGAAATAACAGAGTTGGTCTACATCAGTGGTTCTCATCATGCGGTCCCCAGACCAGCACATCAGCATCACCTGGGAACTTGTAAAAAATGCAGATTCTTGGGCCCCGCCCCAGACCTACTGAAACACACTCCATGGGGGAGCCCAGCGATCTGCCTGAACAGGCCCACCAGGGGTTCTGATACTTGGCAAAAATTGCGAACAGTTAGTCTAGATGAGTTCCCATGTTTGGGGCCCTACCTGCCGAAGATTCGCACTTAAATGATTTCTAGCAGGCCCCAGGCATTGTTATGTGGTTCTAAGGGACATCTGGGTGCTGGCTGAGGATTATTACAACTAAGAGTCACTGTCTCCAAATGTAAATGCTCCCATCTAGACCTGCAGGCTTGTTAGACCACTAGGTGTTGGGTAATAAAGAAGGAGAAACATTTTCAGAACTTTGCCATTGAATGTGCAGAGGAAGAAAATGTATTTCTTCTGATATGTTCTGTGATTTACATATGAGTATAATTTGTTAAATATTCATTTGCAGTCTGTTAGATTTTATTAAATTAAATAGCTCTCAATGATAGAATGAATAAATAAATTGTGTTACTTCCATACATCAAGATATCCCACAGCAATAAAAATCAACTAGTGAGGCCCTAGCCAGGTAGCTCAGTTGGTTGCAGAATTGTCCCAACACACCAAGTTGGGATGGTTTGATCCCCGGCCAGGGTACATACAGGAATCAAGCAATGAATGAATGCATAAAGAAGCAGAATGACAGATTGATGTCTCTCTCAAAATCAACATACAAAAAAATTGTCAGATCGACGGGTACACAGTGACAAGTCTGAATCTTACAATTTAATAATGAGCAAAAAAAGTATAAAATAGAAATACTATGTGATTCCATTTAAGAGAAAATAAAAAACAGGCAAAATTAATCTATGTTGATGGAGATCGGTGTAGTGGTTATCCTTGGGACACATTGCTAATAACGACAAGTGAGCATGGAGGAAGATTCCAGAGTGCTGGAAATGACCTACTTCTTGATATGGTGATAATGAACATATACATATATACATACACTCCACATATTTATTATCTACTGAGCTGTACTCTGAAGATTTGTGCACTTTACATATGTATATTCTCAATGCTAAGAACTGAGAAAATTAAAATGGAACCCCCAAGAGGAGTAATTGGCACACCAGCCTACTGTCTGTCACTCAAACCGTTTGATTTGTGCCATTGGTGGGCACCAGAGATGGATGTAGCACTTGGATTTTATGTTGACGTTAAGGTAAATGTGTGTATCGCTCGATATGGTCCCCACGCTGAGAAGGTAATGGCAGGGTCTGTTTGTATGTGCAGCCTGTTGTCTAGAAGATTTCTGTGTCCAGGGCACCTCTGCAGCAGTACATGTAAGCAACTGATCCTCTTACAGCAACCCTGCTGTCTCTTTCTTTGTCTTCAAATCTTGAAATAGAATCTGAGAGATAAAACTGCCTCTTTTTTTATTATCTGCAGAAAAACGCCACACCACCTCTTTTGTCGGTGATAGGTTAAATGCATCGTAATAAATCAAGGTGAGATAAAAAAAATCAATCTGTAGCAGAGAGAAACAAATCCTTGCCAATTGTACTAAGCCACAGATTGTCGAAACAAGGCATATTAGAAGGGCATTCGGGGAAGAAAACTGTGTTGAGGCAATGAAAATCAGAGCCACTTAGCAGAATTCACAAAAACCCATCGGAAAGGGAGCATTACCCTAATTTAGATGGGAAATCGCCATCCATGACTCAGCTATCACTTAAAGTCCACACACTGGGTGATGTGATTTCATCTGGAGCCCTGATAATCAGAAGCGCAGGCTGGACTGGCTGACGCCTGCCTGTGAAATCACTCAAGGAGCGTCCGAGTCATTATTCAGCTGGGACTGTGTTAAATGCTGTCCGAGTTTTACCTGATCTGGTTCACTTGAACTCCTGTGCTCTCTCCCAATAGGTTCCAATCACTCTGATGTCCTTCTATGAGAATTGGGTAGAATACATAGGGCAGGTTATTTCCTTAGATAGTTTATTTCTCGTGCTTTGTAACTTGGTCTGTGGACGTGTAATGCAGCTCTGAACACGGAAGTACTTTTATTCATTCGTTCATGACAAACTGTCTCAGGTGCTATGGGAAGATCTGTGGAAGGGTAAGACAGTCCCTTACCCTTCCAAGGGGGTTGTCATCGATGTGAGGGAACGGAACATAAGTGCACAAAAGTTAATTTTTAAAAAACAGGGTATTTTCTGTTTGTCCCTAGATTACCCCTGGGAGGCTCACCTTACAGGCTACATTCTTGGATGTCCTTGCCTTGGCTTCCAATTGGATTCGTTCAATGGGAATTCCTACGAGAAGAGTCCAGATTATTCTCCTGGCTCCCTCCCTGTGGGGTGGCCGTGGGCATGCTCAATGAAAGTAGAGATGGTCTGGTTCGCTACATACGGGCATCTCTCCCTTCCAGTTCTGGAAGGAGATGCTCATTGCTCTTTGAGGCCTAGAAGTGGTAACAGTGCCTTACTGCTTGAGGGTATTGTGTCATGCTGTGTGGATTCCCTAAACCCTACTCACATCCTTGCAAATAGTCCCATTTTAAAGCTCTCTTTAAACCAGCCAATGTTAGTGTGTCATCTGTTTCTGGGATCTTGATTGACAAGTGTTGTTATCACACGTTGTCCAGGGAAATAGGTACTCAAATTGGGATTCTGGATTTGGCTCGCCCCTCTATCTAAAGAGCACAGAGAGAATTTATTTGCCAGTCGGACGTAAGACACATCATCCCCAGTGTGCGGCAGCGTTGTGACGATTCAGATGGTCACTGTGGGGGCATGAGGGGAAGTGCAGGAAGAGGGCAAGGCACTGGGAGATCACGTAGCTGTGGCATTGTCATTAGGGCGCTAATACTGATTAGATAGATTGTGGAGCCATCTATCTGGGTGGTTTTTAATGGTATCCAGAGAGCAAGAAAGTGTTCTGAAGCAGCTGCAGGCTGTGGTGCAGGTAGCCCTGCCACTGGACCCTCATGACCCAGAGATCCCCACAGTGTCTGTGACCAGCAGAATGACTGACGGAACCTCTGGCAATCTCTAGTAGGAGACTTGGGACCAGCTGGCAACTATGACCATTTGAAGGCAGCACTGGCTTGCCCCCAGGCCTGGTGGAACCCAAAAGCCTGACCACAGGCCATCATCTGTGTGTGTGACCCAAACTCCCTGACGCGAATGGCATCTCCACTGAACCATAAAATTGTGTGCCCCACTGCCAAGCAGGTGGCTGGGCCTTGGACAGTGCCTGGTCCCCTGTGTCACTGCTCCCCTTGCCTCACCCATATGTCTTCATGGGAAGATTTCCATGGCCCCTTGTTGGAGGGTTACGGGCCTGGTTTACTGAAGGATCTTCTGGTGTGCTGGCATCTGTAGTGTACCTTCACTGAGCGGTGCTCCTGAGAGACTGGTGACAGGAAGCCCTCCCCGTGGGCAGGACTTTGGACTTAGAGTGCTGAGCTGCAGTCCGATTTATGGAGACACAGGGTAGAGAGTTAAGGTTTGGTCCCATAGCCTGTGGATCTTAGTAAACAGCAGGACTGACCGACCCATTAGGCAGGGGGCACAGTGCCTAGGACCTGTGCACATTGTGGTACTGTGTTTGAATTTTAATTTATCTGACAATGAGAAAAAAACTAATGACTACATAAAATAAATCTGGTTTGGTTGTGTTCATCTGTGTGACCATGCAGTTGTAAAGGGTATATATAATTTTTTTTTGTCTTAGTGGAAGAGGAGGCCCACGTGGCCAAAGGCCTGGGGTCCACAAAAATCATAATGCGGCCCTGGATGGGAGTAGGAAGGATTCAGGAGTGACTTCACAATTTGGAAACAAAAGGTTAACCCGAGAGCCTAAGTGTGTATTGAGTGAGATGGCAAAATCTGGAAAAGCTGGTTTAGGGGAAATACTGATATTGTGCTGAGTTGGAGGCGGTAGCAGAAGCTCTGGTGTGAAGTGATAAGGATTTTGATTGGGAACGTGGCTTTTGGAAGAGCAGAGTGTCTTTGAATTGGTGTGTAATTGGACTGGGAAGAGAGGATCGAATATGGGAAACCACCTCAGGAATTTCCCCTTTCAACACCTGCTGGGTGATGCAGGCTTCTGCTTCCTGCGATGAGGGGAAGAGAGAGTTTGGAGGTGGTTCTCAGCAAAGGCCGTACTGGGTCACCACCTCACACCATCAGCTCTGGCCTCTCTCCTGTTTCCTGTACCCCGCCGTGTTACACCCTGTGGTCCCATGGACTTACGCAGATTACAACATCCTTTTCAGAGTATTTGAACTGAACTATAATGTGAAGAGCACAAAGTCACAGTAGTATTAGCAGCCACCATTTTTTACCTGTAGGACACCCCCAGAGATAGGAAAGACAGATGACTCGATTTCCTGGCCCACAGATGACAACGCTGATCGGAGGTCTCAGTCTTCGGTAGAACTGGGATCAAAGAGCGCATCCCTGGATCCAGTCCTCTCTCAGCTCCGCCCTGACAGGCAGCTTGGATTCAGTTCAAAGGTGATGCGGACACCAGCCCACGGTGTCTGGATCATTATGGATGAAATGAGACATTCACACGGACTACCGAGTCCGGTGGAGGAAAAGGGACAGCACGGCTTCTCTCTCAAGGGGAGCAAAAGCCCACAGCCTCTGTCATGACCAGCCTTTACTGGGTTTCTCGGCACATTACTGATGGTCCTCATTTACTATGCACAGGTTGCTTTAGGTGGTTACCTTTTACAGAAAACAAAGGAGCCAATGTCACTAATCACATCACAGGAGAGGGATATTTATAAATGAAAAGGGCAAAAGTGGTTGAACCTGTTACACTCGTCCTTGGACGGTTTAGCATGGATTTAAGCAGGTTACTTTGCAGTAAATGTTTGCCACTGGGGGCTGGGCCCATGCCATGCAGAACTGTCTTACACAAAGGAAGTCAACATCTTTGCCAGTCTGCGGGTTTCGATTCCATTTTAAAGTACCAACAGCGTCTTTAGGGACAGCCTTGATCCCCCCTGCCCATCCATCCTGGAGATACTTCCCAGACCCTGACTAAGCCCTTGTTCCTAGTGTGTGTGTGCCCTTGACAGATTTTATCCTCCTCCTCGGAACCACTGTGCGAGTGAGGATGGCTTCTCCCCCTTTATTCTCTCTGTCCTGTCTGTCCCTGTGTCCTCCTCTTTGCCCCCACACTCTCGTCCCCTCTCTTCTCCCTCCTTCTTTTACCCACTTCTCTCTCCCCTCCTCCCTCTTTCTCTTCTTTCTTTTTATATTCATATCATGACACCGTCATTCCATCTCCTGCATCTACATTGAAATATCCGTCACATCATAAAATAACCTTGTTATATTTCCAGAGTTAATCCACAAATTTTCTACAAGTATATGTTCAAGCACAGTGTTTTTCCAGAGCTTTTTTATTTTCTCACAAAGATAGGTTCTTAATTTTTTCCCTTTTATATAAAGTAATGTGCACACTGCTCTGCAGCATGCTCTCCTCACCCCACTCACTCTATCCTAGAGAGGTTTTCAGATTGCTGCAAGGATAATTCCTCACTGCCCCAACTGGTGTTGCTCAGTTGGTTGGGCATCATCCCACAAACCAAAAGGTCACCGGTTTGATTTTTGGTCAGAGCACATTCTTGGGCTGCGAGGTAGGAAGACAATCAACTGATGTTTCTCACTCATGTCAGTGTTTCTCTCCCTCTCTTTCTCCCTTCCCCTGTCTCAAAAATCAACAATAATTTTTTTCTTCATTATTCCTGAAACTGTGCAGTATTCCATTATATGCAGTTAAATGCATCATAACTATCATTATATGTATCTAACCAGTCCTCTGTTACGGATGTTTGGGTCTAATCTTTTGCTGTCACAATAACACAATAAGTAACTGTGTACATATGTCATTTTAGAGGTATGTACCTACAGATATGGGATAAATTCCCCGAAATGGAATTGCTAGATTAAAGGCATCCGAATTTGTAATTGCAATAGCGACAATTGTCTATCTGGTAGGGTTGTGTCCAGTTAAAGTCCTACCAGCAATCTAAGCCAAGTGCCTGTTTTCCCTTAGCCTCGTCAACAGAATGTGTGGTTACATCTTTGCATTTTTGCTCATCTAGGAGCGGAGAAATGGTACCTCAGACCAGTTTTCGGTTCTTTCATTATGAGTGGGGATAAGCAACTCTATAAATGTAGTCACTTGTACTTCCTTTTCTGTGAACAGTTTGTTCATTCTTTGACTTTTTTCTACTGATGTGCAGTGTTTCTCATTTTGATTTTTGGGAGCTCTGCAAGTTTTAGGGAGATCAGCTCTTTTTCTGTGATATTAATTGTAAAGATTTTTCCTGGATGTTATTTATTTTTGACTTTGCTTCTGATTTACCTGCCCACCCCCCACCCCCGACACACGTAGAATCTTTCCTTTGCTTTTATTTTTATGTAGTGGAATTTAGCAGCTAGTCATTTTTTTAATGGCTACTAAACAGCATGGTTTTAATGACTCAAAGTTAAAAAGAATTCCTGTGTGTTCTTTTTAGAACTGTATGTCTTCATATTTTAAATCTTTGATCCACTTGGAATGTTCTTGAAGAAAGTTGTAAGATATGGTTTCATCTTAATATTTTTCCCCATTTTAACCAGTTACTCTGCATTATTTGCTGAGTAATCATTTCTCCCACGCAGATGAGCTGTATCTCTTGCTACAGTGAAAATCTACCAAGTATTTATATCTATTTATAAACTTTCCATCCTGTTCCGTTGGTCTGCCATACACAATGTGTTAGTTATGGAGGGGTTTTTTTGGTGTGTTTTAATATCTCTTAGGTATCCTGCTTACTGCTTTTCCTTTTTGAAGGGTTTCTATCATTTTTAATATTGATTTTAGATTTATTAGTCTATTCCAAGCAAACACCAAAAACAAACAAAAATCCATTTTGATTTGTACAGAGATCACGTTAAATATATAAGCTCATGTGGAGGAAGTGAACGCGTGTTGATGCTGTCTTCTTGTTGGTGAACATTGGACGTCTTTGCGCTTGCTCGAGTCTTCCGTTCTGTCCTCCTCTTGTTCCGTTGTTCTTACTCCTTTCTTTGTAACTGCCTCGCATGTCTGTGCGTCCCTAAGTGCTCTACACGTGTATGTAATATATTACTGTTTCGCCTGGTTTTGTACTTTATAGAAGTGATATGTTATTGCATTCATCTTTCTGTACCTTACTGGTTTTACTCTCATTCTTCCCTTTTTCCTGCTCTTAGAATCTTCCATTTTATGAGAATACCACAATTTCATACTTGAAACTTTTATCAAACTGCTGAATCTCTTTAACCTAATAACAGTTTTGCCTTAACTTCTCTTTTGCAGATATTACTATAGCAGATATTACTATAGCTACAAGAGCTTTTATTTTGATTAGTATTTGTCCATATTTTCCATTTCTTTACTATCAGTTTTCCTATGTCCACGTTTTAGGATTTTCTCTTCTACATAGGACATGACTGGACTTTAAAGGTTCCCACCCTGACAAATGCAGTCCTTTAACTGGCAATTGGGTTTATTTATTTTGTGTGATTCCTGATGTGTTTCAATTTTTTTTCTAACTTACCTTTTGTTTTTTCACCTTGCTTTTTCTTTTTTTTAAGATTTTATTTATTTATCTTTAGAGGGGAAGGGAAGGAGAGATGGAGAGAAACATCAATGTATGGTTGCCTTTCGTGCATCCCCTGCTGGGAGTTGGCCTGCAGGGAACTGGCCTGCAACCCAGGCATGTGCCCTGGCTGAGAATCGAACCGCGATCGTCTGAGTTGCAGGCCCGCGCTCAATCCACTGAGCTACACCAGCCAGGGCTCTTCACCTTGCTTTTTCTATAGTCCTTCTTTTGTCCATATTACTTTCTCCTGAGTTTATTTGCTTTTAACTGGACTTTTACTTTCTTCTGTTTTGACGGACCAGTAATGTCAGGCATATGTTGGGTGAGAAAAACCAGAGAGAGAGCTATAAACTGAATAGTCATAAAATGTTCAGACAGGGAACACTCATCCATGTTACTCCAAGTGAGGATAGTGGTCACTTTGGGGCCATTGGGAGAGCATGGTAGAAACAGAGAATATCAGGCCCCACCCCAGACCTACGGAATCTGCGTTTAAAAAGATCCTCAGCCGATTCATGTGGGTAAAAGAGTGTGAGAAGCACTAGTTTAGTGAGTGCAGATCTCCTGTATTTAACAAATGTTAACATTTTGCCATAACTGCTTTGTATACATATATTCATTTATGTTTACATATGTAAAAGAAAATTGGAGAGACTATGAAATTTATATTCAAAATAGTTTAATAAGGACCTCTGAAAATAAAGACATTTCTACATTTCATAAGGCCATTATCACACTTAACATTAAGTATTATTTTTTACTGCTAGTAACCAATTAGTGTTAAAATTTCTCCAACTGTTTTCAAAATAGCTTTTGCAGTTACTTAGTGTGTACTAAGATCCAGTCTTGGTTTATTCACAGCTTTCAGTCATTATGTTTCTTGTCTCTTACACTTCTTTGAATCCAGGCTACTCCCCTCTCTCTCCCACACCCGCAGCTTTTCTCTTATAACATTGTCTAGTTAAAGAGATTAGGTCACGTAGTGTGCCTCCGTTCTGGAATTGCCAGAGTGTTGTTTAACTGGTTCTTTTAGCCCCCGTGTTTTCTATAGACTAGGAGTGAGAGCCGAAGGCTTCATTAGATTCAGGTTAAATATTTTTGGCAAGAATGCATGGTAGACAATGTTGTTTACTTGCCATTACATCAGTCAGGAAGCACATAATGTCTCATTCCATTTAACGGCGATGTGAATATTCATCACCGAGTTCAGATGGGGCAAGCCTGATGCCAATATTGTCATTTTGGTTTTTCCTTGTGACTCACAAGTTACTGGTGGGGTGATACTTTGCTACTTTGCGAACATTCTGTTCCCCATCAGCTTTTCACATGTTGGTTTCAGCATTGATTGGTAATATATTTTTTTTCCTGTTAGGATCTTCAAAATGGTGTCTCTCTAATTCTTTTTTTTAAATATTTTATTTCTTTATCTTTAGAGGGTAAGGGAAAGAGAGAGGGAGAGAAACACCAATGTATGGTTGCCTCTCATGCATCCCCTGCTGGGAACTGGCCTGCAACCCAGGCATGTGTCCTGGCTGGGAATTGAACCGTTATCCTTTGGTTCACAGGCCCGCACTCAATCCACTGAGCTATGTCACCCAGGGCCTCTAGTTCCTTATTCCTTTTACTTGTATTAACTGGAATTCCCTGACCAGGAAGAGCTTTCTGTTTGACTGGGCTGGTTGGGCTACCCTTAACTGCAGTTCTTACTTCAAAGACAATATGATGATTTAATTATTTCTTTTCAATCCTTAAAACCTTAATAAATATGCTTAACAAAGTCAAAGTTAACAATATCTCTACTCTCTTACCCCCAAATTCAGGACCTTGGAATTCATCTTAGACATTATTTTTGTCAAGGTTTTAATTCTATCTTCTTTTGTTTTTTTCTCCCAAGTTAGACTTCACTATTACTGATTTGTACTGCTGGCCTCTATCTGTGTATATATACCAGCACTTTAGCTCATTTTGCTATCCTCTCCTCTATCTCGTGTGATCGATCATTTTTCATCAGCAGGAATGTCTTTTATTTCTCTAGTGAGCATCTTTGGTGGCAGGCAATCCTAGTCTTTGCTTTTTCAAGAGGGAATAGAGTGCTATTGAGTCTGTGGTTCCAGGCTGACAGCTGCTCTTTGCCCTCCCGTCCATTGCGAAGTGCTGGTCTCCAGCCTCTGCTCCGTCCATGACTCCCTTTTGTAGTCCCTGTTCTCTGCCCCGTTGTCATCGTTATTACTCCTTTATTTTGCTGAGGCACACTCTGCAGTGGCTTCTTTAGAAAGGGCATGTGAGGTAAATTTTTGGAGCCCTTGCATGTCTACAAATGTCTTTAGTCTGCCTTCACATGTGATTTGTAATTAGATACAGAATTTGGCAGGCATGGCCCCTGAGACATTCTGAGGTGGTTGTCCTAACACCTTTCAGTGTTGCTGTTGAGAATCAAATGTCCTTTTGATTCCTTGTTGCTTCTTTCTCCTCTCTGAAAGTGAGGAGAAATTTGTTCCTCCAAAATGTTATTATGGTCTGCTGAGGAGTAGGTCTTTTTATTTAAATCAGGCAACTGGTAAGCTCTTGCGAGTTGGAGACTTATATTCTTCTATTCTGAATTTTTAAAATATTAGCTCTTTGATGATTTTATTGTTTTCATTTTATTGGTTTACTTTTTCTGAAACTACTATTAGTTACTTGATAGGTATCTTTGATTTCTCCTCTTAGTCTACTGTCTTTTGTTTCTTATTTTCAGCTTTTTGTCTTTTATAGTTTTACATTCTGAAATATTTACTTAAGTTTTATACTCCTACATATCTATTAACTTTTTTATTTGGTTGGTCATACTCTGAGTTTGCTAGAACTTTTTTTTTTAAATTCTTGATTCTTTTTTCATGGCACCCTGTTTAGATTTTATGGACAAAATATCTTTTCTTGCGTCAGTGAACATCCCAATATGCTAAAGTTGCAGGTTCAATCCCCAGTCAGGATACATAAAAGACTCAACCAATGGGCCCTGAATGGTGTGGTTCAGTGGATTAAGCACTAGCCCATGAACCAAAAGGTTGCCAGTTCAATTCCCAGTCAGGATACATGCCTGGGTTGTGGGGCCAGGTCTCTAGTGGGGAGCATGAGAGACGCAACTGATTGATGTCTCTCAATATCGATATTTCTCTCCCTTCCCTTCTTTCTCCTCTTTCTAAAAATAAATAAATAAAATCATAAAACAAACAAAATAAACTCAACTGATGAATGCATGAGTGAGTGGCACAGCAACTCAGTATTTCTCTTTCGCTTCCTCTCTGTCTCTAAAATCAGTAACGGCAAAAAAAGAATCTTACAGAAATAAACAATGGCCATTTTAAAAATGTATCATTCTGCCCGATACAATATACTATGTCTTCTGGTTCCTTTGACTATTTGGGGCCTCTATTTTTTCCTACCTGAAGTTTTCAACTACAGTCTGGCTGTTCTTGTGGTGTAACAAACATTCCGTGAGGGAGGTTGAGAGGAAACTGAGGGATAAAGGGGATGCTTGGGCAGCTACTCTTTTTGAACTAAGCATCTCATTCTTGACCCTCATCTTTCCCTCAACTTTACATATTATTGTCTTTGTAGGAGAAAAATCCAAGGATCCTTGACTCTTTTTTTTTCATGATAAAGACTATGTTTTCTATAAGTAACTTTAAATTTAGCATAACCTTGTGTGGGATTTTTAATAGTATTGCCTATAGGAGATCTATTTCTTTGTTTTAAGCACCAAATGCCCATGTTTTGCCCACACATACTTTAGAGAACACTAGACCATGAGTCAGGGGGCCTGGGGTTCTACCTCCTGGTTCTTGCTGTGTGATCATCGGTGCATCACTTTCCTCTGTAAACCTCAGTTTCCTCGTGTGTGAAAAAGAAGTCTATTTCCCTCACTGGGCCGTTACAGGGATCCAATGTGGCAAACCATTTGTCGGTGCCCATAAATCATCAGTTTAAAAGTTTTTTAAATCCTTCAGCTCCACAAAGATCTGCAAACGTGAGACTTGCTCACCAAGGTGTTCTTCTTCCAGAAAAGATCAAGTTTTGGCTGAGGGCTGGTCAACAGCTGCCGAATCTTAATTTCTTTGTTTTTGCATTTCTAATCTGGTCTAGTTTCAATGGTTTGAATCTGGATAAGAATCCTGAGGCCATATTGTATTTTATTCAGCCTCTGAATAGTTTTCTAAACACTAACAGGGCTGCGTGAAGTTGATGTTACTAATGTCAGAAAAATACCTTTAGCCCCTCAGTCACCTTGGGTGGATGACAGGTGGCCACTGGAAGTGTGAAGGAATCATCTGCAAATGACTAAGGCCAAAACAGTCCTCTTCAGAACTGGGTCAAGCAGTTCATTAGGGCTTAGGTGGGATTCAGCCTGCAGAGGCTCGGACCCCCAGGCTGGGGGACCTGGGGGGTGGTTCTGGGAGTGAGTGTGTAGCTTGGTAGGAAGAGTGAGTCACTCTTTTGGAAGGAGTCTCTCTGCACCTCAGTCGCTCGTGCTCTCTCTCTTTTTTGATCTGTGATTTTGTTTTTTAATTATCTTAAGCATTATGATGATACAATTCACAAATTTGGGCTGATGGTTTGTTCTCCTGTACTTTAATCCTAGTGAATGGGCAGATGCACCGTTACCAGTCGTACGTATTAGTGATTCTACAGTTGTGTTCTTAAATAGCCGTGCAAGACAATTCTGAATTATAACTTAGTCTCACTTAGAGAATTTGTAAAAGATTTTACTTATTTATCTTTAGAGGGGAGGGGAAGGAGAGAGGGAGAGAAATATCAATGTATGGCTGCCTCTCGTGTGTCCCCTGTTGGGAAGTGGCCTGCAACCCAGGCATGTGCCCTGACTGGGAATCAAACCACGACCCCTTAGTTCGCAGGCCTGTGCTCAATCCACTGAGCTACACCAGCCAGGGCTGACTTAGAGAATTTATAAGCAAAGTTTGCTACTATATCTTGTCATGCTGAATTTTAAAAGCATCTGACCTTGTAGTTCATCTGTAAAATGTGAGGTGTTAGTCTTTATTTGATCTTATGCATACACTGAAATGCATTTCATTAAGTAAAAGGCAACGGTTTAGATATGGGGAATTTTCAATTAAATTGGCAGGGTCACAACCAAGAAGATGAAGTGGACACTGACGGCTTGTCCTTAGCCCTTGCCTTCTCACAGGTTAATGAACACAACCTGAAACGCAAGCAAGTCTTGCTGTTCTGAGAGATAGTGAAGGGATTTCCTCAGTCTTCAAACATGTGAATGTAAACAGTTCTATAACTCTAAAACCAACCTCCTACAGGTTTTGAGAGGGCATTCACCATCTCTGTGAAAAGTTGAACATTGTGAATCCAGTGCAATCATATTTTCAGAAGGGGAAAACCGACAGCACTTGCTGAACTGAAATTACCATCAAAGTTCACAGAGCTGATCATGTGCATTTGTCCGTGAGCCAGATTTACTTAAATTGGGGCTGCCCAAAATAAATGTTCTCTACTCAGCCATGAACACACAATGCAATGTGCAGATGGCATGTTGTAGAAGGGTATACTTGAAACCTATATAATTTTATCGACCGATGTAACACCAGTAAGTTCGTTAAGAAAAAAACGGAATTAAATAATCTATCAGCTACTCATGGTCCAAATTCTGGTGTGTGAGATCAGTTTAAATATGGTGCACATTTAAAAAGTCACGAGTCATTTCTGTTTTGTAATAAATAAAGCAGTGGCTAACTATGAGTAGCATTTTCTAGATAAGCTATCAAGCCTGCCCTTTCTGCACTCTTCCTAATGCCAGCGAAGACCATTTTTGTCCCAAGGATATTTCCTTGGGATTCTCCCAATGCTCCATCAGTGTGGCCTCTCCCTGGGAGCTGCCTCTGTTCATGTTGGCGTGCCTGTAAGAGCATGTGGGGCCTTGACCTGTCTTTTGCCCAAAAAGGACACGGGGATTCGACCCCGTCTTGTGCTGCCTCCCTTTTCCACAGTATGGCACTGGGCACACTTCCGAACAAAAAGTCTTGTTCTGCTGGGCAGCACCCACTTTTAAATTGCCTTTTTCCCATGTGTGTGATACAGGGGTTCCCACGCACAAGCCAGATGTCCTGCTGCCCGTCTTTGTCAATCTCTCTCTCTTCCCCTCTCTCGCTCTCACATGCTCTATCTTCCCCTCACTCGCTTGCTTTCTCACACTCTCTGTAACTCTTTTTTGTTCTTTTTTTCAGACTTGCTTTGACTCCTGTTTCTTCCCAACACGTCCTTTTCAGTCCTTTTTAAAATTTTTATTTATTGAATGTATTGGGGTGACATTGGTTAACAAAATTATACAGGTTTCAGGTGTACAATTCTATAACGCAGTATAGTTCTTAAGTCCTGTGTGAGGCTTTTGCCTGAGACAACAGGGCCGTGGAGGGAAGAGGACTGTGTGCCCGTGGCGGGCACTGGTGGAGGTCTGTGTGCACCCTGCTCCTCCTCCATTCCCTATCCTGTCCTTTATTGGGATCCCGATGGTGTCTGCAGAGAAGCTGTAATGGGAGGGGGGGTTAGATGCTGCAGTCATGTCTTCTCACTTCTCATTTCCTTCTACTCCTGCTTAAGTCTATGTTTAGAAGACCCCCTAGGTCTTTGGAAATATTTCTGAGTAAGAAATCACGAGGGAGATTTCCTTGGCCTCTATCTATAAGGGGAACATGACCATGGGGGATAAAAAGATAAAATGTCACCACGCTATACACCTGAAACTAATATGATATTGAATGTCAACTGTAATTTAAAAACATTTTAAACCCTGGCTGAGTAATTCAGTTGGCTAGAATGTCATCCCGAAATACCAAGGTTGCAGGTTTGATCCCGGTCAGGGCACAGATGAGAAGCAGCCCATGAATGCATAAATAAGTGGAACAACATATTGATGTCTCTCCTGGCCCCCACAACAGTCAATTTTTAAGAAAAAATTTAGGACTTTAAATAAATAAGTAGCCCTGACTAGTGTGACTCAGTGTGTTGGGCATCATCCCACAAACTGAAAGGTTGCTGGTTCAATTCCCGGTCAGGGCACATGCCTTGGTTGTGGGCCAGGTCTCTGATTGGGGGTGGGCTGGAGGCAACTGATCCATGCGTCTCTTGCTCATCAATGTTTCTCTCTCTCTCTTTCTTTCTCCATCCCTTCCCCTTTCTCAAAAATAAGTAAAATCTAATTAATTAATTAATTGCAACCCAGAAGGCATTCAAACACACACACACACACACATACACACACATATGAAGGGAAGACAGTGGGGAAGTTTAATTTTACTTCCCAAAAGGATCATAGATGGCATTTAAGGGTAACTAATCAGTGATTAGCTTTAAGGGGGCATTTTTTTGTATATTTTTCTTCAAAGGCAACCTATGGTCATGACAAACCAGGACACTGAAATCAATTCAAGCTAGTAACTGAGCCTAGGTTTCTAAGGTAATGGTCCAAGGAAGACATAAGGGACAATAAATCTGTATTTGCACAGCCTGTTTACCATCTGGAAAGCTGTGGCAATGTTAGAAATAATACATGATTCAAAAACCTTCGGATAAATATTGCTGGATAAGAACAAATGAGTAACGTCGTTTGCGGTTCTATGCATAAAGAGATACTATACGCCATAACTCAGTTCACTTCGCACATTCATTAGCTACACATCAGGGACAAAGCTCTGCGCTAGGAATTGGAGAGAGCTATAAAATTAATAAGACACTCTTCTGTTAAGGAAATGAAGTCTTCCTGCTGTTTTATATGTATTTCACTTGTTCACACTATGCAGTTCTGCTTTTGTATTCTGTGTAGTGTTCTTAATTGGTTTTGTTCCTGCGAAGGGTATGACTTCTTACTCTCTCTACAGGGCACGCGCACTGCCCTGAGAGTCAGGAAGCCAGAACTCAGAGGGTGCTGCACTCAAAGCCAGGAGATGGAAGCCCTGTTATATGGAAACCTCATTACCTGGTTGAGTATAGCTCTGTTTTTGTTTGTTTGGCTGTTGTTTGATTGTTTTCCTCCTGAGCTTTTAGTAAGGTCTCCTTTCAAGGTTCTGGCCTTGTTTCACCTGTGTTTTTGAAAGACACAAAGAAGGATTTTCGATTCTTGGGACCAGTGGTTCTTGAAGTGTGTTCTCTGGGACCAGCAGCATTAGCACCCACCTGGGAACCCATTAGGCCTGCAAATTCTTAAGTCCTCACCTCTGAAACTTCCGGGGGGTGGGGCCCAGGTATGTGTTTACCAGCCTTCCAAAGAATTCCGAAGTTGGCTCACTAGTTGAGAACTACACTTGACTCTGAGAATGGAAGGGGAACAGCGCCCTCTGGAGGTCACATGGTCCTACACCTCGGAAAAGTTGCTATGTCCAGGGGGAACCTGCCCCGTCCCCACACAGAGTATTGATATAATTAAAAGATATTCTTGTTATCTTTCTAAGAGTCCATCAAGCTGAGTGGATACGGGTGAATTCTAAAATGAGTATCCTATTTACTTTTCCAATTTCTGGTCTTTGTATCACTCCCTTATTCTGAAACCTTCAGTGCTTCTTTGTTAAACAGCTCTGTTCAATGCTTCTGCAGTAGGTTCCATTTCTGTTCTCAGGCTCTTGCTGACTTGTTCCCCACAAGGAAAACTGTTGGGTTTTTTGTGCTACAACAGCAGCTTTCACAAGGGGTCAATTTGCAATTGTGTCCTTTTCTAGTCTGAAAAACCTGAGGGCAAGGACCACATTCTAATTCCTTTTTATCCCCAGCATTTATCTCAGTGCCTGGTTAACAGGAGGTAGTTGGAAAATGGTTTCAGAATGAATAAATGCATGAATGCAACTTGTGGTCTAGTTGTGTAGAACCAGCTGCTGTCCCTGGAACTCCCTAAGTCACACTGTTCCTAGGACAGAGCGCCTCCATAATTTAAAACAGCACAAATAAAAAATAACATTAATCTATAATAACAATGGGTTATATTGATTGAGTTATCTTGAGTCAAGTCTTGCACTAAGCCTTTTACGTACATTATTTTATTAATTCTTAAATTAGCCTATGAGAAAAGTATTATTTATAAAATAATAAATGAGGAAAGAGAGGCACGGGGAGGTTAAATAATGTGCCCACAGTCATTTAGCTATAGTCAAAGCCAAGACTAAAGCCCAGGTCTGGTCGACTCCAAAGTCAATGCTCTTAACTTGAACCTAAATGGATCATTGACAAATTACATAGGTATCAGACACCTTGGTCATGGAGAATCGTGAATTTCAACAGACCAGCAAAACACCTGGACTCCTGTGCCAATGAATAAATTATTGTTTACTGGGCACCTACTATAGGACAGGCTTTGCTCTAGGAATGAAAGCATGTAGAGGATAAGTAACAGGGACAACCCCTGTTCTCAGGAAATTTACTTTTCAGTGGCAGAATCTTTTCGAGGAGATAATATCTGGGCCAGGCCCTGGAGGACCACAAGAAGTAGACCTATGAACATTTGGGAAGAGTCAGTTTCAGGCAAAAGGAAGAAAGTACAAAGGCCCTGAGGCCAGGAAAACTTGGGTAGGAACCAGCAAATACAAATCGCTGAGGGGAACTGACCCTGGGTGAGGTTTTCCAGGCACAGGTTCTGAAAGAGTTCCAGGTGATTTTGATTCCTGCTCTTTCAGGCAACCATGAGGTCAATTGCCCTATATAGGAAGAAGGACTGAGTTGAAAGCAGATTCTGTTGCTGCCTTTAGTAGTCACACTATTCTCAGTTCTTGGAGATGGATCAGTTAATGCTTTTTATCCTGATAACAAGCCCCGGAGGAAGGAAGTGTCATTATTCCAATGTTTCAGGTGAAAAAAACTGAGGCATGGTGAGGTGATGATTTGTCCAAGAAAATATATCTTGTGGTTGTTTTCTAGCAGTCAATCCTTCCAAATATATTATTAAATGTAATGGTGTAATATGTATGTATTTGATGCTGAAGGGAAGTTTTTTTGACATATCTTTCTTTAAAAATTCAAATACCATTCAGATCACTCATGGTCCAAGAACTCAAACAATAAACCAAAAAGAAATAGAATTATAGATTGGTCTTCAAACATTATAGCCAGGAATGCCACGCTTGACTATGATCTCGCCGCCGTAAAACCACAGCCACGCCTCAGTGGCCACCGCAGCGTCAGCAGAGCTTCCTTAACCCGCAGCTGGTTGAAGCTACCAGGTTGAGCACTGCTGACTATTTTTCTTCAAGCTCTGAAGAGCAGTAGGGATCTCAGCAGGGGTTGGAGAAGTCAGCCCAACCTGGTACCCTGCCAACATGTGACCCATCCAAGTCTCGGGTAAGTCGCAGCAGCGTTTACCAAAGCAGGGGCCGTCTACGCGAGGATACGGACAAACTGCGCCCTGATTCTAGGATGTGCCGGGGCAGCTTCAAACGGCCAGTGAGTGTCCCCGAAGGGACTCTTTACAATGGCTATGGTGTGCGCGTGTGGGATCTTTACTATAACATTTAGTAACCATGAAATTTGTCCAGGGACGGCCTTTCGAAATCTAAAGCTGGGTGCGAAGATAATTAACATTTTAAACAAAAAAGTTAAATATATAGACTTATTGTAATCTTAGTTAAATTGGTGTCTATATTTAATCTTGCTAAAAATTCACTGAAAGTTTCTACTGCCTATTTTTCTAGTCCATGAAAGGAACTGGAATGGAGCTTTAAAACGGTCTATGTAGCCAACAGATGGGGTTGCCATGAGCCCCAAGGGCAGTCCTCCACCGATGGGGGAGGCAGGCCAGTGAATGAATGCCCCAGCCTTCCAGCCTTCAGCTGGACAATTCTACCTTTCGGAAGGTACCAGAGGAATCAACATAGAAGTGAACTTGACAATACACAGTTACATTGGCTTGGCCTTCTTCCTTGATCCACTTTTCCCGTTCCCTCTCTGCTCTTTCCTGGAATCACTTCACAGATAAACAACCCACACTTGAGTCTTAGTCTCAAATTCTGCAAACTAGGACATTTGGTACCAGAACTAGCCCTAGAAAGCAGGCCATTAGAATGGGCTTCTGGAAATGTCTCATTCACTGATGACATGGCCGATGGTAAGTGGGGTAATGTTAACCCTTTGCATGCCACAGCATCACAATTGCTGAGGCTCTCAGTGTAGTGGGTCGGGATGAGGTATAAGTGAAAGAGGAAGTGTTGAGTTATTCAGAAGCTCAGCACCTGGGTGGTATGGGGTAATAGTTATTGGAAAGATAGTGGAGTTGGCTGGATGTCTGCCTTGGAATCCTTGAAGGAAAAGAAGAACAGATGTAAGTCAGCCAATCACTAGCTTAAGGGAAGCTGTCAAACCAGAGGCTTTCTTGGTGGCATATGAAGAGAGACTTGTTTCCTGAAGCTGTGGGGCAGCCAGTGCTAAAAACCAGGCCCAGAGTTTAATAAGGTGGCAGGTCCACAAAGAATTCTTGAATACACAGCCTGCACCATCTCCTCTCCTTACGTCAGGGCTCCAGGATGAAGTATTTGCATGAATGTGTCTAAGAACCTTGAACCCCTCCCTGTACTCCTCGGAACACTCCTGGCGGCAGAGGCAAGAGCTCCTCCCATTGCCTGGAGACCATGCAAGACCTCAACCGAGGTGGCTGTGTTGCAAGATGTTTGTTCTCAAGATCTGACATTCCCATCCTTGCCCTCCAGCTCATTACCTCCAGATCAACTGCTGGAGTCAGGCCTCAGCATAACCCAAGAGGGGAGGTTTAATACCTGCTACGGTACACATAGGCATGCACCAAAATAATTACAGGGCGTGGCTGAGGTGTGCTCTGCAGAACCAGAGGAGGATGTGCAGGAATGGATTTGGGGAGTATGGAGATGGGGGAGAGGGCAGAGGAGCGGGATATGACGCTGGATAGGGGGGAGTGAAATGACACCGGAACATTCTCCCATGACTTGGGAGGAAAACTCCTGGCAGAGAAACATGCAGCTGGTTTCATGATGCTGCTGCGATGGCTCCTGGAAGACTGACCATGAGGATGGTTTTCAGCAAATGAGGTGGAGATGCCAGGACTGATGTGAAAGCCTGTGGGGGAATGGGTCGGTGTGCACAGGAAGGTGGGCCGGCCAGAAGGGATTTATTCCGTAAGACCAGAGAAGCCACCTGCTGACTCTCTTCTCCAAGAGGGCCCAGAAGGCACCCTTTTTATTAAAGGGATAAAGCACTAGGAACGCTCACCAGAATCATTGAAAGCTTAGTGGTGGCTGTCCTCGGCCACCACTGGGACTTGCAATAGTAGGTGCTGCTGCAAAAATGATCTCCCTCATGTCAGTGGGGACAGGAAGATTTCAAAATAACAGAGGCCAGTGGCAGCACTTAAGTATCAGATACAAGATACTTATCAGATACTTATCACAATCAATAGCAAGGATGGAGTGTCAGGCACAGCACCTGACCTTCAGGGATCTGCAGTGAAAGTGTTCTTAGGGGTGAGGCTCAACTTGAATAACCAGAAACATTAAGAATTGGTGAGTGAAAGGCTGATGTTGTCTCCACTACACACAATCTCTGTCCCAGTTTTCCTATCTGACTAGTTCTTGGACCCAAAGCCCATCACTTGAAGAGCAAGATGTGTCCCTGAAGGTACACTTCTTCAACTCACCAGCAAGTGTATGCAACACATATTCATGCAGTTCTCCCCTTAATAGAACTATTCACTAGGGAGGTTTCTGTGTGAGCCTCGACCTTCCAGATACAAGGTCTGAGCTCAAAATCTTAGAGGATCCTCATTATACTCCTACTCAATTCACCGGTGTGACCTTCTCAAAAACTAGTTGGATTCTTGCAATAAAAGTTGACTATAGGCTTCATTTATAGCTGCTGCACTCACTGTATGTGGTATCTTTAGTGTTACAGATCTGGCTCTTGGTGTATGACTACTGGACTGGGGAAGGCATTTTTTCCAGTTCTGTAAGTAAAGGTAGTTAAGTTCACACTAACGTGGAAAAGACAGTGATGCACGTTGACTGACTAGAACCAAGGCTATGTGGACTCTCCTGATTTCTGAAATAGAATAGTTTCCAAGGGCTGTTATCATTTTGACATTTTCAGCATGACATGCTGGTCCATTTATATCATTGACACTGTGTTGATTGGATACAGTGAACAGAAGGTGGCAAATACTAGGGCTATGTATTTGCTGCCTTCTGTTTGACATATGTAGTTCAACGGATGAAAGATAAAGTGAAAAAGATTCAGGAGCTGCCATATGGGTGAAGCTATTAGGGGTCCATTTGTTGGGGGTGAGCTAGGACTTCCCACTTAAAGAGAAAACCAAATTATAGCACCTTGTACCCTTGACCGCTAAGAAAGAGGTTTAGTGCTTTTTGTGCCTCTTTGGAATATGGACACAGCCGGTTTTGAGTGGAGACCAGAGCAGGAAGGGATTTTACAGCAGGTTTGGGTTGCATTTCAGTCTGCCTTGATGTTTGTGCAAAATGACTCTTCAGGCCCAATGATGCTGGAGGTATCCATGGTGGAAAGGTCGCTGTTTGGTCTTTGATAAGCTCCAACAGGAAAATTGCAACCCAGACTCATAGGTCTCTGGACATTGTCATGCCTTCTGTAGCAGAAAACCACTCACCATAGGAAAAGAAGCTCCTGACAGCTACTGTGCCACTGTAGGCACTGAGCACCTGATCATAGGGTACCGAGTGACAAGGAGAATGGAGTTGCTCACTGTGGGCTGGGCATCGTCATTATCACTGAGTCATAAGGAGCTTTCACAATCCATTGTGTGATGAAAAATGGTTCATTAGAAACAAGTCTAGCCCTAGCTAGATAGCTCAGTTGGTTGGACCATTGTTCTGATACACCAGGGTTGCCAGTTTGATCCCCAGTCAGAGTGCATGCAAGAATCAACCAATGAATGCATAGATAGGTGGAACAGCAAACTGATGTTCTCTCTCTGTCTCTCTCTATCCCCTCTTCATTCCTGTCTTTAAGAATCCATTTAAAAAACCCTACCAAATTGTTTTTAAAAATATCTAAAAAAAAAAAAGATCAAGCTCAAGCTAGCCCAGAGGGTGGCAACAGTGGCTCCTCCTCAGTTCATGCACATGGCCTCAACCAGTTCCATATGAGCCACTGGTGCAATTCATGGGTATGGTTCACAGGTGGGCTTGAGCAGCATGTTGTGGGGAAAAGAAAACAGACAGTCGTCACTTTGTAGTCATTCAGTATTGACCCTCAAGGACAGAGTGAGGGGAAATCCTTCCAGAGGACAGAGCTGCAGCCTGTATGCTTAGAAAAGTGGTCAGAAACGCAGGCTTCAGGGCAGGCGGAAATGGTGTGGTTAGTTGTCCAAGGACGTGAAACTAGCAAGATTGAAAGATTAGAGAGACATGTATGCCTAGAAGTAGACATAGTGTGAGAGAGCATCACTTCCAGAGGAGATGCACAGTAGCCAGTGGACAAGATGACTTACTCAGTGAGTATCAGCTTGTATCTCTCCCTGGCCACACAGTGCTCAAGCAATGGTCCTGTGAACAGAGTAGCTATACTGGTAGGGATGGAGGCTACGCATCTGACCAACAGAATGAGCTGCTTCTCACCAAGGATGACCTTCTGGCTTCTGGCTATTGCTTCGCCGAATGTCCAGTGTGTTAGCATCAGGGAATGGCATTAAACCCACAGTGGAGGACGTTGGCCAGCTACGTGGTGGCAAGTTGATTACATCAGACCTTTTCCCCCTAGGAGGTGGCAGTTCAGATCATATGCCCATTTATATCTGGGAATTTATTCTGTTTGAGGACAGATATAATACTTTTGAGATTATAAACATAAAAAGGATACATAAACTCCTTTGAGGTATTTCTATTTAAGCATAATTACTGGCAAACTGTTTGCACTCATTCTTTCTGGTACTTCTTTTAGAGGATATGACACAGGACAGTGAGATGTTATTAATCTCCATGGGAGAGCCTTTTAAAAGCTTAAAAATATTTTATTTATTTATTTTTAGACAGAGGGGAAGGGTGGGAGAAAGAGAGGGAGAGAAACATCAATGTGTGGTTGCCTTTCACGTACCCACTACCAGGGACCTGACCTGAGAACCAGGCATGTGCCCTGACTGGGAATTGGACCAGTGACACTTTGGTTCACAGGCTGACACTCAATCCACTGAGACACACCAGCCAGGGCTAAAGGCTTAAAAAGATTTTATTTTTATTTTTATTTATTTATTTATTTTTAATATATTTTATTGATTATACCATTACAGTTGTTCTATTCCCCCCCTTCATTCCCCTCCACCCGCACACTCCCTCCCCCACCATTCTCCCCCGCCTTAGTTTATAACCACGTGTCTCAAGTTCTTTAGATTCTATATTTCCCCCACTATTCTCGCCCTACCCCTTATCTATTTTCTACCTACCCTCTATGCTATTTTCTGTGCCTTCTCCCCCCTTCTCCTCCTCCCACCCCCCTGTTGCTAACCCTCCATGTGTTCTTCATTTCTATGGTTCCACTCCTGATCTAGCTGTCCTCTTGGTTTGCTTTTGTTTTAGGTGTGGTTGTTAATAACTGTGAGTTTGCTGTCCTTTCACCGTTTATATTTTTCATCTTTTTTTTTATATAAGTCCCTTTAGCATTTCATATAATAAGGGCTTGGTGATGATGAACTCCTTGAACTTGACCTTATCTGAGAAGCACTTTATCTGTCCTTCCATTCTAAATGAAAGTTTTGCTGGATAAAGCAATCTTGGTTGTAGGTCTTTGGATTTCATGACTTAAAATACTTCTTTCCAGCCCCTTCTTGCCTGTAAGGTCTCTTTTGAGAAATCCACTGACAGTCTGATGGGTACTCCTTTGTAGGTGACTGTCCCCTTATCTCTTGCTGCTTCTAGGATTCTCTCCTTCATTTTAGTCTTGGCTAATGTAATTATGATGTGCCTTGGTGTGTTCCTTCTTGGGTCCAACTTCTTTGGCACTCTCTGAGCTTCCTGGATTTCCTGGAAGTCTATTTCCTTTGCCAGACTGGGGAAGTTCTCCTTTATTATTTGTTCAAATAAGT